>NC_138549.1:68625514-69926764 GCF_964273705.1 Natrix helvetica | reverse complement strand
TCCACTGCATTATTTTGTGTTGCAAACAAACTCTAAATTGATTTACTGGCCAAAAGACAGATTGAAAAAATATTTAAAAATAAAGTTCTGAAATTATTACTAATCTTATCCCCTAAGCACATCCATCAAAAATAAAGAACAGCCTCGGGACTCCCTCATGCCCCAATCCAATTTGATTCTGATGCCAGTAACCTTAGTCATATTTAATTAAGTTAATATTATTTGAGTTACTAATTCATTCAATACCCATTATTAATTTAATTTAATTCAATATTTATTATCGAAAGTAGAGGATTCTTACCATGTACATTTAGTTTTATTTTTTGGGTTGCATTTCCAGCAATATTTGTGGCCACACAGATGTACAAGCCACTGTCTGATACCAATGTCTCAGTGATCTTCATTGAGCCTGAAGAGAGTAGGGTATGTCTGGGGTGTGGGGAAGTGGGGAAAAAAACCCACAGGAAATACAGATGACTATAAATATTTATAAGAACATAAAAGTCTCTTACAGGAGCATTAATAATAAATGTTGCACATCAAAGAGCATCTGTTCAGTATTACTTTTGTACAGACTGATCTTCCATTTCCCCCCTTAATTGCTCTTGCCCTCTGACTTCTTCATTCTGCATAGTTGAGGAATGAAGTAAGAGTCAACAGTCTACAGACTTCCATTTCAAATCCAGTTAACAACCAAGTTGGAGGCATTTTCTGTCCTCTTTTACATTTTTTTAAAAATGCATAACTCAAAGATGCCAAAACAGTATATGTGCTAGGGATTCAAAAGTTGCTGTGATGGTCTCTGTGAAAAATCAAACCAATCAGAAATGGTGCCTTTGGGATGATACTCTCTGACCTGCAGAATTCATTCCAAAAGATTATTTATTCTATTTTATTTTTATCATGGTTTTGAATTTTATTTTTGACAATTTTAAAATAGTTTACTTATCTGCTTATTTTTAATCATTGAATGCTGTAGCAATACTGCGAGTGCTCATTGTATTCTGTGCATATTTCCATTAACCAATAATAGCAAAGCCAAAAAATCAAATGACAAATAAATTTAATGGATCCTCGTGTATTCTTAAATCAATGCATATTTTATTAAATCTAAAGATAATAAAGGGAAGATCTAGGGGAACTATGTGGACTCATAAAGACAAAGGAAGATGTTTCTGTCAACTGCAATGCTACTTTATAATGAAAAGTGGTGCATACATTTTGTAAATCAATAAATGCATATTACACTGTCACCATGGAGACTTTGAGTTGATGAAGAAAGACCCAGAAAGCTTTCTAGTTTTGTGGGAGAAGTAGTCAAAAGAGGAATCAGGCTAGACTCTCACAAATGATCTAAATCCAATCTCTCTTGAATTTTGTTAACTGTTATCTAATGCCAAAAGGGAACAGTACATGACAAAAACTCCCATCTATCCTGCAAGGTAGAACAGATAGAATCTGTTAATGCCTTAATCAAATTAATTGCCTATCAGTGACTACCAACATTCATGCTGCCAAACTCAGTCCTCTCTCATTTCCAGACTGAACTCTTTCTTAAAGGATTCAAGATAAGAAAGGGGGAGAAGTAAGAAATACCAACAGTAGACGTCACTTCTAATCATCCCTTTAGTGACCCAGTTCTTACAATGGTTGTGTTGTTTAAAGACTCAACAACAAGGCAAGATGCCAGCAAGCTACATGACTTTGTTATGGATTTCTGAGATAAGCCAAAGCTCCAGGCCTTTTGATGCTTCCTCACAGATATTCTGAATATATTCTTTACCAGAAAAAAAACTGTATTTTCAAAGGGAGTCATACAGAGGATATAGATCTGAAAGCAGCATTCTTGATAAATGTATCTGTTATCTTTATTTAGTATTCATCTTATAATGTGATAGATTACAAGGATGATGGAAATTGCAGTCTACAGTATATGGAAACTACAATCTAGCACACCTAGAGAACATCGTGTTTTGAAAGGACTCCAAATGATTGCTTAGGATACTGACAATATACTACACATATTAAATGTCCATGATCCTTTAAGTAGGTAGTAACTGAATCAAAGTGTAATATGAATGTTCGATTCTTGGTGTATATTAATAATCCATACACAGGCCAAAGTTATCTAGCAGCCTCTGATCACATCAGTGAGACAACTTGTATAGAAATTCAAACAAAGTAAACTAAGAAATGATATAAAACTTACCGTGGAGAAAATGGAGAGATAAGCTGCATTTCTTTAGCCCAGGTGATTATCGGGGGTGGTAAACTTTTCACTTCACAGGGAAGTATCACTTCTTCCCCAGCTGTTACTGACATCTCAATTGGGTTATTTGATGAATTTCCTTGCTGATTTCCAGGTCTGGAAACTCTTGGTTTTACTAAAACAAAACATGCAGATTACATTATTAATTCGCTCCTGCAACAATATCTCATTTCAGGTTAGTGGATTAACTCCAATTGTTCTGTAAGCAAAACAGCTCACTCTTTCCATCCTTCTGTCCCCTCTTCTACTTACACAACATAAACTTTCCAAAGGGTCAAGGCCTCTTTTAACAGAGGAGGATATGTTGTATACAGTTCCAGTGCAAGAGGAGAGAGGATATTCACCTGAACTCACAGCTCCTGTGCCAACAGAACATTCCCAATAAATGTGGACATTATTACAAAAAGAAGTTGCGGTCAGACACAGCACATGGGAAGATAAGATGAAATACTATTTATTGTTCCAAAGTCACCTCAATGAATCTAACTCCAAACCTAGACTTTAGTCAAAACTTCCTGTTAGTATGGACACTTACTTTCAGAGTGGGAATAAATGTAGGAAGGAAGGAGGGGTAAACCACAGAGTTATCTACAGAATGGTCTTCTGAAAGGGATCCTGCTTATGCAGGGATAACCTATAAAATGTTTTTTTTTATCATAATAGACATTATAGGGAGAGCTGCTGTAAAAGTTATAGCAGAATGGTAGGGAAAGAGGCCTAAGCCCATTGCAGCTAAATCATATCAACTGGTTCAATGAACAGGAGGCAGAGTTATCATGAAATGGTTCTTGTAACACATTTTAGCTCCAAATTAATTACTGATATTGGCAGTTCTGTATAGAATAGGGATGCTCAATATATTAAGGCTGAGACCCATACTTATCTTTTGACTGGCATACTAAAAATAATGTTACAAAAGAAGACAGGCCAGGACAAAAAAAATTGGGTGGGCTGGGGCAACAATTAGAAGGGGCTTAACTTGCATTTAAATTTAACATTATAATTTGATTACAAACTATAATAAATTCCCCACCACCTCTTGTTAATTGCAGTTTGTTTGCAACTTCTAGATGGTTCTGTTCTCCTGGTTTCAAATGCCATTTGCAGACTTGAGATTTTACACTGAGCCCCACTACTTCATTTTTAAGAGAGATTTACACTCTCATTTTTATTTACCATAGACTGTCAGCTGTACTTTCCGTGTGGCATAACCTGCTGCATTGGTTGCAGTGCAGATGTATTCCCCAGACTCCTCACCTCCCGGAGAAACCACATAAAGACTTCCATCAGACCCAGCGGAAAACATTAAACTGCTGGGAGGAATCATTTCTCCTTTCTGTAAAAAGACAGTAAAATAAAAATGAACTTTTTAATGGAACATGAAGTAAAAACTTTCACAGTATGTCTTAATAATGGTCTGTGTAACTCAGCATCTTCACAGCTTGCTTCAAAGTCATAGTGTCATATTTGCTTTCTTTTAAAATTTACAGAGTTTGCTCAGTTTACATTAAGAGTTAGTCTCAACTGTTCCTTTGAGAATTGTCCTTCCTTTTACACTGTTTTAAATTTATAGCTCTGAAAAGTATATGCTAAACTACATTTAATAATTAGACAAACTTAATCTGAAAGATTGCATCATTGTCCTAACTAACAGTCTAAGTGGAGGCAGCAAACTTAATTAGGTGCCTTAAGATAGCATTCTTGACCATTATGCCTTCTCAATGTGTTGGGACTATTAAATGGTAGCATATGCTGTCTAGACAGAGTGTAAACTATCAATATTTTAAGTACATAAAAACAGCCAACTCATTAAAGTTCCCAGTTCAGTTGATCAAAACATTGCAATTACCTTGGACCATACTATGGATGGCCTAGGAACTCCACTGGCTTTGCAAGGTAATGTAACTGGGACATCTTCTATAGTACTGAAGATCTGTTGTCCATGCTGAATTATGGGTGGAACTGAAAACACAAATATACAAGTATCTTACAAATTATTTCTTATTAGATGTTATTTTACATGTGTGATGTTGCTGTTTATTATAAGGCATAATCTATTAACACAGATATTCCATCATAGTTTTTTTTAAGTTTCAGTCTTTTTTAGATGTAATGGCAGATATAGGTAATGTAGGGTCCACAGTCAATGATATGATGAAAAATACTCCTTTGGTACCCACCAAACTCTCTGTTCCACTTGACTTTTTAAAAAGATTATTTTAATTAAAAATATTAAATAAGAAGCTAGCATACTGCTAAGTATCATCTTCTTACACCATATTTGTATCTATGTAAAACTGATTTCAACAAAGATCCAATGGGATGTCAGAAAGATGTCAGTAGATCTGTTAGTTCACCTTTTGATAAAAGGTTTTTGTGAGTGGCTGTGTCCACCTTGGCAATCATTTCACAGCCAAAGAAATCTCCCATGTGGCCACTTCATAAGTGTACTTGTAACATCTTCTCAAATGTCCCTAGGTTCCAAAGATGGCCATTCCTGCATTATGCCTTATATTTAGATTAGATAACAAGGAATGATTTCCTTTGCCTCTCACACAAAACTTAATAACAGATTTGTTGGTTTAGGTTTCCTGATTCCGTAAGCCAGGGGTCCCCAATCCCTGATCCAAGGACTGACACTGGTCTGTGGCATGCTAGCAACTAGGCCGCACAAACAAATGAACCCTCATCCACAACATACAGGAAGCACATAAAACCACATCCCCTCCAGTCACAGAAAACCCTCTTTCCATGGAATCAGTCCCTGGTGCCCAAAAGGTTGGGGCCTGCTATTCTAAGCCATAGCCAATAAATAAACAAGTAGATGGTATCATATTACAAAATTGACATTCCTATACAACATAGGAGAGAAGAAAGTGATGCTGAATGATAATTAAAGCAGTAGCATGCAGCTTTTTTTTTATAAATAGGATTTGTGAATCATTTGCACAGAGAATCCTAGAATAAAATTAAGTTGTAATTAGAACAAATTTAAAATATGTAACAGTAAAATCACAGTGCAGTACAAATGAAAGGAAATTCACATTATTCATCGTCAATAATTATAATATTCTATCCAATAAAATTAGTTCACAACTTCACAACTAGCCAGATAAAACAAATACAACTAAAACAAATAAAATATAACAATTATACACATTTTAAAGACTATTTTGCAATATTGTAGAAGTACCCCATAACATTAAATATTAATAAATACAACTTGAAAACTCCCAATTTTAATGAGAGTAAATAGGGTAACATAACTAGAGCCTGAACTCTTTTAAACCCTTTTTGTCAACCCTATAAGATAGACCAGACCAAAAAACAGGCTCCACAGAAGACTAAAAACTACATTTATTCAGATTGGCTATACTAACACAATCTTGCAAGTCTGATAGTGCTTCCTGTCTTCCCTCCTTTATATCACATGAATTGGGAGTTTGTCTGACTGACACAATTCCACTTGCATTCTTTGGACTTAATCCATGATTAGCTCGTCATGTTTCTTGCCTATCTCCCACATGAATACTCTCTTTTATCTCCATATCTTTTGAAAACCATCACACTTTCAAAGAGATGGATCTTCCAACTCTATGCCCAACATTGGAGTTGGAAGATTCTGATTCTAAGAATCTGTTCTAGACATGTCAGACAAATGTTAGCCCCAGTAATTAGCAAACAGTTGTGCACCTAAGAATCATCCAGAGCACCTGGAATCATCCAGAGTAGCTGTGCTGGTGCTGGAACAAAGAGGGTCCAAATTTAATCTTTCAGTGCCTGCATGTACTACACAGACACAAAGAGCAATACAGAAGTGCTCCACACATACCCTTATCAGGCAAGAGAGGCATCAATCCTAAGTGTAAAATTATTTTTGGTTTTTGTTTGGTGCATATATTGCCGTGAGAATTATTGTTTTTTGTTCTGTTTCTATCTCCATCATCAAGATTCTTCCCTCTTCGTCTGCATAAATTTGTTTGGGTTTTAACAATTCCTTAATATATATTGCAATTCCCCTTTTCTTTTATAGAGTTAATGCTGCATAGAGATTTCCAGTAACTAGAGCCTTTGACTTGAGCTTTGAAATCCAAGTAGTCAGAAATTTGTCACTTTGACCTTCATTGACTAACATTTCTGTGAAAATCCTGAGCCTTTACCAGGCTTCTCATTTACTGACCTGGACTTATTTCAAGCAAACTCTCTTTTCTTGCAAAGTGTGGGTGCATCTGTGCGCATGCTTGTGCTGCTGGTCACTGCTTATTACCCTTTGCAATACACAGTAAACTTTTGAAAGCCCATTCATATCACTCAGTCCAGAGAGTCATAAAGAACATGAAGGGAGAACAAAGGACATACAAACTAGACTGGGAATGGGAGAGTGTTGCAACTGGGGGCCTCTATCAGCAATCAGCAATAATCATTGTTGATCATCAACTCATCATCAACAAATCATCAACAATTTGAATTGGGATTTGCAATCTTTAAAGGCGGCTTTAAATCAGAATCTCCAAAATGTGTATAAGTGTAATAAAATACGAATAAGTATAATAAAATTATAAAATAAAATATAAAATAAAGTAAAATAAAATATTCAATAAGACATAGCATGAATTATTTATAGACATGTTTTTCAATGCTAATGGAGTACAAATGTATTCGCAATTGTAAGATTTCTTTGGCACATTTTCTTATGAAGAAGCACGACATACATAACTTCCAAAGCATGACAAGTATTTGAGGGGGAAAAAACAAACACCTAGAAGGTTTCCAAATGGCTGTATTAATTAGTTCACTGTGCTGACACCAGAGCCATTCCAGATCTAACTTGATAAGTGCCCAGCCTTTTCTTATATGATTCAATGCTGAATAAAAGTCTGCTTTTCCCTTGAGCATTGTAAGATTATCAACATTATTCTAAGACTGAGAGCTTTTGCCACATTTGGCAGTCTGAGAGGACCATCTCTTTCTCATTGAAGGGTTCTTGTCCTCTCTTCCCAGGGACCTGCATTCCGCTTCAGCATGACCTTTTATATCTGAAACCAAGTGATACAGCATTTGAAACCAATCTTCTCGCCATCTTCCATTAGATGTTTAGCATTTTCTTGTTCATAAAGTTGCCCTACACTAGTTTGTACATATATTATTTCATCCCAGCCACACTATTCAGATGGTCTTTTTTGTGGCCATTAAGTGACATCATTAAGCTTATAGCCACCAGAAAGATTTCTCTTTGCACATTTCCCCCACATCATTTGCATACAAGCATAAAAAAGAATTCTACATGCAGGTTTATTTTTTTTAAACAAAGTTTTATTGGTTTTTTGGTGTTTTACAAAAGGAAAAGGTATGGGGAAAGTTACAAATTGTGGCAGCCGCAAACTGCAGTAGGTATACCCCCCCTCCAGACTCATGGTGTACATTTGCATAGCATTCAAATATTATATAATAACATATAGTCAGTGTGGTAGATTCATTAGTAATTTCAATCAATTTATATCATGTGGATTTTCACTTATTTGTGTGATCTGAGCTTTCTTGATGTCGCCCCATCTCCCCCTGTTGGCAGTGCTCCGGCCCCTCCCGTGTCTTGTGCATCTACTGGGATGTCTTCTGGTTTTTCTAGGAGTAATTTATTTTTTCCATAAAGGCCTGCGCCTCTATGGGTGTATTAATTCTGACCCTTGTCTCCTCCCAGAATATTAACATACCTTCAGGCAGCAACCAACGAAGCCACACCCCCTTCTGGTATAATTTATTCGCCAATTGCGAATAATATTTTCTTTTCTCCCTCACTTTCTTGGGGATCTGTTTCAGTATGGTTATCTCCTTATCTTTGTGTATCAGGGCTTGTCCCCTTTGTGTATTCAGAATTTCATCTCTTGTGCTTTTCCTAAGAAATTTAATGTGTACCTCCCTGGGGACATTGTGTGTTCTAGCATATGCGGAGTTCACTCTATAAACCAGGTCTATTTCCCACCCCATCTGTTGTTTTTCTTTCTGAGTATACTCAGCCAAAATAGTTGTCATGATGTCCCTAATGTTTTCATCATCTGTCTCCATCACATTCTGAAACCTAAGATAGAAGGACATTCTCTCAAACTCTATTTTCATTTGTTGGGTGTCAAGCTCTTTGTTTCCCTTTTGCACGCCCTCCACCCCCCCCCCCATCTCAGCCACCAAGTCCGTAGTTTTAACTTGTTTAAAGGCTGTCAATGTTGATTGTGTGCTCGGACTTGAGGTTGCAGATGTCGGGGCAGAGGCAGCAAAGCCAGACTTTCCAGGAGGTGGTCTTTTAGACGTCATTGTTAGTAATAAAGAGTCCAGTCAGTATAGAGAAGAATCAGTCAGAGTGGTAGAGCAGCCAAGGGGGTCCGGGGGGTAGAGAGACCAGGCACAAGGGAACTCTCTAATCACCCTGGCAGGGAACAGACATTTTTCACTCCAAAAAGTTCAAAAGCAAACAATCCACAAGAGAATTATCCAAATAACGCGGAGACAAAGACCGGAAGCCTGAAGCTAAGAGGTGGAGTCAAGTTCAGCTTTCATGAAGACAACGGAAGTGTGCCATCTTGCCCTGCCAACTTCGGGTACTGAGGCAACAAATAAAGTTTTCAAAATTCAAAGTTCCCAAGGCTTCCAGATCACATTTTCTTGAAACCTAAAGGTTTAGATCTGAAGATCCATTTAGTTGGAGTGTGACCTCTTTGGTTTGGCTCTCCCCCTCCTCCTTCCCTGGGGCTACGAGCACGTTTGTTTCTAGCCGCTTGTCCAAGGGGGGGGAATCCCCCTCCCCTCCAGCCGCACTTCTCCAAGTTAACCAAAAGTTCCAATTAACACAACTGACAAGTTTTAGAGTTGGTAATAGGTATGAAGGGAGTCTACACCTCACCGCACCACCGCTGCATCCTTCAACTGTCTTTTTTTCTTCCGGACAGCCTCACAGCGAAGACGCTTCAGCGCGCCTCCCCTTCGCACTCCTCGGTGCCTGGAGCGAAGCGGGAGCCCCCCGACGGCCGCCGCCGATGCAGGGGTCCTCCTGCCACGCCTCTCCTCTGGCAGAACGCCTCTCCGAGGTGTCCTGTGCCCCCCAAGGAGTGGGGAGCCCACCAGGGATGCGCGGGGCGAGCAGTCTCTGCCCGTCGCCGTCAGCCGCCGAAACCGGAAGCCTACATGCAGGTTTATTTATATGCTACCTTAATCATCAGCCTACTGTATGTTTACAGCAATCTTCCTTCACCATCCATCTACAGAAACCAGTCACTCATATATATATATTTATTCTGCACTCAGCTAAACCATAAATATATGCATGTAGGTCAGGAAGGCAGGAACAAATCCTTTTTTTCCCTGGAGATTGACAAAGTTATTTTTATTTGAACATTATCAGAGTTTAGTTGCACTAGAGTTTGGGAAATGCAAGTGGGCACAAAAGACACTTAGCTGCTGGTTGACTTAAAGACAATGATGATAAACATAACCATGGAGAATTAGGAATGTCAATACCGAACCACAAAAAATATAGACAATTCCATGACAGTACTAAGAAGAAGCAAAAGTAAAGACAATAAATGTTCTTTTTAAATACTGTGAAGGCCTGGATGGATGGGCAGGAGACCATAGTATCTGGGGTTTTTTTGCATAAAGGGTTAGAGCAACAGTAAGTAAGGACATCATAATAATCTCCAGTCAGAGATGAGAAAGTAACTTTCATACAAGTGGCTTCTCGACTCACATCTGATATACCTCCAGAAAGCCCGCAAAACATGAGCCCCAGTGGCACAGTGGTTAGAGTGCAGTACTGCAGGCTACTTCTGCTGGCTGCCTGCAATTTGGCAGTTCAAATCTCACCAGGCTCAAGACTGACTCAGCCTTCTAACCTTCCGAGCTGGGTAAAATGAGGACCCAATTGTTGGGGGCAATCGGCTGACTCTGTAAACCACTTAGAGAGGACTGTAAAGCACTGTAAAGAGGTATATAAGTCAAGTGCTATTTGCTAAAGCATTCTCATCTTAAGGATAGAACATCATTGCTACCCATTCACAGACCTACATAATGATCTTCAGAAAACTTTTGCAACAAGATAAGGATGGAAGTTAATATCCATCTGCTGATCTTCTGATGCCTGAAAAATAAAAATGTTTCAAATAAGCTTGTCAGCTGTTATTCCTTTGGTTAAAGGATCTCTGTGTTAGTTTTATAAATATGCAGATTTGATCTCTACTTCAAAATCTTCTTGTCTTTGTAAGTCTTTGATATTTTGAATAGCTATCACAAATTTATCAGTTCTTAAAATCAGAACATGCTACTAAAAACAATCTTCACTTTCAAAAGTGTAGGAAAATAACTTACCGTCTCCTTGTTAGACAGAAAAGACAGCATTTTATTGACTGTTACAGATTTTTTTAAAATTATGATGAATAAGGCTACTGTAAAAGGTGGGATGTTACAAAGCAAATCCTCTCTGCTTACTGTGATCAGTATAGCAGTTTTTAAAAAAAAATATGATACTGGTTGTTTCTTTAAACTACACACCCCATTCACTGGCTTCTTCTTTTTAATCATTGATCAAACCTTTTAAACCGCATTTGGGGAATTCTTTCATCTGCCTCTGTTTTATTAAAAAATAAGTGTGTCTGCAGAAACAATTATTACTTCAAAACATTCATACAGAAAAGACCTATCTTTGGATGGCATTCTATTCACATGTTCTGTTTATCCAGAACATTGTACGATCTGAACATCTTACACACTGGGTAAGACACAGATGTCTTCTTCCACTTTGAAGCAATTCATGCAATGGATCTTTCACTGGAAAAATTGTATTCAGACAACCTTTTTTGGATACATTTTTTTTTCCTTTCACATAGCTGTTTAGCACATTCTGCATGCATAAGAACTTTAACACACATACACATCTCATCTGCCTTTCATGAGCAGCTGGAACCAGTTTATTACCTTCAGCATTCCAACAAAACTCCTTAGCCATACTTACCCTATGAAATGAGACATTTACATAATATATGTTGTGTTGGATCTATTTGTAATTGAAAACACATAACTTATTGAAGAGTTTATTTCTTTACTCCACAAACTATCTCTTACTAATCTAATCAAATCTTTTGTATAGACAAAGACCAGCAGAACACTACTTATTATGATGATGACGAATATGAGAATAAGAGATGACCATAGACTATAGTTCTGTGGTGATGTTTAATGTATTTCTTGTGCTCTTTTAGGGCAAAAGAAGAAAGATAGCAAACAGGAAACCAACTGAAGCAGACAAAATTGCAGAATATGGGAGTGGAAATTTTGCTTTCCATTTCAGCTGATAGTTTATCTCTTTGATTATCCTATGAACACTGTAGGAAGCATCAAGAAGAATATGGATTGAGTAAAAACATGCACTTCGATAAACTGTATGATGGTGTTCTATACATTTCTGTATTCACTTGAAAGCAATATCTCAAGGATTAAATTCCGGCTCCTAGTAATGTCAGATCTTGTTCCTCATCAACTAGCAGGCTACTAGAAACTGGCCGATTATAGGAACAGGCCATTGCTCAGTCATCTGAACTGATCATTTGTAGAGTTTTTAAACTTAGTGTGCAATTTCAGTGACAATCTACCAATCATCATGGGATGACTAGAGTACTAGTGAATTCTTAACACTGAAAAATAAGAAAAACACTAAATGTTTCACTCACCAAAAACATTGACAGTGGTTGTTTTGTTGTCTGTCCCAACAACATTGCTGGCCGTGCAAGTGTAGCCTCCAGCATCCTGTAGTCGAACCCTTTCAAGGTGAAGACTCCCATCACTCCGGAAGCTGATATAGGGAGTTTGGACTACCTAAAGTTGGAACGGGGAAGGCAGATAAGACTTATCTCCATTCTCCATTTAGTCTGGTCATTTAACCTGGCATATTCTGGTGGTTTTTTTTTTTTAATTAACGAATGTTTTCCAGCGAGGCTACTTAAAAGAGAGCATTCTTGTGGGATTTTGATTATGCTCAGGGGTTGTTTTTTTTTTTTGGCAACCATTGAGGATAAAGAAGCCCATATGACTACCTCTTTCTTGCACCTAGATATCTAAAGCCATTTTGCATCATTTAGGTACAGAATCATCCAGAGTTCAGGAAGTGCTTTTTACTTCACTCCTCCTCTTTCTCCTCTAAATGAAAGACATGAGGGCTTGGGAAAGTGAGAGAAGTAATAAATGACTTAAAATCATATGCAAAGCTTGACTTTTTCAACTGGAATATAGCAAAAGTTCTACTCCTTTCATGGCTTCCATCATAGAATACAAAAGGGTATCAAAAGAATGATTCAGTCTAAGGGCTGCATATCTCCCTTTGAAGTCTGTAGGCTTTTCTGGAGCGTATGGTTCAGATTTTCTTCTTTCTGGTTGTAGCATAGTTTCACTGAATTAATTATCAGTACATATTTAAAATGTGTTTTCCTGTCTTTGTCAGGGCAACTGGAATCTGTAGTTTATTTTCTCCACAACTTTCCATTCTTTTATCCTATAAATTATATACATAACTATACTTTGCAATGTTCCTGCATTATAATCTTATCTGCACAAGCCTATAACAAACCATTCTGTGGAAGATAAAATTGAGTTATATTTTTATATCTGTAAAACTATCTACACCAATGATTCTCCTGAAAGGAAAACATGATTATTTTGTACAGATTAAGTCAAACTACCTCTACATGAATCCTAAAATTGATTAGAAATTCCCCATTACAACTGCAGCTGAAAGGAAGCTGAATGAAACAATACATTTCTGCTTATCTTTACTTCCAACTGGTGACACTTGGAGACAAATTTAAACCAAAGCCCTAGTTCAGATGTTTATCCTTTCCTCACTGCAACATAAAAAAGCAATGATATATAGATAAGGTAAAGGTAAATGTTTCCCCTGTCCAGTTGTGTCTGACTCTTGGGGTCAGTGCTCATCTCTGTAACTAAGCCAAGGGAGCCAGAAGTTGTCCGAAGATGTTTCCACAGTCATGTGATCAGCATGGTATCACACCGCAGCATAGAATGTGCCGTAAAACACAGAATGCTGTTACCTTCCCACCGAAGTGGTACCTATTTATTTACTTGCATGTTCATGCTTTTGAATTGCTAAGTGGGCAGGAGCTGGGACAAGAACGGGAGCTCGCCCGGTCATGCAGTGCTTGGTTCTCAAACTGGAGCTATCAGTTTTCTTGCTGACAAGCTCAGCTTCTTAACTGCTGAATCATCGCACCCCCCCCCATATGATATGTAATCACAAATCCTTCTCCAGAAACAGAATTTTGCAAAATTCAGATAAAATAATTTCCAGATGGAGTTAATTTATGGGTGTTAAATAGCAAATTAGCAAACACAACAATGCAGGCATCACATTACGGAAAACCTCGGGATATCATGATCATTTATTATATAAGATTTTTCCAAATTTTCAAGAACTCTGGGGAGTCCCCATAAGAGTTATTTCCTGCTTCTCAAGAAGTCTGTCCCTGCCAAACGTACTTGGACAAGTATCTAGTGCTTAGCCTAACTGACTTTCCCAAGTCATCTAGCAGGTAATTTCATGGACTCAGAAAACAGTCTTCATGCAATAATGTAAGTTATGCCCCACCTGCATATGAAATGAAATGAAATAATGAAATGAAATGTTGCTACTCATAAGAGTTCATGTTTTTGGAAACAGTTCACCATCAAACAGAGGCTGTATTTAAACTTAAGTAAGTTTAAGTAGAAAACTTTAAAGGATATTCAAAATTATCTTACCACCATGCTACTTTTAATCCATTTTCGCTCTGGAATTGGGTTGCCTGCCAGCAGTATACATGACAGAGTCAGTTGCTGTCCTTCAATGACATTAGCTGTTGCAGGACTCATTGCAATTAGAGGCACAACTATATCAAAGAGAGACAGGAAAAGAAAAAATGATCATAACACAAGGATGGTTTACCTTCCTATAAAACTGCATCAAAAAGATCCATCTTCTCAA
Source organism: Natrix helvetica (assembly GCF_964273705.1). Taxonomy (NCBI): domain Eukaryota; kingdom Metazoa; phylum Chordata; class Lepidosauria; order Squamata; family Natricidae; genus Natrix; species Natrix helvetica. The sequence continues at coordinate 69,912,482 of NC_138549.1, read as the reverse complement.
GGGACTTAAAAAAATTCCTAGAATGCAAAACTTTTCTTAAAAATGGTTTACTTTAATCTTGAATTATAAATAAATCTACTGAACCACTGATTGTATTCATACTGTGTGGAGACCATGAATCCCAAAATAATCTGTTATCTATTACAGCATCCTACTTCCATTTTTATTTGGTTGTTTATTATGGTTGGTCACACAGTCAGCCAGATGTTTTGATTGGATTTGGCATTTATCCACCTATCATGTCCTTCCCAAGGACTTTGTTGTATTATTATTATTATTATACGATTGTATCACAGCGGCCACTTGTTTCACCGGATTTGGCATTGATTACTAGTCGGGCCCCACCCAGGGGCCTAGGACGTCGTAACGTAATTTTGTAATATACGTACAGATCCAAGCAGCGCAGCTTTTTGCATTTGACTGATGGTGATTTTGTCAAGTTTTAACTGTTTTAAATGTAATTCCAGTGCCTTTGGAATAGCACCCAGTGTGCCAATTACCACTGGAATTACCACTGCTGGTTTGTGCCATAATCGTTGAATTTCAATTTTTAAGTCCTGGTATTTCACGATTTTTTCATGTTCCTTCTCGTTGACCCTGCTATCACCTGGTATTGCGATGTCGATGATGATGATGATGATGATGATGATGATGATGATGATGATGATATTATTATTATTATTATTATTATTATTATTATTATTATTATTATTATTATTATTATTATTATTTACTTTATTCATTAAACATGAAACTCAGCCAAATGGACATTCAAAAAGGCATTAAAATACCAGTGACTGGTGCTAATGGTTGATTCGGTTTGCTGCCAGCATCCTAGGTATCAACGAAGTACCTTCTTAAAACATAAGATGTTCCGAGTAGCACAGTTTTTTGCAGTTCCGCTGGTTTTATTGCAGGAAGCTGCAATTTGTGGATGTATCTTGTAAAATTATGGGCATGGTACCTAGTGCCCCAATGACAATGCATATCACTGTTACATGCTTCATCCATAGCCGTGTAGTTTCAATAGCCAGGTTGTGATATTTCATTATTTTTTCTAGTTCTTTTTTCCCCGACTCTGGCATCTCCAGGAACAGCGATATCAATAAACTGTATCCTTCGGCCCTCTACAACCGTGATATCTGGTGTGTTGTGCCCCAAATGATGATCCGTTTGTATTCAAAAGTCCCATGGATCGTCAGTGGAGCACAACACGCCAGCTATCACGGTTGTAGAGGGCCGTAGTGTACAGTTGTTGTTGTTGTTGTTATTGTTGTTATTGTTGTTGTTGTTGTTGTTGTTGTTATTATTATTATTATTATTATTATTATTATTATTATTATTATTATTATTATTATTATTATTATTATACACTCAATGTGAAATTACAGCTGCTAGTTCTTCAGCTGATGTTGGCCTTCATAGACATCAAATTCTTCCCAAGAACCTAGGATATTGTAATGTATTAGCATAGTACATTTGAAGATCCAAGCAGAGTAGAAAGATGGAAATGTTGCCAATGTGCAGATTTTCTAAGTGCAGTCAATACTTTTTGATATGGCACCCAGTGCATTGATAAGTGCTAAGACCATCATGACCAGTTTATGCCGGTCTTTCAATTATAATCTTTCAATTTTGATTTTCATGATTTGATACTTTATCATCTTCTCCAATGCTTTAGTATTCAATTCTATTATATCTGGGTATTGCCACATCAATTATCCACACTTTCTTCTTTTCAACTACACACTCTTAATAAAATTATTAACCAAATTTGCATACAGGAAAGAGGTTTCAAGCTCATATACGTTATTATTTAAAATTAAACATATCAGCATTCCGATGCTCCTCAAAAAGAAATGTAATGCAGATTTATTTATTATTTATTTGTTCAGTTATTTCTCTTTGTCAATAAATGATTTACCAAAGAAATAAAATTCTCTTTGGATTTAACATAAATGTGATTTTAAACATACTGTCAGAGCATACTGATGTTTCACACACTATAAGCACTAAAGTCAGTGGAGAACACTTTATTTCTATGCTAAATATTCTCAAAACCTCATATTATCAATTCATTACCAAGTCCCGTCACAGTAACTGTAGCATGGCTTGAGATAATCTTTCCAAACTGGTTTTCAGCTTCACAGACATATGTTCCTTCATCATTAACCCATAAATCTAAAATTGTATAAAAGTTTTAAAAGGAAAAAAAAACAAGCAATAAGTATTTTGTATTAAAAACATTATCCTTAAACAAATAGATCTGAAAATATACATTCCCTTGGAATCATTGTTTTTTTTAATTCTCCTATTCTTGTTCTTGTTTTTGTTTGACAAATCCCAATAAATAAATAAATAAAACAAAATATATTTTTTCCAGTTAAGCTAAACCTAAACATAGGTCACATCATTTTAACAGCTTGAAAGCAATTGCAGAGTTGTTCCAGAGTTGTTTTCCTGGCTGCTGGGTTATGAAGAATCCCCTCTAACCATCTACTAAGGACAAGCCTTCGCATTATTAATTGGTTGTCAGGCAGATGCTGAGTCAGGCTGCGGCTACTTTAAGGTGCTCCATTCTGAAAGTAGCCTTTTCCCTGCTAATTCAGCAGGTGACTTCCAGTGCAGACATTATGTTAAGACACAGAGGAGATGTCTTTGGAGATTAGCAATTTGCCGAGCTTCAGTGGTTCATTGCAAATCTATCCCTAGTTGGAAGATTTTGCATCTCCATGGCCATTTTTGCTGTGGCTGCTACAATTGGAACCACAGCAGTGGTAGGATACAACCGGTACACCCTGGCATGGGCGTACTGGTGTCTGCTGGGAGCACCAAGTACCATTCTGGTAAGGTGCTCCAGAGGGCCCACCTGCCTGCCCGCTCTTCTAACCCCTATTAAAGCCAACCGGGGCATTGCGCAGGCGCATGGAGCATATGGTGCCTATGCAACGCTCCACTGAGCAGCTGGAGTGTCACAGGTGATGGGTATGCATGTGTGCACTGCGCACATGCACGTGGTGGATGCCCAGCCCTCTTGCAGCGTACCGGTTGCAACGGGAGCCGGAACCCACCACTGAACCACAGCCTGTTGTTATTTTTCATATATTGGAAGGGTTCCAACATAAGAATATGTTATGTGACATCAATCATAGGAGATCAACGTGCCCATTAATAAGAAAAACTAAAAAGGCAGATCTTAATAGCAATAGCACTTAAGACTTATATACCGCATCATACTGCTTTACAGCACTCTCCAAATGGTTTACAAAGTCAGCATATTGCCCCTAACAATCTAGGTTTCTCATTTTACCAACCTTAGAAGGATGGAAGGCTGAGTCAACCTTGAACTGATCAGAATCAAACTCCTGGCTATGGGCAGAGTTAGCCTGCAATACTACATTCTAACTACTGTACCACCACCTCTCCTTAATCTTTTCCCCCTTTTTGAATAGAAAGAGTACATAGACAGATGTAGACAAACCCTCCTTATCATTTTTGACCAGGACTTCAGAATAAGTCAAGGTGAATTCAAGGAAGTTTGGGAGCATATGCTTATTAAAATGAGGCTTGCTGTGTGATTTCCTGACCTCAGGGATTTAGCAGACAATTCTATGGTGGAAGTATAAAATATCCTTCCTCTTTCTATCTGATTAACATGAACTGAATCATTCTATTATGCCATCAGTTGCATTTCTTGAGATTTAAGTGCCCCCTCAATAGAGAAGCAGCACAGATACGGACATATCTATTCTAAAATAAATGCTGTATATTTGGTCACACCATAGGATAAACAGCAAGAATAAGACAAAGAAGACTCAAACAGTATTCACAGGAAGGCTAATTTCAATTGGAGGGAGGGGATCATGAGACTCCACCCCATCCCAGGGGAGCCATTGATGATTTATTTTTTTCCTCAGGAATTGGTACTTGGTTGAAGGGAGAAGGTTAGTATGGATTCTACCAATTACTGCCCTGCCTGCATCTACACCATATTGTAGTATGTGTAGGCAGCAATAGTAACTAGCAGAGGTAGACTTTGGAGGGAGTGCTTTTCATACCAATAAGCTTTCCTCTACAGTCACTCAGGGATGGGAGGAAAGTACACTATCACAGATGTTTGAATTAGCCCATAAATAGTTTTATGTATTCCTTAATACATAAGACGGTGTCTACATACTGTGAATAGAAAGAGCTCCTGTTCTGAGTTGAGTGACAGAGCTAACTGCAAAATGTCTTGAGAAAAGTGGGGTGCCGTCCAACCGCTGCCACTTCACCTTCGGTTCTGGATAACCCTGAACATAGCAAGCCAATGTTATGTTTGAGCCAATATCCATAGATACATCACTAGGTTCTTGTGTGAAAACTGGAGGAGCTATAAAAGGAATACAGAGGAAGACAGAAATCATAGAATTGTCAATACAATTTTAATGCATTTTTAATTAAAATCAGATAAGGAACTCCAAATCTTCAATACTGATTCAGAGCCCATTCACATAAATTATTTGCCTTTGTCTAGGTCTTTTGGCACAATGCCACCATGTTCTCATGATATGGCTGATTGTCTGTCTGTAGCTGATTACTTGTAACTTAATCTGGGGGCTAGCATTACTGCTAGAGTTGTGAGATGGATAGTTTCCCATTGGCATGAACTCATCCTGTCTCTCCACCATTATCCCTAACTTTGTCAAAGATACTATCATCTCAATCACATGGTTCCAGGATTATTCTGAATGAACACTTAAGAATTCAGTGCACTTTCAAACATGTTTATAAATACTAAGTTATAATATTAAGTTATAATATTAAGAACAGCTTGCCTCCAGAAGTTGTGAAAGCCCCAACATTGGAAGTCTTTAAGAAGATGTTGGATAGCCATTTGTCTGAAACAGTATAGGGTTTCCTGCCTAGGCAGAGGGTTGGACTAGAAGACCTCTAAGGTCCCTTCCAACTCTGCTATTGTATTATTATTGTATTAAGTACTCCTCCAATATGCACTGTATTTGGAGAAAGCGGGGTACCATGCAGACATACATACATGCTGCATGGTCATACCCATTGTTTCTGCTTTACTTTGCAGAACGCACTTTCTTTCTCAAAGATGACCCTGAAAGTTAGCAAATCCTCCGAAGCAGCACAAAAGGATGCAAGAAAATCTGGAATCGTTCCCTCCCAGCAGTGGGAAATCACTTTCCATCTGCACAAAGTAAATGCATATAGTATCAAATAATATTAATACAATAATTAGTAATATTTAATAGTATTAAATAATGTAACATTAATATCAAAGACTACCAATTAATATGATAGTAAATAATATTCATGTAATGTTATCCTTCACTGAACAAATTACAATAGAATGGATGGATCACATCTGGTACAAAATATCTAATTTGTGTGCTTTGTTCTAGTATCATACTTACAACCGACATCCAGAGTTATTTTACCAGATGCAGATCCCGCAACATTTATGGCAACACACATATAATCACCAGCATCCAGATCTTGTGTTTCCTGAATTCTCAGGGTGCCCCGAGAGAAGTCAATAATAAGAAATTCGGTTGCCCTCAGTTCTAAATCCCCTAGACCCAGGGAAAGAATAATGAAATTTTTGTTTAAATCATAATAATAAACACCTACTCAGGAAATTAAATAGCTTCCTTAGAAGCAGCATAATGGCTCTATTGTTTTACAAATGTTCAGGAGACTTTACTATCTGCCAATCTGTTGAAAACAAGCACTCATAAAATACAGTGATATGATCTCTGTAAAGTTTACAATGGAGTTTATATCAAACTTTGCCTGAGGGGGAAAAAATTGAATATGAGCCAATGGATAGTCTGCAGAAGTGGTGGTTTTTAAAGCTTTTCTTCCCATCATCTATGCTCATTTCCTTTTCCTTAGATATTTAAGAAGGGGTCTCCCCATGTTAGCTAATTTATGATGTCCGTTTCAAGCTGTCCATAGGTACTATATTTTTTTTTATTTATTTATGGGAAATAGGTAAGTGCATTTAAGCAACAAAACAAGATACAGAGTCATCACATTGTCGAGAGATACATTTTAAAATTAGTTTTGTTTCATTCACATACCTTTAAACCATTTAATCAGTGGAGGTGGGACTCCAGTGCTTTTGCATTCCATTATAGAGGTGTCTCCAAGGGCAATCAGAAGTTCATTTTGTACTACAGTCACCCTAGGGACTTCTACAAGGAGCAAGAAAAGAAGCATTAGAGATGTAGATGCCTGATTCATATTTTCATTTTTTTTAAAATTATACAATCTTTATTCTAATTGAGGGGTCCTTGGTGCTCTCTGAGCTTGCTTGTGACAAGCACTGATGGTGTTACCTAGTTAGGGTAATGAAACATCTGCAAAAAAAAGCAAGTTCAGAGAACACCAAGGACCCCTCATTTCAATCAGTGGTGGGATTCATTTTTTTTTTTACTACCAGTTCTGTGGGCATGGCTTGGTGGGCATAGCTTGATGGGCATGGCAGGGAAGGATACTGTAAAATCTCCATTCCCACCCCAATCCAGGGGAAGGTTACTGCAAAATCCCCATTTCCTCCCGATCAGCTGGGACTCGGGAGGCAGAGAATAGATGGGGGTGGGGCCAGTCAGAGGTGGTATTTACCGGTTCACTGAACTACTTCAAAATTACACTACAGGTTCTCCAGAACTGGTCAGAATTTGCTGAATACCACCTCTGATTTCAACCCTGAACTACAAATATTCTCCTTTATTGATATTCTAATTTAGCATTGCTGGTTCAGGATATAATTTTAAAAGTCTACCTATGCACTGGGGCAGCTAAATTAATGGAGACCCACTCTTTTTTATAAACAGTTTGAATCTACCATATTATTCTACTTGACTTCCAGGAAGTCGGAAGGATATCAATAAATTGATATTTTATAATAATCCTATGAAGCAGGTTTGGTTGAGAATAGCTAGTTTTATCTTCTATTAACTAATAGAAGATAAAACTGGAACTCTTGAGTCAAAACTTTTTTTGTTGCCAATGGAAGGATTCATCTAAACTTTCTCATTTATACATTGTATGTCTGTATTGCCATTACCTAGCAAGGGTGATTTCAGATCAGATTCCCAGTTTTCTTAAAATTAAGAAAGTTTAATCAGGAAGTAGAGTAACACAACACATCTTTTACATATTCTATAGCCTAGTCTTACAATTACTCCCTTGAGGAATAATTTCAGAATACTTAGGTAGATAGTTGCCAGTGCTCCCTTGAAAATAAACAAATCTTTTATCTCATTTTTTTCATTTAATATTTTCACCTATTAGTTGTTCAGGCTGATTAAAAAAACACTCAATAACTGAGCTGCTCCTTTTGGGTATTTTAGTGAATATTCCTGCCTTAGTGTTCAAATAATCATACACTGACCACTGGCATCCACAAACATTCTGATCCATTGAAATTTGCAACAAATACAGGAAGTATTCAACTGCACTCTGTGGTTTATTTATTTATTTATTTTGTTCTTTATACTTGCCAATGTACGTGAGGCCAGCTGTTCCTTTGACTGTTCCAGCTGCATTGCTAGCCAAACAACCATAGACTCCTTCATCCTTGGATACTATGTTTTTTATAATTAAAGTACCTCCAGGACTTAACCTGTACCTGTTAATAAGAAATCGGTAGGTCAATCTGATACTCTTATTATTATTATTATTATTTTTTAAAAAGAAAGAATAATACCATCATAACAGTTTGAAACAGTGCAGTTTTCATTTCTGCAAACACCATTCTGAGTAAAGGACCGATGTGCCTATTTCATATTATATGAAATAATTTACAGAGCAATTTTTGAAAAAAATGACTGTTGTTGATGTTTGAAAAAGTCTCAAGACTGCTTACTGTTCAGATTATCAGTCATCATAGCAAAATAAAAAGATAAATGCATAAGTCCAATTATTGTAGCCTAGACCAGGACTGTCAAACTCCAGCCCGTGGGCCGGATGCATCACATGCTGACCATGCCCACACCCAGTTTAGCGTAGAGAGGAAAAGTCCCGATACATCATGACAACGTTGTGATGATGTGAGTTAGACACCCCTGGCCTAGACCCTTGAAATATTTCAGACATAATTCCCTATGCTCTTATCACTGGCTGTGCTGGTTAAGACTGAAGAGCGAAAAGATTTTAAAAAATACTTAGGACATCAGACTGTCTACTCCACTCTGATGCTTTGTCCTGCTTTAACATTGCCACTTGGGAACCAGAACTCCGAAATAAGAACTATATAATTAACTGTAGCTTTGGAACTGGACATTATGAAAAGGTGGGAATTTGAAGTACATGAAATTATAAAAATTATGCACAAATCATTAAAATCAAGTCTAAATAGAATTCTGAACTCAGAAAAGCAGGAACTGAAGGAAGTACGGGGAGGGATAATGAAGGGGTAGAAACAGTGGGAAATAAAAAGCAGACAAAAAACTTCATTGAGTTCAACAGTGGTATAGGGAAAATTGAAAAGGGGGGATATGTCCCAACAAAAGGAAATAAAAAGCAGACAAAAGACCTTACGGAGGTTGACAGTGGCATAGGGAAAACTGAAGAAGGGAGTTACACCCCAACAAAGGAAAATATAAAAGATTTCTTTGGGTTTGACAGTGGCTTGAAGAAAATTGAAGAGGGTGGACCTATCAAAGAAAGGGAGAAGGCAGGAATAGAGAAGTAGGACAAAAGACTTACTAGGGAAAAATCAGACAATTAGAAATTGTTATATGGGGAAATATAAAGCTGAGATATGTGGTTTATTCCTAAACATGACAATAAAATCGAGTTTCTAACTGCTTGAATATGATAATGGAAAGATAATTAAATAAAGGTTAAAATATATGGAATATAGATAAATATGAAACTGTTATGGGGAGATTGTAAAGCAGAGGTCTGTGACTCACTTTTATACATGATAATTAAACTCAGTTGCTAATTAATTGAATATGTCAATGGAAGGACAACTAAGCATGGGTTAAAATATACAAAACATTGTGTCAGGCCTGTAGTTTCTTTTAGGATTTTTCATACATGGTATTTAGAACGCCTGACACATTGACATATATAGAACTTCTAAAATGATAAATAAAGTGAGATGTGTACCGCTTGTTATTCTATATATTAGATTAAGGGAATTGTAATGAACATTCAACAGTAAGGATTGTTATTTAAAGACAATTAAGGCAAGATATGGAAAAATGGAGCAGGAACATGAAATATACTTACAATGGGAAATTACTGAGATTTAAAGACAGAATCACAAATTTGGGGCATGTAAGGATGCATAATTATGTAAATATAATGATGAGAATAGCTGGGAATTGTAACCAGGTCTACATCTCAGCCAAAAATAGGCTGGGGGGGTGAGTTTAAAAACACAATTACTATATATGTATACTTTTTTCTCTCTCTTAAAAAAAGAAGGAGGAAGATATCTGTTAAAATTAAATATGTATATTGAAGCCGTGGCAAGGGGGGCGTTCCACCAGGTTCGCCTGGTGCGCCAATTGCGCCCCCTATTGGACCGGGATGCCCTTCGCACAGTCACTCATGCACTGGGGACGTCCCGTCTGGATTACTGTAATGCTCTTTACATGGGGCTTCCCTTGAGATGCACTCGAGGACTGCAGTTGGTCCAGAACGCGGCCGCGCGGGCAGTGATGGGGAGTATGAGGTACTCCCGTGTAACACCTCTCCTGCGCAAGCTGCACTGGCTCCCTGTAGTCTTTCGGGTGCGTTTCAAGGTGTTGATCACTATCTTTAAAGCGCTCCATGGCACAGGACCTAGCTATTTGCGGGATCGTATCCTGCCCCATACATCCCTGCGACCAATTCGCTCTCACAGAGAGGGACTTCTCCGGGTGCCGTCCACTAAGCAATGCCAGAGGGCGGCGCCGAGGGGTAGGGCCTTCTCTGTGATGGGCCCAGCCCTCTGGAATGACCTCCCCCCGACATTAGGACAGCTACCGATCTCCGCTCCTTCCGCACGAAACTCAAGACCCATCTGTTCCAACTAGCCAGCCTGGCCTGAATTATAACTATATTTTCTAATCCCCCTGGATAATTTTTACATTTCAAATTAAGTTTGACTTTGGGTATTTTAATTGTTTTAATTGCATTATGTTGTTCTTAACTAATTGATTATTTATTTATTATGTATTGTACAATGTTTTTATATATCTCCTCCTTGTTATTTATTTGTTGTGTAATGAATTGTACGCCGCCCCGAGTCCCTTGGTGGAGAGGGAGCGGCCTATAAATTGGATTAATAAATAAATAAATAAATAAATAAAAGAAATTATAAATACCACCAACCTAAAATGGAGCTTGCTCAGAAGCTGGAATACACCAAGTAAATGAGATGAAGAGTGTGAGAGGTAAGGGAAGAAGAGAGGGGTAGGAGAGAGGGTAGCGGGGGAGAAGAGGAGGAGAGATAGAAGGAGTGGAAAGGAGAGAGAGGAGGAGAGAGGAAGGGGAAGTAGAGAAGAGGACAACAGAGGGAAGAAAGGAGGTAGGGAGGAGGAGGAGAGAGGGAGAAGAAAGTGACAGATAAGGTACAATTATGGTGTATGGAGAGCAGAAGAGCCAATAATTGTTTAATTGTTTTGGGGAGTTGATTGTAAGACAAATTGATGTAAACATTTAATAATATAATACGATGTTGGCTATGTAATGGCATACATGTGGTTATATGAAAATGAAATAATAAAAAACTTTATTAAAAAAAACATTGCCACTTGGAAGGGTTCATTCATTGTTCACTTCACTCCTGAGCAGATCTGTTGTAACACCATCCTACTCCCTTATTGCTTACTGTTTTAGCCATACAACTTGAGCCATACAACGTGAGAGCCATTTACACGCCATTCCTGCTTATGGGTCATTCCCATGTTTTGCAGGGGTGAAAGACATATAAATTCAGACAATGCTTATCAGGAAGCACCTTCCATGATCCTTAAAAAAATCACATACTTGGAAGTGTCTATGTATTTTCTGGCAGGCCAACAAAGTTCTGAAATTGAATAAGGATCTCTCCTTGTTAAATTTCATAATAGACATAAATTGTTGATAAAAGAGAGTTTCATTCATTTTTTTCTCTCAGTGATGGCAACATTGTTGGTGGATAGGGGGAGAAAGACCCTGAACATACCTGTTGGATGCCATAAGGAACATATCATTATGTGTCCACACCACAGTTGGCTTTGGGTAACCTGTTGCAGAGCAACTGATAGATACTTCAGACCCTTCAGTAAATGACTGATTCTTTGGTGATACAATAACTTTGGGGGGTTCTGTTAAATAAAATAGAACACAGATTGTTTATTGATGATTTTCCAAGCCATTCTGCCTTGCACCCATTGTTCTGCATACATGAAAATTTTATAGAATTCCCATACTTATAACCTGAAATCGAGGAACAATTTTATCACATTAGTGCATCTGTATGAGACCGCTAATCCAACCAATTCCCCTCAGCCTATTCTTTTTTTTTTAAAGGCTCACTTGTGCAATCAGAAGGAAATGAACCTTGTATTTTATATAATCTAAAAGGAACCTATAGCTCTTTTGGAAGGCACCAAGACAACTGTTTTAAATTCATCCTATATTAATCAAATATAGTAAGAATATTGTATTTCATATCTCAAAGGATTTTTTTTTCATCCTAAGATTCATTTGAGAGTTCCATCTGCATTCATTTGTACCAGTGCCAAAAGAAAGCAAATTTCAGGAAGAATTATTTTCACTAAGTTCCTAATGGCTTTTAAGGGCTTTCACTAAAGTTCTGGGAGTATCAATTTCCCACCGTTTATCTTCCTAGTTCCAGAAAACATAATATTTTTTGGTAACAGGGACATTGGTATGAATGGTATACAGTGGTAAAAAGCTTGACTAGTGTATTTTATGTAATAGTTGATTCAATTCATTGTTCAGCACATCTTAATCCATGAGCTAACTTGGAAATAATAAGTGTTTCCTGAGAAGACATCACTAATCTTCCCATTTCACAGATAGAGAATGAGTAAATAAGTCTACTAGATGTTGGTTTATATTAAAAATTAACAGTCAATCTGTGTTGTTCCATTGTTGACATATGGTACACAAATAAGTAATTAATCCAGAATACTTCAGTGTCCAAAGACTCAACCCTTTGGTTTACATTTTGCTTAAAAAGGGTTAAAAAACCATGAAGTTTCACAGAGACTGAATTTATTTATCATGCTAAGCTGCTGCATGATTGGTTCAATTTTGGCTTAACTTCTGTGGTATATTCACCATGCTTTGTGAATTAGGACTGTTCTCTAAACCCACTAGACCACTATTGTTTGTTCCACAAAGCATGCTTAAAGCAAACAATGGCTTAGCATGATGTGTGATCTCATGTGGCAATTGTGTTTGCAATGGATTAATAGGGTGTATTATGTGGCAAAACTAAGGAAAGGCAAGCATATGAGCACAAGCCCAAAATCCTGCTACCAATTTACCTATATCCAATGTTCTACATACTTTATGAGTTCACGTCAAGAAATATCAATGAAACCTGAAGGTGACTTACACTGCTTTAAAAACATGGGTTGACAGACATATCTGATAGGCTAAGCAGTTCTAGAAATGAAAGACTGGGGCCAAATCCAAATAGATCTATATGTTTTTTTCAATGTATCTGACACAACTGTTCTGAAGTGATCTGCCATGTGGAATGTTGCCTGAGCTATTTTAATTCCTTTTTAAACATTGCCAGAAACAGACCAAGAGATGTTTTAAATGCTTTGTGGGTTGAAGGAAGATCAACTCTTCTACTGACATTTGGAAACTAAAATTGGTTCATGTGAAAGTACACACTGTGCTTTAACATCACCTCTTCTGACAAATATAGTGTTATTTTATTACACAATGCATGAAATATTCAGAAATAAGGTTCTTTGATTAAGAAATACGTATTGTATATTATAGTGGTTTGGCTTGCAAAAAGTCAACAAAAAATACTGCAACATCCAGCAACCAACATCTGGAGCAATTACTAGCTTTGTTTTTTTTTATCCCAGCAGTATCCAAATGAGAAGGATAGAAAAAAACACCAATATAGCATTATTCTCATATGTGGCATGTTTCCTTTTCAATGGTGAAAGAGAAAAAAATGTTATACACAATGTCACAATACTGTGATCATTTCCAGATCATTCTTTTGTCTTCTCCTTCTTTGATTTAAGACATTTTCTCAAGGATTTTCTCTTCCTTGGATTGGAATTTCCTGCTCAGAGCCACTCATACCTTGATCATGCCTGGTGTGGATGATTGCAATGCGTTCTATATAGGGCTGTCCTTGAAAACTATCCGGAATTTGCAGTTGGTTCCAAAGACTGAGTTACTGAATGCAGCGGGTATCTTGTTGGTCTAGTTTTCTTAGGATTGTTAGGTGTGTGTTTTTTATTTTGTTTTTTAAAGAAATTTTTCAAGAACAAATTTACCACTTGAACTGCAATCAATTCCATGTCTTGCTTTTGCTTATTGAAAAGAACGTTTGTTTCCTTGGCTGATGAATATATTGTCAGCTTGATTTTGATGTGGTCCATCTGGTTTTATTCATGTATCCAAATAAGGGATTTGCAATAAATATTTAAATTTTCTTGGCAAAATTCTGTTACTCTTTTTCCTGCTTTGCTTTGTACACTGATTTTCACATTATTCCAGGTATAATTTTACTTTACAAACACACAAATACACACACACACATACCGTGGTCACAGATTGAAGACTATCTTTATCGTATTGATATGGCCCTGGTTGTGATCCATATGGGATCTAAATTATATTTGTAGCTTTATTTTTTTTTAATATATTCAAGTTTAAATTGTAGCAAGGAACTCCATTTACCATCAATGTTAATGTAATGTTAATTTAACTTAATACTAATATTATTATATTACAATACTTAATATTATTCTTTCATACTTTATTCCATGCTTCCAAACAATGTTCTGATTTATTTAAGAATAAGAATTTATTCTTATTATTAAATTTAAATATATATTTGTTATAAAAATAGAATTGCTAAACCAGATTAAAGTGGCATTAACAGAAAAAGAACAATGTTGCATTGTTTTGTTTTGTTTTAAAAGCTGTATATCCTGTTTTCATTTTACCTTGCACTGTAAGGAATACAGACGCCCTGGTGAAACCGCCTTCATTAGAAGCCACGCAGTTGTATTCTCCGGCATCTGAGATTTTGACTGTTTTGATTTCAAGAGAGAGATTGCTCATCATTCGCATCCTCAAGGGCTCCAGAAGTTTCACATTCCTGTTATCTCTGTGCCAGGTGAGATTGTAACGCACTGTGCTCATAGTTAAGCATGTAAGAATGGCTCTGTCACCAGGAGGGACAGTAACATTGTTAGGAACCTGTATGACAGGTGGGGGCTCTGTGCAGAAAAACATGAAAAACAATATTCGTTTGATCAAAAAGTTAACAAAAGCGAAGGTGAATTCTCAATTAATTAAGCAAGAGCTCTTTCTTGTTTGTGAGTCCCAAAGGTGCTTTTTTTTCAAGAGGCAACTGGACTTTCTGGTTTCTCTTTGAAGACATTTCACTTCTCAACCAAGAAGCTTCTTCAGCTCTGACTCCAGTTGCCTCTTGAAAAAAAGCACCTTTGGGACAACCATGACCTGAATGACTGAGAATCTCCATAGACACTCTTGTTTGAGTATCTCACCATTTGTGCACTCATTGCTACTTCTCCATCACTCTTGCTTCCTTGCTATTAATCCATGTCATCTTATCTGCTGTTACCTAGCTACAGAACCATGTCTACCACTGCTGGATCCTCTTTCTTGTTGCAAAACTCTTCTTGTCTACTCACCTGACAGCCTACCAGTAATTATACATTTTCTAACATGGAAGAAGGCACCTCCTTTCCCTCTTCCTCCACCATTCACATTAGGTGTCTTTTTAAGAAAAGTGTTCCTGGGAATATTAAATGTAATATTATGTAATATTGCCAGGAACTCTTTCCTTTAATAAAAACAACCTTATGTGAAACTTAAATGGTGGAGGAAGAGGAAGAGGAGATGGCTTCTTCCATGCAGCTAAATCAATCAAGTGATGCCTTGGGAAACATGTCACTATTGATAGCACCAGAGAAGCAACATGTTCTAGTGGCAAAAGAATGCACAAAAGAAGTTTCTTTTTTTCCTCATTTATATATTTTTTATTGTTTTTATAACACAATTTTTTAATTTGAACAGTGTGGTTTCTAGGTAACAAATGTGTTAAAATATAAACATCCTCATAATCATAAAAATCATATCAACATAGAAACATATAGTAGATACTATCAATCATTGTTATACAATATATCATCTTCCAAAATAACATCAATTATATAAGCATCGAAATGTTTACTAATAAGTTTTTCTTTCTTATATAATCCATATTTCATATAAACCCATCCATATTACCACATGTGATGGACATGTCCCAAAGCAAAAAAGTATTGGAAGAAAATTTGCATACGGCTAGAAGCTATGATAAAACAACACATAGACCTGAAACTTGAGGTATTCCTGCTGGGCATGCTACCAGAAAAGTATAATAAGGGTAATACATATTTAATCTTACATATTTTAACAACAGCCAGGATTGTATATGCACAATATTGGAAAAATGAACAAACCCTCACAAACCATAATGAAATAAAAAAAATAATGGGATGTGCAAAAATGGACATGTTAACATTAAAAATGAAAGAAAATGAGGATTCTGAATATTTTTTGATATGGGAATAGTTAGTCGATAAATACAGAGATCAGACAAAAGCAGTTTCTGATTGGTTCAACTCCTACAATTTATATTCCTAGAAGTTTTTTTTTCTTTTAAAAGATCATGCTTTAAAAAATATTTTGAAAATTAAAAAAATACCCTCTCTTCGGCAATAAAACCCATTACTAGACTTTCAATATCAACGTTTTATAGTCTCCCCAGTTTATGGAGTCTGTGGCAAAATATTCTCTGTTTACGAAGAACATTCAGTTCAATCATTTGTCTGAATTATTATAAACACTCCATCATTGGCATTCATTCATTCTTCCTTACTAATTGTTTTTAGAAAGACTTACAGTTCAAAAATAAACAAACTCCATACTTTGTCTACTTTTATTTATAAATTTCCATTTATCTTCCTTTATAGATTCTCAATCATCCAGCTCATGATTGTCCCAAAGAGGCTTTTTCCAAAAGACTTTCTTGGGAACTGAAGAAGCTTCTTGGATAAGAAGGAAAATATTTTCAAAGCAAAACCCAAGAAATTCTAGTTGCCTGACACCTTTGGGACTACCTTAATAGGATTTATTTTATTTTTGAGGGCATGTTAATATAATGCATATGTATGTTAAAACTCCTGCTGTTGTGATGACTCTGTCTCTATTCTTAAACTGTGTAATTTTTAAATATTTATAGATTAATTTTTGTTAGCTGAGTTATTATATTTGTCATATTTTATAATCTGTATCATATAATATTAAACTCTCAGTCCTACAGATACTTCCTTGATTTAATTTTCCCCATTAGGTAAAATAGCTGGATAATCTTTCTTGCATTCCCCTGAAGGAAATTTATTGGTTGCTATACTTTAATGATGGCTACAGTGTAAGTAAATATAGATGAAATAGATGAAATAGATTGAACATGCTAAACATAGCAACTAATTGATTTTAGGCTATTTTTGAAATTTGTTGACGGTTCACAGTAGAGTAATCCAAGAGTTTTAGGATTATAGGTTACCTACCTCTGAGGACAATTTATTTATGGTTATATTGTGAGACATGATCACTCCAAATGAGACATAGAAAAATTGTGGAAACCCCAGATGCTTTAAGAATTTGTTCTTTGCAAATGTCAAAATAAACAAATTTGATCCATACCTCCTATCCTCCCTACACTGAACCAAGAAACGGTTTCTTAATCTGTCATCATCATTATAAATAGTAGTAGTAGAATAATAGCACTATTATTATTGCCATTAAATTTATTATATCCACCCACTCCAATGGACTCTATATGCTTACAAGATATAGCTTAATTCAACCAATTAAAAATATACAATAGTCACTGGTTATACCACTTTCCCGCATAAACATCTTAATTTACATGACAAAATAATCAAAGACATATTTATAGTAGGCCTCAGAAATTCCAGTAAAAAACACATTATAATCTGACTTGTTTTATAACATTGCACCACAATAAATATATATGTGAGAAGCAATAGTAATAGCGCTAACCTGATACATCCAAAAATGTTTCTGCTTGTCCTGTACCTGCAGTACTGCTAGCGATACATTCATAATAGCCCTCATCCAAAAGAGATACTTTGGCAATCTCCCAATTTACAATAGCAGATTCTCTGCAACACAATAACAGCAAGAAAATATTAGGAATTACGGAAAATTTATCTAACGTTGGCTATAGAATTCTATGTGCAAAATCTACGTAGCTTCCCTACCATCTCCAAAATTCCTACCAAAAACAGGAAACTGGAACTGGAACAGAAGAAGGAGTGCAAGAAACTTGTTTTTCAACCAAATTTAGGCAAAAGGAGTTTCTACTATTTCTATGTAGCTTGGACTACCCAGCAGTTTCATGTATTCCTTAGCCCTATCTTCTTTCATGCTTAAACTAGCTCTAGTGGACTGACCATTCACAATCCTAAATTGTGCAAATAAAAAAGTTTCCTATTAAAGATTAAAAACAAATTGCAACTCAGCAGGGTTATGTCACTGAAAACACAGAAAATTATGAATACAATGTAGCTTCATGTTTTTAAAAGCATACAGCACATGCTCTAATTATTATTTTAATGAATTGTACCATCTTTCTCATATGAAAATGTTTCCCAAAAATTTAGTTTGATGGATGCTAAAAAATAAAAATAAAAAAGCCTGCTTCAAAATGCATTCCTCATAAATGTTGAATATATCAAAAGTGTTGCTTTAAAAAAAATCAAGCAATTGTTCCTTTCCTGATTTGTAGACTGAAGAAGTAAATCTGATCACATTGCTGTCACGTGATGTTTCATGACTTTTTCCCATTCGCAGAGCTGGGGTGTGTGTGTGGACTGCATGTGACACATTGTGCCAAGGGAGTCCAGTTTGACACCCCTGTTATATAATGTTCTATGATTGGGCCGATTGGGCCTGAATCACTGAAAATAATAAAAATAGTTTTGTGAAGGAACTATTATAATCAGACTACTAAAATATTATCTCTGCCTACATTTAATCAGGAAAAACTGGCATAATATAGAATTTGAACTGTTTTAAAAATTATTTATTGATTTATTCAGAAAATTTAAATACTTTTTAAATTTAACATGTATTCAATTAATTAAATTAATATTTTTAATTCATACAAAAGAACAGACTTTGGGGGCAACAACAGAACAACTATTTAAATCCCATTATTTCAGGCTGAACTCTCAGTCGGGCTATCTTATTATTTAATGTAATCAACATATAACAAGACATAAAAATAATCAAAAGGGGAAAAACCCAAGCAGTTGGCTTTTAAAATCAGAATTACACACCCAAGGAAGTATGTCTCTAGAATGACTTAATGCAGTTTCATAAAAAGATTGTGTAATAAATTGGCAGCAATTTATATAGTTGGATTACAACATTCATATTGTTAATTGATTAATTAAACAAATAGCCATAATCACACTATTGCTTATTTTGGAAATACACAGGAAATCCCTCAAACTGTTTCTGCTTCCATTTTTATGCTTTAGTATTATGAAATGCAGTTAAAAGATTATTTGCTTAGACAAAGAATCTTAAAGAATAATTATTGCTATTGTTTTGGAACATAAAATGCCTATAAAAATGTAAACTGAATCCAGACTGAAATCAGTGGATCAAAGTAGTTATGACTTAATCCCATTAAGTATGATTGACTTAGTCCAGATTGGAACATAATATAATTAGATCACTGTTTTCAAAATACCTAAGAAATCTTTTCCATACTTATTTTGGGAGTACCCTGTGTACAGAGGATAGAGAACAAGGTTCTGAGAACTGTTATAAGCTATCCACACAATCAGTATGCATTCCAGTGCAAAACCTAATTTCTATGCTGTTGTACTCTAAGGAGAGAAAGGGGCAGTAATAGTTAATGGTCATTTCAGGTCATCTCATTATTGGCAGAGTCTGATGGCTATCACAGAGAGCAGAATTCAGATATTGTGATTGAACAGCATACTGAATAATTTGTCAGTACTTAATTTGTATTATGTGGAAAAGAAAGTCAAAAGTACCCTTTGATAATCCTCCCGAGGAAAAACTTGAGTTTTTCCAGAAACTAATATGAAAATAATAATAATTATTATTGAAATAATAATTTCAACATTCCTACTCTGATTATTTTACTACTCTGATTCCTACTCTGATTATTTTCAGCAAAGAGGTATACTGCAAAATTGTAAGAAGTATATAGAACACTGAAAACGCCCTCCTTTTGCTAAATTGGCTTTACAGCAATATATAAAAAATTATAAGTTTAAATAATGTTTACATATTTTGCTAGCTATGCCAATCTTACTGTATTGATTAGGCTAATACTATATGTCAAAATTATTTATTCAATATATCTTTACTATATTACTATATCTTTACTATATTACTCTGAGAATGAGTAATATCATTTTCTAATGCCTTAAAATTCTCTATTGCTGACAAACTGTCTCCAAGATCCATTTTTGGATCAGAACCTCCCGGTGGGTGGGTGGGTGTGAAGAAGGGGCAGCATCTCATCTGACCCAGAGGGAGTGCAACAGGTCCCTCGTAGGTCAGAGATTTGCCCTTTGAATTGGAGCTGGGGCGGCAGCATGGCAACATGGCTGCACAAGAGCTGGCTCCAGGCCAAAGCAGCTGAACAGGAGTGTGCAGAGGTGAGATGAAAGCCTGGTAAGATCTATTAACCCACAGTTATAAACCAGAAATTGAAAAAGGCAAAGAATCTTGAGAGCATAAATAATATTGATGGACAGATTGGGGATTTCTGCGAAAAGAAAGAAGGGGGAAAATGGAGGGTTGAATCACTAGCCCCAAAGAGAGCCATTTGCTTGAAATAATTTGGACAGAAAGGAGAAAGAAGTGACAAACCCACTTAAACACAACCCACTTAAACACAAACTCTACATTTGGTTTTGGACTTGAAAAGATTGTGTTTTTAAAGGAATCTAGGAGCATGAAGATTTGCTTCATCAGAGTTTCTTTTAACTAACATATCTTAAGCAACTCCAATTAATGAGAACTGGAAAGCAACAAGGGAGAAAGATCAAGAAAAAAGCACCATCATCTTACTGACAACTGATAACCTAATCTTGCCTGTGTGGGAAATTTTAATTAACCAACTGACATAAATCAGAACTTGGAAAAGCAGGAGGAAAAAGAAACATACCTGAATTTGGCTGTATGCAAGTTTGTTCCAATTAATATATTTTGAGCAATTATAACCAACGAGAAGCAGAAAGTACCAAGGAAAAATAACAACAAAATCAAGAACTGGAAATATGAAGTCTTTTTTTTCCTTTTTTGTCTGCAAAAGATCAAAATGGCTCCAGCTTCTCTTCCATTTTCACAGTAGTTGAATTAACCAAATTTAAGGTGGACCAGAATTGTGAAATAAGATTGGTATAACTAATTGCAATTTTGGAACTGGACATTAAGGAAGAACAAAAGACCAAAATGGCTCCTGTCGCCCTTCCCCACAGCAGCTGAAGTAGAAAATTTTAGGTGGACCAGAACTCTGAAGAATTGTATAACTAACTGTAACTTTGGGACTGGACATTATGGAAAGATGGGAATTTGAAGAACTACATGAAATTATAAAAAAAATATGCATAAATCATTAAAACCAAGCCTAAATAGAATTCTGATTTCAGAGAAGCAGGTATTTAAGGAAGAAGGGAAGGAAGTAGGGGGGGGGGAGAAAATGAAGGGGCAGAAACAGTGGGAAATAAAAAGCAAAGAAAAAACTTCATAGGGCTTGGCAGTGATATAGGGAAAATTGTAAAGGGGGGATCTGTCCCAACAAAAGGGAACAAAAAGCAGATGAAAGATGTTTTGGAGGTTGACAGTGGCATAAGGAAAATTGAAATAGGAGGTTACGCCCCAACAAAGGGAAATATAGAAGATCTTTTTGATGGAGGCTTGGGGAAAATTGAAGAGGGTGGACATGTCAAAACAAAGAAAAGGGAGAAGGCAGGAATAGAGAAGTGGGACAAAAGACTCACTAGGAAAAAATCAGACAACTAGAAATTATTATATGGGAAAATATAAAGCTAAGGGGTTTATTCCTAAATATGACAATAAAATGGAGTTGCTCACTGACTGAATATGATAATGGAAAGATAATTAAATAAAGGTTAAACATATGGAATATGGACAAATACGAAACTGATATGGGGAGACTATAAAGCAGAGGTCTGTGATTCACTTTTATACATGATAATGAAACTGAGTTGCTAATTGATGGAATATGACAATAGAAGGACAATTAAGCATGGGTTATAATATATGAAACATGGGCATACAGTATATAGAACTTTTAAGAAGATGAACAAAGTGAGATGTGTACCACTTGTTATTCTATATAGTAGATTAAGGGAATTGTAATGAACATTGAACAGTAAGGATTGACATTTATAGGCAATTAAGGGTAATCAAACCAAGATATGGAAAAATGGAGAGGGAACATGAAATATACTTACAATGGGAAATTACTGAGATTTAAAGACAGAATTACAAAGTGTGGGCATGTAAGGAAGTATAATTATATAAACATAATGATGAGAATAGCTGGGAATTGTAACCAGGTCTACATCTCGGCCAAAATTAGGCGGTGTGTGTGTGTGTGTTAAAAGTATAATGATTATATATGTATATTTTTTGTTCCCTCTTTTTTAAAAAAAGGAGGAGGAACATATATGTTAAAATTAAATATGTATACTGAAAACGAATTATAAATACCATTAACATAAAATGGAGCTCACTCAGAAGCTGAAATACACCAAGTAAATGAGATGAAGAGTGTGAAGTAGAGGAGAGAGGTAAGGGAAGAAGAGAGGGATAGGAGAGAGGGCGGGGGGAAGATGAGGAGAGAAAGGAGGAGTGGAAAGGGGAGAGAGGAGAAGGAGAGAGGAAGCGGAAGTAGAGAAGAGAAGGGTGACAGAGAAAGGAAATGATATATATATATATATATATATATATATATATATATATATATATATATATATATATATATATATATATATATATATATATATATATATATATATATATATATAATAAGAGCACCAAAGTTTCATCATAATTTTACCCTTGCATAATGAAGACAACTGTCTTCTATTACCTCTTCAATTAAATTTAGGAAAAATTACTTACTTGGAAAACTGATCCATTCCCAGTTTAATTCCATTTCTTCTAAAGTGAACAGCAAAAGGTATGAGGCTGACAATGTGGCAAGAAATATGACTTGGTTGTAAATAATATCCTGGGGTTTTGGGGGGCATGCTGACTTTTGGAGCATCTAGTGAAAAAAATGTCAAACTGGTTATTTTTATAAAGGCTTGTCTTGTAAATTTATTTAATGTACATATACATAAATAGCCTATATCTATATTTCTGTCTGCCTTTCTGCCTTCCTATCATCTATCATCCATCTATCCATGTCTGTCCATCGTCAGTGTGACCTCAGGTCTCGAATGGCTCAAACCATGAACAATTTGAGTGCCGCCGAAAAATCCGCTAAATGTTGCATTCAGGTCATGAACACATCGTTGGGTGCCAAATAAACACAGTTGCAGCTATTTTCCCTGCTGCGGCGATTTCCCCTTCTGCGCCATTTTTTTTGTACGCGCACATGTGCAGTCAGTCTTGCTTCTGGTCATGAACAAATCGGGTGCCGACTGAAATCCTGGAACGGATTATGGTTGGCACCTGAGGTCCCACTGTATTATCTATCTATCTATCTATCTATCTATCTATCTATCTATCTATCTATCTATCTATCTATCTATCTATCATCTACCTACCTACCTATCTATCTATGATTAATATCTATCTACCATCTATCAATCTATTTATCATTATCCATTTATCATCTATATCTACCATCTATCAATCAATCTATCTATCTATCATCTATCATCCATCATTTACCTATCTATCTATATCTATCCATCTATCATCTATCTATCTTCCTATAAAGCTAAAGATTAAGCTAAATTGAAATGCAACTAAAGAACTCCAAATCATATACAGATATGACTTAAAATAGTTACCAGGAATAATATTAGAAAATGAAACACTTGAAACTCTCTGAAAGAGGTAATCTTCTTTGTCATAGCCAGTTATTTTAAGGAAGAAGGCTTCATTTGGTGGAATAAATTCAGAGATATTCCAGATTCCATAAGGGTTCATTTCAGGAAAGGGTTTTACAGGAACAGTCTTGAGGAGGTCTCCAGCAATGCTTAGCAGTTCTAAACGATCTACTCTAGCTGGAAGATGGATTCCTGTAGTATTGAGCAGAATGAAGGTAGGTATCCCTGTGGACCAAATGCAAATTAAAAATTACATCAATCATTCCTTTTTCATTTTTCTTAGGTAGCATAATCTTCTTTTATGTCACTGGAAGAACTTGGCATATTTTAGTTGTTCTAAAACAGAGTGGGAAATCTGGAACCTCTGTCCTAGAAATATATTTTGCCTCACAAAACCCATTCTGACTATATTGTTGAATGTTAGTGGCAGATCTGCTAAAAATCAACCACAATATATTCTGGTTTTGTTTTCTTTTCTTTTTTTTGAGATAGGAACGACACAAAAAACAGAATAAACTTAAATCCAGTTAAACAAAAGAAAGAATATTCTTCTAAAGTTTAAATAGGTAAGTACAAGTCCGTCGAGCTGCATGTAACGATGCTGTCCACTTTGCATTACAAGCCCATCCTTTTAAAGACCCTATTCCCCCAATATCAAAACATTGACTTCCAGGACTGGAAGTTGGCCAATTAATAGAGGAAATAAAAGGTAAATAAAAAGACAGCCATATGGCAAAACATAGCTCTCTTGATTTGGGAGGAAATGTGTCCATGCAGTCAACAAAAGTTGACCTTAACTCAAATGAGACTTTACTTTTATATTTCATGAAATACCTTAACCTTCATTCCTATAGTTGAGGGAACTTTCAGAAGGCTCAATAGTACTATTTAAGCTGATTTCTCTAGGAAAAGTGTGTCTGCTTGTCTGTCTGTCTAGCCTTTATTTTGTATTCATTTATTATAAAAAATAATCTAATTTTCCATTTGTTTGGATAATTTTTATAGCATTAAACCATGCTGGGAAATATCATTCCATTATCAGAAGGCCACAACTCAGTATAACTTCAAGGTCAAAACAAAAGACATACAGAAGTCAACATTTGAATTCAAAAGCCACACTATTCAGCTGGATTGAGTTCTAATAAGCATTATTAGAATTATTCACCATTAGTTATAACCAAAGGAAATAGGTTATAGTCATAGACATTTTAAAGCAGAAAAGTAATCTATAGCCATTTACGAGATCAAGTCAAGATTGTTCTCAAAATTGAACCTATTCCATTGCAGAAAATAAAACAAAACATTTATCAGCATATATATTTGTATGCTCTACTGAAGAAGGAAATTAGGCCTTTTAGTAATAAGCAACAATTCTGTAAGGTAAATACCATTCAAATGCAAGTTAAATATAGCAACTAACCTTGTACTGGTCTGGTAGAAGTCATTTTGAAGTCTATTGTAGGCTTCCTGGAAAATCCAGCTCTGAAGTCAATATTGCTAAGTCCAGTGATACGAATAGAGTGTCGTCCACTACTTGATGTCTACAAAAATAGTGATGAAGTTATTGCAATGTCATAGTATGAAGGTTTGTGTTCCACAAAATGTTACTATAAGTTTAGTTTATAGTTCTAGCATGTAAGGAAACACTGAAACAATGGACTTTCTTTTTCCTGAACATCCTGTATTCACTTATTTACAAGCTGTTCACTGCCAACACATAGCACATTTACAATACAATACAATACAAATTTAAACCTTAGGACATCTATAAATGTAGCTAAATTAGCTAAGTTCCCTTAGTTAAGGGAACATTGAGAGGAGAGGTCCTATATATGAATTGGATTGGATTGGATTGGATCATGTTTAGATACTTATTTTTCTATAGTGGATGTAGCCATCTTTTCATTCATTTTATTTTTGGTGCTCTTTTATTTGGATGCAATCTAAGTCTGAATCCACATGTTGACCCAGCTACTAACACAGATTAGAAGTGGCCTCAAATGAAGGAAAAGAATCACTTTCATCACATAGAAATTGCAAGCAAATAAATAGTTAACATGCAGTTAAAATTACTAAAATGAATGGAGAATCTACAAACCCCTCTATAGTCTTCACAAGCAGAGGAAAAAATTAAATCATATCAAATTTGAAAGTATGTATGGATTCACAGCTACCAAATCTATTTTGTCAAACTGAAGTGGTATATAGCAAAAAATATTCAAACAAAGATGTTTTCCGTGAAATTAATGTTTAGACAATCCAGTCAGACAAATCTATCTGTCTTCATTGGAAAAGCTGCTATTTATTTCTGTTACTTAACCTTTTGCCTCTGTAAAATCATCACACCAAGTTTTTTTTTGGCAAAGTCAAGTCCCTGTCAAGATCAATGGATTAGCAAAAATGATTTCTTTCTTTTTTGACTGCCAAAATAACTCCTGCTATCAAGTGATAATTAGCTACTAAGCGTCAGCTGGGCAAAAATGCCAACAACTGATCTCTTTTACAAGTTGACACAATATATGCATGGGCAATTTATAACAGGATTAGAGTACTTGCGCAACTTTCTTTTTTTAAATCGGTGCATGCCATTTAATTACCAAAAAACCAAAAAGAAAATAAAGTTGTATTTAGTAGTGAAAACAGTTCAGGGTAAAGAAATGTAATGCTTGTTTCTTCGTGGACAAAGGAACTTTTGAAATTGTCATTCTTAAATTCTAAGCCAGCTGCCAGTTTTGAGAAGGGACATCATTCTGGCAACTGCAAATTGCAAATTGTTCACTAAGGCCAGCCAGAATCTTTGGGCTAGTAATCCTGGCAAACAGATCATGCAAAGCCATAATGGGCAGATACATGTAACAGATTAAGCCAAAACTAAACAAACCACAGTATGGCTTTGTAATATTTGTGAATCAGTTCACAGACACAGTTCAATTATCTTGACAAATCTGATTTACTACCCCAAGTTTTAGTTGTCAACCTTGTAACAGGAAAACCAAATTAATTTGGTAATCTGATTCACAGGGATGAAGGTTAATCCTTTCATAAATGCATTCCTGTCTCTGTAACACAACAGCTTGTAAACGTGGAATACCAATTCTCTCCACGGGTATATCCACAATTAACTTTTAGAATATTCCTGTCCTGTGCTAATGCTGGCTTGATTCTGTCGGTACCGAGACATTTTGTCAACAACTTGCAAAGTATAAAGTCCAAACAGCAGATTACCACACACTTCCCTTGGACAATTCCACTCCCTCCCACCTTTTGGTCCCAAGAAAATAACAGCCAATCATTTTCCTTTTTGGACGGTGAGATGCCTTCTAAAAAGAAATATATATAACAGAAAAACAGAGTCGGAAGGGACTTTGGAGGTCTTCTAGTCCAAGCCCTACTCAAACAGGAAACCCTATATCATTTCAGACAAATGGTTGTCCAATCTCTTCTTAAAAACTTCCATTGTTGGAGGGCCCACAATTTCTACAGGCAAGTCGTTCCACTGGTTAATTGTTCTAACTTCCAGGAAATTTCTCCTTCGTTCTACGTTAATTCTCTCTTGATTAGTTTCCAGCCATTGCTTCTTGTCCTGCCTTCAGGTGCTTTAGAAAATAAGATGACCCCCTCTTCTCTGTGACAGTCCATCAAATATTGGAACACTGCTATCACTCCTAGTCCTTCTTTTCATACATACAGAGAGAAAATTAAATAATTTATATAAACAAAGTGAAGAATCAAAATACACATACATGCAACACAACAAGTAGCTTTAAAAATGTTTTCTTGCTGCCCTGTTTTATTCTTATGTCTTTTGTAGTTATCTTTACCCTGACAGTTACAGAAGCACAGTGGTTATAACTCTTGCCATGTTTGCTGGCATAAAATACAGCAGAAAAGAATATTTGTAGTGAAGGTTGAAGTTTGGGGTCCTTGATGCTCTCTTAGCTTGGTTGTTTACTCATCTAGCACTGATGATGTTACCTAGTTTAGTAATGAAATGTCTGCAAGAAAACAACCAAATCACCTACCTACCTACCTTCTTTCCTCTTTCTTTCTTTCTTTCTTTCTTTCTTTCTTTCTTTCTTTCTTTCTATCTTTCTTTCTTTCTTTCTTTCTTTCCTTTCTTAGCTTCCAATTTTTCCTTTTTTCAATTAAAAAATAAACCATTGACACAGTGTTTCATTGTTTTTCTAGCTAATGGAAGTATTACCACAGCTTCCAAAAGTCCATAATTAGTTTGTTGGAGGAGTATTTTAGGAGGAGAAGTAAAGGTTCTGCTTGTTTCAAACTGGCAACCTTCTATTTGTAAAGCAAGAATTATAGCCTATGAATGGTTGCAACAAACTGAATTGTGTTATCTTGTGCGGACAGGAATGCTAAAGACAACCTAATTGTCAGCTTTTCAAGATGCTGCAGATAAGAAGCTCAGCTGGGAATATTAGCTCTAGCTTTAGTGTATGTTTACATTAACAGAATATTGCAAGTCTGAAAGTACATCTTTTCCCCCATCACAGTGGTGGGATTCAAATTTTTTTTTACTACCAGTTCTGTGGGCATGGCTTGGTGGGCATGGCAGGGAAAGGCTACCGTAGAATCTCCATTCCCACCCCACTCCAGGGGAAGGATACTGCAAAATCCCCATTTCCTCCAGATCAGCTGGGACTCAGAAAGCAGAGAATAGATGGGGGTGGGGCCAGTCAGAGGTGGTATTTACCTGTTCTCCGAACTATTCAAAAATTCTGCTACCGGTTCTCTAGAAATGGTCAGAACCTGCTGAATATCACCTCTGCCCCATCACCTTTACAGTCCAAGAAACTAGAGATGGTCACTTCTGAGATGGTTGTCATTCCCCCAATCTATCTGTGGGCTCAACTGCCTCTTATTTGACCATTGCCTGGTCTGCAGCAATTCCTCCTATTATCCCAAGGCCATTCCCACATACCACTACCACCATTCCTGGATGAATCATTTTTAAAAATCTGTTTTTAAATATAGACCTCGCTTAAAGACAGCCCTGCTTAGCCACCATTCAAAGATACAACAGCAGTACTTTACAACCAGTCCTTCCACTTATGACCATTGGACATCCCAGTGGACACATGATATAGAGATTCAGGCATTCTGCAATCAGCAGCATTCACAACCTTTACAGCAGTTGTAATCATCATTTGCAAGCTTCACAACTGACTCCCAACAAGCAGAGTCAGTGGAAAAGCCCACAGCAAAATTGCAAGTCATAGGTCTTTCTTCACTACCATGTCATATGTCCATGGCAGTCACATGATGTCTTGCTTAATAACTGTGTCACTTAACAACAGAATTACTAGTCTCAATTTTGGTAGTTAAGAGAAGATTTCCTACCATGGATAATCT
The DNA here is from genome assembly GCF_964273705.1 of Natrix helvetica. Classification (NCBI taxonomy): domain Eukaryota; kingdom Metazoa; phylum Chordata; class Lepidosauria; order Squamata; family Natricidae; genus Natrix; species Natrix helvetica. The sequence goes on along the minus strand of NC_138549.1, from coordinate 69,883,716 downwards.
CTCCCTCTTAAATCCTTTGTTTTTGTACAATGCTACTCCCAGTTGCTTCCTGCCTCTTTTTTCTTCTTTAATAAGAGCAAAGTCCCTTTTTTCCTTTTGCATCTCAGCAAAGAACTGAATCCATGCAAAAGAACTCTTCACTAATTTCACTGCTAACTCACAGAACATCAAAATTTAACAGAAATGTATGTACTGTGCTCGTTGTAGGAGAGGAACCCTATTAGTCTATGGAAACCAAAAATCAGAACAAGTCTTGTAGCACCATTTAAGATTCACACATTTTATTAAAAGGCAGAAGTTTTGTGAGTTGGTTCCTTTGAATAAACATCAGTCTAAAAAGTGTCAGGCTCCTGATCCATCTGAATTGTGACCATAGTTAACAAATCAAGAACCTTCACTTCAAAAGAGGGCCCAGTTTAGATTTCACTTGACCAGTGCAGTCACAGTTAAAGAGGAAAGTGCAGGTAATGGTGGGAAAGGCATATTGCAGTGACGTGCAGTCAGGTGAGGCAAGCGAGGCACAGCCTCACCTCTCATCATGAAAAGAAAAAAAATGTAAAAGGAAAAAATAAATTAAATGCTTGTATTTATCTACTGATCTGTACCATAAAGTTATTTTCCATTTAACTTCACCAGTTTTACATTATTTGGTATTAAAATTGCAGAATTTTCACATTTACCGTTCAAGTAGTCAGGCGAGAGCTTGCGGTGAGGCTGAGCTAGCTGTGGCCTCACCCTGGATGACTCTGCTTAACAGTTTAAAAAAGCCTCTAAAAAGCGTCCTCTACTATGAGGCAGGAGAACTGCGTGCCTCACCTAATCTGACTTTTTAGGTGTTTTATGATCGCTCAGCATGAGCAAAGTTAAGCAGAGGCTTAAAAGCCTAAAAAGTCAGGCTAGGTGAGGCACGCAGTTCTCCTGCTTCATAGTAGAGGGCGATCGTTCTTCCTGTGACTCAGCGGCAGCAGAGTAAGTGACAACCACACAGCGCGACTCATGCGGCCAAGATGTGATGACACATACACACACACCACTATTTTCTATATTTAGTCCTCCCCAAGGACTTTTCTGGAACGACACGGATCCCTCTCCACCAGTGATCCCCCAGCCCAAGGCGGACCACAATAAGTACAAGCCGGAGATGCTGGGATCCCTTTCCGAGGCTCTGCTTTTCCGCGGTGCAAGTGAGCCATGCATGGGGAGGGAGAGAGGGGAGGAAATCCAGCAAGAAGCCACACGTGAGTGAGCTGATACCTGTGTGCACGCATTCTGCTCTGTCATCCCCGCCCGGTCCCCGGTCTTCCCTTATAAGCAGCGGGCAGCTGTGGGAAATCGGCCGGGCTAAAGCATCACCAGAGACCACCATGCCAGGGTCTCGCCTGCCGCCGGCCCTTGTTCTGCAGCTGAGGCTGCTGCTGTTGCTGCTGTTGGGCGCCTGCGCCTCTCCCTCCACCACTGCCACCGCCGCTCTCCAATTCCAGGAAGGGCAGAGCTGTCATAAGCTCTTGCCGCGCAAGCTCGCCAGCCTCCGGTAAGGCAGCTCAGTCGCGATCCCATTGTCCCAGCCTGGCTCACTCCCGATTGCAATAGCGTGATGCCAGGGGTGCTGCAGCTGTGGGCATCCCGGGGTTGCAGCTGGTGCTGGGAACGCGGTGATGTCCGGGCACTCGGTTCTGGTCAATTTGGGCAAAAGGCGCAAATGGGATGGGGGGTGCGGAGAGGAGGAGTAGCCCTCTCCTACAGAGAAGATGCTGGATTAAGAGGTAGCCTCTGTGGTCCCGGAGGAACCACCCATGCCCGAAACGGCATGGAGGTACTGCTGCTCCCGGGCTGACCGTATAGGCATCTCGCTGTTTCCCCCAGCTTTCGGCTGCAATTTTATTTATTTATTTATTTTTTTATTTTTTTATTTATTTTTATTTTATTATTTATTTGGTTTGTCAAACACGTACAAGATAACTCATGCGGTCAAGATGTGGTGACGTCAGTGCCTCATCAGCCATAAACCTCACAGCACATCACTGGCATATTGTATAGTCCACTAACAATTGTGGTGTTGGAGAAGACTCTTGAGAAACCCCTGGAAGTCCATCCTAAAGGAAATCAACCCTGACTGTTCTTTAGAAGGGCAGATACTAAAGTTGAAACTCAAATAATTTGGTCACCAAATGAGAAGAAAGGACTCACTGGAAAAGACTTTGATGTTGGGAAAAACTGAACGCAAAAGGAGTAGGAGATGGCAGAAGGTGAGATGGTTAGAGAGTACCATTGATGTAATGAACATGAACTTGAACAAACTCCAAAGACAGTGAAACAGGGGACCCTGGCATGTTATGGTCCATGTGTTTGCAAAGAGTACAACACAACTTAGCAACTGAAGAGCAACAACAATAGTCCACCAACTCATTTACCTGTCCTCCAATGAGTGGATAACATGAGTACCACCAATGTAGCTGCTCTTTAAATTATATTTGTATTACTTTGGGTAAATCCAACTTAGACATTTCTTAAATTCACTCAATATTCTTCAGAAACACATTTTATTATCCCGTGGACTCTGTTTTTTGAGGGGTGTTTCCCATTTTGAGAGCAATGCATGTAGAGATGGGGAGGCATAGCTCAGCAACATTGCAATTTATATATAATTACAGTGTATAAACATTGGCTTGGGAAGCCAAGTATTTTAACAGGAAAAGACAGCAGTGAAGTGTGGAATATGTTTGACATGCCTGCACTACACTTTTCGATTATCAACACCAAGTACAATTATCCTCTGGAGAGGACTGTGCACTGACAGCAGCAGAAAGCTGAGAATATCTAATTTGCAAAACATACTTTAGTGGTATGTTCATTGCACATATTTTGGACATTTATTTCACTTATTGGTTGATGACAAACCACATGTATGTTTTACTTTGTTCAAAGAAACCAAAGAGGCATGGAATCAAGAAGAAATATAAAAAGTATGGAATCAAAATTCCTTTGTTTGCTTAAGATGAATATCTTAATCTTCTTGCCTAATGCGTACATTAGACAATTAATTTGATTTTTTTATTGTTTATGACCTTGGCGTCCTGAAAGCAAGTAAACTGTGAAGTAGCCACCACTTTTCAGAGCTATATCTCGCTTTCAATCCTATTGGGCCATGAAAATCAAGATAAAACTGGAGTTTACTGAAGATACTTATCAAGATAGCCACCATTTGCAACAGAGCAATGGATGGATTCAAATAGCAATTCTGTAAAACCACCCATGTTTAGCAATAAGCCTGAAAATACTACAAATAAATCCTTTACCTTCAGCAACAAGAAAGGTGGGAAATAAATAAATAAACAAAACTTTTTGACATACATTTTCTATAACTTGAGGTAGTGGAAAATAAACTGCAGTATTATTTCATTAAAGTTACCTGAATAGTCCATGTTCCTGGTACTGGATCTTTTATGTTCACTACTTTAGCAGAATTTTCAATATTTAGTAATTCATTCAAGCCGGATCCTTTCTTTACAAGTTTACCTACAGCACAGGCAAAGAATAAGTATTTTTATTAGTTATTTCAGTAATTCTCACATCTGGACTATGTTCTATGCAACATGAAATAATCTTGTCTTTCTGCAACTTTACCACAAACAGCGTTATGTTACAAACATACATATTCTATTTGAATCATGCATCCGTTCATATATGGAGTGCATTTAACTTGCATTAAGTTAAATTGCTATAATAAGGGTGTTCTCAGGAAACAGTGGGTTTGTAGAGATTTGTCTATGGCTATGTCTGTATTTTAATCAAGTGAGCCACTGATGGATTGGATTAAAGTCTGCAAGCAGAAACAATAGATTTAAATTTAATCATGATAAATTAGTGGTATAATTAATGGGCTAATCCCAGGACAAGCAATTAGGGAAAACAGCAGTCCCCAACTTTTTTAGAACCAAGAACTAGTTTCATGGAAGATAATTTTTCCACAGACTGGGAGGAGAAATGTTTCAGTTTTGCTCACTCAACCACCATTCATCTCCAGTTATGCAGACTGGTTCCTAACAGGCCGGGGGTTGGGGATCATTATAGGAAAACCATCTGGGTTAGATAGATTTGTGATCCTTTGAAAAGGAAAATTTGCTAATTGAGGGTAGTTCAGGTCCAATTTCTCACTGGACAATAAGTCTACTTTCAGTTCTGGTTGGTTTGCCGTCTTTAGCACTCACTTAACTGCCCCAGATGTCTCAGATCATATCTAATAAGATCTTCACTGGTCTATCCTTGGAGATTTCACGAAGGCTTCAACTGGTGCAGAATGCTGCTACTCCGTTACTGAGCAATATGTTTGATTGCTGAATCATTACTCTTCTCTGTTTCTTCATTACCTATCTATTTCCCTATTTTGAGATATGCTTGATAACATGTAAAGTCCTAAATGGCTTTTTGGAATATCTCTTCCATTATGTAAGATTTAAGATATGTCTTGTGTTTTACTGAAGGCTAAACTCTTTTTTTCATCCTTTAGACTACCAGAAGTCATTTCTCATTATCCAAATATTTATAGATGCAATTTGCTGACATTATTATTTGCCAGCAGATTGTCAAATGCAGGAAATGTGTACTCTGTATGTGCAATGGAAAAAATGCGTACATCATTCCCTTGGTTAATATTTATATGAATTGGGCAGACAGTAGTACTCAATATAAATACCACTAAAATCAATTTTGTGATCTTCAATTGAAAAATGAGATAGCAAGTCACAATCTTCTTCTGAGATTCCAATGTTACCTGTCGTAGAACTCTCAAAATGCCTAAAGCATGTCTAAGTCATATTTAAACCATTGGGAATGCTTGCCCCCTTTACTGTCATGTCTACTTTTAAATATCCTTGATTTCCCTTCTAATGTTCTAGTCTTCATTAATTTTGGATTTGCCATTCTGGTATCCTACCATTCTTATGTTCTTATGCTTTAATCTCAGGGACTTTTTTTTTAAAGTAGGATAAGTATATTTGCAAATAAAAAGATAGCACTCCTTAAGTCCCATCCCATAAAACACATCAAGAAGTTGAGTCAGAGTCATCCAATGGTAGAGGCCGATCAAGTATACTCCATAAACTATCATAAAAAGAAATAGACTAAAATCTCACCCAAAGGGTTATGGATTTCAATTTCTGGAGAAGGACCACTTAGTGACACTGTAACTTCTTTCAGGCTAGGATCAAAAGGGATCTGCCAAAAGCTTCTTCCTGAAGTTAAATGGTCTGTAGACAATAAATGAACTTTGGAGGCTTGCACTGCTTCTTCTACCCATTTCAGTACCTGGAAAAATAAATAGATCCAGAACTTATTCCATAATCAAATATATTAGATGCATGCCAAATAATGGTTCTTTTGTTCCATGAATGAACTCTTCAACAGTCATCCAACAGCTAGCTTCAACATACATGCCCCATGGGTCAAAAAAAGAGTCAGGGTTGTATAGTAAAATAGACCAGGGAGATCCAGATTTAAGTCCATCAAAGGTTCTTCTGAGTTTTTAACATTTAAGTAAACACAGTTATCTTGCATAAAGTCTATTATTATGAAATAATAGAGAGCCACCATCATTGGAATTAGTTTCAAAAATGTGTTTTACAGTTCTGAAAAATGGCAGGGCTACTTTAAAGTCTTGCAGATATGTATTACATTGGTACTCTTGTGGTTGCAGTTTATGTTGCAGGAGTGTTCAGAGAGTGCAATTTTATAAAAAGTCAAAACAGTGTTGGCAATGGTGTGATCAAAATTCTGCCCCTTTTGTTTAAACATACTCTATGGATACCCTAGCACTCTGCATTGTTTTATTAGATATATATGGCTAAAAGTAGGATTGTTGCTAGAAACTGAGTTATACAAGGTAACCATTATTTGGTATGTCCTACAAAATAATTCAGTGTTTCTATTTTCCGTGGTGTAGATTGGTGTGTGTGTGTGTGTGTGTGTGTGTGTGAGAGAGAGAGAGAGAGAGAGAGAGAGAGAGAGAGAGAGAGAGAGAGAGAGAGAGAGAGAGAGAGAGAGAGAGAGAGACAGAGACAGAGACAGAGACAGAGACAGAGACAGACAGAGAGACACAGAGAGAAACAGAGACTATAGTAACAATGCAATTTACTAAAAACTAAGGTGAGCTTCTGTGCATTCCATAAAGAGCAGAGCCTAGAGGTGAATTGCAAGTTCCAATAAATGACATTACATATTTGAAGAAAGCCAGGAAAATATTCATGCATTCATGCATTCATCACTTACTCATTCACTCATTCAATCAATTTGCTTTATATATATCTCCAATAAGGCAGTGCAAGCCTCTCTTTTTTTCAATCATCCATGGAAATAAGTGTAAATCTACATTTAGAAAACCTTTTCTTACCCTTCTTTAGCATAAAAACCTGAGTTTTCAAGCAGAAATCACAGACATACAAAATACATGGGTGGTTTACACCTGAAGGCAATTTCAGAAACTGCTGTGTGTATATCTGAAACTAACATAATCTGTCCAGGAAAACTCAATATTCCAAAGCTGCTAGAAGCTATTAAAAGAGGAAACATTATAATCAATTGTACGATTTGTCCAAGTTTACTTTGCCGCTTTCAGATCCAAAGCAAAGGAAGTGCACTCAGAGCCAACACTAGTGCTACTCATTTTGATTCAAGCTAATATTCCAGGCAAAGTGAAACATAGATTCTTCCATAAATCATGTTAACTGATTGGATTCCAAAAATGTGAATTCCTTCCATCAGCGGTTACTGCTCTTAAAAATGACAAATAAGCTGGTCATGAAATGGAGCTTTCTCATTAAGCTTCAATCACTGTTTGTTTGTTTTTACAAAAAAAGGCATTAGGAAAAGCATAATAGGCTGAAAAAAAGAGTGGAAGGAGCAATTCTCCACTCTTGGAAATGCAGAAAGCATTTGTATGATGTTCAATCTGCAGTGAGACAGCGAATGAGGTAATATGGGGCTGCAGAAGGGAATTTTAATGAAAAACAAGACAGAAAGCCTAAAATCTAAGTGGTCTGTGGTCAATTATTGCTTAGACAAATATGCAATACAAAATTATGACATTTGAATGTAATTTGACATATGCTTTCAATTTAAAAGTTTGCGACAAATTTTGTAGATTCCCCCCACTCTCATAAATAGACTGCATTTACAGTACATTTAATATACAGAATTAAAGAGTGCAGGGCAGAAATAAGAATGCATTATATTAGCAACACAAGATAACACATTTCATCCGACAAACGTAAGGATTTTTATACCCAGTTGGTAAATCAGTTAACATCAGCAGCAATGAATCAAGTCACAATCATAACAGCTGCTTGCTTTCTCTATTTTCTATTTTAACGGAAAATATTTAACTTTCATTCCTAAATCTAAAGGACTATGACACAAAGCAAAATTATGTAGATGCAGTCAAACAATGTTTTATTTAAATATATTGTTTTATTTTGATGGGAAGCCATTCAGTTTTGGCATATTCAATTAATTCAGGGGGGTCCAAACTTGGCAACTTTAAGACTTGTGGACTTCAACTCCCAGAATTCCCCAGCCAGGTGGCTGGGGAATTCTAGGAGTTGAAGTCCACAAGTCTTAAAGTTGCCAAGTTTGGACACCCCTAAATTAAGTCATCAAAAGTGTGAAGGCAGAAGTTGGAAGAAAATCCTGGCTTTGAATCTAGATCTTTTCCCATAGAACAGGGGTGTCAAACTCGTGGCCCTTGGGCCGCATGCGTCACATGTTGGCCCTGCCCCCACCTGGTTTAGCGAAGGGGGGAAAGTCCTGATACATCATGTGACGGCACCCTGATGACATGAGTTTGACACCCTTGCCATAGAACATACAAGACAAGTTGCTTGAAGCAAAGGCAGAGTTTATTTCAACAGCATAACATGCAATCAAAGGGACGCGGTGGCTCAGTGGCTAAGACACTGAGCTTGTCAATCAGAAAGGTCAGCAGTTTAGTGGTTTCAATCCCTAGCGCCGTGTAATACAGTGAGCTCCCGTTACTTGTCCCAGCTTCTGCCAACCTAGCAGTTCGAAAGCATGTAAAAATGCAAGTAGAAAAATAGGAACCACCTTTGGTGGAAAGGTAACAGCGTTCTGTGCGCCTTTGGCATTTAGTCATGCCAGCCACATGACCACAGAGATGTCTTTGGACAGCGTTGGCTCTTCGGCTTTGAAACAGAGATGTGCACCGCTCCCTAGAGTCAGGAACGACTGGCACATATGTGCGAGGGGAACCTTTATCTTTACCTTTTTAACGTGCATTTGAAAGGTTGGCTACAAGCTAAGAACACTGAGAGTAGTAATATTTATAGTAAAAATGGGCTTTGATTGTGAGGTGTGTTAGATGTGTAAATTGAGGTGTGTGAAATGTGGAAATTTGTTTCTCACCCTGTAGGGTCTGTTGATCTTACATATGTAAATCTTTGATGTGGAATTTTATGAGAGGTTTGGTGTGAGGAAACAAGATTTAGGACTTTTCCACATCGTTCAGAGGATCTTGCTTCCTGATTGATATGCCAGTATCGCCTGGCTGCAGTTTGTTCAATTTCAGCTTACTGTTCATAGGATGAAAAGGTTTAAAGCGTTTTTTTTAATAACCTTGCAAGTGGGTATGGAGAGCTTTTGCCTGCACTATGGGTGAAAAGTGGGGGAGGGTCGATGTGTGACTGGGCTGGTGGGGGATCATATCATGAATCCTTTCAATGAGTTCCTTCTCAAGTCAATGAAAACTGACTTGTGTAAATCCTTTTTCTCCCACTCCTTTCCACAAAGAATATTCATCCACTCACACACAGGACTAAAACAATCTAATCTTCCAATCAACTTGCATCTGCTATTTATACAGAAGGCTTTCTGCTTCAGGAGCAAAGAAGTCATTCCAGTTTATTGGCTGCAATAGAGGGATTTGATCTGATTTATTACTTTCCTACTTCAGGCAGGAGTGGTCTAAAATGTTCCATGGTCAGCCCCAGGCTGCAATGGAAATGTTTGATTGAATATAGGGACTATGATTGGTTAGTTGTTATTCCACTTTCCTTGTTATCTTGTCACACAACATAACAGATGTTCTTTGTCTTTGTTCTTTGTCACATATAAAGAAACATCAGCATCCCCAGCATCAGTACATTTGAATCGGATTCTTTGATCCTCTTGTTGACCAGTTCTTGAACTAAGTGAGGTTGCTACATATACCCTCATATGGGGCAAATGTGCAGATTTTCCATGCATGTAATATTTGACAAGATGCCATCCATGTTTCCAAAATCTAAGAACTCTCTGGCAATGAGCAAGCGCAAAAGATGTTCATGCATAAACCAGTTTGGAAGTTTTAGAGTTACAATAATATAGGAACGCCTACATTTACAGCATTATGAAAACTAGCATAGATTTGAAATATATAAAGACAACTTGGAACCATTCACAACTTCATTGACATATATATTGTACAGATTTGGGATCAAATAGGCTGCTCATCTAAAAAAGATGTAGGGTGCCATACCAACTCTTTATTGGGTGAGATAATTCTGCCAAATCATCCATAATGTTAGAGAAAAGCACTGGAAAGAATTAAACATTTGTACAACCTAAATATTTTTTAAAAAAATATCTCTCTTCAGCCTTTTTTTTGTCCTTCATCTATAAAATTACTGCTTGTTAAAAGTTTATATGTCTTTTTTATCTAAAGCTCAGTTGCTTTAAAAAAATTGGCTACAACCAGTGCTGTCAATATTATTTATGGCACAAGTGTGGTATTGCCAAAGCTACTACTGCTATTTTTACAGTTCAATTCAGAATAGACCCAGATACTGAACAGCAGCCTCTTCACGAACACTTCAAAAATCAAGCAACCTGAATAATTCAGGATTGCTGCTCTTAAAGATTACACACTAGTTGGACTCCAAAGTAGCCATTGTGGACAATTACATTCAGCCTTCCATACTTCTGAGGTTGATAAAATGAGGACCCAGATTGTTGGGGGCAATATGCTGACTCTGTAAATCACTTAGAGAGGGCTGTACAGCAATGTTCCCTCTAATTTTTTTTTCAGTGTGAGCAGAAAAGTATAGTGTTTGAGCGGCACATTTTCATGCCTGAGCAGCACCTGAATTTTTTTCACAGGTGTCATCTAAGACAACAACGAAATCAGTATTATTTGAAACTCAAAAGTTATGTTTATTCAAGGTACCCACTTAATTAAAAGTGTTATATAGTATCACTTAACAACGCTCCTGCTTAGCAACCAAAATGTTGGGTCAGAAACTCTGGCATTTGAAGCACGCAAGTCTTAAAGCTGTCAAGTTACAAGATCCTTGCATCCCTAACCCTTTAGGGAAAAAAAACCCAAGGGGTCTTCAAACCTGACAGCTTGAAGACTTGTGGACTTCAACTCCCAAAATTCCTCCTCCAGTCATGCTGGCTCAGGAACTCTGGCATTGAAGCATGTAAGTCTTAAAGCTGTCAAGTTGCAAAATCCTGGCACCACTAACCCTTTAGAAAAAAAAACCCAGGGGTCTTCAAACCTGACAGCTTGAAGACTTGTGGACTTCAATTTCCAGAATTCCTCCTCCAGTCATGTTGCGGCGACGTCATCTGCGTGGATCTGCTCCATCTTCGGTTTTTTTCACAGGGGGCAGGGCTGCCACTGAAGATGCCGATGAGCCCCTGCTGCCACCAGAATAGCAGCTGCCTCCACTTCCTCCTCCTCCTCCAACAGCACCACCACATTTGCTGAGGTGAAGCCGCCAAAGCTCCTGCTGGCGCCCCTGCCCGTGTCAGTGGCGCATTCCCCTCCACTCGGAGCACCTGAGCTGGGCACCGCGTTACCCCTGCTGCCTTCTCCTCCTCCGCCGTGCTTTTGAGAAGCCATGAGGCCTTTTTCCCCTGCTGCGCCCTCTCCGCCGCCTTCCTACTGGCTCCTGCGGCCTCATGGCTCCTCAAAAGCACAGCAGAGGAGGAGGGTGCAGGGGTAACGCGGGGCTCAGCTCAGGTGCTCTGAACAGAGGGGGAGGCGCCACTGCCACAGGCGGGGGCACCGGGGGAGCTTTGGCGGCTTCACCTCGGCCAAGCATTGGGCAGCAAATGTGGTGGTGCTCTTAGAGGAGGAGGCGGCGGCGGCAGCAGATATTCCGGTAGCGGCAGGGGCTTTGGGGGTTTACTTTAGCCGCAGTGCCGGGTGCAAGTAGCTAGGATTGGCCCCCACAAAGGACCTCCCCGGGCTTGCTTTCCTGAACTCAGTCGCCCCGCGTTCATCAAAACAAGTCCAGGGAGGTCCTTTGCGGGCGGCCAGTTCTAGCCGTCTGCAAAGGACCTCCCCAGCCTCCGGCACCTGTGACAGTAGAAATCACTGCGCAGCAGTTGGAAACTGCTGCACGGTGTTTTCTTGCCACCTGCGCGGCCGTGCAGCCGCGCACCTTAAAGGGAACAGTGCTGTACAGCACTGTGAAGTGGTATATAAGTCTAAGTGCTATTGCTGTTGCTAAATGTTGCTAAACTCTACTTTGGTTCACGGTTTTTTGATCTGCAGAGCAAAATTGAAGCTGATACTAGTCCTGTGGGAAGACAAGTCTATTGTAAATTTTGTATGCATGTCAGACTATGACTTCTTTGATCCCACAGACTTAATTCACCACTTTTTTCCAGAGATTTAAAACAAAAAATCTTCTGTCAAGCTATCCTTTGGGGTGTATGTTGAACCTAAAGAAAATGTGTATAAGCTCAATTCTTTATCATTGATTTGCGGTCACAAAGGTTTTTAACAAATATTAAAATGCAATATGTTCAAGACAGAGAAAAGACACAAGTTACTTCTTCCATTAAATATGTTGATGGCATCTGAAGGCTTTTAAAAAGGACTGGGGATTCTGAATAATGCTACAGGATCTTTAAGATAATTCATTTTAATTAAGGAGACACAGGAAAGTAAAGGTATATGTCAAGGGAACATAAGGGCTCAATTAAGGCTAGGGGATGTACCTTCTGGGCCCCCTCTCTTTCATAATCCTGCATTTTTTCTGAAATTATTGAGCTGAAAATATATCTAATGGTACCCCATATTCCTGTAGCTGAGGGAAAAGTTTCAGAGTAACTTTGATATGCCTGACATGCTATATCAGGAACAGTGGTGGGTTCCGGATCCCGTTACAACCGGCCCAGCGTCCTCCACATGAATGTGTGCAGTGCGCGCATATGTCTTACTCTCCAGCGACGCCTCCATGATGCTCCAGCTGCTTGGCAGAGCATCGCACAGGCATTGTACGTGCCTTGCACAGGCGCGGAAACACCAAAGCGTTTAAAGACAGGTAAGGACGATGGGCGGGCAAGCCCTCCGGAGCACGGTACCAGAACGGTACCTGGTGCGCTGGGCAGGCACCAGTATGCCCGTTCCCGGGGCGTACCACCTGCAACCCACCACTGATCAGGAGATCCAAAGACAGGTGTCAATTCCTTCTCCCAGGTTGGGCCAGTGAGAATAAACACGAGGAAATTTTTTGAAAAGTCAGTCTTTCCCTGTGGGAAGGAAGACGTTTTCATCCTTTTCATCTTTTTCCTCCTCCCCTTTGACTGTTCTGCATTTTTCAACTTCTCTTTTCTTTTGCCTATTTCTGTCTTTAACTTTCCTGCATTTCGTCTCTCTCTCTCTCTCTCTCTGTTTCCTGCTCCAAATTTTTTGTGTTTCTACTCTTCTATGCCTTTGCCTTCTTGCACTTTCCCATAATCTCCCCCTCTCTTCTCCATTTTTCTTCTGATTCCTCCTGTCTCTCTACCAGCATGAAACCAAAACAAAATCAATTGCCTCACAGGGTCACACTAAAAGCAGAAGTGACCAATTTGTCAGCACTGTAATATTATTTGATTTTCATTGGTGAGAATTCAACAACATTGATGCAACAACCTGTGGAAACCAATTATCTGGCTTTGGTTTGATCCAAAAGAGCTTAGAATTTGATTGGATAATGTGGTGTCTTCTAATGTGAAGGAGAATATTTTTATTCTTAGGTCTTTCTTTTTTACTGCCTTCTATATAATTTAAATAGCTGCAGCAAATTCTATTTCTTCCCCACAGGACTGTAACCTGGGGAGAAGTCTTCCTGCTTCCTAGTGGATACCACTAGTGATGTCTATTAGCAAGCTAACAGAGAGAGGGTGATTTTTCTCCCTTCTCTTTGTAAATCTTCCACAAAATAATGTTGTCAGGTGAAGTTTTGCTGCAGCTGCTGAACCCAATCGGTGGACCACCAATCTGCATCTGCTCTGTGAAAGATAGTGCCTACAAAGGGGGAGCTAGTGTGATAGAACCCAGTGACGCAGAGGTTTCCCAAGAAGAAGGGGAATGAGACAAGAGGCAGCATAGCCTGAACCAGAATAGGAGGCTGAAGAAGAGAATTAGGATAGCCACTAAAATATCACAGGGCATATCCATTAGGGAGAATATTTAGTCTGGCAAGATTCTGTCTACTGTGTGCAACCAAATAAAAACCTGAATTCTGAATGAATTGTTCTATGCTATTTTGGGGCTAAGCCTAACACTACTTCAAATACCAGAAAGTTACAGGGCAGAAAAAAAATGTCCTAATAAAAATGGATCATTTTCAAGTAAATAATAAACAATATTTAGATCTAATCTAAATCTAGGAGTGGAGATAAGAATATACGTTTGACAATTCTGGCAGAATAACCCATAGATGATAGAAAAATACATTATCTTTAATTGACATATATTTCAGGAAAGTTTCATCCATGTTTTAAGTGTCACTGATCTCATCACTGCTGAGAATCTTCTCAAACAAAAAGCATTTACATGTGCTTGGGGTATACCTAATATTCACTTTTTAGCAAAGTTGAGAGATTAAACACCCCATTTTGGCCTGAGTCTTCCCCATCCCATTCGAATACTCATATCTCTCAGCAACAGAAATAAGACAAAGCTGGTCCTCTGAAATCATTGTATTAGTGTCCTTGTGAATATTTATCTATAATATAACCAAGATATGTTACATTTTTAAAATAGTAAACCAGACTCAGGAATCCTTTGGAACAAATAAAGAAATGGCACTGCTTTGTGCTGAAAAAAAACAAAACCCTATTTCACAACTTTCTGCTTTTGAAATCAATTAATCTCCAAAGTTCCTGGCTTGAGAACTTCAAGATATAAAGATATAATTAAATAAATAGCAATCTATGCAATTGTATTCTCTCTCACACACACACATACACAAACGCACAAACACTCAATAGGACATTCCATTCACATATAGTTTACGCAGAAGTCACCTGCCATTTTGCAAACTGGGGTTTTGTTTTGTTTTTAATAGCAATCTAAGAATTGAATTGGGATTTTTCATATCAAGGCATGCTCCCTGCCACTAAGTTACCCTATGCACAATATCCTTGAGGTTGCTCTGCTATTTATTTTCACAGTGCCTGAACTTTGCCAGATTAAACAGTCTCTCAAAATCTAGCACCACTGCAAATCCAAAATCAACAAAACCAAGTACAGCCTTAAACCCTAATGCATTTGTTTGGGTAAGATATCCTAAAGAAAGCCAGAAGCTAATATATTTTCCAAATTATCAAAATGAGATAAGGAGGTGGGGAGTATGTGATAGATTTAAGAAATTGCTCTGGCTACATCCAAAAGATCCCTTTAAAACTGTGGTTCCTGGTTATAAGAAAATGTTAAAATCAGCTAAGACTTCTTGTGATTTACAGATGGTTTTAGCAAAATGACACAACACTCTTCCTTGGAGACTGATTTATCAAATTGAACTTTTTTGGGGGGTGGGGAATGACTTTTATGGAAACGACTTGTCTTGCCCTTCTAAGGAATATGCTCACTCAATTAGTCTATAGGGCAAAGGTGGAAAATTTATTTTCTCTTGAAGTCCAAATTGGTTGTAAGCAGGCATGTAGAAGCTACTGAATCTGAAGTTCCCACCACATAATTCTCTATTTATACATGCAAGTTTAATTCACAAATATTCCGTCCACAGACTAAAGTTTCCCACCTGCAATGCAGCATAAAGGCAAAAAGCTACAGCTTTTCAAGTCAAAGAGATAGATAGATAGATTTCAATATAGCTGTTTGAAAGCATGTAAAATTGCAAGTAGAAAAATAAGGACCACTTTGGTGGGAAGGTAACAGCGCTCTGTGCGCCTTCGGAATTTAGCCACTCTGTCCACATGACCATAGAGATGACTTCAGACAATGCTGGCTCTTTGGCTTTGAAATGAAGATGAGCACCACCCCCTAGAGCTGGAAACAACCAGCACGCATGTGCTAGTGTACCTTTAATCTGCACCTAGTATACCCAAATATTGAACTCAATTGCATTAAATATTAAAATTATCATGATATTAACATACCTCAAATGAGAGTATATGCCTAGGATTCAGACAGCATTCTCATCCACCATTAAAAAACCCCCAAAAAAGCATCATCTTAATATGCTTCTAGAGAGCAATACCAATATCTAATTTCCAACAAGAGCCTATACCAGGGCCATAAACATTAGCTCCTAACTTCCTCTCCCCAAGCTTTTGTACCAGTTGCAGAAGTTAGACTCTACATTCCTCAAGACCCTGCATTCCAAAAGCAGATTCATGAATATAAATATACTTAGTGCTAAGAGCTAGGAGATCTATCTATCTATCTATCTATCTATCTATCTATCTATCTATCTATCTATCTATCTATCTATCATCTATCTATCTCTATCATCTATCTATCTATCTATCTATCTATCATCTATCTATCTATCTATCTATCTATCATCTATCTATCTATCTATATGACATTCTGTGCTAACAAAACTCAGGAAGCCTACCGTTTACATATATTTTTTCCAAAATTTAAATCATGATTCCCTTTTTCCCCACTTTTGAGGGAATTGCCATATGGCTGCTCCTTAACTGGTCCTGGAGATTTCTGCTATCTATCCCTTCTTTACAAAATGACTTTTCTGGGGCAAGTATCAGAAATTCCTACCTCACTAATTCATATTTTATAGTGGTAATGGGTGCTCCAACTCTTACTTGTAAGGTAAAAAATAAGCCACAGATCCCAATTTATACTTAACATTAGAAATCAAGATTTCCTAAATCGCTCTAGCCTACAGAAGAAACCAAACACACCCAATCAAGCAGCTTCCAGATAATATGAGGTATCCTTGATGTGCTCTGAACTTGCTTGTTTTCTTGCAGATGTATTATTACCTAAACTAAGTAATATCAGTGCTGGTAAGGAGTGAGGTTTGCTCTCAGTTTCTTCTAGTTTCCTCACCCCCTTCATTGTTGATGGGGGTGGTCTTGAACTTTTGTTAGTTGGTCTGTATTACTGTCAGCTTGTTTGGCAGTTCCTTGATTAGGGTATTGTTTACTTCTTGATTGTTGGTCTGATGTTAATCTTGAAGTTAATCTATGTTCATCTGGGTGCTGATTGCTGATGACGGGGTGTTTTGGTCTTTTTGTTCCCCTTTTGGCTCATTGATGGTCTGTTTTGCATAGTATGTAGATATTGTTTATATCTATGAGTCTAGTGATGGCTAATTTGTCAGTGCCAGGCTTCTAGAAATTCCCTAGTGATTTCGCAGTTGGCTTGGTCTGGGATGGTCTCAGTTTCCCAGTTGAAATTATGGTTAAGTCTGTCCATATGTTGTGAAATTACAGAGTTTTCATCTTGTCTTCTTGTAATATTCCAGATATATTTATAATACCCAATTCCCCACTTATGCATATTGATATGCTTCCTGTTAAAAAGCAAGCTATATACATTCATGGTTGAAATTTATTTAACAACAATTTGTTGTTGCAAACATTACACTTTCCTGTATAATGATACAGAATATATACTGCAGATATATACTGCTCTACAACCAGAAAAACCAATGGCAATGACGAATGTCCCGATCAACCTGACCTAGAACGCATGCATGCAACAATAACACTGTCAAAACTCTGACTACACAGACTAGAATTCCAAACACTTTGGGAAAAAATATATTTACATTTTTTTAAAGAATAGCACAGACAGCTGATGGAATATTGTATAAACAAGAGAATGTTTACAGTTATGGCAAATGGTTCAAATTATCCAAATTAAGAGCATGTGTCTTTTTGATTCTGCAAATTCAATCATGAGTGCTTGCAAAATGGTTATTGTCTATATCCATGTGGAACCTGAAAGTCCTCAAAAGAGATACAAAATTATTGTATTTTTAACACACTCTTACTATGTTTTGGTAGATATTTGAATGTAGGAAATCCAAATCTGTAGTGAAACTTTGCTTAGTTGCAAATGGAATTATACAGAATAAGCAGATCCATAGAACTCATTCAATCATTCCCAAATTATACTCATAAAAATTATGCCATGCTTTGAAAGAAACATCTGTACATCGCAACTTTAGCCTAAAAATACAACATAACTTTAATCTAAAAATATCTCCAAGACTCTTCAACATGCATCCATTGAGAAGGTTAGCCTCTGAATCTTTTTTTTGCTGATCTTGCCACATTCTGATTAAGCTCATTTTTTTCTTTATTTCTCATTTTATTTTTCATTCCTTCTTTACCTTGAGATTAAATATAATTGGGTTGCTCAATCACTCATAATGAATAAACAGAACAGAATTATCCACTTTGGAATTGTCTTAATCACTAGAAAATCAGAGTCCAAAATTATCAGGTTACATATAGCATTGTTTCATATGTTACTACACTATATTACATTGTCAAGGAATATTGAAAATGCAGAGGAAATAGGCTATTGCTTATTAGACTTACAGGTACCCAAATAATTGTTATTCTGCTACCTACAGTTTAAAAAGAAGCTCTACATGAAACAATCCAATAAAAAATAGTAAAAAGTTTGACTCTATTTGAGTGTAACTAAGGTCATTAGTTTTGATTCCACTTAAGAGAATATTTTAATAACTGTAGACTGATTAATGCCATTCACCATTGTTTAACATAGTCACTTCTATATATCTGCATATTCTAAAACTTTAAAGATTTACTGCTAGTTAAAATATTTAATTCTCATCTGTTGCCAGTGCTCCTGTGCTCCCTAACCTATCTCTGGCTTTATCTATATTTCTTTTCATTGGATAATTGTGAAAAAAATTACTCTATTCCAGGAAAATATATACCATAAAATGTTTATTCTTCAAAAAATGCCATTTCTAATTTTGCATTAGGTTTGGCCTCTTTCCAAGCAGAAAGTCAGGGTCTTAGGCTAAGTGATTTTGTCATAGACTACATGGGGTCCAGCGACTAATGGTTGATAGCCTCAGGGTCTCAAGTGGAAATTGGCATAGATTAAAATAAAATTAACTCCCAAGATGAATCCAGATGTTGTCAATATTTTCTTTTGTGACCTGCTTTTGTGGCTGGAAAAAGTCAAATATACCAAAGCCAAGGAGTTGGGCTAACTTAAATCCATGTACAGAAAGCATGTGAAAATCTGTTCCTGTATAATCATAACATGACATTTGCATACCAGAATAAGATAAACCAAGCTTGGGTTATAAGCAAAAAAATATTATTCTGTTATAATGGAAAAACAATGCCATTCCAATATTACCATGTTGGGTTGTTGTTGTGTCTCTGCTTATGAGTTGGCTCTCTACCGATATAAGAGACTGCCAATATTATTTTGTGTGCTCAAGGCTAAAATGTTTAAAAATGGTTTTCTATACGTCTGAGAATATGCTTCACTAGGCAAGTATAAGTGAATTGCCTGAGGCATAGTCTTGTGTGGTTATCTGGACTGAGTTCAATTCTATGATGCCCAAAGAAATGGACGAGGTCATCCAATCTGTTAGTTTGTCCACCTATCCGTGAGATCAGGATCCTTCTTGGGTTGTTAAGGAAGCCCAGGAGATAACCAAGTGGTAGGTCCATGCACTGGTATTGTATTATCCTCTTTGAGAGAAGGATTAGTCCCGCTGGTCTTGAAGAAAGTGGTGTCAGTCTACTCAAGAGTGGTGGCACCCACTCTCCTGGGGTTCTGAAAAGCTCTTCAGACCTGGCTCTCTGGTCCCAAGCTGAGGTTAATATGGGAGATTTATGGTGCTATTGTTTTTTGTATTATTATGGTTGGTTGTATAGTCAACCAAGTATTTTTATGAGATTTGGCATTTTTTGTCAATGTATTGAGTCCTCTTAAGGACTTAGAGTCAGCAGATGTTGCTGTTTGATAGCATTAAAGGTATTGTCACCGGATGTCAGCTGTTCCAAAATAGCTTCCTTTTACAAATGACTGGTGGTGATTTTGTCAGTGCTGATGGTGTTCAAGTGATGATCCAGATGTTTCGGGGTGGTATCCAAGACACCTATCACTAATGTACTTTCTTCGTTTCGTTTTGCCAAAGTCATTCTATTTGCAAGTCTTTGTATTTTGTTATGTTCTCCAATTTCTCTTCTGTTCTGCTGTCTCCAGATACTGCTACATCTACTATCATGTTGTTGTTGTTATAGACCTTGCTTTGCACTTTTTTTCCTTATTTCTTTACATTAAAGCCAATATAAATTATTTAAAAAATAAGCTCAATTTTTTTAAAGAAAGGGGAGAGCAAGGAAACTGACTTTGTTTGAAAACAAAAAAAAAAGCGAGATACAAGAAGATGGAGAAATAGAACTGCTTTTGCTCACCTGTTATAAAGAAAGAACATGCTATTATGAAAAGCAGAGTTTCCATAAAGAATTTATGGAACGTGTTTATTTAATGAAATCATCATATTTTGTTTCTCTATTTCCAATGTATTATATTCTTAATAATGTTATTTTTATAAGAACATTGCCATAAATAAGTAAAAGGATTCTCCTTATGAATAAGTCTAGAGATATCTTCTTGAAAAGGATTGCTGTTCTAACAGGGAATCTGGCATTGTGAATAAAATAAAGTCAAGACACATTCACAATATCTTTTTATATATTTTTTTATTCAAATGCTTAAACAAGAAGATAAAAACTGATAGAAATTAATATAAAGTAAAAGAAAAAGACAGATATCAAAAAAAGGCAAAAAACACAAAAATAGAAAAAAGTTGAAAAAAAATAGAAAAACAAAAAAGATATAAAATGTCATAGTCAGAACATCTGATATTCGGTGGAGTTTGTTAATTCCAGCATCAGTAGTTAGATTTATGAATTTATTAGATTTATATTTATGTATTTATTAGATTTAGATTTATGTATTTATTAGATTTATTATATTGTTTTATTCAAAAACTCAAAGTGGTGCACACAGCAGACCTTTCTGTTTTCTCCCACAATAACCTTGAAGTTAAATAAATTAGGTTGAGAAAATGTCATTGGCCCAAAGTCATCCAGTTAGTTGTCATGGCCATGGCTGGACTCGAATCTGGATCTCCCTTTGCATAGTCCTACATCTAACCACTACCCCATACAGAAATAAGAAACTAAGTACTTTTTAGATCTGCCATATACCTGCCACAGATGCAAGCTTCACCCTCCCAGGAAAAATAAAACAGTATTCTCTAGCAATTAGGATTTTTTTAGAAGACCAGAAACACTTAGATTCACATTTCTCTTCCATCATGAAGAGGCCTTGAGTAATTCTCTAAAAAGAGCTCCTTGATTATTTGATTTTGGTGAATTCTACTGCAAGCTGATTTGATTTGCACCTCCCAAATCCATATGCTAATAAAAAGGAAATTATTCTCTTGAATTTGCATAGCTTTGAATGTTTGGAGAGAACTCTCAAACATATCAAACATGCTTCTAAAATATGCATTTTAAAATGTGCATTTAAAATTGTTATTTAAATACTTTGCCCTCCCAGATTTTCATACACACACAGAAACAGAATAGAACAGATTTACAAGTAAATAAATAAATATAACATCCTGGGTTTTAGTTTTATCTCCAAGCATAATTAATTCACAAATTCATTCTCTCTCTCTCCCTCCCTCCCTCCCTCCCTCTTTCTCTCTCTCTTACACACACATGCAAAATTCAGGAAACTAAATATCTCTTATTCCATTTAAAAAAAACACAATTAGGTTATCATGAAGACAAGCTCCCATCATACCTCATTAACTTGCTTTTTATCCAAGTGAAAAACTTGACCCGAACTTGTTGAAGCAATCTCTTCATAGACTTTGTAACCAATATGTGCTCTGTCATCACAGTCTCCGGTTAGAACAAATACAACCTGAATGGGTTTTTTAAAAAAATAATTATTTAAATAGTCTTCATATGAAAATGAATGATAAAATGAGATAATCAGACATCAGTTACCTGAAGAATACTATGCACTATAACTTTAAAGAGATAAAATGTATAAACACCTTCAATTTCAAAACGATTAGCCATTCATTTCATAACAATGAAAAATGGCAGGTCACATTAAATATGTCAAAATATTCATATAAATATGAATGTTAGATATTACCTTGTTTCTCCGAAATTGGCGACATGTCCTGATAATAAGACCATGCCATATTTTTCCTGTGGGCAAAAATATACGCCCTCCCCCAATAATAAGCCCCCTGGACAACCCCCCCTCCAGCCAGGCAGAGCGCCACTCACCAACCTACCAACATCACGAAGGCGCAAAGCCGCAGGAGCCGGGGGAGGGGGGCAAAGGCGCTCACTTTGCTTGACGCCTTTGGGATGCCGTGAGGTTGGTGGGTGGCGCTGTGCCCTGTCACTGCGTTGAATTGTTTGCTAGCCTGAACTGACGAATTGAAACTAAAATAATTACTGAAAGAGTTACTGCGCAGGTCATAAGTTCTTATCTGACAATGATTTATTGCGCATGCTTAACATGTTTATTACTTCACACATTCCAGAGAGTTCTCTTCCCTTTTGATCTTTGTCCGTCTGCCGGGAAGCTGGTAGACAAATTGCTTTTTCCAAAATGTAACAATTAGTTAGTTTTTGTTTTATTTTCCATTTCTTATTTTTATATTAAAGCTTATTTTCATTAGAATATGTTTCTCCAGAACTTTTATTTCTTTTCTTCGCACCTTAAAGAATATGCCTGTTTGGAAACGCCGCGATCTAAGCCTCATTTAGTTCAGGGTGAAATCTTCCCCTGACATGCCCAGCTGGAGCGGGGGGGGGGGGGTGCCGGGCAGCTGCTCTCACGAGCAGCTCTTTGGGAGCCCGCTCGCAAGAGAGCAGCCACCCGGCAACCCCAAAACAATAAACCCTCCCCCCATAATAAAGCCCAAGCCATATTTTGTAGGTAAAAAGAAAATAAGACCTTGTCGTATTTTCGGGGAAACACAGTATGTAATTACACATTTTAATTAGTCTTGTTTGTTTGTTTGTTTAACTTATATGCCACTCCTCATCTAGAAAAATGTTTGCTTTTATTTTACTTTGTTTAACTAAATAACTGCTGGAATTGCCAGACTAAAGGTCTATTTGAATGAAGCAGTTAAAAGTTGCAGCACAATGGCTATATATGTATACTTTTCTGATATATATATATATAGAGAGGGAAGGCCTCTTGAGCATGTTGATGGTATTTATAATTCTCTTTCAATATACATATTTAATTTTTCTCCTCCTTTTTAGTAATTAATATATATTTTATATATGTTTAGAAGGGAAGGATGACAAAGGAGGTAGGGAGGGGGAGGAGAGAGGGAGAGAGGGAGAAGAAAGTGATGGATAAAGTACAAATATGGTGTATGTAGAGCAGAAGTGCCGATAATTGATTTTTGGGAGTTGTTGGTAAGATGAATTGATGTAAACATTTAATAATACAATATGGCGTTGGCTATGTAATAGTATACATGTCATTATATGTTATGAAAATGAAAAAATAAAAAACTTTTTAAAAAATGTTGCAGCTAGAGTCTCTTGCTTTCTTGTGTTTTTCTTCCTCTCCGGCTACATGATCCAGATTATGTTTTGCAGTCTGAATTGCATCTGGACTTTCAACTCCGAACAATAACATCAGAACAGCAGCAGCTGCTGGACAGCTCAAAGGTTTTAGCTTTTTGCTTCATCATTCCAGAAAGTCCAAGAAATTACCATACACACAAACAAACAAACATACAAAAATTACGTGCAAGAAAACAGTAGAATGTCTTATGTCTTTTCCAATAATATCCCATTAAATTCTGTGCCATATCAACTTTTCCATCCTCTCCTACACCCCATGGTTGAGCATGCTTAATCTTCGTTGAATTGTTTTGGAGTTACCCCCATCCAATTTTTATTTTAACTTCTTCCAGTCTTATGGTCTGCTAAGCTGTGACTACACTCTTGGCACAGGTGAGGGTATTTTGGCTACATAAATTTGATAAATAAATATCAGGGGGAAAGCAAATATTTTCTTTAATCTCATGAATGGAACCATAGCAAGTGGAAACATAGAAATTGTAAGATGAATAGATATGGTAGAAAATCATAGATGAATATTGCTTGAGCCTCATTATTATTAATTGGAATTAGATTGATTTACCTCGCAATTGAGGATAGATATATTAGACAGAAATCTCCAGTGAATGAATGAATGAATGAATGAATGAATGAATGAATGAACGAATGCTTTATGCCATTTCAACCATTCTGCCTTTAAACAGCTTGCAACAAAGATATAATAAACAAATAATATTCATACAATAACAAAATCAGCCTCATATACTAAGATTCATTTCTGAATAGAAGAGCATAGCACTGTTTACCTTTTGCACAGAATACACACTTTATAGAACAGTTGCAATGTGATTTGGAACAGGGAGTATTATAAGAGGGTTCGTACCTGGGATTGCTTCTGCTGAATCAGCTGCAAAACCTCATGAGTCAGTTTATAATCTTTGGACCGTGCATCAGTAAATACATAGATGAATGAACCAGGAAGAGAAATTTCTAGAGCAATTTTGATGGCTCCAATGCTCATCTCTGGACAATCACCACCTCCCTATGGCAAACAGGAAAATGAACAAAGAGACCTAAATCAAAATCAGTCTGAAAAATAAAAAAAAAGAGTTACAAAATTCCATATTCACTAAGCCTACTGCATATCATGGGTGTAGGGTTTTAAGTGTGAAAACCCCAATTGTTTAAGGCAGGTTTTCCAGGTTCTCATTTCGTTAGATTGGGTAATGGATAGGCACACACAGGCTTAACAGTAACAGCAGGTCTTTATTAAGTACAAGAAGTGAGAACAATCCAGCGAAGGTTGAGTCTTACAGCAGCCCTTTTATAGGGAGCTGTCAGACCCTTCGACCAATAGGATTAAACCTCTGTTCCCACCAGAACAGAGGACCTTGATGGAAACCACTGTAGTTAGAGCCTACTTGTTACGTAGTCACGCAGGTAGGTGGCTTTTGGGTAGCTCTGCCTGACCTGCGCAGTTCAGTAGGAGGGGTTTCCTTGGACAGGTTGGATGGACCTGTTTGCTCTGCAGCTCCGCTTGGTGGAAGCTCCTGGAATCTTTCACAGGCCACGGCTGGAGCTTCTAGAGCCGGTTGACTTGGAGCTCGCTGCGGGCCGACAACATAACCAGATAACTTTCCCGGTTTTGAGCTGGCCGTGGAAGGAGTGAGTGTTTGCTCCATTTGGGTAGGGCTTTGGCTAACTTGTGCAGGAGTTACCTCTGGTTGTCTAAGAGTGGAGTTGGAGAGGTGGCCACGGAGTTGGTCAATATGCCCTCTCCAATTCCTACCATCCTCGAGCTCTGGGAGATAAGAGTGAGGGCCGGTGATGCCTATCACTGTGGCAGGAATCCACAGAGTTCCCCCGGCATAGTTGTGGGCGTATACAGAATCCCCTACACTAAATGTCCGAATCTTGCTTGTGGAGTCTGGGGGCGATGAGGCAGAATAATTGGGATGTAGCCGGTATAAGTGGGACCTTAACCAGCGACCCATGAAAAGCTCGCAGGGGCTTCTCCCTGTAGTGACACTAGGTGTGATGTGCTGGATTAGCAAATGGTGGTCAACCCGTGTTTGCCAATCTCCCGGGCCCATCCAAGAGAGGGCCTCTTTTGCAGATCTCACTATTCTCTCCACCTGACCATTGGAGGCCGAATGGAATGGCGCAACCAGGGCATGCCTGATTCTCTGAGCTGCTAGGAAGGTCTCAAATTGCATGGCCATGAATTGGGGCCCATTGTTAGAGACCAAGATGTCGGGCAGGCCGTGCATGGAGAAAAGTCTCCGTAGCACCTTGATGACCGCTTCTGCTGTAGTAGAGGTCATCAGGACTACCTCTAACCATTTTGAGTAGGTGTCCACAACTACGAGAAATGTCTGGCCATGAACTGGGCCAGCAAAATTAATGTACACCCTAGACCATAGTGTTTGAGGTCGCTCCCACTCCTTAGCGGGAGCCTCTGGAGGTGCTGGTCTCGACTCCTGGCACGGTGTGCAGGTAGCCACCCATTCTTTGATCTCCCTGTCCATGTTAGGCTACCACACATAACTCCTAGCCAAAGACTTCATCCTGACAATTCCAGGGTGCCCTACGTGTAAAGCCTCTAATATTGCAATGTGCAGTTTGGGTGGAACAATTACCTGGTCCCCCCACAGTAAACAGCCTTTAACAACAGACAGGTTATTTCTCTTATGATAATACATTTTGAAATCAGCCCCATCAGGCCCCTTGGGCCACCCCCTCCACACCCAGTTCAAAACCTGTTTGATCGTGGAGTCTCTGGCAGAGTGGCGGGCAAAGTCACTAAGCAAGATGGAACCAGTCTCTAAACAATGCGAAAAACTGGCATCTCGGGGATAGGGTATGCGAGTAGTTCGTTGGTGCTGTAATTGACACCGGTCACTTCCAGCCCCAGGGCTTCAAATCAATCAAGCCCCAGAAGGCTCCACAGGTTTCCACTGACCACCGTCACTGGGAGCTGGCCACTGAAGTTGTTGAAGTTCACCAGGAAGGTGCCCTGGCCCATGACGGGGACTCTGTTCCCCTGGTAATTGCGAAGGCAGATGTTGTTTCTTCAGGTTAGGGATAGCCTGCTTCAGGGTAGACCACGGCATGATAGTCAGTGACCCGGTGTCAATCTCCATCTCACATGGAGAGCCCTCGATGAGGACTGTGACCTTCAGCTTCTTTGACCGCCTTGTGTGGGCTTGGCCGATTGAGGTGTGATGGGTGATTCTGTTGTCGCCCTCCGAGTGCCATGGTGGTGGCCACCATGCCCCTTGGTCGGGCCTCTGCTGGCGGTTAGGTCGGCTTTGTGGCTGCCAGGTCATCGGGGGAAGCTTGCTTCGGCAAACCTTGACGATGTACCCCTTTTGCTCACAGCACTGGCAGATAGCGTCACGGAGATGGCAAAATGATCTGGCATGGTCTCCTCCACAGCTAGCGCAAGGCAGGACACACAGTTTGAATTTGCCCACTGGCTCGGTGCAGCTACTGCGCATGCGGCAGCTGTCATATTCTTCACCTTCTGAGCTCTCGGCCTCTACAGCCTTGCGATGTGAGCGTGTGCTCTTCCGCGCATCCTGTGAAGCGCCCTGGCGCTGCAGGGTTTCTGCAGACTTAGCAGCCGATTCTGATGCCCTGGCTTCGTCCAAGGCAATTTGCAGAGTGAGGTCAGATGTGGCAAGTAACCTCCTCTGTAGATTAATGTCCCACCCACCGCAAATTATGCGGTCCAGAATCAGCTCGTCCAGGTCTCGGAATTTGCAGTATGCGGCGGCCTTGCGAAGTGCCGCAACGTACTCATTTATCGACTCGCCCTCTTTCTGGTTCCTGATGTTAAACTCATGCCGGCGAATGTGCTTGGACAGCTTGGGGGCATACTGGGTCCTCAGCATCTGCTGGAGCACTGATTGCAGTGGTGTCAGCTCAGAGAAGTCTTTCGCCGTCTCGAACACTTACCGGCCATAGTATCCGAGGAACATGTTCTTCTTGTGGCCTTCACAAAGGCCAATGAGGTCATTTGCCTCGAGGAAGCAATCAAATCATAGCATGTACAAGTTCCAGTGCTCGGTAACTGGGTCATACGGAGTCGGTCAGGTGTGCATTTTGTGTTCAGATCCTTCGACCAATAGGATTAAACCTCTGTTCCCACCGGAATAGAGGACCTTGGTGGAAACCACTGTAGTTAGAACAAGTATCTAACACACTTCACCTCAAATCTACACCAAATAATAAAGATGCTGGCTTAGAACAATGCATCCCTGAGATAACAAGTGCTATTTCTAAATTTTACATTATACTAAAATAAGTTACCTGAACAAAACTAGTGCTAAACTTTCTTACCCACTTGTCCTGAAAAGTTTCCCTAGAAATCAATCTGCCTTCCAAAAAGATATCAGATGAAGCATGAGATGAAGCTGTTGGAGAATTGCCCTTACATTACATGGTGGTCCTCCCAGTTTCATTTAACTTTTCTTTCCATCAGTGTACCCAATGCCTTTTCAGTACAACTAGCAGGAAAGTAAATGGGAAGGGACACTGTTTTCTAACAAAAAGGGAAGAAGGAACTATATAACCTTCTTTATTTGATGCTCCATAATTATAATTATGGAAACAAATCTGTAACTAAGTTCTAATGTTTTCAATCCTGATAAAATGATATCCATAATTCTGTTTAAACCCATACATTGTTAATTTCTCCGTTACCCAACATCTGAATATAAGTGCTGCACATATAGTTTTTAAAATATTGCAGTCTATTTCAAAATATCACCCCCTCTTCAGAATTGAGTTACTGCTACAGGGATACAGTATAAAAATATGATTATCAAGTTCCTATTTATTCCTTAATGCATTTCCTATTGTACTATAGTTTACACAAGATTTTTAGATACTTCTAAAGCTGTTGATGTAACAGTATTTTTGCAAGTTACTACTACACTCTATTTCTAGTTTTAATTTCTTTCAAAACTACCGGTAGCCTATCTGGAAGATCAACTAAAGGAAGCACAACTAAGAAATCAATAAAAACTGCTCATTAGCTAAATTTAATATATTACAACTTGATTCATTACTCTGTTTGGAAGCACCAATACTTCAAAATATAGCTTCTGATTTTCCAATAGAAAGACAAGACAAGCCCCAAACAAAACAACTAGCAGCTAGAATGAACATGGTGGAAGAATGTTTTAAAAGGAAATATTTTTATGATTCATGTGAATTGGCAATGGTTTTCTGTCTTTGGGGAAAAATTAATATAAGCCCTATTATTTTTTCCTGCTGCTATAAGAAAACATTGCTTTGATAAATTACCATATTATCTTGACTATCAATGTTATGTATGTTATATTTTATTCCTAAAAAGCCTCATCTTCTTAAGGCTATTTTTGGTTTGTCCTGTGATTCCCATTTTAGAAACAAAATGATTAACAATAACAGTTGATTTTTCATGTACACCACTTAAACACATGATTCAAAAAAATCTTCTAGGCTAAAATTTGGCAACCTAAATATTCAATCTGATATTTACCAGATGTTCTGTCTTCAGTTCCAATTAGTCACATCCAACAAGGCCAACAGCAAAGTAGAAAAGATTGCTTTACCTTTAGATCCCCCAAACTCAACTTGGACAATTTGGGTTGATGCACAGTCATTGCTTACAACTGAGATTTGCTGCCATCATTTTTTTTATTTCTGCCCTTAAATATCTGTACAGAAATAAGGCCAAAAGAAGGAAAATATATTCTCCTTTCATTACCTGGGTAACTCAAGGACATCTTCAGCCTGAATCTGGTTGTCATTCTGGAGGTGTTGAGGCCTTCTAAGGCCTGCTACCAGATTACAATTCCCAGTTATAGCTGGCAACCTAAATTTCCAAAAGTATTTGAAAATTAGGCTTTATTCCCAGGCCTTGGAGCAGAGTAGTTGCCTCAGCCCCTGTAGCCTGCTATTTGCTTTTCGATCTGGCTCTCTGGATGTCTATTGTCCATTTCCTAATATTTCTTATTGTTCCATTTCTTTTTACTGTAAGGTGCCCAAAACCATTTGCAGTCTGGCAGCCTATATTAATTAAATAAATAAAACATAACCTAACATAGGCATGAAAAGTACCTTTTTCAAATAAGATAGATAGATGATAGATAGATAGATAGATAGATAGATAGATAGATAGATAGATAGATAGGTAGATGATAGATAGATAGATAGATAGATAGATAGATAGATAGATAGATAGATGATAGATAGATAGATAGATAGATAGATAGATAGATAGATAGATAGATAGATAGATAGATAGATAGATAGATAGATAGATAGATATCTTACAGAGAAAATGAAAAAGAACCATTTTTTTCTTGGAAAGATCACTAATTATAATGTCTTGATAAGATCACACTTGGAATATTGCATCCAGTTTTGGTTGATACAATATATAAAAGCTGTTGAGATTCTAGAAAGAGTGCAGAGAAGAGCCACAGAGATGATTAGGGGAGTGGAAGCTAAAACCCATGAAGCATAGTTGCAGGAATTGGGGATGTCTAGTTTAATGAAAAGAAGAACTAGGTGTGATATGATAGCAATGTTCCAATATCTTAGGGATTGCCAGAAAGAAGAGGGGTGGGGGTGTCAACCTATTCTCTAAAGCACCTGAAGGCATAATAAGAAGCAATGAATGGAAACTCATCAAGGAGACATCCAACCTAGAACTAAGGAGAAATTTCCTGACTGTTAGAACAATTAGTGCAACAACTTGCTTCCAGAAATTGTTAGGTTTTTAAGAAGAGATTGGACAACCATTTGTCTGGAATGGTATAAATTTTCCTGCTTTTGAGGTGGGTGGGCGTTGGACTAGATGACCTCCTAAGTCCCTTCCAATTCTGTTATTGTGTTATTAAATTCATGGAGATTCTTGTTCAGGAATTTAGCCAATCAACCTCCTTAATCTTTCTGCACTAGATGTAAACAAGGATTAATTTACAAGGCACTTGTTCCATTCTGATCTAGTGATAGTCTCTAGTCTAAAGGTAAAGGTTCCCCTTGCACATATGTGCTATCGTTCCCGACTCTACGGGAAGGCCTAGCTTGCTTTTTTTAAAAGCTTGCTTTTTTAAAAAGCTTGCTTTTTTAGAGATGCAATACACCAGATAAATCTATGACTCACATATTCAATCCCATGATGGGCTCATGAACAGGACAGACAAAAAATGTTACAAAGAGAAGAGGCAGGAATTGAATTGAATTTATTAGATTTGTTAGCTGCTACCTCTCCACAAAGGGACTCGGGGAATGCAGGATTCCCCAAAAATAACTAGGTTTGGCAATGACAACTAGCTGTGATTCTTAAATTAATCTTCCATGTAATATTTCTGTAGGTGAATGGCAAAATAATCGCCTATAGTACCATATATATACTTTCATCATGTGCTTTCAGAAGCTATGGTTAGAATAATAAAAAATTTCATCCAAAAAAGTAATTCCAATGGTCCCACTTACTTTCTTAATGGGGTGATTTCTTAGTTTTCAGCAAAGGAATTAAATTTAGAAGTGCATTCCAGAAATTTAAGACAATCATTTACCCTGACTGATTTTGTTAATTTTTTCCCTTTCTTGTTCAGTATTCCAAAATGCAGAATCTTCATATTAGGATGTGAGAAAATGCACAAAAATGGATACTATATTCTATCTTTGGTTTACCCAATATAGTGTATCTCAGTACAATAACAGCTTCACAATACTTCCTCAAAATTCATCTTGAAAATTTGATTATGGGGAAGAACTTCAATACATCAAGAAAGGACCAGATTGTGATTGTATAAAATCGATTTAATTCAAGTTGGAGTGTCAAGTTTAATTTAAATCAGTGTTTCTCAATCTTGGCGACTTTAAGTCTTGTGGACTTCAACTCCCAGAATTCCCCAGCCAGCTGG
The DNA here is from genome assembly GCF_964273705.1 of Natrix helvetica. NCBI lineage: Eukaryota > Metazoa > Chordata > Lepidosauria > Squamata > Natricidae > Natrix > Natrix helvetica. The sequence continues at coordinate 69,852,904 of NC_138549.1, read as the reverse complement.
CTGGGGGATTCTGGGAGTTGAAGTCCACAGGACTTAAAGTCGCCAAGATTGAGAAACACTGATTTAAATCAAGTTGGAATGTTGAGATACCAGAGTTTTCTGGTCTTGGTTCTACATTTGCAAATTCAATCAAAATATTCAATGCTCTCAAATGACTCCTAAGATACAACCCAAAGGTGCCAGACTGGAGAAGGATAGGATTATTAATATGCCTATTGTGAATATACTTTAAACTAGCTTCCTTGTGTTGAACAATTTTCTACCACAGCATAATTGTATTGTTTCTGTCTCTTTTATCTTTATTTTTGCCAGGAATATATAGGACATATCCTGAAATAACCCCACTCAATTGGGCTGTTGTATTTGATCACCACAACTCCTGCAGTGAATATTATTTGAAAACCTCCTTTGGAAAAAAAATGTTCCACTACTTCAGTACGTTATTCATTTGATATTAAATTATGACACTAATTCTTTACTCTCCTAACTAATGAAAAACATACATTTTTCCCTTCCCTGCAGCATAAATATGTCTCATTGCTGTAAAGTTATAATGATGGGTTTTTTTCTTTTCTTAAGTCACATTTTTCTTTTGTTCTCTTCCCCATTCCGCAATGTGCATATATCTTGGGCACGTAAGAAGATGTCCTTCCAGAATCACACAAACAACTATTTTAGCAAACAATTTCCTATGTTTAATCTTTCATTTTACAACTTATGATATTTTAAGTGATGGATCAGTTGGTACAATCCAGAAGATTCCAAAGAAAGAAGAAGGAAAATCATTTGCATTATCTGTGGAACCTTCAGCCTTTGGATGCAGCCCCACGTCTGAGTCCTTCGTTGTAGCAACTCATATTAAAACAATCAAAGAGCTTGAGGGCAGAAAAGCAGTGAAGCATGATTCATAATAGGGTTCTCTAAACTTGGAAACTTTAAGATTTCTGGATTTCAATTCCCAGAATTCCCCAGCCAAATGGCTGACTAAGGAATTCTGGGAGTTGAAGTCCACAAGTTTTTTAACTGCCAGGCTTGGAGACCCTAGTTTAGAATGTTCTTTCCTAACCTCTAGTGTGGCAGAGATTATAAAACCCACTAGAATTCCAAAGGTTGGGGAAGGCCACTTCAGAGATCAGCTGGAGGAGGGAAATAAACATTTTTTTTCTTTTGCCTCTCATCAAGTTAATGAAAGCCATGTAGAGAATAATAGGTACCTAAGACTTGTTTTCTACCCGTTACTTTGTGAGGAGGAAATTTGTAAGTCCAGCTTCCCCTTCCACCACACAAATAAGCCATCCATTAATTTATTTATTCTGTGGGTAGTGGAAGGAAGGAAGAGTCCTTTGCTCTCCTTCTTCCCATCCAATAATGTCTTGCACAATGCTATTTATTCCAACTGCTATCAGGATGCTTTGAGCATTCCAAACGCATAGTTTCAGTAGTGGTTACAACTCTGAAGATACTGTTCTGTTTGGATTGTATGATATGAGATTTAATTCCTCTCAACTCAAGTCTTCCCTAACATCATGTATCATATTCTAGACATGCTGGACTTCAATCCCCATCATCGCAGTGAGCATCCAGAGAGATCAAGTTAAGTGAGGTTATCTTTACCTTCAATCTGCAGATCTCTCTAGTTCAATGGATGTTTTGTTTTAGAATCTACTTCCAAAATTGAGGCGCATGGAACTTTCCAACCAGCCACAATATATGAATTAACCCAGATAATTGAGTAACTTCCTATGCTATGCTAGAGAAAAATAATAAAATGGAGAATGTTACTGCAAGCAGCTTTACAATTAAGAATTAATTGCACTAATTTAGAATGCAGCTGTAGATAGTAAGTCACCTTTTAGAATGCCGTGACACCGAACTCTCCTGCAAGTATTAAGCTAGGAACATGGGAATTAAATTTCCCTGACATTTAGCTTGATACATGCATGAGTTCTTCTTCTAATACAATGAAGGTTATACTATTACCCTCCCATGCAGGCTGATAGAGGACAGTCTGATATTTCATTTCCTCTGTGAAATTAAAGAAATAGTCCACTCACCTGAACATATAGTTCTCTGAGTTCATATTGAAATTTCTTAGGATCTGTGGTAATGGTTACAGGACCAATTTCTGAAAGGAAAACAAGGAATTCAAGGGAAAGCTCAAAGTGTTTGCATTAATGTCTGCAAAAGCTAACACACACACACACACACACACACACACACACACACACACATACTGCATATTCTTTATTATGGTAAGCAACCAGTACAAAAATGCATATGTTATATGTATATAAGATAAAAAGTTGTAGTCTTCAAATTATAAAACCCATTGAACTGATCTAGTGAACTAATCCTATGATACCTATTCTCTGTAAAATTTATCTACTTTACTGTTTGTTAATTCTTGTTTAGACACGTGTCTATGTAAGAAAAAAGTAAATTGAGAATAATTTTATATACAATAATGAATTGGGATAAATGTTGCCTTCTAACCTTGCTGAATCACATAAATGCTATATGTCAGATTGCCTCTTCATGAAATTTGGTCTTGATTGGGCAATTCTACAAGAACAATTCTCCAACTGTGAGAAAATATGTACAAAGAGTACAACAGTGGTTTTTTTTTTACATTCTTTTATTTTACAATGCCAAATTCTCAAAAAGCAAAATGCCATTCCCTAAAAATCATTTAGTTTATTTATAAGTAACAGCACAGGTCAAAACATGATTATCTAATAAATCCCCGAGTCCCTTCAGGGAGAGGGGGCGGTCTAGAAATCTAATTATTTATTATTATTATTATTATTATTATTATTATTATTATTATTATTATTATTATTATTATTATATAATGGGCAAAGATCTCATCAGGTCAAGTGTTCTGAAAAAGTGTGAAGCTAAATAAGGATCAGTAGGACATCTACTAACTCAGACAAACAAATATTGATAGTAATTGAATTTGGACAAAAATAACCTAATTATTTCAAAAGAAGTACTATATGTGCATTTTGTTGTTTTTGAAAGCCCTCTAGATACTGTGAAAAAACCATTAGCCCTAGTCATCATGGGCAGGAAAGAAGAATGATGAAAAATGAAGTTCAACAACAACATCTAGAGAACTACAAGATTGTCTTCCCTGTGTTAGAGTACAGTGTAATGGAAAGGTCTTCTGTGCCATTGTGTAGCAAAATAATTTAAGGATAACCTAAGAATCTATGGTGTTCCCCCATGATTGCAATATCTATTTCAAATTATTTAATTAAATCAGGCAGAGGACTGGGTAAAATACAAATGATAATGCAGCTTTATCTACATTTTTATGTTCCAATGACAATAAAAGTTTAAACATGTTTTGGGAAGTATGAGGGTAAATACAAAATACAAAAAAACAAAACAAAACACCTAACAAAAGTTTTATAAACTCAGAGGTCTTTTACTGCAGACAAGAAATGACTCATATTTATACAGAAGATCTTCCTGTTGCATATCATAAATCTCCACATCTGCACATCTGCACATCTACACATCAGCACCAGAGTTTAAATAGTAAGCCCTTTTCTTTCACCTCTTCAAATCAACAGACTTTGGGCCATCTTGAGATGGGAATTGTCTGTTCACTCTCCACATAATATTTTATCCTGGCCCAAGCATTCTGAGCTGCTTGCAGATACATCTTTTTGTTCCATTTGCATTTTGTGAGGGCTTTACCCCAAATAGCAAGCCAACCTATTAATACCTTAGACAACAACTTAAATGGTATAGGATTTCCTGCCTAGGCAGGGGATTGCACTAGAAGACCTCCAAGGTCCCTTCCAGCTCTGCTATTGTATTGTATTATATTATAAATACGTATCTCAGACAAAATGGGGAATTTCCTCGTTTGAAATATATCCATGTTTAATTTTTTTTATTGGCACCAGATCTTCTGTTCTTGGAGTTGATGTCCCTCACAATTAGATTGATTGTTCTTTCTCTTCATGTTTTCTCTTCTTATAGCATACAAACAAGGACTGATAGCTCTTAAGAGAGCAGGTTTGGTAATGAAGAATAAAGTTTGTCTCATGGATTACAAATCCTAGTTTAATTACTGAAGCAACACATTTTTCTTAAAAAGAAGCCCTTGGGCCAGAAATTCACTGTACAGAAATTGTGTTCTTCTGTTAAAACACTGCTGTTTTGTTTGGCTCCAGGAAATCTCACCAGTTTTGGACAATTAAGCTATAGATATAGTGTAATAGATTTTAATAAACATTCATAAGAATGACATACAATTTAGCCTTATTTCTTGTTCATCATAATATGGTTGAGCCTGGGGCTGAAGCAATCTAGATTTCTGAGTCCTGGGAAACTGACCAATCCCCACCAACACACCACTCATTCTTAGACCTAGATGTAGAATCAGATAATTCAACCACTAAATTCCTACAAAGGATGGCGGGGGAGGGGAGACAATGAGAAAGAAAGAATGAGAGAGATGGAAATACTGTTTTTGCAATAGAAGCTTTGCTTTCCTGCTCTGTTTAATCTCCCTATGCTTACTGTCATATACATTTTTTAAAACGCCAGTGAAAAACCAAAGAGTAGCTTGTGTTAAAACCTAGAACATAACCCCTTTCATGTCTGCAATGATATTGTCCCTTGAGACAATACCATAACAGTGCTGTCGAGCTAAGCAAGAAGCTAGAACTAGAATGGGCTTGCTTTTTAATGTGAAACACTTTTAAAAACTGACAGTGCAGTCTGATTGATTGAATGAATGAATGTATGGAATGAATAGTTATGAAGAAAGTTCAAAGTAATGTTGGTCAACATATCAATGTATATTTAGGCTAAAGTCACTTACCCCAGATTAAAGTTTTATTGTGCTTCCTCTTTGCCTCAAAGAAGAGAAATTCAAACATAATACTTCTTTGTTTTCCTCATTTTTTTCCACACATTTTTGTCTTAACTCCAAAAAAAAAATGTGTGAAGGAGAAAAAAATAGGTACACAATGCTTGCTGACCATGAGCACTGGGGCTGTTAGACCTCAAAGCACTATAGATCCCTAGCTCAAAATTCTCATTCTGTACCAGGTTCAATATACTGCCTACAGGATGCCTGATTTTACTACTGCCTGCCCAGTTCAAAAAAAATACATTTAAATTCTATCAGGAACAATACAAATGAATGTAAAACAGCAGTAATAGCAAATCAACCCTACTGTAGTTTAAAGTAAAAAACTTCATGCCAATTTATCAAACAACTCTGTGATTTGCTTGCTTTACAAAATAAATATCAAACTATCTCAACTGATTATGGGAATTTAAAAAAAAATTAAATGCTAATGGCTGTTCTGTCCCAAACTTCTACAATATATACGGATGCAGACTTGGCTGTCTGCCACAACTAAGGAGAGAGATAAGCAACCCCTTGGCTGGGAGCCCAGAAAGCTATGTCTATGAAACAAGGCTTGAACTCATGAAAGTCTCCCAATCTTTCTCTATGGCTGGATCAGTAAATTGTTGTTTCCTGCAAAATTCCCCTCCTGTCGCCCCACCTATAAGCTCTCCGGGAGGGGCCAATCAGTAGCCACCTGTTCCTATTTCCTTCTGTGACCCTTTTTCCAAAGCTGCTCTCTCCTCCTCGCAGCCCTATGCATATATACATCAGGGACAGCCTCCCTCTGTTCTTCCCCACTGCTCCCTGACTCAGGTGCCACCTGGTGGCCAACAGGCCTCTCTAGTCTCTGCTCCAAACACCCCCCAAGAGTCTTCCTCAGCCTCCTGGGCAGTCCCATAGTGTTCATCGCTGGCAGATTCCACCAACAGCTCAGCTGGCTGCTGTTGGGCCACAACAATGGCATTATACATTCAATATTTTTCTAACTATTGTAACATATTACTGAATATGTCCTAGTCACTATAAACTGGAAAACCACAAAACTTGAACTTAACACAACCAAGATGTTGTTTAGACTGATCCCTAAGCAACTGACCAAACACCACTACATTTCTACATAAAACTGTCTGCTAAGAGATCTGACAGACCATAAGACTACTTCTACTCCCTACTTCAAAAATAAACTGGAAACCAACTCTTCTCTCTGATAAATAAACAGGAAATGGTCTCAATAAATAAATCTTGATGTTAATAGACCTCAAGTATCTCAATACATTTTGAATACAATGTACCTCATCTAGGCAAAGAATTTAAAGCAATTATTCTGCTCTTTTTTTAAAAAAAAATCTATTGGTGTACAGTATATATGTATTCAATTCACAAATGCTAATGAAACAAATGTTCACAAATGATGCTTTCTTAATGTACAATTCCAAAGCAATGGATCAGATAATATCCAAACTAAGTGGATGGACTCTTAAGAAAATAATGCAAGGGAATATTGAGTCAATTGAACAATAAAAAAGCTACAGCAAACTCTTGAGAATTAGGTTACCAATTCCTCAAATAAAATTCACATGGAAGACAAAAATAGAAAGTGGGAAAGAAAATATCAATCTGCCGATTAATAAAGTATTAAACTTGCATGCTTTCTGACTCTCAACAACTCTGTAGGGCTTACAAATCTTGTGATTTTGTTGTACCAGATTTTGTTGTACCCCCAATGTTGGCGACCAGTAAAGTAGGATTCCAGTTTCAGATAACAAGCTAGGCAGCTGATTCCAATTTATCTAGCTAATCTCCCAAATAGGAGAAGCAAAGGCAGCATATAGAGTAATTACATGTTCCTCAATTTTGACATTTTTTTAATGCTGTTTTACCAAGATATGAAGCATAAAATTGCATATAAATCTCCATCTGATGAATGGATTCATCATTGAGTCCATCTACAGCAGTGGTTCCCAAAAAGGGCGGTACCGCCTCCCTGTGGGCGGTACCGCCTCCCTGTGGGCGGTACCACCTCCCTGTGGGCGGTACCGGCTCTCTTGGGGTGGTGGGATGACTGGGGGGCGCTAAGAGGCATGGGGGGCAGCAGGGGGCACTAATAGGCAGGGTGGTGGTGGCAGGGGGGGTGCTAAGAGGGCAAGGGGAAAAAATCATGTATTGTGTTGGCTGCAGAGGGTGTCGCCTCTAGGTTAGTAGCTTCCCCTTAGCTAATTCACAGATGGAAAGGAGAAACTTGCCGAGAATAAGATGGACTGTTTAAAGCCCATTGGCGCGGGCAGAAGGACAAAATTACCCAAACCTGGAAATAGATGCGGGTTTCCCTTTAAGCAACGTCACCACCCTCCCATCCAATCACTGCCTTCCTCCCAGGAGAGTGGTGCACGCCACTTCAATTGCCCTGCCCCCAACACCGCCAGCATCTTAACTGACCGGCTTGGCTTGTGAAAAGGTTTTTTTTTAACGGTCGGTGGGTGGGGAGATCATGCATGGTGTTGTTGGGGGGAGGAAAACTCCCACCAATCAAATTCTAGTTGAGCTTGCGAGAGAAATCTTTGCCACTGGTTTAAAAAACGATCACATATTTCGTGCCATCCTTTTCCTTTGCATGGAGACACTGCTGGGTAAAAGTGATATCAGGATCTTCTTTAGATGGAAATTCCAGATTGGGTGATAAATCCATTTTCAGATACTGAGGAAGATGGGGTAGTGGAGGAACAACTCATAGAGCTGCAAAATGACATTGAGCTGAAGCCAAAGTTTAAGAAATTGTACCAAGAGTTTTGGTTACAGAAAGAAATTTCAGATCACTATCCTGCACTATGGACAGTGGTTAAGAAGCTCCTTGTTGCATTTCCAACATCATATTTGGTGGAACATGGCTTCAGTGTGGTCATCCAACTTCTCCCAAGCAAAGAAATCGACTCCAGATTACTGAACGTGGGGATTTAAGACTCCTGCTAAGTGACTTAAAACCAGACATTGGGAAACTGGTATCACTTCATCAAGCCCATCCATCACATTAAGAATTTACTGAACAGTGAAGTAGTTACTAAATTTTACTGAGTTTACTAAGTTACTAGTTACTAAGGTTCTTGATAAATGACTATCAGACTTTGAAAACCTGGTATCACTGGATCATGTTCAACAATTTTGTTGAATTAACATTAACTAAAAAGATTTTTAAATTGGATTTTGAATAAATGTGCAATTAATTGTTGCAGTTTTGAATTTTACTGTTACTATCTTCCTTCAGTCGTGCAAACCACCCAGTCACATGGCCCCCAGCCACGCCCACCAAGCCACATCCACAGAACCGGCAGTAAAAAAAATAGAATTCCACCACTGGGTGGGGGGCACTGAGGATCATTTTGTAGCAACAAGGGGTGGGTGGACTGAAAAAGTTTGGGACCACTGATCTACAGCATACAATATTTCAAAGTGGAAATTTTCCACTAAAATATCCTACACATTCAGTATGCAGACAAAAAGATCTAACTATTTAGGTCAATCAACAATAAATACATTTATTAACATTTAATAGAGACAGTATGATGTGGGTCCATTGGAAAAAAAATGAAAAATGCTGACTGCAGTCTTGCGGTTCATGAGATGATTTATTTCCAAGAGCCTATGGGATTGTTCCTATTTTTTTCCTCCAGGGCTAAGATCTTCTGTCCTCAAATGGGGAAATCTGATGTCAGAAACCCTCTTTTAAGGCTGCCCATGCCAAGAATCAAGCAGCGGGAAAAGGAGACATGGAAGGGTTTTGGCAGGGAGTCATGCCAGAGGAACAATGATTCTTATGGATTCTAAATTCTCTTGACTCCTTAACATGCCCACAAACTAGTCTGGAATCTACATCAGTTTTTGAAGCTTTCCCTCCTGTTAGTTTCCAGGGAGAAGAAACAGCACAGCAGACATGGTGACTCCTTCATTTCCACTGAGAGTGCTGGGTATCTTAAAATCAAAGGTTTTGGAACACTTCACAAGAAAAGGTAGAAATGTATTGCCCAAGGGAGAAGGAAAGATCTGCTTGATAGATGGCAGCCTAGCTGAAACTTGCTTTGAAGAAATGGAGATATACCAAAACATTTTGTTCTTGGTGCTCTCAGAGTTTGGTGGTTGATGGTGTTACCTACTTTAGTAGTGAAACATCTGCAAGAAAACCACCAAACTCAGAGAGCGCCAAGGACCCCATATTTTGTTGTAGTAGGTACTGTCATTTCTCACTTATATAAAAAATAAGGTCTATATTAATTTTCAGATTTATTGCTCACTTGCACCTAATGTAAGCATTTCCTGATAATCCCCACCATGTTTCATAACAGATCCTTTGAGGAAAACTTGATTTTACATATAACAAATTACTTTGAGCAAAGATAATAAAAATCCAAAAGATTGTATCTCAGTATATGAGATATAACCATTTTTCTGATTCAATAGAATCCTAATTGCTAATATAAAATATTAACAATAAAAGTCAACAAACCTGGGTCAAGGACCTCCCATTAAAAACATGAAACAACTACACCATTCTTCTTTGTCAGACCTCTGCGAGTAAAAACCTGGCCTCAATCCTTGGGGAAAGAGCCAGGTTTTCATGACTTTCTGAAAAGCCATGAAGGTTGGGGTTGTCTTTATCTTTGGGAGGAAGACTCTTCTCTAGGCCAGGCACCATGACAGGTTGTGGACTTACCACTTGTAGGAAGGGAAGAGGTGAAAATTGTCCAGTACCACTCAGTCCAGTGATGCCTCCTTCAAGGAAGGTGGAATATCACTCCCCACAAAGAGGTATTTATTACCTCTTGAACCCAATTACATGTCACTTCCCAGAAGACAAGTGACAGTAGTCAGCATCCAAAAGATCCTGTCCACTTCCTTGGAACAACCATATTGAACACAATACAGATAATTGGCAACATTGTGCCCCAGTCAACTCTACAGGGCCAACATGTAGAATCCAACTCCAAGCAGATACAAACAACTTTATCTGTCAGATGCTGAACATAATACTTGCAATGACCCTGAAGAATCCCAAGCCACCTCCAACTGCAGGTGAAGTGAAGGTACTTTGAAATCTCCCGTCACCATACACCTAGGTAATTCCATTACAAACCCAATCACAGAGTCAAGTGTAGATCAGGCAGGGCAGAAAAGTTGCTGCATAGCAACTTTTGAGGAGATTTATATACAAGTAGATCCCTAGAGCTCAACTTCACAAAAAGAGTCTCATGTCTACTATCATAAGGACTGGGGGCCTTCAAAATCTCCTCAATGACAATTTGTCACACTTCCCCCAGAATCTTGGTTGATGCTACACTTGAAACTCAGCTGGGCACTTTTTGGAGAGAGGAAATAGCCTCTCTGTGCCCAATCAGGTCTCAATAATGCAGGCAAAGTCAGCCTTCTCATCACAGGAGGCCTTACTAAAGAATGTCTTAGCTTTCAATAGATGAAACTCATGGACACTGAAGCACTCAAGAATGGCCAAAGCATTGCCTCTCACCATACCCTCCTATGCCCATCACCACCTTAGTATTCCTACGCCCCCTCTCTCCCCCCCCCTCACTTACAAATATTTCACTTTCCCTACCCCACAACCAAACAACATAGTTGAAGTAACTATCCAATCCTGATACCCTGATGCTTCGGCACAACACTCCACACCCAGCTCCTAGGCAGTCTCACCACTGCAGCTAGCTACCCTGATTGTCATCCACAAAATAACAACCAGAAGATGGAACTTGTTAATTATCATTGTTTCCCATTTCACCTCCTATCTTTTTCTCTATCTGTGATCTATCAGCCAGATATCTTTTTGGTCCCAGATTTAGCATTCTTTCAGAAGAGCACTAAATCCATGTGCATAAATAGCCTGACATGCAGATCACACACATAGGTGGAAATTTGCTGCATAGAGATCTGATTTATACATTATAATTCTCTTAATCTGGCAGGAAATTAAAGCACTAAATCATACCAACCTTGCCCAATGTTAAGGAAAATGACCAGTAGCTGTCTTCCTAATTAGAGAGGAATTAGGAAGACTGTAAATCACTGTGAAGCAGTGCTATTGCTAATGGCAGGAGGCAGGGGAAACAAAGCTGGAGAATCTACCAATAATTATCATTATCTTGGCCTTTAGTAGGTGTGTCACAAAAGCATCCTTCTTCAGCTTTATTCCTCTTGTTGAAAAGATAGCAGCAATGTAAGAAACACAGTTTATGCTTGCCTGCTTTTTTACTGGCTCAAAGCTTGATAGATAACACTTTGCTATGGCTGTCTGGAAGAGCCCTTTGAGTGAACATCCTTTCCAGCAGACAAAATGCAAATCAGTCTCCCAGTAGTTGCCTGTCCTCTGCATAAAGGGCACACAGCTGCTGCAATCTTTTTTTCTACTCCAGTATTATAATAATCCGATACTTGTTATTGAGGAATGTTACCAATTAGTCACATTAATCCCTAAATAAACTAACATGAGAATGTGAGAAGAATTCTCTACTCCAGCACTGTTTTCCCACAGTAGCAATCAGATGCCAATGGAAAGTTCACAAGGAGGACAGGAAAGAAAGAGCACGTAATCCTTGCAGAACATCCTATTATGTCTACTCTTGCTTGATTTTTTTTTCTAAATAAGAAAGGTGTACGCATTGCAATTTTAATTGGAATGGAATCATTTCATCTTCCTAGTGACTTTGATTGTGTTTCCAGCACTTAGTCCAGTTCATCAATGCTATTTTTGAGAAGCAGTGCTCTTTTCTAGAACTTAACAATGAACTCCACAGCATTGACTTCAATTCTTCAGATTACTTCCTTGAAAAATATCCATTCAGGCACTGAATGGATATCTGCATATCTTTCGCATCCAAGACATATCCAAATGCAGGCATGCACACTGAGCTTCATTCATTGATATATTCTGGTTTTTGGTTATTTAATTTTAGGCTGATTGTTGATCTTAATGTTATTAGTAACATATTCCAAAAATGAAAATTTTAATGAAATGTCTTCTACCTTTTTTTATATGATTTAGATTCATCATATCATGAATGTTAATTGAAGAACAGTTGGTCCAACAAACTCGAGCTTTAAGGGATCTCAAATTTGCTTGTTGGATTTTAAAAAAAATACTTAATAGCAATAGCACATAGACTTATATACCTCTCCACATTGCTTTACAGCACTCTCTGGATGGTTTACAGAGTAAGCATATTTCCCCCAACAATCTGGACCCTCATTTTACTGACCTGGGAAGGTTGGAAGACCATCTTTGAGCTGGTCAGGATCAAACTCCTGGCAGTGGGCAGAGTTGGCCTTCAATACTGCATTCTAACCAATGCACTACTTAAACATTAATGCACCTTGTTTTTTCATCAAAGAGCTATATTATCTTCGTATGTTGCCATGTTGTTGTTCTTGTCATTGTTGTTTTGGGTTGATGTTTCAAAATCTGAAAACTGAGTCCCTGAGAGAACTTGGGAATAAGGATGTCACCATATATGGTATATGAATCATAAAATTAATTCCCAATATGTTTAGTACTTTTTTTCTTGTCACAGGAAATACTACAGGTATTGTAATTGAGCAGTAGATAAACTCTGGGATTGTATTCAAGAGTTTGGGAATGTGGATCTCCATGACCAAATGTTATAGTACTTCGTTCTTTTCAGCAATATGAAATCTCTGGCAAAATAATTGCAGAATTATGACAGTAACTATGTATTTTCCTAGTATAGGGCTAACTACATTGCTTGCAAAAGTTCTGAAGTTCACTATTTGACCTAACTAAAATAGTCCCTACACAGAAGAAAATTCAGTTATAGAACCATATATGAGTTATGACTGCAGAAAAACAATCACAACCAGCCTGACTTCCATTGAGGATTTGTGTACTGCACGAACGAGAAAGAGGGCTGAGAAAATATCTACAGACCTCTCACATCCTGGGCATAATCTATCTCAACTTCTCTCTTAAGGGCAATACAATACAATACAATAGTAGAGTTGGAAGGGACCTTGGAGGTCTTCTAGTCCAACCCCCTGCCTAGGCAGGAAACCCTATACCGTTCCAGACAAATGGCTATCCAACATCTTCTTAAAGACTTCCAGTGTTGGGGCATTCACAACTTCTGGAGGCAAGCTGTTCCACTGATTAATTGTTCTAACTGTCAGGAAATTTCTCCTCAGTTCTAAGTTGCTTCTCTCCTTGATCAGTTTCCACCCATTGCTTCTTGTTCTGTCCTCAGGTGCCTTGGAGAATAGCTTGACTCCCTCTTCTTTGTGGCAACCCCTGAGATATTGGAACACTGCTATCATGTCTCCCCTAGTCCTTCTTTCTCTTAAGCTAGACATACCTAGTTCCTGCAACCGTTCTTCATATGTTTTAGTCTCCAGTCCCCTAATCATCTTTGTTGTTTATGGCAGTGCTATAAAGCACTACATCTCAAAACAACCAGACATAAAGATAGTTCCTCCACCACCAGCCCCAGTGCCATCATTCTACTGAACACTTAATTCCCACAGCACTATCTCATTTCTCATCTTTCCTACAATCTTCTCCTATTGGTTTCTTATGATTTATCAGTTGTTGCTTGTAACTTATGATTAATGATTCTAACTATGGTTATATGACCTATGACCTATTACTTGCTGTGTATATGTACTCTGAGCTTATGCACCCAAGACAAATTCCTTGTGCATCTGATCACACTTGGCCAATAAAGAATTCTATTCTATTCTATATTCTTGTACAACTTACCTCAAATATTGCTCTTCTGTAATCTTGATATATATTCAGGGCTCCAGAAAATCAGGGAGACTTGATTTTTATATAAACACAAACAGAAACAAATTAAAGCTTTGCTGAGCTGAACTGTGATATAAAACTCTCTATTATCCAGATAATAAATTGGATAATTACTATATGTAAGTAATCCTTGCTGTTGCTTTCTCGACATATATATCTATAATTATATATTTTGGGGTTTCCATTCCTATAATTGCTACATTGCAAGGACAATAACAAAATAATTTGCACAATCCCAAAATAAATGGATATAATGCCAAATCGTAATTTAGGAGCTATTCCCAATAAAGTTTGCAAGCAGATTGTTCTAGCAAATACATATGAAACAGAGAGAGTAGTTATATGCATTTCAGTCTGAATGAAGGTATGAAGGTTTGACCTATTTAGGTGCAGATTTGGTTTCTAACTCTGTGATCATGGTGCCTTCCAATTTGCTTATTCTTACTGCAAAGAATTTATTTTAGTGATAGCCCAGATAAATTATGATGAAATCTTCCATTTGCAATGTTCTAATCATTTAAGCATTGTAGATGTAATGTTTTAATATAACCAATCTGGAATATCGGTAGATTAAATCCTTTCCAGTGGGAAATAAAGAACTGGAATGTACAACATTAATATTGTTCATTCAACCAGAGAATCCATGCATTCCACAACAATATAACTTATGGTGTGTAAAAGATATTTTTTCAATCATTCTAACCTTGAAAAAGTAGCATTCATGTTCCTAATGCAAGCTGGCTATTACATTGTGAAAAAGATTAAGCACTTAGTATGGAACCACATCGAAGAATCTGGTTCACATTTGAAGTTCCAGGGCTTTATGTGTTCCTTTATCAAGTCCCATATGATGTAGCTGTGACAAACTAAATTTCAAAGTAAAAGAAAGAAATTAAGGTGTCCTAGATACCTGGACATTTTCCATTCCTACTTTGACAAAAGTAGGAAAGGCAGCTCAGATCAACTTCAATATTACCCCAGATATGTACCGTGATATTTAATGCTACACATTTAATGCTACTGAATTCTACATAGTGTGAGGTGCCAACAATGTTGTTTTCCAGAGGATGGTAAACTTTTTAGGGATTGGGTATAAGTGCATGATCTTATGCAATCACAGTTGCATTTAAATTAAAAATAGGCTTAATTCATGCAATGTTCTTACCCTAAGGTTTCATCTGACAGCTCCAAAATCTGTTATATTCTAACTCATAATTTCACCAGATTTCAATACTGTCACTAAAATCTCAAGTCAGAACAATACCTTGCTAGTTTTTCTTGTACATGTTACTAAATTGGGTGTGTGTGTGGATGTTTATATAGATGCCATCTAAAGACACTGCAGGTACCAGGTTGCCAATCCTTCTATTTTTATTAATACGGAATATCACCATATTGTATTGTGTATGAAATCTATGGCCCTGGGTCTTTCAACTATGGCTTCTAATTCCCCATTGAGGTTTAATGATACTTTCCTCACTTAGTAATAGCAAAGCTTTAACCTTCTACATTATGAACCCGCTCTATTTCATACGAAAGCAACTTCTGAGCAAAGTACAATTAAACAAAGCCATTGTCAATTGGGAAAGATTGAGTGAAATTATCTCCACATTTCATAAATTGGTTGGGATGAGCAGAACTAATCAGAAAGTACCAATTTTGCAGAAAGGCAAGTCAAGCAGATAAGAGACAAATATCGTCTTCGAGAATCTCAATGCAATAGAAAAGGAATTTGACTCCAAAAACAGACACTCACTAAAACACGTCTTTATTGGAGAAGGAATCTTATATAAGATTATTTATAGCGTACTTTATCCCTTTAATATACTGTTACATCCAATCTGGCTTTTTAAGAACTTCCTTTTCCAAATATATGCACTTGCCTGATAATCTTTCAAGGGGAACGGAATTGCCTCATCACTGTGTATATACGGTACCCAAAAGAAAAGAAAATACTTTAATTGTGAATGCTGCCTCCACACACAAAATCAATGCCAAAACTAATATTACTAATAGACCTACTGTGGCTAAAAAAAAACATGCATGGGTGAGATTCCAGATGTTCCTTGCACATGTTAAGTGAACACATCCTGCTACGCAAGCTAATTCTGCAAACTTAAGATATATTAGAAAAATACTCTAACCCCTTAAATCCCTGGGAGATGGCCAGTTCCTTAAAAAAATATTTCCAAAGAAATATTTCACTTTTATGCCTGAAAGGTGTGATTCCCTTTGATATTTTTGTTCCTAGCTAAACTAGACAGTTACTTTGAAACATGACTAATGGAACTTCTATTTGGCTCATAAACAATCTATATTTTAAATGCATGCACTTTTTCCCCATAGACAAAGGCTGTAAGTGTAGTAAAATTCAACCTAATGGTATATCTACAGTTAAACTTTTAAAATAGGTTGGCAAATAAAAGCTGGACCAGAGCGTGACTCTGTTCTCTAAGTGCTCTGCAGTATAACACTTATAAAATCAGGGGTTCATTAAATAAAATGCTAGAAAAGAAAAAAGAGAAAAATTTGGAAAACAAGCTTTTATAGGGTTAGCCAGATTATAATGTTTAGAAACAAAAAAAGAGTTTTATGACACCTTAAAAGATTAGCAAATTTAGTTATGACATAAAAATATTCATAAAATCCATTCTAATTTATGGAAGCTTGAGTGAGAAACATTAAAGTGCCAGAATACTTTGTAAAGTTGTTATGTTGTGTAACTGCTGTCTCAGTTAAGAAGGTCTGCACATTTATTCCAGTGACGTGCTTACAAAATGCAGCAAAGATATCACCAATACCAATTATCCATTTCAGAAAACAATGTTACTCAGCAAATTGGCATTGCCAGAGGATTATCTGACGGTAAGGAAAATGCTTGGTAAAGAGGGAACTCTTATTTCCCTTCTCAAATTCTCTATTCTCCAAAATGGATTCCTAGAAAGTCCTATTGACAAAACAGCTTTATTCTATACTGAACTTTCTCTGAGCATTAACACTTACATTACAATTAAAGAGTCTTATTGTGAATCCAGACTTGTGATCTACCACTTTGCATGCAGCTCCCCCACAAAATGTTTGTTTGATTCTAAGACCTGATATGAATGGACTCATTCTGTATGCCCTTATTTATATACCACTGAACAACTTTATGGAACAGATGGCAACAATATTAAATTAAATATTAATTTTTTACCATTTTTTACAGGAAAAAAAGACACGTTAATATAGATAGAAGCCTATTTTTACTGGCCAGAGAAGAGTATGTATCTCCCTTTCCCATTTTTTATTTCAGTTGGTGATGATTGCATTTACTCTCATGAAATAGAGAGTTGGACATTTTGAATTGTTGACTGATGCCTGAAAGTATATTCATTTTTGCAGTCATTAGATTAAACTTTCTGCTTTCCACAGTAAGAAAAATATAGGAAATATTGGCAATGAATGCCAAGATCCCTTCAAGCCAGTAAAACCCAAGGATAGAATTACAAATTACACTGCATACAGGATTGAGACACATTTTACTTATATGCGATCAGTACATTCTATACATTTTGTCAACCTTCATAGTGATAAATAAAAAAGAAATATAAGAGGACTTAAGAAAGAATTAATTGTTTGATTATCTTCACATTATATTTCATCTATGATTTCTTTGACATCTTTGACCGTCTATGGATTTCAAGATTCATGTTGCTATGGGCATCTTTTTTATTTCTGAATCTAAAGTCCTTGCAGAGAGGTCAGTCAGCATTTGCCATTCTTATCCATTAGCTTCAGCACAAAGTATTGTCAACTCACCTATTGGCCAGATGTTCACAGATTACCCATTGGCCCAGAAGGAAGCAAAATGTAGCCATTTCTGTGATACCATTAGAGTGAAGTATCCTTTTCAGAAGGTGGTGTGAGACTTTCAAAGGAATATACTAGGAATAATTGACACAGCAAGTGTCAGAGTTCCAAGTAATAGACCCAGAGTGGGTTGCTCCCAGTTCAACCCAGATCAGGTGAACTGGTAGTAGAGGTGGCGGGAGGCTCCGTCCACCTGCCCAGACGCTTCTGCGCATGCGCACGTGCATGAGCAAACCAATAGTAAAAAAATTAGAAACCCATCACTGAATAGACCCATAGCAAGCAAAACTCCGAAGCAGGTAGATTCCTCAAAGAATAGCTTTATTGGACATATCATATTGGCACAAATCTGGTGAAAACTGACTGTGAAGTTTCCTGTGGTTTTCATCTAATTAAAAATAAAAGTTTTACACTTTCTCAAAACAATCAGTCACATGGTCCAATCACGGCTCTGTCTGGTTGCCTGGTGACATCACTCCTCCTTCCTCTGACCAGGTATGAGAATGTCCTTGGTTTCCAAGAGAAAGTATTTTATTTTGGCTACAAAGTCCCAATTATCTCAAATCCCCCCTCCCTAACCCTCAGCCCCTGTGTGGCAACAGTGAAGCTCCAAGATGGCTCAGCTTCATGGTTGACAGCAAGCATCGTATCATCAGTTAGGCAATGGCTTGATTTTAATCCATTATATATTGATGTATTTCTGTTTGAATGTGCCAAATATTATGTGATTGAAGGAGAGCCATTCCCCAACTCTGGAAATGAAAAATAATTCAAGAGGTATTCCCAGCTTTGCTTTCTTTTGATAACCAAAAGACTTCCCTTAGCATAGAATTTAATTGGATCCTAAGAATATCAGTTGAATTTAACTGGATTCCAGCCATACCATTTCATTTCACTAGCTGAAAGCACTGCAATAATGTCAACCAAGCCATTTAGTATCATGTCCTCATAATCATTAACAAACTGCAAGCTGGATCACAAATGAAGATTCATTAATGAATGATTGTCACAATATCAAATGTGTAGTAGAATTATGCAAATTCTTCAGAAGTGGTATTTTGCTTCAAAGACCACCTATGCGTAATTAAAATCTTTAAAATAGTTTACCATACTGTGAACTGTACATCCATGCTTGTATGAAAGCAGCCAGGAGCAGTTTATGAAGCAGCTTCCAATTCTTGGGAAAAGACATAGCTGCTTTAATGATTTGAAAGAAAAGTACCTTATGCACTCCCCTATAGGGAAACACTGCTTTTGAAACAGTATTTGTAAATTACCATAGGTAAGAACATTCTGATTCTTTTCAAAACCAACATCTTTGAGGAGGACTCCAATCAACTTGAGTCATCAAGAATCAGCTAAACCAAGTGAGACAAACTGAGCTAACATGGACATGCAAAATGTTTTTTTAAAGGAAAAGAAAGAAAGAAAAGAAAAGCCATGATCTGCTTGCAAATGAAATGACTTTTACCTCTCTTTATTTGAAATTGCAAAACAAGAAAGCATATCATTTCTCCCTGAATGACTTCTTTTCTTTCTTCTTTTCCAAAAACATTTATTAGCAAAAACAGTCAGGCCAATCCAGTTAAACTTAACTGTTTTTTTTTAAAGAGTTATTTTGCAAAACCAATTTTTAGCATTCCATTGTGCAGCCTAACAGAATGCAGGAAATGTTTCAATAATATTCAGCTTCCCTTGAGATATTGCAGCTCATGAAAACTAACTAGTGGCCTAGGCTTTAAAAATTATAATAGGCTTCCTGCTTACATTTAACCCTCTCTTTGCTCCCTCACTAAGCTCTTTCAATGTCCAACACTAATTTAAACAATATGACTGCATTCCAGTTGCAGATCATCTTCTCCCTGAAACAGAAGTGAGAATTGAAGATGGGGAAAGGAAAAGGCAGCTTTTCATCCTGAAATCTAAGTCTCCACATAATTCTAACACATGGTCTTTACTTTTCTTGCAACTGGATCTACCATACCTGGTTTTAAAAATCCATATGATGTCAGCAAAAGAAAGTAGAAAACACTTTAACTCTTTCCAGTGGTCATCCGGATTTCTGCAGCCCAAGTGAATCATTTTTTACACATAGGCCCAAGGTCACACAAATCATTTGCATAAACACTCAGAATCTCTTCTACTTAAAGGCTACTTCTACTATTTGTTAAGTTACATTGTTTGATGCATATAATAATGCATTACATTATTAAAGTGCATTGTATCTAACTTTTGTTCTCTTCGTTCAGAGTTTTTAAGTGCTTAAAATACTGGATTGTTCTCCTCTGTGCACAGATTTGAATAATCTAAAATAAAAATGATTATTTTAAAACAATCCATACTGCAGCTAAAATTATTGTCGATAAATCTACCTTCTTTCTGTACAGAGGAGTTAATATCCACCTTTGCAATCAATGCAGCCCTAATAAGAAATTATGAAAATGTGACAAAGTTTAGCTTGCATAGATTGACTCATTTTGCATTTTGAAACTCTGGAGTTTGGGGAGATGCTGAATCAAAACAGTTGGAAAATATGATTGTAGGTATAGCTGTGGAGAGTATTTTAATGAGCTGCCATTACAGCTTTTGTTGACCAAATAGCAGAATATAGCTTTAACTTATAAATAAGTAAATATAAGGAAGGAAAGTGGAATGGAGGCCAAGGTAGAAATGCCAATTCAGACTATTGCCTTTCCATTTTTGTAAAGCACAGAGCCAATTGCAAATGTTGCCTGGGTAAGATGCTTTAAAATGTGGTTTTAAATGTGGCGTCTTCTTAAATAAGAAGAAACTTTATTTTTCCTTCCTGTTTCCCATATTTTCAAAACTTTGTATGAAACTAGAATACAAATCAGTCATAGTTTCTATAGCCCATCTCCCTTGAGCAGTGTATGGTTGGGAAATAATTCTGTGTGCAAGTATCAAGCTAGCTTTCAAAATGAATTCTAATTATGAAATTCACTCCTGCAAGAATCCTCACGAGCTGCTTTTGAAGACCTTCCGGAGCGTGCAGCTTGTTCAAAATGTAGCAGTCTAAACAATATCAGGCACTTCTCATTGTATCCAGTTGTCACCACAGCTACATGAGCTGTACTGACTGTCAGTTGGATTCTAGATGCAATTCAAGGTGTGCTGGTTGTTACCTTTAAAGCAGTGGTGGGTTCGGACTGGTTCAGCCGAACTGGTAGTAGTTTGGTGGCCTGGGTCGCTGAAACTGGCACTGTCCCCAAACTGGTTCTCATCAAACGCATGCATGTGTAACATGCACACGAGCAAACTGGCAGTAGTGCCTGCCGGAAGCCAGCCCTGCCCTTCATGGTTACCTGAAGGACCATCTCTCTTCCATTGTTTTTGCTATCTGGTATGTTCAGGCCAGTGGTGGGTTCCTACCGGTTCGCACCGGATCGCGCGAACCGGTTGAAGAACGAACCCGGAAGTAACCGGACCCGGAAGTAACCGGGAACCGGCACCGGTCCTGTCACTTTATCCCCCTTGCCATCCCAACGGAGCTCGCTCGCTCCCCCGCCCGTCCGCACTAAGCTAGCTAGCCCAGCTAGCCGCTCATTGATTGGCTGGAGTTCAGCCAATCAGTGAGCGGGCTGGAGGCGACCCGTTTAAAAACGGGTCGTCCTCCATTTCAAAACTCCCTTCTCTTCGCTGAGAGCTTGCTGCTTCCCTCAGGTAAGCAACTAAGCACGAGGGGGGGCGGCGGGAGGCTTGCTTCGCCGAGGAAACGCCTCTGGGCCTTTCCGAGACGAAGCGCCATGCTCGCGTGGGCGACGCGGCCGGCGGGAGGCTTGCTTCGCCGAGGAAACGCCTCTGGGCCTTTCCGAGACGAAGCGCCGTGCTCGCGTGGGCGACGCGGCCGGCGGGAGGCTTGCTTCGCCGAGGAAATGCCTCTGGGCCTTTCCAAGACGAAGCGCCGTGCTCGCGTGGGCGGCGCGGCCGCCCGGAGCTTTGCATCGCCTCGGAAAGGCCAACGGGCCTTTCCGAGATGAAGCGCCGTGCTCTCGTGGGCGGCGCAGCCGCCCGGAGCTTTGCATCGCCTCGGAAAGGCCTTCGGGCCTTTCCGAGACGAAGCGCCGTGCTCGCGTGGGCGGCGCAGCCGCCCGGAGCTTTGCATCGCCTCGGAAAGGCCTTCGGGCCTTTCCGATACGAAGCGCCGTGCTCTCGTAGGCGGCGCAGCCGCCCGGAGCTTTGCATCATCTCGGAAAGGCCTTCGGGCCTTTCCGATACGAAGCGCCGTGCTCTCGTAGGCGGCGCAGCCGCCTGGAGCTTTGCATCGTCTCGGAAAGGCCTTTGGGCCTTTCCGATACGAAGCACCGGGCTGGCGTGGGTGGCAAGCCTCCGCGAGGCTAGGCCAAAAGCCCCCCCCACCCCTCTCCAGCCCTAAGCAGTCTTAAACATTCTTACCTGTCCTCCTGCCTCTCTGCCTGTCTGCTGCCTGTTGCATCGGAGAGCTGCTGATTCTGCCTGCTGGTAAGTAACCTGGCTTTTTTTCTTTTATTTTTTAAATGTATTTTAAAATAATATTTTATTTATTGTGCATAGAATTTTTTTAAATAATTTTACTTAAAAGTATTGAGTGTAGAATATTTTAAAATGGTTTACTTCAATTTATTGTGTGTGGATTCTTTTTTTAAAATTGTCTTAGACTACTTAAAAAAAGATTCTATCCAAAATAAATTAAAATAAACCATTTTAAAATATTCTATACTCAATACTTTAAAATGTATTGTGCATATAATTGTTTTAAATTGTTTAATTGTAGTATGGAATATTTTTAATGGTTTCATTTTAAATTATTGTGTGTGGAATAGTTTGAAATGGTTACAGTATAAATTATTGCTGGTGGAATAATGGTTACAGTTGGTACAATACCTTAAAATAGTTATAGTATAAATTATTGCTGGTGGAATACTTAACAATGGTTTTTAAGGATTTTTTTTTATTTATAGAATATCTTTTTTAAATTATTGTTTGGGAATTTTTATGTTTTAATTGTTTATAAAATATATTTACTACAAGAAATGTTATTCCTTTTTGCAAATGTTTTATTTGTGATGCAATATGTTGCTTTTAAGTGTACAGGTTGGTGTATGGTATGTGTCTCAAGGTGGCTTCTTTTCTGTGGGCAGGCCAGGTTGGTGCAAGGCAGCTTTGCCAGATTTTGTGTGTTTCTGTGTGATACCTGGTTGTTTATGTAATTGTGATGTGGTTGCTGGTTCTGTGAGCTTCCTGGCACTGTCCTTTATAATTTCCCACAATGCCTTGATGGTTTTGATTCCAGTGGCTTTGTCTTTCCTGTCCTTAGGGTTAGGGGGGAAAAAACACTGGTTTCATTTGCAGTCTTTGGGGGGGGGGGGACAAAAAGGAGAAAGAGGGAGGAGGTGGGGGAAAGTGGGATCCTTGCTGCTTTCTGAGCTTGGTGGTTTTTTTACAGACATTTCACTACCAAACTAGGTAACATCATCAGTGCTAGATGGGGTTGTGGGGAAAGGAGGAGGAGGAGAAGTCGAAGGACAAAAAGGAAAAAGATAAGGAGGGAGAGGACTGTGTGGTCCTTTGGTGTTCTCTGAACTTGGTGGTTTTTAATTATTTTTAGGGAATTTTTATTTATTTATTGTTTATAGAAAGTTTATTACAAGAAATGTTATTCCTTCTTGCAAATGTTTTATTTGTGATGCAATATGTTGCTTTTAAGTGTACAGGTTGGTGTATGGTATGTGTCTCAAGGTGGCTTCTTTTCTGTGGGCAGGCCAGGTTGGTGCAAGGCAGCTTTGCCAGATTTTGTGTGTTTCTGTGTGATACCTGGTTGTTTATGTAATTGTGATGTGGTTGCTGGTTCTGTGAGCTTCCTGGCACTGTCCTTTATAATTTCCCACAATGCCTTGATGGTTTTGATTCCAGTGGCTTTGTCTTTCCTGTTCTTAGGGTTAGGGAAAAAAACTGGTTTCATCTGCAGTCTTTTGGGGGGGAATTGTTTGTGTGTGTGTGTGTGTTTGTTTTCCTGGCACTGTCATAGTTTGTGTTTGTGGGTATGTAATGTCCCGCAGTTATCTACACATTAATAATGATCAAGTGCTAATAATATTTCCTTATACATTTTAGTGACCTTTCCTTTCATAATTGGTGTTTTCTTTCATACTTTTAGATTTCTAATTGCTGTTTTTGTTAGTTAGCAATTGATAAAACGAATTCCACGTGAAAAAGTATTCAAAGCCTTCTTGGTTTTAATTGTCAATTTATTCATTCTTGCACATTCTAATATTTATTCATTTTCATATCTTTGTTTTTTCCACTGTTGTGCAAACACAATTCCAACAGCTGTTAACATGTGTAAAATTAAATATGTATTTATTCCCTTTGAAATACAAGTAGTAAGTAGTAAGCTACTTACCTTCTGTAAGTAGCTCTTTTATTGTTTTGTGTACTTATTTTAATCTTATTTAAGTAGTAAGTGCACAAAATAATAAATTTCCTTTTTTATATCTTCTTTTTGTAGATCATTCATTGGGGCAAAAAATTCAGTGACATTGTCTTGGCCACTCCCATCCGGTCACATGACTGCCAAGCCACTCCCACCCGGTCACATGGCCGGCAAGCCACTCCCACCCGGTCACATGGCCGGCAAGCCACTCCCACCAGGTCACATGGCTGGCAAGCCACTCCCACAAAGGAGGCCACACCCACAGAGTAGGTTCCAAAAATTTTTGAAACCCACCACTGGTTCAGGCACAGTGGGCGCATGCTAGTACCCTTTTACTAAAAGTTGGCATTTTGTGGGACTTTGTGTGCTTTTGTGTTGTGGTTCCCACCCTGTAGAACAGCATCTTCTACATATACAGACACCCACTCTCCTGGGGTTCTGAAGATCCCTTAAAATATGGCTTTGATCCCAGAACTGAAGTTAATAAGTTTGCGGGGGGGGGGCTGTTTGACTTGCTGTTTTGGGTATGGTCAGTTTTATTTTTAATGGGTTTTCTTAGTATTAGATTTTGAAAGCCAGCCACATATCCATTGGAGTGGGTAGCTAAAATCAATTTAATGAAATCTCAATTTGGGACAACCATGACGTGGATGACTGAGAAGCTCCACAGAAATTTAATGAAGTTATCAACATCATTATCCTCATATATCCAGGAAATATACAGAATCAACTTAAACCATTTGGTTAAAGAATTATTAGTGCTGGGTTGAACAAAATACCAGGATCTCAAAACCTTGGGAGAACTCATGAGGGGTGACATCACCTCCAGCAAATGCTGCTTTACACTGAACAAGTGGGTAGGGAGGGTGAAAACAATGATAGTTGAGAAGAAACACTATTTGGAGTTCCCTGATTATTCTTCCCTGTCTTCCTTTCCTTGCACAAGGTGGAGTGTCAGGAAGAGATGATACAGGTCAAATAATACAGAAGAAGCAATGCATTACTCAGCTTTCCAAAACAGCAAGTGTCATCTACTACTTCTTCTCCTTCTGCTCTATTATCCAGTTGTTTGTACTCTTACATAACAAGAACACCAAATTTGGAGTGGAGGGGTTGAGCATTTGCTCATTCATGAAGGCTAACTTCTTCCAGGAACCTTTAAATTTGACTTGGCCCTAGTCGAGGGCCCTAACTTTTTAAAAATGTTAGGAATCATCATGTCCAAACAGAAGATTTCATACAAATCTTGGCGCTGGTATCATATTTTGGGTCAGCTATGGGGTATATCTGAAGGAATACTCTGAAAGGTTGCTTTAGATTGTCTATGTAAAAGACAAGAGCCATAGAGGACCTTCTCTAATGAAATATGTTCTATTTCTCTTAAAACTGGTCATTCTGATTTGCATTAGTATATAGACACTATTACATAAACATTGGCATATGCATACTTTACACAATTCTCTACTCTCTTCTGTCTTTTTTTTTTTTTTTTTTGCTTAAGCTTTATCTAATATTGAGGGGGAAATTGCCTCAACTATATTTCTTCATCTCTTTTCAGCTTTCCAAGGATTTCCAGAAATACTGCCAGCACTAGGTTGAAGAGACTGTCACTCTGAGATGCTCTTAAATAGACAATTGGTTTAAAAAATTATTTAGCAAAGCAACCAACCTTTAAGCCATTATCCAAAAGAGCAAATGAAAAATGTCCCTCTGTTACAATTGCATTCTTACATTAAATAATATTCTACCATTTGTAACCCTCCAGCTGTACAAAATGATATTTCTCCAAACTCTTAACCAGTTTGGCTTTTGGAACTAATACAAGATATGTGGAAGGTATGTTGCAAGAAGTTATAATAAGAATTCGGTGTTGCTTACTTCTTAGACTGCTTTTTTTTCCTACCTCTTTATTTCTCCAATAACTGGAAAATAACCACACAATGTGTATCTATCTTAAGAACTTCCCAGTCCACATAAGGGCTTAACTCTATCAGTACAAAGGTTTTCCTGGCCACAGATATGAGTTGTGAATCCAAGATCTCCCGATTGTGCACCCCTCTCAAAGGGATCAATATGGTCACCATTCAGAACTAAAGATGGAGTGCTTCCAGATGTTGGTAGCCCAGTGATCACTATATCCTATGAGAGTTGAGCTTCAACTTACCCCTTCCCATCCAGAAACCTAGAGTCTCCAAATACTGAGACAAGACCTGGAAGGCATCACCTGATTGGCCAACTGTTAAAATGTACAGCTGGGTATCATCAGCATGCCAAAGATGTTTGACCCCAATGACCTCATCCAGTGGCTTCATATAAACAGGAAATGCGAGTGCATTGAGTCCTGATGTACCCCATATGCCATTTATCTTCCTCCCACCCTTCTTCCTCCCCTTCTAACACTGAGTAAACCCAGAAACAGAGACAGAAGAATCACCAGAACCTCCTTTTTAAATCCTTTTTAAAGAGACAGAGGCTAGAGGTTTTCTCCAGTTACAAAATCTAGATCCTGAGCAAGTAATGAACCAATTATAATCAATCTGATTAAACAATATTTCCAAACAGGAAATTCCAACCACCGCCACCAGCCGTCAATTAACTTTACATTGGCTTGAAAACTCAGGCGTAAGATGCAACTTTGTCCAAGGCAAAATCTATGGAGGAGTCAACCCAAATTAAAATGAGAACGTGCAGAACCCCAGCTTACACAGGATGTCCTAACAAATATTGCCAATATCAGAACATGCTGAGGAGGCTCAAGTAACACCAAAGCCTTCTTTCAATCAGCCTTTCAACATTTGAGCTCAATCAACATGTGTTCCTAATATTTTCCCTCATGAATATGTCTCCTTCAAACCCAAAGCACTGGCTCCTTGCCACTTTCAAAGCCTTGATTGAATAGGGCTTAAGAATTGACCTCTAGATCAGTGGCTGGGGAATTCTAGAACTTGAAGTCCACACATCTTAAAGTTGCCAAGGTTGAGAAACTCTCTGGCTGGGGAATTCTGAGAGTTGAAGATCACATATCTTAAAGTTGCCAAGGCTGAGAAACCATTGCTCTAGGGTCTTTCCCCAACTATCTCTGTCCTGATTCCAACAAATTCCTCAGTTCACATTTTTGCATCAATTACACATTTCTTCTCTCAGCTATATTTTTCTAGTCTTGCATCTTCTGTTTCTGAAAGGCTTGAAAAAAAAGATTAGCAGATAGATCTGAATGCTTCTCTCTCTAAGATTTTATGTTACAAGAAGAGCCAAATTTCATGAAATTCCAAAGCTCTTACATGAAAATCCATTAATTTTCTAGTGAAAACTTCAGATTTCAACTATCTTATACACAAGATTCAACTATCTTGTATTATTATTTCAATAAGATTGTCCAAATCACATTTAAAATATGTTTTAACTATATATATTTTTTAATTTCTGGCACATGGGATATTTTATGAGTGGAGTATTATAGTACCTGATGTCACAAATTCCACCCTATTGCTAGAATTCAGATCAGGATATGTCAAATTTTCCCCTCCAAGACGAGCGGTTTCTAAATTCAGGAATTCTGAATGGCTTTGTGTTAGTGGTCTGAGTAAAATATTACCTGTTTTCACAAACACATACCACTAACAATCAGTCTCAGTTTTTGAAGCAGTTGTGCAAGCCCAGCAAAGGGCATCACTATTTAATGCTCAGAAGAATACAACTTCATGTGTGCTAACACATCTTGCAAATTACCTTTTTTATGTTCTCCAGAGCACCTATAATTTATATCTATAAAGTTTCCCTTTCCTGTTATTGTCTAGTTCCTAATTCCAGGAATGCAGCCATTATTTATTTCCAGGACATTATTTTTTTTAAAAAAAAAAAACTCAGTACATACTGTGAGTGGCATTCAACAGTTTTTTTTTAGTTTTTTTAAAAGTAAAGTTGGAGGAAGAAGAGCTATTGTTGCTCTTTAAGTTTTGGTCATGATGGAAATGCTTTGTTTGCTGGCACATTTAACAACTTGACCATCTTACAAGGAATGTCTTTGTCTTTAGATAGCAGCTAGTGATTTACCAGACCTTTCTTTAAAATAATATTAAAAGCTCTTCCCTTTGTAATGACATTTACGTTTATACATAAAGAAACATAATCATGTGGCTTCTTGACAAAGAAGTAATTTTTTAAAAAATTCAATGTCTTTAGCAAGAGGGAGCAAGAGGGAGCATCGAGGAGCACATCTTCAATAAAAGTAGGGATCACATTTCTGACCAAAGCTTTTTAGTAATTCCTTCCATATCTAAAACTTGAAAAATTGGTCAAGTCGTTATCCTGTAACATAGTTGTTTTTCTCAGCAGAACCATTATTTGGAAAAATCACACCACAAACTAGCTTATAGTTAATGTGTCTTAAATTATGTTTGTGTTTCAGCACCTAGGATCTGAGGATCTGGCAATGTCACCTAAATACTGTCAGTTGCTCAAACAGAAATCAATTTAACCCCATACAATTCCCTAGCAATCTGGAAGAAAGTTGGATTTTAAAAGGTTATCTAAAAAACCACTATGGGACTCCAATGTTAGACCTTTGGGCCCTCTGCTGGTACACATTGCACTGCAGTGACAGTTTCTCTCAAATATGTTGGTGCCTCGTATGAACAAAAGGGAAAGCAAGAGAAAGAAAACAAATTCTTATTCTGAGGGGAAAACTCTAGGCCATCTAGTGAAAAATAGCTTTAAGCATGCATCCCTATTATTTTATGAATGATACTAAGAATTTTACCATTCAGCGGCTACTTTTTCCTTAAAGAACAAATAGAGTCATAACTGAAAAGCAATATCTTTTATCATTCCCACAACTCAAACAAATTCCAGATGACTTCATTCCAGAATAGCTCAGGAGAAAGAAGTAGCTGGAAGTTCAGGTTTTTAAACAGACATTTTTTGTGTGTGTTTGTAGTAGTTTGTGTGCTTTTATTGCCCTCTGCCCCAGCCTAGGACAGTCTGCATTCTCTTTCTTTGAAGGATCATCCAAAGATGTTTGTCAAAAGAAGAGGAAGTCTAAAGAAAGGAATAGAAAACAGATGCTATGGAGCGGGAGAGAAAGCAGGAAGAATGCATGAACAGCCATGTGTAGAAGGAAAGTGAGGAGGACAATGAAGAGACAGCTGAAGCACCAGCCATAAAATTTGATTGTGTCCCAAGAACTTTTCATGGGAAATACAATGAGTTTCAGCAGGGGAGTGTTAAAGGTCATGCTTTTGGAGAATATATAAAACATATTCTGCCTTTTCCAACCTGGAGCCTTCTGGATGACTACATGGGCATTAATTGTCTGGCTGAGGGTGAAGGGAGTTATATTGTAAACCCCCAGTCCAGGAAATAACAGGTAAGTGAAGGCTTCTGCATATTATTCTGAGGGAAGAGCTACTAAAAAAAGTATTTCATTTACAATAAAAAATTGTAAAACATTGACTGAAAACATGACATAGCATGTTTGTATAAACTGATGTTTAGGAGTATTTTCTCCACAGATGCCATCTACAGTTAATAAAACCATGTTCTGGAGTCATGAACTCTGTTTTCAATTCATAATTCAATTCCCAAACAATGCACCTATTTTGGCACATTAATTTGTTGCAGAAGCTACAATCATTTAATTAAGGAAGTCTCTTGAAGTTTCTTTTGGGAGAGTTTCCTTCCAATCATTATTTTATGAATAGAAATAATTCTGTCTCTATTTTTATAATGTTTATAATGTCTTTCGTAATCTAACACTATTTGAAGACAACCTGTTCTCATACATCCCTGGTCCTTTTATTTGTTACATCACACACACACACATACATACAGAGAGCATCTAATTTTAATCACACCCCTCCAAAACCTCTGTTATTAAAATAAACCTTTAAAAATGCCCATCTATCTGTACAGGCATGTCTTTCTAAGTATTTCCCAATTTTAGAGCACTTGAAAATACTGCCTTACCTGGATCATGGAAGGGAACCAGTGCAAAGTTGTAAAGTGGCCTCTTGGGTCTCTTCAAAGAGGTTTCCAAAATTTTGGAGGCACCTTCAATGACCTGAACTAAGTCATCATACATTGAGCCAGTCACATCAAAGACAAAAGCCAAGGTAGATGCTCCTTGTGGAATTTCTTCCATGGTGGGCTCAGGTTCTACCACTGCATCTTGGGCACAGGTAGGCAAAACAAGGAGGACAAAAAAGAGTGATGAGCAGAATCCTACAGCCCGCAGAGAAACATTGTCATGGAAATCCATGGCTTTCCCTCCTTTTCTCTGGTACATCAGCAACGTGCTCAGCTTTCCACCTCAAGCATCACAAAGGATCCAATCCGGTTGTGAAGAATGCATTGATCAATGTTCTTTTTCAAAGCAGCAACAGAAGTCCTCCTTCCCCCCCCTCCTTTCCCTCCCCACCCCACAAGAACTTTACTTTCCACAGATTCAGGAGAGGCAGAGAAACACAACTACTTTTGCCTGTGCAAGTTGCCGGCTCTTCTTCCCTTCCCCAGCCTCAGTTTGTAAGAGTTTGGCAGCCTTTCCCTGAGTCAAGAGAGAAGGAGTCCCATTCATATCCCCCACGCAGCTGCTGCTACTTCTGTTGCCACCTCTGGATTGTTTGGCAAGAGGCACAGACTCTCCAAAATTCGGCTGCTATTGGAAGCCTGTGGCTGCAGCGGCTGCTGCTGCGGAGACAATGAGGAGGGGATGCTCAAAACAAACTCGCCTTCTCATTGGCCAACCCCGTTTCCCCACCTTTGCCTTTGAGGCGCTTTTTTTCGGGTGATCTCTTTAAAAAGGTATTTAAGGTCCCTAGAGTGCCACAAAAACCACTCAAGGCAAAGCCCCTTTCCTAAGCAGTCATAAAACATGGCACATACTTGTCACTCGGTTTGGGAGGAAGTATCAGTAAGAGGAAGGAGGCTCTGCTGTTCTTTATTGAAGAAGGTTTAAATATACTTCCAGCCAGGGGGTCTCTCCTTAGCCATATGCTAGCTCCCTCTGCTCCAAGTAATTTGAGCTCTGCTAGGCAGAACGGCCTCTGCAGAGAACTCACACCCCAAAAGGCACAGGCTTTCCTTTGCAGAACCTACTATGATGTTCCTGAGGAAAAATAATTGCAGCTGAGATCAGAAGCCACAGCTGCCCTCCATTATGTTGACTCACTCATCAGGCAAAATTTTCCCGGCACCAAGATATTCTTTACATTCCTTAAAATTGGTGAACATAAAACATAGAACTAAGGAGAAATTTCCCAACAGTGAGAACAATTCACTAGCTTGCCTTCAGTAGTTGTGAATGCTCCATCACTGGAGCTTTTAAGAAGAAACTGAACAGTCACTTGTCTGGAAGGGTATAGGGCTTCCTCTTGCATAGGGAGATGGACTAGAAGACCTCCAAGATCTCTTCCCATTCTGTTGTTTTGTTAAATTCAAAGGGGTAGAGTCAAAATGCTACAAAACATTGGACCTGACATTCTTCAATCATTCATATGCATAATTACACACACACACACACACACACACACACACACACACCACAAGTAGTCGGTCTTTGAAAGAAATTGTCCAGACAAAAGCAGTATGAAAAGTTCAGTCATTTGCTACCCAGAGTGGAGTCAGAAGTTCATACAGTGAATTACACAGAAGCATCTTCAAGTTTAAATTAAGTGATGAGCACTTTGGGTCTCCTTCTCAGAGGAAGAGCAGTAAGGGCTGGATGAGGTGTTCTTGGAATCATGGAAAGCTTGTTTACTCAAGGTCACAGATCTGACTCAGATGTGTATTTCTTTGTGCTATTATTTTGTGTTTGCTGGATTTTCAAAATCCAAAATCTGAGATTACCCCAAAACAATCCTCCTAAAGGCAGTCAACAAGTATAGTATTCCTGTTCTGCACTACAGTAATGGATGACCAGATATGTTGTTTTGTCCACAGAACCATCCTACAGATAACCAAAGAATATCTGCAGAAGGGACAAAGTGGGTACAAGTAGTCCTCACATCCACAAGTGAGCCCAAAATTTATGTTGTTAAGTGAAACAGTGAATTTTGTCCCATTTTCTGACCTTTTTTTTTGCCACAGTGGTTAAAGGAATCACTACAGTTGTTAAATTAGTAGCATGTTGTTAAGTGAATTTGGTTTCCCCACTGACTTTGTTTGTCAGGTCGCAAAAGGTAATTTACCTGATACTGGGACACTACAATCATCTGTTGCCAAAAGTCCACATTTTGATCACATGACCAATGATCATAAGTGTGAAAAACAGTCATAAGTGACTTTTCCAGTGGTATTGTAATTTCGAACAGTCACTGAATGAATGGTAAGTCAATGTTATATTAATTAACACTGATCATATACCTAATCAAATTATCCTGGATATCCTTAGTTTTATCTAAGTCAGTGTGTCTTAAACATTATCTCAGGACCCCTTTTATGTTTAAAAATTATGGATCAGATGCAATAGAGGCAAATATCTGTAGCTCTGGCATAGAATGAGGGTGAAGGTTCATTCTCTGAGCTTGTTTCTGAATGTTTCGTTATCAGTCTAGGTAACATCTTCAGTGGAGTTTAGGGGATATGACACTGACATCCCCTAAACTCCACTGAAGATTTTATCTAGCTTGATAACAAAATGTTCGGTAACCGACCCACAAGCTCACCCTCATTATGGAAAATCCACAAAAGATCCGCATGTAAGGTTATATTTATCAATTTTTACTAGACTAAGTATTAAAACTGGTACACTTGCTGCCGAAGAAGAAGTCCAAAGAAAACCCGGTGCCAAACATTTCAGGAAGACCTGAAAAATGTCAGTCTTAAATGGAAGGATGTGGAGATTGGAGCTACAGATTGAGAACTGTGAAATACTCTTACAGCCCAATGTGCTTAGCATAGGACGTTAATAATAATGACCTCCACTGCCACCCATGATTATTTGATGGGATTTTAATACAGGTAGTTCTTTACTTACAAACACAATTGAGCCCAGAATTGCTGTTGCTAAAGAGAAATTTGTTAAGTAAGTTTTGCCCAATTTTCCTGCCACAGTTGTTAAGTTAATCACTGCAGCTGTTAACGCAGCAACACAGTTGTTAAGTGAATCTGGCTTCCCCATTGATTTCGCTTGTCAGAAGATCGCAAAAGGTGGTCACATGATCCCAGGATACAGCAACCCTCATAAATATGAGTTAATTGCCAAGCATCCACATTTTTGATCATGTGACCATGGAGATGGTGTAATGGTCATAAGTGTGAAAAATGGCCATGTTCCTTTTTTCAGTGCTGTCATAACTTCGAACAATCACTAAATGAACTGTTGTAGTCAAGGACTACCTGTATTGTATTATATTTTAATGAAGGCTAGCAAATAATTTTGATTTCATGGACCCCTGAGAGGGGTCATAGGACCACAATTTAAGGCACATTGATTGAGTAGCATCTACGTAAGAGAGGTCCCAAATCATCAAGATATCACAGTACAATCCTGCCTTTTTTGAATGCACATGTGGTGACCCATTGGAGAAAGGAGTGGGGTTTGCATTGTTACATTCCATCTTCCACCTTGCTGATTTTGAAACAGCCCCCCACCAAAAAAAACCTGGAACGAGAATGTCTGAAAAGGACTACAGATAATTTAGACAAAGCTGCTCTCTCTCTCTCTCTCGCTCTCTCTCTCTCTCTCTCTCTCCCTCTCCCTCTCCCTCTCCCTCTCTCTCTCTCTCCCTCTCTCCCTCTCTCCCTCTCTTCCTCTCTCCCTCTCTCTCTCTCTTCCTCTTTCTCTCTCTCTCCTTCTCTCCTTCTCTCCCTCTCTCCCTTTCTCTCTCTCTCGCTCCCTTCCTTCCTCCCTCCCTCCCTCTTTTTTTACCTATGGAGAGTCCCTCTCACTCAAATATGATCCATTTGCATTGTTTTTGGCCTTCTACAGCAAGAAGATTCCAGATTATACAAGCTGCTTATAGAAGAGTCCCTCCACTTTAGATGCTCACAAACACACCCATTCATGCAAACAGTGTGTTTGAAGGAGGCAAACTTTGACAGCATGTTCCACTCTCCTTCACTCGGTTAATCATACAAGAGAGAATGCCTACGCACTGCTTGTTTCATGCTGTCAAATGGTAAGCAGATGTGCAATAGAATGCGTGGTGATGTGGACAAATGATGAATCTGGTTGAATCCTTACAGAGCACAATTGACATGGTGATTGATGACTAACCTCCTCAATTAGACGTGTGCTTAAAATTCCCATTCAGATGCAAAGGGTTAAACTTTGTGTAATTTTACCTACATGCCTGTCTGGGGCTCTC
This sequence comes from Natrix helvetica, assembly GCF_964273705.1. Lineage (NCBI taxonomy): Eukaryota > Metazoa > Chordata > Lepidosauria > Squamata > Natricidae > Natrix > Natrix helvetica. Next base: position 69,818,627 of record NC_138549.1, on the reverse strand, counting down.
AGACTCTAAAGCAGCTTTTCAGAGGGAGGGGCATCCAGGAGACAGGCTGTTATCTCTTCCACTCTGACTTTCTAGACCAGTTTTTTGCATGCTATTTGCCATTATTCCAAGCAGGGTTGGTCCAAAACATTTTTCCAGAAGAGACAAAGGAGGTTGACACCTTTTCCTATTTATATTCCAAAACAGGCTAAACTAGCAGTTGACTTTCTGCATTCATTGTGTTGTGAATGCTTACCAGCACACCTAAGCCAGCAGACTTCTTTAAGGGACTCTGATCAGGTTTTTAGTACATCCGGCAGAAGCAAAAAGAGTCCGGAAATTCAAAAGACAAAGGTAAGTGACTACCACCGGTGCACCATCTCCCTCCAACATTGAAGTGTTAATACCACTTTATAATGCCTTGGTAAGGCCACACTTGGAATACTGCATTCAGTTTTGGTCACCACGATGTAGAAAAAATGTGGAGACTCTAGAAAGAGTGCAGAGAAGAGCAACAAAGATGATTAGGGGACTGGAGACTAAAACATATGAAGAACGGCTGCAGGAACTGAGTATGTTAAATCTGGGCAACGAGAGAACAGACTGCGGACAACGAAGTGACTTAACAGCTCTTTATTAGTAGAAGTAGTGATCCAGCTTGCTCTGTGGCCGGAGGGTTCCCCTTTTATAGGGATCGGGTACGCCTCTCGACCAATCAGAGCGATACCTGTTTCCCGCTGTAGCAGCGGACCAGAGAGGAGACTTACTACGATATATGTTAATATCTAACACCCCTCCCCTCTTAGACGGAACATTGCGGTTAGTTATGTAGTCCTTAAGGTATGTTGGCGTTTGCCTTACTCGGGAGGAGCGTCACAGTTCGGGTTGGTCAGAAGTAGTTGCAGGATCAGTTGCTTTCTTTGCTTCGAGTTCTGGGGTTTGCAGGCTTTCGTTGCTTGGGCGTTCGGGGGTCTGCTCGCTTACGTTGCTTGGGGGTTGTTCCGTTTCGCTCTCGACCTCTTGTTCTGTCCTGGGCTCACAGGTGTCGTAGTTCTCTGTGTTGGGGCTCTCGAGTGGCTGACTTTGCATTGGTAGTAGCTCTCGTTCTCGGCTCGTAGGTCTGAGTGCGCCAGGCGACCCCGAAGTTGATCAATATGCCTTTTCCAGTTCCGCCCAACTTCCAGCTCTAACAGATATGATCGTGGACCCGTGATGCCAATGACCTTTGCCGGCATCCACAATGTTCCCCCTGCATAGTTGTGGGCGTATACTGAATCCCCTATGCTAAAACTCCGAATTTTGCTTGTGGAGTCTGGGGGTGCTGTGGCAGAGTAATTGGGGTGAAGACGGTCCAGGTGAGACCGTAGACAGCGGCCCATGAGCATTTCAGCGGGGCTCCTACCCGTCGTTGCACTGGGGGTAATGTGCTGAATGAGGAGGTAATGGTCAATGCGTGTTTGCCAATCACCTGGACCCATCCTAGCGAGGGCCTCTTTTGCGGATCGCACCATTCTCTCTACCTGTCCATTTGATGCCGGATGGAATGGCGCGACGAGGGCATGCCGAATTCCCTGACCTGCTAAGTACGTTTCGAATTGCATGGCCGTGAATTGGGGCCCGTTATCGGATACCAGGAGGTCGGGCAGGCCATGAGTGGCGAAAAGTCGCCGTAGAACCTTAATGACTGCCTCTGCCGTGGTCGAAGTCATTAGGACTACTTCTAGCCATTTGGAGTATGCATCCACAACTATAAGGAAAGTCTGACCTTGAACTGGCCCTGCGAAGTCGATGTGTATTCTCGACCAGGGTGCTTTCGGCTTTTCCCATTCTGTGGCGGGCGCTTCCGGGGGTGCTGGTCTCGATTCTTGGCATGGATCGCAAGTGGCCACCCACTCCTCTATCTCTTTGTCCATGTTTGGCCACCAAACGTAACTTCTTGCTAAAGCCTTCATCCTAACGATCCCCGGATGCCCCACATGTAATGCATCTAACACATTTCTTCGTAAAGCATAAGGAATAACAACTTGATCCCCCCACAATAAACAACCTTGTAACACTGAGAGTTCGTCCCGTTTCGACCAAAACACTTTGAATTCCGGGCCCACGTTTCCCTTCGGCCACCCCCTCCAAACCCAAGTTTGAACTTGTTTTATTATATTGTCTTTAGAGGAGAACCTTGCAACATCGCAGGAAGAAACCGGTCCTGAGTCCAAACAGTCAATGAGTAACACCGGTACTTCGGGAGTGGGGTCTGGCAAAAGGTCCGGTAGTGGGCAACGACTGAGTGCGTCTGCGTGTCCTAGAGTGGAGCCCGGTCGATGTATCAGCTTGTATGAGTACGCGGCCAGGAAAACAGTCCACCTGGTCATGCGTGGAGAAAGGGAGACTGGAGTGGGGCGGTTTCCCGCCAAAAGTCCCAACAGCGGCTTGTGATCTGTAATCAGTTCAAAATCGCGGCCGTATAGGTATTCGTAGAAACGTTTTACTCCAGCTACAGCAGCTAACGCTTCCCTGTCCATCTGGCTGTAATTCCTCTCGGCCGATGAAAGAGTCCTGGAGTAGAATGCGATGGGTGCTTCTTTTCCGTTTGGCATCCTGTGGCTGAGGACTGCGCCAACTCCAAATGGTGATGCGTCGCAGGTCAATACCAGCGGGAGCGTCTGGCTGTATTGGACTAGCAGTGAGTCAGTGGTGAGCAGGCGCTTTACTGCGGCGAAGGCTGCTGCTTCGGATCGTCCCCATCTCCATGTTGCGTTCCTCTGGAGTAGTCGATGTAATGGCTCAGCAACAGTCGCCTTCTGTCTCAGAAAAACGCTGTAGAAATTAAGTAGTCCGAGGAAGGCCTGCAGCTCGGTCTGATTATGTGGTGTGGGGGCGTCCTGGATCGCCTTAATTTTCTTTGAAGTGGGGTGTATTCCCTGACCATCGATTCTATATCCCAGGAATTCTACGCTAGGCACGTTAATTTGGCATTTTTCCTTTTTAAGGCGGAGACCCTTCTCTCTGATTCTGGCCAAAACAGTTCTGACTCTTTTATTTAATTGCTCCTCGTTTGCAACGGACACCAAGATGTCGTCGAAATAGGGGACGACTCCCGGTATCCCTTGCAAAAGTCGTTCCATGACGCTCTGGAACAACCCTGGAGCAATGCTCACACCGAATTGTAGCCGGTTGCATTTGAATGCCCCTCTATGCGTCACTATAGTTTGGGCCTCCGCTGTGGCGCTATCCACGGGCAACTGCTGGTAAGCTTGTGCCATGTCTAATTTAGCAAATATCTTTCCTGGCCCCAACGAGTGCAATAAGTGCTGTACTACTGGCACAGGATATGCGCTTTGTTGTAGCGCGACATTAATTGTGCATTTATAGTCCGCGCAGATGCGGACTGACCCGTCTGGCTTGACTGGGGTCACGATGGGAGTTTCCCAGCGCGCGTGATCCACCGGCTCGAGGATTCCTTGCTCCACTAACTTATCTATCTCCTTATCTATTTTTGGGCGGAGTGCAAAAGGCACTCGTCTCGGTTTAAGTCGGATTGGCGCCACTTTGGGGTCTAAATTGAATGAGATTGGTTTACCCACATACTTACCAAGACCGGGGCTGAACACATCCTCGAACTCCTTAAAGATCCGCTCAGCGCTGCTGTTCTCCACGGCATTGATTCCTGTGACTTCTAGCCCCAAAGCTTCAAACCAATCTAGTCCTAGAAGGTTCTGTAACGGTGCGCTGGCGATGGTCACGGGCAGCTGGGCTACGATGTCCTTGAAACGGATCTGGAATGTGCCTTGGCCCACGATGGGGACTCGGTTCCCCTGGTAGTCTCGAAGCAGGATGTCTGGAGCGCGTAGTTGGCTCTTTTTGAGGCTAGGGATAGCCTGTTTCATGGATGCCCATGAAATGATCGTCAGGGACGATCCTGTGTCAACTTCCAGCTCGCAAGGTGAGCCCTCCAAGAGGACTGTGACTTTCAGCTTTTTAGGCCGCTTGGTGCGGACCTGACGTATTGTGGTGAGATATGTTCGCAATTCCTCTCTCTGGGTCAACTCTATCTCAGCATCTGTATCCTGAAAATACTCTCGTTGAGCATCTTGATAGAACGCTCTCTCAGCTCTTTGTGTGTAATCTCTCTGGGAATACACTCTCTCAGCTCTTTGGGGATTTTCTCTCTGGGTAAACACTTGTGGATTTCTCTCTGGGCGCCCTTTTTGATTTCGCCAAGCCCCTGGGTTGGGCTTCTGTTGGCGGTACATAGGTGGCTGCCGTGAGGCAGGGACTTCGCTCCAGCACACTCGTGCGATGTGCCCAAGTTTGTTGCAGTGCGAACAAACAACGTTCCTGAACCTACAGGTAGACCGGGGGTGATTCCCTCCGTAGCTTGCGCAGGGCGGCAAACGGAATCCGGGTCTCCCCCCAGGCCTCATGTGACTGCTCCGCATCAGGTGACTGTCCTCGAACTCGGAATCCTCGTTGTCGGGATTGGTGTCCTCGTAGTGAACTCTGGTGTGCCTGGGTGCTGGCTGGCTTACGCTGAAACCGCGTTGTATGGTCACCGATGATTTCTCCGCTGACTCTGATGCCCTTGCTTCGTTGAGTGCTATCTGTAGGGTTAAATTCGGGTTTGCCAACAGCTTCTTTTGTAGTGAAATGTCTCTTAACCCACAAACAAATTGTGCCAGGATATGCTCGTCCAGATCCCTGAACTCGCAGTGAGTTGCTGCTTTAGGCAGGGCTGCAACATATTGGTTGATTGATTCTCCCGCCTTCTGGTTCCGCGTGTTGAATTCTTGGCGGCAAATGTGGCGGGAAGGTTTTGGCGCGTAATGAGTCTGTAGAGCCTGTTGCAACGCCGTCCATGATACCGCTTGTATCGGAGTAGGCGCAGTTAGGTCTCTGGCCGTGTTGAAGTCCTCTTTTCCACAGTAGCCGAGGAAGATGTTTTTCTTTCGGGCGTCGGTTATCCCCGTGTATTCGTTCGCTTCGAGAAAGCAATCGAAACGAATCATGAATGCCTCCCATTCGTCGTTTGCTGGGTCGAATGGAGCTGGGGGAGTGTGCATCGCCATCTTCTCTTGTTTGAATTTGCCGCGCTGCGGTGTCCCGAGATGGCTGCCAGAATTTCTGCCGAATTCCTAGGCTGGATCAAATCCGGAGATTCTGAAGTAGCGTTCTTCGTCCTATCTGTCTCTCGATCCCACCTTCGTCGCCAATGTTAAATCTGGGCAACGAGAGAACAGACTGCGGACAACGAATTGACTTAACAGCTCTTTATTAGTAGAAGTAGTGATCCAGCTTGCTCTGTGGCCGGAGGGTTCCCCTTTTATAGGGATCGGGTACGCCTCTCGACCAATCAGAGCGATACCTGTTTCCCGCTGTAGCAGCGGACCAGAGAGGAGACTTACTACGATATATGTTAATATCTAACAGAGTATGTCTAGTTTAATGAAAAGAAGGCCTAGGGGGAGACATGATAGCAGTGTTCCAATATCTCAGGGGCTGCTACAAAGAAGAGGGAGTCAAACTATTCTCCAAGGCACCTGAGGGTAGAACAAGAAGCAATGGGTGGAAACTAATCAAGGAGAGAAGCAACTTAGAACTGAGGAGAAACTTCCTGACAGTTAGAACAATTAATCAGTGGAACAGCTTGCCTCCAGAAGTTGTGAATGCCCCAACAGTGGAAGTCTTTAAGAAGATGTTGGATAGCCATCTGTCTGAAACGGTATAGGGTTTCCTGCCTAGGCAGGGGGTTGGACTAGAAGACCTCCAAGATCCCTTCCAACTCTACTATTGTATTGTATTGTATTTTCTGCTTTAGATGTTTGGCTCTCTTGGTCTAATGTTGGGACATGATTCTTTTTTTAAAAAAGGCTCTCCCTTCCAATCCATTTTACTCTCAATATAATTCAGGCTTGGAGAACAACTTGTGTTATGTTGATTCTGTGCAGGAATGACATTTATTTCCCAAATGCATTGGATTCAGGAGTGGGCTTCAAAAATTTTAGCAAGTGGTTCTCTGCCTGGTTGATGGGTGGGTGTGACCATGATGGGTGAAAATGGCTCCCCAGGCTCTGCAGCCCTTCCTGAACTAACCATAGGCCTGTTTTTCACCCTCCCTGAGACTCCATACATGCCCTGCACTTACCTGCATCCAAAACAGGCCGCGTGGGGACTCTGGGAGGGGAAGGGCAGGATGGGCGGGCCAAGCCAGGAGTGGAATTTGGAGGTTCTCCAAACTGCACAGAATCTTAGCTAGAGGTTCTCCCAAACGCCTGTCAACCCCCAGCAGCCCACCCCTGCTTGGATTTCCTTAGAGCATGGGCTTCCCATGAAACAGCAAAGCTGAACTAATGGAAGCCTCTGCTATGGCTTGCACATAACCTTTGTCTTCTTGCACTCTTCAGGGCTAAGCGCTGCCCACACCAAATCCCAGCAGGCCTGAGAGGAAGGAAGGAACTCAGCATATCTTATTGTGAATACTAGGCTGTCATTTTGAACATGATATGTAACAAATTGAGAAAAGATTTGCAGACCATTGCCCTGGAGTGCCTCTCCGAGCATTCTGAAAGCAAGCCCCAGAGCGATGGGACAAAGGTTCCTTGCTTCCTTTAAGAGCCACATACTATTAATGCTTTCATGTTTCAAAGCTACATTCAGAAATCAGACTTATGGTTTTCAAATAATGGATGTGGTCAAGTGCTCTATTTATGGCTTGTGACAAATTTATGGATATGACCCCAGAGCTGAATTTATGTTGTATTTTGTTGATGGAGAAAACTTTCATTATTTGCTGTCAGAGAGAGAGAGAGGAGGGGGCGGCAGAGGGAAAGAGAGAGAGATGTAATTAGCCACAGCAATCCAGGCTTCATCACATTGGGACTGGAAAATTATTCATGATTGTTAAGATCAAGTTATGAAGGTTTCGACTGGCTTATAAAAAGCAGATGTTTGCATTCTCCTTTCCTCCCTTTTCACCAAGGACATCATGAGAAGTAAGGGTTTAGCCAGAGCAACACAAAATGGATGCAGTAAAATCCCAGCCATGAAAAACCAGCTTCCTCTGAATGTTCACTGAATCTGTGATATTCATTGAAATGGTCAAAAACCTATGAAATAAAGGGTATTGATTCAGAGTATTGGTCACTTTCCTTCTAACCTTAGCAAATATGCAAATATCCAGCATTTAGTTAAACAGCATCTCTAAATGGATAATTCTTCATTCTGTGATAACAGAACATAGCTAATAGAACATAAAGCTCCAGGTGCTCTTTGACCAATGTTGAAACCATTTCCATTAAGAAATAACATGCCAAGTCCAAGTCTCTCTTTGCTGGATTACATTTTTCAGAAGAGCCAAAAACTGGACTTAAATTATTTCATCATACAGGTGATCGATGGAGGCTGAAATATCTGTACAAAAACAGCAAAACAAGTGCAAAAAAAAAGATTGCACAAAAGTCTGGAAGCAACTCCAGTAAAATAATGAAGATCTATACAAAAATAAATGCCTCTGTAACCAGCTCCACAAAGAGTAGGGATAGAGCCTCTACATGGGGCTTCCCTTGGGACACGCCCGAAGACTGCAGCTAGTCCAGAACGCAGCCGCGCGGGTAGTCATGGGGAGTACTAGGTACTCCCACGTAACACCTCTCCTGCGCGAGCTGCACTGGCTGCCTGTGGTCTTTCGGGTGCGTTTCAAGGTTCTGATTACCATCTTTAAAGCGCTCCATGGCATAGGGCCTAGCTACCTGCGGGATCGCATCCTCCCACACACATCCCTGCGGCCAATTCGCTCTCACAGGGAGGGGCTTCTCCTGGTGCCGTCCACTAGGCAATGCCAATGGGCGACACCGAGGAGTAGGGCCATCTCTGTGATGGGCCCAACCCTCTGGAATGACCTCCCCCCCCGACATTAGAACCACTACTGATCTCCGCTCCTTCCGGCAAAAATTGAAGACCCACCTGTTCCGACTGGCTGGTCTGGCATAATTTATAACGTCTACCTCCTGGCATACACATTTTTTACTGGTTTTAGAGGGACTGTCTCTTTTAAATTTAATCTTACATGATATTGGGATTTTAAATTTTGTATATTCTGATTTATTTACTTAGCTGTACAGTTTTGCATATTTTTATCCTCCTCTCATATACGTATATATGTATCTATTTATTATAATTTTAATTTGCTGTATTTTAATACAGACTGTACACCGCCCCGAGTTCCTTTCGGGACAGGGGGTGGTCTATAAGCGCTAAGAAATAAATAAATAAATAAATAAATAAATAGAGTAGGGATGCTGCTGTTTCCTTTAATGACGTGAACTACACAGCAGGATTTATCCAAGATGTGCCTTTCTCACAAAGCTTCTGTGCTGGTAAAGCCATCTCAGCACGTATTCCTGAATATTTGCAACCACAGAAATCCAGGCAATTTCCCATCCCATAAACAACTGAGTTTTCTCTCACACCTTCTTAACAGATCAAGTTCTTTTGCATCCATCTGGTTTATATGTGTATTTTGAAGTGTATTTGTTTGATTGTAGCATTAGCATGCTGACATTCTCAGGTAAGGAGAGAAATAAAGAGAAGAATGGTCTCATTAAAGCAATCTAACTTTCCTCTCTCCTCTTCTAGTTGAAGGCCATTTTTCCATCAGACAATGGAAAGGGCACAGCAGCACTGATATACATATAACATTTCTGACAACTCTGTTATCATTAACCACTTATGGAGGTACCTGATAGGGTTGACCACAGACACTTTTTCACCTGAGGCAGAGTAGTCCGTGGCACACATCTACCTAGTCAAAGCTTATCAATAATTCGAATACTGAGGGAAGTAAATTGCATAATGTGCACCCTCCATCACTGGCAACAAACATCACAAATCCAGTTAAGATGTCTCCTTTTATGACACCAATAATTTTCAGCCATCTCACTCTCCTTAATGATGGGCCTGGTCCTGACACTCCATACTGTTCTATTTCCAGGAGATGCTGCTACTCCTTATTAACAACTGATCATTAGTCAGTTCCAGTGTGCTAAGTAAAAGAGGGAACATGCATCCCAAATTTCTTTTCCTCAAGAACTATAATCGTATCTGAATGGCAATATCTCCATCATCCCTCCCCCTTCCCCCTCCCCCTCCTCCTCCTCTATTTGCATCATATAAATTTCATCCAAACTGTTAGATTGGGTAATGGATAGGCGCACACAGGCTTAACGGTAACAACAGCTCTTCATTAAGTACAAGTGAGAACAATCCAGCCAAGGTTGAATCTGACAGCAGCCCTTTTATAGGGAGCTGTAAGACTCTTGGACCAATAGGATTATTGGTGGGAACAGAGGACCTTGGTGAAAACCACTATAGTTAGGGCACCCCTCCCCTCTTGGATAGAACAATCCTATTAGTTACATAGTCACCCAGGTAGACGGGCCTTTGGGTAGCTCTGCGTGACCTGCGCAGTTCAGTAGGAGGGGTTTCCTTGGACAAGTCGGACGGACCTGTCTGCTCTGCAGCTCTGCTTGATGGAAGCTCCTGGAACCATTTACAGGCCATGGCTGGAGCTTCTAGATCCGGTTCGCTCGGAGCTCGCTGCAGGCCTGCAACAAAACCAGATACGTTTCCCGGTACTCTCGGGCTTCAGCTGGTCATGGAAGGAGTGAGTGTTTGCTCCGTTTGGGTAAGGCTTTGGCTAACTCATGCAGGAGTTACCTCTGGTTGTCTAAGAGTGGAGTTGGAGAGGCGGCAATGGAGTTGGTAGGGTCAGTGAGAAGTTCAGGCAGCAGGCAGTGGATGAGAGCGTCAGCATGCCCCAAAGTGGAGCCTGGTCAGTGGATGAGACAGTAGGAGTAGGCAGCTAGGAAGATGGTCCATCTTGTCATGCGGGGTGATAATGACACTGGGATAGATCGGTCCCCAGCCAGTAAGCCCAACAACGGCTTATGGTCCATAACCAGTTCGAAGTCCCGACCGTATAGATACTCATAGAACCTCTTTACTCTGGACACTACAGCCAAAGCCTCACGGTCCAGTTGGCTGTATTTCCGCTCTGTGGCAGATAAGGTCCTGGAGTAAAATGCAATAGGGGCTTCTGTTCCATTGGGCATGCAGTGGCTGAGGATGGTGCCGACGCCGAACAGGGAAATGTCGCAGGTCAGCACCAACGGCAGGTCTGGCTGTATTGTACCAGGAAGGAGTCCGCAGACAGGAGTCATTTTACCGCGACAAATGCGGCAGCCTCGGCTCTGCCCCAGGACCACTTTGCACTCTTAGCCAGGAGATGGTGTAAGGGCTCAGCAATGGTGGCTTTCTGTTTAAGAAAGACACTGTAGAAATTAAGGAGCCCAAGGAACGCCTGCAGCTCAGTTTGATTGCGAGGTGTGGGGGCATCCTGAATTGCTTTGATTTTTTATGTGGTCGGGTGAATCCCAGAGCCATCAATTAGGTACCCTAAGAATTCAACCCTTGGGACGTTAATTTGGCATTTCTCTTTTTTGAGGTGGAGACCTTTGTCTCTAATTCGAGCCAAAGCTGTTTGTACACATTTTAAAAGTTGCACCTCATTTGCAGCCGATACCAAGATGTCGTCGAAATAGGGGATGACTTCTGGAATCCCCTGCAAAAGCTGTTCAATGACGCTTTGGGGGTATCCAGGGCGATACTAACGCTGAATTGCAGGCGGTGACATTTGAATGCACCCCTGTGCATCCCAATGGTTTGGGCCTCTGCCCTAGAGCCATCTACAGGCAATTGTTGATATGCCTGAGCCATGTCCAATTTTGTGAAAAATTTTCCGGGGCCTAATGAATGAAGGAGGTGCTGTACAATGGGTACAGGGTAGACGCTTTGTTGTAGTGCTTTATTTATTGTGCACTTGTAGTCCGCGCAGATGTGGACAGACCAATCAGATTTGACAGGTGTCACTATAGGGGTCTCCCAGCATGCGTGATTGACCGGCTCTAGGATTCCCTGGCCTACGAGCTTGTCAATTTCCCTGTCAATTTTGGGGTGGAGAGCAAACGGTACTCTCCTGGGTTCTAGCCTTATTGGGGCTATGTTGGGGTCCAAACTAAAGGAAATTGGAGTCCCCACATACTTGACCGGTGCCTAAGATGTCCTTGAACTCCTTAAAGATGGCTTCAGTGCCGTCGTCTTTCAAGGCATTGATACCAGTCACTTCTAGGCCCAGGGTTTAGAACCAATCTAGTCCTAGGAGGCTCTGCAGTTTGCCGCTGACCACTGTCACTGGGAGTTTCCCGCTGAACTGCTTGAACTTCACCTGAAAGGTGCCTTGGCCCACGATGGGGACCCGGTTTCCCTGGTAATCTCATAGGCGGATGTCAGGGGTGCGAAGATGCTGCTTTTTTAGGCTAGGGATAGCCTGCTTTAGGGTAGACCATGGCATGATGGTCAGTGATGAATAATGAATAATAATAATAATAATAATAATAATAATAATAATAGTGATGACCAGGTGTCAATCTCCACCACACATGGAAAGTCTTCGGTGAGGACTGTGACCTTCAGCTTTTTTGGCCGCCTGGTGCGGACTTGGCCGATTGACGTATGGTAGGTGACTCCATTGTCACCCTCTGAGCACCATGGTGGCTTCTGCCAGGCCCCTTGGTTGGGCCTCTGTTGGCAGTTTGGTGTGCTTCTAGGCTGCCAGGTAGTGGCAGGGAATTCGCTCTGGCACACCTTGGCGATGTGCCCCTTTCGCAGCAGCACTGGCAGGTTGCATTGCGGAAATGGCAAGACGATTTGGCATGGTCTCATCCACAGCTAGCGCAAGACGGGAGACGTGGTTTGAATTTGCATGCTGGCTGGGTTTTAGCCTTATTGGAGCTATGTTGGGGTCCAAACTAAAGGAAATTGGAGTCCCCACATACTTACCCAGACCAATGCCGAAGACGTCCTCGAACTCCTTAATGATGGTTTTAGCGCCATCGTCTTTCAATGTGTTGATGCCTCTAGGCCCAGGGCTTGGAACCAATCTAGCCCTAGGAGGCTCTGCAGGTTGCCGCTGACCACTGTCACTTGGAGTTTCCTGCTGAACTGTTTGAACTTCACCTGGAAGGTGTCTTGGCCCACGATGGGGATCCAGTTCCCCTGGTAATCGCATAGGCGGATATCAGGGGTGCGAAGATGCTGCTTCTTGAGGCTAGGGATAGCCTATTTCAGGGTAGACTATGGTATGATGGTCAGTGGTGACCCGGTGTCGATCTCCATCTCACATGTGACCTTCAGCTTTTTTGGCCGCCTGGTGTGGACTTGGCCGATTGATGTTTGGTGGGTGACTCTGTCGTCGTCCTCTAAGCGCCATGGTGGCTTCTTCCAGGCCACTTGGCTGGGCCTTGGTTGGCGGTTTGATGCACTTTTAGGCTGCCAGGCAGTGGCAGGGAATTCACTCCGGCATACCTTGGCAATGTGCCCCTTTCGCTCGCAGCGCTGGCAGGTTGCGTCGTGGAAACAACAAGCTGATCTGGCATGGTCTCCTCTGGAGCTAGTGCAAGGCGGGAGATGCAGTTTGAATTTGCGCTCTGGCTGGGTGCGGCTACTGCACATGCGGCAGCTGTCATCTTCTTCATCTTCTGAGCTCTTGGGCTCTGCAACCTCACGATGTATGCATGTACACTTTCATGCATCTTGTGGCTTCGTCCCAGGTGATCTGCAGAGTGAGGTTAGATTTAGCGAGTAACCTCCTCTATAGGTTAATGTCCTGTACGCCGCAAATTATGCGATCCAGAAACAGCTCATCCAGGTCTCGGAATTCGCAGTACGCTGCGGCTTTGCAGAGCGCTGCAACATATTCGTTAATTGACTCGCCCTCCTTCTGGTTTCTGATGTTAAACTCATGCCGGCGAACATGCTTGGACGGCTTGGGAGCATAGTGGGTCCTCAGCGTCTGCTGAATCACGGACCAGGCGACTGATTGTAGCAGTATCAGCTCAGAGAGGTCTTTCCCTATCTCAAACACTTCTCGGCCACAGTATCCAAGGAACATGTTCTTCTTGCAGCCTTCAGAAAGGTCCATGAGGTCGTTTGCCTCTAGGAAGCAGTCAAATCGTAGCATGTACGAGTCCTGGTGCTCGGTGACTGGGTCATATGGAGTCGGTGGGGCGTGCATGCCATTTTGTGTTCAGGTGTTTTGAGTTTGCCGCTCAAAAATGGCTGCTCGAAGCCACACTGAGCTCTGGGTTGGATGTACTTGCTGGATTGCTACATTCTTTCGGTTCGCCTAGTTGTCTTCCAATCCCACCTTCATCACCAGTGTTAGATTGGATAATCGATAGGCACACACAGGCTTAACGGTAACAACAGCTCTTTATTAAGTACAACAAGTGAGAACAATCCAGCGAAGGTTGAGTCTGACAGCAGCCCTGGGACAGCCAGGGAGCTGTCAGACCCTTCGACCAATAGGGTTAAACCTCTGTTCCCACCAGAACAGAGGACCTTGATAGAAACCACTGTAGTTAGTGCAAGTATCTAACACAAACATTAAAACATCTACCACAAGAATACTGAAGAAATCAGAGGCAAGAAAGGAAAACATGTAAGGAAATCAGGAAAATTCCAGCAATGTTTCAGGGATCTGATAAAAATGTGTTGGGTGGTTTAGGTGTAGTACATTTTCCTTCAATGCAAGGAAGTTGAAATATTATACTCTTGGGAAAACTTTTCAATGCTGTGTTCTTAGATCTTGAATCATTCCTTCCTGCAATGTGGAAGAACAGCAATTCCCTTCTAATGTTTCCACAAGCAAGGGGCTCAGAATGCCAAAGGCTGTTTTGGCAGCAGGAATATTGCATGCTAGAATATTAGTAATAAATATTGCACTGGAGTTGATGAATCTCCATTAGAACAAGCTCATTTTTGTATCCTATATATATATATGGATGGATGTTGTAAAATGAAAAATTAGACTTTCCCGGTGGCAAAATATTCCGCTTTGCATGCCTCCCCCTGAAGGATTTATTTTTACTGTTTTCCATTCCTCTTCTCTTTGACACATACGTTTTACATTAATATCACTGCAATTTACATCTGAAACACTTAGGGAAATATTGCCACGTGTACAGTAAAAGAAGCACCTATATTAGCTTAAATGCAATTGTTCCAATTGTGAAATTGGTTTGCATTTTTGTATTACATTTTACAACATACATGTGATTTCTTGAGAGCCCATTTGATGTTATCAATGGGATATAACCAAGCAGATCTACTGGTTAAGGTACCAGATTTGAAACTGGGAGTCTATGAATTGGACTAGAAGTTGGACTAGAAGACCTCCAAGGTCCCTTCCAACTCTGCTATTGTACTGTACTGTACTGTACTGTAATGTAATGTAATGTAATGTATTGTATTGTATTGTATTGTATTGTATTGTATTGTATTGTATTGTATTAATTTTAGTCCTGCCTTAGATGTGAAAACCAGTTCGGTTAGTCACTTTGGGCCAGTCACTCTCTCTCTCTCTCTCTCTCAGCCAAACACACCTCACAGGATGTTTGTTGTGGGGAAAACGGGAGGAAGCAGGAGTATTAGGTATGTTCGCCGCTTTGAATTTTTAATAAAAATAATACAGATGGGATATAAATAAATAAAATATAAATATTTACATAGGCATGCAGCAGTTCATCCTTTGTTGAACGAGCAGTAGATTCAATTGGAAGCTTTAATGATAACATAAGTATATTGTGCCAAATGTTATACCCTTATGGAGAATCACACATTCCCAATATATATTCTGTCAAGCAGAGTATAGACAGTGCCAATATCTTTAGGAAGGAGTGATGCAGTTTGTCACCCAAAGACAGAGAAAGTCACCTAGTGCCTCTGGGGACTAAAAAATGGGGCTTATTCATTTTAAAATGAGACAGAAGTCTCTGAGTAAAGACTAAAAACCAAATAGAATGCACCACCTCCAGAAATCTATGAAAAAGTACAAGTGAATTGAAAAGCAAAGGAAACATTGGTTTAAAGACTATTTCTACTGTAGTAGATAACAAGTTTAGCATGAAGGTTAAGTTTGGATTATAACCTTTGCTAAATCAAAGATTTTTTTTTTAAATTTCTGTATAATTTAGGAAATTGAGTTTTTAATGCCAACATTGAGAGGTCAGACATGTTCCCAAGAATCTAATCTTTGTCTTCTCTTTAATATTTTCTGATGATAATGATTCTCTCTTCTCTTTACTTGGGCTTTGGGATGGAGGGAGAGATCCTATTTTTAGCAGACCATTGCCATCCTGTGGTCTATTCAGAGCATAACATTCTTGCATTTCATTTAAAAAAAAATAAGCATCGTTCTCTAATCATCTGAGTAGCTCTGCAATTTGATTTTTTCCACTGCTGAATATTTGCATATCAATATTTAAAATTAAAGTTCTGTTTTCTCTTTTTTTTAAAAAAATGATTTTATTTATTCCCAGTAAGATTTGCTTTTCTTCCAAATTGATACATTTTTATTCCACTCATCTCTCCTATAGGAAATATTCAATATTTAAATCTTTGATTACAGAAAGGCAGGAGAGGTTATAAGTGTCTTATGTTTCACACACTCTAAGGCAGGGGTGTCAAACTCAAGGCCCAGGGGCTGGATCCGACCTGTGGAGCCACCCTGGAAACAGCAAAGGACTGGCTGGCAGTGCCTCTGTCAGTAAAAATGGAGCTAAAGAGGACTGAACACAGCCCCCCTGAGCTCCATTTTCACTGGCAGAGAGTTGCAGGAGGCTATCGCAGCCGAAAACGAAACTTGTGAAGGCTGGGTACAGCTGTCCTGAGCTTAATTTTCACTGCCAGAGGGTTCCAGGAGGCTGTCGCAGCCGAAAATGGAGCACGGGGGCCCATTTTCACCGGCAGTGTTCAGGCCTCCATAGGTGCCCACAACATGAGTGATGTTGAGCTGGCCACATCCACCCTGGCCACACCCACCTCATCCCCCTGAGGTAGAACACAACCCTGATGGAGCCCTCGATGAAATAAAATTTGACACCACTGCACTAGAGTTACAAGAAAGATGTCCAATGAATTATTCCCTGAAAAACAAGAGGTGGAAAGAAGTATTACTAAATTACTACAGCTAGATGAAAACAAAGCCTTGCAGCTGTTGGGCTTTGCTATTTAACTCTGGTGGCACTTTGTCCAAATTCAGGCAACAATTATATGTTCTTGGCAGGAGCATCTTTTCTGGAGGCTTAAAAGGCAGCTATTTTGTTTTTTTTCACAAACCTGTTTCTTTTTCATCTGCAGGTATGCTGGACTCAACTTTTTATTAGAAAAAATATTCTGGCATAGGTAACTGGTGTCATTTACTTTCTGATTGTACTGCTTTCTATTGTTTTAAGATTTTTTTTCCTCCAGTAACCAGATTAACTACATTTGAATTTTTAGAGTTCATATATGAGGAATGGATTCCCCCCCCCCTCTTCTTATATTAGGATTCTCATTGTATAAGTAGCACACCCACAAACGAATTCTCTTTCCAAAGCCTTTACAAATTATTATTTGCTCTTTTCATGTTAAATACTTTATGAGCTAAATGCTTCATCACAAATATGTCATTCTTCTGGAGGTAAATGGTAGGAGAAATTATCTATATTTACTACGTAAAAGACTTTTCCCAATAAAACTTTGGTTTCAGAAGGCAAAACCCACACAGTTTAAACACTTTCTGCATTTAATCTACAGAAGTTCAGGTTATTTGTGCCTGTGAATTTATGTTCAAAATACGGTACAGCATTCATTCAACTGTTTGATTAAATGAGATGAATCATCAAGATAGCCATAAAAGCATTACGAAGGAAGGTAACTTCCAACTCCATTCAACTCCGTTCCTCTCCCTCCTCAACAACGCAAAATGTCAAGCAATCATTATTGTATTAGTGATTTAAAATAGAAAAAAAATTAGTAAATTTATTTGTCTGACTATATTACCTTCCACCCACAAAACAAATCTGAATAGATACTAAGAATAATTTCTAAACTCTATCACCCTCTGCTGGTAATTTAGAAAAAATATTTAAAATATTTTTTTAGTTTAACAGTGATAAACTAAGGATTAACATTTCACCATGATTCCAGTAGGAGTAACTTGTTCCACTGATTTCAAAGGATCTAACTGCAATTCATTCACGATCCCTTTGAAATCAGTGGAGCAAGTTACTCCTACTGATTTGAAAAGAACTAAATATCAATAACATGGATACAATTTCCCTTTTTCCTAAGGTGACCAACCATCCTCCTTTAGGGAGGACAGTCCTTCTTTTGTAAGTTCTGTCCTCCCTCGAAAAGTGTCCTCCTATATGTCCTCCTTTTCGATATTTGAAGACTAATCTGTTGCGCGTTATGTGACGTATTTGTATTTGACATGACAATTCGTCAAGACTCAAGAATTTTTATCTAAAGAAATGCTAGACATTAAAATAGACGACAATTGTCTCTTTGAAGAAATTAGAAGACTGAATGTATATTTGAATTCTGAAAAATTAATACAATGGGAAAATCAACATGTTGAAATTGATAAAAGATGGGTGGATATTTTCAGCCATTTCAAAAATGAACATATTCCATGTGAACATTTATTTATACTTGTTCAATTTACGTTGTGCTGCCCTGGAACTAATGCAGCAGTTGAAAGAGTTTTTTTCAATTGCCAATGATTTTTTGACAAGTGAGAAATCGAGATTGAATGTTGATACTCTAGCTGCAGCACTTGCCGTAAAATTCAATATGAAGGATATTTCTTGTTCAGATATTTCCAATATATTGTTAGAAGATGATACATTGACAAAAAATATTAATTCAATGGAAAAGTACTCATTTAAATAATAATTAACAGGCATGTAAGCATAATTACAATATAAAATGTTGCAAATGTTTTTATTATGCATATATCATATTTTAGTGTATTATTGTTGCAATGAATAAAATATTTCTTTACGATATATTTTTTCCAATTTATTTGTCCTCCTTTTCATTGTAAAAAAGTTGGTCACCTTAGCATTTTGGACAATAGAACGTGTTTTGTCCTCCTTTTCACTGTAAAAAAGTTGGTCACCTTATTTTTCCCCACCCCCTACAATTAATTATCCTAATGTTAAATTGTTGGAAGAAATGTCCTTCTAGGTTCAGTTCCAAGTGGGGGGGAAAAGACACTGGAAACATGGAGGCTGCTTGGAAAGATGATTTTAATGGTGGACAGGATCACATGGCTTGAGGTCCTGGGGGAAAAGGTGATGGCATGCTTCAAGATGTTAGGTAAAGAAGAAAAGAGAGGGGAAAAAAGGGACTTGCTGGGTTTTTTATTCTCTCTTTGGCCCCACCTCTCTGTTTCCTGTTCCTGTGCAAGAAATGTATTCTGATTGGTTGTCAGACTCTCATGAGGCCATGCAGGGGCAACTCTCTAGGCCAGCAATGGCGAACCTTTTTTGGCTCGCGTGCCACAAGTGGGGGGAGCGGGGGGGTCGTGTGCGGGTGTGCCGCACCCATAATGCAACGCGCGATCCCCCAGTGCGCATGCGCGCACAATGCGTGCCCCCCCATCCATTTTTACATGCTTTTTTCGCCCTCCCCAGGCTCCAGAGGCTTTATAGAAGCCTGCGGAGGGCGAAAAGAGCCTCCCCGCCCCCCCCCCCAAGCATCTCAGCCCTTCCTTCTCTTCTTCTCCACCAACATTGAAGCAGGTGATCACCTTTTCTGTTCAGGACTCAAGCCATGTGGTCCTGTCCACCATTAAAACCATCTTTCCAAGCAGCCTCCATGTCTCCAGTGTCTTTTTCCCCACTTGGAGCCGAACCCAAAAGGACATTTCTTTCAACACTGCAAAATACAATTTGAAATTTTCAGGAGTAATTAATATTACAACAACAACAACAACAATAACAAAGTGCTGTTATAATATCAATAATGTATTGTTCTTTGCATTTTTCTTCACCTCTTGCTATTTATTAAGAATAGTCACAACTTTGCAAGATCACACAGTATGCACAGCTAGTTTAATTTTACCAACACTGATACAGTCTAGATCTTTCTCCACATTGGTTTGTTAAAACTCTGTTTCCAATTATACTAAGATGATTCTTATCTTCTTCCTTTGAATAAAAGTAATTCAGGGATGTGTTTATTTTCTTTTGCCTAAGCTTTTAGCCAACTGATTTCAGCAGCCTGGGACATTACAGTCCAGATTCTTGGTGATTAACAAGATTATGTTTACCTTTAAAAGAGAATAGTTCTTTGAGTATGGGCCTTTTCATTCAACAACACTGGATAATGATGGTTGGCCACTTAAAAAGAAAAAATGTCACTTTCCTACTGCTGCGTTTGAAATGAAATCACAGCACGCAAGAAAGATGTCTTTCACACTTTCATAAATTCATCCCAGACTTTGGAGGGGATTATTATTGCCTGCTGCTTCCCTCACTTCCCATTTCCTCCAAACCAAAATAGTCTAGCCTTAATTTTGGAAAGAATGATAGGTCTGATAATTCTTCCTCTTGTAAGATGATTCATCAAAGTCTCTACAAAGCATAAAAAGATGGGGCTCCCAAATTCTTGCTATACAGAGCCATTTCCTGCAGCTTCAGCTGAAAGTCTTGAATGGAACGTCTTGCTAAAATATTTGGCCTTATTGTCTTGATCTCAAATAGAACACAGCATCAGGCTGATCTTCCATAAATCACTACAGAATTGACTGCTTTTATTATTTTAATTCACTCTTCTGAAGTGTTTTAAACCTGTTCATCAGCGGTGCAAGGCTCACTGGCTTACATTAAGAGATCTCATGAAATTATCAAAAAATCCACTTCAAAGTTTATGTTAAGAGTTGCTTGAAAAGGGTGTCTTTCAAAGTGCCTTTTTCATCCAGCTTGGCTGTCAGTTTTGATGTTCTGCAAGGCAGTAACTTAACACACTGTGTTTCATTGTAATTTTCAAAAACACACACTGCAGGTAGAAAAAAATCAATTATATTACAAAAGCTCCTCTACTACGCAATCTTTCATACAATGAAAAGGCACCAATAGTAGAAAGACATGCTCTGTAAGGATGGGATGGATAGGGTAGGGTAGGGTAGGATATGGTACGGTAGGACAGGGCAGTACAGCACAGGATCATATCATATCATATCATAGGACAACAAGGGATGTTGGAGGTCTTCTAGTCAAACCCCTGCCCATGGCAGGAGACCTTATATCATCCCAGACAAATGATTGTCCAATCTTTTCTTGAAAATCTCCAGTGATAGAGTGCCCACTCTCCAGGAGCACCCACTGTTCCATTGATTAATTATGTCAAACAATTTCTTCTTAGTTCCAGGTTGGATCTCTCTTTGACAAGCTTCCACCCATTGCTTCTTGCCCTACTCTCAGGAGCTTGGGAAAATAAGTTGACTCTCCTGTCTATGGCAGCTCCACGTGTACCAAAAAAACAGATACCGTATCCCCCCTAATTCTTCTCTTTGTTACCCTAGACCTGGGGAATTCTGAGAGTTGAAGTCCACAAGTCTTAAAGTTCCCAAGTTTGGACACCCCTGCCCTAGACATTCCCTTAACCATTCCTTGTACGATTTATCCTTCACCCTCTTTATCACCTTAGTTGCTCTTTGATGGATTCAGAGTCCAGACATCACAGGGCTCATTCCAAAATGTCTCTCTGCCTTCGCAGGGTTTATTCTTTTTTTACACAGTTTTTACAAGCAAAGCAAGAGCATAGATAGCAACAGCATTGTAATTGGCACATTCTCCTTGTCACTCTCTAAGAACATCCCACCCAGAGTAGAATCTCACATAACTCAACAGTTCCTGGTAGTGCTTGGTTCTGCTAATTAGGTGAGCTCATGGGAATCTGAGGTAACCAGCCACTGAGATCATGGCAGTATGCTGCGCATGTCTTTATGTAACCTTTCCTCCATTCCTACAGCTCTTCTCTGCACTCTTTCTAGGGTCTCAGCATCTTTTCTTTCTGAAGAATAGTTCTGATATTTATGGCTTTTCCACACTGCAGATTTCAACAAAGCTTTCTTTGATTTGACCAGGATGGTGGTTTGATGGTCTGTCGGAAGCACACTTACCACAGCCTCTGCTTGATGGTTTCCCTGGTTTTTTTTACACATGCACACAATAGTCATACTGTTCTTCCTATTTCTTGGACTAGAAAGGGAAAGGGACATATTTCTTATCAATTTCAACTGGAGAAAAGTAGAAAATTCCATCAATGAACTTGTAAAACAAAAGGCCTTTCACTATTCCACAGATGAATATGGAAAAAAACTAATGGCAGTGCAAGAACAGAGATCAGAGACTCCAACATGCAAAATGAAAAACACTACTTTTGAAGTGGCATCAATTAACACAAGCAGAGATTTCATTAGCTGCTGGCCAGAGTGTGGTGATGAATGATGAAATCTTCCCAAAATTATAAGTGCCATGGGCTCACACTGGGGCAAGATGGAAGTGCAGATCTGGCCTTAGTCTGATTCTGAACTAGGGCACTTAAAGAACAACACAGACTAAGAAAATACGTCTTTAATTCATCTTAAAGACTGAAGTACATCTCTCTTTTTTTCTGAAACAATATGTAAAGCAAGCCCATTCAAGAGCCTTGTCCTTCTAACAGTCATTTCCAAAAATCAAGAGGAGAATATTTTATAAATGCAGTGGAAAGCAGGTTCCATACCCCCTCCTTCCTGAGGTGAGATATTCCAGAAAAGTAAGTAGGGAGAGTGAGTGAAATAGATTGAGAAGTTTCAAAAAGATCTGGAGGAAGGCAATGGCAAATTACTTCTAAACTTTTTTTAAAAAAAAACAAAGTTTTATTGGTTTTTTAGGAAATAATATAGGAAAAGGATAAAGGAAAGGTTACAAGTTTTGGCAGTTGCAATGTGCGGCAGGAGTCCCCTCCCTCCATACTCATAGAATACAATTACAAAAAATTCAATACTAAATAACAATATATGGTCAGCATGTAAATTCAGTTAATAATTTCGATCAATTTATATCAAGTGGATTTTCTTACTCATTTTTGTGATCTGAGTTTTCTTGGTATTGCCCCTTCTCCCCCCACTAGCAGAGCTCCGGCCCCTCCCATGTCCTGCATGTCTGTTGTAGGATCATCTGATTTATCTAGGAGTACTTTATTTTTTTCCATAAAGGCCTGCGCCTCTATGGGTGTATTAATTCTAACTCTTGTGTCCTCCCAGAATATTAGCATACCTTCAGGCATCAACCATCTGAACCACACCCCCTTCTGGTATAGTTTCTTCGCCAGTTGCGAATAGCTTTTTCTTTTCTCCCTCACTTCCTTGGGGATCTGTTTCAGGATGGTTATTTCCCTATCTTGGTATTTCAAAGCTTGCCCCCTTTGTGCACTCAGAATTTCATCTCTTGTGATTTTTCTGAGAAATTTAATGTGTACCTCCCTGGGTACGTTGTGTGTTCTAGCATAAGCTGAGTTCACTCTATAAACCAAATCTAATTCCCACCCCATCTGTTGTTTCTCTTTCTGAATGTATTCAGCCAAAATACTTGTCATAATGTCCCTTATATCTTCATCATCTGTCTCAACCACATTTTGAAATCTAAGGTAAAAGGACATTCTCTCAAATTCTATTTTCATCTGTTGGGTGTCAAGTTCTTTGTTCCCCTTCTGCACCCCTTCCATACCCTCCCTCATCTCAGCCGTCCCACCCTCCAAAAGATCCAGGCTCTGTGAGTTTTTGTTGATCTGGTCCTGGTTCTCTTTAATTTCTTCTTTCATCTCTTTTAGTTGTCTTTTAATCTCCTCTTGTCCCTGTAAAAGTTGTTGAAACATTTGTTGGAATTCAGTCTCAGTGGTTTTAGGCTGCATCAGAGACGTTATCGTAGATTGTGTACTTGGACTGGCTGTTGTAGATGCCGGGGCAGAGGCGGCAAAGCCAGGCTTCCCAGGAGGTGGTTTTTTACGTGACATTATAGAGTTCAGTCAGTACAGAGAATGATCAGTCAGAAAGGTAGAACCGCCAAGAGAGTTCAGGAGACAAAAGGTCCAGGCAGAAGAGGACTTTTCTAATCACACTGGCAATAGAGTAAAGTTTTTCAATCCAGGGAGTCCAAAGAGTCACAAACAGCAAAAGATTTATCTGAGTGGCACGGAGACAAAGACCGGACGCATGAAGTTTTATAGGTGGAGTCAATTTTCACTGTTTATGAAGACAACGGAAGTGTGCCATCTTGCCCTGCCAGCTTCGGGCTTAGGAAGCATAACAAAAGTTTCAAAGTTTCCAAAGTTTCCAGATCATCATTCCATTATCAATTTAAATCCGAAATTCACCTTTCTTCTTTCTTCTTTGCTAAGAGCGTGGCATCATTAATTGGCTCTCTCCCTACCTCCTCCCCCAAGGGCCGAGAGCAACAATAGTTAACAGCCACCTGTCCGAGGGGGGGGGGAAATCCCCCTCCCTCCAGCCACGCTTCTCAAAGCCAAGCCAAAAGGAGATTTTAAGTAGCTGGCAATTTCTTCCACATATACAAAGGGAATGGAGAGTGGATTCCGCCTCACCGCACTGCAGCCGCGTCCTTCTGAATGTTTATTCTTCCCGCTGCCTCGCAGCGAAGACGCCGGAGCGCCTCCCCATCATGCTCCCCAGTGCCTGGGGTGATGCGGGGGGGGCCTGGCCGCCGCTGACTCGGAGGATCCCCCGCAGTGTCGCCCCTCCGTCCTTCTGAATGTTTATTCTTCCCGCTGCCTCGCAGCGAAGACGCCGGAGCGCCTCCCCATCATGCTCCCCAGTGCCTGGGGTGATGCGGGGGGGGGGGCCTGGCCGCCGCTGACTCGGAGGATCCCCCGCAGTGTCGCCCCTCCGGCAGGAGCCTCTACGGGGCATCCTGTGCCCCCCAAGGAGTGAGGGGCCCACCAGGAAAGCACGGGGTTAGCAGAGCCTGCCCGTCGCTGTCAGCAGCAGGAACCGGAACTGCAAATTACTTCTAAACTTTTATCCTACATTGATAGAGCTATAGTCTTCATTTAACATCATGCTACTGCACCACTTAGTGATGGAAATTCCAGCAGTTTCAGTTGCCATTATTAAGCAACTGGATCATTAACCAAGGACATTACATGGCTGCCATTTGCAATCTTCTACCAGTTTCCCTATTGACTTTGCTTTAGGATCTTGACAAACTTGAACATTGGGCACTATCTAACAAAATGAAATTCAATGGTTAAAAAAGTAAGGTTCTACATTTAGGCAAGAAAAACAAAATGCACAATAAAGTATAGGTGGTACCTTCGTCAATAATAGTAACTGTGAGAGGGATCTTGGAATCCTAGTGGACAATCATTTAACTATGGGCCAGCAGTGTGCAGCAGCTGCCAAAAAAGCCAACACAGTCTTAGGCTACATAAACAGAGGGATAGAATCAAGATCACATGAAGTGTTAATACCACTTTATAATGCCTTGGTAAGGCCACACTTGGAATACTGCATTCAGTTTTGGTCACCACGATGTAGAAAAGATGTGGAGACTCTAGAAAGAGTGCAGAGAAGAGCAACAAAGATGATTAGGGGACTGGAGGCTAAAACATATGAGGAACAGTGGCAGGAACTGGGTATGTCTAGTTTAGTGAAAAGAAGGACTAGGGAAGACATGATAGCAGTGTTCTAATATCTCAGGGGTTGCCACAAAGAAGAGGGAGTCAAACTATTCTCCAAGGCACCTGATGGCAGAACAAGAAGCAATGGTTGGAAACTAATCAAGGAGAAAAGCAACTTAGAACTGAGGAGAAATTTCCTGACAGTTAGAAAAATTAATCAGTGGAACAGCTTGCCTCCAGAAGTTGTGAATGCCCCAACACTGGAAGTCTTTAAAAAGATGTTGGATAGCCATTTGTCTGAAACAGTATAGGGTTTCCTGCCTAGGCAGGGGGTTGGACTAGAAGACCTCCAATGTCCCTTCCAACTCTGCTATTGTATTGTATTGTAAACGTGCAAAGAAAGTTGCAAATGGCAATCCCATGATGGCAAGATGGTATGACATTGTTATTGTGAGTCAGGAACCCAGCACCCAGATCATGATCTCATGATCTCTTGGAAACTGTCACTCATAACTATCATTCATTCATCACCCCTTTAAGTGTGAACAGTTAAAAGAATTCTATTCTATTCTGTTCTATTAAGTGAAGACCACTTGTACCTTGCTGTCAGTCTGGACTCAAAAGGAAGCTGTCCTGAATAATCCATTCTTTTTCTTGTTCTGTCTTCACACACTTTATGGGTATGAGCATAGATGTCAGGACTGAAGTCTAGACTGGTGACCTGAGTCACATCACAAATAAAGTACAGTAAATCATTACCAAGGACAACTTTACGGTGACCTGAGTCACACCAAGGGTAAAGTATAGTATATCATTACCAAAAGGCAATCTTATCAACACAGGAAGCTTCTTTACACAAATAGG
The DNA here is from genome assembly GCF_964273705.1 of Natrix helvetica. Lineage (NCBI taxonomy): Eukaryota > Metazoa > Chordata > Lepidosauria > Squamata > Natricidae > Natrix > Natrix helvetica. The sequence continues at coordinate 69,793,220 of NC_138549.1, read as the reverse complement.
ACCAGAGCAGATCAAATTACACTTAATGATCCCACAAAAGCTTCTTGAATCTGACTGCTTCCTTTATCTACACCAGTGATTCTCAACCTGTGGGCAGGATCCCTTTTGGGGTCGAACGGCCCTTTCCCAGGGGTCGCCTAAAACCATCGGAAAATACATATTTTCGAAAAAAATACGGAAAAAATAAAATAATTTTATGGTTGGGGGTCACCACAACATGAGGAACTGTATTAAAGGGTCGCGGCATTTGGAAGGTTGAGACCCACTGATCTACACAAATGAAAGCTTTTTCTCCCTCCCATTGAGAGGAGAGTCTTCCTCCTGTAACTCTCAATTACAGGAAAGGACACTGTCTCTCAATTCATATTTTTAGTCAATCAAAATGAAATCATTTTGACCTTTAAGTAATCTGAGTGAGAAACCCGAGTTGTGATGCTATCATGTAACATAAGCACAGCAAGGGGTTGGGAATTGTTACTGTAAATGATTGTTCTGCCCTTTGAAAGGAGAGAAGATCAAACACTTGCAAATGTCACTAGTGTATAGATGTGACAGCAATTACCTTAATCCTTAAAGATGGACTTCAGTATCTTTCTGGGCAAGTATTTCATGCAAATCAGTGTCATTAGTTGAAATGGAAAAATCACAACAGCTTCATCACTAATGGATGGTACAGCATTTCTACACTACCTGTCATTCATAATGGTAAAATACAATCTACTGTTGACCCAACAGTTTTGAGTAGCAATTTTGCTTAAAAAGTAATTTTGATACAATTACAAGTTAGATGATAAACAGGATTCTTGATTTCAAATGTTCATAATTGAATACTCTTAAATTTGCGACATGCGGGATACATTAAAAATGCTTCTTTGCACAACGTATAATTAAACTGTGGAATTGGCCATCAGAGGGCATAGTGGGAGTCACTAACTTTGTATAAGCAGAAATTATCCAGATTCATGGAAGGAAATGATTATTGGTCATACTAGCTCAGGGATCAGCAACCCACGGCTCTGGAGCCACATGTGGCTCTTTCATCCCTCTGCTGCAGCTCCCTGTCGCCAGTTGGCATCACAATTTTGAGAGGAGCTTCTGGTTTGGGGTGGAAGCAGGAGGAGATTCTATGGCAAGGTCAGCTCCACAATTGATAGGGCTTTTGGTTAGGACAGGTAGAGGAAAAAGGATACCGCGCTAGGAGGAGACTCTATGGTGTGGGAACCGGACTTCTGTTCGGCTCCAGAATTTAATGTGGGGCTTCCGGTTAGGACCTTTGTGGCTCTTTGAGTGTTTAAGGTTGCTGACCCCTATATTAGCTGTATATCATCTCTAATGGGCTTCTTAAGACCAGTAGCTGGGAAAAGCAGTAAGAAACAGATGCTTATCTTCAAGCACATAAAACCAGATTCTATTCCTAGTGGCATAAATCTGCCTTAAATCTGCATATACTATAATATCTATGAATAAATGTTTGTCTGGGCTCTCCGCACACACTCCTTGTACTGCTTCAAAATCCACCATGGGCTTGCTCTTATCAGGGGCATTGGTTTGCCTTAAAGGGCAAGTCAACATTTTAGATAAACTAGTTTATACTAGTTTTAATCTGAACCAAAGCTAGGCTTCCTCCTTTATTTATTTCGAGTGCACACTGATAATATGCCTATTTTTCCATCTGTACTTATTCAGCCATGTCTTTCAACTTCAGACTGCAACCAAGCCTTTGTATATCCTTACTATCCTAGTGATAAAATGCAACCAACCTTTTCCTCAAAGGTGATCTAATTCATTTCTACTCAATGTTACAGTCAGTGTTTCTCTAGGACAGCGTTGGTGAACCTTTTCAGCATCGAGTGCCAAAAAGGGAGACTGTGTGTGCGCACTCGTCTGGGCCGCGACCTGGAAGAGGAATTGCCCAGGGGGCATGCGTTAACCGGAAAGTGAACTTCCGGTTTCCAACATGCACACTGGCCAGCAAGTCTTCCGGTTACTGGCATGCAATGCACGTGTGACGATCAGCTGGCCAGCTTGCATGCTCACACTGGAAAATGGAAGACCAGCCCTTCCAGTTTCCAGCACTGTCACACACACAAAGGCCAGCTGATCGTTGTGCGAAACCAGAAACCCAGAAGAGGAATGGGCGATGCTGCGCATGCCAGGCAACATTGCTGCATATGCCATTTTGAGCACGCATGCTATAGATTCGCCATCACGGCTCTAGGACAATGTTCCTTAATTTTTTTGTTCTCTTGGGACCCTTTCCACTTAAAATTATGGAGGAGCCCAAAAATTTTTCATTTGCTTGGTTTATATCTATTGATATTTACCACATTAATAATTAAAATTGATGTATTCACTGTTGCTACCACTTCTCACGATTATCTGATGGGATGTCAATATAGTATTATTTTTTAATATAAGCTGGCAAATCCAAAGGACAAACCAAGAAAATGAAAGACATGAAAGGATTTTTTTTTCTTTTTGGATTTACAGAAGATGCTTATTAAAGCTTTGAAGAATTCGGTGCAATGGAACAAAAAATAAATGAAGAGAAATTAAATTCTACAATAATATTTAAATGAACCAAAGATTAAGATTGTTAGAAGTAAAAGAAATAAAGTTGGTTTATTTGATCAAAGTTAAAACAAAATATGTTGTTTATTCTGGCTATCTTTTTTGGAAGTACTGCTGAAACCAGGACTGAATAGAATAGTTTCATGGATTTGTTATAGATAAGAGATGGCATATGAGATGAAAACATAAACACTTATAATTTTTAGAGTTAATAAATACTTGTGATCAGTGACGTGCAGTCAGGGGAGGCAGGGGAGGCAGAACCTCACCGCTCTCATCATGAAAAGAAAAGAAAAATCTCCACTTTTCTCTTTCATCTCTTTCTTGCGCATGCAAGCAAAATACCCCAGGACCACGGCGACAGGGACAGCAACTCCTTCCACTGCGCTGCAGAGAAGAGCCACAGGAAGGAAGGGAATGGGACCACGTGTGCAGGAGGCTCCTCAGCGCCAGCTTCAGATCAGCGCAGCCGTGGTCCCCTTCATGTTGGCTCAGGAAGGAGGGGAATGGGACCACATGTGCAGGGGAAGGGGACCATGGCTCGTGCTGATCTGAGGCTGGCGCTGAGGAGCCTCCTACACATGTGGTCCCATTCCCCTCCTTCCTGAGCCAACATGAAGGGCTGCCTCCTGCACACGTGGTCCCATTCCCCTCCTTCCTGTGGCTCTTCTCCGCAGCGCAGCGGAAGGAGTTGCTGTCCCCGCCACCATGATCCTGGAGTATTTTGCTTGCACGCTTGCAAAGATCAAAGTTGTCACAGTCCTCCCTTCATTATGATAATTTGATGATGTCACCAGCCTCACCAGCCCTAAACCTCACCGCACGTCACTGCTTGTGATAAATGTTCAAATGGTGTGTGTGTGTGTGTGTGTGTGTGTGTGTGTGTGTGTGTGTTGTTAGATGTGAAGTTGTGTCCAACCCATCGCGGCCCCATGGACAATGTTCCTCCAGGCCTTCCTATACTCCACCATCCCCTGGATTCCATTTAAGCTCACACCTACTGCTTCAGTGACTCCATCCATTCACCTTATTCTCTGTTATCCCATTCATTCATTCATTCATATATATACATACATACATATCCTCAATTTTCTATTTCTTCTGTTTTTTTCTTTCTTTTCCTTGCAGTTTTTTCTCCTTTCTATTCTTTTTTCAAGTTTATAATAGTACAATGTAATATAAACCAATGGAAATTCGTAATAAAAATTAGAGGGAGGGGGAGAGAGAGCCTCTGTACAACCTTCAGGAACAACCAGTGCTTCTGTGAGAAGCAGCTGATTGCAAAAATACTGTGACACAATCCTTCCACAGCTAGCAGAAGTGTTAAGAAGGAAAACTGCTTTCAAGGATATACTGCTCTGTTTGTTTTTGCAGGCAAATACACAAGAGAGAAATATAGCAATTCATGTTTCTTTCAAATGGAAGGATTCGAATATTTATTAATATTGGAAATTGTTACAGAGCAGTATACATTGCATGTTTTGACCTCTCTTGTTGATCAGCCAGAAAGAGAACTGTCTGCTCTTGATATTTGAGGCTGCAAGAATGAAGGTGATTGAAAGTTGGCTTTGTCTACATGGGGCTCCCCTTGAGATGCACCCGAAGGCTACAGCTGGTTCAGAATGCGGCCGCGCGGGCAATTTTGGGAGTCTTTAGCTACTCCCACGTAACACCTCTCCTGTGCGGGCTACACTGGCTGCCTGTGGCTTTTTGGGTGCGTTTCAAGGTGTTGACCATCATTTTCAAGGCGCTCCATGGCACAGGACCTAGTTATTTGCGGGATCGTATCCTGTCCCATACATCCCTTCAGCCTATCCGCTCACACAGAGAGGGACTCCTCCGGGTGCCGTCCACTAGGCTGTGCCAGTGGGCGGCGCCTAGGGGAAGAGCCTTCTCTGTGATGGGCCCGACCCTCTGGAATGACCTTCCCCCTGACATTAGAATGACTACTGATCTCCGCTCCTTCCGTCAGAAACTTAAAACCCACCTGTTCCAGCTAGCCAGCCTGGCCTAATCCCAGCCTTCCCACCTCAGCTTTGGTTTTTAAATTTTATGATTGGTTTTATGGGTTAGTTTTAATTTTTATAAATTGTACAGGGGTTATTTAATCTAATTTTAACGATGTATATTATTGTTTGGATGGGTTTTTAAAATTTATACCTGTACACCGCCCCGAGTCCCTCCGGGGAGAGGGGGCGGTCTAGAAATCTAATTAAATGAAATGAAATGAATTGTCTGTGATATGGTGTGAAAATGATGCTATGCATGCTCCCTACATTGTAACTTTCATTAAAAAGGCTTGATTTAAATTTCACAAAGATAAAGCTGGCTATTCAAATCAAATTACACCAGGTCATTTAATTTCCTGATAGGTTTAATGTTTTTATTTTTCATGAGCTGTTTTCTACCAGGTTTAAAACATTCACTTTAAAATGGATTTTTAAAGAGATAGATTGCTACCTGTTTTGAAGCTGTGTCAGAAATTACATTTTTCAAAAAAAATCATACTAAAATGCAATGTCAATATAGGGATATATTATTAATTCAAATGCAAATTTGAAAAGGATCAGATAGTCACCTCCAATTAATATCTCAATTCTCACCCGTATCCTACTCCTAAACTTCATTGGTTCTTCTTCAGTTAATTAATTCCATTCCTCAATCTTCATCTACATAAAAACCAAAATAAAATACTCAATTCAAATGCATATCATAGGAGGAAATGTCAAACTAATAGAGGGAGAGGGAGAGGGAGACAGTAGAACACAGGAAGCAAAGTATGGCTAGAAAGGAGAGATGGGGTAAAAAGAATGAATAGGCAGTGTTGAGGAAACACTTAGTATTTGACAGCATGAGGAAACAGAATGAAACTTAAAAGAAAATGGATACCAGGAGAATGAAGAAAAAAGATGCTTTGTACCAGTGACGTGCGGTGACGTTTATGACTGGTGAGGCTGGTGACGTCATCAAACCACATGGTTGCTCCGATCGCAGGGGCGCAGACCAAACGGAGAAGTTTCTTCAGTTCCAGCCTCAATCAGCGCAGCCGCGGTCCCCTTCATCTTGCCTCAGGAAGGAGGGGAATGGGACCATGTGTGCAGGGGAAGGAGATCGCGGCTCTGCTAATCTGAGGCTGTGCACTGAGGAGCCGCCTGCACACATAGTCCCATTCCCCTTGCAAGGATCCCGGGCTCGCCCGATGTAAAAAATGCCTAGGTACCGTGTTTCCCCGAAAATACAACCTGTCCCGCGCTCACTGACCTAGCGTTATCCCGAAAGCGCCAAGTTACAGGAGCCGGGGGTGGGGGGAACGCTCACGTTGCTTGCCGCCTTCGGTATACCGCTAGGTTGGGGAGTGGCATTCTGTCCGGCCAGAGGGGAGAGTTGCCGGGCGGCTGCTCTCTTGTGAACTGGCTCCCGAAGAGCCGGGCACAGCCTCAGGGGCGAAGCAGCCATGAGGTAACTATGCTCACGAACAGCCGCCCTGCAAATCCCCTCTCCAGCCAGGAAAAGCACCATTCACCAAGCACTTGCGCAGCTCTCCCAGGCCACCGCCGCCGGCCGCCGCCCGCCGCCGCCGCTGCCCCGCTCCGCTCCGTGCATAACATCCAAACTCCAAAACTTCCAGCATCGGCCGCTCTAGGAGTGCTCTCTATGGTGGGCCGGCTGCCGGACAGAGAGTTTTACGGACAGAGTCTTCCAGCAGCCGGCCCACCATAGAGAGCACTCCTAGAGCGGCCGATGCTGGAAGTTTTGGAGTTTGGAAGTTATGCGCGGAGCGGGGCGGCGGCGGCAGGCGGGCGGCAGGCGGGCGGCGGCGGGAGGCGGGCAGCGGCGGGCGGACAGAACGCCACTCCCCAACCTAGCGGTATACCGAAGGCAGCAAGCAACGTGAGCGTTCCCCCCATCCCCGGCTCCTGTAACTTGGCGCTTTCGGGATAACGCTAGGTCAGTGAGTGCGGGACAGGTTGTATTTTTGGGGAAACACGGTACCTAGGCATTTTTTGCATCGGGCGAGCCCGGGATCCTTGCAAGGGGAATGGGACCACGTGTGCAGGCGGCTCCTCAGCGCACAGCCTCAGATTAGCAGAGCCGCGATCCCCTTCCCCTGCACACATGGTCCCATTCCCCTCCTTCCTGAGGCAAGATGAAGGGGACCGCGGCTGCGCTGATTGAGGCTGGAGCTGAGGAGCCTCCTGCACACGTCCCATTCCCCTTGCAAGGATCCTGGGCTCGCCCGATGTAAAAAATGGCGAGATCGGCACACTTGGGGCTGCTGCTGAGATGTCCAGGGAGGTTAAACCAAGCCGCGCGCCTCTCCCAGCCATTTTCACGGCTTCCTGGAGTAATTCTTTTTTATTTTCATGATGAGAGTGCCTCCACTGACTGCACGTCACTGCTTTGTACTTCTCAGGGTGTTGTGTGTGTGTGTATGCATATTATTCAGACCGATTGCAGCTGAAGCAGAGTAGATTAGGTAACTCATAGTAGGACCTTTACACTGTATGTCACTGTCAGAGGTGTTGGAAGAAATGTCTATCTGGATTCAGTTCCAAGTGGGGAAAAAGACACTGGAAACATGGAGGCTGTTTGAAAAGATGGTTTAATAGTAAACAGGATCACATGACTTGAGTTCCTGAACAGTAAGGTGACCAACTTTTTTACAATGAAAAGGAGGACAAAACACGTTCTATTGTCCAAAATGCTAAGGTGACCAACTTTTTTACAATGAAAAGGAGGACAAATAAATTGGAAAAAATATATCGTAAATAAAAGAAATATTTTATTCATTGCAACAATAATACACTAAAATATGATATATGCATAATAAAAACAGTTGCAACATTTTATATTGTAATTATGCTTACATGCCTGTTAATTATTATTTAAATGAGTACTTTTCCATTGAATTAATATTTTTGTCAATGTATCATCTTCTAACAATATATTGAAAATATCTGAACAAGAAATATCCTTCATATTGAATTTTACGACAAGTGCTGCAGCTAGAGTATCAACATTCAATCTCGATTTCTCACTTGTCGAAAAATCATTGGCAATTGAAAAAAACTCTTTCAACTGCTGCATTAGTTCCAGGGCAGCACAACGTAAATTGAACAAGTATAAATAAATGTTCACATGGAATATGTTCATTTTTGAAATGGCTGAAAATATCCACCCATCTTTTATCAATTTCAACGTGTTGATTTTCCCATTGTATTAATTTTTCAGAATTTAAATATACATTTAGTCTTCTAATTTCTTCAAAGAGACACTTGTCGTCTATTTTAATGCCTAGCATTTCTTTAGATAAAAATTCAACACAAGATTCAATATCTGTTCAATATACTTGCGATGAAGTAAAAAAAAACACCATTAAAAACCGTTTAATAAAATACGTCACATAATGTGCAACAGATTAGCCTTCAAATATCAAAAAGGAGGACATGTAGGAGGACACTTTTCGAGGGAGGACAGAACTTACAAAAGAAGGACTGTCCTCCCTAAAGGAGGACGGTTGGTCACCTTATGAACAGGATCACATGGCTTGAGCTCCTGAGCCTAATCACATGGCTTGACTTCCTGAACAGAAAAGGGCAGAGATGCTGAGAGTGTCCGGATTTATACCCTCTCCTGGGCTCTGAACTTCCTGGGTCCCAGGAAGAGTATTCTGATTGGTTGCTGTGAGAGGTCATAGCTAGCTTTGTAGGTTATGTGCTAAGTTTGGTTGAAACTTGGTGGGTGGTGAAATGAAGGGCAATAAGATGGGGTAGATCTTGGTTGTGTAGAATTGGCTGGCTCAGGCCTTAATGGTCCATTGAAAAAGATGGGGGGGAGCTATTTAGAGGGAGTCTGTTTCCTGCCTAAAAACATGTTTCTCTGGCTCAGGCCTTAATGGCCCATTGACAAAGGTGGGAGGGCGTGAATTTCTGCCTCTCTGAGTTTCTACTTCTCTTTTTAGGGGAAATGTTCTGCCCTTTTAATATTTCCTAAAATATTTCATTTTTTCACTTCCTACAAAAGAACGCACAACGATCATGAAGAGCCAAGTACATGCCTATTGTGCCTGTAAAAGTTGACCTTACCCAAATTATTTAATCTTTTAGGAGAATGTTTGTATGTGTTTTCCCCACACACACACACACACACTCTCTTCCTCAATGAATGAAAACATTAAATTTAAGCTTTACCTTTTGTGACAAGGAAAGAAGTTTTTTTTTCCCAAGCTGGCTTGCAGCCCTCAGTGTCTGCCAATTTCATTTCTGTTGAAATCAATAAACTCCCAGGTCTCTAGGAAATAGATCCTCTAAACTCTAGGAAATGGTTTTAGGGCCAGATCTAGGGGGAAAGCTTTTATGACAGTGAAATCCTGCTTATTGCCTTACTATAATGGACATGTGGCTGAGCAGTGTTGGAATAGACCGCTAGATTAAGTAGAGTTAGAGCCAATTCAGTGTGGCTCATTTTATGTTCTAAGCAGCCTTAGACTGACCATTAAGCAAAATAAATACTACAAAATAAGGCACCAAGGAAAGGGAAGCATCATAATAGAAGTCTCCCCCCCCCCTTGATATCATGCTCTTAATTCTTTCACTCCCGTGCTTAAGTTTAATTTTTAGGACTTAGTGAATATTAATCTTGTCATTTAAGCAACAAGGCCGAGAACACCATAATGGTTAAGGCACCAGGCTAGAAACCAGAAGACAATTTAGCACAAGCTAGCTGGGTGATCTTGGGCGACTCACTCTCACTCTCTCTCATTGCCCTAGAAATCAGGAATGGCACATCACTTTTTAAATCTAGCCAAGAAAACTGCAGGGACTAGTCCAGGCAGCTGTCAGGAATCAACACTGATTCTAAGGCAGAAAAGAAAAAGATATATAAAAATCAGTCCTTCATACGTATCAGCCACAAGATGGCACCACAGACTAAGAGGAATCATCTAAAAACCACCTTCTATGACTACATTAACCATACACATGAAAATTGGACATTTTCAAAATACAGATGAAGGGCTTGTAATTAAAGGTCAATGCCATTGCCACCTGGGAAGAGTGACCTAGGATTTGAAATCCTTTCTCTCCAAGCAACAAACAACTGTGGTCAAAGAACATATGCAGGAGCAAAAATCCAAAAAGCAGCTAGAATATACATTTTCAAAAATGGAAATATTTGTTATATAATATTTGTATTTTCATGTAATTCAGACTTATGATTCTCCCTCTTCTTCTATTTCATCTTAGAACTTTGATTATGTAGACTTCATGCCGTTCAAAACAAATATTTTTCTTCTCATCTTTATTTTTTGTAGTGTTGTCAGAAGACAGAAGATTCCTACAATTTAATGCATCTTTTTAGAAGAATAACAAAGCCTAAATTTGGTGTACTTCAACATTGAAGCATTTTTCCCAGTAATTTTTATGAGGCTAGGGAAGAAATAAGGCGTGATAGTAAGAGGAGAAAGGGGTAATAGTAAAGGCTCAATAGAGGTAACTATGAAAAGGATCTGGGAGTCCTAGTAGACAACCACTTAAGTATGAGCCAGCAGTGTGCTACAGCTGCCAAAAAGGCCATTGTAGTCCTAGACTGCATCCACAGAGGTTATAGTACCAAGATAACATGAAGTATCAGTACGGTTTTATACTGCACTGATAAGACCATATTTGGAATACTGCATCCAGTTTTAATCACCAGAATACAAAAAAACATGCTGAGACTCTAAAAAAAGTGAAGAGAACAGCAACAAAGACGATTAGGGGGCTGGAGGCAATACTGTATGATGACCACTTGCAGGAAGTGGGAATGTCTAACAAAGACTAGGGGTGACATGATAGCAGCAGTCTTCTAATATTTGTGGGGTTGTCACAAGGGACAGTCAACCTAGTCCCCAAACCATGATGACAAGACAAGATGTAATGAATGGAAGCTTAACAAAGAGAGATTTGTTAAGGAGAATTAAGGAGAAATTTCCTGACAATAAGAAAAATTAATTGCTGCCTCCAGTTGTTGTGGGCGCTCCATCATTTGAGGTTTTAAAGAGAATTGGACAATCATTTGTCCAGAATTTTATAGGGTCTCCTGCTTGAGCAGGGAGTTAGACCAGAAGACCTCCAAGGTCCCTTCTGATTCTTATTCTATTTTCCAAAGGGGATTTATTTCATGACTGACTGTGTTAATTCAAAAGCTCAAAAAGCCCTCAGTTTCTCAGAGTACTCCAATCCCATAACTTTGGGAGAGACATACTGAATCAATTTATTATAGGACTGTGGTTTATTATTTGTTAACCTGAACTCCCAGAAATAGAAACATTAAAAGAGGTTTAATGAAGTCAGTGAGACGTAAGAGTATTTGATGTTTACTTCTGAAATATTTCTTGCTTCCTTCATGTCTGTTCCTTCACTTCACCCTATATTAGATTTTTGGTGATTTCAGTGCCAATAGAATACACATCCCAACACATCTGTTCTTCGTTCCTTTTAACCGGGTCTTTTCTCTCCTTTTGGGGAAAAATCATTTACATTTCAAAGTTGTGTCTATGACTTGCAACCATCTCCCAGCAACTTATATGCACTCATATAGGTTCAGAGAAAATCCTTTACTTTTGCCTCACTAAAATATGAAGCTTCACCTCCCACAAACAAACTTCAAACTCCAACTAAACATTGCAGCTTTCCTGTACTAAATAGGCTTCTGGTTTTGCACCATCCCAGTGCTACATATAGTTTTCATAACAACAGACAACAAATGAAATCCAAGAACAAAAAGCCTGCCTTCTCGTTTTTTCTATCTCAAACTCTGAACTGAAAAGATTGCTTTTATAACAAAGCCATTTATTCATATGCAATGTACCAGAAAGATCAACTTCATGTGCAGGGTTTATCCAGCTAATGGAAATGTTCATTCAACAGTTTTACAGAGTTCAATCGTGGAGTGAAAATAACCAACAATCTAAATCATTTCTAATCTTCCTCTTGGGGCTGATGTACTGTACATCTGGAAAGGGGACAGAAAAGCTTAACAATAAATATGGCTAGCAGTATTTTTCTTTTAAAAATGAAATGTGAAACCCAACTTGTAATTGTAATAGAATGAGACTTGCAACCACTCTCAGTGCAAATGCCAAATTTTATTTTAAAAGATCGCATTGTACAAGGGTGACTGATAACTCATTGACCCAGGACAAATATTCTTCACTTGAACTGCTGCTCTGCAACATACTCTTCCCACTTGGCTGAAGCACAGTAATTTATTTTTAGTCCTTCTGCTGTTAAAGTTTCCATTCTGCATTGTCCTATTCCATGGAGTCACCTACCATGATAAACAAAAATATGGAGTAACAAAACCATGGATCTTCCATCTTGTACACAGCATGATCTTGGCTATCAGCTTTCGGTGGAGAACACAATCCGCTATGGATCTTTCTTCTAGATTGTAAGAGTTTCCCAGTATTTGTAGCAACTTTCATATAGTGAAAGCCTTTTAATCTGCAAAAGCAATAATTAATTATCCAGTCTTATAGGGTAATCATATAATATCACAGTCCTTCATGCTTTACCTCCCTTTTCCTCCTCCTCTCACTTCTGCCACTTTGAAATAGAGATAAAACATTTCTCTCTCTCTCTCTCTCTCTCTCTCTCTCTCTCTCTCTCTCTCTCTCTCTCTCTCTCTCTCTCTCTCTCTCTCTCACACACACACACACACACACACACACATACACACACAGAGGGAGGGAGGGAGGGAGGGAGGGAGGGAGGGAGGGAGAAATGTTGTTTTTGCAAAGGGTGCTTCTTCGAGTAGGATTTTATTCCCTTAGGATTTGTGGAGGATAAATATCCATGCTTAGGATTTTGCCTGCAATGATCCCCATCCTCCTCTGTTGGGGTCCCTGATGTGCACAGAATTGTTCTGAAAGGAAAATAATGGCACTTGGCTTGCCATTTTGAAATTTAAATTCAAAATTCACCCTCCAGCTTTTCTATTATTGTATATTAGAACTGACTTGATTTTTTTTAAAGCAGCCTAGAACCCTCTGTATATTTTGACTACAACTTTCCCAATCCCTTATTAGATTATGTGATTAAGGTGATGAGAGTGGACATTCAAATCATCTGAAGGTTATTGCCTTGCCCATTCATAATTGGAAGCCTTCTATTCTGGAGGCATTTTAAATTAGGGACTGCATCTGGGATTGTTGGTTTTAGGGGAGTTATGCAATGAGAATGTGTGATTAGGATATGTGGGGTTTTCCTCAGGTTTCATATATCTCTGATATGACTCTGATAAGCAAATCAATCAACCTTTCTATAATCTCAATAAATATATGTTAGCAATCATAAATATGAAATTGTTAACCTATTTTGCCTTTAACAAAAGCATTTTAACTCACAATTGATTCGAGAACGGTTAATTGATTAAAGATCAGCTTATAGCCATATATTTTCCTGAGGTGACATACTATGTAAAATTACAGGGCAACCCAATGCAAGAGATGGTAGCAAGAATCAGGATTGAAAAGAGGGCATCTACCCCCAGCTCCTGCTTCACCAATATTTAACCATCTTCTGCTTGGTTCTTTATATACCTCATTTCAGTGTTTGGAGTCTGACTTGGAGCTATTTATTCTGAGATGTTCTGAGTCTCTGATTTTCAGGTTTCTCAAACTCCCCTCAACATTCTTGGACTGACTTCAGCTTTTAGATGCATTCTGACTTGATAAAAGTAATTTTTACATTTTGCAAAATTTCCCCACAGCCCTTTCTTCCTGGAATATGGTCATCATTCATAAAATACCAGGGGATTTTCATGATCATGCAGAGATCTGCATCAGTAGGTACAACTACTGTAACTTCTACTAAGAAGAACAAATGTGAGGCACATATTGTGTCAGATTGACAGTACAGTAACTATGAAGCATCTAATTGATTAAAAAATTAAAATTATTCAAGATCATGAACTCTTGTGTTCTAGAACGCCTCAGGAAACATACAGTACAAGGTCTATTTTGCTTTCACATTTGTATCAAACCAAGAAAAGGAACTGTTTAGACAGAATAGCACTGAATTGGCAAAAAGGGCTCATTGCATAGAATGTGCCAAAAATAACTCTATTATTGTATGTTGTTATCCAACAACCTCTAAATGATTTTTAAACATTTAAACATATTACTCATTACAGCTTCAGATAAAACATGTCAGGATGAATCAGGTAAATTTGCTTCGACCAAGTTTCTTCTTCTGCTTTATAATTTCAAATTATTCAGTTAAATTACTGTACAGGCATTTGGTTGACAGAGAGAAAAATTACAGAATTTCAGGAGAACTGTTTCTGAAGTTCAGAAATAGAAAAACAAGTTAGATAGTGACATATGAATTCCCAATGCACCATGCTGAAATATCACTCAGCTGTGGAAGAGTTCTTCAGTCAATAAACCTACCCACCATAGCAAGTCTCAGTAATCTTTGTGCTGCAAAAAAAAAAGAAAAAAGAAAAACATGGGTCTCTTCCGCTTCATCCAGTAAAGATTGTTTAAAAATGGACAAAAAAATATTTAAAACCAGAAATGGGAAAAATGTATGCAATATGTCAAATTTAGAAATTGAAACATTAGGCTGGTTTGAAACATTTCAAATATTGGAAAACAGAGTTTTAAATTTGCTACATTATACTGATCTGATTTCTTCATTTCAGCAAGCTGTAGTGATTGAACTAATAATACTAGTAACACCTGTATAGTGGAAAGGTCATTTAATACAATAAGGTAAAGGTAAAGGTTCCCCTTGCACTGCTAGTCGTTCTCATCTCCATTTCAAAGCCAAAGAGCCAGCGCTGTCCGAAGACATCTCTGTGTCATGTGGCTGCCATGACTAAACGCCGAAGACACACAGAACGCTGTTACCTTCCCACCAAAGGTGGTTCCTATTTTTCTACTTGCATTTTTCCATGCTTTCGAACTGCTAGGTTAGCAGAAGCTGGGACAAGTAACGGGAGCTCACTCCATTACGCGGTGCTAGGGATTTGAATTGCCAAACTGCCAACCTTTCTGATCGACAAGCTCAGCGTCTTAGCCACTGAGCCACCGCATCCCATTAGTTCAACAAGAAGAGTATATAAATGCAGTTGAGATAACTAAACTTTGCATGATAGTCACAGAAAGATGAATTGAAATAGCCACAAAATTAGTTTGTACTGAGAAATTTGGAGAAGCTCTCAGATGCTTACAATGCCTGTTTCATAAGTACATAACTCACAATTTCTGATCACCATCTTCTGATTTGGAGATAGAAATGTTGATATCTAAGAAGGATTAACTTTAGCTGTATTCTACTGTCTTTTGATTGCTACCAACATGTTTTCTACATACTTTGCTCTCTCCCTCAGGGGAAAAGAAACTGCAGATTCTTTTGTTGTTTATGTAATACTTTCCATTTTGCAACCACAAAATGGGTCACTTGTTTAGCAATAATCATGCTTCCCCAAAAATGACTCTGGAACGTCTTGTTACCTGAATGGTGCTTGAAATTATAGAATGATATTAGTAGATATTGCACTAACTAAACTGCAGCAAGTGTCACTTGATACATTTTGAGTATTGCCTTCCACTTTGTCAAGATTTTATTCATTTTTTCCTTCTTCAGTTTCCAACTCACATCAGGGACATGTGAGTTTTTCCTAAGAATGGCAATACATTTAATTTTCAGAGCTGAAATGCAAAGGGCATGGAATCAGGCATTATTTGGTTATACAGTCATCTGACCAGACCTTAATATCATTCTCCGCTTCAGGAAATCCACTTATTATTGCGATTTTCCATGTACCATTTCTATGTTGTGCAAATGTGATATGATTTCCTCCTTACTAACCATTTTTTAATGTACCGTCTTGCACATACTATGTAACTTAAGAGCTCATCTTCCTTTCCCTGATGTCCCCCAAATTTGTTGAACTACAACTCTGAGAATTCCCAGGTAGTGTAGCCAGTCCATCTAAAAATCACAATGTCTAGGAAGGCTAGTTTAAATTCACATTCTCAATTATCATTCCATCCATTAACATACTCATAGGTCTTTTAACCCTGGTGGTAGGGATTTGCTATTTATGATATACTGTAACTACAACCATAACCAGGATCTAATACAATTCCTGCCTCTTAATTGCAAAGATAACCACACTGAAATCCACAAACCCATATCTAACCTAAAAGGCCATTGTTTGATAAGTATCATGATTATGCTTTTCTACATTTTCCTTGGTAAAGTTTATTCAATTAGACTTCTACTTTGGTCTACATACATTACTACTCTTTCATCGTGCCAAAATCAATCAGGCTACAACATATTAGGGAGGAAATAAACTAACTAAATGAAAACTCCAAGCATTTAGCTGGTTGATTCCCTATTTTCAAATTTACCTTCTGTAAATCTGAATGGATGTCACAGGTCTTCAATGTGAGTTATATACAGTACACAAGAATAGTGGCTATTGAAGACAGGATAGTTTTTCATCTAGACAGTCAAAAAAGCTGATAGACTATCATACCTCCTGTCCTTTCAATATTTAATGTTTGGTACACAAAGAATTGCTTAAATGAGGACACATTCCCTAGAAAAGTGCTTTGTTGCAATAAAGTTTACCTCTAGACACAATTGCCTTGAACAAATAATTGTAATAGAATTCTGTTTGTTCAAGAGGGAAGTACAAGCAGCTGTAGTTAACATGTCTGCTAATGTTTTCTGTGTGTGTGTGTGTGTGTAAGCGTGCGTGCGTGCGCGCGTATGCACGCACACACGCACACACCTACATCTGCATTCATTCAATATAAGCCTTAGGCTAACTTTGAGGGTATGGTTGAAAGGAGAAAGAACAACCAGTCTAACTTGCTTATAATTTCTCAGGCAGCAAAACTTGTGGATATGCCTGTTTTTATTGTATACACAAAGGCACACACCATTACTTGCACAATAATGGTGAGATCTGAAAGCACATATTCTGCAATGCCAAGATTTTGACATGCAAGCATAACTTAGCTTTGACACATGAAGGAATTAGCAACTTCTGAACACAACTTTAAGCCAAGACATGGATGCAATGGATTTTTTGTTTTTTTGTGTGTGTTTTAGTGTGGTAGCAGCAGAATCACCAGTCTTTCTGTTAAAGAGCTAACTATTTACATAAATGTAAACAACTGTTAGGAAAGTCTTAAGGACTTGGCTATTGCAGCAGACCTGGGTCAGGATGACTTGTGACCCTGTACTAATATCGACATATTATACCCTTGGTATTTATGATGTTTTCCTTCTACCAAATGTTTAAGATTAGTTTAATATTGGTTTTGTTATTAGTTTATTGATTGTCTTGCCTTCTGTTAATGTTGTCATTTAAAAGAGCCTTTGGAACATGATCCTATTCCTAGGGTTTTAAAGACTGGGGATAAAGCAGATTGTAAGGTTTCACTTAAAGAAAAACATTGGATGATGAACTACTTGTCTGCAGTTGTTCCTCCACCTCCTGGACTTTTGGCGAATGTTGTATTTTTATACTATTTTTACTGAGTTGTAATCAATTGGGGGAATCTATAAATAAATCTAGTATTGTATATTAGCTAGATGTGACCGACACATCTTATAAATACAGGTAGTCCTCAACTTACAACAGTTCATTTAGTGATTGTTCAAAGTTACAAAGGCACTGAAAAATGTGACTTATGACCATTTTTCACAATTGCTATCTTTGTAGCATCCCCATGATCTTGTGGTCAAAATCGAATGCTTGGCAACTGGTTCATATTTATGATGGTTGCTATGTCCCAAGGTCATGTGATCTTCCCACAAGCTAAGACAATGGGAAAGACCGATTAATTTAACAACCAGGTTACTAATTGCACTTAACAACTGTGGCAAGGAAAGTCGTAAAATGTGGCACTTAACAACAGAAATGTTGGGCTCAGTTGTAAGTTGAGGACTACGTGTATCAAAATAAAATTTAAAAATAAATTATGCTTCTGCATAAAAGCAAGGGAAAAGTGTGTAAATGCCTCAATGAAATGTACCATTTGATAATGGTGTGATGACTGGTTTAAGAAGGTTGCCACTCACAAAGACATCCCATGATGGTCTCCTTTGATTATTCGGTCATTAGTATATAAACTGAATCAAAAGTTAGATATAAATATAAATCAGTGTTTGTTGTTTGGCATTAGACTAGTCTTTATATCCTGACACATGAAAGTCACAACTGTCCTATTGCAATAATCAAGTGAGGAACATGTGATAAGTCAAAACAGTTGCCAATTGCATTCCAAACTGCACTCTGCCTTCTATCTATTTATCCCTAAAATTAAGTGGAACAGGAAATCAGCCCAGGCTTCTAACTCAAGAGTTTTTCAAACTATATTCCAAGGAATACTGGGCTTCTGTGAAAATCTGATGGGATTCTATAAGAAACCAAGGGGAAATAAATCAATAGAGGTTGATCAGTAAAGGTTGTGGGGAAAATAGGAAGAAGAACAAGCACCAAAGTAATAAAGGTAGGATAAAAATAAAATAAATAAAATAAACTCAAATAGCCAATTTCTATCATCAAGCTTTATCTCTTGATTTCAGGGGGGGGGGGGTGTTCCAGGGTTTGTTTGTTTTATAAGTAAAGGTTTCTGTGACCTGAAAGAAAAAAGAAGAAGGAAAACTCTGCTGCTATTCATATTTGTTCCTGTTCCAGTGGTGGGTTGCAGGAGGTACGCCCAAGTACAGGCGTACCGGAGTCTGCCCGGAGCACCAGGTACCGTTCCAGTACTGTGCTCCGGAGGACCCACCCGCCCGCCCTCGCTCCTTACCTGTCTTTAAAGTGTTCGGCGTTTACACGCACGCGCATGTCACATACAGCGCCTGCGCAATGCTCCGCTGAGCAGCTGAAGCATTGCGGAGGCTCGCGGAGGCGTCGCTGGACAGTAAGATGTGTGTGTGTGTGCTGCGTGCATGTGCACATGCGCTATGCAAGTCCATGTGGACACTGTCAGGCCCATTCCAACCGTACTGGTTGGAACGGGATCCGGAATCCACCACTGTCCTGTTCCTAACTGGGATCCCCATGATTGCTTTATCTTCAAATTAATTTTACATTATATGTGCTTTTCTCCTAAAGTCTGAACAACTAGCTATTTGTCCCCTTATGCATACCACATCCCTCTATTAGATGTAAACATGTCCCATTAAACTTTTTCCTTAGAATGTTCTTGCTGTTGGTTCAGAAACCTACTTGCTAGAATAGATATATGGACACACATCAGTACGGTAGGAACAGGCCCGGCGGCATCCACATGGACGCACGCGGCGTACACATGCATCATACCTGCCAGCGATGCCACCACAACACTCCAGCTGCTCGGCGGAGAGTTGCACGGGTGCTGTACGCACCATGCGCGGAAGTGCCGAAGGCTTTAAAGGACAGGTAAGGAGCTTGGGCAGGAGGGGCGGGTGGGCCCTCTGGAGCACCGTACCGGAACTTTACCCGGTGCTCCGGGCAGGCTCTGGTACGCCTGTACCATTGGATAATGCCTGCAACCCACCACTGGCACACACACACACATTAATGAAACAATTCCTGCAGAATTCTATTAGAAGAATGAGGGCCTTGAAGAAATACAAATTTAAGTGCGGTTTACAAATGTTAGTTTTAGCTGAACTATGATGCAAATGTGGCCAATGAAAATTAGCAGATAGCTAACAATTGTTTCAGGGCTAAGGTCTGGGATCAGGAAATGGGTTTGCTATCAATACATTTATTGTACATATTATATTGATAAATACATAAAGCCATCTGATGTAGTGGTGAAGGCATAACATTAGAAACAAGGAGATGGTGAGTTCTAGTCCTACCTTAGGCACAAAATCATCTGGGTGAACTTGGGCTCGGTCACTCTCTCTCTCTCAGCCCTAGGAAAGTTAGCTACTTCCAAAAAAACATTGAAAAGAAAACTGAAAGGACTAACCAGAAGTCAAGATTGGCTTGAAGGCACCAAAAGAAAAAGAAAAGAGTAATTGGGTTGCACCATTTCAGATGCAAATGTCTGATCACTTCTTTGAACAATCAGTCCCTTAGGTAAAAATGTCCTTGAAAATTTAAAAGCCAAACCAAAAGCAGGCAAGATCATCAAGAAACTCTCGACTTTCCTCTTTCAAAGGACTTTTTAAATGGGTAAAACACTTTGGGGGGAAAAATAATAGTTTCCGCCCTGCATTCTGAAGCAGCATAGTGCATTTTTACCACTTCCCTCTGTGGTATAAAAACCAAATTAAGGAAATTGAGACTCAAGAAATGTTAACGTATGACATCCTGGTTCTATTTGCAGATTATCTTATGCATTTTATATCAAAACCGTCTTTATGCATCCTCAAAAATTCCAGAATACAGAGGATGGAAAGTAGCATGTCATAGTTAGGGATGAATCAATTTAGACACTGCTTTCTATAGACAGCAGAACAGAAGTGTATCCTTCCAGTTAAAATAATTTTATACTATTAATTTCTATTTTTCCCAACACCTCCTCCTTTTTACTATTTTTTAGAAGCAGAAGAGAAACAAACAGCAGGAAATAACTTGTGTAGTTGGCCTGACAACTCCCTCCTTCCTATCATGTAATCTGCACTTTGATTATAGCAAACATGAGAAATTGGGCATTGCTTTGTAAAAACTGCCTTGAAGCAGTTGTAACTGACACAGCCGGAACATGCCCCAAATAAACCACAAAAGTTAACTACCCTCACAAAAAGAAAAATTAGACATCATTATTTTCTATACAAGTTATTTTTTTATACAAGATTCTTCCTTTTTAATACATCTGAGGCTACTAGAGCTTAGATGCAGAAATCAAGCTGGGCATTAGAGAGCAGCAAACAGGCCTGAAAATCTCAAATACTTTGATGTCACCTAGTAATTGGCTGAAGTTTTGCAATTCAGATATAATTGCCTAATCCCAGTCACTGTGGCCTGTACCTAGGAATAGAAGAGGCAGCAAAAATAAGCAAGCCGAAGCCCATTCATATAAAGGGTGCATGGGGATTGACTAGTTTCCTTGGTAGCTCCTCCTTCATGGACTTTCCATATTTGTACAGGGCATTGCTGCTACTTGTTTCTTTTTCTCTACCCCTGTCTAAAACAACCCATAAACATTAAGGAGTTAGAAGGTGCTACACCATCTCTCATCCTTGCCATTGTTTTGATACTGCCCATGTACCTGAAAAAAGTTAAAGAGGCTGCAGTAGTAAGGAGGAGGAAGAGAGGACCAGGAATTCCAGAGGTTGATAGGTTGAACAATCATTATCTCTGCTGCCAGTCCTGCTCATTAATTTCAAGAAATTAGGTGCTCGCCAACAATGAATTCCAATAAATACCAAAACAGATCTTATATTCCAGTTTTATATGCATAGACACGCATATCCTCATTAGATCTTGGATCTGTCAGAGAGAGTATTGCACGTATGCCAAAACCTTTGTTTACTTTGCCTTAGCAGTGAGATATTCCATTAGCAGAAATGTTGGTCTGTGTTATTTTAATGAGAGAATCCTGGAAAATGATGGTTTCTTTGTACTATTTGCTTTACTTCATCCATCCAGAGGTTACATTTTAGGAAATGCAAAAGATACCCCCTCAAAGTTGTTTCAATTAACTCCAGTCCTTCCCCAACCAAAAGTGTTTGACTACTATTCTCCTCAGACAACACATTTATTATTTTTTTATTCTAATTGAAAAGCATAGTCTAACAAATTCTCCTCTGGTCCTTCCAATATGCTGAGCAGTGGTGGGATTCAGCCTGTTCGGGCTTGTTTGGGCAAACCAGTTGTTAAATTGCTGGCTGCCCGCCCCTTCCTATCCCGCCCCTTCCTGCCCTGCCCCTTTCAAGAGTCCCATGCACCTCGTTTTGGCTCCCAGGTAAGTGCAGGGAGGCCTACTAGGCCCAAAATGGGGCATGGGGGGTGCAGCACGGTCTCCCCCCCCCCCACAGCCCAGTTTTGCTCCCAGTGGGGTGCAGGAGGCTGAGTGCTGTCTGTCACTCCCACTAGCCATGCCCACCATGCCCTCGCCCAGCCAGCCGGTCATTAGGGCAGAGAGCCAGTTGTTAAACTATTTGACAACCACTGAAGTTAAGGCGAGCCAAATCTTTAACTGTGTAGTTATATATACAGCAGAGACTATTGTGTTCATCTTCTAAACAATGAAAACTACAGAATGACCAGGCAAGTGTATGAACTTCTGTGCATCTTGTTTTGATGCACATATTTCAACATTGGGACATAGAGAAATTGGGACATAGAGGAAACTATGTCTAAATCCTACATGTACTCTTCAATTGAAACAAATGTCATCTGCCAAAGTAAAGCTTAGTATGGTTTGTTGTAGAATATAGTTTGAACCATGCTATTATGCTTCACTCAGTTAATCACATTTAAAAGAAATGATGGCTTAGCAGGACATGCGGCATGAACCCAATTAATGCCTAATAGCCGTGCATATTAACCAGATGTTCTTTTGGTCTACCTCATGAACTCCATAATCTGTAACTCAATTTAAAAATAAAAGATTCAGTTCAGGGCTTATTTCCCTGGCTACAAGCAATAAAGCTAAGCAATCCCACAAATCAGTGTAACTGTTATTCTTGAACCTTGTAGGACCAAAAGCAATGCACAAATGACAATGTGCTAATGCAACTCCTCTGCAGATTTTTTTTGCAGCACAAAGTCTGGAAATGCTTGAATATTCATCCATATCAACTCTGCAGGATGGCAGAATCAATGCCACCCAATTCTACTGCACAAATTTTAACCATTTCCTTCCAATCTCTTTTGCATTTCCTGCTTTGCAATTTGACCCACCTCAATGCACATAGAAGTTACAAAATCCATAAAGGACCTGGATTTCACTTGGAAGCCCTTGTACTTACTATTTAAAAAACTGATTGTGTGACCCTGCTGTCCTTTGAGTAACATACATTGATTAGAGATTGGTACATTGCAGTTCCTGTTTAAAATAATTCAGATAATGCTCAAAATCTGAATTAGCAGTAGTTAGTGCCACATATAACAACAGCTGCTCACAATTTTTTCTCTCCATCTCAGAGGTTGCCACAAAGAAGAGGGAGTCAAACTATTCTCCAAGGCACCTGAGGGTAGAACAAGAAGCAATGGGTGGAAACTAATCAAGGAGAGAAGCAACTTAGAACTGAGGAGAAACTTCCTAACAGTTAGAACAATTAATCAGTGGAACAGCTTGCCTCCAGAAGTTGTGAATGCCCCAACACTGGAAGTCTTTAAGAAGATGTTGGATAGCCATCTGTCTGAAACGGTATAGGGTTTCCTGCCTAGGCAGGGGGTTGGACTAGAAGACCTCCAAGGTCCCTTCCAACTCTACTATTGTATTGTATTGTATTGTATCTCAAAAATTCTGATATATAACATACAAACACAAACATTTATATATTGCAAAAAAAAAGTGGGTGGGGGGACTGGGTTCTCCTTTCCTATACACCACAAGATCATTGTGAGAGTTCCTAACTAAAGGGAAGGAGTCCTTGCAAATGCTGAACAGGCAGCATCCTCTGCAAATTAGTCATTGCACCAGATTCATTGGGCTAATTTCGTTTGGCAAGATTAAAATAATCCAATCAATCTACACAGAGTAAAAATCCCATACCTGGGCTGCAAATATTTGTGACCTCTGGATGGCAGCAACAAGACACAGACAACTCTAGCTCTTTGCTTCCATCTAATGGCTATCACAGGTTTTGGATGGTCTGTCTAGCAGAGACAAGTCGAAAGGTAATTAGAAAATAATGCACAGAATTTATAGCAGCTGCCTCAAGGGATGAGTTGTTATGGAATTACTGGGGATATTAGCAATAAAGTAACCACTTACATTTTAATGTAAAATGTTGCACAGACTCAACTGATATACTTAATCTATGCTTTGGTGTGTAAATCTAGAAAATTTAGTTAATTAAATGAACTCACCATTAATTATTAGGTTTAAGCCACTCATTTCACTTGTCATACCATTCAGCAATGTTGATACTTGCCACTATCTTTGACCTCACCTTTGCTTGCCTTTGTGCCTCTTTTTTCCCTGCTGGCCACCGCCCCAGCCTTCCAACTCAAACTCCAGATATCTGATGAAGCAGATCCTTATCTTGAATGATTATGCAACAGTACTACCATATACATGTGCTAGGATTTCAGATGCGAAGTGAGTCTATTGTTTTCTTACAGAGCCAGATAAAATAAATGCAGGTACTTATAAAGTTCCCAGTGAAAAGCACTCAAATGTAGCATTCATGATCTATACTGCTCCTTGGACATTATCCACTACTTCCTATTGAAGAGGAAAGATGAACAGCCATGATCCATGCTAAAACAGTTTTATATAAGCAACAATAGTTAGTGATTTAAACCCAGAAATCAAGAGAACACCAGACTCAGAAGTCCCTAATTTACCTTGGTAAACAGAAATAATAATAGTCAAAAACCGGGGAAGGCATCCATCCATCCATCCATCCATCCATCCATCCATCCATCCATCCATCCATCTATCTATCTATCTATCTATCTATCTATCTATCTATCTTCCTTACTTCAGGGTTGTCATTTTGGAGCAAATAATTACACAAGCAAATTTCATGGTGATCCTAAACTAGACTTCATGAGGAGATGTAATATTATCAAAGAAACCAAGTCTTCTGATCATGTCATATATATTAATATATATCATATATTATCATACATATTAATAATCACCTAATTGCAAGAATATCTGATTCACATTGTGTGTGTGTGTGTGTGTGTGTGTGTAATCAATGTATGAACAGTGTGGCACCTGGGCACCATACATTCCAGTATAAACAAATGATCAAAACTTTCTGATGTTAAATTCATGTTCTTCAAAGTTTTATTGTGTGACATAGATATTAGCCAGTATAGTTTGCTGTAGCCAGTATACTGGGACATTGCCTCTGCATTGGAAGATGATTGGATAGATGAACTTTCGATTATGTAACAAACATTATTCACTCTTTGCCTATTATGTAAGGATGGGAAAAGAGTGTCATGGATCCCAGCATCCTCTTTATTGGCCAGGCTGGCTGGGTTTTTTAGACATTGTAGTTCAAGATCTAGAGGGCCACAAGTTCCCTATTCTCCACAGTTTATAATTTGTCTATGAAGATTTCAATCGTTCAGGTCATGGGTTGTCCCAAGCATGTGCTTTTTCCAAAAGGCAACTGGACTTTGTTTTTTTGTTTTGTTTTTGTTTTCTTTAAAAATGTTTTGCTTCTCCATTGAACTGAAGAAGAATCTTGGATGAGAAATGAAATGTTTTTAAAGAAAAAGCCCAAAAAGTCTTTTTCCAAATTGCCTTTTTTATATAACTTGACATCTTCAAAGTCCAGGAGCATGTTAGAGAAAAATATGCTAAAAGTTTGTTTTATTCTATCTTCAGTTAATGGAAGACAGGGCTTATTTATGCACATTTTATACTTATTTTAGAATTCCTCCGTGATTCCTCAATTATAAGAGCCAGTTTGTATATTAATTAAGGTTAGAAACTGGACAACTAGGAGTTTAGTCTCACCTGAGGCAAAAAGCCAGCTGGGTGACCTTGGCTCAATCACTCTTTCTCAGGAAACAGGCAACATCAAAACACTTCTGAAATCTTGCCAAGAAAACTGCAAGGACTAGGCCAAGCAATCACCAGGAGTCAACAGTGACTCAAAGACGCACGCACGCAGAGATACACAGTCATTTACACTTGCAATCGGAGACTGAGGGTAGTGACACAATGCTTTGCATACCGTGAAATCATTTCAGTCCCAGGCTGAGAAAGATTTTTCAAGGAAGCATCCCCTTCCTGGACTTGCGAAAGCAAAGCTGGGGGAGGAAGCTTGTATAAATAAGACACAGATTGATGTATCTTTGTCTTCCTCTTGGCATTTGGTGTCTTAAATAGGTGCCAAAGAAATACATAAACAGGCCTGAGAAGGAAATTCAGCTTCCTGCAACAGTTGTGTCTTCTCACAGATTCACGTACAGCAGTGACGTGCGGTGAGGTTTATGGCTGGTGAGGCTGGTGACGTCATCAGGAAGGCGGGGAATGGGACCACGTGTGCTGGAGGCTCAGGCTGCCTCAGCCTCCAGCACACGTGATCACATTCCCCGCCTTCCTGAGCGTGGTCCGCCAGCTCGCGCTCCGCAGTCCTCGAAAGCGACTGGGGAACGACGAGAACCTTCCTGCCTCTGCTGGACTTTGCGCGCTCCTTGCGACTGCATATTGCAGTCACGAGGCGCGCGCGAAATCCAGCAGAGGCAGGAAGGTTGTTGTCGTTACCCAGTCACTTTCGTGCCTTCGTCATCCGGCAGCGCCAACAACATTTCTGCCTCCGCCCTCTGCAGCTCCCGGGCGCGCCTGGACGGATGTATTATATATATATATATATATATATATATATATATATATATATATATATATATATATATATATATATATATATATATATATATATATATATATATATATATATATATATATATATATATATATATATATATATATATAATAATAATAATAATAATATTATATACTATTATTTCATGAAGAGAGGTGAGGCTCTGCCTCCCCTGCCTCCCCTGACCGCACGTCCCTGACGTACAGATATTTTGCTACAGGCAAGGGGAAATGGGTGTGTGCAAACTCATTATCTACAGTTAGAAAGTGGGGCTGTGAAAAGCTTTGAAGGTGTGCTTCACTTTGATGGCAAACTCTCACTCAGATGCGGTTTTGCAAAGCAATCCACCCTACCTTACGAAATTAATTTGCCTTATGGCTTCTCAAGGACAACAAACCCCAGAGTTTTAAGAGGCTTCTGTGCATATACAGAAGCCTCGTCTGGATGGTAGACATGCCAGAGGAGGCTCTAAAAGTACCAGAAAAAGAGGCAAATCTTATCATGTCTCAGTAAAATAGATTGCATTTTGAGGCAAAGTCCTGCCTCGCTGCAGAGGAGTATTGAAAAGCTAAACAGGATTGAAAATTTCTGCTCTAGCTATATGGGTAGTACTCGACTTATGGTTGTTTACTTAGTGACCATTTGGACCCCTCCCCCCCAAAAAGATGTATGTATTGGTAATTATTATTTCTATACAACAAAGTAGGATTTATATTAACAATACACAGGGACTTGTTAATGCCTGAACCCATTTATAATATACCTTTAATCTGGTATGATTAATTCAGATAAATACAAATGCATCCTTGGGGTCTGTCTTATGTTTAATTTAATTTGAGGATCAGAAAAGAATTACATTGTTTGTGGTGCGATAATTTGATATTCATCTCAGATTATCTGTTTGAGATGAGTACAAACTTCTGGAATCGATGGTGGTAGAGTGTCATGGAAAGTAAGATATGTAGTGTTACTTGATTTGGAATTCTGTAGTAAAATGAGTTGGAAATAAAACTGTATATTCTTCTAAATTTCTTGGTTATTTGACTATCAATGTCTGTTTTTCTTCTTTGTTATATCTCCTTGCTAGCTCAATCAAATATTATCTGTATAGCTATCAAATGCATTTCACAAGATCTTTGGAATATATCCCTTCAAAGAACCAATTATGGTGGACAATACTGTTTGGTAGCCTCTGTTCCCTGTGTACTAAGAGATATATTAAATTGTCTATTTACAAATAACTCTATTTAGTTGCTGTGGGGAAAGATATGAATTTCAGCCAATGTCATGCCTCCTACTCATGCTAGATCTATCTTTTCTTCCAGGGTCAGACTTTGTAAACTCACAGTAGTGCCGTTTGTTGAGAAAACAGCACTACTTTTACATCCTGTTTGTGGGCTTACCATTACCTTCTAATTGATCACCATGGAGTAGTTTTATGGCAATTACAGAGCCTTATAGCAACTGTGCATATCTCTGCTATTAATACTCTTTTCTTAATGTTACTTTATGCTAGTCAGTCCCCGAAATAAATCCATGAAAGATAATGAATGTATTCTTTGGTCTGATCAATTAGGGCTTCTTTTATGCTCAGCAAAGATCAGTAAGTAAAATATTTATTTTCAGTTTACCATGTTATTAGTTTATCAAAATATAAAATACAAAGAAAAGAGAAAACAATAGGAAAGTAGGGGGTCAAGTGCTTAAAAATAACAGGAATCAGAAGCTTTGTGCAACTATCAATAACACATTGGAAGATACAGTTACTAATCAATGGTGATAGGCCAGGAGAGATAAACATTAGGAGAATCATTTTCAAGGACTCATTTTTACCACTACTATTGTCACTGTATCAGTGGTGGGATTCAAATAATTTAACAACCAGTTCTCCCAGGGTCAGGTTGGCTGTCGTGGGAGGCATGGCCCATCCCCATCCTCCAGCTCCGCCACACATGTGGGATGAGCCTCCCATGACAGCCAACATGACTCTGGGAGAACTGTTAAATTGTTAAATTACTAGCCCTGCCCCTCCCCTGCTATCAAAGTGGATCCTGGGCGTTGCGCTGCAATGGAGAAATGGGAAACAGAGCAGCCAGCACGAGGGAAGGAGGGGAACAGGGAGAAGAAAGAGGGAAAGCGGCCTTCTCCTTCCCTTGCGCCAGCTGTTCCGTTGCCCATTTCTCCATTGCAGTGCAGTGCAATGCCCAGGATCCACTTTAATAAAAGGGAGGGGGGTAATTTAACAACAGGTGCAAACCAGCTGAATCCTATCACTGAACTGCATTGATTCCTCTGTCAAAAAAAGCCAGCTTTTTGGGGCCAGTCATTCCCTCAGCCCAACTCACCTCACAGGGGTGTTGTGGGGGGGGGGGGGAAGAGGAGAAAGGAACACTGGGTATTTTTACCTTCTTGAGTTATTTATAAAAATAACTTTAAAAATTGGATAAAAATAAATAAATATGTGAGCCCAGTAGGACAATCAGTACTTCAGCTGATTGCTAAACTTTTGGAAACCACGTAACAAACTGCTGCAATGAAAAAAAGATTGATGCAACAATTAATTATGGGATTGATCGCAGAGTACATTTCTCCATGAAAGGATTTAGCTAGGGACAGCTCAGTATACGTAAATGTTGTCTTTTGTGATGAATCTCTGAATCCACAAACAAGCACACACAGTGACAAACAACAGGCCAGGTCTTCAGCAAGATATCAGCAACTTTGCTGTCTTTGATTTTTAATGGCCCTGGGAGTTAACAAATCCCCAAACACGTTGCAGTCGATGCTCAGAACGTAATAAACATTCAGTACTGCAGCCTAAGACTGTTTTACAAATGCAGACTGAATGCAGCACTTATGCTATTTAGGAAACCTCAAACACGGGCAAGCAAAAAGAAAAAGACAAAAGGATGCCCCAAAGGATATCAACAAATTGTGATTTCACAAAAGCAGAACCACCATAGCTTCCTCTAGGATGCCACAGACTTTTCAATCAGAAGCGGTAAGACTCTGATGCTCAACTTTGCTCTGTATTGCAGGTTAAAAGAGATTTCGGTTGCACAATTCAGCTTTATGACACCTGAATTCCTTTCTTATCTTTGTAAGACTGCTGGATGGTTGCAAAGACATACTTAACAGGAGGTACTTGGCCTACTTTGCAGAGGACAGCCCTCTGTTTTAAAGACTCCTGTTTGAAAGTGTCCTTACTCTGAAAGGCTGCGAATCCAACTTCTTTTGAACTTCAGCCTAATTCTGCAAGTCTGGCAAAGTGCTTTAATTACAAATATTGGATTAGGGCTTCAGTATAGAAAAGGGTACTGACTAGCGTAGCCATGTGTCCTTGAAGAATCATTCAAAGGCAAAACAGAACCTTAATTTTAGGAAAGTGGAATTTTGAATGGGAGTCACAATTTCCTCCAAAGCATTACAATGCTCTATATTTCTGCACAGTTTGCCAATTATTTTCAGGGTGAGTCTTCAAACTCTTTCCCCATTCCATTGCTGCAAAGAACTTTGTGAGCTGGAAAAGTACTTCCATGTATCTTCCCAGACTAGATCTTTTCAGATGAGTAGGCAATAAAACAGATACCTTTAAAAACCTTAAATCAACCAATCTTGGACTGTAAGGTGACCTCTTAGACCTCTAAATTTGAAATGTGCCATCTTTTTTATCATTGTTAATATGCTCTCCTTATTTGACTTTCATATGTAGGGCAACATAAGCAAAGGTGATCTCTATTTAGTCAATACAAATAGGAATGGAATGGAATGGAATGGAATGGAATGGAATAGAATAGAATAGAATAGAATAGAATAGAATAGAATAGAATAGAATAGAATAGAATAGAATAGAATAGAATAGAATAGAATAGAATAGAATAGAATAGTTGGAAGGGACCTTGGAGGTCTTCTAGTCCAACCCCCTGCCTAGGCAGGAAACCCTATACCGTTTCAGACAAATGGCTATCCAACATCTTCTTAAAGACTTCCAGTGTTGGGGCATTCACAACTTCTGGAGGCAAGCTGTTCCACTGATTAATTGTTCTAACTGTCAGGAAATTTCTCCTCAGTTCTAAGTTGCTTCTCTTCTTGATTAGTTTCCACCCATTGCTTCTTGTTCTACCCTCAGGTGCTTTGGAGAATAACATAAAGGCTGAAGCATCTTTTACTAACCATTAGTAAAACCAGGGACTCCTTTTCTTGGTCCTAAATATACATATAGTCCTTGACTTACAACAATTATAGTTATAGTTTATTTAATTTATAGACCGCCCCCTCTAAGTGAGACAGTTGTTAAGTGAGTTTAGCTCCATCTTATGATCTTTCTTGCCAAAGTTGTTAAGAGAATCACCATAGTTTTTAAATTAATAACACGGTTGTTAAGTGAGTCTGACTTCCCCATTTACTTCGCTTGCCTGAAGGTTGCAAAAGGTGATCACAGGACACTGCAACCATCAGAAATATGAACCAATTGCCAAGCATCCAAATTTTGATCACGTGACAATAGGGATGCTACAATAGTCGTAAGTGTGATAAATGGTCATAAGTCATTTTTTCCAAAGCTGTTGTAATGTCGAGCATCTCTAAACCAATGGTTGTAAGTCAAGAACTACCTATAAGCCTTGATTCATTTATTGAACCAAACCAGGGTTCTCTAGCTTCATTTTCTGCTAGCAGAGATCACTTTTCACAAGAAGTCATCTTGAATTTCAATCTGGTCCACTGTCATTTTTCTTTGAGCTAAACTTGGCTGGCTTGATAAGTATTTCCTTGCCATTCTTACAAAAGGAAACAAAACAGTAACTTCCTGTTTCTCACTGATGAGGACAACCAATAAACTTCCCTTGTAAATTATTTCCTGCGTCCAAGTAAACAAGGTCTGTTTGGAAAGGTGCTTTCTGTTTCCGGTTTTGCCTTGCTGGATTTTTCCACTTTTCCCATGATCTGTATAAAAAGACACAAAGTGATCTCTTTGTGTATGGCATTGGCTACAAAGAGGGATAACTTTTTGATGGCCAAAGGCCACAGTTAGCATAGAAGGGGTGGCTTTTTTTGCAAATGGATGAAGCCAGTTCACAAGTGAATGTAAGGGTCAGATTTTTGCTTCTCCCACCAATCCCAACCATTATCATCACCCCGACTCCATTAGTTTCCAAAATTTTATTGGGAGCAAAGCAAAGTATCAAATCTAAGGTTTAAATGACTATTTTCATGGCTTCCTATTTCCAAGCAATCATGATTGGATGGCCATGAAAATGAGTGTGATAGAGTCGTATTTCCCTGGGTCTCCAGTTGAACATCTTTCTGCTACAGAAGCAGCCAATGAAATTGGTACGAAGCAAGGAAGATCGTCAAAGAATCCTCCACACATTTGCCATTTATGCCATTTTGTTTTCTCTTAGGCTTAAACTCACTTTTATCTGTCGGCAATACAATGTTTTGTACTGGTTTAGCTGGCTAATGAATTCTTTCTTCAAGAAGTTCAAAGGGAAAAGCCAGTTCACAGCACTGTCCTGAGTGTTCCCCATTGCAACAGAAATACTTTAGCATTATGGAACCACCAAGTCTGGAGACTGGCTTTTAAACCTTGCATTGCCACCTCTGAAAATCCCTTTCCACACTGATATTTCTTTGGACTTTAAAAAAAAGAATCAATACTGTTTATTTACCATGATCCCAGGAGTGATTTTACCACAGGATGTTTTATTATAATTATTATTATTATTAAAGATTTAATCTTCAATTCAATTCATAGTCTGGGACTGATAAAAACTTAACAATTCAAGTCCTAGCCAAGGACCCAAGTGCTTTTATTATTATTTCTTCATTTTAAAGTAGCTGATAACCCTGCATTGCCCAGGTATATATTTATAGGGGGAAAGTGTCTGGATCAAACATAATTTCTAATGTTGGATTTTCCCCCTTACCAGAAAATACTGTGAAGCCATTACCATGGCAACTCCACTGCATTGTACAGTAGAAGCCATTTTATGGCAGTACATTTGAAGCCAATGAAAGGCATAACAGGCTGCATCTTAACAGAACACACACCCCAAGGGATTTTAGGGGGGCGTGTCCTACCCCCCACCATTTTTTCCAGAGAGTAAGTCATCTGTGTACCAAGTTTGGTTGAAATTGCTTGAGGTGTTCCAGAATTATGCTGGAAAAACACACACACACACAAACACACAGAGTGCCATTTTTATATAGAGATATATGAGATGAATGGGTACATTTGGACTACTGCTATAGTTCATGTGTACCTCTTGTTGTCCCTTCCTATATTGTCTTCTCCATTGCTAAATACATGTAAACTTCTTTTATCTTTTTGAGGAGGAGGAGACTTAATTTTTGAACTATGAATGAGAGTATCATAAACTGAAATTGTTTAGGGTTCAGGGAAAGATTGGTTCATAAAGTCACTGCTATAGATACACCAAATTAGAAAATGAGCAGAAAAAGGATACAAACCATAGCTTTTGGAATTCTTTCCAATACCTTTACTAGCTTTGGCCACAGGAGGCATCTGTATTTACCTCTGTGAAGTGAAACAATGGGTTACGTCTATGTTATCTGGATACTTTCTCCCAAGGACTAAGCATTTGCGATTTTGCAGTGCTCTCATATTGCATCTATGTGTCTTTGTTTACACTGGGAAGCAGGGGGCAGGCTGAATATGCTCCAGCCCACATAACGTAGTATACAGAAGGGCAGAAATCCTGAACGGTACCATCAGACATTCAAGGTCACTGCCCAACAGTCCATCCTAGAGAAAGGTATCAAGGGATGTGGTGGTATGATTCTGTTTTGTTTATGGAAAGTTACTTTTTTGACAGACAGGCAGAGAATCCTGAGTCTGTCAGGTTGGAAAAAATAAATATAAATTCTGCCAGGTCTCAATCATTGGTATTTTCCCACTGACAACAATCAGCTAACTTTAGAAGATACACTGTTCCTTTACATGGCATGCATCAGACATTCCTATTTCTGCCCAAAGTTGCTTTCAGCAGGGACAAAAAAAAAAACACTACCAAAACCTAAGAGGGATGATTTTATTTGCAAGTTTCAAGGATAAAGATATGTGTAACTGTGAAATATTTATTTAGACATTCTTGCCAACATTGTTTTAGTCTTCCTTCCATATTCTATAGATCTGCTTCTTGTGTTTCTAAATTGCCCATCTTTTTCCACCAATTGTCAGTAATTTAGACAGACAGGCAAACAGAGAAAAAGTTCCCACAAATGGGTCACTTACTAGCTTTACCATATGGGAAATGACTCTATCACTGAACCTGGGATTGCATAAAAGCATTGGTTTCCTTTACCCATCCTGTGTTTCATTTGTAAAAAGATAAGAATTGAATACCGTGAAACCAATAAAGAAGACATACAAAGAAAAGAGAAACATTTAAAACAAGGGGTTGTGAAAGTCAGCATATTTTGTAAGGGTTGAGAAAAAAACTCCAGTGGAATTATATAGCAGAGAAGGCTTCTCTAACCTAAAACCCCAAATTCAGTATTTTCAGGACTGTCCTTCACACACAAGAAATGGCTGGTGGAAAACTGGATGAACTTTCAAAGGAGCAAGCAGTTACAAATGAAAGGACACTGAGTTAATCTGATTAACTGGAAAGAGGCCAAAAACTTTCAGTCCAGCTTTTTGGATTGACTGGGTAGAAAGTAAAATCTTGGTGGAAAACCACACCCAATCTCCCACAGGATCCTGTCATTCTCTTGCCTGTAGTGTGTCCACAGTAGATTTGCAGGCAACTCGTTGGTTGAACAGAAGCTATCTTTGCTGCAGAAAGTCCAAAGCATAAAGACAGTAGTGGGCATTTTAGAGAACAGAGTATAGGACTAGTAGCCATAAGTTCCCTGAAAAGGAGTCATCACTATGAAAAAAAAAAGTCTTGAATTGTTAGGCAAATTCTGCAAGAACCAAATGTTGGATGCAATTGTCCTGTTAATAAGAGATACGGCATCTCAATACTGTTCTAATTTTGACCATTTTTTAAAATTTATCCATCAAAGGCAAGATAAAGATGATAAATTAATCTGAATGACTAATAACTAGAAGAGGACCATCCAAAATTTGGATGCACTAAGCCTTGAAAAAGCTGTATAAAAATGAGCTGAGGCTTTAATCACTAGTAGTGATGACCAATTTGGTCTTTTTATATCTCCCTGGGGATAAACTCTGATTCAAATAGTCAGATGGTTTATTTTGCAGTTTTCTTTCAATTTGACCCTGCCAAAGAGAAGTCCCCAATAACTTGATAAGGAAATCCTTTAAAATGGAATTCTGTATGAACATAGAAATCCCACAGTAGTGGGATCCAAAAAATTTACTATCAGTTCTGTGGGCGTGGCTTGGTGGGCGTGGCAGGAGAAGGATACTGCAAAATCCCCATTCCCTCCCCACTCCAGGGGAAGGATATTGCAAAACCTCTATTCCCTCCCCACTCCTGGGGAAGGTTACTGCAAAATCCCGATTCCCTCCCCACACCACTAATCTGCTTTCCAGTTCTGTTCTCCTGAGCAGGGCAACAAAAGAAAACCAAGTCGATCAGCTGGGACTTGGGAGGTAGAGAATAGATTGGGGCAGGGCCTGCCAGAGGTGGTATTTTCCAGTTCTCCGAACTACTCAAATTTTCTACTACCGGTTCTCAAGAACCAGTCAGAACCAGCTGAATACCACCTCTGCACAGAACAGTTGGCAAGAAAAATAAATAATAGACAAGAAGAAAGATAGTTCATTTAAAACCATTGGTTATTTCTCTCTTGAAGCAAGTTATTTTCTAGATATATTTATTTATGCAATTTGTTAATTGCTTCAATCAACTTACATTTTGTTGAATAGGGATGGAGTTTAACTTCTCTCCTTATCATCTACATTGTCTACAGTGATTTGAACACAGTAATGTTGAAACCTAAGTCTAAAGATGTTGCCTTAGATTAAAATAATAGCCGTTGTTACCTCTATTGTCCAGAGAAGAATTAATCAGTTATGCTATGGTAAGAAAGTGATAGAAATGAAATTCCAAGAAACAGTGCATGACTCATGAGGGACTAGATCAACTGCTATAAATATCCAGCAATCACACTCTGAAAAAGAAGAGAATTAACTCTGAAAAGCCTTTGATTTCTTTTCCCCACCAGGATTATTAATATCCTTTAAAATGACAAGTAGTCTCATAAACACAAAAGAAAAACTGTCCAGATTTTTTGCACTGTGCATGTCTTTGAGGAAGATCGTCTTTACCAATTTGGTGTCTCTAGATATATAAGATGGCCACCTCTACCAAAGCTAATAAGGCTAATTTGAAGTTTAAATAAACACAATGTTCTAACATTCATAATTAAGGATAGATGTGAGACCAAAGTAGTGGATGAGAACCCTTCAGGAAGGCTGCAATATTAGTACTAAGAAACCAACCTCGCTCCCTCAAAGGAATTGAGATCACTGAGCACCAAGGGCAATGTCCTTAAGACTATCCTATTCTGGTCTCCGATTCTTGGTTACTTTGCCAACAAAAGTGTGTATAGTCAAGGCTATGGTTTTCCCAGTTGCAATGTATGGCTGTGAAAGTTGGACCATAAGAAAGGCTGAGCGCCAAAGAATTGAGGCCTTTGAACTATGGTGCTGGAGAAGAGTCCTGTGAGTCCCTTGGATTGCAAGGCAACCAAACTGGTCAGTCCTAGAGGAAATCAACTCTGGCTGTTCTCTATACTTTGGCCATCTAATGAGAAGGAAGGACTCACTGGAGAAGAGCCTAATGCTGAGAAAGATTGAGGGCAAAAGAAGAATGGGAGGGCAGAGAATGAGGTGGCTGGATGGAGTCACTGAAGCAGTAGGTGTGAGCTTAAATGGGCTCCAGGGGATGGTAGAGGACAGGAAGGCCTGGAGGTACGTTGTCCATGGGGTTGCGATGGGTCAGACACAACTTCGCATCTAACAACAACATTCTGGTCTTAGCTTTTTATTATTCCTGTTCAGCTCTAAGATGGGAGGGAAGTAAAATATACACCTGGCATCATTTTTGTGGTACCGTATTTTTGGAGTATAAGACGCACCTTTTTCCCTCAAAAAAGAGGCTGAAAATCTGGGTGCATCTTAGACACTGAATACAGCATTTTTGCCTTCCGAAACCCTGCCCCTTCACCAAAATGGCCGTGCATAGCTTGTAGGAGACTTTCAGAGAGCTTTTGGGGCTGAGGAGGGCAGAAATGAGCAAACACAGGCTGGTTTTTGCTCATTTTTGCCCCCCCCCAACCCCCAGGAGCACTCTATAAGCTTCCTAAAGGCTATCCATGTCCTTTGGGGGGGGAAACCACCCTGTTTTTGCGAAAAATGGGCCATTTTGAGGAGTTTTGCAGAGTGCAAAAACTTTTTTTTAACTTGCCTCTTCAAAACATTGGTGCGTTTTATACTCCAAAAAAATACGGTATTTACAGTTTAGACATAATAATGCTTTAAAGATATGTTGTTTATAAAAGGCCGTAAGACTAGCAGTTGGGATTATTGCAATGAATTTCTATATAGATTCATATCCATCTATTAATTCTTCTGAAAGCTAAACATCATTTATATATGCATAAACATGACTGATAGGGATTTTTCCAAGTCACATATTTTTTCCATTTTTTTCCATTTCAGATTATACAACTATTATACAATAAATATCTACCATCCAATTTTAAATTTATATGATTGTATTAGCCCATACTGAACCACCCTTGTGGTACATCTAATTACAAGCACATTGTCAAGTACATTGACAACTGATAACCAACAATTCCTTGAGATCATTTGTGACAATTTCCATAGCATGTTTAGGGATATCATGTGAACCTGATTCACATTTAATGTAATTAGAATTACAACAAGGTGGTTCAGATTATAGACTTAATGAATAGCTTTTGTTTGGACAAGTGCTTGTAGATTAATGCAAGTCTGAATGAGAAACAGAAGGAGAAATTGAACAGAATTCCATAGAGGGCAGACTATTCAACTTCTAATCTTGTTGTGCTATGTTGTCTTTCTACTCAAAATGTCATGTAGATAAATTAAATTGGGCAGTAAAAGAGTAAAGATAATCATCCTTTGAGTGAAAGTGGCAATAGATAATGGTATCTGTTTTTAGAAGATCTAATTTAAGATTTTGGCTCACTCCCAAAAAAGAGTTCAATTAGTCTCCTTAGAGAGTCTGAAAAATCTTTTCTCAGACTAAATTTCCCATGTTTTTCCATTGTTCTTACTACCGTATCAACACACGTCTACACTCTATTTTCTGAGTTTTGAAGAAAATCATTCCCTCTCTTGTTACATTAATCCTACTTCTGGAGGAATCACATTCAAATTGGCAGGTTGGCTAGGGAATTCTGGGAGCTGAAGTCCACATCTCTTGAAGTTGCTCGCTTTGATATATGTAATTCAGATAACCCACTCAAATTCCACCTTGAACTATTTCTGAGATTAAAATTTCTGCAAAAAAAGTATGGTGTTTTAAAGAAAGAAATGTAGGGAAAAATATAAATATGTATTGAGAATGTTGCATGTATCAGGGAAATTAACACACACACATATCTATAAAATATGAGTCTGTATGTATGTATGCATGCATGTATGTATGTATGTATGTATGTATGTATGTATGTATGTACTGTATATACATACACACATATGCACATATAAACACACACATACACACACAAATTTCCATAAAAGCTGATTAAAATTACATGCCACCTCTGCGGCCAACTTTACTTGGATGGATCTACATCAGAGGTGGCTTCCTGCCAGTTCTAACCTCTTCTATAGAAGAGATTCCACAAATCTGCTGTGCCATTTAGAACCGGTTTCAGCTCCCTCCCCCTGTCCACCCGCACCACTCTTGCCCCCCCGCCGCTCACTCATTGGCTTGCTCACCAATCGCCCCGCCCGCCTCTAAGAGTCCTATCTAAACCTTAAAGTCTTAAAGCTGTCAAGTTTGAACATCCCTGGGTTTTTTTTTCTAAAGGGTTAGGGGTGCAAGGGTGTTGTAACTTGACAGCTTTAAGACTTGCACACTTCAATGCCAGAGTTAATGAGCCAACATGACTGGTGGAGGAATTCTGGCAGTTGAAGTCCACAAGTCTTAAAGCTGTCAAGTTTGAACACCTCTGGGGTTTTTTTCCCTAAAGGGTTAGGGACGCAAGGGTGTTGTAACTTGACAGCTTTAAGACTTGCATGCTTCAAATGCCAGAGTTTCTGAGGCAACATTTTGGTTGCTAAGCAAGAGTGTTGTTAAGTGAGTTTCACCACATTTTGCAAGTTGGCCACGCCCACCCAGTCACATGACTGCCAAGCCACTCCCATCCAGTCACATGGCCAGCAAGCCACTCCCACAAAGCAGGCCACACCTACAGATGAGGTTGTAAAAAATTTTGAAACCCACCACTGATCTACATGGCATATACAAGTTTTTCTGTAATAAAATTTGAGCAACACCGTAAATAATCTGCAATAACAAAGTGAGGCATTACTTTCAGCTTTAAATGCCTGGGTTAATAACCATGACTTGAGTTGGTCCCCAAATATTTGTAAAGTGGCTCTCGGGCACCCCTCTTTAGAAAGTTGAGCTCCCCTGCTGAAATAGCAGACTAGCAATGAGAAATATATGCTTGTTCAGGCTGTGATCTGGGCAGACTGACTCAGCATTGAACACATGAGCAAGCTGATATGGAGGCCGACGCTGTCCTTCAGATCTATTACCGGGCACTGGAAGTCATAACAAGTGGCAGAGACCATGGGATAGTTATGCTGATGCTTGTTTGTGGCTCTGTCTCAGTTGCTGATTCTATATTTATTGTGTTGTTGTTGTTATGCTGTTGTTATGCTGCTTTGGTTGAACTTTCGTTAGTCCCTCATACTCATGATGATGAGATAGGCAACCATATAAATTTAAATATATACAATTCATCACAAGTCATTGGCGATACCTTTAAAGGTAAGCACCTGGACCTTAAATTCACACCCAAAACAAAAGAGAAAACTGGAGTAGATCTGTTCAGGTAATTTATATGAATATCCAGATCTCTTCCCCCCCCTCCATGGTCATGTGATTACATTTTGGATTGCTTGGCAACTGGTCCACATTTACAGCCATCACAGCATTCCATGGTCATATAACCATAATTTATGTTTATTTGTTTTTTGGAGATAAACCGATGCTTACTTCTGGTTTCATGGGGGGAAAATATGTTACGAACAATGAGTTCACTTAATGACCATGGCATTTGCTTTATGGTTGCAGTGTTCACTTTACAACCACAGTATTTGCTTAACAACCATCAACCATCAAAAAATGACATAAAATTGACTTGATCACATGATGATCCTTAATAACCAATATATTTATAACTGTAAGTTTGGACTCAATTATGGCTGCAAGTAAAGGACTACCTATACTGTGTGATGACTAAATTTTTCACTAATTGAAATTCCCAAGTCATATACCAGAGCAACATTGCATATACTGGATTATAGTAAACCACCAAGGAGATTCTCATGAGTCACTGTAGCTACATGACTCATGCTGAGGAGGTATTCATGCAGAGGAAACTCTACTGCAGTTAAAAGATTGCTGCTGGTAAAAAGCATTTGATACAACCAAGGTCACTAAAGCTTCTTGTGTATAAAAAATGCATTTCCAAGTTATAAACCCACTTTAAAAGAAATGTGGTCCAGAACAGTTTCAGGAAGATGAGTGTCCTATGCCAGGGGTCCTCAACCCTCGGGCCACAGATTGGTACCGGACCATGGCCGATGAAGAACTGGACCACACAGCTGGAGGTAAGTAATAGCAAGTGAGGAAGCTTCATCTGTATTTTCAGCTGCTTCCCGGTGCTAGCATCACTGCCTAACTCCACCTCAGATCATCAGGCATTAATTATCGTAGGAGTGCAAACCCTACTGTAAACTGTGCATGCAAGGGATTTAGGTTGCTTGCTCCCATCCACCCACCCCAATCTGTGGAAAAAATGTCTTCCATGAAACTGATCACTTGTGCCAAAAGATTTGGGGATCTTTGTCTTAAGCAACCATCCATCCCCTGTATATCCATCATGATATGACTCCGATGTGTTTAAGAGACCATTTTAGATCTTTTTCAAGTTGCTGTCAACGACTGCATAGACCTGATGTAACTCAGATAACAAGAGAAAGATGTTCTCAAATCTTCTAGTAAAAGCTTGAAATGGATGCCAGATTCATTTCTTAGGTTGGTCTACCTGACCTGTCCACCACTTACTCAGGTCTTCTTGCATTTGAACAAGACAGCTGAAATAAAATTGGCTGGAAAGAAAAACTGCAACCTTCTTGTGATTTTGTACACTTCTGTATTCAATGTATAGGTCACATCGTGAATACTACTATTTCTCCTCAGAATGTACAAAGAGGTTGAGGAATGGAAGGGGCAGAAGTGTGGGTGTGGATTCAAGGCTACCCTACCATTAATCAGTTTCAGGGAAATACCTGAATTAGGCCACCCTGCTCTTAATGGCATTCAGACTGGAAGGCATACAGTATAGTTTATCACGAATACTAGGGATCATCTTAAGGCCGTAGTCAACCAATCCAGAAGAATTCAGAATTCAATTCAATAAGAGAGAACAGACCTATGTTAATTAGAGGTCCAGGTTTAATAAAGTCAAGAGGCAGAGTTGAGGCATAGAAAAATCAAAAGGGCAGAAGCTGAGTAGCCAAGGAAAGATTCACTACTAATGGAGAAGGTGACTATGGCAGTGCTTCCTTCATTGAATTTGAGCTTAGTCATTCTTGAACTCTGCTTTCTTTGCCAAATTCCTCCAGAAGGCTTGTGACAATGGTTATCAAGTTGATCATTATTTGAAACTTGATGTTAATATAAGTGGCTACTAGTGTTGTTTGGATCTTGATATTAATGCAAATTGTTTCCTGAAAAACATTGTTCAGGACCATCAATTCTGGTTAAATTTATGCCATTGGCTGATATGAGCTACTGAGTCTATCCAATTTCAGTGTCTGAACTACAGGTAGTTTATTTGAAGCCAGAGCAAAATTGGCTTTCTCTCTGAATTGAGAGCTTCTTTTTCTATTGACAAAGCCTTGTCCTTGAGCTGAGGCTGAAGCACCCATATTTTATTTCCATCCATATAATTTCAGCTTCCAGTTTCTAGTAAACATTTTTAGAATCTTTTCCCACTTCATTTTCTTTGCATACTCTGCTTGGAAAAGATCATTGGTAGTCCTCAACTTAGAACCACAATTGAGCCCCAAATTTGTGTTGCTAAGCAAATCAGTTGTAAAGTGACTTTTGCCCCAAGTTATGACCTTTCTTGCCACAGTTGCCGTTGTTAAGTTAGCGATCCAGATGTTAAGTGAATCTGGCTTCCCCTTGCCTTTGCTTACCCAGGAGGTTGCAAAAGGTTATCACATGGCACTGGGATGGCAATATGAGTGTCAGGGTTCCAGGTAACACCCCCAACGAAAGAAGACTCCAAGGTTTGAGATTCCTTAAAGTTCCACTTTATTAGAGATGTCGTATTGGCACATCTGGGAAAACCCGAATCTGAAAGTTTGCAGGTTTTCCCCACCCAAACGAAAGTTCAAGTCCCTGCTCAGCACCCTGCTCAGCATCACATGGTCCAATCAGGCACAGTCCCAACTGGAGGTGCCTCCCAGTCACACCACTCCAGGTGCAGGGCAAAACGTCCTTGACTCTCTGAGAAAGGAATGTTATTTTGACTATATCTATCCCACTCCATATAATTCCCCCTTCCCAATT
Organism: Natrix helvetica; assembly: GCF_964273705.1. Lineage (NCBI taxonomy): Eukaryota > Metazoa > Chordata > Lepidosauria > Squamata > Natricidae > Natrix > Natrix helvetica. Next base: position 69,751,363 of record NC_138549.1, on the reverse strand, counting down.
TCCCTCAGCATTAAATGTGGCAGGTCTGAAGGCCCAATGCAAAAGATGGCTGCCAGGCCAGTGAGTCAGTTTCCAAGCAACTGATTTTTGATCACATGATCATGGAGAACCTACAATGATCATAAGCGTGACAAATGATCATGTCACTTTTTTTCAGTGCCGTTGTAAGTTTGAACAGTCCCTAAACGAACTGTTGTAAACCAAGGACCACTTGTACTGAACATCTCCTTATCCTAGTAGAAAAAGTCACCGTTAAGGACAGGTTAAAATAAATACATCCTTTCAATCTCAATGTCAAGGTTCCAACTAATGGACCCAAGCAAATCAGAACTCTGAGGCTTTCGCTTTCCTCAAAGAATTCCTTTATTGGGCACATCATATCAGCACTCTTAATGTAAAACCAACTCTGAATCTTCCCCATGGCCTTAACATAACATAACATAACAGAACAGAACAGAACAGAACAGAACATAACATAACAGAACAGAATAGAATAGAATAGAATAGAATTCTCTATTGGCCAAGTGTGATTGGACACACAAGGAATTTGTCTTTGGTGCATATACTCTCAGTGTACATAAAAAGGCAGGATGCACTCATCAAGAATCATAAGGATAGCACTTAATGATAGTCATAGGGTACAAAGAAGCAACCAGGAAGCAATAAATATCAATATAAATCAGGATGCAAGCAACAAAGTTACAATCCTACAGTCATAAGTGGGAGGAGATGGGTGATAGGAACTATGAGATTAATAGTACTAGTAATAGTAATGTAACCTTAGTGAATGGTTTGACAGTGGTGAGGGAATTATTTGTTTAGCAGAGTGATGGCGTTCAGTTGTCTTGATGTGCAGTGTCATTTTATTTATTTATTTTTATTTATTTATTTATCAACACAAATACAACATATATATGTGTGTGTGTATTTGTGTTACAACCCCTGGTATGCCCAAATATGGGAGGGAACTCACTACTCCCCCTTTCTGTTCTTCGGCTCATTACAGAAAACCATCCAGGAAGAAAACCATAAATAGCTTGAAATAGATCTATATTAGTCTCCCTTTATTTATTTATTTATCTGCACAAATACAACACTATATATATATTTATCCGCACAAATAGAACACTATATATATATTTAAAACAGACAAGGACAAACAATACATAAAACATAAAATCATCATCATTTACATATACATATAGCATGTTGTTTGGTTACAAATCATTTGTGCATCACTGCTTTCAATTATATATAAGGTCACAGATTGTCCATCAGGTATACATAGGTACATTATTGTCATTGTAATCATATATTCAATTACAATTGTTATTCTTTCATTTTAAACCAATGTTCTAAAGATTAGATTCATGTATGTACCAACATTCCATTGCATGTTGAGGGGTCTGTAAATATTTTTTGACTCGTGCAGTCTACAGGTCCTCAATGGAAGGCAGGTTGGCAGTAATTGTTTTTTCTGCAGTTCAGCATAATTCAAACAAGCAACAATCCCTTCCCCCAAGTGTCACTTGTCACATTGGCCAATTAGGTTAATTGGTGGGCTTCTCGGGAGCTCCTCTCCTCCTTCCTCCATCACCTAGGAGATGACCTTGGTTCTCATGGGAAAGTTTTACATTGTGTCTAGTAGGGAATCCCTTCCTTCTCCCCTCTCCCACGGTGTGTGGCAACGACGAGCAGGAAAAAAATGTCTTCTGCCAGGTTCAGTTCAACATTGACACTCAAACACTGAACAAGATTTTGCTAGCCATTATGACTGAATCTTCTATAGCAGTTTTCTTTTTTTCTTTTCTTTTTTTGCACTGTCATTTATGCAGCTGACTTAAATCTCAAGATTATTAGTACAAAAATTGCCCCTGGTCAAAAGCAACTCATCTAACAATTTTTCTTTTAAAAAAAAGCACTGGACCACATAGGAGTAAAAGAATAGATATACGATAGAAAAAATGGGCAACAAAGCTGAGCATACTCTGGTATTTTAACAGAAGAGCTCTTTTGAACAAGGTACAATGGCTAAATCCACTGAATAGATGGAAGATAATTGAAGTGCTAAGCAATAACAGAGCAAATGCCTGATTTGGGATTTATAGGATTATGATCTAGCACATAACAAATGCGATGATCACATACTTCTGTTTTTCAACCCATCAGTAATCACATTCATATTCTCCCCCCCTCTCTCTCTCTGTCTCCCCTCCCTCCCTCTCTCATTTTGATTTGTTGAAATATAAAAGAAAGTATATTGTCAGACATTCTGCTTAGGCTAACACATACCAAAATGTATGGGTTGATTTCTGAATTTTGCTGGAATCTAGTTCATGCATTCCACAGCAGGATGGACCTCCCACCTTCCCACATAATGCCATTCTTTCAATCAGATGGCTAAAAGAAAAACTTTCATGTCATGAAGCATAGACTGTTTCAATGCATTGCATTTCTAAGGGGTTAGGAGATATTGGGTTCCAATCAACACAGGGGAATTATTGAATCTGTCATCTGCACCTCTATAACTGTCTGGTTTGGTTCTGCAACCCAGCAAGACAGATACAGACTTCAGAGGATAATTAGAACCGCGGAAAAAACAATTACTATCAACCAGCCTTCCATTGAGGACCTTTACACTGCACGAGTCAAAAAGTGGATTGTGAAAATATTTACAGACCCGTCGTATCCTGGACATAAATTGTTTCAACTCTGTACACTCTCATGTACACTGAGAGCATATGCACCAAAGACAAATTCCTTGTGTCCAATCACACTTGGCCAATAAAGAATTCTATTCTATTCTATTCCATTCCATTCTATTTGCCTAGGGAGATCCCTCAATAGAAATCTTACTCTTACTGACATATTCCTGTATGTGGAAAGACAATTGATTGCAACCTAACAAGAAAGTGCTAGCTTCATGTATTGTACTAAGTCAAATCTGAACTATAGTTATGGTATTCAATAAGCCATAATTGTGTGAGTTCAGGCAATACACTAAATCAAAATGGAACAAAAAATATCCTGACTTTACAAATCATATCTTTCATGTGTCAGAAAGTTTCTGAATCCCAAAACTCAGCTAAATCAAGAATGGGATACCTCCGAGAATGGGATGCCTATCATCTGGTTTCATTCTGAACATATTCTTATTTTTCGGTAAATCTTTCATGATTTTTATATTTGCTATGCATGCATGATTAATGCTTCCCATGTAAACTAATACTAATGTTTGGATCTGTAAATACTATTTATTCATGCCTTAGGAACTATTAGAACTGTTGCTGAAGGCATATTCTGAAACAATCATGCCGTGAGTCCAAAAACCTTCAAGACTGACATTCTACCTTTAAAACAAATCTTTACTACAGTCATAGACCAACATATGAAGAGTGGGATACTGTCTATTCAACAGTGTAAGTTATACATTAGTGTCTTTAAAAAATGAAAAACTAGAAGATATATTAAAATAGAATATGCATGTCTGTGTGTGCGCGTGTGTATAGAAAGAGAGAGTCTCAAAGGAGAAATAGAAATATTAGATGGGCATAGAGGTGCTTAGCATGAGGAATACTATAAAGTTATAGTTAGAAAGTGGAATACTATATCAAATTACCGAGCATTCTAACATGGCAAGCTACATGTTCATTAAGTTTAGTTTAGGTCATTTTCCACCAAACAAGGGCCAAATCATAGACAAAGAATTGCTGGAGAACAAAAAAACTGACATCCCAATATACACCAACAGCATAAACAGATACCAACACATACTAATACCTTAATTGGAACCATACCAGCAACAGCAAGAGATTGATTTTCAAATGTAATATATGTAACATATGCCTGCATTCTCCAGTATTTCTTGCACATTTCAGATTCAATCCCTAAAGATCCAGGGAATGCAGTTAAAAACAAAGGAATGGCGTCTCTTTGCAAAATATACTTAAAACATTTTCAGTTCAATTTCTAAAATATGGATGGTGGCTTACCAGGAAAGACTCCAAATAAAGCAAAAGGAGATGTAACACAAACCACATTAGAATCCCTGCCTGAGGGTTATTAACCTAACAATATGCAGAGATCTGGAACGTGGGTCCTTGGTGCTCTGTGAACTTGCTTGTTTTCTTGCAGATGTTTCAATATCAAACCAGGTAACATCTTCAGAGATCTGGAGGCTTATCATGGGAAACCAGGATGAGTAATCAGGGAAGAAACAGGTGATGGGTACTGACCTGGTCTGATTATCCTTCAAATCATTGTGTGCTTCACTGTTCGTTGCTAAGAAAAGGGAGGCTTTCAACAGCAGCCATGTCTTTTTCAGTTTTTACATCAAGGATAAGAAACTTCCAGATATTTTAAACAACACACCCATAAATATCAAATTGATAGGGCTGGTTATCAGAGATTATGAGAACCTCTTGAAGACACCAGGCTTCTTCCTCCTGCCTGATATGATTTGTCATCACTTAGTCTATATTTAACTGTATTTCAAATTTAATGGAAGACATATATAAAGTATATCCAAATACCTTGAGTTATGCATATAATCTGACTTGTTGTTTTGGCTCAACATATCATGTAAACCCAGTTTTTCTGGTTTTTAACCTGTCTTAATATGCTGTGAAAATGGTCCATCAGTAAACAATCCATGGTTTAAAGTTTAATATGACAAAGAAACCTAGTCAGAGTTTTCCTTCACTTAAGAGGGGGGAATTGTTCCGTCTTTAAGTGCTGAGGTTAAATTTAGATTCTTCAACTAAATTTAACAACATAAAATGAGATAAATTTAATATCATGAGGATAACACACACACACACGTGTGTGTGTGTGTGTTGTATTTGTGCTGATAAATAAATAAAGGGAGACTAGTATAGATCTATTTCAAGCTATTTAGCTCTCATATATTCTTTTTCATGACCAGAATAGCTGATATTTGAGCCAAGTCTTCTATAACTGAGCACAGAAATACACAACAATGGATATACAGGTCTGTGTGCCACAACAGGCTTTCCAGCCAAGAAACAAAAGACTGGCCTGCATTTTGTTGGCTGTATAAAAACTCTCTCATGTGTAGGTTTGGAAAGGCCACAAAAGAAGGCCTTATTCTCTTCCTCTTCTCCTTGTGAGCTTCAGCTGAAAGCACTCATCTCATTTCCGAGCCTCCCAAAAGTCTGCAGCCAAATAGCCGCACGGATTCTCTAATCACAAAACAGATTTTTTTACTTATGAGGGATAGTTTTTGTTGCAATGCCGTGTGATATGCCCTTCCCAGATTAACATGAAGTTTTAAACGTGAATGTCTTTTGGATGTCATTACATCTCATAATTCTGCAAAGCAGTTCTTGGATCTTTTTTCGCCCTACCACATTTTTAAAAGGATGCTTTCAGATGAAATGTGTTTCAAAGTGCATGCCTTTTTTTGAGCGAGAATGTGCTTTTCAAAGTGTATTTTGATGTAGACTGGAAGTATTTTGTCTCCCACTCTTTATGACCAGCCATTTCTATTGTGCCATTCATGTGGCAATGCTCCATTTGTCAAAGGAGACGTGTAGAGAAGAGGTGGATGCTTAAGCCAAGAAATCCTAGTGCTGAAAAAGGACTTTTATGCATTGTGCTCTCTACATATCATCAAGTTGAGTCAAAGCAATTTATGACTCATGTGCCATCAAGTCATTTTTGGCTAGTGACCACATAGACAGATTTTATCCATGACAAGTTGTCCCTATCCTGGTCTTTCAGGTCTCCTAACAGTGTCTCACGGCCACTGTAACTGAGTCCATCCTGCTTATTGCTGGTCATCCTCTTCTTTTTCCTTCCACCTTTCCAAGCATTAAAGTCTTTTCCAGAGAGCTAGGTTTTCACATAATGAACACTTGTTTATGCCAATTCCTATACTATCTTTACTATGTGTTGTTCCAAGTGTCTACCCAATGGTGTAGTTCTGATCTGTGGCTAAGCCACATTACCAGCAGAATAACAGAGTTGGAAGGGACCTTGGAGGTAGGGAACTCCCAAAAGGCAAGACACTGCAGCAGGAATGGCGATAGTTTGAAGTCAGGATTGCATTTGGTTTCTCTAGATGGGAGGGTCCTCTCATGCCCTATTTCAGCACCTTTCGTTTTAAAGAATTTTGCAGTAAGGAAGTAAAGGGAAGACTCAAACAGCCCCAGAGGGGAGGAAGGCAGACTCTACCCCCATTCTGCAACTAACTAGATCTAATAGAACCAGGGAATTGAAACTAACAAGCTGCTGGGCAACCACTCTCTTACTGAGGTTAGGAGGAAGGTAAAGTGATTAAAACCGACATACACGGAGAAATAGGTAAACAAGCAACAAACATTTTCTGTTTTTTTTAAAGCATTGCAAGAGGAAAAAATAGGGCTTCCATGAAAACACATTTCAGAATGTTTTCTCTTCCCCATTTCCATTGTGGATATCTGTTCTCTGTTTTGTTGGAGAAAAACTGCTGTGAAAAAAGAGAGAATGGGAGATGGCAGGTATGATACAGGAACACAAAAAGAAAGGGCTAATGGAAAAGGCAAACACTGGGAGAGAAACTACTGCATGAAAATGAGATATTAACCTGAGTGGAGGGGATAGGTCCAAATTTCCCAACACTTCCAACACATGTTTCTAATGAGAAACCCATCACTAGTCATTTGACTCTACCTCCAAATAAATTGGTAACAACTCATAATTTATTTTATTCATTTATTTGTAGACAGGACCAGAATAATAGGAAAATACTACAGTACTTTGATACCAGTGCAAATTATAATAATTAAAGACTACTTAGCTTCATGGACTGGGGACAAAATAAGGGCAGAGTTGTAGAACCAAGGAGGAAATTTGGTATTTTCAAGGCATGATTGTGTTATGGTTAAGTGCATGAAAGGACAGAGCCAAATCCTTGCTTTGTCACTGCTAACTAGAGATATTTGTTGCTTTACACACATTAGAAAACTTCACCCTAGTTTTATCATCTTGAGCAGATTAATAAATCTGAGATAGAGTGTTCCTGTTAGATTGAGTAATGGTTAGGCACACACAGGCTTACGGTAACAACAGCTCTTTATTAAGTCCAACAAGTGAGAACAATCCAGCGAAGGTTGAGTCTGACAGCAACCCTTTTATAGGGAGCTGTCAAACCCTTCGACCAATAGGATTAAACCTCTGGGAGACGACTTCCGGTTCCTGCTGGCGACAGACATGTTGTCCGCCGCTCGTCTCCCCGGTTGGCTCCGTAAGGAGCACAGAGGGCCCTAGAGGGTTCCCCTGCCGAAGGGCGGCTTGCTGAAGTCCCCCGGAATTGGCGGCAGCCGGCAGGGTTGTTTTTCAGCTTCACCTAGGAGCCGGGGAGCGGAGGGGGGGGCGAGGGACAGTGTTGTGCTGCTCTCTCTTTCGCCGAATGGCTCTGGAAGAAAGAGAGTATTTGGAGAAGCGCGGCTGGATCCTGGTGGTGGGGGACCCATCCTGAACTCTTTGATCGTTTAAAAGAAAAGCAGCAGACTTCTGTAAGTTCTGTGTTCAACCTATTTGAATAGAGATTAGAGGGGGATGTTTCTTTCTTCTACCCCCCCCCTCGGATTAAGCGGCATTTGAACGATCTCTCTTAGAAGAGAGAGAACAAAGACTGACCCGTCACTTGAGCTAGCTAACTGAGAAAGATCTTTATCACAACTGCTAGAAATGACTGCAGAGCCGTTTTTCCTTTAAAAGCTTTCATAGAGATTTCTGTTTTCTTTCTCCCTGTGGAAAGAAGAGCCAAGATGGTGCCCGCCCTTCTCTGTTTGTCTACTTATAAATGAAGTCTCCCCTTTGAAACTACCTTCAGCCTTATTACTCTCTCTGAGAGAAACCGAGACCCCTCCCTGATACGTGGCTCTTCTGAACTTTAACTATTTGATCCCCTTCTTTTGGTTTGCCTCGGTGCCTTGGAACTGTGAACTGCCGCTTTCGGCTTTGTTTGCCTTTTGGGATCAGTACAGCTGCGCAATCCTCAGACGCCATCTTCTTGGGAAAAGACTTACATCTCTGAATTTTAAACAAATGGGGCTTAAGAAACCACCGACAGGCAAGTCACTTTCGGCCCCCTTATCTGCCTCCTCCAGTCCTAGTATGCAACAAACGAAAATTACCTCACTGTTACAGCAAGAGGGGATTGGAGAGGGACCAAAAGAACTATCTGTCTATCCAGCCAGAACAGAGGACCTTGGTGGAAATCACTGTAGTTAGAACAAGTATCTAACACCACTTCCCTCTAGGATGGAACAATCCTACTTGTTATGTAGTCACGCAGGTAGGCGGGCTTTTGGGTAGCTCTGCCTGACCTGCGCAGTTCAGTAGGAGGGGTTTCCTTGGACAGGTCGGATGGACCTGTCTGCTCCGCAGCTCCACTTGGTGGAAGCTCCTGGAATCTTTCACAGGACACTGCTGGAGCTTCTAGAGCTGATTCATTTGGAGCTCACTGTGGGCCTGCAACATAACCAGATAAGTTTCCCAGTACCCTCAGGCTTGAGCTGGCCATGGAAGGAGTGAGTATTTGCTCCGTTTGGGTAGGGCTTTGGCTAGCTCGTGCAGGAGTTACCTCTGGTTGTCTAAGAGTGGAGTTGGAGAGGCGGCAACGGAGTGGGTCGATATGCCTCCTCCAATTCCTACCGTCCTTGAGCTCTAGGAGGTAAGAGCAAGGGCCGGTGATACCTATCACTGTGGCAGGAATCCACAGTTCCCCCGGCGTAGTTGTGGGGGTATACCGAATCCCCTACGCTAAATGTCCGGATCTTGCTTGTGGAGTCTGGGAGTGATGAGGCAGAATAATTGGGATGTAGCCGGTCTAAGTGGGATCTTAGCCGGTGACCCATGAGAAGATCAGACGGGCTTCTCCCTGTAGTGGCACTGGGTGTGATGTGCTGAATTAGCAAATAGTGGTCAACCCGTGTTTGCCAATCTCCCGGGCCCATCCTAGAGAGGGCCTCTTGCAGATCTCACCATTCTCTCCATTGGAGGCCATATGGAATGGCGCGACCAGGGCATACCTGATTCCCAGAGCTGCTAGGAAGGTCTCAAATTGCATGGCTGTGAATTGGGGCCCATTGTCAGAGACCAAGACATCGGGCAGGCCATGCCAGTAAGCCCAACAATGGCTTGTGGTCCATAACCAGTTCAAAGTCCGGGCCATATAGATACTCATGGAACCTCTTTACTCCGGCCACTGCAGCCAAAGCCTCATGGTCCAGCTGGCTGTAGTTCCGCTCTGCGGAAGACAAGGTCCTGGAGTAAAATGCAATAGGGGCTTCGGTTCCATTGGGCATGCGGTGGCTGAGGACAGTGCCGACACCAAATGGGGAAGCGTCGAGGTCAGCACCAACGGCAGGGTCTGGCTTTATTGTACCAGAAAGGAGTCCGCCGACAGGAGTCGTTTTACAGCGGCAAATGCGGCAGCCTCGGCTCTGCCCCAGGACCACTTCATGTTCTTAGCCAGGAGATGGTGTAAGGGCTCAGCAATGGTGGCTTTCTATTTAAGAAAGATGCTGTAGAAATTAAGGAGCCTGAGGAATGCCTGCAGCTCGATTTGATTGCGAGGTGTGGGGGTATCCTGAATTGCTTTAATTTTTTGTGTGGTCGGGTGAATCCCAGAGCCATTGATTAGGTACCCTAAGAATTCAACCCTTGGCACGTTAATTTGGCATTTCTCTTTTTTGAGACGGAAGCCTTTGTCTCTAATTCAAGCCAAAACTGTTCAACTCCTGGAATCCCCTGCAAAAGCCGTTCAATGACGCTTTGGAACAGTCCAGGGGAGATACTAACTCTGAATTGTAGACGGTGACATTTGAATGCACCCCTGTGCATCACAATGGTTTGCCATAGCGCCATCTACAGGCAATTGTTGGTATGCCTGCACCATGTCCAATTTTGCGAAAAAAATTTCCAGGGCCTAATGACTGAAGGAGGTGCTGTACAATGGGTACAGGGTAGGCGCTTTGTTGTAGCCCTTTATTTATTGTGCACTTGTAGTCCATGCAGATGTGGAGAGACCCATCAGATTTGACAGGTGTCAGTATAGGAGTCTCCCAGCATGCGTGATCAACTGGCTCTAGGATTCCCTGGCCTATGAGCTTGTCAATTTCCCTGTCAATTTTGGGGTGGATAGCAAACAGTACTCTCCTGGGTTTTAGCCTTATTGGGGCTATGTTGGGATCCAAACTAAAGGAAATTGGAGTCCCCACATACTTACCCAAACCGGTGCCTAAGACGTCCTCGAACTCTTTAAAGATGGCTTCAGCGCCGTCGTCTTTCAAGGCGTTGATACCAGGCACTTCTAGGCCCAGGGTTTAGAACCAATCTAGTCCTAGGAGGCTTTGCAGTTTGCCGCTGACCACTGTCACTGGGAGTTTCCCGCTGAACTGCTTGAACTTTACCTGGAAGTTGCCTTGGCCCACGATGGGGACCTGGTTTCCCTGGTAATCTCATAGGCGGATGTCAGGGGTGCGAAGATGCTGCTTTTTTAGGCTAGGGATAGCCTGCTTTAGGGTAGACCATGGCATGATGGTCAGTGATGAACCGGTGTCAATCTCCATCTCACATGGAGAGTCTTCGGTGAGGACTGTAACCTTCAACTTTTTTGGCCGCCTGGTGCAGACTTGGCTGATTGACGTATGGTAGGTGACTCTATTGTGGCCCTCTGAGCACCGTCGTGGCTTCTGCCAGGCCCCTTGGATGGGCCTCTGTTGGCGGTTTGGTGTGCTTCTAGGCTGCCAGGTAGTGGCAGGGAATTCGCTCCGGCACACCTTGGCGATGTGCCCCTTTTGCCGCAGCACTGGCAGGTTGCATTGCGGAAATGGCAAGACGATTTGGCATAGTCTCCTCCACAGCTAGCGCAAGGCAGGAGACGTGGTTTGAATTTGCACGCTGGCTGGGTGCGGCTACTGCGCATGCGGCAGCTATCATCTTCCTCGCCTTCTGAGCTCTCAGCCTCTGCAGCCTTGTGATGTACGCATGTACTCTTTTGCGCGTCTTGTGGAGCGCTTTGGTGCTGCAGAGTTTCAGTAGATTTGATGGCTGATTCGGACACCCTGGCTTCGTCCAAGGCAATCTGCAGAGTGAGATTAGATTTAGCAAGTAACCTCCTCTATAGGTTAATGTCCCGCATGCCGCAAATTATGCGATCCAGAATCAGCTCGTCCAGGTCTGGGAATTCGCAGTACGCTGCGGCCTTGCAGAGTGCCACAACGTACTCATTAATCGACTCACTCTCTTTCTGGTTCCTGATGTTAAACTCATGCCGGCGAATGTGCTTGGACAGTTTTGGGGCATAATGGGTCCTCAGCATCTGCTGGAGCACAGACCAGGTGACTGATTGTAGCGGTGTCAGCTGAGAGAGGTCTTTCGCTATCTCGAACACTTCCCAGCCACAGTATCCGAGGAACATGTTCTTCTTGCGGCCTTCAGAAAGGTCCATGAGGTCATTTGCCTGGAGGAAGCAGTCAAATCGTAGCAAGTACAAATCCCAGTGCTCAGTGACTGGTAATATGGAGTTGGTGGGGCATGCATGGCCATTTTGTGTTCAGAGGGCGTTTTGAGTTTGCCGCTCAAAAATGTCTGCTCGAAGCCACGCTGAGCTCCAGGCTGGATGTACTTGCTGGGTTGCTACGCTCTTTTTTGTTCGCCTAGTTGCCTTTCAATCCCACCTTCGTCATCAGTGTTAGATTGGGTAATGGATAGGCACACACAGGCTTAACAATAACAACAGCTCTTTATTAAGTACAACAAGTGAGAACAATCCAGCGAAGGTTGAGTCTGACAGCAGCCTTTTTATAGGGAGCTGTCAGACCCTTCGACCAATAGGATTAAACCTTTGTTCCCACCAAAACAGAGGACCTTGGTCGAAACCACTGTAATTAGAACAAGTATCTAACAGTTCCCTACTTTCATTTTGCATTAACTATGGGTATATTTCTGTTCTACTTTCATTAAAGGGATGAATTCTACCTTCTGTACCCCTGAATATGCTATCAAACCTCAAACCCATTGGTTCTAAAGCACTACTCCACATTCAGAAACTAGATAACAGCTTACAATAACAATTATGATAACAAACTAGATTGTGGCAAGAGAGGCAAGATCGATTGACAATGTAAACCATATATATTCTCTATGGTGACTCAAGGACTGGTAGATAGCATCGCAATTCTAAGCATGCATAGGGATGAGCCAGACTTCTAAGGGACCCTAGTTTGCTTCTATAACTAGACCAATCCTGCTAGCTCCATGGTTTGAACAAAGTAGCAATTTTTCATTGGGTAAACCAGCCTCAAATAAAGAAAAGAAGTCTTTTAAAAATAAGCAGTCCAGATAGAAGAAGAATAGTAGATTTTAGATGCTCAAAGGGCAGCAAGATTGACGGTTTTGGATTGACTGCTAGACATCAAGGTTAAAAGACAAGATGGGATGAGCAAGAGGCAGGTTTATTGTCTTTGTACCTTGCTTGTGCATTTTCTAAAGACAGGTCTTTTACTAGTTCTAGATTATTCCAGAAAAACATGATGAACCAAAGAAAGCAGAGTGCAAGGAGCATAGGACAAATGTTCAGGATTGAAAGGGACAGAAACTCATATCAGTATGAATTTGTGTCTGAATGTTCTCAATAACTGCATATCAAGACATCCAGGGCCCAGCGCAATTTCGACACGATAGAATTTCAAGGCATGCAAGGAAGAACATGGACTGAAACTCTTGCTAGTAGTATAGGGCATGACACAGAGCATCAGAATCCCTGAGATTATTGCAAGGGAACCAAGCAAACTGTGGCTCTTTCTGAGAAATATATTTCAAGTAGCAACATGTGCAGTAAGAGCCTTGGTAACCAAACAAAAAAGCACAAAAAGAACCATCTGTAACAATCAGTAAATGCTATTCAGCAGTACTTACAAAAGACTTAATAGGGTAAATCACACATTGTTTACAGTCTTTAGATAAATATAGAACACATTTTCTCCATAGAATAACACATGCATTTCATAATTTATAAATGGGTGACTTTGCTGCCATTTTGCCAGCTTTTAAGGGTCCCTTTGTAAGGCTACTAAAACTAGGCTACAAAAATCCAAATGGGCACTAGATAACAGGAAAGAGTTAGCAGCTCTGTGCTCCCAATTTAATAGATATCTGAATATTTTCATCACAGGTTCAGGAAGCTCTAACCAGTGGTGGGATTCAAATAAGTTAACAACTGGTTTGCAACAGCCAACCTAACTCTAGGTGAACTGATTGTTAAATAACAACCACTAACACCCACTATCAAAGTTGATCTTGGGTGCTGCGCTGCTATGGAGAAATGGGAAATGAAGCGGCTGACACATAGGAAGGAGGAGGAGCTGGGAGAAGAAAGAGGGAAAGTGGCCTTCTCCTTCCCTCGCGTTGGCTGCTCCGTTGCCCATTTCTCCATTGCACTGCAGCGCCAAGGATCCACTTTGATAGCGATCGTGAAGGGTAATTTAACAACTAGTTCATGTGAACCGTTGCAAACCTGCTGAATCCCACCACTGGCTCTAACCTTTCATGTGACCCTGATGTTGGGAAAGACCAAAGGCAAAAGGAGAAGAGGATGGCAGAGGATGAGATGGTTAGAACATGTCATTGATGCAATGAGCATGAATTTGGGCAAACCCCAGGAGAAAATGGAGGGCAGGGACGCATGGCATGCTATGGTCCATGGGGGTCACAAAAATTGGATATGACTTAGTGAATAAACAAAAACCACAAAAACTTTGACCCCTTCCAAACTTCTCCCAATTTAGTCATTGATACATGCTGCTTCTCATAATGTCAGCCTTTCCCTGGAATCAGAGGAGCAAGAATGCTTTGTTGTCTTTTTATAGAGAAGACTTTTCTTCCTCCTCCTTCCCATCCTATCCCCCACAAATACAACATCAAACAGCAACACTGTCTTTTTAAGGAGGAAGAGCAGCCAGTGACTATGGGACAAAATAACTAAAAAATGACTATTGGAGTAAATGAGAAATTAAAGGTTTGTGGTAGTGTGTTCAAAACCTGACTTACAGAATGATAAAAAATAAACGGGGGTGGAAAAACTGCTACATGATTAAAGAATGGAAGGTCCATATTCAAGAAAATTAAAGGCTAACACCTTTTCAGAGTTCTTCAAACATTTTTCATTCATTGGTACTCTGCTATGATCGTTGTGCTAAAATTTTTGAAAATGTTTTCTTTAAAAAGAATGAAATCTTTCTTTGTTAGGAAGTAATTACAGGGGCAGCTTATGTACTTCACAAGATCCATTATACCCACCTGACAAAGCTGAAATCCTAGGTAAATTCCAGCTATTCCTCCACTGTCAGTCATCTATTTGAGAATGGCAAGGTGTGTAGTTTTGAAAGCCTTCTGAGAACAATAAACAAACTTTCTACCTGAATGACTCTTTCCATTGAAGTGCCTTTCCTGAGAAATATTTAGGCTTAGAGCCTGCAATTGTTTTCCACTTCAACATAACTGAGCCCAATTTATTCATGTTGATAAACAAGTTTACTATTATTACTTATCATTTATTATAAATAATAATTACTATTGTTCAGTTTGTAGGAGAAAAGAATGATTCTCTAATCATAATGCCTGGATGCATTATAACTGAAGCAATTGAACACTTCCTAAAGTCTTCTTTAGATTGAGGGGTTGAGGGGTTTCAAAGGATGATATCTATATTGGAGATACCTTGAGAGAAACAAATGGCTCTTCAGAAAAATGACAATTTTGCAGTACTGTATTGTACTCCAAACATACAGAGCAGAATGCTAGCCATATGTGCAATTTGAACTGTATGAGAAGGGTGTAATTCACTTTAGCCCTTACCCTCTCCCTCTGAAAATGTTCTAATGCTGGGAAAAATGAAATGAAAGAAGAAAACAACCAGTGACAAAGTGGATGAACTCAGTGAATGTACCATTGGAAGACCTGAAAGATCTGATTAGGGACAGATCGTCCTGGATGTAATCTAGCTATGTGGTTATGACTAGTCAGAAACATCTTGATGGCACATAATCTATCCTACTCCCTCCTGCAGTTAAATTGGCACCAGTCTAACCTAACAGCTCTGCCATTTGCATAATGTTGGCTTTATCCAGTCCAGGATTTTATAGGCTTCTACTGACACTTTGTCACTTTATGTTTTAGGTTAAAAGTAGGCTTTTTTTAAACCTGCAAATAAGAAGGGTTGCGGGTTCTGGCACACAACACCGTCTATAAAATCTATGCTACTTTGCAGTCTTTTTTAGGACAGCTAGATCAACTGAACTGTTTCTGGCTGTTGCCATAAGTATGGGCACATTCAGTAAAATGATGCTGCCCCCTTTTCTTCTCACAGACTGACATCTGCAGACGTTTCTCTTCTGGCACTCAGACAAAATTCCCTGCTTTGTTGTATTTTTAAATATATCTGCTACAGTAAGCTCTGTATAAAAACCCAGAGCTTTCTCAACCTACTTTTCTTCCTTCTGCTTCCCATCCTATTACCCACAGACACAGCCTCAAACAGCAACGCAAAACAGCAAACTAGAGTTGAGGAACCCAGAAAGGGAGAAATATTTCCAAATGGCCCAAAATATGAAAGTCTACTTCAAAAGTGAAAGCCTTCCAGCCCAAGGTTCCAGTTTTTTATTCCCACCTAAAGTATCGAGAGTCTTTAAAAAGAAAAAATAAGAGGGGACTGATCTGTGCAAAAGTGTGAACTGGTACAAATGAAAAAAAAAACAAGACTTCTTCTCTGTTGTTACAGCACCCACCTTTGTGCATGTTTCTTGGCAGCTACTGCAGTTGACAAAGAAGAGTGACAATCCCAGAAAGGAGTGTGTGAGGAGGGAGATGCATTGAGCACATTCAGCAGCAGTGACAGCACAATTCAGTACCAAACATCAACAAGCACTATAGAGAGAGGAGGGAGTTGATGATTTGGGCAAATTTATAATGACAGTGTTTTTTCGGACACAAGAAGTGGTGGGATGCTTTGTAAACCAGTAGCCGGGAAATGATCTTAGTCTGCTGACTCATGTTCATTGTCCTTCCCAAACCACTCCTGATTTGCCCAAAGCTTTCTGTACTGTCTGTTATTTTGCTTCTGCCTTCACTTCTCAGGAAAACAGGTCTAGAACCATCTGTGGTTTGACTTCAGTTTGTTTTCTATTGGCAAAGAGCGGAAGTCATTGGCAAACAAGACAGTGGCAGCTACTGAAGAGGCACAGGGGACAAGCAGGGAGAGTTAATGGGCATGATTGAAGACAGTCAAAACTATAAGCTATGTGGCTTGTGTTGTCTGAATAATGTCACCCATACTTATATGACATATATGAAGTAAACACCATTTTTTTTCTTCCATTTACTGAGAGAAGCACTTAGGAATGGGCCATTCAGTGCCATTTCTAACAAGGTCCCTTCTGGAAAGACAACTCAGTGTCTTACAAATCTAGAAAGATTATACCACTGTTCTTAACAGATTTTTTTTTGTTGTTGTTAAAGGAATGTGGTTATTTGGAGGTTAGAATAGAGGATAGACATTTGGACACAATATCCCATGAATGTAGCAGCTATACAATATACTGTCTGAATATGGACGGTTTTGCAAAATAGAGTATTTTGAAGCCCACATTTTAAAATTATATTAATATCTAAGAATTATAAATTTTCTCCGCTGATATCTTGTCTGAGTGTGTGTATGTGAGTATTTGTCTTGTGTTTGTAATTGGTTTTAATTCATTTTATGATTGTTCGCTGCCGAGAGTCACTTGCACAAACAAACAAATAAATGTATTTAAATGATCCCAAAAGGGGAAGATAGGTGAGAGATTCAGAGGTCAGAGCTGAACTGATTTAACAGATTAAAGGGAAAGTATAAACTTTATATCATGCAAGTTATTCCCCAAATCTGCAAGCAGTTCCATTGACATCATCGGTATGACTAATGCACGTAAGAATTGTTCAGGGAGCAAAATCCTTTGATGAGATTAACCTACTTCAGAATGTCTTCAAGATACATCCACTCTTTCTCTAATTGGTCAGAAGCTTCTACATTATGCATTAACTAAAATGAATTAAAAACTAGCCTTGCCTGAGTAATATATCCTCCAGAGGGATTTTGTTTCCTTCTTTCCAGAATTCTTTAAAAATATAAATGTTGAGTAAGATATTGTTAGTTCATTTATTCATTCTGTCTATAACATTAACGGTGCTGTAACTTTTGAGGAGATGACAGTGTCAACATAATACTTAACTTGCCAAAGTACAATTGTCTTTCTCTTTGTCTCCTTTAAACCTTTTTGTAATAATTCAATAAATATTATATTACTATGTTTAGAAATCTGGCTTGAAGAAAGATATTTGATGACACATTTTATTTTTCAAAGGAAGTAAGATTTCTCCATTAATATTTTAGCCCTGTGGATATACGCAGATTAGAGAATTGCATTGCTCTAGAAAAGTTGCTAAAATGATACAAAACATTTTATTCTATTCCAATTAAATCTATATACCAGTGATGGCGAACCTTTTTTGGCTCGCATGCCACAAGTGGGGGGGGAGTGCAGGGGGGTCGTGTGTGGGCGTGCCGCACCCATAATGCAATGCGCGACCCCCCAGTGTGCATGCGTGCACAACGCGCGACCCCCCCCCATTTTTATATGCTTTTTTCGCCCTCCCCAGGCTCCAGAGGCTTTATAGGAGCTGGGGAGGGCGAAAAGAGCCTCCCCCACCCCCTGGTGGCCCTCCAGAGGCTTCCCTGAAGCTTTTGGAATGCTTAAAACTACCCTCCAAGCAACCCGGAAGTGACTTCGGGTTGCTTAGAGAGTCGTTTTAAGCGTTCCGAAGACTTCAGGGAAGCCTCTGGACGGTCCCTGAAGCCTTCGGAATGCTTAAAACGACCCTGCGAGCAACCCGGAAGTCACTTCCGGGTTGCTCGGAGGGTGGTTTTAAGCGTTCCGAAGGCTTCAGGGAAGCCTCCGGAGGGCCACCGGGGGGGGCGGGGGAGGCTCTTTTCGCCCTCCCCAGGCTCCTATAAAGCCTCTGGAGCCTGGGGAAGGCGAAAAATAGCTTTTAAAAAGGTGAACTCAGCTGACAGGGCAGCGCCTCGTGTGCCCTGACAAATGGCTCCACGTGCCACTTGTGGCACTCGTGCCATAGGTTCGCCATCACTGCTATATACTATTACATTCTTATGTCTGTAACCTTTAACTGGGAGAAATGGTGCATTTAAAGGGCTTTTTTTCCAACTAAGCTACTTCAAATGGGCTAATGACTCCTGAGTGAATAAAATTTGAGAAAGTTGTGGCTGCTTCAGCACAGGTGCTGCTACTATGCTGCCATGGCCAGCCACAGTCATGTGACCCTCATTTTCAATGTTCCCTGAAAGATACCCACAAGTACATCAGAGTCAGTGGCAAAATTCAATTTTTTTACTACTGGTTTTGTGGGCGTGGATTGGTGGGCGTGGCAGGGGAAGGATACTGCAAAATCTCCATTTCCACCCCACTCCAGGGTAAGGATACTGCAAAATCCCCATTCCCACCCCACTCTGGGGCCAGCTAGAGGTGGTATTTGCCAGTTCTCTGAACTACTCAAAATTTCCGCTACCGGTTCTCCAGAACCTGCTGAATTTCACCCCTGATCACCTACTATTCCCTCTGCACCAACCACACTCCTGACATGCTCCTCCCCCGGCAGGAACCACTTACTTAAGTGCTAGAAAGGGTGGGGAAGGGGGAAACATGAAGGAATGGAGGAAGGGGAAGGAAGGAAGGAAGGAAGGAAGGAAGGAAGGAAGGAAGGAAGGAAGGAAGGAAGGAAGGAAGGAAGGAAGGATGTCAATGAGAAAGCTGACAAGATGTTGGAAGTTGCTCTGTTCCTGCTGAACTTTTGCCCACTTGTAGTCATTCTGTTTAGATAAGGAAATATATTTCTGAAATCATGATCTAGCATACTAGACTACCCATGTTTTACATACTAGAGTCAAATTCAACTCCTGATGACTTAATGGACACATCACATGGTTTTCTTGGCAACAATATGCAATATGCTGCTTTAGGAATGTTCTTTTAAAAATTCCAAAGGAGCCTACAGTTTATCACTTCATTCTTTAAAACTATTGTGCATTGCCTAAAACTATATTTAACTATATATAAAGGATATAAATATATTTCTTTATATAGATAGGGGGATGGTCATATTTTTAATTCATTCATTAATCAATAACAAACTTGAGAGGGGAAGCTTTAAGATCTATTGATCATGCCAATTATTAAAGTAAGCACTAAATTTAAACCAAGATATATTATTCCTTATTTCATCCATTGAGAATTACTGTCTATCATTAACAAGAAAACTCTTGATATGATATATTTGAACTGTGGAGCCATTTGAGTATTAACTTATTGTCCTTTGTATGCAGATATCCTAGTGTCAGGTTCTAGGCATATCCAGTTACATAAAACATCCATCGACTTACCTTAAACATATAACTGAAAAAAATCTTCCCCCAAAATTCTGGGATGCCTGGGGAGTAAACAGCATTTCATCCATCATGACAACATGTATTTGTGGTATATATTCAGTCATAGACCCACCAGACAGCGGTCAGATCAGAGATGAAAGAGCAAAGCAAGCTGCGCCTGCATGTAAAAATTGAACTTCTGCATTGCAAACAAGGAAAGGAGCAAGGAAAACATCTGAGGGGCAGCAATTCCATCTGCCACCACTGTTCAACTGGGCTTTGAAAGCAGAAATAAAGGTCAGTATAACCCAGGGGCGGGCCCACTTTCAAGGGAACAGAGAACCAGTTCGCTCTCAGCTTGGAGTCAGAGCTACCGGTTCTGTCAAACAGGTCCGAACTGGTAGAAACTCACCACTGGGTCAAATGGTGTGGTTAATGTAGTTTTGACTTAGCCCAATGTTATAGAGCAACCTGAAGTTATGAATTGTTGTTGGCTTATTTGGTTCATACTCTTTCTTTTGTTTGATTGTGTAAATTTAATTGCTGTGGTTTATAAATCGGGGTGATGACTTAGTATCAAAAATTAATTCAGGCACTGTGATTTATGCAACACGTCATGGTTGAAGCAACCTAGGCTAAGTGTAAGAACCAATTCACTGCAAGTTTTGCTTAAAAAGGTTAGTGAGCATAAATAAATGTGTGTTGGGATTTCAGGCTTATATCTATTGTTTGTGACCCACATTAAAGTGAATCAGGAATCAGTAAGGCAAAGATTCATTTTTCTTTTAAATAGCAAAACATATTGATAAAAAAAATCAAATTACTTTGCTTATCTACAAGATCATCTCTGGCTTGTTTCATATGAAAAGCAACTTATATCTTGATTGGGCATGTGAATTATTTGATTCAGTATTCCAAACAAATGTAAAGTATAGACTTTGTGATTTATATTTCACATCAGTTTGTGAAATAGCTTAATTGATCTGGAGTCCAAATCAAAAGGGAGAAATACTGACAAGTCATCCAAATGCTGATCACTGATGGTCATAAACAATAAAAGCTCAAATGATACCTCCAGTGTTCACCTGGAATGCTCCCCATCACTTACATTAAAAACTACCGTATTTTTCGGACTATGCTCCAAAGTATAAGACGCACCTAGTTTTGGGAAGGAAAACAAGAAAAAATAATCTGCCTTTGCCTCCCAACAATTTGCCTCCTTGCAGCAAACAGCAAATAGGCTGCCGCCTATCCCAGCCACCTGGAACAGGCCGAAAATGGGACATGCGGAGGCCAAAAATGGAGTGTGTGGAGGCTTAAAATGGGATGCACGGAGGCTGAAAATGGGGCGTGCAGAGGTGGCATTAGGTGGCAGCGGCAATAGATGTGGAGATTCTTGCAGCCTGGAACAGCTGATAGGAAGTATTCCAGGAATCAGATCCAACCGCCAATAAGCTGCTCGTGCTAAATCAGGCTGTGTTGAAGCTGACCACGCTGTTTGCTGTTTGCGGCAAGAAGGCAAATTGCTGGGAGGCAGAGTCTGAAGGGTGGGGGCCAGTGGGTGGGCAGGGCTCCAGCAACATTCACTGTATAAGAAGCACAGACATTTCCACCCACGTTTGGGGGGGGGGGGTGGAGTGCATCTTATACTCCAAAAAAAGCAGTTTATATTAGTGGGAAAGGAAACACTCCATTATAGAAAATTTGATTGTTAGCTTATTGTCAAAACTACAATGATTTCCCCATTTTTGTGCCCTACCCTGAAAGAGAATACATGTGGGAGTTAAATTTTTAAGATTTTTTTTAATCATATAAAATTATATCCAAACAAGTTTTACAAGTGTCATTGCAACATTTTAATCTTTAGGGCAGGTATTACAATATAATTATTATTATTATATACTTCCTTTTTCTTATGAAGATTTGTGCTGATATTGAATTGTGAAACAATCCAATTATATACTACATAGAATCACCAATGTTAATTTTATTTCAGTGCTTGAAAAGGGTATGCTGTAACACAGCATATTCTGTGTTCTTCTTTCACAAGAAGTATGTATACGGCATCAGCTGGAAACTGCCCTTGTACTATACACATAAACCAAAAATGAATATGTTAAATATAGTTTGCAGCCTTGAGAAGATATTGGCTCAAAAGGCAGCCTACAGTATATAAACAGTTTAAATAACTTGGCATGCCAAATTTCACTCCGGTATCAGTATTCAGCTATTTCAAGTGCTACCAGTACGGTAAATAGAATGCACCATTAAACCAGAGACGGTGCTTTGTTCAACCAGCAAGCATGGCTGCAAAGCATTTGAAAAAGCATAATAAGTTTGAAGAGATCTGCTTGGGGGAAAGTCATATTAACCACCTCCTCTTGTTACTAAATAAAGTGGAGGGAAATGGAAGCTTTGTTGACTTGTGAGGTTTAGTCTTATGTGGCACACTGTGATAAACAACGGAGGATGTTGTTGATGTCTCTTTCAACAAAAATATTTTTGTGGTGTCAAAGGGGGGGGGGTACTGGATGTTCTTCAACCATGCACACTGTGGGTAGTTGTTTGACCTTCAGAACTGTCTGGTTTAGATCTGAGTAGAAAATACTGAAGAAATTGATTTAAGTACTGTGGGGGGGGGGAGGGAGGGAAAAGCATAAGCCCATTGCTAATTGGGCTTTCTGACCTCTATGGAAACTTTTTGACTCCAGTTGTCAGCAGTTTGTTTCTCCCCTGCTGCTAAGAGGTTTAATGCAAGAAATATTTATTTTGGAAACACCTCCTAGCTATATTGGAGGCCAAGTGGCAAAACAGTTTACGGTAGAGGGTCAAGGAGTTGCACAAGACACCAGACAAGAGCAGCCATGTTCATTACCCCTGGATCAATTCCACTCAAATAGGCTTGTCTCTGTGTGACAAGACTCACATTCTGCACTAAACCACAATTTGTCTGGCTTTGTCCATATGTATTCCAGCATCTAGCTGTTGTGATGTACTGTATAAATCATGGTTTATAGCAAGACATTAAATTCAGCTAGTTGTGACTTAGTCACCAATTCATCCATTCATGCATTTCTTCTTTTATTCATTCATATATTTATATAGTTACTGGTCTCACAAAATGTGACTCTGGTGATGTATAATAAAGAAATGTAAAAACTATAACATAAAAACAACCATTAAAATTAATACGGGTATTCTAATTAAAACAGGCAAGGAGAAAGTAACAGATATTAACAATAAGGTGACCAACCGTCCTCCTATAGGGAGGACAGTCCTTCTTTTGTAAGTTCTGTCCTCCCTTGAAAAGTGTCCTCCTACATGTCCTCCTTTTTGATATTTGAAGGCTAATCTGTTGCGCATTATGTGACGTATTTTATTAAACAGTTTTTAATGGTTTTTTTTTACTTCATTGCAAGTATATTGAACAGATATTGAATCTTGTGTTGAATTTTTATCTAAAGAAATGCTAGACATTAAAATAGACGACAATTGTCTCTCTGAAGAAATTAGAAGACTGAATGTATATTTAAATTCTGAAAAATTAATACAATGGGAAAATCAACACGTTGAAATTGATAAAAGATGGGTGGATATTTTCAGCCATTTCAAAAATGAACATATTCCATGTGAACATTTATTTATACTTGTTCAATTTATGTTGTGCTGCCCTGGAACTAATGCAGCAGTTGAAAGAGTTTTTTTCAATTGCCAATGATTTTTGGACAAGTGAGAAATCGAGATTGAATGTTGATACTCTAGCTGCAGCACTTGCCGTAAAATTCAATATGAAGGATATTTCTTGTTCAGATATTTCCAATATATTGTTAGAAGATGATACATTGACAAAAAATATTAATTCAATGGAAAAGTACTCATTTAAATAATAATGAACAGGCATGTAAGCATAATTACAATATAAAATGTTGCAAATGTTTTTATTATGCATATATCATATTTTAGTGTATTATTGTTGCAATGAATAAAATATTTCTTTTATTTACGATATATTTTTTCCAATTTATTTGTCCTCCTTTTCATTGTAAGAAAGTTGGTCACCTTATTAACAACAACACAGCCACCTTAACAACTTATTATTCCCTTGGACATAGCCATGTTTTGAGGGACTTGTGAAAGTTAATAGGGATGAAACCAGTCTGACCTTAGGGAGGGGATGTTCCATAAGGTGTGGGCCATTGCAGAAAAGGCCCATTTTTGGGGTCTCACCAGGAATAGCTCTTCAGAGATGGGGTTTGCACTATACACTTCTGCTGGATCTAATAGGACACGTAATTGGGAAGAGGCACCTAGCCAGCAAATGGAATGTATGCAAGAAGCCTCTTTCCAAAGCAACAAACAGCCTTGTCCTCCTTCTCCCTGACCCTATAGAAAGAGAAAAATGGCTGTCATGGGGGATTAAGGGGTCCACACTATCCTTCTACTCTATTGGTATCCCCCACTCCCTGTCCCACACCACCAACACCCCTGCATCATCATTGATTATTCGATCACAGAGCTGACAAAGGTAGAAATTCTGAGGGCTGACAGAGCCACATACTGTTAGGTTTATTGTTAGGTTTATTGGACTTATATGCCGCCCTTCTCCCAAAGAACTCAGGTCGGCGTACAACATAAAAACACATATTACAAAAGTTAAAAGAAAGATTAAATAGAATATCCCAAAAACCCAATAGACATTTACAATGAGATTTAGAAATTAAATTAAAATTAACAATTAAAATTAATAATTTATTTTATTCAGGCCAGGCCGGCTTGCTGGAAAAGCCAATTTTTAAAGGCGCGCCAGAAGGACCGGAGGTTGAGAATTATGCGAAGCTCCGGGGGCAGCTCACTCCAAAGGGAAGGCACTCCCACAGAGAAGGCTCTCTCCCTGGGGGTTGCCATCCGACACTGCCTGGCCGACGGCACCCTGAGAAGGCCAACTCTGTGGGATCGTACTGGACGGTGGGAGGCTACCAGCGGCAGTAGGTGATCTCGCAAGTACACTGGGCCTAAGCCATGAAGCACTTTAAAGATCATAATTAACACCTTGAATCGCACCCAGAAAACAACCGGCAACCAGTGCAGGCCGCCTAAAAGGGGTGTAACATGGGAGCACTAGGTACCCCCATGACAACCCACGTGGCCGCATTCTAGACCAGCTGAAGCATCCAGGTGCTCTTCAAGGACAGTCCCATGTAGAGAGCATTACAGTAGTCCAGGCGAGAAAGGACAAGGGCATGAATGACTGTGCACAGGGCATCCCGATCCAAGAAGGGGCGCAACTGGCGTACCAGGCGAACCTAGTAAAAGGCCCCCCTGGTCACGGTCATCAGGTGTTCTTCTAAACTAAGCTGGGTATCCAGGAGGACTCCCAGATTGTGGGCCCTCTCTGAGGGGGCTAAAATTTCTCCCCCTATCATCAAAGATGGTACAAGATGCACAAATCAGGATGACAGGAACCACAGCCACTCAGTCTTGGAGGGATTGAGTTTGAGCCTGTTCATCCCATCCAGATCCATACAGCCTCCTGGCATCGGAACATCACGTCGAGGGCATCGTTTGGGTGGTTTGGGGTAGAAAAGTTGGGTATCATCAGCGTATTGATGATACCGTACCCCGAAACCACGGATGATCTCGCCCAGTGGTTTCATGTATATGTTGAACAGGAGGGGTGAGAGAACCGACCCCTGGGTCCTGAAACCCGACTGAAATTGATCCAGATAGGCAGCTTCATCCAGGTACTGGGGAAGCTGACATGTTACCACACTCTCAACAATCTTCGCTACGAAGTGAAGGTTGGAGACCGGACGATAGTTGGCTAAAGAAGCTGGGTCCAGGGAAGGCTTCTTAAGGAGGGGCCTCACCACCACCTTCTTCAAGGCGGTGGGAAAGAACCCCTCTCTCTATGAAGCATTGGTAATCGCCTGCAGCCAACCTCGTGTCACCTCCCAGGATGCCAAAACTAACCAAGAGGGACACAGGTCCAGCACACAAGTGGCAGCACTGAGTCTCCCCATAATTCTGTCCATGCCCTCGGGAGTCACAGGGTCAAACTCATCCCAGATAGTTTCCACAAGATTCAACCCCGTCGACTCTATGCAGTCAAGCCTGTCCGAATCTGAGTGATTTTATCCTGTAGATACTAAACAAATTCCTCAGCCCTACCCTGCAAGGGGTCTTCCCAAGTTCCTTGATTAAGTAAAGGAGTTGGTCACCCTAAACAGGGCGGCTGGGCAGTTATCTGCGGACGTGATAAGAACGGAAAAATGTTGCCGTTTTGCCGCTTTTATCACCACTAAGTAGGATTTAATATGAATTCTTACTAGTGTTCGGTCGGATTCGGACTGGCTGGCCCTCCTATCACACTCTAGGCATCTTTTCCAGCGTTTCATCTCCTGGAGCTCCTCGGTAAACCAGGGAGCTACCCGGGATCGGCACTGGGTCAGAGGCCGCAAAGGCACAACGCGGTCCAAGGCCCCAGTGGCCCCCCTATCCCAAGCTTCCGCTAGGGATTCGGTCGAACTGTGAGCAAGGGATTCAGGAAAAGTCCCAAGCTCCATCAGGAACCTTTCAGGGTCCATCAGGCACCTGCTAGCCCTCGCCATAGGGAGGCGGAACTGATTAGATGGTTCCGCCTCCCTGCGGCGAGGGGTGGCAGTATGGAAGTCAAGCCTAAGGAGGAAATGATCCGACCATGACAAGGGTTGGATAGAAATATTTATTTATTTATTTATTTATTTGATTTGATTTCTAGACCGCCCCCTCTACCCGAAGGGACTCGGGGCGGTGTACAGGTACCAAATACCCCCTAAATCTATGTCATTCATCCACTGTCCAGAGACAGTGGGGTCTTGAATTAACTGAGTTAGGTCCCTAGCCATCATAGAAGCCATGAACTCTCGAGCTGACTCAGGTGTCTCGCCAATGGAAGGCAGATTGAAATCCCCCAGGACCATAAGCCTGGGGAAATCAACCGCCAATCCGGCTAACACATCCAGCAGCTCCAGCAGGGCCGATGAAACGTAGTAGGGATACAGGAACCATCTAATCAGTTGGACTCCCACCTGGACTCCAAGGACCCACTTCACAAAAAGGGAGTCACACCCACCTATCTGAGGCACAGTGACCTCCTGAGGTTAATATTCGGGTGAGATGGTTCCCCACCATAAAGGGCTTTAAATGCAGTGACATTACACAAATGCTGTCATTACATATTGATTTATATCTGACAGAGGACATAAGTAATGTCATGTGTGTGATTACATTGTGATTACATTGTCAGATACATCATCATTTTTCCCCTTGCCACCCCAAAACGTCCTAATTGGTACATCATAATTATAGAGCTTATCACATACAGCAACCAATAACTAGGAATGATTATTTTTCTGAACCCTTAATTTAAAATTTGAATAAATCTATTTGAATATAAGCAGAGGATTACATTTGCTGTTTCATGTTCTTATTCTCATTATCCAAAACTGTAGGAGTTAAACCACTGGAATGCTAGACATATGTTTGGTTAAATGATTTTGCAAGACCCACCTTTCCATGAATTGTTACAACAAATATTGAACATCAATACATCAAGATTTCAAGGAATCGGCTTAATTTTATTAATTTAAGCATGTTGCACAAAATCCAGGCTATCAAAAAGCAAATTGGTTAGTTGAGAATGGTGTAAAAATATTAAATGTGTGTTGCTGAAGGCTAAAGAAACAAAACACAAATACTTGCTTAGCTTTATTCAATATAGGTCAACAGGTTTGTAGTGTTGTCACCTTCCCGCAGAGCTGCTTTTCAAAAGAATACATTCTAATAAATTGTTCAAGTTATGTTTAAAGGAATAAGGAAAAATATAAAATGGCATGTAAAAATGTATTATCAGAATTGAATATCAGTGTTTACATTGAGAATGCAAAATTTCAAGTGTTGATAACCTAAACCATGATAAGTAGTTCTTCATTGTTTTGAAGTCGAAGATGATATTAGAGCTGAGTTGAGAAGACACTGAAGGCAGCTGCAACTGGTACTATGTAGACATATCCAAAGAATTTGGATGATTAATCTAATAATAATTAGAGCAGTGTCATTAGAGATATAGAATTACTGATTTAAAAAATTATTTATTTGTCAACAAGTACAAGGAAACAAGTATGAAAACACATGAAAAATGGCACAAATAAATAGATATAAATAAGCAAAACATAGTCATAAATACATTAAAAGAGTACATATAAATGGGGACAATAGGACAGGGATGGTAGGCATGTTAGTGCGCTTATGCATGACCTCATTAGGGACCTCTTAAGAAACACATAAGGTCCACGGTAGACAGTTTAAGGTAAAAGGTTAGAGAAACTAACAACAGGATCAGGTAGGATGTTCCACACATTTACGACTCTATTGCTGAAATCATTTTTCCTGCAATTAAGATTAGAACAGGTTACATTTAGTTTGTATCTATTGATGTGTTATTGTAGTTGAAGTAAAAGTAGTCGTTAACAGGTAAGACGTTATGGCAAATAATCTTGTGCAATGAGCTCAGGTCGGAACATAGACGGTGTAGTTCAAGGTTATGCAGGCCTAAAATTTCAAGCCTGGTGGTATAAAATTACTTACAAGCAGAGGAATTGAGTGTTCTTCTTGTATGCCTCTGGACCCTCTCCAATGTTTTAATGTCCGAAATGCAGTGTGGGTTCCAGGCAGGTAAGCAGTATTCAAATATAAGTCTGGCAAACGTTTTGTATGCCCTAGTTAGCAGCATAGCGTTACCAGAGAGAAAACTACGTAAAATAAGGTTGACAACTCTGAATGCCTTTTTGGCAATGTTGTTACAGTGAGCTCTGGGGTTTAGATCTTTCAAAATGAGTACTCCTAGGTTTTTGACAGAGTGTGGATTATCTTTTAGATCATTTCCACCCAGCTTATATTTGATGTTCTGATTTTGATTCCCAATGTGTAGGACTGAGCATTTGTTAGCAGAGATTTGGAGTTGCCAATTGTTTGACCATTCAAATAGATAATCTAGGTCAGTGATGGCGAACCTTTTTCTTACGGCATGCCAAAATTGCATGCCCGCATGCCCACTCAATACTCCCCACCCACCTGTGCATGCACACATGACCCCCCCTCCCGTGCATGCATGTGTGACCTCTCACCAGACTCCGGAGGCTTTCCTAAAGCCTGGGGAGGGTAAAAATGGCCTCCCCCAGCCCCCTGGAGGCCCTCTGGAAGTTGGAAACAGATCATTTCCAAACTTCCGGTTGGCCCATTGGGGCCGTTTTTCGCACTCCCCGGGCTTCAGGAAAGCCTCCGGAGACTGGGGAGCGCAAAAAACGGCCCCAATGGGCCAACCGAAAGTTCATTTCCGAACTTGTTGCCAAATTTGAAAAATTGCCACTGATTTAAACCATCCTGTTGATTTCACAATGGGTGAAACTTTACAGGTTCCAGTGTGAAAGAATTAAGGATTTACTCCATCTCCAAAGTCAATGACCAACACAAGTTCAAGTAGTATGAAACACACTATGTGGATATATTTCAGAAATAAAAATCACATTATGTTCTTACAAGGCTCTGCCTCATAAGATTCTGTAAAGAATGCTTGGAAATCCAATTTAACACAAGAAAAGCCCCATTTATTTGTAGAGAAGCTTTTCCTATTATGAAAATAGTTTCTCTTTTTCTTCCCCAGCCATACCTGCCCTTTCCTAAATATCACAATCATCTCATTCAACTTCTGTGTGAATATGGACTGTTTGTTCCATCCTGAAGGACAACAGCAGAAGTGAAACAAAATGCAACACAATAATGAGCTTTTGCAACATAATTATTAGTCATATTTTCATTATGAGTGGGATGAAAACCAAGCTATATCTGTGACATTGTCCACTAAATTCATAGCTAACTTACTTAAAGTATCCAAGCCGATGCAGGAAATAGGCTGAGACTTAAATATTGAAGTTCTGTTTTGATAGAAGACATGTCAGATATAACAGTATAAATCTTGATTTATGGCAGTGATGTTGAGGATTCATTTGTCCTTTCTGTATATATGTTCAGGGACACTAATATGGTCTAAAATAACCATCCTTGGTTTCTGACAGCTGGTGGCAAAGGAAAATGATGCACATTGTACTCATCCCTGAGAGTAAACTCTCAGATTCTATATTTCCCCTGAAGAACCTAAACAAGTGACCAAAAAGAGACAATCAGAAATCTCAACTGGATTGAGATGGGTAGCTATAGAAATGGAATAAATCAATTAAATAATTAGTGTTTCGCTTCTAAGGATTTTGAAGCAGGGGCTTCAAAATACAAGGTAGGACATTTGTGAATGCAAATGTGCAGATATGTAGATTTGTTGCAAATGCAGCCATGTACAATTGAAAGTTTCCACATTAAGTTGTTCTATTTCACTTAGAAATTGCTCTGTCCATCAGTGTCTTAATCCAAGGATTCTTAGCTTTGTGTTGCTATTACCTGCAGAAGCGATCAATGAATTTGGGTGGCCTTCCATGAGCAAAACTGGTGATTTCACTGAGTTCAGGCTTGGAAAGAAACAAATATACGTCATGTTTTAATTGATATATTAAACAGAACAAAATGGCAAGGCTTTACAATATTATGAAATGCAATAATTTCATTGAAAATAAGTTTTAAAAACCCAGTAACATTTAAAAACTAATTTTTCATGGGAAGAATGAATTTTTACAGAATTCCTAAATTCTGGGTTTCATTTTGAAAACTTTCATTTTCCTTCACCAAATTTGGGGAAGAATGAGAGAGAGAAGGTTGTTCTTGCCTTAAACCGGCTTCTCTTAAAATGCTGTAGTTTGCAACATACCAGAAGACTTTGGGTCCTTTCCCTCTCAACCCACCACACTGAAATAGCCATCACATTAGTCTTGTCTTTTATTTTCAGGGTGATGCTTGCAATTTCCCACTGCAACTTAATTTGCTCAGGAAAAAAAGGGTCAAGTCAGACGGGCACAGCTTTTTCACAGAAGTCTTATACCCTGTAGTCAATTTATCTCATTTTGAAAGACAAATGCAGTGTGTTTAAAAAGAAAATGAGAAGAACACTTAGCTGTCAGGGTTCCAAGTAACACCCCTAACGAAAGAAGACTCCGAGGTTTGAGTTTCCTCAAAGTTCCATTTTATTAGAGATATTATATTGGCACATCTGGGAAAACCGGAATCTAAAATTTTCCAGGTTTTCCCCACCCAAGTGAAAGTTCAAGTCTCTGCTCAGCACCCACATGTCCATCACATGGTCCAATCAGGCACCGTCCAAAACTGGAGATGCCTCCCAGTCATCTTATCGCAGCTGCCGGGCAAGGTGTCCTTGACTCTCTGAGAAAAGAATGTTATTTTGACTATATATCTCCCATACTCCATATAATCCCCACCACCATTTTCCCACAGTAAAAAATGTGGCAGGCCTGAAGGCCCAATGTAAAAGATGGCTTCCAGGTCTGATATTAACTTTGATACATGGCTCAGGGAAATTCATGTTTTGCATTCCCTACCCTTAGATATGACTAGTAAAGCTTACTTAGAAATTACTTGTGACAAAGGCACTGTCTGGTGGCCCTCTGTCAGGGGTGGGTTCCTGCCAGTTCTAACCTCTTCTATAGAAGAGGTTCCATAAATCTACAGTGCCGTTTAGAACCGGTTCCAGCTCCCTCCCCCCCCATCCGCCCATCATCAAGATGAAGAGCGAGAGGAGGAATTCTGGGACTTGAAGTCCACAAGTCTTAAAGCTGTCAAGTTTGAACATCCCTGGGTTTTTTTTTCTAAAGGGTTAGGGGTGCAAGGGTCTTGTAACTTGACAGCTTTAAGATTTGTGTGCTTCAAATGCCAGAGTTTCTGAGCCAACATGACTGGAGGAGGAATTCTGGGAATTGAAGTCCATAAGTCTTAAAGCTGTCAAGTTTGAACACCTCTGGGGTTTTTTCTTAAAGGGTTAGGGGTGCAAGGGTCTTGTAACTTGACAGCTTTAAGATTTGCGTGCTTCAAATGCCAGAGTTTCTGAGCCAATATTTTGGTTGCTAAGCAAGAGTGTTGTTAAGTGAGTTTCATCACATTTTACAAGTTGGCCACGCCCACCCAGTCACATGACTTCCAAGCCACTCCCACTCAGTCACATGGCCAGCAAGCCACTCCCACCCAGTCACATGGCTGGCAAGCCACTCCCATAAAGCAGGCCACACCTACAGAAGAGGTTTTAAAAAAATTTGAAACCTACCACTGCCCTCTGTCCATGATATTGTGACCAGTCTCTCTGAGGATCATGACCCCACTCTCTGACGAATGCTTTCTTAATCATCTTGTTTTCAGACTGGTTTAAAAGAGAGATCAGCTCATTGGCAAATTATGACATTTCTGGGTTCACAAAGCTATCACTAAGGAAAACACATGATGAAATAGGCGTGTAACAAGAAATAGAAGAGCTGATTCATTAATGAAGATGATTTAAAAGATGAATGGTAATTCACATTGGTCAGTAATGAAAATGGCAAAATAGATGTGATCCTTGAAATGGTGAGAATCCTTGAGAGTGCAGAAACTTAAACAACTATTAATATCAAAATTAATATTAAAGAGCTGGCTCTTTCCTTTAATGTATCCCTACAACTAGTATATACAGATATCATAAATATACCTAAGTGGGAAAATAAAGTTTGTTTGTTAGAAGCACCATAATAGATATTCTGCTTTATACTTTCTGTTTATTTTAATTTTGTTTGAGGTGTAGACTTTAGAACAGTGATGGCGAACCTATGGCATGTATGCCCGAAGTGGCATGTGGAGCCAGGTCAACTGGCACATGTGGTGTCACCTGCTCGTCTTCTGGTTTCTGCCACACATGTGCGTGCAACAATCACCTGGCCTTTGTCCATGCAGCAGTGCCGGAAACTGGAAGAGCTGGTCTTCCGTTTTCCTGTGTAAGCATGCAGGCCGACCAGCTGATTGTTGCATGTGCATGCACACCAGAACCTGGAAGACTAGTTGGTCGGTGCGCATGTGTGTGCCAGAAACCAGAGGTTCATTTTTGGGCACACACATGCATCCTGGGCACCTCCTCTTCCCGGTTGTGGCCCTGACGAGTGTGCCCGCTCCCTTTTCGGCACTTGGTGCAAAAAGGTTCACCATCACTGCCTTAGAAGGTCTATATGTAGTAATTTCAATTATTCAACTTATAACCACAACTGAACCCCAAATTTCTGATGCTAAGTATGACCATTTTTAAGTGAGTTTTGCCCCATTTTACACCTCTTGTCACAGCTGTTAAGTGGATCACTGCCGTTGTTCAGTTAGTAACATGGTTGTTAAATGAATCTGGCTTCCACATTGACTTTCCTTGTCAGAAGATTGCAGAAGATGGTGACGTGGTACCAGGACACTGTGAGCATCTGAATTTTGATCACATAACCATGGGGATTCTGCAATGGTCATAAGTGTGAAAAATGATCATGTCACTTTTTTCAATGCTATAACTCTGAAGTCATTAAATAAATTGTTGTAAGCTGAGAACTACCTATATGAACTTGGAAGGCAGCAATATATTAAAATTTAAAAAGGACATTTACAATGTATTGAATATTGATAACTGCTGAACATTTTTAAAGGAAATACCAGTCCCAATAAAACCCAAACTAGCTTCAAGCTATAGGACAACCATTTTTGTAAGAAAGAGGTAACTTATTTCAAAACAGAGACTTCAATAAACATAGAGCTCTTTACCAATACATTTCAATTAATCAGTCAATGGATGCTGCTCAGTACGTTTGGCCACCATATTTTTAGAAGATTTCAGCCAAATTAGAACAAATCAGAGAATTTATCATCATGAGAATATGACAGAAGAGAAATAATCATATATTCATAGTCCACTTAATTATAAGTAAAACTTCTTTGGGGTTATGGCAGTGGCCTCATAACTGGATGTCCAACTCAGCAATCCAGCTGATGATTGCCTCTGGCATTGTTGCATGCAGATCTTCTAGGGCAGTGGTCGGCAAGCCGCAGCTCGCGAGCCACATGCGGCTCTTTACACACTTTAATGTGGCTCTTCTGTGTGCCGGGCGCCCGCTCCCCTCCCTCCTCTCGGGCACTTCAAAACAAGTGCCCCTTTCCCTTTTTTCTTTTCGACCCACAATGATTAGGGAGGATCCTGAAGTCGGGCGGGGACGAGAAGCGAGGAGGCAGAAAAAGAAATGGAGGCTAAGGAGCTTCCCCCTGCCTCCTCCCCGCAAAAATCTAACCGGGGAGCCGGGCGGGCAGTAGCAAATTAGCCGATCACGCCGCATGATCAGCTAATTTGCTACTGCCCGCTGGCTCCCTGATAAGATTTTTGCGGGGTGGGGGGGAGAAGCTCCTTGCCTCCGTCTCTTTTTCTCCCTCCTCGCTTCTTGTGGCTCCACCAATGGGGGAGCAAGGCCCGCCCAGCGCCAGGCTTTGGGCTAACACAGAGGTCTGCAAAGGTGGCTGTTTTAAGACTGGTGGACTTCAATTCTCAGAATTCTGGGAGTTGAAGTCCACCAGTCTTAAGAGCCAATTTTGCAGATCCCTGCCTGGGCTAATATGATTGATGCCCTTGGTGGACTTCAACTCTCAGAATTCTGGGAGTTGAAGTCCACCAGTCTTAAGAGCCAATTTTGCAGATCCCTGGGCTAATATGATTGATGCCCTTGGTGGACTTCAATTCTCAGAATTCTGGGAGTTGAAGTCCACAAGTCTTCAAGCTGTCAGGTTTGAAGACCCTGGGTTTTTTTTCTAATTGGTTAGGGGTGCAAGGGTCTTGCAACTTGACAGCTTTAAGACTTGCATGCTTCAATGCCAGAGTTCCTGAGCCAACATGACTGGAGGAGGAATTCTGGGAGTTGAAGTCCACAAGTCTTCAAGCTGTCAGGTTTGAAGACCCTGGTTTTTTTTCTAAAGGGTTAGGGGTGCAAGGGTCTTGCAACTTGACAGCTTTAAGACTTGCATGCTTCAATGCCAGAGTTTCTGAGCCAACATGACTGGAGGAGGAATTCTGGGAGTTGAAGTCCACAAGTCTTAAACTGTCAGGTTTGAAGACCCCTTGGGTTTTTTTTCCTAAAGGGTTAGGGATGCAAGGATCTTGTAACTTGACAGCTTTAAGACTTGCGTGCTTCAAATGCCAGAGTTTATTGAAACTAAAAAGAGTGTATCATCCTATGTATTTTCGGTTTTAAAAATGTGGCTCTCAAAATAAATTTCAATCGTGGTTTTGGCGAGATTTGGCTCAGTTGAAAAAAAAGGTTGCCCACCACTGTTCTAGGGAACCAGAAAATGCAAATTGTGGGCAATCTTGCATAATTTGTTTAATAGTTTGCATATCAGCACCACAATAGCAACAAAGGGAATCTTTCCAACCCCATTGATACAGGGCAGAAGCACTACTTCCAGTATAGTAGCCCACCTCCATAGCATTTCTTAAGCTTCACATGCTCCCTGGGCAGTGCTAAATGGGTGGCAACAACCCTTTGGGGCCTCATGGCCATGACAAACAGAAGTGCATAAAATCAAATTCAGAGAATAGCAATAAGGTTGAAGAGACTAGAAATTAAATCCTGTGAAGAACTGATTGAATGAGGGATGCTTAGCCTCCAGAAAAAAAGCTTGAGTGGGAATATTTTATCCTTCAACTATCTGTCACACTGAAGGACACAGTATCTTCAGTACCATTCCAAAGTGCAGGAGAGGGAATCATGGGTTTAAGTTACAGAAAACAGATTTTGAATTTAATGAACAAATGTTCTAACAATAACAGCAGTTTGATAGTGGAAGCAGTTTGCAGAGAGATGGTAGATATGTTTAGGTAGAGCTCAGATAGTCATCTATTAGGGAATGCTTTAATTTAGATTCCTGTACTGAGCAGGAGTTTGGACCCAAGGTCCAAAAGGACACCTTTCAAGTCTAGGATTCTAGAATTTTGTTAATCTACATCATAAAGCAAAGCAATCTGGGATAAATGCAGCATTCAATCAATATCATTAGCAATATCTAGAAATCTCCTCTTCTTCCCACTTTCAACTATTGTTGGTAACAATAATGTGAAAGCATTGGTGGTTTTAAAACTACCAATAAGACAATCAAAAGAAAAATAATGCAGGTGAAATAGTAGGAGCTTTTTTATATATAAATAGAAAGAGTTCAGAATTAGGATTGTCTAAAATAAAATGACTCATATGATCCATTTTCCTGATATATTAAAGAGGGGCACATTGACACAGAGTTTGTCATAGATGGCCTGCTGTTTAAGTAGGGTGACAGGCATTGTATGTAGAATCTTGGGTTGACTTTTACCCATTAGATCTATTGGCTGATCATCTACATCTCGGCCTTTGGTATCGGTTTACAGAGGTCAAACTACTGATTGACCACTTAAATGGAGGCAAAAATCCTAAAAATGACCTTATCCTAGCAGACCTACAAAGACTGATTTGGTACCATTATCTTTTTATTGAAAAAAAGTTTTTTATTGGTTTTACAAAATTTTAAGGAAAAGGGTAATGGGTATGGGTACAAATTTTGACAGCTACATCGTGCAGGAAATGGTATCCCCCCCCCCCAAGTCTCATAACCTTTACAAAATGATAAACAAAATGTTATTGCTTAACTAAATCTTGACAAGTACCATTATCTTTTTAGATAACAGCATCTCAGACAAGAAGTTTAGAATTCCTGAAACTGTTATCTGATATGTTGAGAAAACTTTGCTGTTATTAATACATAAGAATTAGAGTGAAATCTAACTGTGCTGGACAACACTCCAATACCATCACAATTGACAAGAAGGTAAAACAAAGCTGTGCCTTAGTTATGCTCTTGTTAAACATTTACTTGCTTTTGCTTATTAATCGTTTACAAAACGTGACTTCACATGCCACCAATGTTGAACAAATGACTGCCTATTCTGCTTTATGCAGTTAATGTTGTTGTTTTGTTGCTAAGCTTGGTGAGTCTCAGGAGAGCTTTCAAGACTCTTTACTCAACTCTGCCAAGTTATCAGCCATCAGCAAACCAGTCACAGCATTCTCCAATATCATCACATTCCACAGATGGTATGCAAATAATCAAATTATTGATTGGATGGTTGTTTATGTGTCAGCAGATTGACTCTTAGCAACCATGTAACTGACTCTTCTCCAAGATGATCTTCCCCCAGTTTAGACTGGAATTCAAGTCAAATGTTTTAAATACTTTTTCAATATTCTAGCACATCAGTCCCAGTTAATGCTTCTTCTTTCTTAGCCCAAAAGAATACAACAGCACTCCCAAAATTTCATGATAGACAGAGAGGGAACAATATGTAGACACCATCAAATTATTTTCTGTGAAAACAGTTGCACTCTCTTTATAATATCCTATTCCAATTCTACTTTTTTTGAAAAACTACAATCAGGATAATTAAGATCCTTAATAATGACACCCCAATACAGCTTTAAGGTTGGAGATAATCTCTACAAAACTGAAGGCAAAATATAACAAGCAATCTTATTTTGAAGGTGAAGGATTAAACTGGGTTCAGTTGGGCTGTTTCCATTAATAAAATCTGATGACTCTAAGGCAAAATGATGGGGAAAATAACCAATAAAAATTGCTGCCCTGTGGCCTATCACTGAGTATCTGTTACAATTTGATCTTTAAAATGTTAAGGATATCAAAGAGTGGGTTGAAAATGTTGCATTTTAAAGTGATTCTAGAGCCGTAGTGGTAAAGGTGGCTCAGTGGCTAAGACACCGAGCTTGTCAATCAGAAGGTCAGCAGCTCAGCGGTTCGAATCCCTAGTGCCACGTAATAGAGTGAGCTCCCATTACTTGTCCCAGCTTCTGCCAACCTAGCAGTTCGAAAGCATGTAAAAAATGCAAGTAGAAAAATAGGGAAGACTTTGGTGGGAAGGTAACAGCGCTCCATGCGCCTTCGGTGTTTAGTCATGCCGGCCACATGACCATGGAGACATCTTTGGACAGTGCTGGTTCTTCGTCTTAGAAACAGAGATGAGCACCGCCCCTAGAGCCGGAAACAACCAGCACGCATGTGTGGGGAAACCTTTACCTTAGAACCATAGTAGTGCAGTGAATGCAGTACTGGAGGCTACTTTTGCTGACTGCTGACTGCCAGCAGTTTGGCAGTTCAGTTCTCAACAACTGAAGGTTGACTCAGACTTCCATCTTCTGAGGTTGGTAAAATGAGGACCCAGATTGTTGGGGGCCATATGCTGACTCTGTAAAATGCTTAGGGAAGGCTATAGAGCACTATGAAGTGGTATATAAGTCTAAGTGCTATTGCTATTGCTATCTAAAACAAATCATAATGCTCTTCTGGTTCCTAAAATAATCTCAGAGAACTTTCCTGCAAACTTCTTAAACTTATTTACCTATTACTGGGCACTTCTTAGAGACCAGTATAATGCCCTTTCCTTGGCAGTTATAGAATACAATAATATTCTAGTGACTGTCCTTATGAATCCAGGAAGATTGAATTAAATTGAATTGAACTAAACTGGACATTGCAATGCATAATTAACCTGATTCTAGGTTCATTCAGCCTTTAATTTTTTTTTTAAGACCAGGCTACCTTGATAAATTTTAGATCGGCCTCTAAAAGACCAATAAATGATATATATTGTTTCAAAATGTTTCTTGTTAGCAACAAAAACATTGTTTGTTTGTTTATTATTTATTTATTAAATGCATATGCTCCCCATCTCACTGTTATGGTGAGTCTGGGTGGCTATGCTAGATTAGGAGATCCTAAGAGGATCACGTTAAAGAAAATTACAGCACAGAGTTTTAAGTTTGGGTTAAAATTTTATTACCTTAGCTTTTTATGATTCCTGTACTTATTTGTACTCTGATCTATGATCATAATAAATAATATTACTAATGGAGGAAAAGTTGGACGAGGCAAGTCAATTACCTATTAGCTTGCTGTTACACTAGCTCGGCTTATTTTATATTCCATCCCTAACTTCCAGTTCAATTTCACCCTTCCTAGATTCTCTCTACCTACTCTGATATGGTTTCTAAATCTGTTTTATATAATTAGTTTCCATATCTTATCTGGTCCAAGACATGTGAATTATAAAACATACTGGGCAGCATGACAAAAACATATCATCAACTACTTTATTGTTGATTTCCTTTGGCATGTTTAAAGTCCAGTCACAGCTTGGTTTATTTATTAATAGACTCCCTTCAGCATAAAATAAGAAATATTCTGTTTAACCTTTCAGTGTAAATTCCAATACTATTGCCAACATCTGATTAAGAATTCAAACATATTAAGAAAATTAACCAAAGCTTTCCCAATGTGAAGGATTGCAAAATGCTGAGGGTAACTGAACATGCCAAGTCCCTGTCAAGCATATTTATCAACTCACTCTCAAGTTTTTTATTTATTTTATTCTATTCTATTCTGTTTCATTCTATTTTATTTTTTATCTTTTATCTACTCTTTTTTCTCTTTTATTTAAGAATCAGTACCTATAGACATAGCACTATAGCTATTGAGGTGCTGTGGAAAATGGCATCTCTCAACTACAATGAGTTTCTCTCATTTCTTTGTGGTAGAACCAGTCAGGAAACAGACACCACAAGAAATGCTAGAAATCTGCTGGTCTTAACTATAACATCACAATCTTGAAAGCCTGTTATTGTTTTTGATTTTC
The DNA here is from genome assembly GCF_964273705.1 of Natrix helvetica. Lineage (NCBI taxonomy): Eukaryota > Metazoa > Chordata > Lepidosauria > Squamata > Natricidae > Natrix > Natrix helvetica. The sequence continues at coordinate 69,712,166 of NC_138549.1, read as the reverse complement.
TCCCCCCCCCTTTTTTTTTTTAAATATATATATATTGAAGAGAGCTAAGGCAGAACCATCTTGAGTTTCATTCTTGTCTCTATTTGTCTTCCCAGGCCAAGTTCATTCTAATAGCTATCATATACATTCTTCAAGACATCTGCAGTTTTCCACCTTCTCACTATAGAAGGCACTGAGTTCAGAGTTTATCCAGCAAGCAATTCTAGTATATTGCATTAGTCACAGAGGCAAGATGTTCTCTTAAATATATTCTACCAGCAAGTTGGGAGAGATTGTTTCTGATCTTCCTGACCAAACTTGGGAAAGATTTATTCTATCATCACATATTACTGATGATAGTAATTAAGATCTGTCATATTCATGCCTCCAACTGTTCTTCTGTATCTGAAAAGTTCTAGAGACATCAGATTGACTGCTATTAGAAAACCAAGCACTGGGCTAAATGTATCCTGGATCAAAGCAATTAGATTATTCTCCTGCAAATATCATTACAAATCAATATTTCCCCAACCCAATATCCTTGACAAATTTTTCAGTCTTTTCCCCCATAATTCTCAAGCAGGCAGGAGTTATATTCAAGCAGATCTAAAAAGCAAGCAATTGGAAAAGGTGCCTCTGTTTTTTTGCAAAAAAATATTGGACAAAAATACATACATGGTTGGAAAAAATGGTAAAGCAACATATTGCTCCTCTGAATGCCATAATTTTCCTAGTCTTCCACCAACTCATATGTTCAAGCTTACTTCATATCCCATGGTGGTGGTGGTGATTTTTCCACATAAAAATAGCTACTGCCCTTACTACCAATGATGCTGCCTCTTCTAATTCCAAATGCATCATTTTCTCTCTAGTTTTCAGATTAAAACCACCTTGTTTCCTGCCTGTCATCTAAACAGTAGAACTCTTACGCATTCTGGTTTCTTGCTCTTTTTCTTCAGTACACTCACAGTTTGTACTGTGGTTGACGTTTTTGCATCTCCACCAAACTTTACAATCCACAAAAAGAAGAAGTTGATGATGATGCATAACAGGAAAGGTAACCTGAGATTCTCAAAGAGTGGAGTTTTATTTCCCAAAAGACTGTTCTCCCTTATGACAAGAGGTCATGAGAGAATATGCTTTTGAGATTGAGGAGTAGGAAACTTTTGACCTGCCAGATGTTGCTGGATTACAGCTCATAAGGGTCCTGTCCTCTGTATGGCTAATGCTGAAAAACAGTGAGAGTTTCAGTTCATTTTTCACACCCCTGCTGTTCAGCTGCTATGATTGTCATCCTCCAGCCCATTCATAAGGCTAGATGTGAGTCCTCAAGCAGCCACAGAAGGGAAGTAACTCTGCTCAACTTCATGCAAGCTTTTCAAGCTGAACGGCAAGGAGATGCAAACTGTGCAATTGCCTTGAAGCTTTGTGAAATTTGAAATGCCTGACCTTCCAACCTACTGACCCTGGGAATGACAAGAATTTAAGACCTTTTAAAAATTTACCCAGTTTAGATTAGAAATAATTATCTGGGTACCCATAGCAAGAGGCAATTTGCAAACATCAGTTGCCATTCCCTGCTAAAGCAGAGCTAAGCACCTTTCCCCATTTACAGCAAATGGAAAAATACAAAGAACAATTTATTGCCAGTGTGGCCTTGCATTCACTGTGGCACTTAGAGCATAACTGCTCCTGCTCCCATAGCAACTCCTTGAGCCTGCAATATTTCTCCCCTGGGTGCAAAAACACAGTGGTGGTAATTAGGCTTTTGTTCAGCTTGCTGTAAAGTCCAACTGAGTCCATCCAACTTAATTGCGGGTTTTTTTAACATCTCATTATACATGCAAAGCATGCAAACAGCTCATAAATAAGGTGGGGACACTCTTTTGATGCTTGCGTTCCTTTATTTCCAGTCCTTTTCCTTTCCTTCCTATTGGCCACTCAGTGCTGCCAACCAACTGTTGAATTCAATGGCTTTTTCAAACCCAATTCCATGAACTGTCAAATTGTTTTGCATCTAGTGTAAAGATGGGACCAATTCTTGGAACAGCTGAGAAGAAGTCTCATCTGCTTGTTTCGATAGCAGAAATGTCTAAAAGCTGAGTTTTGGATATGACAAAGTTGCCTGTTGTGAGTCCGTTGTAGCCTTATGTAGGAGGCTACACTGGATTGTTGAACGAAATTGCCCACCTATTTCTCCAAGAATTCGCCATTTAATAAAAATGCTACCTGTTGACTTGCTTTATATATAATAACACATAATTATAAATTAGAATTCAACATTCACAATTGTAATGTGGTGTTTGGTTCGAGCTTCATACTGTATATTGTATGACTTCACCAAATATAGCTTTTTCAACAAGCCATAAACAAATGACAGCAGCAAGAATATTTTATGCGCAAAAATGGAAGGATACTTTGATTCCCACTGAGAACAAATGGCTGCAAAAGTTGATGGAGGTAGCGGAGAAATGGCTACTATATTTTATTATATAAAACTAAAGAGTCGAGATTTTGTGTTACTATCTTATTATACTGCACCAAAAGGAAGTTAATGCCTTTTTCTTTTTCCGTCTGTCTTGCACTTTTTTCTCTTCCCCTTTTCCTCCCCCATCTTTTCATCATCTTTATTTTTCTTCATATGTTTTCTATTATCTAGTTTGATAAACTAATAAAAATGTATTAACCGGGAGCAAGCCATAAACAAATTATGATGTAGAACAATGCATCTCTGTTACAGCTCAATGTAGAGTTGCTTGCCAACTTTTGGTTTAAAAGAATACTACTTTTCTGAGTAAGCAAGTTGATGAACCCATGAAAGTTGTGGCCAAGGATTAGACTAGAACAAGGCTGTCAAACTCCCGGGTAACAGGCCAGATGCATCACACACTGGCATGCCCCTGCCCAGATAATGAAGGGGGGAAAGTCCCGATACAGCACGAGACGCTGCCATGTGAGTTTGACACCCCAGGACTAGAAGATTGAAGCTTGGAGTCAGGATAGAACATGACATTGTAGAGAGTAGCAGGATCTTAAAAGTCAAAAGTGGACTTTCCCTGCATCTGGTCAGTAAAACATGGAATAAAACATGTCTATTAAGTGAACACAGTAAAATACTTACTGAAACCATATTGTGTGAAAATCTAAAGATTCTTCCACAGCCTTCTCTATTGATGGCAGGGGTTCCTAAACCCTCACAAAAAAGTCCTCCAAAAAACCACAAAAAACCCGCAAAAAAGCCCTCACACCTCCCTTTAGCGTAATCTTTTTTTTAATTGTAAAATTTTTATTGGTTTTTACAAATGTTTTAAGGAAAAGCGTAATCTTAATATACACATCTTCCCTAAAAATCCAAACACCAAAATGAATGCACATGAGCAAAGAAAACTGACAATGAAACTTTGGGAAAGGTGGATTTATTGTAACAATGTACAACTAAAAAGTGCTTCACGCCTCCTCAGGACTCTGCACCTATTTGAGGGAGGTACACATCACAGTTTGGGAAACCCTGCTCTATGAGCTTCAGTTTCCAAAATCCCTTGGCTAGAAAGTCATGCTGGGTATTCTATACATAAAAGGCTCACCTTCTAGGTCTTAACAAATGAGTATATTTAATAGAGGGGGTCTAGAGCAAGCTCACCCTATCCAATCCAAAGGAACAGGTAATTATCTTCATGGAGAGATAATCCTTCAAACAGTATACAGATTCTGTAGTTCTTGACTTACAATAGCAATTGGTCTGGAATTGCTAAGGTAAGTGGTCATTAAGTTGCACCCAATTCTACGACTTGTGCCACAGTTGTTAAGTCAATCTGGCTCCCCTATTGACCTTGCTTGTTGGAAGTTGCCTGAGAAGATCACAAATGGGACACTGCAGCTGTGAAAAATACATGTCCATTGACAAGTGCCCAAATTTTGATCACATAACTTTGGAGATGCTGCGATGGTTGTAAGTGCAAGGACCAGTTTTAAGACACTTTTTTTCCAGCACCATCATAACTTTGAATGGTCATTAAACAAATGGTCATAAATTGAAGGCTATCGATGATGATGATGATGATGATGATGATGATAATAATAATAATAATAATAATAATAATAATAATAATAATAATAATAATAATAATAGTCAGCAGCAGCTTCAATTGCACTGAAAAGAAACTGGGGACCAATACAGCTCATGCAGTTGTAGTGCAACAAAGGTGAACTTTGGGGGCAACCCAAACTGTGCATACCACTATATTCTGAATCATTTGAGGTTTCCAGATGGCCTTCAGGGAGTCTTATATAGAGTGCATTAGAGTAGCCCAACGAAAAAGTGACTAAGGCACGGATGACCATGAGCAGGGTCTTCCAGTCTAGGAATGAGTACAATTGATGCACAAGACTAATTTGTTCAAAACTACTTTAGTCAGACTCAGTACCTAAGCCCCCAAATCTAGGAGGATCCCCAAATTTTAGCCCAAGCACTGTCCAAGACAATACAATCCTATAAAAATTAACAAAGTATCCTTCCATTTCCAGAGAATCCAAAACTCCAAAGCCACTCCATCTTATTACAGTTAGGTCACAACCTGTTCCTCCCAACCAGACCTTCATAACTTCCAGGCACTGAGTCATTATGGATGACATTATTCATGCAGACTGGGGCAGAGATATACAACTAAGAACTATCACCATAGTGATGACATTGCATCCTATGCCCCCAGATGACTTCACCCAACAACCAAGTCTCGTACGTGTTGAAGAGAAAAAGTAAGCAAATCCAGGCCTGAGGAGTCCCACTTAATTTCAGTTTTGAAGCAGCGGCATGAGGTAATATCCAGCTTCAAATGCACCTGTGTCCAATAACCTGCCCCCCCCTCCCACATATCATGCCCACTAAACTAGATTGCAGTTGTTCTGATGTTTGTGAATGTATTTACGCACCGTAAATCTGGGCAGTTTACAAATTAGAATAATTTGTATAAATTGAATAAAAGAAACATAAAGGCTAACCTAATTAGATGTTTATGTTGAGTGTGAAGTGACTCATTCTGCTGTATTTAACCAATTATGAAAGCCTACAAATACACACAAATAACAAGCCATTCCCATAAGCAGTTTGCTGCCTAGCAGCCACATAAGGGCAGTGTAAAACTTTCCTCTAGTACAGTGATGGCGAACCTATGGCACGCGTGCCACAGGTGGCACGCGGAGCCATTTGCCAGGGCACGTGAGGCGCTTCCCTGTCAGCTGGCCAGCACGCATGTGTGTTCACCCTTTTTAAAAGCCATTTTTCTCCCTCCCCAGGCTCCCTGAAGCCTCCGGAGCACAAAGAAACGGCCCTACGGACTTCCGGTTTGCTCGGAGGGTCGTTTTGACTGCTCCAGAGGCTTCAGGGAAGCCTCCGGAGGGCTTCCGTGGGGTGGGGGAGGCTGTTTTCGCCCTCTCCAGACTCCTATAAAGCCTCTGGAGCCTGGGGAGGGCTAAAAAAGCATGCAAAAAATGGGGGGCCGCGCCTGTAGTGTGCGCATGCACACTGGGGGGTCGCGCATTGCATTATGGGTGCGGCACGCCTGCACACTACCCCCCTGCGCTTCCCCCCACTTATGGCACGCGAGCCAAAAAAGGTTCGCCATCACTGCTCTAGTAGTTAAGGAAAAGAGTATTTTTTTTCAAACAATAAAACCCTTTCAGACAGGAAAAAAATGTTGCTTCAATGGGATAAATGAGGAGTGATCTTCGCTTTTAAATAACAGAGGTTCAGAATGAATTCAACCCCCAAAGCAAGAGAATTTAGAGGAGAACTGAGGGGGAGAAGTGACAAAGGATCTTAAGCAACAGGCACAACAAGAAGCTGAGGAGAAGACCACCAGGTTAAGCAGTACAGGTGTTGACTTTTTAACGTTCCTGATGTATAGATTTTAAATGCCCAATGTGGAATGCAAATGGAACAAATACTCCTCAAAAAAGAAAATAATTATTTCATTATTTTAAACATTGAAATAAGATGTGGGGGAGGGGGGTTTATATAAGAAATGCATAATAGAAAAAATGTCAAAACAAATGGGTGAAGAATTTATTTAGAGGAAATAAAAAAAGAGAAATTGAGTTGTTTGGTGTATAAACACCCAATTTAAACCAGAACTGATATTGTCTGATGATTATGGCAGATACAAGTAGTCCTTGATTTACAAAAGTTCATTTAGTGACCCTTCAAAGTTACAACGGCACTGGAAAAAGTGGCTTATGAACATTTTTCACATTTACAATCATTACAACATCATCATAGTCCCAGGAACAAAATCCAGACCTTTGGCAATTGACCTATGTTGATGATGGTTGCACTGTGATCAACTTGTGTGACCTCCTGACAAGCAAAGGCAATGGGGAAACCAGATTCACCTAACAACCATGTTACTAATTTAACAACTGCAGTGATTCACTTAACCGTGGCAAGAAAGGTTGTAAAATAGAGCAAAATTCACTTAAATGTTCTGCTTAGCAACATACATTTTTGGCTCAGTTATGGTCATAAGTCAATATCTGGGAGTTGAAGCTACTCTGCTTGGGATCAAGACTTGGATAATAGGAGTGTATGTGCCAAACAAGGATAAAGTAACATTTTATAAAGGTCTGGTGGATAAATGGACTTACCATAGGAAAATTGGTGTTTAATGGGAGACTGGGAATAGTCTGTCCACAAAAAGATAGAACATCTGTGTTAGATATCTACAACAGTAAGTATGGTTTCCACCAAGGTCCTCTGTTCTGGCAGGAACAGAGGTTTGATTCTATTGGCTGAGAGTCTGACCGCTCCCTATAAAAGGGCTGCTGTCAGACCCAGCCTTTGCTGGATTGTTCACACTTGTTGTTCTGTTAATAAAGAGATGTTGCACTGTTAGCCTGTGTCTGCCTATCCATTGCCCGATCTAACAATCTGAGAAAGACATTACGATTTCATGAAGTATATTACCAAATTATGATGCAAAACAATATACTTGTTTTTGGAAATACATAGCTCTTTCTCAAGCAATGATACATTTTGGATTACTAAGCATCTGGTTATTACCGAGTGATCACAAAGTGAAGATATTGCCAAAAAACTTTTCAAACCATAACATGGTGACTTTAGCATTTAAAAGGAAAACCAGCTCTTTCACAGGGAAGTTAAATGGAATATTATTGCAGGAAGATATAGCAATGGAAGATTTCAAAAAGAACAATATTAATAAAGGTACAGCCCTAACAATGGTTTGGGATGCAAGAAAAGCTTTTATGAGATCAAATTTTATAAAATGTAATGGTGGGCTCAAAAAAAAAGGAGAGAAGAGATAACACAAGCAATTTTGTACAAGATAAAAATGAAAGAAGAATTAAAGAAATCCCCAGAAAAGAAAACTATTACACAACAAATCACGTGCTTACAAAGGCAATGGAAGTAAACATGAATTATGAAAAATCAAAATTTGAATTTGCATATAAACCAGGGAAATGGTTGGCATATAAATTGAGGAAAGGAGAAAAGAACGATAGTAAAATTACAACAGACAATTCAAAGATGTAAAAAATATTTCATCGACATTATTCTAAATGATACAAAGGAGAAAAAGTTTCCGTGGCCAACTCTCTCAATTTAATGTATGCTTAGTTGGATAAATAAAACTTTACATTCAATTTCATTCAGGCATATCCAGTTTTCTTTGGAAGCAAACTAATAGTCACTGATGCATTCTAACTTTTACACAATATTTACAAATTACCCTTTTTCTGGTATGCTTTTCCTCTAGGGTGAAAAGTTACATTTGCTGCATCACCGTCCTATCATTACTGCAAATGCAGGCAAACTTTGAGTGGCTGGCAGGCAAGGTTGGGGATCTTTAAGTAGCCTGAAAGGAACCACCCTCACCGTGCCAATAAAAGGCAAAGAATGGGAAATTCAAGAAAAGTTATGCATTATCATTCAGATTCAAAGCTTAAAACCTTTTAAGGTGTTTCCTCAATTTTCAGGGAGTTTTATATCTGTGGGGACATTGGTGCTCTCTGAGCCCCAATGTTTTCTTACAGATATTTAATCACCAAACGACATAATATCATCAGAACAGTTTTATACACGCTCCAATTCAGTTTCCTTGACTTGGTTTGCTTAGATAGCTTGCAGGTGACTCAGTGCCTAGCTATGCTAGGCAGATGTCAGCTTTACGTAATTAGCAGCAGGTAAAACTGTTCTTTTGAATCCTTATTTTTATTGCTTTTATTAACGTCAAATCCTTGTTCTTTTGTTTGCATCTGAGTTGGATTTGTATTCCAGTTCCTTTGAGGCTACTTAAAAATCCCCAACCTTGCCTGCCAGCTACTCAAAGTTTGCCTGCATTTGCAGTAATGTTAGGGTGTTGATGCAGCAAAGATAACTATTCACCCTAGAGGAAAAGCATACCATGTCTTTCAGAACTTCATGCTTACGGGCAATCAAAAAGATGAGAACTGGAGCCATTTCTTTAAAATGGCTTAATCACTGGGGCAAGTTCTTTTTTTAAAATAAATTTTATTAATTGTTATTAATTGCATTTCTTAGTGCTCAATAAACATCATATTGTCTGGCTATTTAATTTGCTTAACAATAAAAATGCCATTCTTACTCTCCACCCCTTTTTTCCAACTATTGGTAAAATAAGTTCCAAGTTGGATAATATTCTGTGTCTTCTTTCTGTTTAATTTTCAATGTAAGTCTGTCAATTTCTGCACAATCTAGTATCTTCTTAATTATCTCTTCATCTTGCGGTGTTTCTTCATCTTTCCACTGGGACAAGTTCTTATCCTATCCAGATTCCAGGTGAGAGCGGTCATGGAAAGTGAATTGGTTCCCATTCAGGGAGTCCTGCCATTTGGAATGAGATCCTTGCTGAAGTCTATATGGTCCTCACTGGTAGTGTTCTGTAAAGCCTTAAAGATTTGGCTCTGGTTCTGAAGATCTGGATCTCAGGCCTTGGGTTCAGGTGAATCCCCCCCCCTCGTTGAATTTGTCTGTTGTTTTTCTTTCTGTATACCATGTTTTCCCGAAAATAAGATCCAACTGAAAAATAAGCCCTAGCATGATTTTTCAGGATGCTCGTAAAATAAGCCATCCCAAAAAAATAAGCCCCAGTTAAGATTGTCATCCAGACAGATGCATTTTGTACCAATTCCCCCCCCCAAAATAAGACCTAACTGGAAAATAAGTCCTAATGAATCTTTTGAAGCAAAAATTAATATAAAACCCTATATTATTTTCAAGGAAGCACGGTATTATACCCATATCCATACCTTTTTAGTTTGTATTGGTTATTTTATTGTGTTGTGAACTGCCCCAAGTCAGCTGCAGACAATCAATCCCTAAATTGAATGAAATAAATTCAAGAGACAGGTGAGGGAGAAACACATTTGCCCGCTTGAATGGAACTTTCACTTGGGGGGAATACCACACCCAGCCACCTCAATTAGAGAAAGGGAGACAACTGAGTTTCCAGGAAGGGATCTGACAGATTTATGTGATGTCATAGACAGGCATTCCCACCTCCTCTTTGTTACCTGTGCAAAAAAAATTCCATTTCACTCTTCCATACGAATCGTTGACTCTGCCCTTTGCAAGTAAACATAACCTCATTATCCCCACCCTGCTTGATAGGCGAACAAAAGAACAAGAATACTGTTGCTAGGTATATGTATATATCATTAAGCTAATTCCAGTGTCAAAAGTCCCATTCCCCACCCATTACTTCTTTCAGTCAATTTTTGGGTACCTGCATTTCAAGCCTTGCAGGCTTCGGTAGTAAGGTATGATGAAAAGGGAACCTGCTTGATCTTGATTCCTCTGCCAATGGGACATGCTAATCCCATGTTTGCCTACAGTGCTAAATTACTCCCTAAAAAGACCCATCGTTCCACAAACTAAGCTCAAGGTAATCAGCATGCCGGAAAGTAAATGAAATGCCTGGTGCTGACTAGAAAACCAGAGGGAGTGCCACACAACAGGAGTGGAATGGTATATTAAGACTTTACATAAATGTTTGGATTTCTCCCATGCTTAGCAACACACTCTTGGTAATAAATTGGGCAAACCATACCAGTTTATATAATCTAAAGAGACCATAGAATAAGAGTTCATCTTGGTGAAAGTTCTGATTTGTTTTTAAAGTAGGGTACATGCCGTTCTGGTCTGAGTCCAACAGAAAGCCAGGGACTAATTATCTCAAATATAAAAGGCTGCAGTTATTTATGAAATAAGTGTTCCATTTCCAGCAATCCCAAACACTGACATTTGCTGCCTTTTCCTTTTCCACATCCCAGGGTTGGCAGAGATTATTTTCACCAATGCCAACTTGGACAATCCAGCAAAGGAAAAGTAAATTAATATTCAACCATTCCTTCCTATACAGCTCATTCAAAGCCATTCTGTTTGTTGCATGCAGGACTCAAATAATACAAATAGGGCTGGCTATCTAAACTAAGATTCAGTTAAGCTATTTCAGTTATACTCTTTTTCAGAGAAGCTGACATTTAGTCACCGGATGACTAGTTTGCTCCCTGATTTACTGGAGTATTCCCAGATATTTAACCAACTCAATATGGCTAACCAAGAAACAATACACAGTTTAACCTCAACCCTAAAATAAAATCTCTTTTGAATATTGTTTCTTGGTGAACTTATTGACATATCCAGGTAGTTTTCTTGGAAGCTATATGGGAGTAGTATCTGTCCAACTTCACAAGCTAGGCTAGCCCTATTTACTTACTAACCCGATCTGTAACACATAGTAGAAGAGAAGAGAAGAGAAGAGAAGAGAACAACAGAGTTGGAAGGGACTTTGGAGGTCTTCTAGTCCAACCCCTGCTTAGGCAGAAAACCCTACACCACTTCAGACAAATGGTTATCCAATATCTTCTTTAAAACTTCCAGTGTTGGAGCATTCACAACTTCTGGAGGCAAGTTGTGCCACTGATTAATTAACCTTAAATTGGACCTCACACCATTCCTAAGAGGTCTGTAGGAGGGCGTGCATAAGCGCACCAGTGTGCCTACCATCCTTGTCATATTGTCCCCATTTATTCATACCCATTTCCTGTGTTCATGTCCATGTTTATACTTATACCTGTTATCTCATACATGTTTGACAAACTAAATAAATAAATGAAACATTTACCACATATATTTTGCTAAACCCTCAGGATGTGCACTCAAGAAAAATGCTGTAATTAGTCAGCCATAATGTGCCACTTCTTCTTTGTGGACATACAGTATAAAAGTTACAATAATACAATAGCAGAATTGGAAGGGACACTGGAGGTCTTCTAGTCCAACCCTCTGCCTAGGCAGGAAACCCTATACCATTTCAGACAAATGGCTATCCAACATCTTCTTAAAGACTTCCAGTGTTGGGGCATTCACAACTTCTGGAGGCAAGCTGTTCCACTGATTAATTGTTCTGTCAGGAAATTTCTCCTCAGTTCTAACTTGCTTCTCTCCTTGATTAGTTTCCACCCATTGCTTCTTGTTCTACCCTCAGGTGCCTTGGAGAATAGTTTGACTCCCTCTTCTTTGTGGCAACCCCTGAGATATTGGAACACTGCTATCATGTCTCCCCTAGTCCTTCTTTCTATTAAACTAGACATACCCAGTTCCTGCAACCGTTCTTCATATGTTTTAGTCTCTAGTCCCCTAATCATCTTTGTTGCTCTTCTCTGCACTCTTTCTAGAGTCTCCACATCTTTTCTACATCGAGGTGAACAAAACTGAATGCAGTATTCCAAGTGTGGCCTTACCAAGGCATTATAAAGTGATCTTTATTCTATCCTTCTGTTTATGTAGCCTAGAACTGTGTTGGCTTTGTTGGCAGCTGCTGCACACTGCTGGCTCATATTTAAATGGTTGTCCACTAGGATTCCAAGATCCATCTCGCAGTTGCTACTATTTAACAAGGTACCACCCATACTGTACCTGTGCATTTCGTTTTTCTTGCCTATATGTAGTTTTCTTGCCTAAATAGTAGTTCACCTCTAGATATATAGAGAGCCATGGAGATAGCGTTGATGGAAATACTTAGAAACCATTACAAATCCAAACAGGTTACAAGCATTCCTTCAACTTTTGGAAAGAGGGTAACATTAAGAAGAGATTTAGGCTGACTCTTTCTTGATTCATTGGGTTATAACAGAGAAGAAAAATACACTCAAACTTGCAAAAATATAACATATTACAATAAAGCTTAAGTTCCAGTCTTCTTGTGGTGTTCCTTTGCTGGTCTGAGCAACCTTGAAGGACTAATCGTACATAAGGTTCCAAGGAAAATGCCCACTGTCAGGGTTTTTGTCCCTTAGTTTTAAAAAATACCATGGGGATATATGGATGTATTGCTAATATTTGTTTTATTTGCAAATAATACAATCAGAGTTATAGGCAAATAGAAAAATTGCTGGCAATATATTCCTAATCTGAGATCAGATTCCCAAATACCAGACATAAATTGCTCTTTCTCTTACATATTTACATGCAACTAACAAAAGATCAGAGTAATTTCTGGCATCTAAATTTGGCAAAATCACAGAATATAGATGCATGGTTTAGCATACATTTCCCCAGTTTGCTAAAGGAAGTATACATTTCCCTGGTCACTACCAATGGTTTACTTTACTGTGTGGTCCAAACCCAATTGTTAGCATAATGCCTAACCAAAATTTGCTATTTTGTTTCATATCTCACTTTGAAGTTATAAAAACGATTTGTTTAGAACAAGATGAATTGTAGTAATAGATAAAGACTTATTCAGGATAGAATTACAATGGTAGGGTAGTACGTAGAGTGTATTTTCTTTACCCAAACATTTTGTTTAGTATTAGGTCTACGCTTAATTTTTTTTTTAAGGTTCACAATGCAGGAGTACATGTACATTTTTAAATGTTAAAGTCGCAGCATTATTTGCAAGGCTTATGTACTTCCTTTAAAAATAACTATTTTCATATGTGTGGGCATGCTTAGTCAAATTCATTTTGCTGTGAAGAAAACAGAGATCAGGGTCCTTCAGAAATATGAGCCAGCCACCAGTTCACCTGGGTATCTCCTTCATGGCCAGTGTCACCACTAAGGAGTGCTGCCTCAAGCCCCACACTATGGGCAGCCACCCCATGCCAAGGGCAAAACCTCAACCATCCGTGCTTCCCTGCATTCCCCTGGCCCTGTCACTCTGCCAGTTTTGTTGCTCGGTATTCTGCTCACCTATCAGCCTGATTTCTGAAGCATCGTTAGAACAGCCTACATGATTCTGAAAAAAGTGCATGCTCCCTCTGAAAGAAGGCTTGGCATAACCAACAGCTGCCCTGCAAAGGACCAGGCTGGGTATGCCTCATTATCAGTGGGAGGAAGACAAATTTCAACTACGGGTGGCAGGAGCAGCAGGTCCGGTGAGCATTGGGTGCAGGGCTAGCAAGGTGACAGAACCAGTGAGCAGAAGACACAAGGACAGCAGGGTGACTGAAACTCAGAGCAGCAAGAGTGGCAGGGCCAGCAGAGTGCAGGGTTGTAAGCCAGCAGAGCGTATAGCAGCATCACCAGCAGAGTGCAAAGTGACAAGGCTGGCATGGGCAGTAGAATGCAGAGTGGCAAGGCCAGTAGGATGAATGGAGACACAGGGCAGTAAGACTAGCAGGGACAGCAAAGCTGCAAGTGAGCTGGCAGCAGCAGGGCAAGCAGGGTACAAGACAGCAAAGTCAAGAAGATGAAGGGCCAGCAGAGAGCATGGTAGCAAGGCGGGCAGGGTGGCAAGGTGAGTGAGCAGGCCCGGCAGAGGCAGCAGAGTACAAGGTACCCAACAGGGTAGAGATGAAAAGGAGATTGGTAGTAGGAGGAGGGAGACCCTTTCCTTACTGAGGTGTAGGGCTGGAGGGACCAAACCAGAAGTGGCTTGAATTGGATGGGCCTAACAAACAGTGGGATTTGATTAATGATAGCAGTGGGACTGCAAAGATTGCCATTGCTAAGCAATGGGATCAGGAGACATCACACATTATGACTATACCTCACTTAGCAATGGAAATTCCAGTTGTTTTCACCATTGTAACTCAAGGACTACCTATAAGAATTCACTTGTATAACAAAAGAAATGATAAACAAGCAATGCTCACCTCAGAAGTCTCTGAAATAAATTCTTAGGACTATCAGATCTGTGCTGCAAAAATCCAAGTGATCCATTGGATGGCAAGAAGGAACCAGGATACCACGTATCTTTTTGCTGCCTTCTAGGATTATTCAGATAATCAGTTTGGTGTAATGTTTAAGGCATCACATTAGAAAACAGGAGATGGGAAGTTCTAGTCCTGCCTTAGCCCTCAAGCCAGCTGGGTGACCTTGGACCAGTCACTCCCTCCCAGCCCTAGGAAATTGACAATGGCAAGCCACTTCTGAACTCTTGCAGTCCTGCAGTCACCAGGAGTAAAAAACTGACTCAAAGGCCACAGTGAAAGGCGGACAGAGTTAGTCAGTTTTTTCCAGCCCAAGTTATTTTAATGCGTAATGTAATAACTGATAATCTCACCTTAACATGGTGTTGAGTAAGAACAATGTTTCCATAGCAAACAGAGCCACAAAAGATCAAATCAGGACTAAAGAGATATGATTTGCTTTAGAAAAATTAGAACAACTTGCTTGGATAAACATGGACATTGTATTCTAATTTCATTGATAATTAGCTGTTATGCTTGTGCCTTGTTTCCATCTCATTCAGAAATAGCAGTGAAAAATCTCAATGCTCCTAGGAATGTATCATAGAAAGTTCTTTCAATGCTCTAACAAGATAAAAATCATTAATTAAGGTCTTTTTTTTTAATACCACAGATCAATGCTATCATCACACACACACATATGCCCAAAAGGAAGATTAGCTTGTTTTTTTATCAGTCACTGTTATTTATGCTCTGGGCATATTTCCTGCATGGTTTTCCCATTGTTGTGATCTCTTGGGTACAGACTATATGAGCAAAGAAATGCCTGCACAGAAATCAGTTATTTGAGATCTATGGCTATGGGTTGCCTAGGGCTGGGAAGAAATGACCAAGTAGAGGAATGAAAGACAAAGGATCATGCTGCACGTTACTCTAAGCACATTCTTAGCAACTAAAAAACAGGAGAGAGTATGACCTGACACACTGCATTGAACTTTTAGAAACGGAATTGTTGTTTGAAGTTTGTTAGCCTTTCACTGGCCCACTGTAGCTTAAGGGGTCTTGATATTTATCTCACCCAGCTGTGAAAAACATTGCCTGCTGATTTCTGTATATTGGGGCAGAGCAAGAAGGGAGAGGAGGAGCGATCGTATCAGTAAGAAAGGGTCAACCCTTTGATTTTATGAGCAAGTATTTAACTATATATTCACATTAATTCTGTCATATGGTTTTATTTACATGGGGATGGAGGAAGTGAAAAATTATGCCATCAAATTTTGGCTGTTTGATGCAAGATGTTGGTGACATCATCTGGAGATGTTCCAAAGGATATATATAGATGGGAGCCACTTATGATTCCAGTCCGATTGGTTGTTTACACCTGTCATATACCTGTACAAAGTTGCTGTTAAGGCACAAGAATGGGCCAAGATAGATTTCTAGATCAAAGTTCCACCATCTACTTACATTTTCAGGTTATGAGTGTGCATGTTTACTTAGTGTTAAGTCCTTCTGTAAATTTGCCTATAAAAAATTACTCTTTGTATCCAACTTCTCCAAAGAGCTTAAGAAAGTACATATGACTCTATTGCAACTGTCACAAAAATGTTACAATCGGTTTGAAAGAATGCCTGGGTTCATAATCAACTATGATTATAACAAGTCAGGAGGGGAAACGAATCATTTGATGGTCAAAGTCTGCATTTATCATTTGGGGGGGGGGATCTAAAGTCACCTTGCACATGTGAGACAAAGTGAGTGTCAGAAATTTTATGGGAGATTCTTTGATCTTTTTCACTATGGTATTTCCATTTTAGAGATTATGCTGTACTTTTCATGTCCCACGTCTAAAACCCTATTGTGTGATTTAATGCTCCTTCCATTTTCAGATACTTTAAAATGTGGTTTTACCTTTTTAAAAAATTTGGATAATATTGTATTTGAATGAATGGCAAATAGCAATCCAGCCATTTTCTTGTTTTAAAGGATCAGTAATGGGGCTTCCCCGTGATTAAAAAGTATGCTTCAAGCATGACTGCTACTCATACAATTCAAGGGTAATGAAAAGCCAGTGGGCAGATCAGTGATGTGTGTGATATGAAGCCCATGTTTATGTTGCATTATGAGCTCTCTACTTAGCCAAGCGATCAGAGAAGTCACCTTTGTGGCTCAGAGAGCAAATGCTGTAATAAAACTCAGCAGATGCAAGTTGATATTGTAATGAAGCAAAACATTGCAACTCACCATGAGTTATTTTCATACCGTGCCCCAACTGGTAGAAATACACAGTAATTTCCCAGAATTAAGCTTGATCAGCCAGCTGTAAAAAGTGTAGAGATAAAATCCTATGAAGTAAAAGCAAAATGTCATAGCCAGCAATCACTGATAGAACTAGCAATAACATTCTGAACATGCATGGAGTTTTAAGGGAGATTTCATAATATACATTTTGTACTTCCTGTCTTTTGTCTTCCCGAAACCAGGTGTGGGGACTGAGCTGGTATTTCAATTGTAAATATGGAAGTATTAAATTTCATTAGAGTAGATCCACAAAATATAATGTATTCTAAACAAATGTTTAACTGGCAATAACTTTGCCCTGCAAACTTTATATATAAGTCTACAGAAGCATTTGGCCATCTCTATCTTGCATATTTGTTCTTTGGGGTAAATAGGAAGAGAACTTGCAGCCTTCACTAAATTATTTTAGATTTTATAGTGGTCAGAGTGAGAGAGAGAGAAAACCCTCCCTTTTTATAACCCTGTAATCCTTTAATTAGGGATGTGGTAGCTCAGTGGCTAAGACGCTGAGCTTGTTGATCAGAAAGGTCAGCAGTTCAGTGGTTCAAATCCATAGCACTGTGTAACGGAGTGAGCTCTTGTTACTTGTTCCAGCTTCTGCCAACCTAGCAGTTCGAAAGCATATAAAAATGCAGAAAAATAGGAACCACCTTTGGTGGGAAGGTAACAGCATTCCGTGCGTCTTAGGCATTTAGTAATGCCGGCCACATGACCACGGAGATGTTCCCTAGAGTTGGGAATGACTAGCACATTTGTGCGAGGGGAACCTTTACCTTTAATCCTTTAATTAGGCCTCAGAATCGATTGTTTAAAATATTAAGGTGTGTTATTGACATTGCAATCTAGGCCACCAGTTATCTTCCAGTCCTCTTGCTTCTCCTCTCCTTTATTTTGAGGGGGAATTTTCTGTATTTTGTGAATATAATAAAGACAAGGTGTTCCATGTTCTCAGGATGGTGACAAACCACTTGACTTGCTTGTGTTGCTATATTTATGATCCTTTGTCAAGATTATAGATGGTAGGAGCTAGGGCATACCATTCCACACACAACTTTCAGTGTCTTTCTCATCTACCATTTCCATTTTATCTTTGTGATGATTTGCTAATCAGTACTTCCTTTTCTTCTGCCTGGACTTTTTAAATTTAAAAAAAAAACCAGTAGCAAAGTGTTGTAAATTGGCATTGTAGCTATCAAACATGAAAGGAGGGAAGATATTTTTTAAATTTTGGTTTAAAACAACTCTGTATGCCATTCAGTAATGTAAGCCATACAAACATTGCTATAGGCATAATTCTGGATTGTGGCCATTCTGGGATTTCCATGTAACTTCCTTGGAAGATAGTTGCTTAATCACAAAGTAAACATCTAAAGCAAACTGATAGGCAGAACCATGATTAAAATGTAAAATAAGATACCACAGTTACACAAGAGAAACTTCCTTAAACACAATTTGAGTAATAGTCAGTGCTTGCACTCTGTAATAAGCCAAACCACAGTATGCGTGTATGCGTCGTGTGAAATCATCTTGCTACTATTAAATCTTGTTTATTCTGTTATACCATTAAAAGGAACAACTTGTTCCACATTTATATATAAATCTGCTATGTGATGGTAATTAGTGTATAACTGGATTGAAATATTAAATTAGGGCTGCAAAGGTCCAGATAATTAGTAGATAACTGCCAAGAGGTACAAGCCTTCTTTTGCTGCAACTGGTGCTCAACTAGATTCCTAAAGTACTGAAATGATGATAGTTATTGATTGGTACTGATTTTGAACTCATATAAGTTAGTCAGATGCTGTACTTTGTAAACCATGGTTTACATGGTTCAATCACTAATTAACCCCCTCCAAAAAGGAACCCATTTGTTGATTGCATCAGGTATAATATTCTGATGCACTCCCTCTCACCACCACCTTCTTTTTTTAATTCACATGTAATTGTTTTAAGTTATTTTTGTACAATGTTTTAGTTGTGGCACCACCCAGAGTTACTATCTATGAGATGGTGGTCATACAAGGGAGGGAGGGAAGGAGGGAGAGACAGAGAGAGGGAGGGAGAGAGAGAGCTTTGTCAGGTAGGTTCCCAATAGTTTTAGAAATAATAAGAATCTCTATACATTTCTATACATACACCAGCTCTAGCAATAACTCTAATTTCAGATATTCAGATAGTGGGCTGGTGGCATCTGTGTGTGTCTCTCTCTCTAAAAGTGCCACCACCAAATACCTTATGAAAGGATCTCTGATAGAAGCAGAATGATGTTTTTGGCTTTGAGTCAGTGGTGGGTTGCAGGTGGTACGCCACCGTACAGGCATACCAGAGCCTGCCTGGAGCACCGGATATCATTCCAGTACGGTGCTACAGAGGACCCGCCCACCCGCTGGAGCTCCTCACCAGTCTTTTAAGTCTTCGGGGCTTCTGCACACTTGCAAGGCGCGTACAGCATCTGCACAATGCTCCACTGAGCAGCTGGAGCATCGCAGAGGCTCGTGGAGGCACTAAGATGCATGTGCGTGCTGTGCACGGCCATGTAGATGCTACCAGGCCCATTCCAACCGTACCGATTGGAACGGCATCTGGAACCCACCACTGCTGTGTGTGTGTGTGTGTGTGTGTGTGTGTGTGTGTGTGTGTGTGATACAATTTGGAGATTACAGTTTCATTGGAAGTCTGGGAGGAAATAATGTGGTACAGCAAAGAGAAGTAACTGAGATTTTGAGGGATCAAGAAGAATGCAAGCAGAGGCAGCTGAGAACAGCCTAAAGAAAAGGGAAAGCAATTATACAACAAAGGAATCAGCAAATTCCAAAGTCACTGTGTGCGTGTAAAGCTTGTTATCAAGTGACTCACAATCTGGAAAGAAATTGGAACAGAGTATCTGCAGGGAGTCTGCTGGAGACAGACTAGGTAAAAACTAGGAGTGAAAGTTTAGAGTGACTAAAATGGTTGCAGCAGCCCTTAAAAAAACAATCCCAAATATTAATAGCAATGATGTAATAGTTTGATTCGGTACATGGAGCTAATAAGGTGCTTACGTAAGGACTCTATTAACAAGGCAGCTCGCTTAGCAAGAAAAGCTTGCTTGTATGTCATAAAATAACTAGTTTTGGGACGTTCTGTTAGTAATACCAAAGCTCTACCTATGTACTGTACCTGCTGGACAATAAACAGAGCCTGTGAAGGTGAAACATGTTCCTTCTTGTATGTTTACCATCCAAAATAAACCGGTGACAAGCTGAATTTACCTCATGGCCTTCCTGAACCATGAGCTACTCAATCACATTATAGTCTAGTGTGATTGGCAAATGTAACCACTAAACTAAGACCAAGAAAAACATATTGTAGCTTCTAGTGAAGTGTAAATTCAATCAGTAATCCATAGGAGGGCTCTTACAACTTACAATCCATTTCTTTAAAAGCAATCAGTTGGATTGATTATAACAAACTACCAAACATATGATTTGGCTGTTGCCATACCATTCCAGGCATTGTGATTCATTAAGATTTGTGCAATGATATAATTGAATAAACCCAGTTGATTGTGTATCATTTGATTAAGTTATGGTTTGTTTCACTGTTATGTGAAGTATAAAACTATTATTGCAGCTTAGCACAACATAAGAGCCCAACTGCATTGCACAAAGTTCCAGTATTCTTCACAAGAGACCATTCAATATTGTCTGTGGCTGATGGGAATTGCAGTTCAGCAATTTCTTATTTTTCATCCCTGCTTCAGAGGACAATTTGCATTGATTGACTGCAGATGGGTCTCAGGTTTTTGTTTAATTGCTATTTTTAAGCTTCTAATAAATTTGAGTAAGGCAAACATCTATGATAGAAGGAAGAAGAATGAACTAAAAAAATCCTCCAAAAAGGCAAGAAATTTAAGAACAAAAGTCAAGTTATATAAAGTGCCAGTAAGAGTGATTTGTAAAGATGTAAAACTATAGAAGGGTGCAGTGTGTTTTGTGGTAATGGAAAATAGATTTAGTTGGGCTATTTTTCTTATTTCCTGATTTTAATTTCATTTTCTAGTTACATCTTAGTTAGTTTTTGGTCTTTCAAAATATGTCTCACCCCAAAAGAAATAATGTAAAAGTATGTATCTATGAGAGACCCAATGTGGTCTAGTGGTTAAGACACCAGGCTAGAAACCAGGAGCCATGGTTTCTATTCCCACCATAGGCACAAAGTCAACTTGGTAACCTTGGGCCAGTCATCCTCTTTCAGTCTGGGAAACCGGCAACAGTTAAACTATCTCCAAAATCTTGCCAAGAAAACTACAGAGACTTTTCCAGATACCAGGAGTCAAAAACTGACTCAAAGACACACACTCAAAAAAGTATTTATGAAGGTAAAAGAAATAATATGAATAATGAAAATCTCAGGCAGTTTGTTAATTACATAATTGTCTGTGAACATAGCACACTACTGTATATTTCAGTATGTGGGAAAAGAGAAAAATGTGGTAATTATGCTTAGGATGTGATGCCGCAGTATAGTGCTTTCCAGTTTGTGTAGTGTTCAGATGTCTATACAGGAATTCCCAGAATTCTTCAGCCAACACTGACATTGCTTAGGAGACTGGGAATTCAAGCAAGCAAGAGTCATATAAAATATGGTCCTGCTATTGTGTTTAATATTAAGACATGAATGATGACCTTTGAGTCATAATTTCTGATTTGTGTTATTTCAAAATTTTAAAAAAATGGAACAAAGCTCTGTCATGTCATTTCATTTACTGGTAGTCCTTGACTTACAACAGTTTATTTGGTGACCATTCAAAGTTACAATAGCACTAAAAAGTGGTTTTAGTGACTGGTTTTTCACACTTATGACCATGGCAGCATCCCCATAGTCATGTGATCAAGCTTCAGATGCTTGGCAACTGATTCATATTTAATGTCCTGGGGTCATCTGATCAACTTTTGTGACCTTCTGACAAGCAAAGTCAATGGGGAAACCAGATTCACTTAATAACATGTTACTAACTTAATAACTGCAATAAAACTGTGGCAAGAAAGGTTGTAAAATGGGCCAAAATTCACTTAACAAATGTTTCACTTAGCAACAGACATGTTGGGCTCAATTGTGGTCGTAGGTCGAGGGCTACCTGTATTCAATTTGTATAGTCATTTTATCTCAAACTACTAACTGTGGGCAGCAAACAATCAGAAAAAAATATTGGGAAGGCCAGTCCTTGTTATATAAATACCAGCCACATGCAATTTTGCTCCCATATATGTTAAAATAGAAATAAATCCCATGGGGCTTATTCCCTAATAGGTATATCCAGGATTACCGTGTGTGAAGTCATTTAGAGATTGGCTTAACCTACTGATAGGATACATCTGGAATGCCAGATGTTGTTAAATAGCACCCCCAACTAGCATGGCATCTAGAGTATTACTGATAGCCTATCACTACTTAATATATTACAGATATCGTTGGATGCACACTTTACAAAAAACATGGTTTGCTGAAAAAAACTAAAGCAAAAGTTTCCAAAAATCATCATTACGGGATTCTTTCATCATGGCAAATTAAATTCAGAGCAACCACATTCACTGGTGAGCACAAGAGGTTGAGAAAACATGATATTATCACACAAATGATGTGAATTATCCTGATTACATTATTTTCAGGTTGTTGTGACTTGTTATAGATGCCTATCACTGCATTATAGTCCACTGTCTGAATCTAGCCTCTGAAATTGCACATTCTGTTTTGTACTCCCTGCTTGTTTGTAGCAGCTAGTCAACTTGTTAGGAGTTTTCAAAGTTCATCCTATTGACATGAAAATTTGACACATTTTATTGGCTAAGCAGCACAGGGCTGGGCTATATTTTGATAAAATATTAATCATGGTTTATATATCGTAGTGGTTCTATTCACATAATCTGATAAACCAAAAGTATATAAACCACATTATAGTTTAGCACATCCCATGAGCCCAATTAGGAACATGTGCAGCTTCCAGACTTGGGGTGACTTTGTAGAAGTTCCCGTGACAGCAATTGATAAACAGCTAGGACTTTTTCCTTCCATTCTGAGGCAAGAAACACAGGAGATAAACCTAAACAGGCTTTGAAAACAAATGACCATCACAACATCTCCCAACCCAGTTTGCACTCAAAAGAATCACATTCCTGTCTGACCATTTCTCCGCATAGCATGAAATTCTCCAGGTACTTTCCCCTAAACTGCTGAAAAGTGCTCCGGTAGAGTTTGTTTCTTTTCACAGGAATGGAGATGCTGCTGGTATTTATTTAAATTATCTGAGGACAATCTGCATCCCAATAAGCTATGCTCAGCCTCATGTATCTTAGATGACATGACCCAAACTAATGCACTTACCTAAGCGCTAGAATTAATAGGCAGGAAATAATAGAGATGCTTTGCAGATGACAGCCATCAACAATGAGACTAATGGACCTATTTGTCCCCTCTATACAACTATCATAGGTATAGCAAAAGAGTGTGGCTGGGAAGCCTCTTTTTAGTATTTTTATACCTACAATATTTATATCTGTGACATAAAAGGCAAGGTTATGGACAGATCATCAAGGAGAAAATCTATTTATGTGGTCAATACGAGTCAACAATGGCTTAATGTCACATAATCAATAAATACTGATGATGATAGCAATCTATAAGGCTCCAAAAATACTATTGTACAAAATAAGCAAAAGACATTCAGGACACAAGAATGCAAAACAGCAATACCTGTAGTTACTAGGTTCCTTTATATTGACCTGAAAGAATCACAACATGTAATTAAGGTAATTTTATAGAGGATATCTTGAACATGAATACTAAATCAAGTTTAGCATTGATAATATGTAAATTAAGTACACACTGGGAATACCATGACTAACCATGGTTTGCTGATTGACCTCCATATTGGTATTCTTGACCTGTTTGTGTGACTGGTCAGTGATTCTTGATTCGTCTAGTAGTGCCTAGTCTTAATAAAATGGCAGTTACTGTGTCCAATATAGACTGCAGACATTGTTTTGTTTCAAAGAATTCACACATTCAAACAGCCAAAGGTCAAGGATTTACAAGAACTCCTGGTTCAGTTATTAAGCTCAGATGTAGTCACAGGACATTTCAGGATAGAAGGCACACTTAGATACTAAGTATGTACAGAGAAATAACACCACCTGGTCAAGGAAAAAAATTAAAGCTTCTCTGTTGTAAGGCAAGACTCTGAGGGCATTATGGTTTTTTTTTTTTAAAAAAAGGAAGTTCTTCTCAATCTCTAGAAACAGTCACTATGTTAAGACCTAGATCCCCAGAATTCAGATTGCTCCATACTTCTATTGGCCCCTGATTTTTCTGCTGTCTTGGATAAAGGGTGATACATGGTATTCACCAAACAAGACCAGCCAAGATGGGATGTGGGAATATATTATAAAGAATGGCCAAGAAGAAACAGAGCAGTCAGGCGACTAGATCTCAGCTGAAGAAAATCCAGGGGCCCACCAAATGAAGCAAAGTCTCTTTGGCTGTTATGTAGAGATAATTCAGACATTTGCAGTTCGAACCTGATAGTCCTGGGATCTATGAAGCCAAAGGCATACTTTTTCAAACTTTGTGCACTAATTCGAATCAGTGTATTTTTGATACCCTGAGGGAGAACAGAGTTTTTATCTTCAAAATACGATTGTTGCCCTCTGCATAAGCAGAAGTCCAAGGAAAAACATTGCAAAATATTCGGTTCCCTATATTCTTCAGAGATCACAGGGGACATAAAGACAATGAAACTCATCCCTTTTGTGAAACAAATGGCTGTGATTTCTTAATATCAGCACATGAAAAGTACTGATATAAAGGGGGCACTAGCATTTTCAAGTTTGTTATCTAAATGAATTTCTCATTTGGGGCTTAGGAAAATCTACTTCCCACTGTGGCAAAGGCTGTTTCAAGCCCAGTTACTAATGTCTTTTTCTAAACCAAAGAAATTTATTGTTTTAGGAACTGAGAGATAAAATGCATCCTAGATGAAGATGTGGAAAACACAAAATAAAAATCACCTATATTTGTTTTTTTCTGATCTTGATACATATGGTTAAATATGCTGATAGTTTGTATATGTTAATATATCTATAAAGTACAGAGTATGGAATATAATAACAGGATTGTTCAAAGGCAATAACCTTTGAGAGAGAAGTTAGAACTCAGAATGGCATTTTATAAGCCTTTTAGGTTCCAGACAAGGAAGCATTCTATTCCAACAGGAAACTACTTTTGTTCCTTCTGTGCACATACTTTCTCTAAACACAAACAATGGTTCTGTACTTCTCCCTTGAGTTGCAAGAAATCTGCAAAAGAGGAAGCCTCTTGAGAAGAGAGACAATAACTAAAGACTTATTGTCAGATTCATTTTAAAAGCATCATGTGCACTCCAGCACGATTGGCTGCCTTGCATATATCTCCAAGGAGAGACTCTGGAGACACCCAGTGCTGCAAACCCCCATGAGAATGCCAGTTCTCTCGCTAAGTTTCTGCTTCTTACATTCTACTTTTAGCTCTGTCTCACAAATAGCACTATACTCAAAAAATGTTGCCCTCCACCATTTCCCTGTCCTTCCCGTGAGTCCAGTTTTCTACATATTACAGAGAAATCTGTGTAAGAAATCTACATTCTGACAGGTCCCATCAGGAGACACCCCTCTCCTGATCATTCTGGACAATTCACCAGCCAATTACCTGCTGAACAAAGGAAAATTGTCCCATCATTCAGGAGAAGGAGGAGGGGGGAGGAGGAGGAAGAGGAGGAGGAAGAAGAGGAGGAGGAAGAAGAGGAGGAGGAGGGGGGAGGAAGAGGAGGAGGAGGAGGAGGAGGAGGAGGAGGAGGAGGAGGAGGAGGAGGAGGAGGAGAAGATCATCAATAATTTTGACTTGCTAAAAAAATGTAGGTCTAAATCTAAAGTAGAATATTACCCCATCGCTCATGCCAAGACGAAATGAAATGCATAACGAAATACTTCCTTCCTTTTGTGGTCAGCACTCTCAGCAGAGGCAGAACCTAGCCTGTTTGGTGATCTCAGAAGCTACCATTTGAACTCCACAGCTGTTAGATTGGGAAGTTGGAAAGACATATGTGAGAAGAAAGAATGGCAAATCTCCATGCGGCTGCCAAAATAGCAGTTATGGATACAGTCAGCAAAGACCTGGCTCCATTCATGGATATCTTTATCATATTTTATCCTACTAGGAAGTTCATCTGTGTGTTTTGGCAGGAGTCCGAGGATCCCTTGCCAAGGAAAGGAGGCAATGACCAGTGGACAGCAGCAGTTAAAACCTTTGCATCATACTGCATAAAGACTTGAGACAATCCTGCTTGTATTCTAGAGAAAACTCTTCCATTTGAATTTCCAGTCTGAAATTAGTGTAAAGTCTGCAATTCTATAATCATTGATCAGG
This sequence comes from Natrix helvetica, assembly GCF_964273705.1. Classification (NCBI taxonomy): domain Eukaryota; kingdom Metazoa; phylum Chordata; class Lepidosauria; order Squamata; family Natricidae; genus Natrix; species Natrix helvetica. The sequence continues at coordinate 69,686,276 of NC_138549.1, read as the reverse complement.
AATGGGTCTTCATTTTGAGCGAACATATGTAGGGGAGCATGGAACTGACAAAGAAAATAGTGCTGTGAATGTCTCTCTTGCTTTTTTTCCCCATTATTTGTTCCATAATTGGAAAAAGTTAAGTAATGGATTATTGTTCTGTGTATCAGTTTTTACTATGCGTTAATTTTGCATTGCCTTTTTTTATTGAAGGCCTACAGTAGAATTGAAAGTCATGAGTCACTGGTATTACTCATGCTGTCAACCAGACATCAGCTGCTCTTTCTCAGAAAATTCTTTATGCAAGACATGTCCTCAGATTGGCAACTCATGAACATCTCTGGAATTCAGATTGGGGAATAAAAAAGAAAGAAAATAGTTAGGCTTCAGACATTGTTTCTAGCTACCTTGTTATTTTGTATGAAAACAGCATAGGAAATTAGATGGCTAGAAATAAGGTACAAAAGAGTGACTGAATAATACAAATAGAAACAAACAGCAGAACATAATAACAAGAGTTGGAAGGGACCTTGGAGGTCTTCTATTCCAACCCCCTGCTCAAGCAGGAAACCCTAGGGCCTAAATCATTTCAGACAAATGGTTGTCCAATCTCTTCTTAAAAACATCCAGCATTGAAGTGCCCACAATTTCTGCAGGGAAGTCATTCCACTGATGAATTGTTCCTCCATGAAATTTCTCCTTGCTTCTAGGCTGGTCCCTGCCCTGATTAGTTTCCATCTATTGGTCTTATCCTGCCTTTGGGGGCTTTGAAGAATCATTTACCTCCTCTTCTTTGTGACAGCTCCTTAGATATTGGAACACTGCTTTCATATCGCCCCTAGTCCTTTAGATCTAAATTAGAACTTGTATTTTCTCTGATTATGTCTAATGTGTCCTTCTATAACCTGAAATGATTGAAATATTCTGAATGGATTCAGCAGCATGCGGAAATATATACCTGTGTTTGGGGTTGCAACTCATACAACTCATAACTAGCAACGTACCATTTGCTCCAGCCAAAAGCTATGCTGGCAGACAATTATGGGTGATGCCCTCCTAATCCTTCTAGATTTAATTCTACAAAGCATATGAGCTACAATTACAATACAATGGATTCTGCTTGTTATCCACACATTTTGTGCAATGTGGTTTTGCTAAAGAAGAGAAAGATTTGAATTTCACAGCTTTCCAGCTATGTGTATATTAGATGAAGAGATTCTGGCACATCAAGAACTGTGACTATACTTTTTAATAAAAAGAATGGCATACAAGGCAGGCACTTTGATGATAGTAAAGCATAATTTGATAGGTTTTCAAAGGAAGTGGGGAAATGTACCATATCTAATGTTTATGCTATCCATAGATTGAACTGTGCTTGTTTTGTAAAACCTAGCAATTTGGGAAACAAATACAGAGATTGTAATGTGTTACCTAAATATGAATTGGTCTTCTGGGCAAAAAATGGTTCACTGTTGGGGATGTTGACAGGATATAATTCTGGTCCAACCAGCTCAACGGTGAGATGAAACCAAAGATAGCCAGGATAAACTTTGGTCCTGATCACAGACAAATAGATTGTTCTAGTTTTATCTGGAACTTTGCCAAAAGACACAAGGCATAGAATGTTACAAAGAAACCTTCCAGTGAGCTGAGATACAGATGAAGGTGTCTTTCCAGATACTGTTTTTGTTTCATTGTCCTGAAATCTTGTCTAGCATAGGCACAGGTGGAAGATGTTAGGAACTGCAGTTCCAGCAACTTCTGAAAGACCAAAGTTATTCAACCACTCAACCGTGTTCTAAAGAAAAGGAAAAAAAAAGAGATACTATTAGGGCACTTGTAAACAATAACATAGAAACCAAATCATATGAAAGACTATCTCCAAGTGACATTCCTTCCATGTCCATAAAGAAATTCAACCACAGAAGATAATTGCCCAGGAAACAGCTTTATCAGCTGGCTTTCTGTGTCGGACTCATGTGCCATTTTCTATATTATGGGCAGGGGGGATCTATTCAGCAGAAATCGTTTTTTCTACAAAAGACCCAGTCAGTTTTGTTTCTTGAAGCAGAACCATTGCGCCTCTGCATTGCTATCCTTAACATCTACTTCTCCCCCACATTCCTCACTCTATTCCCAGAAGTGGACCTCTTCATCTTTCAGCCTGCAGTAATTTTCACACAGGAATCGCTTTTCTATTTTAAAAAAAAAAGCACTGAAAAAACCATTTGTCTTTATATCACCAGGCTTCCAAATATGTTTGTTTTTGGGTTTGTAGCAGCAGCTGCTTCCATAATTATTACAGGATAATCAAGGTATTTGAAGAAAGATATGCTGTGGACTCTTCCTTTTCTGCATCTTCTCTTCAGTTAGAGAAATCTGGCATCCCTCTCTTCCTATCAGGGCAAATATCCCATGGTGATAACTCAAGGGAGAGCTTTCTGACCTGGAATTCCTGAAATTTACAGAGTAGTCCCTAATGCATCAGGGAAGGATGCAATTCTCTTTTACTAAGCAACAAATTAGAGATTATCAGTTCTTCTACATTAACCAACATAGAATATGGGTTTGTAGTCATGGGCTTATCTAAGACTGCCTTTGCCACTAAGTAGTAGATAGCTATGCTAATGAAAGAGAGCATAAGCAAGATTTCTGAAGGCTAGACTATGCCTGCTACATATTTATCTATCTCTCCCATTCCGTAAACCATCTTGCTTTCCTCTCATCAATGCTCACTGAAAATCTTACTGCCAATCTATAAATGGTATGAGAGGAAGGACTGAGATACAAGCTCATCAGCCCAAGATAAGACCATGCCCTCCACTTGTCTACTTATCACTTGACTTATTTACCAACTGATTTTTAATCAACTTACCTCGGTGATAAACTGAGGAAATAATGCATCTTCTGTGTGATGTAACACAATCACTAAGGTATGTGAATGCCTGTGATAAATTTCTTTATCATTAAACCAAGTGGTTTTCTGAGGGACAGATTATCTGCAAAATTACACCAATTGATTGATTACTGTGGACTCTTAGAGATCACATACTGTATATAAATATTCTTCATGATGTTGCACCAAATGAGCTTCCATTATTCATTAAGACTATGCCAAGTGGCCAGGCTTTGACTTAACAATGCACCTTGTGCCAAGGAGACACTGCTGTTCACCTTGACAAAAGGCATCGATGGCATGATTATTGATGACAAAGTGCCTTTTGTCAATTCTGAGATCTCCTCCAGCATGACCAATGGTTGGAGGTTCTCCTGTTCCTCCTTCCAGCAGCTTCACTTTAATGTGAGGAACAGGAAGGGCTGTGTTATATCACAAAGTAGTTCCAAGGGGGTGCTTTACTTGACACACTGTTGAAGTGAAACTTGTGCAGCCTCATTATTCAGTACTTGCTGATGAATATATGAACTAGCTCCATAGTTCATGGGAGGGGGAGGTAATAGTGTTCCCCTTAAACCTGCAGGTGGTAGATGTATTATGAGATTGGCCTTAACTAGCTCATGAATGGTGTCAAAAAAAAAAGACAGAAGCTTAGAACTGAAAGATGTAATTTTCCTATGAGTCCATTCTACTGCTGTGCTGCTACCGTACCTAATTTGAATTCGTGCAAAACAGGAATTCAAATTAATGAAACGAGGTCTATTTTTGCCACTTTGATAGAACTTCATCTCACTGGTAGCCCATTTCCCTCTCTGCCAGATGGCTTAGTCGAATTGAGGAAGGCTTAAACAGATTGACTCAAATTCCTATAATTGTCATTAGCTAAGTGATAATAGTCTAGCATTGCTCAAATCTTTCCCACTTCAAATCCTCTCCTTATGCTTCTCAGAGAGGGGGAAGTCATTCTGCCCTGAATGATATTCAAGGCCCATGTATGTAATCTGAGAGTGAAGAAGTGCTTAATGTACCTCAACACATTTGGAAACAGGTGTTATCTCTCCCACTAAAAGCAACTTGCTGTAAAGGATTATTTTGCTTCACTCTAGAGCTGTTATGCCTCTCATAACTGAGAACATGTTTGCATTCTGTAGCTTGTTCCGTCCTGCTCCTGTATTTGTATGAATGTTCTTTCTTTTTTAATTTTCCATTACGTCTGTGTGTGCCAGTATATGCCATGTGATAAGAACAAGTGCCAAGGGATTGGTCAGTGACATTACAGCCCTAAGTTCATAGAAACAAGAGAGGCTGTTAAAAAGATATTAAACACCCCTCTGCCTTGCTCCAAGAAATAAGGAAGTATCCAAAGAGCCAAATGGAAAGAATTGATTGGTTAAAAGGATAGGGTACCATTTTCTCTTGCTGTCGCAATTTTGAGAGAAACTAAAACATGTATGTGGACACAAACATCTTGATTCTGATGCAGCAACCTATTGACAAAACATTGGTCAAATGCTTCTCTTCCATCCTATTCACCTCATGATCATTTTCTCCCCCTAGAAAGATGCTATGAGGGACGAAGGATTTTCTTAAATTTTACAGTAATCAGAAGATACCATGAAAGATGGCTTGCCTTGCTCTTGCTTCTGAATTCCTGATGATCAAGGCCACAGTTTGCATAGATACGTGAGAGACTAAAATTCTTTGACCTCAACAGAATTCATTTCTGAACAGGCATACATAGTATAGGTAGGAAACCATTCTTAAGTTCATATTTGAAATCCTGAGGTAGATGTGCATTTCTGGCAGAGTGAGATAAATCCTAAGAAAGAGGAATAGTTGTACCTATAAGGATCACATTCTTCTTTTTTTTTTTTTTGAGAGAGAGAGAGAGAGAGAGAGAGAGAGAGAGAGAGAGAGAAAGAGAGAGAGAGAGAGAGAGAGAAAGCTTCATGAGAAAGAGAGGAGAGGGTTATTCCAAGTTGCCTTATTTTTCAGATTACAGTCCATTTTACCACTTCAGGGTTTTAACACTTTATTCTTTTTAACATGCATACCAGCCCCATATTAAATTACCATGGGGTCGATTTTGCCGCGTTCATCTAGACTGTGCATTTGCTCATAATGTGCATCAGAGCCAGGTTATTTATTTCTGTTCGAACTCTCACAACTTATCTTTCACTTATATGGTATCACATATAGAAATAGCAACCTGATGTCTCCTAGACTTCAGAATTCACAAACCTCAATCATTCTAGATAATTCAACTTGGAACCAAATAGATCTGCCAGGGAAGAGATATTTCATCATGCTGAAACTGTACAAATTTGTCTAACCCTTTTGTTAACTTTTTTTCTGAATGTCTTCACACATATGTAGTCCAAAGCCTTACACTTATTTGGCTATATAAATGTCCCATTCAGTTATGACTTAATCCCTAATGACCATACTATCTAAAAATGATGGGAGCTGGTGTCCAATGCATTTAAAGGGAACCCATTTTAAAGAAAGCCATAGTTCTCAGAATATTCATCCAAGCTTACATTAACCCAGGGGTGAAAAGCTACCAGTTCAGACCAGTTCACCGAAACCAGTTGTAAAAAATGCTACCGGTTCGGGGGAACCAGTAGTTCCAACGATCAGCTGGCGACGATCAGCTGTGATACATGACTTATAGTAGCTAGAATGACGGATTTCCTGCTTTCTAGCTAATCTAAATCGCGTGGCACAGCGGATTCCCCCCGCCCTCCCCCCCCCCATTGTTCTACTTACTTTTACAGACTTGGAAGGCTTCAAAATGTTCCTGTTTTAGCATTGTGCGGGTGGGCCTCAGGCATGCATGCCGCAAATCACGAATGCACACACAAAGCATGCGCTCGGTAGGAGACTCACCAAACCAGTAGTAGACTTCAGAGAATTTCATCACTGCACTAACCCAGATATGTAATAAGATTTACCCACTCTGCAATCCTTAAACTTCATTCTAAATAATAAGTGGGAACCTTGGTCACAAAAGTTTTTCCAATGCATGGTTAGATGCATATAAATTAACTGGTCTTTTCTACATTAGTCATGATCATAAACCCTACTTGTTTTTAAAGTTAAAAATAAACAGATAGGAACATTTTCTGTACCAAAGGATGAAACATTCATGTGACTATGTAAACAACAGAAATTCTATTGGATAAATATTTTGCTACTCAGTGGTTTACTATTTTGGAAATTATGCAGGTCTTTTTTTCCTATTTCTCCTGTCTCCACTATTTGCTTCCAGTTTGTTAAAAGGCTGTTCCTTCATGAGGCTTATTTTGCTCTTCAAACATTAAAAAAGGGCACCTTGTGACTTGGTTGGAAACCAAACATATTGAGATTCTCAATCAATCAAACCATTGCCGTTTCTTCCTCTGGATTTAATGCAGACATTAATTTAAATAAAACTGCTATATCTGGGGTAAAATCCATACAACCATTAAGTAACTGCAAAGATGTGCAGAAAATGAAGAAAGTTTGCTGTTGTCTAGCTGAAATCAGCTGAAATCTGGTAGGATTAATTCTCGATGAAATTACTGTCCGCGAATTCACAGAAGGATTGATCAAAAACGAATATTTCCTGCTTTGTATGCCAAATTTCACCAAAGTGGCACCTTCTTGATTCTGGGAATTGTATTCCATTGTGTCTCCTAGAATTCTTAACCAACATAACCAAAAACTTGGCTGGGTAATGTATGGATTGTCTCAACATGTTTGAAATGTTCTAGATTGCGAAGGCTGTTGAATTACTGGTTCCAATATAGCTGTTAATATTCTTGGCAAGATTTGGTAAATATTATTTTCAAACAGTGAAGCCAATTGCGTTAAAAAGGCACACGAATTACAGCAAAATTAGATGAACAATTAGCCTTATAATATTTCCCCATCAGATGTATAACTAGTGTTCCATTCTGGCTAAAGTTCTGTGATTTTTCAGTCCACAAAATGAGAAAATAGGAGATGGAAGGAGTATTGGTATTGAGTTGTATATAAAAAGAGGAGGAGGAGGAGGAGGAGAAAAGAAGAAGAGGAGGAAGATCAATAATTTTGACTTGCTAATGAATTGTGGGTCTAATCTAAAAAGAAAAAAATATATAGGTTTAATCACTGAAAATATTGTATCACTGTCATGAATTTTAATCATCTATAAGTTAGCACATTCTAAATCATGCTACAGTGATCATGAAGGCTAAGATTGATGATGATTGCAAACTGTTATTGAGACAGAACTATAAAAAAGACACAGGCAGAGGATAAAAAACAGCAATATATTATATGTGGGGAATGAGAAAGGATGCTTTCTAATGTGGGAATCAGGTACTGGTAGAAGTGAGAGAACTATTGCTGTGCAATATGGTATTGCAAAACTTGTTGGGCTAATTTAAAGAGACAGTACATCAAGATCTGTTTTTAAATCAGCCTCAGTGTATATTTATAAACCTACTTTCTACTATTATGTGTTCTACTTGGCAAAGAAAAAGGTGGAAGAGCTGGCAGAGGACAATGTTCTGCTTGAAAGTATTCACTACATGAAGGGCTTTCTCTTCAACTTCAAGAGAAAGGACCATAAGATGGAAGAACAGAGCTCTGGGAATTCCTTTTTAAAAGTTACCAAGTTGGGCTGCTGTCAAGGTTGGCACTAAGGAGAGCAGATTACAATTTTGCCACCGTTTTTATTTAAACTTTGGTAACTTCATATTAGAGAGCCAGTTCAATGTAGTGGTTATGGCATTAGGCTAGAAACTGAGAGATCATGAGTTCTAATCGTACCTGAGGCACAAATCAAGCTGGGTATCCTTGGCCCTCCCAGCCCTAAGAAGGAGACAAAGGAAAACCACTTCTGAAAAACCTCACCAACAAATCTGCAGGGACACAGTTGTGAGTGAGCCATATTATGAAAAGCCAAGGAAGAGTAAGTAGTAACTAAGAAATGAAATTAAAGTCAGGAAATATTTTTTAAAAACCTATTAAATCTAGTTTCCATCAACACCATACACTGTACCCTTCCGTAGTTTTATATCTTTATGAATCATCCCAAGTTGCACTTTAACCTCTCATTCAATACAATACAATACAATACAATAGTAGAGTTGGAAGGGACCTTGGAGGTCTTCTAGTCCAACCCCCTGCCTAGGCAGGAAACCCTATACCGTTCCAGATAAATGGCTATCCAAAATCTTCTTAAAGATTCCAGTGTTGGGGCATTCACAACTTCTGGAGGCAAGCTGTTCCACTGATTAATTGTTCTGTCAGGAAGTTTCTCCTCAGTTCTAAGTTGCTTCTCTCCTTGATTAGTTTCCACCCATTGCTTCTTGTTCTACCCTCAGGTGCCTTGGAGAATAGTTTGACTCCCTCTTCTTTGTGGCAACCCCTGAGATATTGGAACACTGCTATCATGTCTCCCCTAGTCCTTCTTTTCATTCAACTAGACATACCCAGTTCCTGCAACCGTTCTTCATATGTTTTAGTCTCCAGTCCCCTAATCATCTTTGTTGCTCTTCTCTGCACTCTTTCTAGAGTCTCCACATCTTTTTTACATCGTGGCGACCAGAACTGAATGCAGTATTCGTTGAAGCAAGCATGTTTTTCCCCCCAGCTTCCATACATAAGTAACAAAAGTAATGCCAACCTATACAATCCTTATTATATTGTCATTCAGTTACTTCTGACGTATGGGGACTCAATGAGGAGTGTAACACCTATTGCTTCTTTGTGTTCTTATAAACTTATCATTAAAGATAAGTATTTAATCACACTGACTTCTGTCTGCAATCGGTCTGGACTTAACCTAGTACAGAATTGATTTGTTTTTGTTCTTTGTGTTCCAAAGCTTTCTCAGAAAAATTCTACAGCACATAGTTCAAAGGCATCATTCCCCACCCCACCCCCGCCTCCCTTTGTTCAGCTTTTCTGATGATCAGGCTTTCATAAAGATATGATTTTTCGAGCGCTTGGTTCGGTCACAGGTAACCTACTGATTATTTGAAAAAGAACTTTGTATTAATATTAATAAACATACTGTCAGTATTCATTGGTGCTGTAACCTTAATCATTTAATGTATCATTACATTGGTCAGTCAGAAGATGTTACAAGCTAGCTAGATTTGATTGTTTTAGAGCCTTTACATTTTGCTGGGAATAGAGAAATAAAACAATTAAAACAGTTTTTGTGACAATGATGAAAGGTTTTGTTTATTAGATGTGAACCATCTCACTGTCTTCATTATCTCAAAAGTGCATCCATTTGAGTGTATATTATAAATACGTTTATATTTTAATCATTTTTAATTAAATTAATGGATCAGTCAATAAAGGGCAGCCAGTTAGCAACTAAACATTGTAATGAGTTGATTAAAAAGCATTGGCACAATTCAGAAAAATGAAAAATCTTTAAAAATGTGAAAGGGATTTAAGCACAGGATTAACTCTCTTTTATGGAATGAATGAGATTTAAATATGAGTACTTTTGACTAAATCCTCATGTCAAATGAACTCCCCTTTAGGTATAGTACTCACCACAAATGTTACCCAGACAGGGAAAATGCATGTAAGGATTTGTTAACACGGTGCACTGAACAACTAACCAGACAACTACATTTTATTCCAGCAAATTATGTTACACTCAGTCCAGGGGTGGGTTCCTGCCAGTTCTAACCTCTTCTATAGAAGAGGTTCCACAAATCTACAGTGCCGTTTAGAACCGGTTCCAGCTCCCTCCCCCCGCCTGTCCACACATCATCAGGATGAAGAGCAAGAGGAGGAATTCTGGGAGTTGAAGTCCACAAGTCTTAAAGCTGTCAAGTTTGAACACCCCTGGGATTTTTTTTTCTAAAGGGTTGGGGGTGCAAGGGTCTTATAACTTAACAGCTTTAAGACTTGCACACTTCAATGACAGAGTTTCTGAGCCAACATTTTGGTTGCTAAGCAAGAGCGTTGTTAAATGAGTTTCACCACATTTTACAAGTTGGCCATGCCCACCCAGTCACATGGCCGGCAAGCCACTCCCACAAAGCAGGCCACACCTATAGAAGAGGTTCTAAAAAAATTTGAAACCCACCACTGACTCACTCCAACTGTAATTCGACAATCCCTTACAAATTGATGCTGATGGTATTCCATATCAAAACTTATTAAGAGATACCAAGGTACATTATCACTAAGTTAGATTATGCTTCAATATATTGTACAAATGAGAAAACTATACTGAATATATTGGCAGGTTATTCAACTAACTCCTGGCAAACTGAACCATGGTTTAGGTAATATGTATCCATACCTTTATTGGATGACTAGAAGGAGAACTTCAGTCTTGTTAGTCTTGTACCTTTATATATGCTAAAAATTTTGTAAGTAAGATGGCAAATAAATTTTATTTTACGGGATAAAGTTATTTTTTTATAAAATGACTTTTATAAAACATTTTATCAAATGTGAGAAATCCTATTCTAAAATGTTTCAGTAGATACATGCAATCCTTCATGAAAAAAGTAGAGAATGTTTGTTAAAATGTTGTCTCAGTATATCAATAAAAGAAGGCTTTCATTTGTCAATAATGGTAATTTCCCAGCAAATATATTTATGTTTTGTTTTTTTGTTTTCTGATGTTACGTTACATTTCGTTATGTTATGTTATGTTATGTTGCGCTGCGCTGCGCTGTGCTATTCAGATTTTTTTCCCCTGCCTTTATTGCGTTTTGCAAGCCACCTAGAGTTACTCTGTGGAAAGATGGATGGCGAATAAATTTTAATTAATTAATTAATTAATTATTAAAGTTTTATTTTAAAATCCTCAATTGTTACAAAGGGAATACTGTTGAAGGAATGGACATTTTCCTGCATTGTATTCCTTCCCAGAAACTGAGCAACTTCAATAAGAAAGTACCAGATCATGTCCTCTTTAAAGTAACAAAGTTAAGCGTTGGTCTTACAAAGCTTAGAACTTGCAACTAGAACATATTCTTGTATATCATATCATCATTGTCATCATTGCTAAATTAGTCCTTGGGCCTCCTTCAATAACTTGACTCCACTATTATACTGTATGTCCACAAAGAAGAAGTGGCACATTATGGCTGACTAATTGCAGCATTTTTCTTGAGTGCACACCCTGAGGGTTTAGCAAAATATATGTGGTAAATGTTTTTATTTAGTTAGTTTGTCAAACACATATGAGATAACAGGTATAAGTATAAACATGGACATGAACACAGGAAATGGGTACAAATAAATGGGTACAATACGACAGGGACAGTAGGCACACTGGTGCACTTATGCATGCCCTCTTACAGACCTCTTAGGAATGGGGTGAGGTCCATGGTAGACAGTTTAAGGTTAAAGTTATGAGGGTTTGAGGATGTAACAACAGAGTCAGGTAATGCATTCCAGGCATTGACCACTCTGTTGCTGAAGTCATATTTTCTGCAATCGAGTTTGGAGCGGTTTACCTTGAGTTTGTATCTATTGTTTGCCCGTGTATTATTGGTTGAAGCTGAAGTAACATAGCTATAGTCGTATGTATCACTGCTGTGAATCAGGATGCTAGGTAACATATCATCCTATCCAGCAGTGGGTTCCGGATCCCATTGCAACCGGTACGGTGCAACGGGGCCCGGAATCCCCCACATGCACACGCGCTGCATGTACGTACGTGCACAGTGCACGCATGCATCCTTCCCTCCGCGACACCTCTGCGACACCTCCACAACACCTCTGTGATGCTCCAGCTGCTCAGCGGAACATCGTGCAGGCGCTGTACGCTCCGTGTGCGTGTGCGGAAATGCCGAAGAGGTCAAGTACAGGTAAAGAGCTCGGGCGGGTGGGTGGGCCCTCTGGAGCACCATACCCAGTGCTCCCGGCAGGCACCGGTACACCTGTACCAGGCGTACCACCTGCAACCCACCACTGATCCTATCACCTTCTTTTGATCCACTTAGAGGTTGAACAACTCTTTGAGAACATTCTTGTTCATAAAAGTGTCTAGTTTAATACAGTAATTTATGAATCATGCAACTGAACAAACATAGGAATGACTCCTTGGTAAAAAATATTTTTGCTAATCTGGAACAACTATAACAAGCAGCTTTTGATGACATAAGAGTAACAGTTCGGGGTGTGGTGAAACATTGATTTGCTTTTTAGAAGACATTAATTAGCAAATGTCTCTTTTTTATAAGATGATGAATTATATAATATTTTCTATTAACATAAAACAAATCTGTGGGTCTGATTTTTGCTTTTAGAGGAATAGAAATGGAAAAGATATATTTTATGTTGTATTTTGGGAAAACTCAAATTCCTCTTATTCTACAAATCCCATCCATATACAGTTTTAATCATGTCTGCCCATGCTTCATTTTTTTTAAATCATTCAAGGTTGGCTAGATGGTACAATGTATTTGGGTTCTGCATGAACATAGACATGGTTTCTTGGCATCGGTCTGGAAGTGGTTTATCATTGCATTTTTCCAACACAGGCTATTGCTTTATTTTTCCTTGTGATCACCTATTCAAGTCTTAACTTTAGTTCAACCCTATTGATGTTCTGAATTTACCAAAATTAACCAGGTACTAAAATATCCACTTTGTTTTAAATCAGCAGGAAAAAATAGTTTCCCAAATTATCTAGTGAAATGTGCAATCTTCAAAAAGTTACTTTTTAGTTGGAATAAAAGCAACCAAGAGTTTTATGGAACTCTAAAAGCTTACACATTTTATTTTTTTAAAAAAAATTAGGATTTAAATGTAGACAAAATTCCCTTTCTCATTTGCAATAGCTGGTGTTGACATAATTATCTTAAGTGCTGCTAAATAAATTCACACTCTAAGTGGAATTTGAAAACATTGCTTCTACTCAGAGTGAAATAAATAGAAGCAAACTTTTTGACATATTAGTTCAGCAATTTTGTGCTGGAGTCCAGCAATGTGAAAATGATTGCATTATCAACAATTGCTATTGCTATGAAATGTAATTTGCTTTGGTATATGAAAGATTTGACTGAATTATTTTAAGGTCCATGGAAAGATGTTTGATGAAGAAAATCTATAAATACATACTTATGAAACTAGTCATCAGGACAGACAGTACACCGTGTATGAATTTTCCAAATGAAGGAGCCAAGTTGAAACATCTAATTTAAGGAGGATATGGTGGTAAAATCAAGAAGCCAAGTTAAGGTCAGTTCCAAGAAAATAACTTGAGAAGGCTGTCCTACAGTGGAGCAGAGAAACAAGATTGACCCAGCAAAGCAAGAACAGAAGAAATTCAAAATATACCTGGGAAGGACTTAAAATCCATCGATTTAAAGAAAATAGCTATTAAAAAATATAATCATCAAATTTCACCACCAAGTCCTGTTGTGCTGCCTCATTGTGGCAAAGTGTGTTCCCAGAAAGGATATAAGAGTAAATGTCAAAAGTATATATTCCCAGCAGTCACCATGATAGTAGCCTAATTGCCCAGTGAAAGCAAGCAGGCACTTATATTGAGCAGTGACATTATAGGAAGAGAGTCTATCCAACAACCAACATTCAAAATCATCAATGTTCTTTCAGTCCTGTTCCTTCAAAGTCCAGCTTTTGCTACCAGAGTACGGTAATTGCTTGCACAATTCTGATCTTTTGTGATTTACTCATTTTATTTCTTAAATTTATATTAATGATGAGGAATATGGAACATTAAAGTTTTAAAAATTTAGCTGGACCTCTGCTCTCCTCCTCCTCCTCCTCCTCCTCCTCCTCCTCCTCCTCCTCCTCCTCCTCCTCCTCCTCCTCCTCCTCCTCCCATTCAATTGTGTCTGATTTTGACAGAGTACATGGACAAGTCCCTGCACTTTTCTTGGTAAGATTTTTTAGAAGTGGTTTGCCTTCTTCCTAGGGCTGAAAGAAAGTGACTAGCCCACGATCACCTGGGTGGCTTTGAACCTAAAGCAGAACTAGAATTTGTGATCTCCTCAGGTTTTTAGCCTGATGCTAAACCTCCATACCAAACTGGATCTATTTAACTGCTATTAGTTAGTCCTAAATAACAAAAGTTGTCCATCACTTCAATATCTTCATTGTCAATTCTAAGACTGGTTGGTGTACTTTTGTCATTAGTTTGGTCTTCTGTGTATTTCTGGTACTATTTCCTTTAGGATCAAAATAAAGAATTAATTAATAAATTGGTTAATTAATTAATCAGATTTGTATAGTTGCCCATCTCATGAAAAACAATGCTGATAAAAATACATATATAAAAACAAATACAAACATTAGATAAAAATCTACATTAAGAAATTAATATCATAAAAACAAAAATACAAATCCTAGAGAAGAGAAGGCAAGAATGGCCACCTCAACAATAGAGCCATCTAAGTGTATCAGCAGTTCCCTGGGAGCCCCAGGCTTGATAATATAATCAGATCTTCGGGGAGTTCCAGAATACCCTATCAAAAGGAATGCAACTTATCAAATTTGCAGGGAAGAATGTTTCATTAGGTGAATACCATGGAATAGAAAGTGCATCTCCTGGGGTCTACCAAAATAGGCCACTAGCTGTGGTATTTGCAGCATGCCTTCCTGACAGATTTAATGAGGGTGGCTAATGGCTAATGTGTCCCTCAGATAGACCAGCCCCTTGCCATGAAATGTTGCATGCCTGAATGTCCCCATATAGGGGAAATGTTCATGTTTTGGGGGAAAGAAACCTCTTAACATATCACAAAGAAACATCAACAAAGTCTTCTTTGGTATGCTTTCTGCTTTATTTTAAGGGTTAACAATACATGACTTTCTCTACCTTCATCAATACTAACTATGGAAGATTTCCGCCTAAATTTGCAATTCATAGAATTAACTTGACCATGAGTGTTCCAGAGGAAGTTCCTGTTCTAATAAAATCTTCAGAACAAATTCCATATATCTATATTAATAGGTAATGTTCCAACTGTTCAGATAATGTATCATTTCCATTCAGACCTTGCCTCATTCTGAAGTGTGGTCATCCATAAAAGTCCAAAATGTTCTCTTCTTTGAAAAATGTGTTTGTAGAATAAACATAAAGAGATTTTACTCTTTCAATTTCTGTGCAGTATTCATTATGGTTTGGGACTGAAATGTGTTATGTGAACAAACAGAATATAGGATTGTGAAATTCTATAAAGACAATGGGGTTTTTAAAATGAACAAATTGTATCTGATTTCTCTTTCTCTTTATATGACCAGAGACTTCAATAAGAAGAGACTTAACATCTTTAACAGGATCACTGGGACAATATGCTGCCATTATACTTATTATGTGAGTAAGTAAGTTAGTACCAATGATTTTAACGTTTAAAAGGTTTGAAGTCCATCAGATGTCCATATCACTAGATGTTTTGGTTTAAAATATACAATAATACAATAGCAGAGTTGGAAGGGACATTGGAGGTCTTCTAGTCCAACCCCCTGCCTAAGTAGGAAACCCTATATCATTTCAGACAGATAGCTATCAAACATCTTCTTAAAGACTTCCAGTGTTGGGGCATTCACAACTTCTGGAGGCAAGCTGTTCCACTGATTAATTGTTCTAACTGTCAGGAAGTTTCTCCTCAGTTCTAAGTTGCTTCTCTCCTTGATTAGTTTCCACCCATTGCTTCTTGTTCTACCCTCAGGTGCCTTGGAGAATAGTTTGACTCCCTCTTCTTTGTGGCAACCCCTGAGATATTGGAACATTGCTATCATGTCTCCCCTAGTCCTTCTTTTCATTAAACTAGACATACCCAGTTCCTGCAACGGTTCTTCATATGTTTTAGTCTCCAGTCCCCTAATCATCTTTGTTGCTCTTCTCTGCACTCTTTCTAGAGTCTCCACATCTTTTCTACATCGTGGCGACCAAAACTACCAAAATAACTCTTTATCATTTTGCTTCAAAGTTATACAATAGGGATTGTCAGCCGGTAACTGATAAACTGGATAACATAGCCCATTTTAATCAAGCTGTTATTTAAAAATCACCCCTAGTTACACCCCTAATATTTTATTCATTTTATTTTTGTGCCTTCAAATCACTGTTCATTTCTGGCAACTACCTGGAAAAATCCCAGTTTTGTTGGCAAGATGTCAAAAGTGGTTTGCCATTGCCTTTCTCCTAGGACTCAGATACAGTGACTGGCTCAAGGTCAGCCAGCTGGTTTTGTACACAACTAGAACTCACCATCTCCCAATTTCCAGTGTTTAGCAATTACTACACTCTCTACGTCTCTGAGATACAGATTGCATTTTTAGAAATATTGGTGAGGGGGAAAGTAGAGAGATGCAAACAAAAAGTGATGTCAATGCCCATTCTGCTGAAGATGTTGTGTCATTCCCTGGCAATTGATATACATATGTGCCAATTGTACTGTGTACACATTTTAGTCAAACGTTGTGGTTCTGGTTCCTCAGGATCCTTTCTTTGTCTACATCTTATTACCTGCAGAAAACTTTGTACGTGATGTTCCAAATGATAAATGAATCTGATTTGTGAATAGCTTAAAAATAGCTTCTGCTGTGGAGTGGCAAGTATCTAGTGTTTACTACATCTGCTTCTTCCATAGAGAACAATTTGCGTGAAACAATTTTTTCTTGCTCTTTATGGTAGACGTTGTTTTTTCTCTTTATTACAATCACTGTAATCCCAATGCAAGTGACTGGGCACAAGGATACAGGAGAGCAAGCTGTTATTAGCTTGTCCTGGTGCAGTTGTAAATGCAATAATAAATTAATAATAATAAATTTTTATTTGTTAGCCACACCCTCTCCCGAAGGACTCGGGGCGGCGTACAATAAAAACACATAAAATATACAAGCAAACAATACATATACAGATAAAAATAAACACATACACGTACGTACACATATACATATACATGGAGGAGGTATCAAATATATAAAACAGAATTTAAAATTGACAATTTAAAACACCCTCAATTAAATTACAAGATTTAAAAAACCCGTCAGGAGCGATAGGTAAAACTATGGTTGAGCCAGGCCAGCTAATTGGAAGAGGTGGGTCTTGAGCTTTGCACGGAAGGAGCGGAGGTCAGAGGTGGTCCTGATATCAGGGGGGAGGTCATTCCACAGGGCTGGGCCCGTCACAGAGAAGGCTCTGCTCCTAGGCGTCGCCCCCCGACACTGTTTGGTGGATGGCACCTGGAGAAGTCCCTCTCTGTGCGAGCGAATTGGTCGTAGGGATGTATGGGGCAGGATGCGATCCCGCGGGTAGCTAGGTCCTGTGCCATGGAGCGCTTTAAAGATCGTAATCAGAACCTTGAAACGCACCCGATAGACCACAGGAAGCCAGTGCAGCTCGCGCAGGAGAGGTGTCACATGGGAGTACCTTGTACTCCCCATAATCACCCGCGCGGCCGCATTCTGGACCAACTGCAGTCTCCGAGTGCATCTCAAGGGAAGCCCCATGTAGAGAGCATTGCAGTAGTCCAAGCGAGACGTCACCAGCGCATGAGTGACTGTGCGTAAGGCATCCCGGTTCAATAGGGGGCGCAATTGGCGCACCAGGCGAACCTGGTGGAACGCCCCCCTTGCCACGGCTGTCACATGGTCATCCATGGACAGCCGGGCATCCAGGAGGACGCCCAAATTGCGTGCCCGCTCCACGGGGGCAAGTTGTACGCCCCCAATGGCCAAAGATGGAAGAAATTGGTTGAACCGGGGGGCCAGAACCCACAGCCACTCCGTCTTGGAGGGGTTGAGCTTGAGTCGGTTGCCATCCATCCAGACCCGTACGGCTTCCAAGCACCGGGACATCACTTCGACAGCCTCGTTGGGGTGATTCGGGGTGGAAATGTACAGCTGAGTATCATCAGCGTACAGATGATATCCCACCCCGAAACCACGAATGATCTCGCCCAGCGGCCTCATGTATGTGTTGAACAGGAGTGGCGAGAGGACCGACCCCTGTGGCACCCCACAGGTGAGGGGGCTTAGGGTCGACCTCTGCTCCCCTGTCAACACACGTTGCGTCCGGCCAGAAAGGTAGGAGCCGAACCACCTCAAAACGGTGCCTCGAACCCCCAACCCCTCCAGTTGGTGCAACAGGATACCATGGTCGATGGTATCAAAAGCCGCCGAGAGGTCTAATAGGACCAGGATAGAGGAACAACCCCTATCTCTGGCCCTCCAGAGATCATCCACCAATGCGACCAAGGCCGTCTCCGTGCTGTGCCCGGGTCGGAAGCCGGACTGGCGCGGGTCTAGATAATCATTTTCCTCCAGGTGTCGCGGAAACTGATAAGCTACCACACTCTCTACAACCTTCGCCAGAAAGGGAAGATTGGAGACAGGACGATAATTGGCTAGCTCCGTAGGGTCCAGGGAAGGCTTCTTGAGTAAGGGTCTCACCACCGCCTCTTTCAAGGCGGCCGGAAGAGACCCCTCGCCCAACGAAGTGTTCACTAGGCCCAGGAGCCAGTCGCGTGTAACCTCCCAGGATGCCAGTACAAGCCAGGAGGGGCACGGGTCCAGTAAACATGTGGTAGGTCGCAGCCGTCCACGCAGTCTGTCCAAATCCTCGATGGCAACCAAGTCAAACTCCTCCCAGAATGGTCTCTCAAGACTCGCCTCGGACGTCTCCACTAGACCACTGAAAGGGACCCATTCCTTCCGGATTTGAGTGATTTTATCCTGCAGATATTTCCCAAATTCCTCTGCCCTGCCCTGTAAAGGGGCTTCCCACGGCCTCTGAAACAGAAGGGAGCGGGAAACCCGAAACAGGGCGGCAGGGCGGTTCTCTGCGGATGCAATGAGAGCGGCACAATATTGACGTTTCGCCGCTCTCAATGCCACAAGGTACATCCTTAAATGGGTTCGCACCTGTGCTCGGTCAAACTCGGAACGGGAGGATCTCCAACAACTCTCTAGGCGTCTCTTGCGGCGTTTCATCACCCTTAGCTCCTCGGTAAACCAAGGGGCCAGGGTGGATCGTTGCCGCCGGAGAGGCCGCAAAGGCGCCACTCAGTCTAAGGCCCCGGTAGTCGCATTATTCCATGCGACCACCAGGTCCTCTACCCGGGGGTGGGTCAGGGCTACAGAAGGTGGCCCAAGCTCCATCTGGAACCTGTCTGGTTCCATCAGGCGCCTGGGGCGGAACCATCTGATGTCTTCCGGCTCCGCCTCCCCGCAGCGGGGGGTAGCACCAGGGAAGTCAAGCCGGAGAAGTGAGTGATCTGACCATGACAGGGGAGTGATGGTTAAATCCCCTACTCCCAGATCACTCAACCACTGGCCAGAGACAAAAACAAGGTCCAGCGTGTGGCCTCCCTCGTGTGTCGGGCCCTGGATCAATTGAGTCAGGTCCATGGCTGTCATGGAAGCCATGAACTCCCGAACCCCGTCGGACGCTTCTCCCACCGATGGCAGGTTAAAATCCCCCATCACTAAAAGTTTGGGGGTCTCAACCGCCACCGATGCGATTAGCTCGAGGAGTTCAGGCAGGGCCGCTGATGTATAGCGAGGAGCCAGGTATACTATCAGCAGGCCCAACTGTCTCCCAGGGCCCCACTTCACGACAAGGGACTCACACCCGGATGTCTGCGGCACAGTGGACTCCCTCGGCTCTAAGTCCTCCCGAATAATCACTGCTACCCCACCGCCCCTTCCCTGGGCCCGTGGCTGGTGAAATGCTCGGTAACCTGGTGGGCACATTTCCACGAGGGGTAAACCTCCCTCGAGGCCAACCAGGTCTCCGTTATTCCTGTGAGGTCCGGCTCCCCCTCAAGAATTAGATCGAAAATGAGGGGGGCCTTGTTGACAACAGACCTCGCATTGCATAACAACAGCCTCAGGCCCTGGGCCTGCAGCTCCTGACCACCTAGTACGTGGGGGTTGGTACAAGCGACCGGGTGTAACCAACAACCACGGTCTCCCAACCGACTACGGGTTCTTAATCTGTCCTCGCACCTGCCCCTCCCTACGACCGTTGGAATCAAAAAGCCCTGTATTGGAACAATATCCTCCCTCTCCTCCTCCCTTCCACTCCCTCCCCTCACGACCACACCTAGTGACCTGGCTCTATCATCACTCCTGACCTGATCCGCCCACCCCCCAACCCTAGAACCCCTATAAACTCTTAAAAAACTCTTTACTAAAAAACCCCTCAATTTACGCTTCCTCCACCTCTCTGGGTTAATAAACCCGTCCTCAAGGTGGGCCCTCGAGAGGGCAGGAGGCCAAACCTGCGAGAGAGGGGACTCCCGCAGCCGCAGTAAATCCGACTTCGTGAGCATAAGAATAAAATCATAGGGGCAAAATTAGTTGGTTACAGGTGCTGAAGATGTATCCTAGTATCATAGTTTGTCGTAGCTATTTTGCTTACCCTAGGTGAAAAGGGTGAGTTAGTGGGCTAGTCGACTATCTGGGTTTCACTGGGGAGGGTCTCGAGATGGTATAGGAGCAGCAAGCAAGATGTTAAAAGATGTTAAAAGGAAAAGTCAAGGGACGCGATGGTAAGGTTTAAAGCTCCAACCTAGATTTCAGGTTTGCCATTCCAATTGTCTTTGTTCTAAAGTGCTTTGCTCAGCTCCCCCCCTCCACCAGCCGCTTCGTTTAAGTCTCCCATCTTCTCCTCTCCAACACGCCAACACGCCAACACGCCAACACGCCAACATGCTAATCACCAACCATGGTTTCACGCATCTCTCCATCTTTCCATCTCAACGCCTCTAGCCTCTCGCCATTCGTCTCTCAACTCAGCGCCCGGCACTCTGCTCCGCTCAGCATCTGGCGCTCCCACCAGCCAGACGAGCCTCTACTCCTTCTCCACTCCGTTCTCCGTTCTCCGTTCTCCGTTCTCCGTTCTCCGTTCTCCGCTCAGCGTCTGGCGCTCCCACCAGCCAGACGAGCCTCTACTCCTTCTCCATTCTCCATTCTACTCCTTCTCCGTTCTCCGTTCTCTGCCCAGCGCCCAGTGCCCAGTGCCCAGTGCCCAGCACCCAGCGAGAGACGAACGGCGTTCGGCGCTCCCATTCTCAATCCGCGCCCTCGGCGTTCCAGGCTTCCCGCTAGCCAGCTGACCACCCCAAATGCCCTGCCTGACCCATCATAGCCAGGGCAGAGCCGGGGGGTGTTCACCGACAAAGCACGACCCTCGAAATGTCATTGAGGGTCAGCAGCACCTCTCCCAGCAGGGAGACCCCTCCGCAATTCTGCGGAGCTCACGCGAAAGCCGCCATTTGCCTCAGAAGCTCGGAAGTAAGTATCCCATTCCCATGAAGTTCACCAGCCCCTTTCCTTTTTTTATTGAGTCGCTGGGCTCTGTGGGTCTAAAAATGGAGTCTAATTTTCTGTCAGGTATTATGAAGTGGTTTTTGAAAATAAAAATAAAAATGGCAACTGCAATTCTGGAGCCTCTCAAATTATCCTCCCCCCCCACCCCAGTTTTTCAAGGAAACATAGTTTTCAAGAAATATAATACACATATACAAACAAACATACCCATATGCATGTATGTATGTATGTATGTATGTATGTATGCTATTTATGTATGTATTCATTTCACTAATGATGTTATCAAGTTTGTTAATGAAATGTCTACAACATGGCTGGCTGGGGAATTCTGAGAGTTGAAGTCCACAAGTCTTAAAGTTCCCAAGTTTGGACACCCCTGGTCTACAAGAAAACTATCAAGCTCAGAGACTACTGAGGACCACCGTTCAAGCCTGCGCCACAAATATTCTCTTCTGTCAGCTTTTAAATTATTTGGTAGAATCTCAAATTATTTTACTTACACATTTCTTTCTCTTGAAAAATAATTTAATCAATGTGGTAGTAGCCTCGCATCTGTCTCAAGTTTTCCATTATATCTATATCTACAGACATTGCTAGCTAAAGAAAGAAGACTGGCTTGAGTGCTGTAGCATGAATGAATTTAGGATAATTGCCACAATGTCAGAAAAGTATGATCTATTGTGCAATGTTGATAAGAAAGAAGAAAACTAAGGTAAGCTTCATTAATAGTAGACGGATACGTATTATTTCTGAAATTAGTTAAATAAATAGGAAGAGACCATTGATGAGATGAAGCCACAGGCAATATACATGCATGCAGCTAAACTCATGACCTTATGATTTGAAAGGTTGCCAAAATGGCATAGGGACAAAGGGATAAGTCAATATTTATCATTAGAAAGGCTACACAATAATGCTAGTATTATACTATCAATCATATAATTGTATCTAATAATAACACCCTATGTCAAGCAAACCCACAAACACAAATATGAACTTTGTTCTTATACAGGGAAAGTTGAAGAGAGATGGTATCTTGAAAAGTATCCAATAAATGGCCCATTCCCAAATATTATATATTTGATTTATTTAGTGTAATGATTTCCATTCCAAAATTGAAATATATTGTTAATTTACTTTACATGAAATGAACTGTGAAAAATATTCGTTCTTCCCTATAAAGTATTTCTGAAATAGTACAGGTTTTTAAAATCAGATTGCATGATGGAAGCATTTCAACAGACCACCAAACTCATTTGCTCGTTGTTAATAACAGTTTTATTAACCAGACAGTCGAGTAGGATCAAACTATTAAACAAATATTAAAATTATTATTTGATTATCCTTACTTTCTTTAATCTTGGGAAGTTCCCAAAAGGGAAACCAAATGAATGTAGACTTACCAATTCTTGAATTTACATCAAAACTATAATATGGTTTATACAGTATGTTATATAGTATATTGGTTTAATATGATGCATGAGCCCACCATCTGCATTTTAAAACCAGGATTTATGGCTTAGCATATCAGAAACTGACCACTAAAATAGAACATGTCTGAAACAAAAGATAGCTTGGAGAAATGTGCAAATTTAATAAACTAGGGCTTATAAGAAACAACAATGTTAGTTTAAACAAGAGCAACATTTGTTCAAATCTTTTTCTTTTTTATTGTCAAGACTACATTCAACATCATCATTGATATTAGATTCCATAAATAAATTTTGCAATGGTACTTTGCAAAGAGCTTGATATTGCCTCCAGATTTTTCCTTCCAGAGTATGTCATTTCATTGGGTAGTAAGGAGAAGTACTCAATTGCCCAATAAGTAAAAATAAATAAATAAATTTTTGTGCAGTTCTTATTGCTAAACAATGCTGGGGAAAAAGTTTATGATATAGTGGCAAATTCATGCCAATTTATTTATGAAAGCAGTTCTTTCCTCCCAAACAATGCATCTAACTCTTGCCTGCAGCAGAAATACACAGTCCAAGAGAAATGTTAATAAAGTAATTGTCTAAATTGTGCCGCTCTCT
Organism: Natrix helvetica; assembly: GCF_964273705.1. Lineage (NCBI taxonomy): Eukaryota > Metazoa > Chordata > Lepidosauria > Squamata > Natricidae > Natrix > Natrix helvetica. The sequence goes on along the minus strand of NC_138549.1, from coordinate 69,663,098 downwards.
CATTGGAATCAAAAGAAGTTACTCATGTGGATTACACATAATCCTTGCCTTAAAGTACAGTTCGTAATTACTGAGTCATAGGAAGTATAATACACTGCTGCCCTAATTGTCCCAGACATTTCTACATATTTATTTTTTAAAAAAAACACCACACAGCTAACAAAAATTACTTACTTGCATCAGTTTAACAAAGGGCAACAAAAGAGATGGTTTGTACTGTACATCCAGAAATGTATGAACCATTTCTGACCTAGCAACATAAAGCATGCAGGGTTTTATTCTATCACAACATTAAAGAGCTGAGAATCTAGCCACACACAATAGTCTGACATTTTCACCTAGACAATTCAATATGATCCTATTCAAGTCATCAAGAAAATGTTCAACTGAGCTTAAGACGACTCCCTCACACGCCTTAAAGTCTCTATTATGCATACTTCAGCACTGCCCAAGAATGTATGTGCTGCTTGACTTGCTAATGTTTTAGCTTTTTAATTCCAAAGATCCCTAATAAAAGCATTGATCTGGTTGCCTTACTGTGTGAAAGCCCAGCTGACTGCTGAGCTCCAAAGAAAGTATTATGCAGGCTGTCTACTTCATATGGTATTTATAATCCAATGTATTTCTGACATTATTGTAATCATCACCTTCAGCTGCTGTCTCTTTTTAGGTGCTCCCAAAACATCACACTCTCTCTTCTTTCAAAGCTTTCTTTAAAACCCATCTTTCTATAAACCATTAGCCTTCATTGCTTAAATCATTTCCCTAAATCAAATACTGTAGGCCACCACACTGGTGTTGCATATATAATATGAGCCAAAAGCTCCCTATAAAATATGAAGTTATGTATTGAAAGGGCAAGCCTTTGTGTTTTTCCATATCAAACAACTCATTAAAAGCTTTGTTCCTCTTCTCTTGGTGATTATTACAGTAAGAAAAAGAGTTTAGACATCACTGTGATAAGGAAGCACGGAATATTAAAGATTTAACTGACTTCTGTTATGCTGTTCTTTTCCTTTCTCCATTCAGTCATACTATATTGCCAAAAATATTCACTCACAACTGATTCTGATTATGTGGATGGGTGAGCGAATACTTTACAATAGTTTGTCTTTTTTCCTCCTTCCAAGGGCTGAGAGAGAGTGATTGGCCCAAGGTCACCTGGCTGGCTTTGTGCCTAAGGGCAGGGCTAGAATTTTCAATCTTCTGGTTTTCAGCCCAATGCCTCATCATAGTACACCAAACTGGCTCTCACTGTTTAAATCATCCCCCATTATACATTTTTATAGGGATTTGATAATGGATCAAATTCAGAGTATGTTTTATCTCATTGATTCTAGTTTTATTATTGCTTCATCCTTGCCGTCCCATTGTCTTCCTGTAACCAATAGCTCAGTCTTCCCCAACCTTTTGCCCTTTAAAAATGCTGAACAATATATTTCAGCATCCCACAGCCAGCATTACAGAAGTTACAATCCATCACATTTAAAGGGTATTAGAATGATTTGGATCATGAGCTTTTTACAATAGGAACCTGACTCTTTAATTTTGCAAAATGAAAACAAACATGTCTATTAATGACACAGTAAGTTGTGAAAGCAATGTTGATTATGATGCTGCAGAACCAAATACGTTGTCTGAAAACTAGCTATGTACATATCCATCATGCTGTTCCTTTTTGAAGCATGCAATGCCTTACAAAGCATTAAAAGTAATAAGAAATAATAAGCAAAAGTAAATTGAAAGGCCAAAAAGAAGAGAGAGCAAAAAAATCTAAATGCAACATATACACCAACACTATTTTTTACTTTTCTATATTTTTCTGTCCTGCGTACCATCTGTTCTTTCATTACATCCACACATCACTTTTGTTCTTTAAATTTGCTGCCTTTCCCTCTTTCTCTCTGAGGATTTCATCAATGTCATTCAACCATGACTTTCTCTGTCTTTCTTTTGATCCATTTATTCTTCTTTCATTCATTTCTTTTGCAAGCGGATTCTCATTGGCTCTCATTATATGACAAAACAACCTCAGCATAGTTCTTTCATTCTAGTCAATTACTTTCGTATTCAGTTCACATTCATTTCAGCACCCATTCATTTTTGACCCTCTCTCTTTTGATTTCACCCTATACACTAAATTTAAATAACTCGTTCCTTTTGTATGTTATAATTACTTTTGTGTAACAAAGTGAGAAGAAACACAATAATCCATTTTGTTATTTCTGACAAGCACACATCCTATGATTTAACATTTCCAAATAACACCAACAATTACATTTATTAAACTTGTATGCCACCTGATTCTCAAAGACTCTGGGTGGCTCACAATGATGAAACTACAATAAAAAAAAATAAAGGAAAAAGAGGGTAAGTGTGATGATGACGTGAGAGTTCTCAATTTCCCTCACCAAAATTTTGGGTAAACATCCAGGACTTAACAGCTCTTCTAAACAGCAGAGTGCAGGACATCCAGATCTCGGTAGAACTTCATTTCAGAAGACAGGCACTTCTTTTGAGGTCCTGAGAGATGATATTGTTTAATTGAAGTAACCTGAAGCAGCTGTGCAGGATCAATTCTGTCACACAGATGTCATAGCAGATAGAGTCTCCCTCAAGTAACTAGACCTAATGTCATATAGGACTTTATAAGCACCTTGAATTGTATTCAGAAGCAAATTGGCAATCAGTGCAGCTCACAATATAGAGATGTTACATGACCATTACTGTTCACGCCAAGACATCTGGATCAGGTGAAGCTTCTGGTTGATATTCAAGAGCAGCCCCATCTTGAGAGCCTTGCAGCAGTCAAGCCATAAGGTAACCATGTGGGATTTTAGCATAAACTGCCTACAAATGTACATGCATAAAGCTGGATACAAATGTACACGCATAAATATATCCAACTAATATAGATTTAATATCACCAGAAGCATTCCTTATTAAATGTTTATCCATATATATGTTGAACATATAAGAGGATAGCAGACATCCTTGTGTTATTCACTGCTCATTGTTTAACCATTCATTGAGTATTCCATTTATTCTCACTCATTTTATTTTCATCACATAATGCTTTTACTGCATTTAATAATCAGCTTCCAACTCCATATTATCACAAAATATTCTATAATTCAATCCTATTCCATAATTCATCTTTCCCTATGCTTTTTCTTCAAACATACAATTAGGTTTCTCACATTGATATATTTTTCAACAACCAGCTGAAAAGGGAGAATCTGGTATGCACATTCCTTGCCTAGCATCACAGAGCACTTCTCAAACTTTGTTCACTGTTACTGTTTCATACTATTCTAATTAAAATTTTGCCAAATACTTTCCCAGATATGTTTATTAAACCAATCTCCCTGGAGGTTTTGCAGTCATTTTGCTTCTTTTCCCTTTCTATAAGGAAACAATACAAGCATTTTTTTCAATCATCGGGCCCAAAGGCATCCTTCACATGTACATAAAATAAGTTGCACAGACACAACCAAAAGTTTGTTTGAAACATATTTGTCTTTGTGGGTCTGAAAATCTTGGGAGACAGGGCTGGTCCTATAACCTAACAAAGGTTGTCAGGCCAAAGATTTAATGAGACAGAAGACCACCATGGTAGTTGCTTTGCTATTTGTTGACATTTATGGAAATAAATGTAATACCCCCCAAGTTGGCTTACTTCTATTGACAAAATGCAGAATGCTATTCTATATTGAGAGAACAAACAAATTGATCCAATGTTAAAGATGAAATGCAGATAGGAAGAGTACCCTCTTATCCTTCATCAAATATCTTGAGATGAAGTATGCTTGTGGCCCTTCTCATTTTTCAATGGCCCTAGTTTCACTCCATTTCATGACAGTATTAAATTGACAATAGAAAGAATAAATGTGCTCTGAACCGACACAATATCTTTTCTTTGCCGGTGAGCTAAAATGGGCTTAAAGTACTTACAGTAAGAATAATCTCAGCATGTAACTGAGTGGGGAGATTAGCCTAGAATGTTCTTCCATAAACATTAGTCTTACAGACAAAATACTGCACATAAGGAGCTTTCAATGTTCAGCTTCACTGATTGTTTTAATCAGCATATTCCAGCCATTACACCAGATTTTTCTTCATTTGTTTCAGTTCTACACCATGCTGCTTTGTTCTTATGTAAACTTGAAATACCAATACATTGATATCCTAGCACATGGCATCAATCTGATTTTCAAAATCTTATTTTTAAACAGTTTTACAAAAGGATTTTAAAGGAAGCTTATGACAGATTTAGGGAGTGGTGGCTCAGTGGCTAAGATGCTGAACTTGTCGATGAGAAAGGTCAGCAGTTCAGCGGTTCAAATCCCAAGCACCATGTAACCGGGTGAGCTCCCGTTACTTGTCCCAGCTTCTGCCAATTTAGCAATTTGAAAGCACGTAAAAAATGCAAGTAGAAAAATATGGACCACCTTTGGTGGGAAGGTTACAGCATTCCGTGTGCCTTCGGCATTTAGTCATGGCGACCGCATGACCATGGAGATGTCTTTGGACAGGGCTGACTCTTTGGCTTTGAAGTGAAAATGAACAACTAGCACATAAGTGCGAGGGAAACCTTTACCTTTACCTATGACAGATTAATTCAAATATGACTAGCTTGGATGATAAGGCAGCGTGAAACACTGAGGTCATTTTCTGAAAGAAAAGGAAATACTCTGTTTCAAAATTGTAATTGAAACATGAATGAAATAGTTTGTAGGCCTTCCAAACACCTTTTTTTTAAAAAAATATTTGGGGCAGAGGAGTACTATGGCAATTTACGTTATCCTGTGAGTCAGTGTTTATTTCCTGTAGCTGGCGCTCATGGAAATTTTTACTAGTAAAACAATTGCTCACTTATGTTAATGTGGAAAAATGAGAACTTTACAGAAAATAAAGTAGTTATAAATTCGATTGTGTGGGCTAATATGTAATAAAGATTATGTGTAAGAGGATCCTGTCTAAGTAACTAACTGACCTTGGTCCTTCCAGGCCTAGTCACAACATTCTTCCGTGTGTTTTTAGAAGACTGTCATTGCTATAATGAATATTTAATAGTGATTGTGATATAAACTATGATCAAAAGTTTCCTTATCCCTCAAAATCATAGATTAGATTCTGGCATTTAGCTTTCTATAATTTATTGACTTCAAGATATGATAGGATATAATTCCCAGAATTTCCTATTCCAACATATTTTAAGGCTAGCAGGACTGCATTAATATATGCAAAGTGTTGTGAAACAATCAAGATCCTTAGCATTACAAGAGATACAGTGGGACATTCTCCTTTACCGAGTTAAAATGCTATCCAGCCATTCTAGATTCCAGTGAAAGCTATACTTGAATGAAATTTGCTGGTCCTTCATGGCTGATTCTTATCTTGTTTTTATTGGGTCCATTCTGACTCAATATCAAATAATGGTGTCTAGTTTTGCATGAGCAGCAAGTTATAAACAGAGTAACTGCTTCTACTTGGCTGCTTCCCTCTCCTACACATCAGTAGCCAGTAATAAACATATTTACCAGTCACACATTGAGCAAGTGTGAAGCAGATCCAGCTGCGGGACACACTCTTCATCATGCCTACACACCAAACTGTCAAATTCAAGCTGAATACATTTTTTTAAGAAAACAGATTGGAGTCAAAGAGAAGCTGGGTTACATGTAGCAGTTTCATCCGGAATTCTTCTGTCTTTCCTTTCTTGTATTGTTGACTTAAAGATTCTTCTTTGTTTGGTTTGGTAGACTATGATGGAAGTCCTCTAATTATTCTAAATTGGAAAAGACCATTAAAGCAATTTCTGTAGTTCCCACACATTCTAGTATTATTGCATGATTTTGATCTAATTTCACCTGTGACAATAGACATAAAACTTACAAAGATATTGTGGCTCAGTTGAATATTGTTGAGTTATAGCAGAAAACAGGACAATTTATTGTCTCGTTCATGAGTTAGGGGTGAGACAAAAGCAACATCATAAGAGTAACCCAGTTTTCTATTTTTTTTTCTTTCTTTCTCAGTATCTAATCTAAATTTCATAAGCACTGAACACCTTATTTTCATTTGAGGGTTCTTCTCTTTAGTTGTTCCATCCCAAAAAGAACTGGGATTTTTGCAAACCTCACAGGTAGCCCAAGTCTTGAATCTATTTATTGTATTTCACATGCCAGTATATAAGGTGACCAACTTTTTTACAATGAAAAGGAGGACAAAACACGTTCTATTGTCCAAAATGCTAAGGTGACCAATTTTTTTACAATGAAAAGGAGGACAAATAAATTGGAAAAAATATATCGTAAATAAAAGAAATATTTTATTCATTGCAACAATAATACACTAAAATATGATATATGCATAATAAAAACATTTGCGACATTTTATATTGTAATTATGCTTACATGCCTGTTAATTATTATTTAAATGAGTACTTTTCCATTGAATTAATATTTTTTGTCAATCTAACAATATATTGGAAATATCTGAACAAGAAATATCCTTCATATTGAATTTTAGGGCAAGTGCTGCAGCTAGAGTATCAACATTCAATCTCGATTTCTCACTTGTCGAAAAATCATTGGCAATTGAAAAAAACTCTTTCAACTGCTGCATTAGTTCCAGGGCAGCACAACGTAAATTGAAAAAGTATAGATAAATGTTCACATGGAATATGTTCATTTTTGAAATGGCTGAAAATATCCACCCATCTTTTATCAATTTCAACATGTTGATTTTCCCATTGTATTAATTTTTCAGAATTTAAATATACATTCAGTCTTCTAATTTCTTCAGAGACAATTGTCGTCTATTTTAATGTCTAGCATTTCTTTAGATAAAAATTCAACACAAGATTCAATATCTGTTCAATATACTTGCGATGAAGTAAAAAAAAAAACATTAAAAACTGTTTAATAAAATACGTCACATAACGCGCAACAGATTAGCCTTCAAATATCAAAAAGGAGGACATGTAGGAGGACACTTTTTGAGGGAGGACAGAACTTACAAAAGAAGGACTGTCCTCCCTAAAGGAGGACCGTTGGTCACCTTACAGTATAGATTAGTTCATAAAGACAAATTCAGTTATGTAATATGTAAGATACGTCAAGTGATCTCTTCTGGTGCCTGACAGCTGATGGTGTTGTATCTAGATTATTTTATCCAAAAAGATATGAGAGAAAGAACTAGAGATAAATATCTGTGGTGGCTGGTTGTGAATTTTGCTAAATCAATGATCTTCTATTGATTTTATTTCTGGGGTTTTATGTTTGCATATGGAACTATGAGGTAGTGGAAAGGAAATAATCAGCTTCCCTGGATCACAAGCACTGCATCTGTTATAGTGTGGTGACAAGACTTTTATATCTCGGTGATGTGAGGGAGGGAATTTACCAAGCCTCTGACAGTTGCTGGATAATATCACTTGTGTTTTGCTGATGAAGTTGGTTATATCCTGCCTAAATAAGCACAACACTTGAAAGTCAAAGTCAGAGATGAGAGATGTTCTTACTAGTCAATGTGTAAATTAATTTCAGAATTATTTCCCCTCAAGGATTGTGCCTGATATATTATATGATAAATGCAACATTGATATATTGTGCATAGATACATAAATCCTCAAGGATTGTATTCTGAGTTGTCAGAAGTGTGAAAGAGAATATAATACAGGAGCTTATTGGAAGTGTATACAATTTTTTCTTTGTCTTGAGCTTACGCACAAAAAAATGAAGAAACAGAAATAAAGTTGGTCTATTTATGTATAGATAAGGTAGATCCATAAATAAAAAAGGGAAGATTGAGGAAACTGATACAAAGCACTGGAGCTGGATATATAAAGATCAACAGTATATCTGTAGGCAACTCCTGTGGTAGAAAAGAAATCTTAAACCACATACCACTAAAAGTCAGTTAACTGTATTTAGCTCTTTAATATCTACCTAAAGCCGCTGGCTAAGATCATCTGACAGCACTACTGAAATATTAATACTGTATATCAGTTATATCCAGATCTCTATCTCTGTCTTGGGCTGTGGAAGTTTTTTTTCTGAAAAGGTTTGGGTGGAGGACATCAGGTTTCAATCTTAGCCAGACTGAGTAGTTTTGGGTACTAGACTCCCTGGTTCCAGGGATTCCCCATCTCTTGACCTGGATGGGGTTACATTATTCCAAATGGAACTGGTGCACAATTCAGGATTCTTGCCACTCACATATTAGTCACCTCCCAGACAGATTATTACAATGTTCTGTACATGGAGCCTCCCTTAAGAGAGCCTCCCAAAGTTGGTTTAAAAAATGCAACACATGGGCAATTAAGTTGCATGTTACACGTCTGCTCCACGGGCTGCATTGGTTACCAGTATATTTCCAGGTTCAACTCAAAATGTTAGTGGTTACCAATAAAGCTCTCTGTGGCATGGGACCATGGTATATGCAGACCACCTCTTTCCCGTTACTTCTACCAATCTCATCAGATCTGGCAGGAAATGCATGTACCAAGTCCCATCCAATATGGACTGCCACCCGAGAGGTACCTTAGAAGAAAGCCTTTTCTGTCACAGATCTGTCAAACATCATCTCCACTGGAAATCAAATTGGCCTGGACCTTCTCGGTCTTTTATAAAACCCTGGAGAGATGGCTCTGCTCCTAAGCTTGGATCTGGAGTGGTTGCTGAATTAATGTTATTAAAATATTTGTATTGTATTCCTATTTATGGTTAGTTTTTTATTGTTGTTGTTTCTTTTATCTCAGTTTCTATTTAGTTTGCATTTTTCATTGTTTCTTGCTGTTTTTTATTGTTGTTAATCACTCAGAGTCACTTGACATGGGCAGTGATATATGAACAAACAGATGTATAGGTATAAATAAGAATTATTTGAGACACACAGATATACATACAAACACACACACACACAAATGGCTAGCATCAATCAAATGTTGATGAGATTTCGAGCTCATAGGTCATGGCCTAATTACCTGATATCCTAGTGTTTCAACCAATATCATATAGCAATCTTATCTAAAAAGGGGAAGGGGGAAAAGTAGAAAACACTAACAAAAAATTAGCTCATTTGAAATTTCTTCAAATCAGATCAATTACATATTCATCTCAACAAAGAACCAACCAGAAAATGGCTTTTCAGAATTCTAGAGACATAGTCCAATTAGAGATTAGTTCTGCTACAAATAAAATACATGGATTCAATCATTTCCTGCCCAGTTCCTTTGGAGCTGCCAAGAAGTATAGAGATTACTTTCAGAATGCCAGCCACAAATGTTGGCAAAACATCAACACATTAGATAATTAGATTGTATCAGCTCATTGCCACTGAAACAAATTGTATGTTCTTATATTTATGGAGGGCAGAAGTTGGAAACCTATAACCCCTCAGATATTGCTGTTCTGCAGTAGCAGTACCCACAGAATTTATCATCAAGCAGGCTGACTGGAGTCCTGGGAGTTGCAATATCTAGAGCAGGGGTGTCAAACCCAAGGCCCAGGGGTCAGATCAGGCCTGCGGGGTGCTTAGATCTGTCCCACAGCACTACCCTGGAAACAGCGAAGGACCAGCCCACAGTGCCTCTGCCAGAAAAAACGGAGCTCAGGAGGGCTGCGTACAGCCCTATTGAGCTCCATTTTTGGCTGCAATGGCCTCCTGCAACCCTCTGCCATTGAAAACGGAGCTCAGGAGTGCTGCGAATGCTCGGGCCACCACAAGGGCCTTTCACACAAGTGACATTGAGCTGGCCATGTCCACCCTGGTCATGCTCCCCCAGTCCCCCCAAGGTCAAACACAACCCTGATGCGGCCCTCAATGAAACACCCCTGATCTAGAGAGCCATAATACCCCACTCCTAATTTAGATGATATCTTACTGCTTGCAAAGTCTTTGTAGCCAAGTTCATCTCCCAACTTATCTACAGTATGCTAGTTTGAACTTTTAGAAATCTTGAATCGTGAAAGCTATTCAGTCTAAGTTTATTAGAGCTATCCATGCAGTGAGTCCCAAGGCATATTAAGAATGCTATATTTAATAGAGATGAGTTCGGTCTCTGGGGGATGCTAGAGCTTGGTATCATCTTTTAAACATTTGCTAAAGTTAAGTGGGTCTGGCCCTCTTGTGTCTTTGAGTTCACTTTAACTCAATTTGGTTAAAAATAATAAACAAAAAACAAAACAAAATCCTCAAAGGGCAGCCTCTATGGACTACTAGGTCTTTTTCTATCATCAATTTTCTATGGTTTTTTTTTTTTAAGTTTTCAACAAGCTTCAGTTCCTAGGCGTCTCTCACTGGAAAGCTTTTGCCAATTAGACTCTGAAAATGTTAGAAGAATACTCAAGCAATGTATTTGGAACTCTGATCTTCAATATGTGTCTAGCTCCCAACCTCAAGGCAGGTGGGATTTGTTCAAATGAATGCCACATTCCTAGCTGTCCTCTCACAGTTTTGGAATTTCACTGAGTCTTCACTTTAGCTGGATGTATATTGCCTTTGTATGCCTTTCTGTTGGGACATTCCAAAAAATGCATGCTTGTATCAACATGTCCCAATGGGAGCCCCTCAGGAGAGTCCTTGAACCATCTGCTTTTTCTACTGGGCATTTCAGATAACTTTTGTCTTCCCTGTCCTGAAGAAATTGCCTGGCAGAAAACATGGCTTCTCAGATTGTTTCTCTTGTTTAACTCTTTGCCTTTACCTTTCCAGATTGCCCAATTCTGCATCTCTATGTGCACCATTTGCCATTCTTGCAAAGGAAAATAAATGTATTGATTTCTTTTCTTTTTGACCTTATTTTTTCCCCCTGTTTTATTGTGTGGACTTTATTGGACTTACAGTCACAATAAAGGTTTGATTTAATACATTATATGTTTTCTTTTTTTTAAAAAAAAAGAATTCATTAAAATATACACTATGATAGTATAAAAGGAAATCTGAGGGAAAATATTATGTGGCTATTACAAATCCCTTTATATGGAGTACATAATTAAATTATCTTTGTAATACTATTATTTCTACTCCAAGATAATGGATCAATGTTTTCCATGTTATAGGAAGGAACACAAATAGAGAAAATCTTCTGCAGAAATATCTAGGCATTTCAAAGAGTGCAAAATTATCACAAATCCATACAATGTGTTAGATCGGGTAATGGATACACACAGGCACACACGGGCTAACGGTAACCACAGCTCTTTATTAAGTACAACAAGTGAGACAATCCAGCGAAGGTTGAGTCTCACAGCAGCCCTTTTATAGGGAGCTGTCAGACCCTTTGACCAATAGGATTAAACCTCTGTTCCCACCGGAACAGAGGACCTTGGTGGAAACCACTATAGTTGAAGCTAGTATGTAACACCCCTCCCCTCTTAGATGGAGCAATCCTACTGGTCACATAGTCACACACGTAGGCGGGCATTTGGGTAGCTCTGCCTGACCTACGCAGTTCAGTCAGAGGGTGTTCTTTGAGCAGGTTGGACGGACCTGTTTGCTCTGCAGCTCTGCTTGGTGGAAGCTCCTGGAACCTTTCACAGGCCACGGCTGGAGCTTCTAGAGCCGGTTCGCTCAGAGCTCACTGCGGGCCTGCAACACAACCAGATACGTTCCCCAGTAACCTCGGGCTTCAGCTGCCTGTGGAAGGAGTGGCGTATTGCTCCCTTTGGGTAGGGCTTTGGCTAACTCATGCAGGAGTTACCTCTGGTTGTCTAAGAATGGAGTTGGAGAGGCGGCCATGGAGTTGGTCAACGTGCCTTCTCCAATTCCGACCGTCCTCGAGCTCTATGAGATAAGAGCGAGGCCCGATGATGCCTATCACTGTGGCAGGAATCCACAGAGTTCCTCCGGCGTAGTTGTGGGCGTAAATTGAATCCCCTACACTAAAGTTCCAAATTTTGCTTGTGGAGTCAGGGGGCGATGAGGCAGAATAGTTTGGGTGTAGCTGGTCTAAGTGGGACCTTAGCCGGCGACCAGTGGTGGGTTCCTCCCGGATCGCACCGGATCTCGCGCGCTCCCTTTCAGCGCTCCACCTGGCTTGCGCGCTCCCTTTCAGCGCTCCACCTGGCTTGCGCGCTCCCTTTCAGCGCTCCACCTGGCTCTCGCGCTCCCTTTCAGCGCTCCACCTGGCTCTCGCGCTCCCTTCCGGCGCTGAAACCGGAAGTACAGTTTTGCCCGGCCCTGGCGAAGCAACGACGCCTGTCTGCGCTCCACCAGCTCGGCTGGGAACGGAGATGTTTCCTCAGCGGAGCGGAGCGCCTGAAAAGTCTTTTCAGGCGCTCCGCTCCGCTGAGGAAACATCTCCGTTCCCAGCCGAGCTGGTGGAGCGCAGGCAGGCGTCGTTGCTTCGCCAGGGGCGGGGCAAGACTGTACTTCCGGTTTCAGCACCGGAAGGGAGCGCGAGAGCCAGGTGGAGCGCTGAAAGGGAGCGCGCAAGCCAGGTGGAGCGCTGAAAGGGAGCGCGCGCGATCCGGTGCAATCCAGCAGGAACCCACCACTGCCGGCGACCCATGAGAAGCTTGGAGGGGCTTCTCCCTGTAGTGGCACTGGGTGTGATATGTTGGATTAGCAGATAATGGTCAACCCATGTTTGCCAATCTCCTGGGCCCATCCTAGAGAGGGCCTCTTTTGCAGATCTCACCATTCTCTCTGCCTGACCATTGGAGGCCGGATGGAATGGCACGACCAGGGCATGTCTGATTCCCTGTGCTGCTAAAAAAGTCTCGAATTGCATGGCCGTGAATTGGGGCCCTTTGTCAGAGACCAAGACATCGGGCAGGCCATGTGTGGAGAAAGGTCTCCGTACTACCTTGCTGACCGCTTCTGCCATAGTGGAGGTCATCTGGATTACCTCTTGCCATTTCGAGTAGGCGTCCACAACTACGAGGAATGCCTGGCCATGAACTGGGCCTGCAAAATCAAAGTGCACCCTAGACCACAGTACTTGAGGTCACTCCCACTCCTTAGCGGGCGCCTCTGGGGGAGCTGGTCTGGACTCCTGGCATGGTGTGTAGGTAGCCAGCCATTCTTTGATCTCCCTGTCCATGTTAGGCCACCACACGTAACTCCTAGCCAAAGACTTCATCCTCACAATTCCAGAATGCCCTACGTGTAAAGCCTCTATATACTGCAATGCGCAGTTTGGGTGGGTTACAACAAATAGCTCGTCACATTTACAATGGTACATTTTGAATTCAGACCCAACAGGCCCCTTTGAATTCAGACCCAACACACCCTCCACACCCAGTTCAAAATTTGTTTGATGGTGGAGTCCTGATGGGCAATGTCACTGGACGAGACACGACCAGTCTCTAGGCAGTCAACGAGAAGGACTGGCATCTCGGGGGTAGGGTCTGTCACTGCGTTAAATTGTTTGCTAGCCTGAACTGACGAACTGAAACTGAATAGTTACTGAAAGAGTTACTGCGCAGGTCATAAGGTCTTATCTGACAATTATGTACTGCGCCTGCTCTTCACACATTCCAGAGCTTTTTTTCTTTTGATCTTTGTCCGTCTTCCAGGAAACTGGGAGACAGAATTGCTTCTGCCAAAATGTAACAATTAGTTAGATTTATTTTATTTTCCATTTCTTATTTTTGTATTAAAGCTTGTTTTTCATTAGAATATGTTTTCCGGGATTTTTATTTCTTTTTTTCGCACCTTAAAGATAATGCTGTTTGGAAAAGCCGTGATTTAAGACCTCATTTAGTTCAGGGTGAAATCTTCCCCTGACATGGTCAGCAAGAAGATCTGGCAAAGGGCAGTGGCTCAAGGCGTCGGCGTGCCCCAAAGTGGAGCCTGGTCGGTGGATGAGATGGCAGGAGTAGGCGGCAAGGAAAATGGTCCATCTGGTCATCTGCGGCGATAACGACACAGGAGTAGGTCGGTCCCCAGCCAGTAAGCCCAGTAGCGGTTTGTGGTCTGTAATGAGTTCAAAATCATGGCCGTATAGGTACTCATGGAACCTTTTTACTCTGGCCACTGCAGCCAAAGCCTCACGGTCCAGCTGGTTGTAGTTCCGCTTGGCAGCGGACAAGGTCCTAGAGTAAAAGGCTATTGGAGCCTTGGTTCCATTGAGCATGTGGTGGCTGAGGACGGCTCCGATCCCGAACGGTGAAGCGTTGCAGGTCAACACCAGGGCAGGGTCTGGCTGTACTGCACCAGGAAAGTGTCCGCCGAGAGAAGTCTTTTTACCGTGGCAAATGTGGTGGCTTCTGCTGTGCCCCAGGACCACTTTGCATTCTTAGCCAGGAGACAGTGTAAGGGCTCAGCAATGGTGGCTTTCTGTTTAAGAAAGACACTGTAGAAATTAAGGAGCTCAGAGGCACGCCTGTAGCTCGGTTTGATTGCGAGGTGTAGGGGCATCCTGGATTGCTTTAATTTTTTTCGAGGTCAGGTGAATACCAGAGCCGTCGATTAGGTACCCTAGGAATTCAACCCTTGGCATGTTAATTTGGCATTTTTCTTTCTTGAGACGGAAGCCTTTGCCTCTAATTCGAGCCAAAACAGTTCGTACATGTTTGAATAATTGCACCTCATTTGCAGCCGATACAAGAATCAGTCGAAATAGGGGACGACTCCTGGAATCCCCTGCAAAAGCCATTCCATGACGCTTTGGAACAGTCCAGGGGCAATACTAACACCAAATTGAAGGTGGTGACATTTGAATGCACCCCATCACAATGGTTTGGGCCTCTGCCATAGCGCCATCTACAGAAAAATTGTTGGTATGCTTGCGCCATGTCCAATTTAATGAATACTTTGCTGGGGCCTAAAGAATGTAATAGATGCTGTACAATTGGTAGAGTAAGCACTTTGTTATAACGCTTTATTGATTGTGCATTTGTAGTCCACACAGATGTGGACAGATTTGACAGGTATCACTATAGGGGTCTCCCAGTGTGTGTGATCAAACGGCTCTAGGATTCCCTGGCCTACGAGCTTGTCAATTTCCAGATCTATTTTGGGGCGGAGAGCTTTAGCCTTATGGGGGCTATGTTGGGGTCCAAATTAAAGGAGATTGGAGTCCCCACATACTTACACAGACCGGTGCCGAAGGAATCGTTGTTCAAATTTTCACACCGGATTGGCGCGGCTACTGCGCATGCGGCAGCTGTCATCTGAGCTCTCGGCCTCTGCAGCCTCACAATGAATGTGTGTATTCTTCCGTACGTCTTGCGGAGTGTTTTGACGCTGCAGTGTCTCTGTGGACTTGACGGCCGATTCTGATGCCCTGGCCTCATCCAAGACAATTGGTAAAGTGAGGTTAGACTTGGCAAGTAACCTCTGTAAATTAATATCCCGCACACCGCAAATTATGCGGTCAAGAATGAGTTAGTCTAGGTCTCGGAACTTGCAGTACGCTGCGGCCTTTCGTAGCGCTGCAATGTACTCGTTGATTGCTTCACCTTCCCGCTGGTTGGGAATGTTAAATTCATGCCGGCGAATGTACTTAGATGGCTTGGGAGCGTAGTGGGTCCTCAGCGTCTGCTGGAGCACGGACCAAGCGACCGATTGTAGCGGTGTTGGTTCTGACAGGTCTTTGGCAGTCTCGAACACTTCCCGGCCACAGTATCCAAGGAACATGTTCTTCTTGTGGACTTCAGAAAGGCCTATGAGGTTGTTGGCCTCGAGGAAGCAGCAGTCAAACCGTAGCATACATGAGTCCCAGTGCTCGGTGATTGGGTCATACGGAGTCGGTGGGGCGTGCATGGCCATTTTGTGTCCTGAGGGAGTTTTGAGTTTGCCGCTCAAAAATGGCTGCTCGAAGCCACGCTGAGCTCCAGGCTGGATGTACTTGGATTGCTATGCTCTATTTTGTTCGCCTAGTTGCCTTCCCGTGCCACCTTCATCGCCAGTGTTAGATCGGGTAATGGATAGGCACACACAGGCTAACGGTAACCACAGCTCTTTATTAAATGCAACTAGTGAGAACAATCCAGCGAAGGTTGAGTCTGACAGCAGCCCTTTTATAGGGAGCTGTCAGACCCTTCGACCGATGTGATTAAACCTCTGACCTTGGTGGAAACCACTATAGTTGAAGCTAGTATGTAACACAATGTATACGCAGATTCACCCCAACTTCTCATGCCATTTTTATGCTATCTTTTTCTGACCTTTCTGCATTTACATGTGAAGAAGGATTTAGTGGCATTCAGTGAAATGTGGTTTTGTCTTCATTTTGTAGGATTCTAAAACAGGAAGAGACTAATAAGGCATCATTATGCTCCCTGGATAAGTGAAGGAATGAGGAAGCCCACAGAAGTATTACCTGAGCAAGGGTGTATACTCCAATGGCCCAATACTGTTTTCATTCTTATCTATTTTTGAACACTTGCATAGGACTCCAATTGCTATTAGAAGATTGAATGTATATGCACCTTTTTCTAATTCCTTCTTTTTTCCTTTGCTATGAATTCCTTCTGCTTTCTCAGAACTCTTCCTGCTTTCTTTCCTTATAGTTATTCACATTTCCTTTTAATCAACCCAAATTCAAATCCAGACAAAAATAGAAGTTTTATTTAAAATAAGTGTGGCTGTAATCAGATAATATACTAGTTTTAACCAGAAATAGTTATTAAAAACAGCAAGGAAAAAAGATGAGAGGAAAAGAGTACTGGCTCTGTGTCATGTATGAACAATAGATTACCTAAGAAATTTGTGATAAATGAATTGGGACTGCCCATTCTTATGTGTGTTATTTGGCTATATTCATACTATGCTTCACCTGATTAATTCAATTAGTTCACTTTCTTAATTCATGTGTTACGCTGAGTCATAAGCTATCCAAACAGGTCTGGATTCATATAAGGTAACCCACAAAAATTAAAGTTAACATTAACTATGTTTAGCATGTATGCATCTGTTATTTTTTATCTGCTTAAGCATGTTGCATGAACATAGCCAAGGCCATTTTTACAATGCCAACATTAAGTAACACCCTGAAGAAAAACATCATGCAGAACACAAGATAAACAGATTTTTAAAAATAATATTTTCTGTGCTTCAGTCACATTCTATGAGCTATACAAGGATTTATCAAGGAACACCAGTTGTCTGATATATATCAATGGGTGGGAGAAACTCTGGGTTCATGTGTTTATTAGGTAGAAATGTTCACGACCGATAATGTGCTAATTTGAGACACAAGAACAAAAAAGGTCTCACCAATGAGGGGAAAAAAATTCTTAAGCCTTCCATATATATAGTATAAATTACTATTTTGCCCTTTCATTTTCAACTAAGATTGTATGGATGAGATTATATCCTTTAATCCTTATAGTACTACAATACAATTCACTACAATGGGAGAGAGCAATTTGGCAAAGATCATTTAGTAAACTTCACAGATGTGCAAATATTCATTATCAGTTTGGAACAATGGAATAAATATGATTCAGATATAACCTTGGCCTATTGAGTGAAGAAGATAATGTAAACTGCATTGTCTTGTTGATCTTTCTCCACTCTTATACCCATCTCAGCAAAATTCTTTTAATTCCTGGTGTCATATTATGATTTGGAGAAAGTGCTAAAATCAGTTTTCTGGTTTAGGTATGAGAGGAAACTATAATTTAAGAAGTGTTTAAACATACATGTGCAGCAGCTGCCAAAAAAGCCAACACAGTTCTAGGCTGCATAAACAGAGGGATAGAATCAAGATCACATGAAGTGTTAATACCACTTTATAATGCCTTGGTGAGGCCACACTTGGAATACTGCATTTAGTTTTGTCGCCACGATGTAGAAAAGATGTGGAGACTCTAGAAAGAGTGCAGAGACTGGAGGCTAAAACATATGAAGAATGTTGCAGGAACTGGGTATGTCTAGTTTAATAGGACTAGGGGAGATATGATATCAGTGTTCCAATATCTCAGGGTTTGCCACAAAGAAGAGGGAGTCAAACTATTTTCCAAGGCACCTGAGGGTAGAACAAGAAGCAATGGGTGGAAACTAATCAAGGAGAGAAGCAACTTAGAACTGAGGAGAAACTTCCTGACAGTTAGAACAATCAGTGGAACAGCTTGCCTCCAGAAGTTGTGAATGCCCAACACTGAAAGTTTTTAAGAAGATGTTGGATAGCCATTTGTCTGAAACAGTATAGGGCCGTGATGGCGAACCTATGGCACGCGTGCCACAAGTGGCATGCGGAGCCATTTGTCAGGGCACGCAAGGCGCTGCCCTGTCAACTAGCCAGCGCGCATGCGCGCGCTGGCCAGCTGACTTCACCTTTTTAAAAGCTATTTTTCGCCTTCCCCAGGCTCCAGAGGCTTTATTAGGAGCCTGGGGAGGGCGAAAAGAGCCTCCCCCACCCCCCCGGAGGCTTCAGGGACCGTCCCTGAAGCCTTCGGAACGCTTAAAACCACCCTCCGAGCAACCCGGAAGTCACTTCCGGTTTGCTCGGAGGGTGGTTTTAAGCACTCCGAAGGCTTCAGGGAAGTCTCTGGACAGTCCCTGAAGCCTCTGGAGGACCTCCGGGGGGTCGGGGGAGGCTCTTTTCGCCCTCCCCAGGCTCCTATAAAGCCCCTGGAGCATGGGGAGGGCAAAAAAAAACATGTAAAATGGGGGGGGTTGCGCGTTTTGCACGCATGCGCACTGGGGGGGTCGCGCGTTGCATTATGGGTGCGGCACGCCTGCACTCGACCCCCCTGCACTCCCCCCACTTTTGGCACGCGAGCCAAAAAAGGTTCGCCATCACTGGTATAGGGTTTCCTGCCTAGGCAGGGGGTTGGACTAGAAGACCTCCAAGGTCCCTTCCAACTCTGCTATTGTATTGTATTATTGTATTGTATTGTATTGCTGGAGATACCTGCACAAGAAGAAAAAGAATGAATGATTAAACCACTTGTTCCTGATCTGATTAATTTATTGGATAAGTATTTTCATATTTGAATCAGAACTTGTAACCTGTTCTCCCATGTGATTCTCACTCTTCTTACGATCCGCACTGACTAATAGATTCTACCTACTAGTTAGTGCCACTAGGAACCAGTTAACTGGTTATGTATACCTTTAAATTTCTTATGTGTGATTTGCTGTGTAACCCCTGGATCATGACATGCTGTTATTCGTCATTATGTCCAGAACTATGTACTATTTTTTCTAATTGTCAGAAAACCAGTATTAAACTCTAATTTGCAAAGCAATACAAACCAAGAGTATATCAGTTTAGATATAGTAGATAACTCTGGCTTGCACATACCAAAATGACTACTTTAGTAAGCAAGTAAATGGTAAAGACAAAAATATCTCATTTAGTAATCTAATCCTAATCCACAGTTTCATGGTACATTTCAGAAAATCCGCCTATTGTTACATTTGGTCTGGCCCTTTAATTCAAATGAATATGGAATAGCTTCCATATTTAATTCTTGCATCTTGCAGGTTTAACGTAAGGCTAGATAGGAATGGCAATTGTTTTGTGGCTGCTACAAGTACACATTATATCTGATATTATAATTTCATAATTCATTTTCCAGGGCTCTCCAAATGATTTACAACATATACAATGTTATTAAAGATAATAAAATTTACATATAGTTCACTATCATATTTATTCCTAAAACCTTAGCCAGCAGCAATTAAAAGGGATATAAAACAAAAGCATGGCTGATTTTGTATGCTTTTAAAGATTGGGGTTGTTGGATTGGTACCCAAAGGTACCAATGATCTACAGGAAAACAAAATCCAAATAAAAGTCGATACTTTATTTAAACATATTTTGCTTTTTAAATCAACCATTTACAGGTACCTTTCACTTTACTAAAAGCTCATTATACTGTACATAAATAAAAATACCAAAACAAAAACAAATTTTAAAAAATGATATACTGGTAGTCTGCAACTTACAACAGTTCAGTGACCCTTCAAAGTTACAACGGCACCAAAAAGTGACGTAGGAACGGTTTTCACACTTACGACCATTTTAGCATCCCCTTGGTCATGTGATCACCTCTTATCTGTGTTGTGGTCTTCGCTGTTATCTCATCCAAATAATATTAGTTAAATAAAAATAGATCCAGTGGGAATACTAAAAATTGATACAATAAAATAAAACTGAAAGGAGCTACTGCAAACACGCTTTGGCAGCTAACCTCCCAGCTCCTCCCCCTCTGGTCATGTGATCCCAATTCAGACACTTAGCAACTGACTCCTATTTATGACGGTTGCAGTGTCACGTCACATGATCCCCTTTTGCGACCTTCCGACAAGGAAAGTCAATGGGGAAGCTAGATTCACTTAATGACCACATGACTCGCTTAACAGCTCTAGTGATTCTTTTAACAACTATGGCAAAAAAGGTAATAAAATATGGCACAACTCTTAAGTTTTCCTTAGCAATGGAAATTTGGGGTTCAATAGTGGTCCTTAAGTCAAGATGCCAGCAACAGCTACTGTATCTGCCTTCCTAGGTGCTTACAGCTATTATCTGCCCTTCTCTACCCAGTTTCCTAAAGAGGTGGTATTCAGCCGGTTCAGACCGGTAGCGGAAATCGTGGGTGGGCCTACTCACCCACCCCAGCTCTATGCCGTCCTATTTAGGCACATTTTTGAGGCCAGGTGCACCCTCAGCGAACCAGTGGTAACAAAATATGAAACCTCCGCTGATCCCCTTCTTATTTGACTCACTTTCCAGGGCTGAAGTCCATATCTGGACACGGTAAGAAGCCCCCCCCCCCTTAAAATATTCTTTATTCTTAATATTAAAAAAGATGCAGAATATTACATTTCCCCAAAGAAGAAATAGAGAAAATTTTTAACATAGGGAAGAAAGCAAACCAAGTCTCCCTGCCATAGGAAAAAGAGCTGCAAACTCAGAAATTTGAAGAGGCTGGCCTTTAGGAATGCAGAATTTTGTATCCATTCAGGAAGATTGGGCCAATCTATTCACAAACAAAATGCCTTCAGCCACCACCTGGAGCTGATGGGATTAAGAATTTACATTCCTCCACCCAAATTCTAAGGACAGGACATGACTTTTAGGACATTAATCTACCATCATTGGAATACTACATTGCACAACCCCCTGGAGCATTTCAATCACAAAACCCCAGAACCCTATAAAGATCCATCCACTCACTCAACCATTTTGTCAGCCACCCCACAAACATGAAACCAAATAAACAGGGACCTTCTTTCCTTGTAGGCAGTCTCCTTTAAAAAAAAAATTATCCTGGCTTGGAACCGGACTGGATTTTTCTTCCGACAACACTTTTAAAAGATTTAATAATTTGATATCCATTTGCCATCCTGAACTCCCAGTCAGAAATTTCTTTAACAAAAGAGCTTGTATCTTTTTGACAACCAAATGTGCATCTATTTTGCTACTTTAACAGAAAACTACAATTATAAATCAGATTTCCAGGAACTGAAATGTTTGTCTCTAAGGTACATAGACAAGTATAAACAATCTTACTCTAAAATCTAGTATGAAGATCTGAAACTACTTAATATTGTTACTCTAATATTCTAACATAGAGTACTTACATGCAAGGATTCTGGGCCAGGTCAAAATCAGCTCTGAAGCAGGCATGAAATCCTCCTATCTTCGCTACTGGTTCGGAACCGGGTTCTCGCACATGGCACTTCTGCTCTGAGCATGCATCACGAATGTATGCGCAGAACATCCGTGATGACGTCTGGGCAGGTGAACGGAACCCCTCGCCACCACCACTACCGGTTCACCCAAACCGGGGTGAACCAGCGGAATGCCAACTCTGTTCTGAACTTATATTGTTTAACAACATTAGCAGTGTTCAAGAACTGAGATAATTTGTTTCTAATTCAGTTGCACTGTATTCGAAAGTGCAAAGCTACATAGTATTTTCATTTGTAAGACTTCAAAATGTTGAGTATGTGAGCAGTAGTGTCATTGCTCTCTTCTCCTCTCTTCTGAATTCAAGGCAACCCTTATCTTGCCTTGTACCTTCCCCATGTCCAGAACTTCAGTACAAAATATATCTCCAGAGAGTTTCTATTTCAAGGCAGTAACTTGGGAAAAAACACCCAGCAGGTGTTGCGTGCTTTGTCAAAGATGAGATGAAAACAAACAGTACTTCCTGCTTGCTATGTCTGTATTATTGTGCACCCAGGAAAATGTGAGAGCCATCTGTCTGCAACATCTGTCACCCCCAATGATCATCATTGAGTGAACTGACTTGTTAAGCAGATGTCTCCTTCCTCCCTCACTGCTCCATATGGATCCTTTCCAAAGCTTTGGAATGGGGGCCATTCCAGATATGAATATACCATTATTCGATTTATGCAACAGCTACAATTCCTGTACATACAAATCAAGTAGTATCACAAACAAAAATTAAGTTCTACTCAGGTTCTTTCCAAAGTATTCTGGATGATAAAAAGGAATAGCTGTTCTGATGGCCCCCATTTCAGGAAATATCTCTTTCCAACATTAATATTGTAAGAAAAATCGGAAAGAGAAAAGCATTAGGATACTACCAGCTAAATATATACCGGTAGTACCTACTATACTTATACCTGTTTCAAACATTAAAATATCAAACCACAGCTCACCAAACAAAAGCCTGCCATGGATTTTCTATTCCTTTTTAAAACTACGTTTATTCAATTAAGGTGTTCAATAAAACACATTTGCACTAATTTACAGATACTATTCAAGGGCATGTTTTTTATGCCTAATTAGCACAATATTACATACCATGAGAGTGAGTCCACATATTGCACAATATTGTTCCTTATTAAACCCACAGATGACCAAATAAACTATAAGTAGTTTGGTCCATATAACTTTCTAGCCTAAAGCCAAAATAACCACATTATGGTTTAATGTTATTATATGTCCAAAGTCTAAACAGTCATTCCCTTTTCTATTCAATATAAGACAAAAACTAAACAAACTGCATCAGTCAACCTCACTTAAAACTCTATTTTGTAAACCAGGCATGTGTGTGATTATCAACATGGTGAGGATGGAATTTTTATTTATTTATTAAATTTATTACGCTGTCCGCTCACTATCAAATGACTCTGGATAGCTGGAATAAAAGCATGAACCAGAGAAACATTTAATATTGTCCCTGCCTACCTACTTATTTACAAACTTACTTGTATTTGCAAGAGTTGTATTTGAATGAGCTCATGAAAAGTTATTTTAACAACTGTGTTTCTCCCACAAAAGCATGGGAATAACTCTTTTTTTTATGCTTTTATTCAGACATCAGAAGTCAAGATACATATGGCCGGCCATCATTCAGGGTCTGAGAGACCAGAAACTATTTATCTCCTCAAGAAGAAAAGGTGAACCGGTAGTTTTAAAAAAATGCTTTTAAAACATTTTTTTTAAAGTTCCAATGATCAGCTGTGCGATAATCAGCTGTGCCGCACGATTTCTAGCATTTTTTTACTACCAGTTTGGGTGAACCGGCCCAAACCAGTAGCATTTCACCCCCGGTCTAGCCACTACCCAGTTATATGGAACTGCCAAATTTTTGCCCTGAACACTCTTATCATCTCTATATTATGCTAACTTATGTATTAAATATTTTATACCAATATGCACTTCATCATTTATGTTCATTTATGTTCAAATATAAAATGCAATAAAATTAATCATAGAAATTATGCTGGGTTTTATTTCTTCTCACAACAGTTAAATAGCAGAATACTGGAGTATTAATGCTGTTTATGATTACAAAGATGCACAATGACTTAGAATCACTATTCTAAGAATAGTAAACAACAATGAATGTTTCCTAGCTTCCTTGATAGTACAATTGAAGTAGGTTGCAGTTTTGTTTTGTTTTGCCTCTGACCATCTGGCTTCTTTTACTGACTACCATCAATACATCTGCCATACTCTAATGATACATAAATATTCATTATTTGTAGGATGTAGTCTGCGAATTACCGTACTTCAAGGTAAAAGTATCATGTGATCATTGTAAAATAAATAAATAAAAAGCATACTACCTTTGTAGCCTATTTCCCTTCATGTTTTTACTTGGAAGCTAATGCAAATGAATTCAATGTGGCTTACTTCTAAGTGACTATACATCCATAGCCAGTAAGTCTGAAATTTGAGTAATACCTTCTGAAATAAAACAATGAGAGCTTTACAGTACCATGTGGCCACTTGTCTTCTCAACAGACTGCTGAGAGAGAAAGAAACATGCCATGACTAGAATATATTTTCCTTTGATGTGTTTTATACTAATTTGAGAGCATGCATTTATTTTCAAAAGAAAAAAGAACTAAAATGCAGCTACAGATTAAAAAGAAAATGTATTAGCATAAATTAATGAAAACCTTAAGAGTATGTGTGTCTGTGTATGCACACAAACTCAATACTGCGTGTCTGAGTATGTGTGCCTGTGTATGCACACAAACTCAATACTGTGAAATATCAGATGTTATTGTAGGAACAATAATGTAGGTGCCAAAGTATGGGAGAGAGACACTGTAGAGAGGAACTGTATTTAGTTTCTGAAAGACAAAAGCAGCTTTATATAATTGATCAATCTTGCACTACAGCAGAGGTGTCAAGCTCAAGGCCCGTAGGCGGAATTCAGCCTTCAGGATGCTTAGATACAGCCTGCACGGCTGGCCTGAAAACAGTAAAGGACCAGCCAGCGGTGCCTCTGCTAGTGAAAACAGGTTACAGGGTGGCCGCAGGCAGCCCCCACACAGCCCATTTTCAACCTGAACAGCTTTCTGCAGCACCCTGCCAACCAAAACGGGCCACAGGGGGCCTGTAGGCGGCCCCTGCGTGGTGCATTTTGGCCGGCAGGTGCTGCAGGCGGCCATCCGTCCCATCTCTCTCCCCCGCCCAGCCCATGGAGGACTACAGTGCTGATCCAGCCCTCCAAGAAATCCAGCTTGACACCCCTGCACTACAGATTGTCCTCAGTATACAATGGCAGTTGGCTAAGCAATATAGTTGTAAAAATGCAATGTCACATGACCGCAAAACTTCGTGATTTGCTGGGACTGCAAAACTGCAATTCCTGCAGTCCCTGTAACTGTCAAGCAAGAACAATATGCTGTTGACCTCTTGCCAGTTTTCCCATTGACTTTGCATTTTAGAAGCCACAAAAGTTGCAAATGGTGACCACATGAATGTGGCAATGCTGTGAAGACAAGAACTCTTGAGGACTGGTCATAAATACCACTCGTTCAGTGCACTCACAAGTTTGACCAGTTGCTGAATTGGTGGTCATTAAATGAGGGATGCCTATAATTATTTCTTCACCCGTGGGAGCTAAGGTATAAAAGGGTCAGGTAATCACTCCCTAATGGTATTAATTCAATTATAAAACAACTAAGGCTACCATATATGGCCTGTAAAAATTCAAACAGCCACTAGATCAGGGGTGTCCAAACTTGGCAACTTTAAGTTGGCTGGGGAATTCTGGGAGTTGAAGTCCACAAGTCTTAAAGTTGCCAAGTTTGGACACCCCTGGACTAGATAATTAAGAAAGCCAAAGAACACCAAAAAGAAATCAGTATGAGTTTTATTAATTATAGAAATTCAGTTGTGCTGATCACTTCAAATCATGGAAAGAGCTCAGAAAAATAGGTATCTTATCAGAACGTCCCACCTCATCAGAACATTTTATTATTCTCATGAGAAGCTTAAATGCAGGTCATGAAATGACAATGCAGACAGAACAGGGCAAAACAGACTGACTCCAGTTGGGAAAGGAATGCAGCAAGACTCCCGTTATTTATTCAACCTAAATGCCAAATATATAGGAAACATGTATTTGAGGAACACCTACAGTATATTATTATAAAACATAAAGAAAGCTGAATTGGAAGATGCACATGGTTTAAAATTGGAGGAAGAAACCTGCACTGTGCTGATGACACTACCCTAATGGCAAAGGAACTGCAAACCATCGTACTAAAAGTCAAAGAGCAAGGGGGGGGGGACTAATGACAACAGAATAACCAGCTGAATTTGGAATGAAGATATCAAAGTGGGGGACAGCTTCTGTCTTTTCGGATCAACTATCAACAGTAAAGCATTCAAGAAATATGCCATAGACTAGCACCTGGTAGAGCAGCCATGAAGGCTTTAGAAAAGATATTAAAATGTTGTGATATGTATCTACAAATATCAGAATGATGTCAGCCACAGTATTCCCTGTGACACTCAATGGAAGAAAAATGTAAAAGAAAGACTTTAAAGAAACAAAATAGGAAGAATACTAACACCTTTGAACTTTAGTGGTGTAAAGGTCTCCTGGGAATTCCGTGGAAAGCCAAGAAAACAAATTGATAGATCATAAAACAATTTAATTCACTTGAGGCACAAATGACTAGGCTCAAATTATTCTACATCGGGCCACATTATGTCAAGAAGGAACTAATGCTGGGAAAGATAGAAGGGAAAAAAAGAGGGCAACCAGCAAGGTGAATGGACTCAATTATGATGGCCAATTGGGGGTTCTGAAAGAACAAGTTAGGGATTAATCATTATTGAGAATATGTATGTGGTCTCTAAGGGTTGAAAATGACTTGACGGCACTACATCAATTAATCAATCCTCTTTGTTGACCCTTACTGGCCATCCTGATGTTTGCAGCCCAGATAGGGTCACCTTGAAAAAATTCCAATTAGAAATAACTTATGGATTTTGAAAATATCTAATCTGCATTATTCTCCAATATTTTAGCTTTATTTACATAACTCTTTGTGTCAGAAAAAATAGTCTAATTAATGAGGTTCCATGGTGCCATTTCACCCTATGTATTTATGAGAATCAGAGTTTAAACATAAGTTAAACCTTGATTTAAAAGTTATGGCAACTCCAAGTACAGATGTCAGTTAAGATTAAGTCTTGGCTGTAATTTAACAAGTTGTACAAATACAATAAATGACAGCAGCTAAGCAGCCTTCCAATAAACCTCAGATTGGGTTTAATTCAAGGGAACCTTTATCTTTATTAACATGGGTTTAACCAATCAATGCTTCCTTCATAGATGAGAAATTAATTATATCATATTAATAAAAATCTTTAAAAGACCAAGGCTGGTTCTATAAGCAGTAATTGAAGCAATTACAACCAACAGCAAATATTCATATTTGAATATTACTTATTCATCTTCTTCATGTAACCTGCCCATTGGATAAACAAATGACTCCAAATGGCAAACAATGAAGCTAAAAAGCAACTTTGGGGGGCAGTCCTCTCTCTCAGCCCAATTCATCTCACAGGATTGCCTGTTGTGGGGAAAACAGGAGGAGGAAGGAGTGTTAGATATGTTCACTACCTAGTATTTTTTATAAAAATCATAAAGGGGGAGGGGGGAAAGAAAAAATAAATATTGTTATTAAAAGCTCTAAAATTATGAAAAGTATTATGCTAAAAGGGAAAAATAAATACAGATGAAGATCAGCTATTAAAAACAGTGGAGCCACCTCAATATTTCACCAGTCCCCTGGGGTTCCCAGGCCTGATGGAACAACCAGGTCTTCAGGGACTTTCAGAAAGTCAAAAGGGATGAAATCTTTTGGGATGAATGCAAAACAAGCAGGACATATACAACTAGTACTAATATCTCATGATTTAGAACAGGAGTGTCAAACTCGATTCTATTAAGGTTGTGTTTGACATTGGGGACCGGAATGGGAGTGGCCAGGTGGGCATGGCCAGCTCGACATCACTCGTGTCAGGGGTGCCTGTAGTGACCCAACCACTCTGCCAGCAAAAACTGGCTCCCGGGCTCCATTTTCAGCTGTGATTTCTCTGCAATCCTTTGCCAGAGAAAATGGAGCTCGGAAGGGCCACACACAGCCCTCCCGAGCTCTGTTTTTGCTGGCAGAGGCACCAAGGGCGGGTCTTTCACTGTTTCCAGGGCGACCCCACAGGCCAGATCTAAACACCTCATGGGCTGGATCCAGCCCCCCACCCCTGGTTTAGAATAACAAATCATGGTTTAATTACCATGACTGAGAAAAGTTTGTACAGTAAATTAAAAAATATACTCAGGTGTGCAAAATACAGCAACGGGACTTACTCGTGCTAACAACAAAAAATGCTGTGCCATAGCGAGATACAGTATATAATTGCTCATTTAGTACTAGGCTGCATTAAAAGTGAGTTGTTTGTTCAACATTCCCTCCAATTAGAAACTCATTTGTTTTTTTCTTCTCCTCTTGTTCTTGCTCAGAGTTTATATTTAACGATTCACTTTGAAATGTGGGAATTTGGGAGAAATATGGTGAAGAAAGAAAACAGCTAGTGTGAGATAGTCAATAAAACCTCAGGTTAGGTTGTCATCACATTGCCCCGGGATGTATGAATTAATCCGTTTGCCCGAATCTGCTCAATACAAGCAGTCCTCGACTTACGACCACAACTGAGCCCAAAATTTCTGTTGCTGAGACAGTTGTTAAATGAATTTTGCCCCATTTTAGGACTTCTCTTGTCACAATTGTTAAGTGAATCATTGCAGTGGTTAAATTAGTAACATGGTTGTTAAATGAATCCAGCTTTGCCATTAACTTTGTCTGTCAGGAGGTCACAAGAGGTGATCCTATGAGCCCGGGACACTGCAACCATGATAAATATGAGTTGCCAAGCGGCTGAATTTTGATCACATGACCACAGGGATGCTGCAATAGCTGTAAGAGTGAAACATGGTTATAAGTCATTTTTTCCAGAGCCCTTGTAACTTTGAACAGTCTGAAGGAAGAAAAATTCCAGTTCCAGTTCCAAGCTGGGAATAAAATGGAGGCTAATTGGAAAGAAAGTTGGTTTATTGATGATGATGAACTACCAGCAGCGTGTGGTTCTGGGACAGCTGAACAAATGGCTGTTCAGTGGATCTTTATAGTTTCTGTAACTTTGAAGTTTGGGATTTGTGCAATATGGGCTTTGTGATCTGAAAGGGTGTTGGGTAATTCTTTTCTTTTTTTTTTGTAAAAAGTTTTTATTGGTTTTAAAACATTTATAGGGAAAAGGTAATAGGGTACATAGAAAATTTTAGTAGCTCCCATGTTAGCAGTAGAAATCCCCCCAAATCTCATACTTCTACAATTTTGGAAATAACATGTAAAGGGTAGCATAAACAGAATTCTTACTTTATATCAACAATGTGTTCAATCATCTCTTTCTTTGTCACTTTCTAGTATATCAACAATTACAATAATATTTCAGATATATTTATTTTTGTGACCTGAGCCTTTTCGATATTGCTCCCTCCTCCCTGCCCCCAGGTGGAGCCATGCTCCCTTCTCCATATCTTGTACGTTGCTGCCTTTTTCCCCACCTCCGCTATCTTCATCCTCTGGGAGGGAAAAATGTTTTTTAATAAAGGCCTCTGCCTCATCCACTGACTTAATTCTAATTCGGATTCCCTCCCGGAAAATCAGCATTCCTTCTGGCAATAACCATCTGAACCAAATTCCTCTATTGTATAGTTTCTTTGATAAGGAAGAGTAGTTCCTCCTTTTTTCTCTAATCTTTTTTGGAATCTGTTTAAGAATGGTAATTTCTTTATCTTGGTATTTTAGAGGTCCCTCCTGTTAGATCTGGGCAACGAGAGACAGACTGCGGACACGAAGTGACTTAACAGCTCTTTATTAGTAGAAGTAGTGATCCAGCTTGCTCTGTGGTCGGAGGGTTCCCCTTTTATAGGGATCGGGTACGCCCCTCGACCAATCAGAGGGATACCTGTTTCCCGCTGTAGTAGCGGACCAGAGGGAAGACTTATCTCGGTATATGCTAATATCTAACACCCCTCCCCTCCTAGATGGAACGTTGCGGTAGGTAACATAGTCTTTTAGGTATGTGGGTGTTTGTCTTGCTCGGGAGGAACGTCGTAGTTCGGCTTGGTTTGAAGTGGTTGCAGGACCGGGTGCGGGTTGGTTTGAAGTAGTTGCAGGATCGGGTGCTTCTCCTGTTTCCTGTTCTGGAGGTCTTGTGCTTTCGTTGCTCGGGCGTTCAGGAGTCTGTTCGGCTGCGTTGTCTGGGGGTTTCTCCGCTTCGTGCGTGTTGTCTTGTCCCACGCCTGGCTCGCCGGCGTCGTCGTTTCCTATGCTGGGGCTTTCGCGTGGCTGACTTTCTGTAGACAGGAAACTCTCGTCTTCGTTTCGCAGGTCGGAGTGTGCTAGGCGACCCCGAAGTTGATCGATGTGCCTTTTCCAGTTCCGCCCATCTTCTAGTTCCAGCAGATACGATCGTGGGCCCGTGATGCCAATGACCTTTGCCGGCATCCATAATGTTCCCCCTGCGTAGTTGTGGGCGTAAACTGAATCCCCTACTCTGAAAGACCGGATTTTGCTTGTAGAGTCTGGGGGAGCCGTGGCAGAGTAATTCGGGTGAAACCGGTCCAAGTGAGACCGTAGGCGGCGACCCATGAGTAGTTCAGCGGGGCTTCTCCCTGTTGTTGTGCTTGGGGTAATGTGCTGAATTAGGAGGTAATGGTCGATGCGTGTTTGCCAATCACCCGGACCCATCCTAGCGAGGGCCTCTTTTGCGAATCGCACCATTCTCTCCGCCTGTCCGTTTGATGCTGGATGGAATGGCGCGACGAGGGCATGCCGAATCCCCAAACCTGCTAAAAATGTTTCAAACTGCATGGCCGTGAATTGGGGCCCGTTATCGGATACTAGGAGATCTGGCAGGCCATGGGTTGCGAACAGTCGCCGTAGAACCTTTATGACTGCCTCTGCCGTGGTTGAAGTCATTAGGACTACATCTAGCCATTTTGAGTATGCATCCACAACTATGAGGAAAGTCTGACCTTGGAATGGCCCTGCGAAGTCGATGTGTATTCGCGACCAGGGTGCTTTGGGTTTCTCCCATTCTGTGGCGGGCGCTTCCGGGGGTGCTGGTCTCGATTCCTGACATGGGTCGCAAGTGGCCACCCACTCCTCTATTTCTTTGTCCATGTTTGGCCACCACACGTAACTTCTTGCTAACGCCTTCATTCTAACAATCCCCGGATGACCCATATGTAAAGCATTCAATACATTTTTACGTAAAGCATACGGAATAACAACTCGATCCCCCCACAACAAACATCCCTGTAGCACTGAGAGCTCGTCCCGTTTTGACCAAAACATTTTGAATTCCGGGCCCACATTTCCCTTCGGCCACCCCCTCCAAACCCAAGTTTGAACTTGTTTTATTAAATTGTCTTTAGAGGAGAACCTTGCAACATCGTAGGAAGAAACCGGTCCCGAATCCAAACAGTCAATGAGCAATACCGGTACTTCTGGAGTGGGGTCTGGCAGAATGTCAGGTAATGGGCAACGGCTGAGTGCGTCTGCGTGTCCAAGAGTGGAGCCCGGTCGATGAATCAATTTGTATGAATACGCAGCCAGGAAAACAGTCCACCTGGTCATGCGAGGAGAAAGGGAGACCGGAGTGGGGCGGTTTCCCGCCAGAAGTCCCAACAGCGGTTTGTGATCTGTGATCAGTTCAAAATCGCGGCCGTAGAAGTATTCGTGGAAACGCTTTACTCCCGCTACGGCAGCCAGCGCTTCCCTGTCCATTTGGCTGTAATTTCTTTCGGCCGATGAAAGAGTCCTGGAGTAGAACGCGATGGGTGCTTCTTTTCCGTCGGGCATCCTGTGGCTGAGGACTGCTCCAACTCCGAAAGGTGATGCGTCGCAGGTCAATACCAGCGGTAGGGTCTGGCTGTATTGAACAAGCAGTGAGTCAGTGGTGAGCAGGCGCTTTACCCCGGCGAAAGCTGCAGCTTCGGATCGTCCCCATTTCCATGGTGCGTTCCTCTGGAGTAGACGGTGTAGTGGCTCAGCAACGGTCGCCTTCTGCCTCAGAAAAACGCTGTAGAAGTTAAGTAATCCGAGGAAGGCCTGCAACTTGGTCTGATTTCGTGGTGTGGGGGCGTCCTGGATCGCCTTAATTTTCTTTGAAGTGGGGTGTATTCCCTGACCATCGATTCTATAACCCAGGAATTCTACGCTAGGCACGTTAATTTGGCATTTTTCTTTTTTAAGGCGGAGACCCTTTTCTCTGATTCTGGCCAAAACAGATCTGACTCTTTTGTTTAATTGCTCCTCATTTGCAGCGGACACCAAGAGGTCGTCAAAATAGGGGACGACTCCTGGTATCCCTTGCAAAAGTCGTTCCATGACGCTCTGGAACAATCCTGGGGCAATGCTTACGCCAAATTGTAGCCGGTTGCATTTGAATGCTCCTCTATGCGTCACTATAGTTTGGGCCTCCGCTGTGGCGCTATCAACTGGCAGTTGCTGGTAAGCTTGTGCCATGTCTAACTTTGCAAATACCTTTCCTGGCCCCAATGAGTGCAATAAGTGCTGTACTACAGGCACCGGATATGCGCTCTGTTGTAGCGCGACATTAATTGTGCATTTATAGTCCGCACAGATGCGGACTGATCCGTCTGGCTTGACTGGGGTCACGATGGGCGTTTCCCAGCGCGCGTGATCTACCAGCTCAAGGATTCCTTGCTCCACTAACTTATCTATTTCTTTATCTATTTTTGGGCGGAGTTCAAAAGGCACTCGTCTCGGTTTAAGTCGGATTGGCGCCACTTTAGGGTCTAAATTGAATGCTATTGGTTTACCCACATACTTACCAAGACCGGGGCTGAACACATCCTCGAACTCCTTAAAAATCTGTTCAGCGCTGCTGTTTCTCACGGCGTTGATTCCGGTGACTTCTAACCCCAGGGCTTCAAACCAATCAAGCCCCAGAAGGTTCTGTAATGGCGCGCTGGCGATGGTCACGGGCAGCTGGGCTTCGATGTCCTTAAAACGGATGTGGAATGTGCCTTGGCCCACGATGGGGACTTGGTTCCCCTGGTAGTCTCGTAGCAGGACGTCTGGAGCGCGTAGTTGGCTCTTTCTGAGGCTAGGGATAGCCTGTTTCATGGATGCCCATGAAATGATCGTCAGGGTCGATCCTGTGTCGACTTCTAGCTCGCAGGGTGAGCCCTCCAAGAGGACTGTGACTCTCAGCCTTTTTGGCCGCTTAGGGCGGACCTGATGTATTGTGGTGAGATACGTTCGCAACTCCTCTCTCTGGGTCAACTCTATCTCATCGTCAACATCCTGAAAATACTCTCGTTGAGCGTCTTGATAGAACGCTCTTTCAGCTCTTTGTGTGTATTCTCTCTGGGGATACGCTCGCTCAACTCCTTGTGAGTAATCTCTCTGGGGATACGCTCGTTCAGCTCTTTGGAAATACTCTCTCTGGGTAAACACTTGTGGATTTCTCTCTGGGCGCCCTTTTTGATTTCGCCAAGCCCCTGGGTTAGGCTTCTGTTGGCGGTACATGGGTGGCTGCCGTGAGGCAGGGACTCCGCTCCGGCACACTCGTGCGATGTGCCCAAGTTTGTTGCAGTGCGAACAAACAACGTTCCTGAACCTACAAGTAGACCTGGGGTGATTCCCTCCGCAGCTTGCGCAGGGCGGCAAACGGGATCCGGGTTTCCCCCCAGGCCTCACGTGACTGCTCTGCATCAGGTGACTGTCCTCGAACTCGGGATTCTCGAAGTCGGGGCTTGTGTCCTCGTAATGTACTCTGGTTTGTCTTGGTGCTGGCTGGTTTACGTTGGCCCCTCGTTGTATGGTCACTGATGATTTCTCCGCTGACTCTGACGCTCTTGCTTCGTTTAACGCTGTCTGTAGGGTTAAATTCGGGTTTGCCAGCAGCTTCTTTTGCAAAGAAATGTCTCTTAACCCACAGATGAGCTGCTCTAAAATGTGCTCTTCCAGATCTCTGTATTCGCAGTGAGTTGCTGCTTTTCGTAGGGCTGCAACATATTGATTGATGGATTCTCCCGCCTTCTGGGTCCTCATGTTGAATTCCTTGCGGCAGACATGGCGGGAAGGTTTTGGCGCGTAATGAGTTTGCAGAGTCTGTTGCAACGTCGTCCACGATACTGCCTGTATTGGAGTAGGCGCGGTGAGGTCTCTGGCCGTATTGAAGACTTCCTTTCCGCAGTAGCCGAGGAAGATGTTTTTCTTCCTCGCATCGGTGATCCCCGTATATTCGTTTGCTTCGAGGAAACACTCGAAACGAATCATGAAAGCTTCCCATTCGTCATTTGCTGGGTCGAAAGGAGCGGGGGGAGCATGCATCGCCATCTTCTCAGTTTGAATTTGCCGCGCTGCGGTGATCTGAGATGGCTGTCGGAATTACTGCCGAATTCCTGGGCTGGATCAAATCCGGAGATTCTGGAGGTAGCGTTCTTCGTCCTATCTGTCTCTCAATCCCACCTTCGTCGCCAATGTTAGATCTGGGCAACGAGAGACAGACTGCGGACACGAAGTGACTTAACAGCTCTTTATTAGTAGAAGTAGTGATCCAGCTTGCTCTGTGGTCGGAGGGTTCCCCTTTTATAGGGATCGGGTACGCCCCTCGACCAATCAGAGGGATACCTGTTTCCCGCTGTAGTAGCGGACCAGAGGGAAGACTTATCTCGGTATATGCTAATATCTAACACCTCCCTTTGGGCCCCTAGCACCTCGTCTCTTGTGGTCCTCCTGAGAAATTTAACGTGTACCTCTCTTGGAACATTATGAGTTCTGGCATATGCTGAATTAATTCTATAGACCAGGTCCATATCCCACCACATCTGCTCTTTGTTTCTCTTAAGGTATTCTGCTAAAATTGTGCTCATATCTTTAAGATCTTCATTTTCTGTCTCTGGTAGATTCTGGAACCTGAGAAAAAAAGACATTCTTTCCAATTCTATTTTGGCCATAAAGTTTTCCAGTTCTAAATTTCCCTTTTGGACCTCCTTAACCCTTTCCTCCATCCCAGCTGCCCCTTCCTCCAGTACCGCAATCCTCTGTTTATTTTCTGTTGTGTTATGTTGTACCCCTCTGAGTTCATTTTTGAGGTCTGCCACTTCCTTCCTCAGTTCGTTTTGGCCTCTCATAATTTCCTGAAACATTTGGTTGACAGATAATTCTTTTGAACTCTCTCCAGCCGCTTCTTTTTGTTAGCAATGAAGTAATTTTCGGCTGCTGGGTACTTGGGCTGGAAGTCGCCGATGCAGGAGCCGAAACTGATTTGCCCGTTGGTGGTTTCTTAGGTCCCATTGTCTAAGTTCAGAGATGAGAATCTTTTACAAAGAAAATGGCGTTGCTGGAGCGCGCAGCCAGGCTAGTCCAGGGTAGCAGGCAAATCCGAAAGTAAAAAGTTAGTTCTCCTTCACTGTTCCAAGACACAGAGGTACACCAGGAAGGAAAAAACCAAATAATCAAATCCAGAAAGTCCACGAAGCAGAAGAGATCTGGAGCAGCCTCAAGGGAAATATTAAAAGATGCCACAAATTATCATTTTCCCCCCAGGATGGTTTCAAAAGGCAGACTTCATTTATAAGTACAGAAACGAGAATGGAGGGGAGCCATCTTGACTCCTCCTTTCCGCAGGAAGAAGAGCAAAAGTTTTAATTTTTAAAAACAGCTCAGCAAGCACTCTTGCAACTATGATTTCAGTCTTTCTCACATAGTTAATTCGAGTGGCAAGTCAGCCTTTGTTCTCTCTCCATTCCAAAGTGGAGAGAGAGAGTTTGAATGCCGCTTTATCTGAGGGGGGGTTAGAAAAGAAAAACTCCCCCCTCCAATCTTTGGTTTAAAATAGAATGAACAGAAATTACGATAGCCTGCTGCTTATCCATTACCGATAGTTGAAGAGATTAGGAAGGATCCTCCACAACCAACATTTCAGCCACGCTTCCTTTGATTAACTTATTTCCTCCGGAGCCCATTCGGCGAAGGGGCAAGCATGCCCCCACTTCTGCTCCCCGGCTCCTGGGGCGAAGCTGGAAAAACCCCCACCGGCTGCCGCCGAATCTGGGGGGGGTTTCCAACAAGCCGCCCTAAGGCAGGGGTCCCCTCCAAGGCCCCCTGTGCTCCAAACGGAGCCCACCGAGAAGACAAGCGGCAGATGAAACGTCCATCGCCTGCAGGGACCGGAAGTCCCTGGAGAACTTCTGGTGTTGGGTAATTCTTATTGTGGCTGATGGCTATGTCCTGTGTTAGATTTTTGGATGAGGGGCTGCTTGCTCTGATCCTACCACTTTGCTATTATTAGCTGTCGAAATTGCTGTAAGGGGTTTTCAAATATCCTGTCTGGAATAGACTTCTGCCAGCAGTATTTGCTTTGCTTATGAATGGAGCCATCTACATAGTTGGGTTCCTCTTTCAATAAGCTTGTTATCTCCTTAAGTGCTTGGCATCTGCAGTTAGCTTCCTGTAACAATGTTTTCTTGGGATAAGGGTGTGTGTGTGTGTGTGGCTGATTTCTTCTTACAAATTAAGCAAACTATTGTTAAGCAGGACTACCTGTATCCTGAACCTTAACAGCTGAATTTAAAAGCCATATTAAGTCACAAATCAATCAGCCCCATTTTAGCCCCGTTCTAAAACGAGAGAACACTCGAAGAATGAATGTCTAAAGGAGTTTTTTCTTTCCCGTGCAAGAGGCAGAACAAATCATCTTAATATGGCTGCAGTTCCACAAATGTCTATTCAAAATTAATCCGCCCGGTTCAACTGGTCTTTCTTCCCCGGTTGCCGGTTCAGAGGCATTTGCAAAGCTGCAGGAAAGATCTTTTTGAAGCCCTTCGTACAACAGCCACCACAACCAGAAAGGACATCTACCGACCTTTCTTACAGGAAGGAAGTTTACCGGGTCTTCATTCTTTTAAGGCAGAGAGGCCCCCCACCCACCCACCCACCCCAAAAAGCAGCCTGATCTGGAAGGAAGACAGTGCAAAATTTGGCTCGGTCAAAGTTATGATTTACTCGCGTTAGAATTGAATTGGGCTATAAAGGAAGGATCGGGGCTGTTGGACACATTTAGAAGCCAGCAATAAAAACACATCCTCAGCTTGGGAGCGACGAGGGAAAAAAACATCGAATAGGCGATCGCAATTCCAGGTGGTCCTTGATATAAACAGTAAATAACCGGCAGAAGCAAAATCGCTTCGTTTTTCCCTTCGAAGGGACGGAAAGAGGAAGAACAAGGCGCTTCCTCTTTTCTCCGAGGAGAATAACGCGCCACTGCACGCCCCCCACCTCCTTCTACTGACCCACTTTGCCGCCAGCGGGGTGGAGGTGGGGGGGGGGGGTGATAGATACGGAGGAGGAGCTCTCAGCCGGATCTGTTGCGAGGCGGAACTTTTTTTTATTGCATCTCTACAATTACTGTGCGACCCGCGGAGTAATCCGAGTCTGTCATCTGACACCAAGCTACACCGCGAGCTCTTAACCTATCGTCTCGGTTTGTTGGCGGAGGGTTACCGTAAAAAAAAAAGGACCCTGCGAGGAGGGGGAGGGCCGACAGCGACGTCTTTTAGCCACCTCGCCGGAGTAGCCGCAGAAGGCGAATAGCCGGAGTTCGAGGAGGGTGGGTTGCGGTCTTTCTCAATCTCTCCTGCTGAAGGAGAAGGAAGGAAGGAAGGGGGGAGAAAAGCGTGCTGCCTCGTCACCACTGACGTCGGATTTGCTCGTCCTTCCTTCCCGCCTTTCGGTCGTTCCCTCTTCCTGCGCGTAATCCTCTGCCCTGCCACGCGGAGTCGGTCGACGAAGGGGAGGTGGAACGAATTGCGCGCTTCTCCTCTCGCCGCTGCCCGTTCCCGGGTTTTTTTTTTCTTCCCCCCGTCTCCTTTCCTATACTTCTCGCCCCCCTTCTGGTAGTTCCTCTAGAGTGCCAAGGCGCGCCCTACGTCTGGAAGCAGAAGCCGCCTTTCCTTCTCTACAGACTGGACGTTCTCAATATGAACGGTGTCGTTTACCCAGTGCAACTACAGGTAAGCGGAAAGGGCGGGCAGCCATGCGAGCCAACGGCGTCTTTCCAGGCTTCCAGCGTTTTAGCGCTTCGCCTAAGTCCGCGCTGGCGGGCGAGCACGCGATTGGGCTTTTGTCTCCAAGAAGGGGGAAGGGGGGAAAAAGAAAATGTCCGTAGGTTGTGGGGCCCTGTGCAATAGGAGACCCGTTGATCTTGAAGGAGGAGGGACTCCGGAGCCCGCTTGGTCCCGCGGAGTAGCTTCGAGATGGGAAGAAAAGCGAAGGGCAGCTGCTGGAGCTTTTTGTAGAGTGCGGTACTCGGGTAGCACACGTGGATTGGCTTGATCCATAAAATGCGCAGTGGAAACGGAAAGGGGATTCTGCTAAGGAGAAGGGGGAAAAAGGTTTCTGCGTCTAAAAGATTTCATTATGCGTGGATTCCAAGTAAGGAATATTTGTTCCTTTTTTGTGGGTGGGAGGGTGGGTGTGTTTCCACCTCGATTTTGTTAGCCTGATGACCCCTCCCATTCGCTTCAAGGGGGAAATGTTCTTTTAACATTCGGTACAGCTTTCTTCCGCCGAGGAGTGGAAGGAGCGGGAACAAGAAGAGGGTTTGCTGTGTCAGTATGCCCTTAATTTCAACGTGGATGGTTGCAGTAGTGGGCGTTCCCCTAAATCGGTGGCTAACTACACGGTTTATATATATGATCATGGTGTCATAAACCTTCTCAGTAAGAAGTATTTCTACTTGGTAAAAAAAAGAAACCGTGAAACCAAAAGTCGCTCCGATTTTGCAGCATTGAGTTGAAAGGCTTCATCAAGGCTTCAATGCTGTTGAGTTAACTGCGGCGGGATTATCACCATCCATTGCCTTTCTTCTCCTTCAAATCCTCAAAAAACTGAGAGGGAAAGAGGGTATTCTTTGCAGTCAAATAACATAGGGGATTTAAGATGGGAAGAGCGAATTGAAATAAAGCCGTGTTAAATTTTGGTGTTTTCAGCAAAAATGACTTGTCATCCCCCAAACAATCTTGAAATACGGGGAAGGAGCCCTGACCTTTCC
This sequence comes from Natrix helvetica, assembly GCF_964273705.1. NCBI lineage: Eukaryota > Metazoa > Chordata > Lepidosauria > Squamata > Natricidae > Natrix > Natrix helvetica. Next base: position 69,624,304 of record NC_138549.1, on the reverse strand, counting down.
CAGAATGATGCACCCATACAGGATACTTTGATTCTCACGATTGGCTGTGTCTGAAAACATTGGCATATGGCAAGCTAAGACAGGTTTTTTTCAGATTGTTTTGTCTGGGTTAGGGAGTATCCTTGTTTGAAAGAAAACAAGGATTGGCGAGGATTTTTGAATTGCAATATTAGAATTGCTAGGAAGTGGGGAAAATAAGCTATAAGGTAAAAATTGTTCATTATTTGGAAGCTGGGTAGATTTTTCCCCCTATTCTGCTTTTCCTTTGTTCGTTCTCCACGTTGCTGCATCCTGTTGCCAAGCTCATGGGATTGAAAAGCCTCTGCTCCAATATGCTTCTTGGTAGTAGAAATGCGATTGGCTAGTATGCTTTCTTTTCAACCAATTGAAAGGTGAAAGCTGTATGATCGAATGCTATGTTAAATAGCTACAAATGTGTATGTTGCACAGCTTTTATTAGTCTTACATATCTTAAACTTGTGTGGTAGTACTTTAGAATGTGAAAACCACATTTATAAAATAATTGACTAAATCTCTTCATGCAGAATGATCCTGAAATACTGTATATGGTTATTTGTGGGATTTTAAGTAAAGAAAGTAATAAATGCTAATCTGTGGTCAAAATGTAAACCTCCCACAAATATTAGCATGGCATTGGCATTATTAATTTATGTCTTGTCATTTGCTTGTTTCTGAACAGCACAACTTAATAGCTGTATTCTGTATTAAAACAAAAAAAAATCTATGGTTCAAAATAATATAGGAAGGTTTTTCTCCTTTAAAATAGTTGGGAAGGGCTCTACATTTAATGAGTTTGTAACTTTCCCTTCACTTTATCATTTCTCAGTCAAATATTGTGCTTTTTTAAAGTACAGCTTACATACCTGTATCATGGCCCCTCCTCCCTGTTAATAGCTATTTCTGCGAGGGAGAATTAATAGGGTGAAATATTTCTGTCAGCTGAACAGAAACCAGTGTGTTATGAGATGGGAAGAATACATTGTGAAAAAGATAAACTGGCCTTAGTGCTGCTGCTTTGATCAACATAAACCTAGAAAAGGTTCAGCCATAATTATATTAGGCTTATTTTGCTGACTTGAGCTAAACTTCACACATGTTGTATTGTTGAAGGGCTTAAGGAAAGGTATAGTGTACCAATATTAAAAGGCATAATATATAAATGTCAAGAAGCTGTTTTTCTAACTTTCATTACTTTTTATTTCTGTCCTCTTTAGAACAGGATTAACACACAGTACTGTACTATTTTTTCCTAGGACTGTTCATACTTGCTGTTTAATACAATACTCAATTCTCATCCAGGCTTTTCTTAACAGCATTTTCTCAACATTCTGGCATTGAGAAATTGTTACTCTGTTTAGAAATATTATAATTAGTGATAGGAGTGGTTTTTTAAAAGAAATAAACTTCTGCAACTTTTTCTCTATTTTGATCTTGGTTGTTAGAGAGTTTGCCTCCTTTCCCCTGGAGTACATTTTCAGCATAAAACTTCCTCAGATTTACATCTGTATATAATCGCATTTGGTTATTTATCAATTATTTTTGAACTTGAATTGCAGCATAGCTGCATAGGCAGGCATAAAGTTACACAATACTTTTTTTTAAGTCTGAAGAGTGATTTTAATTTCACCTGCTGTTGCAGCTATTAATGGTTTGAGCATATGTTTTTATGAGATGCATACATTATGAAATATGCATGGCTTTTCAAGTGTCATAATTTGGTTATATAACTGTCTATTTAAATATTTTCATGAATTGGAATATGTCTCCTTCAAGATCATTCTCTAGTCAATCTCTCATTATACTTTTTAAACATGCACAATTTTACATGGAAGTTTCTTATGACACATAAGTCCCTTCATCCAACTCAAATTAAACTACTTATATTAACTGTTCCCTTAAACTTCAAAGATGCTGAAAATTGTAGTATTAAATAATCTAGATGGCAATAGTTACCTCATGGATTTGAATATTTAATTTCTTGAAACTATGCCAGTAATACATGAGGGAATGTATACATGGTACAGCCTGCCTGAAATGATTAAAGTTTTATGTTATTGAAATATGGTATAGAAATTGAAGGGGAAATTCTAAAAGGAGAAGTCAAAAATATCTCACATGATTTATTGTACTGTGAGTTATACAGAGTTTATAGGTCAGTGTATATTCTCCTCTTATTAGACAGATGCCTGGGAGGGCAGACAATTTTTATGTAGGCTTTCTCCTCCAGGACTCAAACCCAGCTACCTCACTTGCAGTGGCAAAATTGCTGAAATGTCCACAAGAAAGAAATTAGTTACAGAATTACAGCTGTCAACTTGTGCCAATTTTTGGAAATATCTCTAACCATTTTTGGAAAATTATATTTACTCACATACTTACCGGTTCTCCACTTAAACCAGGGAGTGATTCTAAGGGGGTCACCAGGGAGCTTGAGAACATGTATTTTCTTAACAGGGATGTTATTATCCACTATTAATGTCAGTACTATTTTTTAATATATTGTAAACAGTGATGTCTATTGCTGGTCTATGTCCGTAATAAAGTTATATTCTATTCTCCTATGCGCTGTGGGTCATTCTATTCCATCATTACAATTTGGCACATTGAAGAGGCTTGAAAATTATTTGTTTTTGTAGATGTTTATTTAGCCATCATTCCTCAACAAAATGACTCTAAGCAGCCACAAAATTCATTCCTAAAATGAATTTTAGGAAAACAAATTTCATCTCTCTTCATTGTATTGAATTGCATTGATAAATTTTTCCAATTTAGATAATATTTATGTAGCAAGTGCTGTGCTATTTAATCTGACTTGTGCTCAACTTATATTGCATTCTAAAATAGTATTTTTAGTTAGTATAACACAGATCTGAAGATTCTGTTTTCAAATGGAGTAGGCTGTATTTTCAGCTATATCTTAGAATATATACTTAGTATAAAGTTGTCCCTAGATTTCTGTTCATGGGGGCGGGAGGAAGCAATTTTCATAGATCTGTTCTTCAAATAACATCTAGAAAATTTGAATAAGATATATAGGAATTCCAAATTCATTTAATATCTATTTTTTGTTTCAGAGTATGATGCATGACTATCACAGAAGAAATTCATGTCTATAGCTTTTAAGGACTTTGATTACATCGTTTTAAAGCCTGATAGTTTTGGAGTCAACAGTTCAGAAGTTACAGCTGCAAGCATTTTTTCCAAACCAGTGTTTACCTAAGAAGGAATATAAATTGGCATACCCTGTAATAGCACACAGTGGATTATTGAAGGTCTCCTAACTGCGAAATCACAGCATAAATCTAACTGGTGAGTTTATTCATGTATGTATGCTTGTAAGTAACATTTCATGTGATTTATTGTAAATATAAATCAGTATAAGTAGATAGATTTTCCCATGTTCTGATACCATAAAGCCAGAGTAAAAAAAGGAAATAAATGACTACACCAGATAAATGTAAATACCAAAACAGAATTTTTGCTCCAATTGTAAATAGCTGCATAAAGAAGTCTTACTACACAGATTCGTTGGACCAATCTAGGCAAAGAAGATAATTCTTTACTGACCTTGAAAGCAAACAGAGCAGTTACTGTAGCCATATATTTCACTGTGAAAAGTCCCTATTGCTGAGTTGGTTACTTTTTCTTGAAAAATAATCATTGAGAGAAAAAGAAGATAACTGTGCCAATTTTTGTAATACTGTTATTTGTAAAGCACAAAAAAATAGTTGCAAAGTCGAACTGCTCTCATTTTTAAAATTAAAAAGCAAAAGCAAGCCTCTTCAAAGCTGCTGTTTTCCCTTAGGAGAGAGACATAAAAGCTTTTATTCCCCCTCAATATTGATTTCCCAGTTTGCATTAAGGCAAATTATATTTTCCTGAAATGAATGCTCAGTTATAATCCCACTTAATTCTGAGGTTTGGGTAAGTCTTCCAGGGTTTTTTTTTAGCTAAATGTGCCTCCTAACACATATAGAGGGAGAAAGGAGAAAGCATTCTGGCCAATGGGCAAAAGGAAGAGCAACAGAAGCAAAAAAATATTTGTCCTCCAAATTAGCTCATTTACAGTCAAGAGGAGATAGGGATCCATCTTTGTACATTGACAGAGATTATATAGGAGACACATGAAATTACAATGGGAAAGAATGAAAAAAGAACATATCTATTTGAATTAGATACATCATATTTTTGCTACTTATTGGATCTATTCAAGGGGGAAGAGAATCTACTGCATAATTTACTGCAATGCTTGCCCAGACCTGAATTTTGTTTTTTTCTGCATAGTTTACACCATATTATGATGCATAATTTTAAGATGGCCTTGTGTAAAAGAACTGTGATTAGAATAGCTTATATTAAATTTCACAAGCTCTTCTTTGTTTCAGCCACAGAAACAGCAAAATGATTCCTAATGGGTATTTGATGTTTGAAGATGAAAACTTCATCGAATCATCTGTTGCCAAGTTAAATGCTTTGCGCAAAAGTGGCCAATTTTGTGATGTTAGGCTTCAGGTAATGTAAACGTGTTGTATTTTATGCCTGCTGATGCGGAGTTTCTAAAATATTCATAAATACTTTAAAGTGAGGATATCTATTGGTAATTTTATTTCAAATATAGTTACAGGTCTTCAACTTACAGCTGGTTGCTTAGCAACCTGTTGAAGTTCTAATGGACCTACCTGGGAAGGGGGCACTTAGGACCTGAATTTGAAACACTGATGGTCAGGCCCATGTTCATAGGAACACATTCCAGGTGCTTGACATCTAGACTGCATTTATGCCCATTTGCAGCATCCTGTGGTCACATGGCCAAAATTCAGAGCAGTTTTGCCAAAAACATGAATTTACTTCCATTTTTCAGCCAAAGCAGCCCATTATGAACTGTGGGTTCACTTAATGGCTGTGGCAGTTGCTTAAGAACTCTTGCAAAAAAAAAATTGGGTTAGTCACGTGGGTGACCCAATTTATGACAGTGAATGGGCAGGCTCCATTATAATACATTAATAAAGTGGTCTTTTATTACATATTGTGAGATCAGTTCACACTACTTTGAAGTTTCTTTTTAAGCCTATTTCAGTTTTCTAATTATGATCATGATTGGTCCAAAATAAATCCTAATTAAATATTTTCATATATGATGGAAATGTTTTAATATTTTTAAATCAACCAGAAGTAAAAGTGCTTTTCCAAGTGTTTTGGTACATCATGAGTCACTCAAACTAGAGGTTTATAATTTGTTGAATAGTTTCTATTTCCAATAATTCAGGGTTTTATTTTAATGAAGGTCTGTGGACATGAGATGCTGGCACACAGAGCAGTACTAGCTTGCTGCAGTCCTTATCTTTTTGAAATCTTCAATAATGACAGTGATTCTCATGGCGTTTCTCATGTGAAATTTGATGATCTTAATCCAGAGGCTGTTGAAGTCTTGTTAAATTATGCTTACACTGCTCAGTAAGTGATCCTTTTTCTATATTACAAATATTTTACTTTATACTCTGTCCAGAAAAAATCTAAATAATAATTATGTCATTTTAACAGATTAAAGGCTGATAAAGAACTGGTCAAAGATGTATACTCTGCAGCTAAGAGGCTGAAGATGGAGAGAGTCAAGCAGGTATAAAGGGGTTTTGGCAGGTAGCAAAACTTGAATGACTTGCCTGAGTTCAGAGGCTGAGTATATTCAGGCTTAGTTAGCACTCACCATAGGAAACTCAGAGAATGCTACAGCTGAGACATAGACTTGGAAATCGATAAACCATTTCAATGGTGCTGCCAAGATACACAAATATATCCATGAATGCACAAAGAATTGAGCTCAGTCATACTTTAAATTATGAAAACTGAACACTTTTTCAAACACATGTCAAGTTAAAGTATATTTAAAGTCAATTATTTTGAATACCTGCTGGCACACTATTTTCACTTCAGTTCTAGGGCCAGTTCCATATATTTTTGTTAACCCATTTAAGAAGTTATATTCTTGGACTCAAATGATATACCTAACAGATAAACTGAACACTAATCATAATTACACATAGCAAAAAAACTGAAATAAAAGTCTTTAGAGCACATTGTTAAAACTTTGACCAAAAGTCTCTCTTAATCATAGTAAAATCATTTAGAGACAAGGTGGCCAAAAATAACTTAGCCAAGTGGGCAAGAGACTAAGATACAAGGAGGAAACAATATCCTATGAGGTTTTTTTATGTATATTGATTGTAGATAAGTGAACATATTATGTCATTTTAAAAATCAAACTAACGGAATACAAAGTCAGGATCTATGGTGAGAAAATCTAAAACAAAATGAAGTTGCAAAATCACAATTATCATAATTGTAAATTCTTTTTCAAAAATAAAAGGTTTGTGGAGATTACTTGCTGTCCAGGATGAGTGTTCAAAGCTGCATCTCTTATCGGAACTTTGCAAGCAACATGAGTGATTTGCGATTACTGAACATGATTGATGGTTACATTCAAGAGCATTTGTTGCAGATCTCTGACCAAGAAGAATTTCTCAAACTGCCACGTTTAAAGGTACTTATCCCATTTCCTCCTTCCCCATCCATCACCTTGATACTGCTTTTCACATAAATATTAATTGCTTCACTTAAGTGTTCAATGAAATAACCTTTTGCCAAAAAAAAAAACCCCTATCGATCTGGCACCAGGAACATGTATAGGCATTTAAATTCTTGTTTAATTATGACACCATTTGGAAGTAAACATTTAAGTATAATTTTACCAAGTATTCTCTTTTTCTAATTAAAAAAATAGTTTCATAAAAGTCACCATACATTTACTTAACACAGTTGGGATCTTGCAATCTTAAACAATTTGCAAATAGGCAGTTTTGTAACAATGCCACCTCAGCACAAAAAGATACCAGCGATGTTTAGTATAGATTTTTCCAAGCCATTTACTATTGCTCACTGTGGCATACAGCCCAGAATTCAGGTCATTGGCACAATCATAACAGTGAAATTCACTAACATCATATAACTTGAACATATATTTTATTAGGCAATTTAATTACAATAATCAAAACTGATGCAAACAGAAAATGGAAACAGAGAATAAATACCATATTTTTCAGAGTATAAGACGCACCTTTTTCCCTCAAAAAAGAGGCTGAAAATCTGGTTGTGTCTTATACACTAAATACAGCATTTTCCTGGCCCTGCTCTGGAGAGTCTAAGCGTGGGTTAATTACAGCCAATCTGCCCAGGACTGAATTGAAACTTTAAGCCACGCCTCTGGTGCTGACCATCTTCAGTTTTTTCAATTCAGTCAGCCCAGTGGACGTGCTTCAAGTTTCTCTTCATTCCTAACAGATTGCTTGGATTCTCCATTCTAACAGAAAATAAATTTCTTTGCCTTCATTGTGAGCAGGCTGGGTGAGCAAAATTTCTCTGTCCCTTTAATTGATCTAAATCACCTTTCTCAGGCTCCCCGGTATCCTGGGCTCTCCCGGGCGCCGCAAGGTTGCAGGCAGCTGTTGCGTGGGTCAGAGTGCCGACACCAATGCGATCACAGTTCCCCACTGAGGTCTCGTTTAAAGGAGCCGGCGATCGGCGCGGTGCTTCAGGGCTCTCTGAGAGTTCTGGTGGCCATTTTGGGCTGCTGGACAGGTGCGGTGGCCATTTTGAAGAGATCGAAAGTCCAGCCACCATTTTGTTTCCTGCTTTTGGTTTCCCGTGCTTCTAGCCATAGCTGCCTGGTCGCCTAGCTCTGCATGTTGCCGTGTGGAACCTTTTTGTCCGGTTTGCTGGCAACTTGGCTCCTTCCCCTCTACTGAAAGCATCAGAGGTGGCGGCAAAGGAGGTCGTGGCTCCCCTGAGTCATTCTCCAATTTCTGCTGACCTGCCGTTTTTTGCTCACCCCCCCCCCCCCCCAGCACTCTGCAAGCCCCCTAAAGGCTATTCATGCCTTTTTGGGGGGCGGGAATGGGCCCGTTTTCACAAAAAACAGGAGGTTTGCAGAGTGCAAAAACTTTTTTTATTTGCCTCTTCAAAACCTTGGTGTGTCTTATATTCCGGTGCATCTTATACTCCAAAAAATACAGTAATTAATAAATAGAATAAATTGTGTAGGAAAAGAGAAAAGACATATATAAAAAGCAAATATATAATCTGATATCACTGTGTAAGCAAAAAGTTCATAATAAGTTGGAAATTTTCAAAAAAAGGTCTTAATTACAACCTTAAACAAATAAACCAACTCTATTCCTTCCTTTTACTTCTAATAATCTTAACCTTTAATTCAAAATAATATTGTCATATGATTTCCTGTTCAATTCTTCTTCATCCCAACACATACGTTTCTTCAAGGTTTAAAAAGCCCCTTTTGTAGAACCAATAAGAAAACATTGTCCAGATCATTCTGTTCGTTTATCACTTGTATTTGGTGGTGAAGCAGTGGTTAAAATGCAGTATCACAGCCAAACTCTGCACACAGCCTGGAGTTTGATCCTAATGGCGCTCAGGGTCATCTCAACCTTCCATCCTTCCAAGGATGGTAAAATGAGGACCCAGATTGTTGGGGACAATATACAAACAATACTTCTTCATTGTAAACCACCCAGATAATGCTGTAAAGCACTATAAAAAGATATAAAAGTCTAAATGCTACTGCTATTTGTTTTAATTTTAAAAGTTTAGCCAATTTCTTTTTTATATCCAGTAATGTAAACCCTAACTTTAACCCTTTCCAAACCTTCTCTATTATTTGTAGTATTTTCAGTACTTTCTCGGCCAATATAATTTGTTCCCTATTTGCTTTTCATTCATTGGACACAGTATATTCATGCTAGGCCTTCCAGGACCACCTCCTCCACCCTATGAGACACCCCACACACTGCTTAATGACTGGTGTAAAGGCTTAATGACCATACATGCAAGTGCCAGGATTGCAGTCATTGAGCGAAGCAGTCACATAGTATCTCACTTAACAAATGCAACAACTTACAACTGAAATTCTGGGCTCACTTTTCCTAAGTGAAGGATTATCTGTAACTAGAAGTGGATATAGATTAAAACATCAAAAAACAATTCATACCACATCACAGTTGTAAACCACCAGGAGCTTAAGAGTTGGAGAAGACTGACACCATTTTTATTTATTATTTTACTTTATCTGTTCACAGAAGGCTAAAATATATTGTTCAAAATGTTAGAAATAGCTTGTTCTGAATGATTCAGTGTAATAGCCATAGAGTACCAAGTTTCATTACTGCTTTTTATTTTGAAATACCTTCAATTGCTAATCGCTGTTTAGATCAGCGGTCACCAACCACGGACCACTGGTCCAAGAGAAAATGTTGGTGGTCCGCAGAAAAATTATTTGCATTTTTTATATTGCACTAAATATTTATCTTTTAAAAAAATCATATTAGTGGTCCACGGGATTTAAAATTATGAATTTAGTGGTCCCTGAGGTCCAAAAGGTTAGTGAGCCCTGGTTTAGATCACATCTTCCTTCCCTGTTGAAAATGTAAAGTCTTACTTAAGTTTTCAGTATTATATAAAAATATCTGTAAAAGTATAGCCCAGGGGTGGGGAACTGTGGCTCTTTTGCGACTTGTGGACTTCAACTCCCAGAATTCCAGAACCAACATAGCTGCCTCAGGAATTCTGGGAGTTGAAGTCCACAAGTCGCAAAAGAGCCACAGTTCCCCACCCCTGGTATAGCCCATCAAAACTGAAGAAATCTTTAACATAACTACAATGTTTGTTTCGGGCTGAAGGCGTTCTTAACTGGAGTGAATATAAGGTTGCACTTTGTGGCCTCAGTGTGCTTTTCTTTTTTATTTCAGCTGGAGGTTATGCTGGAAGATAATGTTAGCTTGCCGAGCAATGGCAAGCTGTACACAAAGGTAATCAACTGGGTACAGCGCAGCATTTGGGAGAACGGAGACAGCCTTGAAGATCTGATGGAAGAGGTCAGTTTTAAGAAAAACGAGATTGGGCCATCTTTTAACTGCTACATTTTCCTGAAATTAAGGATGATCCCTTCTCCTTTTTTGTTCCCTTTAAAACAAAACTATGAAGAGTTTAAATTTTACTGTAGGTATCCCTAAGCTGAGAAACTAGGGGGGTTTCAGGTGAGCTGCTTAAACTACTGTTCGAGTTTTTGTCTCCGTTTTCTTTAGGAAACTTCAAATATAGAAATTATCTTCACTTTAAATTTGGGGAGGTGGTTTGAAACTTGTTTTGTTCTTAATGTATTCTTTTTACAGGTTTTACTTAAAGAGAGAAAGTAGGACAAAGGTTCTAATGGTTGTTCCTCCCCATTGATTTATCTCCCCATAGGTTTATTAACAAAACTAGGATACTCATCGCTGAAGGACCATAGAAGAAACTTCAAGTGTAATGACACGTAAAGAAGCAGCAGTTTTGCCCCAGTTCTCCTATGAAAATTCGCTGTGGGCAGAGAACGATGATGATGTTTAATGGTGTTTACTTCTTTACAGGCTATTTTAACAATTGAAAAGTTTTGTATAATTAACTAGTCTAATTCATGAACATAACTTCAAATATTTGGTTTAAAAATGGAATGCACTGGAGATTCACATTTCAGATTGTTTCCAAACATTTATTTGGTTGCCATCAAATGGAAGCCTTAATTTCCAGAGCAGTTGTTTTCTGTTTTTCTTTTATACCCGAGAATCTCAAGTTACAGAATCAAATTTCCCTTAAAGTACTAATACATTTAATCTGAGATGTAGTAGGCAACAGAAGTTCCTGAAATGAAAAGTAGTTCCATTACCTTTCTTGCAATCCCTTCTATATATAACATAAGTGTTTGATTTGCCTGTTTCAGAACTGTGATTTGCAAAAAGAAATTTGTACAATTTATTCTGAAAGATAATGTACATTATACTTGTTGTACATTTGGATGTTTATGGCACAAGGAGTATAGAAGTCAAGAAGATTTCTTTTGAGCTGTGAAAACAAGGAGCCTTTATCCAGTATTTGAAGATCTGTCGTCGTGAGAGAAACCTCCCTTTTTTAAAAAAAATGCCATTCTGCTAGATGGAGAGAAGATCAGGCTGCACTCCTGGAATCCTAATGAAGTTTCTATACAATGTACCATTAGTTAAGCAGCAATGGAGACTATAGCCAGATTGCTGTTCTGTTGTTTTGCAGGTTCAAACGTTGTACTACTCAGCTGATCACAAGCTGCTTGATGGAAATCCACTAGATGGACAGGCTGAGGTGTATGGCAGTGATGATGACCACATTCAGTTTGTGCAGGTACAAAATGCACATGGTCTGAGGTAACCTCAGGTAAAGCTGGGTAGAGTAGTACGACACAACTAAAATGTTGTGTAGTATAATGAAAGTAAGACATTTCCAGTTTAGAAGACTAGGGAAATACAAACTTAAAATAATTATGACTTCTGACTCATCTAGTTTTGAGCTGTGCCTTAATTCATTTAATACACACTAAATACTGTGAAACAAAGAATAGAATTAAATATTTAACTTAAGCTTCCATGAGGTTGAAAGATTTAGATGTGCTGAGAAGACAAATGTGGCAGAACAAGTCTCCCCTTTCCTCAAGAGTTTGGAGAAAAGAATTGGGGAAATCAGGAGTATTGGAGAAAATAGAACATGTTTCTATCACAAGTGGCAGCTAGGTATCAAATGGTAATATAATTTTAAAATCCTGGTGTAAACAATGGGCTCACTTGAGCAAAAAGGTTTGTCGTTGCAGGAATAAATTAATGTGTTCTGGATAAATATGGCAGAAAGTAGTGGGGAAGTTCGTTTCATTTCATGAGATTCCTACTTTGTTTTCTGGACTTAGTAATAAGTTATGTTTTCACACTTCCATTAAGTTTGAAACAAAATTCATATTTTAATTGTGACTCATTTTTGAATTTACAAGAAATAGAGATGGCATTAGTTTCTCGATTGCCACTTAAATAAGTTTTAGTAAGTATTTAATTGAAGAGAGTAAATGGTGTTAACTTAGGCATATTGATTTAGAAATGAAGGCCACTGAATTCAGTGGAGAAGCATAAAAAGGAGAAAAGATTAGGATATTTAAACAAGCAGTCAAATTAAATATACAGATAAATAGAAGAAATAATGAAACACAGGTGAAAGGGAAATAGGAAGCTGTATTGCAGAAAAACTTTATTCTAAAAAATTAGATTCCCTAATCTTAGTTGATAAATCCTAAAGGCAATAAGGTGAATTTTTTATTTATGTTAACAAGAAAATGATGCAGTAGTTACCATAGGCATCGAAAGGTAATAAAAATAATACAGAATAGATTTAAATAGATTTAAACACTATAATTTATATAGTGTTAAAATATCTAATTTAGTTAGATAGGGTTTATGTTTCGTGCAAAGCATTTGTCTTAGTGCAGTGTGTGAACCCAGTTTTGTGAGTGGTAAACCAATGGCTTGTATGATGTGTGAATATAGATTGTATTACCTTGAATTTGGTAAATGCTGATTTGATGTAAGGAGTAAACTTTCATTTGTATACATTTGAATTATATTTTAAAATGAAAAGTAGACCTATAAAGTTGAGGGATAGTAAGTGATTAAATGGAATAGAACATTTTTTTGTGGATAAACAACAGCATTAACTGTTTCATCTTGCTGCTAAAGCATTCAGCAAGTTACCTGTGTAGCTGTGCTATTGGATGAGACTCTACAGCAATAAAAATAGTTCTGAAGACAAAGGCAGAGCAAATTTTCCTCCCTGGCTAGGTTTCTGTAGCTGCCTTTTGATTTTGCAGAAAAGGCCACTCCGTGAGAATGATCTCAAGCAGTTAAGTAGCAGTTCTTCTGGAAGTCTTTCACCAAATGCAGCAGTGCAGAATCTTAAACACGAGTGGAAAATTGTTGCTTCAGAGAAGACCTCAAGTAAGTCTGTTGCTGTTGGTTTTACTCTAGATTATTTCATTCATATTAAATGCAGAAGTAGTGGGAGGAAGGAAAAACTACTGCTCATGTACATAATATATATTATTTTTCTTGGAATGAGTTAAAGATTTTAGAATTACAACACATTTGGAGGGAAGGATGTGAAAACCTTGGTATACTGAAATTGAGATGTATGTTTTGCTTTTCAGATAACACCTATCTCTGTCTTGCTGTTCTGGATGGTGTCTTTTGTGTGATTTTCCTTCATGGTCGAAGCAGTCCACAGAGTTCCCCAACTAGTACTCCACGACTGATGAAAAGTTTGAGTTTTGAGGTTCAACCAGATGATCTTATAGAAAAGGTGATGTCTCCTATGCAGTATGCTCGATCTGGATTAGGAACAGCAGAACTTAACAGCAAGCTGGTTGCTGCAGGTAACACCACAATTCTTATACCTTGGGTTGAGCAATATGTTGCCCTTCAAATCCTTTGGAATTGGAGATATGCTAGCTAACAGTAGCAAAAGTTCAAGTTCATGAAAATTTTGGAGGATTACACATTATCTAAGCTTTTTAAAGATAGTATTTCTCTAACCCAATAATACATCTTTTGAATGCTCTTTTTACAACCAGGTGGCTATAATAGAGAGGAATGTTTGCGCACTGTGGAATGCTATGATCCACGGACAGATTGCTGGACTTTCATCGCACCAATGAGGACTCCAAGAGCTCGATTCCAGATGGCAGTTCTGATGGTACGTTTTGAATTAAATCACATGTTCATTTCCCTGCTGAAACCTGTTTAACAATTGCAGCGTGTTAGATTAGGTGGAGGTAGGAGAGTAGGATTCTCTGGAGTAGGAGGGGATCAATATTGTGGGGGAGTATTTTATCTTGAGATAAGCCTTTAATACTAGGCCATTATGCTAGCTTAGTGGTTTTCATTATACTGCTTTAAAAGCCTCTTTTCTATTAATGCACAGATTTAGAGATAATATAATTTAAAAGATCATTTCAACAACATGTATTTCCACTACCCAGGGACAGCTGTACGTTGTTGGTGGATCAAATGGACACTCAGATGATTTGAGTTGTGGGGAGATGTATGATCCTGAAATAGATGATTGGACTCCAGTTCCAGAATTGAGAACTAATCGTTGTAATGCAGGTAAATATCTGCATTACAGATATTTAATATAAGTAGCTCTATAAAGCTACTTATTTTAAAACTTACAAACTGTAACTTCTTTTTTTCCTTTGCATGAACAGGAGTATGTGCACTGAATGGAAAACTGTATATTGTTGGTGGGTCAGATCCTTATGGACAGAAGGGATTAAAAAACTGTGATGTCTTTGATCCTATAAACAAATCTTGGACAAGCTGTGCTTCGCTAAATATCCGTAAGTTCATAATCTCTTCAAGCTTAGAGTGATTTATTTTATCTTCTTGCAGATTTTACTTGTTTTGCCTATAGAAGGTGTTAGAATTTAACAATGGCGTGTTTATGCACCTGAAAATCTAATCCGTGAAGAATTATATGCTGCAAGTAAAGTTTTCCAGAATGCCTAAGTGACAGAATCTTGGTGCTAAACTAGTTTTTTCCCCTCTTCTTTTGTCTTTATAGGTAGGCACCAATCTGCTGTATGTGAACTTAGTGGGTATTTGTATCTCATTGGAGGAGCTGAGTCATGGAATTGCCTTAACAGTGTAGAACGTTACAATCCAGAAAACAATACTTGGACGCTAATTGCATCTATGAACGTGGCTAGGCGTGGAGCTGGTGTTGCTGTTCTTGATGGTAAACTCATGGGATTGGAGAAGTATTAAAAAATTTTGACTTTAGTTGTTTAATGCCTTGAATTTGTGAGCATGCAGCATCATTTCCATATTATTTTAATCTGCCTCTATACTACAACATCAAGTTGATAATAGATACTTCAGATACACTGGCTTGTTACGCAAGTCAGAAGTATAGAGTGCACATGTATACATGCATGTACATGATTGAAAGATGTGAAATTAAAGCTACTCTAAAACTTTCCTACTTATTGCCATTCAGAGATATATACTTGTGATATTAATGGGATACATCTGAGTAGGGTTCTGTTTTCCATGCAGCAGTGGTATAAATCATAGGACAAAGTACTTTATAACTGTTGCATGGAACAGACCATTTGCATTTAAGTAATCCCTGCCGTAACTCAAATGCTTTTATTTTGAGTGACTTGTTCCATGCACCGGTGAAATATGCTGCTTTGTTCTTGGCAGAAGTGGTTTTATAGGAAATAACTGAAGATATCAGAAATAAGTGGAGGGAGTCAGTGCGATATTTTGCACCAGGAAAATCAGAAGCTGATGGGAAGTATATTACAAGGGCATCAGCTGCCGTGGGGAAAGAAGAAAGACCACTAGGGAGGGGAAAATGAGTCTGCAAATCAATAGGTTATGCTGTACTGGGAGCAGCTTGTGAGGAAAGGGAAGGCAGTACAAATTAGCCTTGCCCATTAATATGTTTAGCCCAAACCCAAAACAGCTAAAGTATTCTATAAACTGACTGATCTAAAACAATTTGACAGAACTGATCATTTGTCCTAGGTTCAAACAAAACTAATTAGTCCACTATACAATTAATCTTTAGATATTAAGCACATAGGTTTTGGGCAGAGGGTGGACAGTTGAAATTTTGCATTTTTGGCAGTTTACTGGGACACACGTTGTTCAAGCTTATGTTCTTATTTTCTTCCTAGGAAAACTCTTTGTTGGTGGTGGCTTTGATGGCACACATGCAGTCAGCTGTGTGGAAATGTACGACCCTGCTAAGAATGAGTGGAAGATGTTGGGTAGCATGACCACACCAAGAAGCAATGCTGGTTTTGCAACAGTGAACAACACTATCTACGCAGTGGGAGGATTTGATGGCAATGAGTTTCTGAACACAGTTGAAGTCTACAATTCAGAATCAAATGAATGGAGCCCCTACACAAAAATCTACAAGTTCTAATTTCCTTAAAACTAACAGGCTTAGTGATGTAATTGTTTTAGTAGAGGTACACATGTGAATAAGGTGGGAGGGAAGGGTTAAAAGTTGCTATCAGCAACAAGGCTTTTGCATATTGCATACTATTAATATGCTGTACATATTTTTTTAGAATAAATGAAGGTTGTTGTATGCATTAGAATTTAATTTAGACTTAACATTAGATTCTTCTGAGATAATAAGAATGTAAGTTGATGGCATATCATTTCATGAGCATCTCCCAATGTTACGTTTTGCTGATTTGCACAAGCAAATATTTTTTTATTTTGGAATTGTTTCCAGTGCAGGAAAGAAACAGCAGTCTTCATTATCAGCAATTACTTTATAGGCCTTTTTTTCTTAAATAACTGGAATAATCTCATAAGCCTTATTTAAATAGCTAAACGGCTTTATTAAAAAAAAAAAAAAGCTGACACACCTGCCATTTTGACTGCCTTTTATAACTTTTTATATATTAATAGAGCCAAGACTCTTATAACCTTGAAGTGACACGAGCATACAAATGTATGATGCAAAGAGACAATCTCAAAATTCATAGACTGGAGTAAGACATTTAATTTACTATCGTGAGAGCTATTAATTCCCCCCCCCCCACTTGCTATGATGTTAATACATAATTGTTTTCCATCACATCTGAATGGAGTTTCTGAACCTGAGTGTTAATATGAGTGAGGAAGCATAACTCTGAAATTCAGCCAAGATAGAGGGTGTTTTCTGTATGGTTCTTAAGCAGTTGTAACAAACGTGCAGAGTTATAAGATGCAAAACAAAAAAAGTCTGTGCTGTTTTGGAAAGGTTACCTATCTCAAAAATTATTGTATAAGTTTGTATCTTTCTACTGCAAGCTCAAAACACGCTGTAATACAAATTGTGTTTCATTTCTTTAATAATTGTTGTTTGATTCTGATGCTGGAGGGTTGGCGATGCGTGAGGTATAATAATATCTTCCTAAGTACTTTAGCATTTTAAGAACACAACAGAGCTCTGCTAAATCTTAAGTACAACATTTTCTCACAGTAGCCAACTAGAATGCTTGAAGGAGGTTATCTACCCCTTGTCCTACCATTCCCCCTTCCCTCCTGCACCTGATGTTTGAAAGCCTGTTGCCCTAACTCAGAAGTGCTTCAAGATCAATAGCAATTGATACATTTTGTCTTTTATAAATTGTCTAAACTACTTTTATAAAGCCATCCAAAGTAGTGCCCTCCATTGTATTTTGAAATAGTACTTTCCGCAAGTTAATTAGATGCTGTGTAAAGTGACTATAAACAGTACGGGTAGTCCTTGATTTGCAAGTGTCATTCCAGCCATAACTCATAGTTATGATACAGGTCACTCAACCTTTTTTGATGTGGTTGGTAAATGAACGTCATGGCATTAAGCAGACCCATTGTACCCAATGGCTGTTTTTTGCCAGAAATCATAAGTAAACACAACTTGCTGCCTAACAAAAGACACAAATCACAGCAGAATCCTACAAACAGCTGTAAATGCAGGCTGGTTGCCAAATGCTATAATAATAATAATAATAATAATAATAATAATAATAATAATAATAATAATAATAATAATAATAATAATAATAATAATAATAATAATATTTATTTCTTAGCCGCACCCTCTCCCGCAGGACTCGGGGCGGCGTACAATGAAACATATGAAATAAATATGTGGACAAAACAAACATATAACAGAGACATATACGGAGACACACACAAGGAGGAGGTCGGCTGATAAATAAAAACAATTAAAATACAGTATTTAAAAACCCCTAGATAATTAAATATAATTAAAATACCCAGTTAAAAACCCGTCAGGAGCGATATGGTTAGATCAAAGTTCAAAGTTGAGCCAGGCCAGCTGCTTGGAATAGGTGGGTCTTAAGCTTAATACGAAAGGAGCGGAGGTCAGAGGTATTCCTAATATCCGGAGGGAGGTCATTCCACAGGGCTGGGCCCGCCACAGAGAAGGCTCTACTCCTAGGCGCCGCCCCTCGACACTGTCTGGTGGACGGCACCTGGAGGAGGCCCTCTCTGTGCGAGCGGATTGGTCGCAGGGATGTATGGGGCAGAATACGATCCCGCAAGTAACTAGGTCCTAAGCCATGGAGCGCTTTAAAGATTGTTATCAAAACCTTGAAACGCACCCGATAGACCACAGGAAGCCAGTGCAGCTCGCGCAGGAATGGTGTCACATGGGAGTACCTAGTACTCCCCATAATTACCCGCGCGGCTGCGTTCTGGACCAACTGTAGCCTCCGGGTGCATTTCAAGGGAAGCCCCATGTAGAGAGCGTTACAGTAGTCCAAGCGAGACGTCACCAGCGCATGAGTGACTGCGTAAGGCGTCCCGGTCCAGTAGGGGGCGCAATTGGCGCACCAGGCGAACCTGGTGGAACGCCCCCCTTGCCACGGCTGTCACATGGTCATCCATGGACAGCCGGGCATCCAGGAGGACGCCCAAATTGCGCGCCCGCTCCACGGGGGCAAGTTGAATGCCCCCAATGGCCAATGATGGAATTAATTGGCTGAACCGGGGAGCTGGTACCCACAGCCACTCCGTCTTGGAGGGGTTGAGCTTGAGTCGGTTGTCATCCATCCAGATCCGTACGGCTTCCACACACCGGGACATCACTTCGATGGCCTCGTTGGGATGGTTCGGGGTGGAAAAGTACAGCTGAGTATCATCAGCGTACAGATGGTATCCCACCCCGAAACCACGGATGATCTCACCCAGCGGCTTCATATATGTGTTGAACAGGAGTGGCGAGAGGACCGACCCCTGTGGCACCCCACAAGTAAGGGGGCGTAGGGTTGACCTCTCTTCTCCTGCCAACACACGCTGCGTCCAGTCAGAAAGGTAGGAGCCGAACCACCGCAAAACGGTGCCCCGGACCCCCAACCCCTCCAGCCGGCGCAACAGGATACCATGGTCGATGGTATCAAAAGCCGCCGAGAGGTCTAATAGGACCAGGATAGAGGAACAACCTCTATCTCTGGCCCTCCAGAGATCATCCACCAACGCGACCAAGGCCGTCTCCGTGCTGTGACCGGGGCGGAAGCCGGACTGGCGCGGGTCTAGATAATAATTTTCCTCCAGATGCCGTGGAAACTGGTAGGCCACCACACTCTCTACAACCTTCGCCAAAAAGGGAAGGTTGGAGACAGGACGATAATTGGCCAGCTCCAAAGGGTCCAGGGAAGGCTTCTTGAGCAAGGGTCTCACCACCGCCTCTTTCAAGGCGGCCGGGAGAGACCCCTCGCTCAGCGAAGCATTCACTAGGCCCAGGAGCCAGTCTTGTGTAACCTCCCAGGATGCCAGTACAAGCCAGGAGGGGCACGGGTCCAATAAACATGTGGTGGGTCGCAGTCGTCCACGCAATCTATCCAAATCCTCGATGGCAACCAAGTCAAACTCCCAGATCGATTCCTCAAGACTCGCCATGGACGTCTCCATTGGATCACTGACAGGAACCCAATCTCTCCGGATTTGAGCGATTTTATCCTGCAGATATTTACCAAATTCCTCTGCCCTGCCCTGTAGAGGGGCCTCCCGCGGCCTCTGAAACAAGAACGAGCAGGACACCCGAAACAGGGCGGCAGGGCGGTTCTCCGCGGATGCAATGAGAGTGGCACAATATTGGCGTTTGGCCACTCAATGCCACAAGGTACGTCCTTAAATGGGCTCGTGCCTGTGTTCGATTAAATTCGGAGCGAGAGGATCTCCAACGCCTCTCTAGACGTCTCTTGCGGCATTTCATCACCCTTAGCTCCTCGGTAAACCAAGGGGCTAGGGTGGATCGTTGCCGCCGGAGAGGCCGCAAAGGCGCCACCCGGTTCAAGGCCCCGGTAGTTGCATTATTCCACGCAACTACCAGGTCCTCTACCCGGGGGCGGGTCAAGGTTACAGGAGGTGGCCCAAGCTCCGTCTGGAACCTATCAGGTTCCATCAGGCGCCTGGGGCGGAACCATCTGGAACTTTCCGGTTCCGCCTCCCCGCAGCGGGAGGTAGCACCAGGGAAGTCAAGACGAAGGAGTGAGTGATCTGACCATGACAGGGGAGTGATGGTTAAGTCCCCTCCTCCCAGATCACTCAGCCACTGGCCAGAGACGAAAACAAGGTCCAGAGTGTGTCCTCCCTCGTGTGTTGGGCCCTGAATCATTTGAGTCAGGTCCATGGCTGTCATGGAAGCCATGAACTCCCGAACCCCCTCTGATGCTTCTCCCATCGATGGCAGGTTAAAATCCCCCATCACTAAAAGTTTGGGGGTCTCAACCGCCACCGATTCGATCAGCTCGAGGAGTTCGGGCAGGGCCGCTGATGTATAGCGAGGAGCCAGGTATACGATCAGCAGGCCCAACTGTCTCCCAGGCCCCCATTTCACAACAAGGGATTCACATCCGGACGTCTGGCACAGTAGACTCCCTCGGCTCTAAGTCCTCCCGAATAATTGCTGCCACCCCGCTGCCCCTTCCCTGGGCCCGGGGCTGGTGAAATGCTCGGTAGCCTGGTGGGCACATTTCCACGAGGGGAAGACCTCCCTCGTGGCCCAACCAGGTCTCCGTTATTCCCGCGAGGTCCGGCTCCCCCTCTAAAATTAGATCGTGAATGAGGGGGGCCTTGTTAACAACGGACCTCGCATTGCATAACAACAGCCTCAGGCCTTGGGTCTGTAACTCTTGACCACCTAGAACGCGGGGGTTGGTACAAGCGACCGGGTGTAACCAGCAACAACGGTCTCCCAACTGACTGTAAGTTCTTAAACTGTCCTCGTATCTGCCCCTCCCTGCGACCGTTGGAATTAAAGAGCCCTGTATAGGAATGGTGTCCTCCCCCTCCTCCTCCCTTCCGCCCCTTCTGCTCGCGACCACACCTGGGGGCCCGGCTCTCACATCGCTCCTGATCTGACCCACCCGCCCCACAACCCCTGAGACCCCACCCCTACAAATTTTTAAAAAACAACTGACTAAAAACCCCCTGAGTCTCCGCTTCCTCCACCTCTCGGGATTAATAAATCCGTCATCAAGGTGGGCCCTCGAAAGGGCGGAGGGCCACACCTGCGAGAGAGGGGACTCTCACAGTAGGATCAGGTCTGACCTTAAATACATAAAGTGTTAAAAGAGTTCGTCGTCGGGGCTTAGGGTCTGTGCTGAAGATGTCATAATCCAGTAAAAATTTGAAGAGCATGGTTGCAGCAAAACAGAATAGTCCAGTCATTAGACTTAGATGGGGGGGTGATGGTAATAGGTTGGTTAGATGACAATCAAGAGGTGGGGGCGGTGGGTGGTAGGTGGCAAATGGCAAGGGGTAGTTGGACTGTAGTTGGAATAGGCAGGGGGCAGATGGTCAATCAGCAGTGAATCATATAGGGTAGGAAGAAGTCCTCTAGGGCTCACGCAGATGGAATCCGGGGCAGTTGTTAATAAATAGTCAGCAAGGGGGGGTGGGGGGGGTGCAGTCAAGTGCACGATGACAAGGGCCTCCTGGCAATCCACCAACAAAGCTCCCCCCCCCCAGTCTCTATACAGCCTCCTGAATCATAGTCGTAGTCCTATTCCTACCAGGTCCTAGGCTTTTAATCCTGCCTTGGCCTGCAGCTGCGAATTTGGCCCCCAAACCACCATTCCAGGCCCCAACGCCGCTCCCACCGGCCTCCCATCGGCCTCCAGCTTCCTTCTCGGCCTACCCATCCAGTCTTTGCCGGCCTCAAAGGTCCCGGCCGGTCTCCAATCCTCGCAAATTCGGCCAACATGGTTTTTAAGCCTTTTCAAACCTCCCATAGCTCCCACAGCTATCATCTGACTTCATGGGAAATCCACCCATCAGGTTACAAGTCACTCCAGGGAGAAGTCTATTGTAACTCGAGTCACTAAGCAAGTGATCATAAATTGAAGACCACCTGTACTGAAGATACACGTGAGTTCTGGATTTGTTTAACATTGCAGTGTGGACCTTTTATTGCTTTCAATCCCTTTAAATAACCCATAGTATGGAGTTTGTCTTTCACAACTGCCATGCAAGAGAGTAATCCTTCATTGTGCTATCCATTGTGACCCCAAAATCTCACTACTGAATTGCCAAATTCATTCAATGTCTATCTAAAACAAGGGTGTGTATGAGTGTGTATTCTAGTGTGTTTTACTTTGCAGCTCCTTGAACTGAATGATATTTGCCATTCTTTAAAAAGATTGTTCCACTCCGAATAGTACCAGCCATAAACAACCCATTCCTTGTTTGCCCCAAATTTACTTAATGGTCCCAACACAAAAACTTAAGTTCTACATCCTACTTTTTCTCATTTGAGAAAGTTATTCCTTTTGTTAGCAGTCTATAAAAAGATAAATCAACTCTTTGTCACTAAGTTTATAAGAACCTTTGAAGAGGAATTTTGGCAAAGGCTTTTTGAAAATCAAATGCACTACAGATGGTAACCAGAACCTAAAGGTTGATGAGGCACACTGAATTTTTGTAAAATCTTAAGTTTTCAGCAAGACTTGGTCATCTATGCCAGGTAACAGATGTTAGTTGACTGGCCTATAATTTCCCAGATCTCTCCTGGGCTTCTTTCTAAAACCAGTCTGTTGACTACCTCCCAGTCCCTTGGCAGTGAACCTGATTTGGCTGATAATATTTTTTGCTAGAGCAATTTCCTGTCTGTCTTCTCATAAATCCCATCATTTTTAGGAAGTCCCCCATTTGTAATCCAAGTTGTTTCAGATCCTGCTGGCAATTACCTACTGACATGCTAAATGTGATATTTTCTGTTTCAAATTGATTCCACAATGCTTGCATTTTGTGCTAGCTATCACTGAAGCCAACTCCACACTGGTTGCTTTTAAGACCAAACATTCTAAGGCATACCGTAGTTATATTTAGAAAAAATTCATACGTGGAGCATGATTTCACTTACAACATGTTCCCTTTTGTATGCATTTCTGGTGTATTTTACCATCTTGGCCTTACCCTCAGTATTTTGATCAGAACTCCATTTACATTTATGACCAGATATTGCCACCCACAATGATTTGTCTTTCAGTGTAGTCTGTTGTATATTTTACATTCTTAATATAAAGAACTATTCCTTCAATATGACCTTCCCTTGTAAGATTATATTCAGTGTCAGCATGAGTTTAGTATTTCACATATGCCTTCTATTTCCTGATACGATTATCCATTAACCCATTCCCGACATTCGCTGTACTTTTATTGATTTATCTACACTTAACTGGATGTGAATCACCTATTGGCTTCTAATCAGTTTAAAATTTATTCTGCCATTTTTATATTTCCAAGCCAATGAAATTTACAAAAAAGTATGCAGATAGACTGGGAGATCTGTCAATTTGCAGGATAACTCGAAAAGGATAGAACAGGATCAAATTGGATGTGAAAAGATGGCAAAAGAAATATTAAAAATAAAAATAGATTAGTTTTGATCAGAAGCTATGGAGAGAAAAAAAACACCTTCAAAGCCTATTGGTGCAGTGGTTAGAATGCAGTATTGCAGCTAGGAGTTAGATACTGACAGGCTCAAGGCTGACTCAGCCTTCCAAGGTCAGTAAAATGACCCAAATTGTGGGGACAATATGCTGACTCTACCTACAGAGGGCTGTAAAGCACTACGAAGCTGTATATAAGTATTATTATTATTATTATTATTATTATTATTATTATTATTATTATTATTATTATTATTATTATTATTTATTACTTGAACTTATTAGTCGCCCCCTCTCCCCACAGGGACTCGGGGCGACGTACAAAAGTATTATATAGCGTACAGAGGAGGTAAGAATAAATAAATAAGTTACAATACCTAAAAAAGTTAAAACCCCAGTGAAATTAACCCTTAAAAACTAAAATTACCAATTAAAAATGCCCTGGGCTGGAGAGGTTGTAGTATTATGCCAGGTCAGCTAGTCGAAACAGGTAGGTTTTCAGCTTCATACGGAAGGAGCGAAGGTCGGTTGTTGTCCTGATGTCTGGGGGGAGGTCATTCCAAAGGGTGGGGCCCACTACAGAGAAGGCCCTACTCCTGGGCGTCGCCCTCTGGCACTCTCTGGAGGACGGCACCCGGAGTAGTCCCTCTCTGTGTGAGCGGACGGGTCGCAGGGATGTATGGGGCAGGACGCGATCCCGCAGGTAACTAGGCCCTGTGCCATGGAACGCTTTGAAGGTGGTAACCAGTACCTTGAAGCGCACCCGGTAGGCCACAGGAAGCCAGTGCAGCTCGCGCAGGACGGGTGTTATATGGGAGAACCTCGATCTCCCCATAATTACCCGCGCGGCTGCATTCTGGACCAACTGCAGTCTCCGGGTGCACCTCAAGGGGAGCCCCATGTAGAGAGCGTTACAGTAGTCCAGGCGAGACGTCACCAGCGCATGAGTGACTGTGCGCAAGGCCTCCCGGTCCAAAAGGGGCCGCAATTGGCGCACCAGGCGAACCTGGTGGAACGCCCCCCTCGCCACGGCTGCCACGTGATCTTCCATAGACAGCCGGGCATCAAGGAGGACGCCCAAATTGCGCGCCCCTTCCACCGGGGCTAATTGATCGTCCCCGATGGCCAGCGATGGCATATGCTGGTTGAACCGGGAAGCCGGAAGCCACAGCCACTCTGTCTTGGAGGGGTTGAGCCTGAGCCTGTTGTCATCCATCCAGACCCGTACGGCTTCCAGACACCGGGACATCACTTCAACAGCCTCGTTGGGGTGGTTTGGGGTGGAAATGTACAGCTGAGTGTCATCAGCGTACAGATGGTATCCCACCCCAAAACCACGGATGATCTCGCCCAGCGGCTTCATATATATGTTGAACAGGAGAGGCGAGAGGATCGACCCCTGTGGGACCCCACAGATAAGGGGCCTCGCGGTCGACCTCTCCTCTCCTGCCAACACACATTGCGTCCGGCCAGAGAGGTAGGAGTGGAACCATCGTAATACGGTGCCCCCAACCCCCAACCCCTCCAGACGGCGCAATAGGATACCATGGTCGATGGTATCGAAGGCCGCCGAGAGGTCTAATAGGACAAGGATGGAGGAACAACCCCCATCCTTTGCCCTCCAGAGATCATCCACCAACGCGACCAAGGCTGTCTCCGTGCTGTGACCGGGTCGGAAGCCGGACTGGCGCGGGTCTAGATAATCAGCTTCCTCCAGGTGGCGCGGAAACTGCTGAGCCACCACACTCTCAACAACCTTCGCTAAGAAAGGAAGGTTGGAGACAGGACGGTAATTTGCTAGCTCCGTTGGGTCCAGAGAAGGCTTCTTGAGCAGGGGCCTCACCACCGCCTCTTTCAAGGCGGTTGGTAAAAGGCCCTCACCCAGCGAAGCGTTCACCAGCCCCAGTAGCCAGCCTCGTGAGCCCTCCCAGGAGGCCAGTACCAACCAGGAGGGACACGGGTCCAATAAACATGTGGTGGCTCGCAGTCGCCCGCGCAACCTGTCCAAATCTTCGGTGACAACAGGGTCAAACTCCTCCCAGCATGGTCTCTCAAGACTAGCCTCGGACGTCCCCACTGGAGCACTGAGGTGGGTCCATCCCCTTCGGATCCGATCGATTTTATCCTGCAGGAACTCTCCAAATTCCTCTGCCCGGCCCAGCAATGGGGGGTCCCGCTGCCCCTGTGACAAAAGGGAGCGGGTCACCCGAAACAGGGCGGCAGGGTGGTTCTCTGCGGACGCTATAAGGGTGGCACAATACTGATGTTTGGCCACTCTTATTGCCACAAGGTAAGTCCTTACATAGGCTCTTACCTGTGCTCGGTCGGATTCGGAGCGGGAGGACCTCCACTTGCTCTCTAGGCGTCTCCTATGGCGTTTCATCGCCCTTAGCTCCCCGTTAAACCAGGGGGCCCGGGTCGATCGTGGCCGTCGGAGAGGCCGCAAAGGCGCCACCCGGTCCAAGGCACCGGCGGCCGCATTATTCCACGCGGCTACCAGGTCCTCTGCCCGGGGGCGGGGCAGGTCTGCAGGAAGTGGCCCAAGCTCCGCCTGGAACCTATCTGGTTCCATCAGACGCCTGGGGCGGAACCACCTGGGATAGTCTGGTTCCGCCTCCCCGCGGTGGGGAGCAGCGCCAGGGAAGTCCAGCTGGAGAAGTGAGTGATCTGACCATGACAGGGGCGTGATGACTAAATTCCCTCTTCCCAGATCACTCGTCCACTGGTCGGAGACAAACACAAGATCCAGTATGTGGCCTCCCTCGTGCGTGGGGTCCTGAACTACTTGAGTCAGATCCATGGCTGTCATGGAAGCCATGAATTCCCGGGCTGCCCCGGATGCCTCTCCCGTCGATGGCAGGTTGAAATCCCCCATCACTAATAGCTTGGGGGTTTCAACCGCCATCTCCGCGATCCGCTCGAGGAGCCCGGGCAGGGCCGTTGATGTATGGCGGAGAGCCAGGTATACTATCAACAGGCCCAGCTGACTCCCTGGGCCCCATTTCACGCCCAGAGACTCACAACCAGATATCAGCGACACAGTGAATTCTCTCGGTGCCAAATCTTCCCGGATGATTATCGCTACCCCACCACCCCTACCTTGGGCCCGTGGCTGGTGGAATACACAGTAACCTGGAGTCTTCAGTTTCTACGGAGATTCTCAGTCATCCAGGTCATGGTTGTCTCTGCTTTTTTTAAAAAGGCAACTGGGTTTTCTTGTTCTGCCTGAAGACACTTTGTTTCTCATCCAAGAAGTTTCTTAAGTTCTGACTGAATGGTAAATCCTTCCATTCTCCATCATTCAATCAGAACTGAAGACACTTCTTGGCTGAGAAGCAAAACGTCTTCAAGCAAAACAGGTTGCCTTTTAAAGGAAACATCTCTGGGATAAGTATAAGTGCTATTCCTATAACTAAGGAGAGGCACTGGGCAGTGGCTTGTTCTGCTCTAAGCCCACTCTCCTTAATCATAAGACCAAAGCAAAGTTATTTTTAAGGGATTGGAAAGAGTTCAAGAAGCCATATTTTGCAGCCTTCCCTTCCTTGTTGATAGTGCTTGAATTTCCCTTATAGATTTGGAGCTGTGCCTGTTTAGCTGAACCTGTGCAAAGGAACAACTAGTACTTCTGAGAACTCTACTATAAAGGCAATCCTGAACTTCAAATTGGAACCTAGTGGATCACATTTGTTGCCTCCTCCCCAGAACGTTTGGCAGCAAACATGGGCATTCAATGACCATCTCCACCTAAACATCCTAATGTTCTAAACAGCTTCATCTGAACATTTGGTATGTTGTATGGCGTTTAGGACCATTTGGATGTTCCAAAGTTGCAGCCCCCCGACAGTCTCAGCCAGCATGTCCAGTAAATGATGCTGCAGTGGGGAATAATTCAATATTTTTCTATTCCTGTTCAATATTATTTCAAGGCACCTATTTACTTCCTGAGTGAGACCAGTAACCAAATTATTGTTTGTCTTCTCTTCTCATTGTCCCAGTGTTTGCATTCTCAGAAGATATTATGTTGGCTAAAGCTACATACACAGGATCATTTCATAGATAACTCAGTGTCCAGTTTTTATTCAAGCCCATTCTCAATCCCCTTCAGCACCTACCCCCTTCCCAAATAATAATACTCCTCCAAAGTTAGCTGGTTACTTCATTTATAGAAAACTTACAGCAAAGGAAAAAGTAAAATTAGAATCAGAAGGAAAGGAATTATTTTCTTGTGGACAATTATTTTCTTGTGGATTTTGCAGCTTCATCAGGCTAGCTAAAATCTTTGAAAACTATTTCTTGAGACATGCAACTCCAAACCATTTTTTTACGAGATCCTAGCTGGAAAAATAACACTTGGCTACCCTCTAGGAGCTTTTCTTTGTGTTCATTTCCTTATCAAGTTTATTAGATGGCAGCTGGAGAGAAAAATGTGGCACAATGGGGAGAACTCTTTCAGGGTTAATCTTACTTTCTAGGGAGTGTTGTTTCCTGTGTCTCTTGCTCAGACACACTGGCACACTGACATAAAAAAGATACACCACATATTTAGAGTTTAGATGCAATAAAAGACCAATGCTATAAATTAACAGCAAATTATGTTCAAATCGTTCTTTGTTCTGGGAAAACTAGTGATTGTTTTGGAAACAACCCATAATATAGTTTAGCATTATTTTAGCTTTACACATAAAAGACTTAATACAGAAGTCTAGAAGATCAAGGGTCAGGTAAAGGCAGTCACATTCACCCATCTGACAAATCCCTAGACTATATCTCCCAGCCTCTTGCAAAGAGGTTTCCAGGTCTGAACTTGTAAAAACAAGTATTTGCAGGTGTGGACATGGTAGATAATATTGTTCAGACTGTAAATGTTCAACTTTTTAATTGCTAGGAGGAAATATTTTACTCCAATGACAATGATTATTATCAAAATTATTACCCTGACACATGGGTTAGAAAAGGAGGCTGTCCTATAGGGAATTAAACGCAATTTCCTGGGGGGAAAGGTCTTTACAAATTAAAATATATAATTTCAATTTTTATTTCCACACGAACGTAAAATGAAGACTGAATATGCTGCTATTCAAATAGCACAACTACTGGACTACAAAAAACACTTAGTGGGTGCACTATTTATATCCTGTCTTTATTATATTTATGAATAACTCAAGGCAGCAAACGCACACAATACTTTGCTATTTTCCCTACAACAGCAACCCTATAAAGTGGATTGAGTAGAGAGAGGGTGACCCAGATGGCCTTAATGATTAAGGAGGCACTTCAACTCATTACTTCTTGCTTTATAGCCTGGTGCCTTAAGCACTAGTAAAACACTTATAAAAACTATATTACTAAATTGCTGAGAAAATGAAATAACAGAATACCGAAACATTCCAGTTGTCTGCTAAGATACTGAGGATCCATAAGCTGTTAACAAAATTTCAAAATAATGTCCTTTCTTTAGGTCTTTGATTATTGTGATTGACAATTTGATCCCTTTTGGTCCTCTTTCAGCTCCATATTTTTGTAAAAATATGTAATTTTAACAAAAAAAATGTTAATGAAAGTCACGCTGACCATTTTAGTTTCAATATCTTTCTCTACAAATCATTATATATATATATTTCATTATATATATATATATATATATATATATATATATATATATATATATATATATATATATATATATATATATATATATATATATATATATATATATATATATATATATATATATATATATATATATATATATATATATATATATATATATATATATATATATATATATATATATATATAACAGTGCTATACCTTGGCATATATATACACCAAATAACTAAAGTTACATTAGATGCATCTAAAGATCCCCCCTCAAATACACATGCATATAAATCACAAAGAAAATAAGTGAAAACAGAATATAAATGCAATGCATTGCAATACACACACATCAAGTAACTACTATTATTGATACCAATGTCAATACCAAGGGGATGCATTGTCTTCTGCTGCTATTCATTGGTTTGAACTTCCTTAGCCAGATAATCCAAGGACTGCTTATGGATAAAATTTTAAGAGTGGAACTACTATCAACCACTTTCTGTACATGGATGATGCCATCAAGCTGTATGCTAAGAGTGAATGACACATTAACTTGCTAATCCACCTGACACACATTTACAGTGAGGACCACTGGGATACCATTTGGAGTAGAGAAGTGTGGCCAGATGGATAGTAAAGAGGGAAGGTAGTTAAGACTGATGAAGTGGAACTACACTGTAGGCCACATACCGGACACACCAGCTACAAATACCTACAGTCACATGGAAACCATGATGAGGAAGCAAGGAATACAGCAACATCCAAGTCCTGAAAAGCCAACTCAATGGGAACAAGACATTCCACACCATCAATATGTATGTCCTATGAGTTATCAGATACCCTGCTGGTATAGTGAGCTGACCAATGGAAACTGCTAATACTCCTACAAAGTATGGAGGCTTCCAACTCAAGAGACTATACACCAGTCAGAAAGAAAGCAGGCAGGGTCGGGTGAATTCCAAAACCTCTGTTCTCCTATTCTGTGCACATGTTCCTGAACACAATACCAGCTTATTGGTTGTACCAAGTATATCTTTCTCTCCCCCTCCTGCCTTGCATCTATCCATCGATCAAAGCTATGGCAAGATTTTCTGCCAAGTTATAGTAGGAAATCCACAAGATATGTATCTTGAATCAAAAATAAGTGAAATAGTTAAAATAAAAACTTTTCTCTTTATAGAAACCAAGAAAATTGTACAAGTTTGTATTGCATTATGCCTCTCAAAACCTGTCCAATTCAGGCCATTTATTAGCAAATAGGGGAGCTTGATGATAAAGATACTGTAAAGAATACAGTAACTTTAATAACACCTTTCACATTTTTAGATATGCTTCAAGTAACATTTATACCTTTAAATAGCCATTCCTTTTGTTTGCCGCATGATTTCTGTGAGATAGAAAAGACTTTCTGAAATTTATTTTATTATTTTATTTTTATAAATAACTCAAGGTGGCAAACATACCAAACACTTTTTTCTTCGCCTACTTTTCCTACAACAGTAACCCTGTGAGATGAGTTGGGCTGAGAGAAGTGATTGGGCCAAAGTCACTTAGCTGGTTTTTATGCCTAAAGTGGGGCTAAAACCAGGGGTAGGTTCTGGCAGGCACTACTGCTGATTTGCTTGTGGGCATGCTGCGCATGCTTGATGCATGCTTGTTACGCAGTGCAATAAGAATTGTTCTGTGAATGTGCAGAAGTGAAAAACAAGATGGTGACATCTACGGTGGCGTCTGGAGAACCAGTTCGGGGGCATGGCAGGCCTGGGTCACTGCTGGTTTCAGTAACTCGGGCCACCAAACCACTACTGGTTCGGCCAAATTGGTCTGAACCAGTAGGAACCCATCTAGAACTCATGGTCTCCCAGTTTATAACTCTATTTATATTGTCTGCAACTTAATCTCAATTACATCCATTTGCTTTAAATGCCTTTACAATATTGCGATCTCCCAATGGCATAACATTTAAAGGAGGTGTAATAGGTAGACAAGAATTGATTATCAATTTTTGAAATGTGAACATCTAAATGATGGATTGCTTTTGATCATTATTCCCAAGACAAATGCAATTATCTCATAGTTAAAGTTAAGAAACATCTTAAACTCTCCAAGGACTTTAATTACATAAAATTATTAATCTTTGTCTAATATTATTCCATTCAAAAGGAATTCTCTCATGTTGTGAGAAAGCTAAAAACAATCTATGAAGCTGAATAATTCAATAACAGAATTTCATATCATGATTTTCCAGAATTCTGCAATACTGTATGTATTCAAAACAGAAAAAACGAGGCTGTTGAAAAACAAATTGAAAATCCTGAAAGCATTCTTCCTTTTTCTCATAATGTATTCTGTGGTTATCATAGCCTTTTCTTGTGGAATGTTGGTATAACTACAGTATAATGACACTCTGAGCTTAAAACTAAAACTCTAATATTAAAAAAAAAACCAACCATATGTTTCAAGTAGCTGGAATAAATGGTTTTAAGTGGAGGAAGTACATAAGATGTTCTAACTTTATCCAGTGATTTTATAACAATGTCAATTCTAGGTTTAAAACTTTGGATCTCATTCCTACAGATTATCCACATTTTATCATCCAACAGTACCAATTTTAAATCAGTATGTGACTATATGGATTATCAGGTAATAAAATCTAAAACTTATTCTGAAAATTTCAAAATACCTATTATACCTTTCTACGCTTATAAAAATAGATCAATTAATCTTTTGTAAATATACACTATATTGCCAAAAGTATTCCCTCACAGAAGCTTCTGATTATGTGGATGGGGAGCGAATACTTTTGGCAATATAGTGTATGTTGTAATTTCAACATGATCGCATCTAGTGGTCAGATCAATCCAAGTGAAAGGGATGGATGAAAAATTGGGGGTTTATATGGCCCTTCATATTATATTACTCAATAATGCATGTTTTTGATAACTGCCCAAGATACTGCCTTTTTAATACTACAACCCTGATAATTCTTGACTATAGACTGTGCTGGTTGGGCCAATGAGAATTATAGCAAAAGGCACTAGGTCCTTATATGTTTACAAGACAGTTATTTTTTACATGTCTAGGATATAATTTCAATCTATGTAGTTTAGTGTATTAAGATAATCGGGACTTGCTTTGAAAAACAATATTTAAGGTTTCCTCACCAAATGTAATTGGTTCCCCAGTTTCTGTTCTTCCTGACTATTCTGACCTCCTAATTCCAGATATTATAAACTATATTAAATTACTGTAAATAAGCCTCAAGTCTTTATTTACTTCCATTTACCCATGGTTGACTCTCCACTGAAACATTATTGATTTCTATTCCAAGTTATATGTAGTGCGAGTCTGTCAAACTAGAGGCCCACGGGCCAGGTAGGTCATGCGCTGGCCATTCCCAATTTAGCAAAGGGGGGGGGGGGAAAGTCCTGCTACGTCACATGAGGATGCCATGATGCCATGAGTTTGACATCCCTGATGTAGTAGATGCTCTGAAATATCAGAACAGGACTCCAACTGTAATTAAACATTTATATAATGACAATAGTTAGCTCTACAGAAATCAAGGGGGTAGCTGTAACTTATTTGCATACTTAGAACTTCATAAAACACATTCTGAGCACATAGCCATAAATGGGCTCTCAAGTGAAACAATCAAATGTATGTCTTCCTTGCAATGTCCTCATGCACAGAGGATATCAGTCCAACAGACAGGATGCAACATTTTTTAATCTAAATTTGAAATTAAAATGTTTGAAATGAATATATAATAGTATGGAATCTTCTTCCATTAAAACATGACAAATGATACCAGTGAAAAAGTAACAACAGAATTCATCAAAAAATAGCAAACAGATGTAAGACATTTTTACCGTAAAAAGAGACATGCACAAATTAAACACTTTCCCCCCTTTACAACCTTGAAACTTTCCCTTCATTGTTAGCATACAAAGTTGGTTTTCAGTCAGGAAGAAACTTTTCTCTTGCAAAAGTAGCAAAAATGCTTGCAATTATATAATCCCAGTTTATTCTGGGTGATGGAACAGAATCTTTTGCACATTCGCTCATGATTCCTGGGCATATGGACATCTTTCCACACAAATGTACAACAATTATTTGGATAATTAGTAATGTTGAGTAGATGACGATAAATTGGCCACAAGAATTCCATTTTGTCCCAATATAAGAACTTCACAATAGACAGCAGGAGAGGAATGCACTTGCCATGAGCATTCATTGAGATCATCTGTTTTCCTTCTCCCTGTCTCTTGACCAGTGCTGTATGGTTACATGGTTCCCATAGCCATAACATTTGATGTCTAACTTCTGCAGTTTATGAGTGAGCTCTTGGTGATTGAGGTGGAAGGAAGAGGGGATTTCAAAAAAACTGTAGTTATGACAGCTACAAATTCAGTAGGTCAAGAGAAGCAGGCAGATGGGCATTATGTATTGAGACTGCAGAGAATGGGCTAATAAAATATACATAACTTCATATGCAAGCTTCATTATCAGAAAGTTTGCACAACAACATGATATGCTGAGTAAGGAGAGGGGTAGAGCTATGTCATTGCAATTAGAATATTGCTCTGGGAATGTATAATATAAAGATTTAAAAAATATCCCACCTGTAAAGTAGTGATTTACATGAGGAGTAAAAGCTAATATTTCAGGGAGATTTAAAAATCCCACCAGTTCTAATACTGTCGTCTTCCAGGAAGTAGAAACACACACACATATACATATATACAAATAAGGCCAAACCATGGATTAATGTTTCTTTAAGTGTAATCATCAAACAAAGTTGCTAAAAACATCAAAAAAGACCAATAAATTACAGAAGTTTAAACTTTTTAGGTAGCTGGGTCATAAGTTTATTTTGCTTGGTGAAAAGAAAACCAGTCTTTCAAATGTTTCAGTTAATTGAAGGACTTAGAGCCATCCTCTGTTCTTGATTTCCAAAAGGACTGATTGATAGTGCTGTCTAACAATATGTTCCAGTTGAATTAGTTGGCCATATCCAACTGATAACCGTGTTCTGGGGAGGAAATGAGAAAATGAAGAAATGAGAAAAAAGTGCAATCTGCTAAGCCTAGCCTAGTCCCCTCTGTTATGACTTTCTATAACAGTTTTTCAAAATGCACAAGATTATTTTCTTCTAAGGGTTGCACTAGCTTCCATTGTGAGCACTGATTTAAAGTACCATATTTTTCGGAGTATAAGACACACCTTTTTCTCTCAAAAAAGAGGCTGAAAATCTGGGTGCGTCTTATACACTGAATACAGCATTTTTTTGCCTCCTGAAACCTTGAACCTTCACCAAAATGGCCGTGCATAGCTTATAGGAGGCTTTCAGAGAGCTCTTGGAGGCTGGAAAGGGCAGAAATGAGCAACAAATGGGTCGTTTTTTGCTCATTTTTGCCTCTCCCCTCCAGGAATATTCTACAAGCCTCCTAAGGACTATTCATGCCCTTTTTTGGGGGGGGTGGGGGACGGACCTGTTTTTGTGAAAAATGGGTCGTTTTTGTGAGGTTTGCAGAGTGCAAAAACTTTTTTTTTAATTTGCCTCTTCAAAACCTTGGTGCGTCTTATACTCCGGTGCATCTTATACGCTGAAAAATACGGTACTTTTTATAGCCTTTAAAGCTCTAAGTAGCATGTTTTACCTGGAGGAATGTTACTTTCAATATGAAGCTATCCATATCTTTCAAGATCTTGCCAACTTCTGCAGTGCAATGAGTGAAGATATAGGAAAAGGCTTTACAGTGCAGTATTCAGGGTTTTGCACTCCCTCCTAAGGAAGGACCGACATATAAACTGTCAGCTGCTTTCCAAGTGGCAGTCACCATTTTACTTTCAGCAGGCTTCCAGCTTGCTTGGGAGATAAATTTTAATCTAGGCTGTCTTACTATTTTGCATAATGTATTGGTCTTTATCTGTGGCTATTAGTTACCACAGTGTATGGTTTTGGGAAAGAGTAACCTTTCTGATGACTTTTTGTTAAGATTCTTTGAAATTTATTATAACATAAATGAATATTGAAACTTGGAATAAAGAAATCATGCTTAAGCACACTCTTTTATTAAAAAACTGCATCAAGTAGAACCACTAAGCTTTGGAATTGGAATTTCTCACAGTTAAACTAATTTAAAGGTATTTATAGGGACAAGATACTATATTAAACAAACTGTTATATGGGACTCATAGTACCTTTCCTTTTTAAATTCTGTTGACATCCGTTTAGCATTCCATCTGTAGCTTAGAAAGATTATGTAGAAATGCACATAAAAATGCAAATCTCACCAATGATCAATTATTTCTACATACTTACTACTTCCTTCTCCAAAAACAGCACATCCCCAGCTTTTTAGAATTGTTAATGAAATGTTAGAATTAGTTTATATAGAAAACTATTTTTTTCTCTCAGAATGCATCAATTTGGATTTCCTAGATTACTACTATTTTTTCAGAAGTGATCCTTCTAGAACCTGAAGTAATTCATAGTATTTTAGATGTGATACTACTGTTTCTTAAATAAATGCATGCACTCAACGTGATTTAATAACATTAAAAAAGGATTAACAATTCATTTTAAAGGTCTTCTTGTCTAGAAAATGAATTAAGCTTCTAGTTCTTTCATTTGATACACCCTCACTTCCCTTCAAAAGGTCACTTCTTTCATCAATGGAAAACCAATCTTTTTATATCGGGTGAATGACCCGATATAAAAGTACTACTTTTATATTCTCACAAGTACTACTTACCTTCCAGTTTCCTTAGCATATGAAACTACCTTAGCATATTCATTCATGTGATCAGTATAGAAGTCACTGTCATGTAAGACATAGGGTACAGTGCTACATTCCAGTGATTATTAGAACAAGATTATATACCCATGAAAGATTTAAAATCATCCCAGAATCTGGAAGTTACTATTGAATAATTCTATCCTGGACAAGACAATCGTTTTCCCAGAACGTCATTTCAGTAAGGATCAAGATTCAGCCCTACAGATGTGCCATCAAATTAAGTTAGATAATTATCTATGTTGTAGCCAAACCTCTGATGAAAATATGGGAGGAGGAAATTCATTTAATAATTATAAGACTATATTTGATTTCTGCCCAGAATCCTCAAAGCTGATTTTAGACTTGATTAAGAAAATAATTACATTTTTAGGATGAAATTAATTACCTGGGTCACCCAAGATATGCACCAGCCTTAGTTAGGAAATCATGCGAGGCACTTTAGAAAACAGCATTAGCAAAAAATCAGCCTTCCCAATATATAACAATCTCAAGGCATTGTGAAACCCGAAAAAGTAACATATGCATACACATATCCTTTTTACTTTTAGGGTTGCTAATATCGGAACAATAATTTTTATGAGCTTTTTTAATTTGAAAAGGTACATCTGACAATTGCTAACATGGGATGTCATGTAAAGCCTCATGGTCTGAAACATTCTGTGCTGTTTTGATTTCATTCTCTGCTTTTATATATTTTTGGAAAGTTTTCCTATGTTATGTTTTAATTATCGGTTGCTTTATTGCTGTATTTGATATGATGAAGTCTAACAAATTAGAATTAGAATTCTTTGTTGGCCAACTGTGATTAGACACACAAGGAATTTGACTCTGATGCATAAGCTCTCAGCGATGGTGGGATTCAAACCAGTTCTTTGCCCTAATGATTTCTTCCAACAACCAGTTCACCAAACTGCTCAGAAAGTTAACAACCAGTTCTCCCGGCGTGGTGCAAACTGGCTGAATCCCACAACTGGCTCTCAGTGTACATACAACAATAGATCATTAAAATAATGATAATCATCAAAATAATTTGAAAACAAAAAAATATTCTCCCTAATATATTTACTTTCTTCAACCTACAATGACACCCTTTTTTCTTTTAATGATTTAATATTAAAAAGTTATATAGGTAAGTCCTCACCTAACGACTGGTTGCTTAGCTACCTTTCAAAGTTACAATCCATCCAAACAATGAAAATTACAACCTGGATGTGTACTTTGGATAGCTGGGCTCTCTCCTCTGTCATGTGATCGAACTTTGGGCAGTCAGGATCACAGCCACATTTATGGCCATTTGCACCACCCTACAGACACATGACGGCATATTACAGCGATGGCGAACCTTTTTTGGCTCACGTGCCACAAGTGGGGGGAGCGCGGGGGGTCATGTGTGGGCATGCCGCACCCATAATGCAATGCGCGATCCCCCAGTGTGCATGCGCGCACAACGCCCTCCCCCCCCATTTTTACATCTTTTTTTGCCCTCCCCAGGCTCCAGAGGCTTTATAGGAGCCTGGGGAGGGCGAAAAGAGCCTCCCCCGCTCCCCCCGGAGGCCCTCCGGAGGCTTCAGAGACCGTCCGGAGGCTTCCCTGAAGCCTTCGGAGCGCTTAAAACCACCCTCCGAGCAAACCAGAAGTGACTTCCGGGTTGCTCGGAACGTCGTTTTAAGTGCTCCGAAGGCGTCAGGGAAGCCTCCGGACGGTCCCTGAAGCCTCCGGGGGGGGGGGGAAGGCTCTTTTCACCCTCCCCAGGCTCCTATAAAGCCTCTGGAGCCTGGGGAAGGCGAAAAATAGCTTTTAAAAAGGTGAACTCAGCTGGCCAGCACGCGCATGTGCGCTGGCCAGCTGACAGGGCAGTGCCTCGCGTGCCCTGACAAATGGCTCCGCGTGCTACTTGTGGCACGCGTGCCATAGGTTCACCATCACTGGCATATTACAACTGTTTTGCTAAAAACCAGCACTTATTTCTGTTTTTTTTTTTTTTTTTTGCAAAACTCCACTCATAGTGAACCATTGGTTCATTTAACATCCAGGGGATTTGCTTAATACCCATGTTCACTTAATGCCTAAGAAGTTTGCTTATTGCCTATGGCATTCGCTTAATGACTGTGAAGTAGCTCCATGCCGAGGTTACTTCTAATGCTCCAAAGCACATGCACAGTAAAAAAGCTGCTAATCATTTGCTAATTTAGATCAATATACCATCATGAACTTGAAAAGGAATCAGATTATTTGATAAGCATAACCAACTGGTTACTTCTGTGAAACAGTCTTGGGAAATTTATATAAATTCAATAAATAAACAAACAAGCAAGCAAGCAAGCAAGCAAGCAAGCAAGCAAGCAAGAGGTACTTACAGGAGTATGTAATATTCATTTTTAATTATAGCCTTTTAAATGTTTGTTAAAATGCTACTTGATCTCTAAGTGATAGGATTAACAAAACAGATTTTGCATAGACTGTTTCATGGAAAGGTTATGAAAAATATTTAGTATTACTTTATTTTTGTTCCTTTAAAAAAAAGCTTACCTATATATTTCTTGGGAAATACAGTCATAAAGTTCCTCAGCAGTAAATTTTGTACTATTATTTACCTATGAATTGAAAAGACACCAACTTACTAATGTAGGAAAACTCATTCTCAAATACTAATGTTATATACTGGAAATTGTTTGTTGCTATAATAAAAGCAAATAAAAGCTTCAGATTTGTTAAAAAATTAATATTATGAATTGGCCCACAGATCTTATACCAGTATTAACACTGTAGACAGCAACATCTGCAGCAAAAGAATTTGATGGAAGACAATTTTCGCGAATCCTGAGGGTTTGAGAAAGCTTCCCCTTTCTGATAATCTTAATGCATGTGCAAATGCTGTTTGCAGTGGGAAAAGAATGGCTTAATCAAGATTGTGGGAGGATCTCATATAAGCTTTTGTCAGGTGTGAAGGATCAGGGCCATATGTTAAGTTGCAGCACAGATTTATTCAAACCTATACACAAGAATCTAGTCTAGTAACAGTCAGCACTAAATTGGCACTAGATAAAAGTCAACGGAATTCAAAGTGGGGGGGGGCAATTTGGTCATTTCTGGCAATACAAGGACTCTAAACTGATGACAAGTTTAACTCTGCCTACTCTTCTCCTACAGCTTTGATTAGTAAATCAGTGCTAAGCCAGACATGCATTTTATTAATTACTATGTAACTATGTAACTTCCTCCCCATATATTTTTGCTCTGTTTGAACCAGAGCAACTCTTTTGTACCCAAGGGACATTGGGAAAGAACATTTTTTAAATTTGAACACAGAAGATATGGCCTGTCATGTTCTGAAGTCATAAGAGGGAATTTAATGTAATCATTCAGAGCAAAATGGGTGCCCTAAGTTTTGCATATTTAAAGTACTTATTTTTCTGATTAACCTTGCCCAAATGATTAATAATTTTGTCTTGTCAAATTCGAGGGTACTTTGTACAACAAATGAGTCACCAACTCTCACCCATTTATGACTTGATAACCAAAATGGCACTTTCATTAGACTACAATTTAACAGGCACAATATATTCAACAAATTCGTAATACAGAGAGTGAAGTGCATTTAGGTTATGGTGTAGGCCTTTTCAAAGTACTTACATGAACCTTAATTTTTTTGAAAATGTGTACCAGACTTCTTTGAAATCTTTATCCAAAATTTCTGTCTTTTCTATCATAAACAATTTAACAACAACAAACACACCAAACACTTGAAAATTATAACTCACCTCATTATTAGTTAAGAATCTATACAAGGCCCAAACATCTTGAAAGCTACTATTTGGCACTAAGACTCTAGGAAAAAAGAAACAGAGACAGAAAATTAAAGGATTTTTAACATGAATGTTAAAAATGTTATAGCATACTCTCTTATCCAACAATTTTATACATATATAAAGATAGATAAGAGGTTTAGATTCTAAAACCTAACCTAATCCCAGAAAACACTAGTCAGAAGGTGAAATGGTAACTTTGTACATATTTATACTGTCTACCTTATGTTGCTACTGTTGGGCAAGAAATAAATATATCACTTACTTTTATTATATTTTAATCTCTATATTATCTATGTGTCAAACTGGGTGATCTGCCATGGACCAGTAGACTTGTGCAGGCAAACTAAGTAGCACAGCTCAGAGCGGTCTCACTCTGCCAGTACAAGGCTAATCAGTATTATTTTCACAATTATCATCTCTAACTGTTTGTGTCTTATTTGAGGACACCAAACCACAAACTGAACCTGACTCAGGCTCTGTGCAATGTAAAAACTGGATAGCCTGTTCAGTAACTATTAACAAGCAGAACCACTAATTATATTGTAGGGGCTGATCAATCCTAAAAAGAGGGAAGCTAAAAAGCAGTTGGCTGTTTGAAGGGGAAAGGGGAAAAGCTATTTATGAAATAGCTGATGGAGAGACAGGATTTACTTAAAACAAGCAGACCTGGATTGCTCTTTAAGAGCTAATTCCTTAAATGCTGCAAACTGGTCTTAAGTAACGTTTACCTCCTTAATCCAACCAGAAAGAAAAACATAACAGGAATTTATTTTGCCTAAGGTCGGAAGAATGCCCAATAACTAACATATTTGAAGGCAATCCATTTTTGAAGAAAAAACCTGCAGCACTAGGAGATACTTTGGGGACTTCTTCAACAGTTAGTCAAGGGTCACACTGAAGAACCCATGAAATGCATCCAACAAGTAGTCCTTGTTGAATGACCGTTCATTCAGTGGCTATTCAAAGTTATGAGAGCACTGAATGGGAAGGACCATTCCTCATTAATTCCAGCTGTTGTAGTGCTCTGTATCATTTGATTGTGATTTGGGTGCTTGGCAACTAGCTTGCAATTATGGCAGTGGCAGCATTCTGCAGTCACACGATTGCCATTGGTTATCTTCACTGCTGGCTTCTGACAAAGTCAATGGAGAAGCCAGATTCATTTAACCACTGTGTTACTAACTTAACAACTGCAGTGATTCACTTAACAAATTTGACAAGATGAGTTGTACAATGGGGCAAAACTCACTTAACAAGGGTCTTAATAACAACAGAAATTTTGGGCTCAGTTGTGGTCGTAGGTCTACCTATAAACAATTTTCATCATTTGGCCAAACTAGACAGTATGCATATATGTAGCATAAGTGATGCCTGATCAGGATGCTAAAGCAAGGCATGTTGGATTGCAAAAATAGCTGGCATGGGAGATGAAGCCCAGGAAACAAGACGGGCATTATAGAAACTGCTTGGAAGTGTCTAAGAGTTGTAAACAATTATGGAAAGCAGTACCGTAGAGTGCTTCCTCCCAAAATCAGGACAAGGGAAGGAGAAAGCCTCATATATTTAGATCAGGGGTTCCCAACCCACGGCCCACTACTGGGCCGTGGCCTATTCAGAATTGGGCTGTGTGAGCGACGGACCAGCATGCACCCTGCTTGACTTGCTCGAGCACTGGGCTTTGTGCAAGTTGAGCTGCATATGCATGTACCTGCCAGCCACTCACGTGGCCTGGTTCCCCCACCTTCCAACTCGGGACCACTGCACTAGATATCTGAGCCAGAACTACTGAGATAGCTGAGAGGTTTAGCAAGATTTACAGGAACAACACTCATTATCTAAGTCTGATCAGCTTTCTGATAGGGATAATTGTTGTTTAGGTTACTACGTGGTTCTAACTGAAGTGAATACATTCCTGTAATATTTAATAGCAATGAGCTAATTTTCTAAATTTTCAAGGATTACCCATCT
Organism: Natrix helvetica; assembly: GCF_964273705.1. Classification (NCBI taxonomy): domain Eukaryota; kingdom Metazoa; phylum Chordata; class Lepidosauria; order Squamata; family Natricidae; genus Natrix; species Natrix helvetica. Next base: position 69,582,737 of record NC_138549.1, on the reverse strand, counting down.
CGAGAACCCATTCCTGGAGCCTGTATATGAATCCCAGAATATTTGCATGGCAGTAGGTATAGAAAATAAGTACAGTCAAGAGAATAAGTACAGTCTACATCACATACTAATCAATATACTTGTTGATATGCAAAAGCTATGTTTAATGGCCCTGTCATATAACATCTTGCCTTATGTGATGTTAGTATCACTGTATTAAAAATGGGCAACTAAGGCCCTTGGCAATTTTATCTGGAATCTAGAGAATCCTAAAAATCCTCACCGTTGCTTCACATTCATTCTGTGATCAGTTACTGCTCTCTTATGGCTTTTCATGTTTTTCAATTGACTGAGAAAACACTAGGTTATATCAGAGCCACACACACTATTCAGTTCATGGATACTCACTGCTGAATTCCAGCAAGAATTTCATTCACTGTGCCCATTAATTTCTGCAGTCCCATAAAAGCTTCTTGAAACGAAGACATATTCGAAGTTTGGGGTATTGCATTAAGGTCTACTTTTTGGAAAATTTCAAAACTAAAAAAAAAGAGTAATGTTAAAAAATTAATTAAACATTGACATGGACTCATTTTCCCCCACTGCAATCCAATCACACCAAATTTGCCAAAAACTACTGTATACAGACATGAATTTTTTTTCGTAACTGATGATCCCTAACCCAACCTCTGTCTAAATCACAGCAGTCAAGAGACTTCCCTCCAAAGTATTAAGTAACAAGGCCTAAATGATATCACACACTTTAAGATTCCAGTCAAAACAAAGTGTCTAGGAGAAGGGAAATATTTTAACATTTCCAGGGCATGTTTGTGCTATAGTAGATATAAGTGGAGGAAAGCCCCCAATGGCTGGCTAAAAAGAGGGAAAAAGTCATTCTTGGAATGACTAGTTCATTATGTGTGAAATCACTTGCAAAATGATAGAAAGCAAACCACTCTTTCCAATAATTAAATAGCAATTTTGTGGCAGAGACCCTTGTAGGCAGTGAGGTGGACCAGAAACACAAAATGACAGAAACACAAACACAGTTAGGTGAACAGTAACAGATAGCAAATACTGGACTCTCCAATATGTAAAGGACCTGCTGAAGTTTATTCTTCCCGGTCCCCTGTGTAGTCAAGGATAGGGATTTGGAAAAAAAGAGAAAGACAATTTAGAGTTTCAGCAGTCCAAACCCAAAATTCAAAGTAAAACTCAAAATATCTAATCAAAAAGTAAATGAATCATGGAAGCAGTGGTTTTAGATTCAGCTATGCACATATAAGCAAATCCTCAGCTGAGAAGTCACTGGCCCCTTTCTAAGAAAGGCTTTCCAGCATGAGAAACCAGCTCCCTTCCTCTGCCTGGATAATGAGCTGAGTATTAGTCGGTTCAGAAGAATGAGGGGTTTGGTATACAGAGCCCTAATAAGGGTAATCTAGCAAGTGTTTTCGGTGTAAGCTTATTTTTGTCATTCTCTGTTTTTTTGTCATTTTGTCATTCTATGCTTAGTAGGTCCTGAATCTGCAGGCACAGGATCCACTAAGCCCTGTGTCATACTCTGGTGCAGAGACTTACTCAGAAGGAAGCGGCTGCTTTCAAGATGGTTTCTAAAACTAGTTAATATTATGGGAGTGAATATGCAGACTATTGGTGGCAACACGATATGTAGAAATATTATTGATACGGTGCCATTCCTTTACCTGGCACTTTACTAAATTATAGAAGAAAATATTAGGCAGGTCCCACCCACAAAGAATTCACAGTTCATGCTCAGCAGTGGAGCATGTTTGCTAGAATACATGACACAAATGAACTTTTAAAATCCTGTAAGGAAAGTTTTATATTAGACTTTATTTAAAAGGATACTGGTTTGTTTTACTAAATATTGTTTTAGCAAATGGTACCTGAACACATTGATTCTGTTCCATACATTTTCAAGGACGGACCAAATTTCCTTATGTCTATTTTCTTGTGCTGAAGACTCTGTTAATGGAGACTTATCTCCTGTCTGAGTGTGTTCTGACAAAATCACATCTTCCATTTTTTCACATGTATCATTTCCCAAATTAGATTTCAAGGTATTTTTAGAATTTTCTCCTATACTTGACTCCATCTTAGGAAAACACAACAAACAAGCAGTAAGTTAGGGTTACGGTCAATTAAAATATTTGAGGAATGCCACATAATCACCATGTTAATAACAAACTCAAGAAGTTTTGTTTCCTTCTGCCATCACAAAAAAGATGTAATTCAGTTTTTCTTTATATATAATTTCATAAATTATACATGGGTAGTTCACAATGCAATTTAAAATCTAAAATTAATAAAACTTAACTTTTCTTACAGAGAAAAATGGCAATAGCAAATATTTTCAAATCCTAAAAATATAATAATTTTATAAAATCATAATAGTGATTTTCTAAGACTGAATATTTTCCAGCCAGGTCCTAGTTCACTATGCAAGCTTTTCTACCTGCTCTATTTCCAGGCTCATAAATAGAGCTCTCCTGGAGATATTTGAAAATTTCTCCTGCAAATATTTCCAAATAAGGAACTCTTTACCATACATGCCTTGGTAGTGATTTGGAGGAAAGATAATTTAGGTGCCTACTGCTTTCTAGCTGGTTGAGAGGGAGCCACTTTTCTCATTACAGGAGCAGACCCAAACCTATAAAAATATTTCTCTCTCTCTTCTCAGACAATGCAAGATATCCCTCTCTTCCTCTGCTCAACTCTTAAATTTAAAATACACTTGTGGATGCAAGATACTTTCCATCATAACTCCTCTAAATTTGGCTGCTTTTCTCCTTTTCCTTATTTTTTTGCAACCAGGACAGAGAAAAAGGCAAGAAGAGAAAGAAGGCACTACAGCTGCAATGGTGAACCTATGGCACGTGTGCCACAGGTGGCATGCAGAGCCCTCTCTGCGGGCATGCAAGCCGTCACCCAACTCAGCTCCACCGTGTGTGCCTCCTGCCTTCCAGCTGGTTTTCGGGGCTCTGCTGCACATGTGCAGGGGGGCGGGGCACATGTGCGGGGGTCACATATGCATGCAAGGGGGGTCGGGGTGCATGTGAGGGGGTCATGCACACATGCGTGGGGGGTTGTGGTGCACAGGGGGATGCACATGCATGCATAGGGGTGGGAGGAGCATGAGGCACACACGGGCATATGCACATACAGGGGGCACAGCCCCCTAGCGCATGCATTGCAATATGGGTGCGCGTGTGCACGCTTTTGGCACACAACAACAAAAAGGTTAGCTATCACTGCACTAGAGAATGAATACAAGAGAAGCCAGTAGGCTATCTTACTGAAGGAAGAAGAAAAGATTGATGGTGATGGTATGGTTGTGCTGTCATAAGCGATACCTGACTTAGGAATGGAAGCAGGGAAAGATAGTATATTAGAAACATCTGTGTCTCTTCCCTCCCTCTCTTCATGCTGTTATTCCAATCTGTCTTCTGTTGGGAACCCACAAGATACGAAGCAAGAGGGGTCAGAGCCTAAGGGCTTCTATGCTTGGAGGTTCCTCCTATATCTTCACAGTTTGTACATCACTGCTAGTACAGAAGCCAATCTTTTTTATTCAGCAGTGAAATTTGGTTCTTGTTTTATCCACAGCAAATGCAATACTAATTTCCATTTAAAAAGAAACAATTCAGACACAACTAACTTTTTTCTTTGATTGATGATAAATGTGAATGCCATCAATCTTGTAACCAGATTTATGCACTTAAAAGGAACTAGGGTTGTCAAAACTTAGCCTGGTTTACCTCTTCAACAGTCTTGAGTAATTTATTCACTTGAGCTAAAGCCCGCGAAAGAAAACCATCATAGGTGGATCTTGAACTGAACATTTCCAATAACATTTTTGACTCCCGGAGGACATTCCTCAATGTTGAATATCCAATTATTTTACCTGTGATAGGAAGTAGAAAAGAGTATTGTTCAGATCCGAAATTCTTGCTGCTTTATTATTAAAGCCCTATGAAATGGTATACTAAAATGATATGGTTATTCAAGTGTAATTGACTTTTTAAAATATGAGATGCACAATTATAAGGCTTAAAACTGGATTAATTTCTATTACTCTGCCTTGAGTTACACAATACTGTAGAGGAAAAGAAAGAGGAAGAAGAGGAAGAAAAAGAGGAAGAAGAAAAAAGAGTTTCACAGCATCATGGGCCTTATAGGCCAAAGGATGCCATCATAACATAAAAATATTGTAATAACAGCAGAAACAGAAGAGGGCAAGGAAGATCAAAAATTGGTCAGTACCAGGTGCAAATGAACTGTATGGCTTTTGGTTGAAATATCTGATTGGTCTGCATACACTCATTGCTAAGTATTTTAACAACATACTGTAAGAAGTTAAAATTGAAAACCGGTTAACATATGGCAAAATCAATCTGATAATGAAAAATCTAACAAAAGGGGCAGTACCAGGCATCTACAGGCCAATTCCTGCTTAACAACAACTTTTAAACTTCTAACTCTTATGGTAAATGATGCAGTCCAACAGCACCTAGTTGAAAACAAGCTCTTTCCATCTGAACAGAAAGGAAACCCCCTGAATAGCAGAGACACACAAGATCAACTCCCAACTGACAAGATGACTTTGGAAAACTGTAAGACAAGGATGACCAACTTGAATGTAGTCTGGATTGATTACAAGAAGGCATTCCACTCCCTGAAACATGACTCAAGTGCCAAGAAATAACAGAAATCAGTAGAAACATCAGAAGCTCTATGCAAGGATCAATAGCACAATAGAAGACACAGTTGCTGGTCAACGATGACGAACTGGGAGAAGTTAGCTTCAAAAGAGGAATGTTTCAAGAAGGCTTACTCTCACCTCAACTATTTGTCATTACATTTATTCCACTGTCAACAATGCTGAAAAGGCCAAACCGTAGCTATTGAACATCAAGAACATTTGCCAGGTTATTCCACCTCCTTTACATGGGTGATCTGAAGCTGTATGGCAAAACACTATCTGGAATAGAATTGCAGCTCGGCACTGTCCATATATACAGCCAAGATGCTGCAGTGGACTGGCAAACATGCCACCCTGGGAAACATACCAGCAGGGGATAAAATGGTGAAAACTGAAGGAATCAAGATGGAAATAGTCTCAACGAAGATAAGTAGAAATTTTTTGGATCAGGAGTCTCTGTACTCAGTCATTCAAGCTCTGGTCATCTCATACTTGGACTACTACATGGTGCTGTTCTTGAAGAGCATTTGGAAACTTCAACTGATGCAGAGTGCAGTGGTGCGCGCAGTCTTGGGGCCCCCTAGAATGGCCCATGTTAGTCCACTAGCTGCCAGTCTGCTTCTGACTGCAATTCAAGGTGTTGGTTATTATTTATACAGACTTGCATGACATGGATCATGGTTAGTTGAGGAATTGTGCCACCTGTATGGGATAGGCCTGTTCCACCCATCCAAGTACAGAAGGCATGGTATAGATCCTGTCCTAAAGGAATTACTGCTGGCAGCATCCAGGAGAAGAGCCTTCTGTGCTGTGGCCATGCCTTTTGCTATCTCTTGAGGTGAGATTGGCTCTCACCCTCCTGACTTTCTGCAAGAGCCTGAAGACCTGCCTCTGCCATTTCGCCAGGGGCCTCAAGGCAGGGACTACCATGCTGGAGGTGGATGATTCCACCTCCCTTGCTTCTTCCCTTGTCATGTTTTAATTATAATTTTGTATTCTTTTGATAATAATTTTGTATTCTTGTTGTTACAGTTTTGCCACTTTTGATGTTATAGGTCAGTGGTCCCCAACCTTTGCGACTTGGTAGCCCATATTGGGGGGGAGGGGAACCGAGCCACACGAGCGACTGGTTGACACATGCATGCACAGCTCAACTTGCACAAGTTGAACTGTGCGTGCATGTGCATGCGCTCATCCTGCTGCTTCTGCAAGGACAGCTGTGTGCTCGTGCATGCTGGTCTGCTGCTCAGGCAGCCCAGTTCCAAATAGGCCACAGCCCAGTAGTGGCCCACAGTCCAGGGGTTGGGGACCCAGAATCACTTTGTGAAAAGATGGGCTGCAATTACATGTAATAAATAAATAATAAAAAAATATAAATAGGTGGGTATCCTTCAGGCTAATAATATCAAGCACACTGAAATAAAGAAAAAAAAGTTAGTAATGAATATATCAGACGAATGAAGAAAAATTTAAAGTTCAAAAACTCTGGTGGAAATACCACCAAGGCAATGAACACCTGGGCAGTTCCAGTCATTAGATATACAACTGGAATAATAGATTGGACTTAAGCTGAAGGACATGTAGTAGGAAGAGCAGAAAATAATGATGATGAATCATGCCCTTCTTTCAGGCAGCAAAGTTGATAGACTCTATTTACCAAGAAAAATAGATGGGTGTGGAATGTTGCAAGTATACCAGATAGTTGAATAAGAAAAAAGGGCATTGGGAAAATATCTGAAGGGCAATGCAAAAGATTTATTGAAGCTAATATACCAAGAAGGGTAACTGAGTTTAAAACACTCCAAACTGGCCTATAAAAGACCAAATGAAGAATAGAAAAGATACACGAAGGCAAAGTATTAGATGGCCAGTATATCAAATGGCTAGACCCCAAAATAGACAAAGTAATAGAAAGTGAAGAGGCTAAAGTACTCTGGAAGTTTAGTATTCAAATAGATAAGCATAATGTCACATAACAACCCAGACTTAATAACTGTCAATAAAACAGACAAAAAAGTCTGGATTGTGGTCTTTGCAACACTTGGAGACCAAAAAAAAAAAAAAAGAAGTATCTGGGGAAAAATGATAAAACACAAAGCCCTGCAAATAGAAGTAGAACAACCATGACAAAAGATAGCAAAGGCAGTGCCAATAGTGATAGGCACCTTGGATGCAATCCCAAAACATATGGAGCACCACTTGAATACCATTGGCATTAAGAAAACCATCATTAGCAGGCCTGGCATAATTACAACTGTCCCTCCTGGCAAATGTATTATTATCTGGTTATCTTAGGGGTTTTTTAATTTGTTGTGTCTGTTTTAGGGATTTAAAACTTATATTTATATTAGCTTTGTACAGTTCTTTTAATTGCATTTTAACCTCCTCCAAACTGTACATATTTAATTTTTATTGTATTTTGTGATATTCTCTATGGACTGTACACCGCCCCGAGTCCCTTCTGGGAGAGGGGGCGGTCTAGAAGCACCAAATATAAATAAATAAATAAATAAATAAATAAAATCATCAATCAAGTGTAAAAGGCAACTTTACTTGGAACAGCTTATATCCTGTGGCAGAATCTTTGATATTGTTAAATTAGAACATCCATCTATCCCAAATTCTTGGGAGGGATTCAATAGGTGCACAAAAATGCAAAATCCAGACTAGACATCTGGCAGACTGTGCAACCAACTATAATCAATAATAATAAAAATAAAGCAAGCTTTATATTTTTTTACTACTGATGACTGTGCCCTTTTGATCTAAGTAATTTCACATATTAATATAAACACTCCTACCTTTACAAAGATGTACATAGAGATATTCAATAGTTGAAAAAAGGCTTCTTGATATAAATTGTCCAAAAACAGCCATCCAGTGTTTTTTGTAACACTCTAATACATTTGCTAATGTCCAAGGGGGTTTATGATATACTACCTAAGAAATAAAAATAATTTACTAGCCAGATTTCAGTATCTTTTTTAGAAACATGCCACCTACATCAGCTAGGATACTAGTAATTATATCAATGCCTCCCTATTTTGACAAACAGACAAGATATATAAAATAAATGATAGAATCTGATTTTGGAATGGGGTTAGTAATACCACCTAATACCGTCTCTTCTGATACTTTATTTTTTTCTTTAGAGACAAATTATATCAGAGGGACTTCATTTCATTCTGAGAGTATTTTACAATAGCTTGTAACCTCTCATTATATCACGATTGTGAAGCTATGAAGGGTTAACAAAATGTCAAGGTTTTATAAGACAAGATACAAATATATTAAGATAAGACTATTAGCATGCCATGTAATGCAAAAGGCAAAAAGATGGAATTGAGGATAAAATTCATCTTCCTGAGATTTTCAGATTTTATTTAAACTATGAAGGTGTCATTTACATCACTGACCTAAATCAGCTGTCACAGATGGCTAAAAGAAGCTGGCAGAATTTTGCCAGTCATGGAGAATCAGGAAATCTGAAGAGCATTTAAACAACAAGCAAATCTGGCATTAAGATTGCAAATTTGTAATAGATGTTAAGCGATTTGCTCATTTTGCTTACGTAAGCAATGGGATTCAGTTTTTTATGGCACCCTAATTTGATGTTTCAGATTATCTAAAATCCAAAATACACTAAGCATGAAGATAGATTTTTGAGGAAGGTTTCAAAGGTTTTACTTCTGCACTGTTGTTAGAGCTTAGCATTTTAATTATTTTTAAACACATATTTTTTAAAATGCGTATGACCTTTGCAGGCATTCCCATGCCCATGTGAACAAATGTCGAGCACTTGGCAATCAGCATGTATTTATGACAGGTGTACTGTCCCAGAATCATGTGAAACTCCAGACTTCCAGTGAGGCAATCTAGCATCATTTCTTGGTCTTCTGTTTTTCCTAATTCTTTGCAATAACCATGATCATTGCCAAGCAGATTTGCTCCCCTGGACAGAGTTTGAGGTATTGTCTTGTTTTGGCTTTTTTTTTTTTTGCCCCCCAAATCCTCCCCTCTCTACCCTACACTCAGGAGGTGAGTTTAAAAAAATTAGTAACATCTGATAGGATGCTCTTTAATGTATGTACATTTGAAAATTATGTGCATGCATCCAAGTTGTATCAAGATGGATGGCAGGGCTTGGGTCATGTCTCGGTGTCCTATGAAAAGGGGAATTTACTTTAGAAAAACAGAAAGAACAGGTCAGAAAGCAAACCATTAGCTGACCGTGCTCCTTATTCCTCTCCAGACTCACACCTAATTTAGGGAATTGTATACTGACTAAACAAGGAATGACAGTTAGAACAAGAATTGGTTAAAGATAATTTAGATAATTGTTCTCATTCTGCACCCATCATGAGAAGTGTATTTTGAATTAACAGCCCCAAGCTGTATAGCAATAATGGCTTATACATGCAGAAAATTCTGCTGCAAAATGGAAGCATTCTAATGGAACTTTCAGTAGAAGCTCTTAAAGTGACTTGAGGATACTATACCAGAGCCTTACATGGCAAATGTGCCAACAAGATTCATTTCAAAATTTGATACTAAAAGATCAACTACAGGAGAACAGCATTTAAATATAAAATATACAATCTAAAAATATTAAACAATTTGCTGTATGCCAAAAAGTGAAAATAATGTTGTGAAATTGTCATCATAAAAAAAACAAAAGGGGGGGGGGGGGAGAAGGAACCTATCGGTCTTGTGGCTAGCACAAACAGTCCTAACAAATGATCCTTGCCTTTTCTGCTTATAGAAGGAGCAGGATGCCTACCTGCCCCCAAATGCAACAGGAATTCCTAATAATATATAATAGGCTATAACTAAAATTGGAGTCAGAATGTACATAAGTAGGTAAGTATAGGTAAGAACCACTGATGCATTACACATGACTTCCCTAATTGGAAGACCTATATTTCTTTTGAATATTGGAAAATATTCACCTCAATCCAAAGATCTCCAAAAGCAATCTTCAATTCAGTTTCTAAAATAGAAGATAAAACATCTCCCAAGCTTTTTTCCATATCAAAAATAATTTCTGAAAGACGATTAGGAGAAGTCTTTTCAGTCTTCTTGGGGTATTTATCTGTTCGTGAGCAAAAGCAAGTTTAATGTTTCAATTCAATTACAGTTCCAGTGCATTAGGTATAAACATTATGAGGCCCATAAGCATCCTTTGTATCTGAGAATAGATCCATGTTGTGAAAGGAGGTGCAGGCTGGTGCTCTGTTCAGACTGTTTTGTATGTCAACACAACTTTTTCCTTTGAAAACTGAAGCACTTCCCAATCCTGTTGAATAATACCCTGATAATCACACTGCCCAAATTCTTCCAAATTGAAATTAGAATTAGAATTCTTAATTGGCCAAGTGTGATTAGACACACTAGGAATTTGTCTCTGTGCATAAGCTCTCAGTATACATACAACAATAGTGATAGTGATCATTATCATAGAAAACTGCTATATTCAAATAATCTGTGATAATTTCTCTATTTGCATAACAAAACTCTTCAGTAGTTCCTTAACTGAGGAACTATACTGACCTCAAAATATAAATTATTTATCCAACTAATTCATTGCAACTAGTCTGATAAACTTTCAAGTGGTTTTTCCCCTATACTTAACTACCATTTCTTTAGTCCCTAACAGTCATTTAGAACAGCGCCCCACAGCCTTTCCACCTTTGTGGACTGTCAGCGGAAGTGGGGGGTTGAAGGGATGGTTCCGCCATTCATCCGCCATTTCCGCAGCTTGATTCTGAATGGGCCATAGCCCGGGGGGGTGGGTTGGTTGGGGACCCTTAATTTAGAGGCACAAAAACATTAAGTCAATTAAGTCAAGAATTTTCATCCAGCTGGAAGTACATTTTAACATGGCATATACTTTAGGATAATGGTGGCATTTCATCAGTGATGATTAATTGGAAATAGTTATTTTATGACTTTTTTAAAGCTATTTTTCAGTTTTAGATTGCAAAATCTTACATTTACCTGGAAATAAACCACACAGAATTCAGAAGCACTTACTCAATTGTCTTGTAAGGCAGTAATGTCATGCAAATTTATAAAGTAAAGAAAAACCAACCTTTTCCCCACTTGTTATTGGTAGTATCTTCACTAATAATTGTGCCCTTTGGAGTCATTTTCTGGAATGCAACAACCAAATCTGCTTTACTGCATGCCTTTATTTCACTCACTAGGGCTTTGTTGCACAAATTTTTATCATCCCTATGAAGTAAATACAAATAAACACATCTAGTTTTATTTACCTGGGAAAAGGAAGACAATTCAATGTATCCATAACACTGAGCGATATAATGAATATGATTTTGGCTTAGATGATTGAACATTAAATACATATAGTCAATGAACTATGACTTAAAATATCTTATCTCTGTGTTACATGAGCTGGTGAATCTCTCAATACCTGCATGAAGCCATTTTAAAATAAACTTTCCACAAGCAATTGTGGAAGTTGAACTTGCAAAATTCTGTTTTCAAAGAGTTAGAATTCTGGAGGCTCTAATTGGAAAAAACTCCTCCCCTTTTACTTAGAATCCCCCTGAATTCCTACATAAGCGTATGTTTGGATTGTCTGAAACAGCAATATAGTACTTGTTCTTCAGTGAAATGAAAGGCAATAGTTCTAAAACAAAGTATTATTTCTAACAACAATCTTCTAACTTCTTTGTCTGAGAAATAGTCATCTCCAATTAAAAAGTGTATATGATGACAACTTGCCATTATATGACACCAATCTACATACTGGTAGTCCTTGTTTTACCAGCATAATTACAGCCAGAATTTTCATTCCTAAGGCAATTGTTAAGCAAATAACTACAGTTAAATGACTCACACAGTTGATGTTGCTTGTCGGAAGCCAATGGAGAAGGCAACAACTGGCAATCACATGACTCTGGGATACTGTAAATCTTATAAATACATGCTGCTCTCCAAGCACTCACATTTTGACTATGAGATCATGGAGATGCTACCATGGGTATAATAAGTGCGAGGGCCAATCATAGGTCACTTTTTCTTCAGTGCCATTATATCTTTGAATCAGTGGTGGGTTCCGGCAGAGACTACTGCTGGTTTGCTCAGGGATGCGCTTGATGTGCGCCATGCACTCATGTGCAATACAACTAAAATTGCTCTGTGCATAAGCAAAAAACAAGATGTCAGCGCCTATGGCGCCACCAGGAAAACCAGTTCAGGGATGTGGCAGGCCTTGTCGCTGCCAATTCCAACGACCCAGGCCACCAAGCTACTACCAGATCAGCCGAACCGGTCCAAACTGGTAGGAACCCACCACTGCTTTGAACGGTTATTAAATGACTGGCTGTGAGTTGAGGACTACCTGTAGGTCCCAAGGTGTTTTTAAAAGGGGATACTGCTGAGAAAAGTCAGTAACTGCATTACTTTTTTAAAAAAAATGTATTTAAAATGATTGTGCCCTTATTGCCCTGTCAATGAAATTGAGATCCTCCAGTGGAAAGCTACACCAAAAACGTACGTCAGCAAGATTACTTCAGCTTGAGGATAGAGATTCTGATACTGAAGGCAGCATTGTAACACACGATCATCATTGTTCTCAGTACTGAAACTTTCTGAAAATTTAGAAACAAGAGATTACAGTGTCATGTTCTAAAAGAATTGGCTGATGAACAAACAGCAATAGCACATCAAGAGGCAAGAAAAATATTTTATATTTATGGCATTCTTCATTTACAATTACCCTGATTGAGCTCTGTCTTGGGAATAATGTAACGTAATGTAACGTTACACAATGTAGTGCAAGAGTGAAGCACCAATACTCAGAAGGAAACATTACACAATGTAGTGCAAGAGTGAAGCACCAATACTCAGAAGGAAACACAAACTTGACCAGAATAGAGATTACCTTCTCAATTAATTGCACCAAATATAGCTCGTGATTATGATTGTTATATTGTATTTGAAATAGACAGCAGCTCATTTTGTTGACTAAGTCATGATTCACAATAATAACAGACAAAATTAAAACCATTACACAAAACCCAGAGAGCGTAACACTCTTATCCCAAATGCACATTCACTCAACTCTCATCCTGGTTCAATGTCTAGGGAAAAGTCAGATCTTCAAGGCCTTCTGGAAGTTTAAGAAGATAGCAGCCTTCCAAATCTCAGGGGATAAGCCTCCTGATCATATGTTGATTATTTCAAAGACATATTGCTCTAAAGCAAGGGTGTCAAACTAGCGGCCCATGGGCTAGATGAGTCACACACTGGCCATGCCTACCTCCCGTTTAGCAAAGGGTTAAAAAAGGCACGATAGTCACATGACGTGATGTCACGAGTTTGACACCCATGCTGTAAAGCTTCAAATGGTACAAAAATGTAGCAACAACTCCATTGCATGGTACCATGATCCTGTTATGCCTATACAGACAGATGGTGCTGCTTCTTATCATGTTTAATTTCAGGTATTGGTTTAAAGCACTAAGCAACTTAGGGCCAAGTTATTGAAAAGACTGATATAATAGATGTTAAAAGCTGTACTACTTCAGCCTTCTCTTGATGTGACCGCATGTATTTACTGTAGAACTGATGCACAGTTTCTATGTCTCTTTTAAAAAAAAACATTAAGATACATCTCTTCCACATAGTTTCTTTTATTATTTTGAATAACAATATTCTTGCTGTCTTATGTATTTTACCTATCTTTTAAATTATCTCTTTTTAAAATTTAATTCTCTTCTTTCAGCCACCATAAGCAGTTGGAGAAATCATAAAATGCTGCTACTGTTGCTGACAACAATGCTAACCTAATAAAAATGAATTGCTTCCCCTGAACTAATTTATACTTGTGATTTATTTTATTTAGCACTTGGCCAAGAGCACTTTGTAATGAGCAGTAAACTCCAAGACCCTTACTACTTGTGTTTCACTGTTTCTTAAGTCTTTGGCACCCACAAACATTCTTAGGAGGAAATTATAGTAGGTCTAGAAAACTAATCCTTTAATTTGAGTCTTTCCTTGCACCTGCTGGTCGATGGAGAGAATCAATCATTTTGTAGATCTATCCATACATCACAATTAGGAAGGCGGGTGGCCAAAGGATGGTCTTAGGAATTGCATCACTGACTTCATAGCAAGCAGCCAATATTTGGCATTATTTTAGACAAGAGAAAGAAAGAGGCATAAAAAATTCATCCTCAATATTTTCATTTCTGATGGAATAATTTCTGTTGGAATGGGGTTTATTACCAAGTAGTGCACTTATTGAAGGTCTTAGAGATCTAAGAATAAGAATAAAATTGTGACCATTTCTACAATGACTTACGTGTTTTTTGAGAAGCAAGCTGCATGGATTGACCCCACAACTTTGGATCTTGATTTTTCAGGCAAGTATAGATGAAGTGAACTGCAGGGATTGCTTTTTGACTAACGTTTGCCAATATCTTCCCCCGCTTTAAGTTGTCCAATTCTTGCAGAACTACCCAGGGAATTAATAGCAAAAATCTGCCTATGCCTAATTAGGAGAAAAATAGCATTTTTGTCAAAAATTATCAAAGTTCTTAAAAGAAAAAAATGCATTTGTGAAATCCATGTGGTTGCATCTCAATATTCCTATGCAAAAGATTCCCTTAATCCACATTTTCTAAATTTATTCTCTAATTTCCAAATCCCTGTCTTATCTGTTGATTCCCATAATTATAACTTCCAGAGAAATGAAAAAAAACTGTTTAGCTTCAAAATATTTTTTGTGTGTGTTTGGATTTATTTATTTTTTGACAGTTGCCAGATGCTTTATGTTTTCTTGAAAGTCTGGGAACAAAATGAAAACAAACTAACAGGTAATCATTACATTTAAAACAATCTTCCTCAGGTACAAAGCCAAATAGATGAAAAACGTAGCATCATGAATATGAATATATAATTTAGAAAAAAATTGGTGAGGCATCTTACCATTCTCAATTTTGTCTACTGTTAAATTTCCTTTATTCAATTCAAAACTCAGGCCACTGTAAGATTTTGCTAAATTAGATTTTTAACTAGTTCAGTAATCTATTACTTCTCTTTAATTTTATCAAAAAAGAAAACTAACTGTTAAATAAATGCACTTACACTGATTATTTTCAATCCAGAAAGGATAGTGTTATGACCAGAAATTACAAGTTTTCCACAACTCAGCGTCTTTCTTACAGTTCATTTAGTGACTGTTCAAAGTTACAATGGCACTGAAAAAAGTGATTTATGATCGTTTTTCAGAGTTACGACCTTTGCAGCATCCCCATGATTGCGATCAAAATTATGATGCTTGACAACTGGTTCATACCGTTTCCCCGAAAATAAGACATACCCTGCTAATAAGCCCAATTGGGCTTTTCAGAACACGCGCCCTAATAAGCCCCTCCCCAACTATTTAAGCACATGCGCAACTGGTCCCCGCCATTACCACTGTACCACCTACTGGTACAGCTTGCGGGGCAAAAAGAGGGCTCGCCACAAAAACAGCGGCAGGCGAAGCAAAGTGCTTCCACCTCCCGCCCTTCCCTCCCATGCAAAAAGAGCCCGCTGCAAAAACAGCGGCACCCCCTCCCACCTGTTCCTTCTCGCGCAAAAAAACACAGCCCACCCCAATGATAAAGGCAGCCTGCCTGGTTCCCTTCCCTGCTGTCCCTTTAGCGAGGGGTGGCAGGTGGGGGGGGGAAAGAGGGAGAAGCGAGACGTGCGTCCTAGCGCTACCAGAGACTGACAGCTCCACTGCGTTCCTCGCGCTTTCGCCATTGAATCCCCTTGTAAAAAAAAACTTGCGAGTTGAACTCATGAGGTTTTTTTTACAAGGGATTCAATGGGCGAAAGGGAGAGGAACACAACAGACCTGGAAAGGTAAGAGGCGCACCTCGCTTCTTTCCCCCCACCACCTGCCACCCCTCGCTAAAGGGACGGTGGAGAAAGGAACCAGGCAGGCTGCCTTTACCATTGGGGCGAGGAGGGCGGTGTTGGACCGCGAGGCATGCCTCTTATCTTTCCAGCTTCGTTGCGTTCCTTGCCATTGTGTTCAGGGAAGCCCCTAATAAAAAAAGCCCCTTCTCACGATTTCAAGAAGTTTGATTGAACTCGCGAGTTTTTTTTTTACCAGCCACTTCCCTGAGCACAATGGCGAGGAACGCGACGGAGCTGGAAAGGTAAAAGGCGCGCCTCGCTTCTCACCTGCCCCAGAAAATAATAAGCCCTCCCCTATAATAAGCCCAAGGCCATATTTCGTGGGGCAAAAGAAAATAAGACCCTGTCTTATTTTCGGGGAAACATGGTATTTATCACCATTGCAATGTGCCAGGGTTATGTGATCACTTTTTGAGGCTTTCTGACAAACAAAGACAATGGGGTAGCCAGATTCACTTAACAAGTGGGTTAGTAAATTATCAACTGTGGCAAGAAAGGTCGTAAGATGAGGCAAAACTAACTTAACAAATGTCTCACTTAACAGAAATTTTGGGCTCAATTGTGGTTGTAAGTCGAGGACTACCTGTATTAGCATATAATTTCCATTGCTAAGATGACACTGGTAATGATTATGAGAGGATGAAAGTTAAAGTATTTCTTGACTACAAGATTGCAGAGTGTTTACAGAATGAGCTTTGCAATATTATTTGTGCAAGTCATGATTTACTTTGCTTGGCATACAACAGGTGGAAATGTGTGTACATGGACCTGCAAATTACCAGAGAAAGTTCTGATAAGCAGCTACACAAGCCTTCCATATGACATGCCTGTTTTCAATGTTTTGAAGAGGGCTGATCCTAACAAGCTTTATGAAACTTGTTTTAAATGACTTCACAATTGTTTGTTGAATCATAATACACAATATTCTCCAAGCATGTGAGACACTTAGTGAGCATGCTGTTATAAAAGTAAGGCAATAAAAAAGCTAGCTCTTTTTGTTTGAAATCAAACTGATCCACCATCTTTTAACTTTGAGCGATGTCTGCTACTTCAGTACATTTTGTACCATGAGTGGTCAATAAGGAAAATAATAAAATTTACAGCTGCTTACATCATATCATGTTATATTGCTTTATTAAAGGTAATTTAAAAGAAAAAAAGTCTAAAGTTGTTCATGAAATGGTCTGCTATAATATTTGGGGGTGAAGTTTAGTTTTCAGATTGAAAAAAGATGTGGCAGGTAATAGTCAAGCAACATATTTCAGGTAAGATGTACTTGATCAAGGCTTGTTACCGAGATAAATCCACACATACCTGGGATATTTGCATTCTTCAAAGATTTGATGAATGTCAAATGGCTGATCATTATATTAGTATCAATCACAATCAAAGTATTCAACCCAGAGAAAATATCTATTAGAAAAGAAGAAGAAAAATATAATTCAATAAGTGGCTTTATCTTTCATTTATTTTCTTCTTCCCATTGCCCTGTTAATGGAGAAGCAGCAGAAAACACCTGACACAGATAAGCTTACTAGAGGATATATGTGATTCATCGTCTGCAAGATCTATTTCCATGCAAGTTAACTCTCCACAAGCCTGCACGACAGGCAGATCCATCTTCTTCTCAATACGAGCTGCATGCAAATCTTCTACAATCTGCATCTATAAAAATAATTGTAAAATCATGAGTTGAAATCTTAAGCAGGAGATAAGGATGCTGCTGTTCTTGCTGTTTTCCTTCTCTCTATAACTGTCTATCCACTGCTCCAAGTGTGTGGGTGGGTAGGAGAGAGAGGGCAGATACTACTCCTTGTCTTACTCTTTCCATCTAGGTTGTAGATGAATATGATACAGAAGGGAAAATAAATGTATAATACTAATGTTAATGAGTAAAAATTGTTCTCATTGAAAAGATTTTTCTAAAAGGTCTAACAAACCTGCATGAAACCTGTCTATATAACTTGATATATTGAGGTAAGATACTTTCTTTTTCCTAATTTTCATTTCCCTATCCACAAATTATAATTTGCACACATTTAAGAAGGGAATTAGCCAATTCAAATCCTGATTCTGTTTGACTGGAATCAAACTATTACAATTTCTCTTAACTCTATATTATTTATATTGTTTAAATAAACATGGTGACAAGAACTCCTACAGGTTTCTCTATCAAGTTCAAAATGTTAAGTTGGGACTTTTCATCCATTTTCTATCTAGCTTCTGATAGAAGTATGAACAAGTATGTTCATTCCTCATTAGTTTTAGATACTGTACCTTGACCAATGAATATATTCAGTCCCCATTAGGCTACAGCACTTTTGGATTCCTCCCAGTTATCCATTCCACCCTCCCACTCCGAGGTACATATATTTCTGTGAACTTCTGCAATGATCTCATGAGAGGTATAGATTTTCATGCATTTCTTCTGGAAATTTTTATTTGCTTCTGCTATCGCTGCTTTTGTTGTTTACATGCTTTATATTTTTATGTACTGTTTCCATTTTAAAGCTTTAATTGTGATTGTAAAGTAGCTGCAATCACTCAAGGTTTAGGTAATAAAAATCCAGTCTCTAAGTATGTGTTATTGGCATATATTAGAATGGATGAGAACAAACAGAATCAATATGACCAAAAACAAAAGAAAAAAGAAAAGAAAAAACAACAATATAAACTTTGGCTAGTATGAACTAAAAACAGCATTTAGGGAATGCTGATAAAACAATCTCTAACCTCTTGGTCCACATCTGTATTTTCGATGTTTTCAAGGGAAGAACATGAGGATTTGGAACTCTGCAACAAAGACATATATGTCCATTGCTGTTAATTTTACAGTTAGAATTTTACATGGAATCTGAAACAATTTTGAAAGGAAGAAAAATAATGCCAGAGGAACTAGGTAAACTTTATTACACTTTTAGAAAATGTTTTTGGTTTTTCCTTTCATGTTTTAAACTATTGAAGTATTATTAATTTCTTCTCATATTTAACCCACACTAGTCTGCTTGCATTTCTCCTTCAAAATTTGTCTTTATCTATCACGTCTAAGCAGCCCTAGGCCTAACTTAATCTGCTTTCCAATATTTACTACAGTATACATCCTCTGCTCAATGAGTCTTTGTTATATTTGGTCAATCTGAATTTCAGTAGTGTTTGGAAGTTAGGATCTTCCTCATTGGTTTATGAAGTGAAAGAATGAACCACTTTTATTGATACACTGTCTAAGCAAAAATTCCTTGACTATTTAAGGAGCCGTTCCCTATATTCTTACATTATCAGCCCAAGGAAATTATTTAAAAACCCATAAGAGATCTCAACTAAAGCAAAACTACCACTTCATATCGTGTTTTTTTTTTTACTTTACCCAACTTGAATGAAATGTGACTGGTTCAAATTTATTTCCTTGAATCCTTGAATTAAAAATATTCGTCTCTGAATCAGTAGGTGTTGGTTCTTCATTTTTATACTTCCAACATTTGGGCTTTGCCAGGTGATATGAGAGTGTGCATTTGACTTCTTTACCATTTTTACTGGAAAGTTCTAAAGAAAGACGCTTCTCCTTTTCAAGAGTATCTTTTTTGAAAGCCTGCATATGCACTTTAGAATCTGTGACAGTAAAAGGTAAATCTGGAACATGCTGGGTTTTGGTACAGTTCATTTTCGGGGTGAATTCATTCAATCTTAGTGTTTTTTTCTTATGAAGGAATGAACTTTCTGCAGGTTTTGTGGTTTCCTTGAATTCCTCCATTATACGTTTTAGAATTACTTTTTTAAACTTGGTGCTCTCCATTTTATCTTTTTTTTTATCCTTCTCTTTGATGTTTATGATCCCCAAATCGTGTGACAGCTTCTTCCTTTTTTTGTCATCAGGATCACTGCCACTCATGCCAGAGTGTTCTTTACGAGAGAAGACAACTATAGGCTCCATAATGCTTCTTTTCTCACCAAGATTAGCTGTGGCTTTAAATTGCATGGTGATCTTTTCACGTTCTTCACGAGGTATTAAAGCACTATTAATGGGTTGTGAGTCTTTTGATATCTTTGCTTCGAGTCCTTTACTAGAATTTTTGAGATCGAAACTCATTTTTGCTTTCACATATCCAGCACCACTCACTCTGTGAAAACATCATTAAAAAGCACTTTAAAGAAAGTTAAGACTGTGGAAGGTAAACTGTGGATTTTTAAAATTATAATCCAATCTTTTATTTAACAGGAAATGTTAAGAGAAAAATCTGAATTTATCAATATATTATTGATAGAAATAGAAAATGTGACGGATAGCTTGTTATAAAATTATTAGTCTCCTCAAAATGAAATACTTAATCTAATTCTAAAAATTAATTCTAAATTAGAAGCATCCTCCAGTTATTTTAAAGTATAATCCCATTTGACAGTTTGATCTTATAAGAACTAAAATTGAAAACTTCCAAAGAATATCATGTTGCTACTTTAGGAATAAGAATTCTCATTTGTATCTTACAAATGACACAAGTATTATCATATACTGTAGCTGAGGATATGCAATGGATGCCTATTTCTATTAGCCATGGCATCTAGAAAGAGCATTCCATAGGTTATTTTCTTTGCTTATGGCAACATAGCAACACAATCTCAAATATAATGAGGTTACAAATAAAACGAAAAATAGTAGGAAATTTTCCCCTAATAATGGAACAATAGTACAAGTAAAGTTGTTAGGCAAAGTAATAAAAGAAAGAGTTATAAAATTGGTGCATTGGTGATTATTACAAGAGTATCATTTTCTCCATAATTTAATTGATTAAAAGTCAGGCAACTAATATTATTCAATCAAAGATTCCAAATTAATCAACATATTTCAAACAGTGTTTGCACTGCAGCCCATTTAGATTTTTCAACCTCCAAAATATCAAGTTTCATTCCTCCTATCAAAGAAAAATATTACCTTTGGTCCAGCTGTTCTTTTGCATGTTTGTTCCCAATTTCTGCTGATTCTGGTTTCTGAAAGAATAAGAAATATTTATTTATAAGCATGTGTGTTTTCTTATATTAAATAAATAATATTTCACAATAGGGAGAGCAAAATTGTATGGAATTTCACTATATTGTATGCATCATTCTTTCCTCAAAGTCAGGGCAGGGTACAATCTCTGAGTTAGATTATTATTGCTTCTATAATCTTCTCTTTCACTTTGTTTTTACTGTACAATATTAACATTACATAACATATCCATTAATCTCCATGGGCCTGCACATACCATTTCATAAAATTTCCATTAAGATTCAACAATGAATACGTCTTGATCACTGTTATTTATATTATTCTAGATATGTTTTGGTAACTTATTTCTTTGCACAATCTGCATTTGTGATATCAATTGCTGCAGATGTTCAGTGTATGGTAGAAAAAAAGTACTATTTTGTAGTCTAAACACTGAGCAAGAGTCTTCTAATCTTGCTGTCCTTGAGTTTCTGCAAAAGCTTAACTAATATGACTCACTGTTGCAATTTAACATTAAAACCCTAAGTTTCCCTAAATTTGATACTCGAGTGTTAGATCAAATGTTTCATGGTGCTCCTATAGCATGTATAAACATACTGCGTCAAGCAGTTAGTCTTTTTTGTTTTGTCAAGTGTCAGGGCAGTCATCAGATTCCCAGGTATTTGGCATTTTGTGTGCGTGTGTGCATGTGTGTGATCTAGAGACAATAAGCATACCAATGAATAAAGGGATTTGAAGCTTTATTATTAACTCAAGCAAACAGATTTAAAAGTGTAACATAAAAAGTATACGTAACAAGTAAGATGACTCTCCAATCTTTTACAAGCTGCCAAGAGCTTCTTAATAATGACTGCAGAGATAACTAAGGGGTGGCAAATTTCCACAGTACCCAATGCAAAATTCTGTGCAGAAGCTTTCAATAAACAACAATGATCCCAAGGTTTTTATCAAAACTTGGTCAGGAGACTGCAAAACCTGACCTTGACTAGATGGCATGTGACTCTGGGATGGAAAGCAAGAATCTTTCATAGTGAGAAAATCTTTGAAGCTACCCTATGTCAAGCTCCCCCGCTTTCTCCTTTATTCAGCAACAAGAGTAAAAAGTACCAAGCATGCTTGCTCAGAAAAAACTACAAGATTCTAGACTTTTCTTAATATGAAGGAGAAATCAAAACCTCTTGAAATTACAATGGCTTCTCCATTGCCACTACAAACTGCTGCTTTGCAAATTTTGCATTTGTTATAAATAAAAGTTCATCAGCACTCAAAAATAATTTTCAGTTCTTCTGACTTTCCACATTTGCTCTATTCTATACACCTATTTATATCTTGAACCCATCATGGGAAATAGAACAATTATATGCTTATGATTGAATTTTTTTTTTACCTATTTGGCTTTATAAACTCCCTCTCCTTGGCACAATCTAAAAACCTAATGGTACTTTCCTTGTATTTTTTATTGAAGCATATTAAAAAAATAAGATTGTCAATATGTAATCTAAATTCTGTTCTGCATCTGAAAAGCCTGGTTTGGAACTAAAAGAAATATTTAAAAATAAAAAATGTTCTAGGAAAAGTCCTTTATTCCTCTACAACTGTTACCTAAACACTGGACCACATCATGTCTTCTGCAGCTTTTTGGCCTGCAGTGTTTTGTAAGCTGGCCACTCTTACATGTTCTCGTAATTCTTAGAGAATAAAGCTTCTTGCCCCATCTCTGTTCAGCTTTAAAGCATTAGGAAATAACTGATGTGGGGCAAAAGCACAAAACATAACACTTCAAGTGGGTTATGTTTAATTCTGTTATGTAATAAAATGCGGTATTGTCTTCAGTTACATCCAAGATACATAGAACAAAAGCAGATTATCTGTTTTTTTAATACTGCAAACATGGTGTTAAGACTGAATATTATCGGACCTGAAGTTCTCCAGCTGGACAGACATGGGGGATGTGAGAGTCTCACATGACCCCTGTCTGACAAACTGTCTCTAAGATCTGTTTTTAGATCAGAACCCCCCCCGGGGGGGGGGTTGAAGAAGGGGCAGCGTCTCATCAGAACCAGAGGGAATGCAACAGGTCCCTCGTAGGTCAGAGATTTGCCCTTTGAATTGGAGCTGGGGCGGCAGCATGGCAACATGGCTGCACAAGAGCTGGCTCCAGGCCAAAGCAGCTGAACAGGAGCGTGCAGAGGCGAGATGAAAGTCTGGTAAGATCTATTAACCCACAGTTAGAAATCAGAAATTGAAAAAGGCAAAGAATCTTAAGAGCATAAATAATATTGATGGACAGATCAGGGATTTTTGTGAAAAGAAAGAAGGGGAAAAATGGAGGGTTGAATCACTAGCCCCAAAGAGAGCCATTTGCTTGAAATAATTTTGACAGAAAGGAGAAAGAGAAGTGACAAACCCACTTAAACACAACCCACTTAAACACAAACTCTAAATTTGGTTTTGGACTTGAAAAAATTGTGTTTTTAAAGGACTCTAGGAGCGTGAAGATTTGCTTCGTCCGAGTGTCTTTTAACTAACATATCTTAAGCAGCTCCAATTAATGAGAACTGGAATGCAACAAGGGAGAAAGATCAAGAAAAAAGCACCATCTCCTTACTGACAACTGATGACCTAATCTTGCTTGTGTGGGAAATTTTAATTAACCAACTGCCATAAATCGCAACTTGGAAAAGCAGGAGGGAAGAGAAACATACCTGAATTTGGCTGTATGCAAGCTTGTTCCAATTAATATATTTTGAGCAATTATAACTAACGAGAAGCAGAAAGTACCAAGGAAAAATAATAACAAAATCAAAAACTAGGGAAATACGAAATCTTTTTCTTCTTTTTTGTTTGCAAAAGATCAAGATGGCTCCAGCTTCTCTTCCATTTTCACAGTAGTTGAATTAACTAAATTTAAGGTGGACCAGAATTTCGAAATAAGATTGGTATAACTAACTGCAATTTTGAAACTGGACATTAAGGAAGAACAAAAGACCAAGATGGCTCCCATCGCTCTTCCCCACAGCAGCTGAAGTAGATAAATTTAAGGTGGACCAGAACTCTGAAATAAGAATTGTATAACTAACTAATTTTGGGATTGGAAAGGTGGGAATTTGAAGAACTATGTGAAATTATAAAAAATATGCATAGATCATTAAAATTAAGCCTAAATAGAATTCTGAATTCAGAGAAGCAGGTATTTAAGGAAGAAGGGAAGGAAGAAGGGGGGAGAGACAATGAGGGATAGAAATGGTGGGAAATAAAAAGCAGACAAAAAACTCTATAGGACTTAGCAGTGGTATAGGGAAAATTATAGAGGGGGGATCTGTCCCAACAAAAGGGAATAAAAACCAGACAAAAGATATTTTGGAGGTTGACAGTGGCATAAGGAAAATTGAAATAGGAGTTACACCCCAACAAAGGGAAATATAAAAGATCTTTGTGATGGAGGCTTGGGGAAAATTGAAGAGGGTAGACATGTCAAAACAAAGAAAAGGGAGAAGGCAGGAATAGAGAAGTGGAACAAAAGACTTACTAGGAAAAAATAAAACAACTAGAAATTGTTAAATGGGAAAATATAAAGCTGAGATAAGGGGTTTATTCCTAAATATGACAATAAAATGGAGTTGCTAACTGGCTGAATATGATAATGGAAAGATAATTAAATAAAGGTTAAAACATATGGAATATGAAACTGATGGGGAGATTGTAAAGTAGAGGTTTGTGATTCACTTTTATACATGATAATTAAACTGAGTTGCTAATTGATTGAATATGACAACAGAAGGACAATTAAGCATGGGTTAAAATATATGAAACATGGACATATATAGAACTTTTAAGATGATGAACAAAATAAGATGTGTACTACTTATTATATATAGTAGATTAAGGGAATTGTAATGAACACTGAACAGTAAGGATTGCCATTTATAGACAATTAAGGGTAATCTAAAACAAGATATGGAAAAAGGGAACATGAAATATACTTACAATGGGAAACTATTGAGATTTAAAGACAGAATTACAAAGTGGGGACGTGTAAGAATGTATAAGTATATAAAGATAATGATGAGAATAGCTGGGAATTGTAACCAGGTCTACATTTCGGCCAAAATTAGGCTAGGGGGGGGGGGGGGGGTTTAAAGTATAATGATGATATAAGTATACTTTTTTGTTCTCTCTTTTTTTTTAAAGGAGGAAGATATATGTTAAAATTAAATATGTATACTGAAAAGGAATTATAAATACCATCAACATAAAATGGAGCTCGCTCAGAAGCCGAAATACACCAAGTAAATGAGATGAAGAGTGTGAGAGGTAAGGGAAGAACAAAGGGATAGGAGAGAGGGCAGGGGGGGAAGAGGAGGAGAGAAAGAAGGAGTGGAAAGGGGAGAGAGGAGAAGGAGAGAGGAAGGGGAAGTAAAGAAGAGAAGGGTGACAGAGGGAAGAAAGGAGGGAGGGAGGGGGAAGAGAGAGGGAGAAGAAAATGATGGATAAGGTACAAATATAGTGTATGGAGAGCAGAAGAGCCAATAATTGTTTTTGGGAGTTGATGGTAAGATGAATTGATGTAAACATTTAATAATAAAATACGATGTTGGTTATGTAATAGTATACATGTGGTTATGTTATGAAAATGAAAAAATAAAAAACTTTATATACAAGACTGAATATTATCATTAATCATTGATCAGATACAATATCATTAATCATTGATCATGTACCATTCACGGTGCCATCCTAGTGTTTTCATTTTTTTAATGCAATGACAACTCTAATCCTTGTTATTATTTATTAAATTTATTTTCTGCCCATCTCGTTGTCACACAAATCTAGATGCCTTACAATCCAATAAAATCATAGTATCAAAGACTGAAACAGCAAACGATAAATACATTAATAAGAAATAGTAAGGCAGTAGGGAATATACAATGAAGTGAAGGTCAGATCTTCTATTAATCCAGTAATCACCTCTAGGTTAACACACCCTTCTCTGGGCCCCAGGCCAACAGGTAGAACCAGGTTTAAGACTTTTACAAAGGGTCAAGAGAGTGAGAGTGGATCTCACTTTGAGTAGAATGAAGTTCCTCATGGCAGTTTCATTGCAGAAAAGGCTCTTCTGGAACCAAATTCCTTGGTTGACAGGATCCACAGCATGCCCCTTCTCCCGGCAGAAGTGGGGTGGGCCAATCCCACTGGGATTGAGACAGTTCCTCAGCTAATATAAAGATAATAGCTATAGTTTCTTACCTTTTTATCCAAGATGTCATCCTTTTGACTGGATTTCTTTTTGTGTTTTTTTGACATGCTTAGGTCTGAAAATCTGAAAAAAAGTGCTACAGTTTTAATTACAAGTATATTTAGATTCTGTCTATGGAGATTCTCAGTCATCCAGGTCATGGTGGTCCCAAAGGTGCTTTTTCAAGAGGCAAGTGGACTTTCTGGTTTTTCTTTGAAGACGTTTCGCTTCTCATCCAAGAAATCCAGTTGTCTCTTGAAAAAGCAAAAAAAAAACTGGATTTCTTTGGGACCAAGTATGTTTAGATATTTTCCCAAGCAGTTATGTAAAGTACAAAAGCTCCAGATAGGTTGGAGATTCCTAATTTAAGCAGTGAATACTGTACTGGAATATCTCAGTGAATACTGTACTTTTATCTTAGATTTAATTTGAAATTTGGTGTAATACAAATGAATCGATGACAGATTATAAGGAAAGGAGGTGGTGAAGGAGAGAAAACAAGGATATAATCTTTCGTATGCTCATGTGTTAGTTACATGATATATATTATTACTTACTAAATGGATTACAGTCAATGTTAGATTTATCAGGAATCATTTCAAAAGACAACGTATTTGTTAAATAATGGATGAGGGCTTGCTCTTGTAATGCTTTTCTAAAATTGTGCTTAGTTTGTAATAAAAAAATAGCGCTGTCCATTTCCCTTAAATCTTCCCTTCTTTAAACAATTTATTTGTGCATTATAAAAATGTGAATGTAAAAAACTGAGTCAGCATTTTTGTAATACCTGAAGTCATGAAATGTACAAATTATGAATCTAGATGAACTTATTTTTGGGTGATGGACATATGGAGGCTATGTCCACACTATTAAGAGAAAAGTTTATAGTGCATACAAGATTTTATTGAACAAACGCTGAATTTGAAACAGAATTATGTACTGATTACTAAATTATGTAGTGTTGCTAAAATGTATAAATGTTTATTGACATATGACAAAGAAGAAAAGCAAGTGAAATAATGAATGATAAACTGGGCTAAAAGTTTAGGCTATAATATACAAATGGACCAATAGAAAAATATGTGATTGAAAGGACTGAAATTTACCTTATCTTCTAGGCTTAAGACATTTTTTATAAATTGTGTCACTGGTATTTGTCAATAGAGAAATTGTCTAGAACGTATTTCAAATCTTTGCTGGAAATGTGTGAACATGAAAAGACATTTTATCATGTTTTGTGAATGTGTAAAAAAAACCAAAACATTTTGGATGAAAATATATGCTTTAATTAAAGAAGATTTTAAAGGTTAAAGTACAACTGGAACCAGAGACTTGGGGGGGGGGGGGCGTTAATGAAAAAACAATTAGAAAAAAGACATGGGATTTTGTTTTATATATGAAAACTGCAGCAATATTACTATATGTCCCAAAGTGCAAAGAAGCTTGATGCTACCTATAGCAGAGGAGTGGTTGGTCAGAATGATGGAAGTTGCAGAAATGGCTACATTATAACTGCTTTCATTAGAGAAAAAAGCAATATCTACATTTACTGTCAATTGGAAATCCCTTACACTTTTTGAATGAAACAGCAAAAAAAAACTACTTATGATTTGTGGCTTTGATGATTAGGAAAAAACTGTATAATGGAAAAAAAGCAAGAGTTTTTGTAATCATAGAGTAAGAGATAATTTTGTGATTATATTTGCTGCAAAGGAAATCAAAAGCTTCTATTTTCTTTTTGGAACTTTCTAACTTTTGTTTCTTTTCCTCTCTTATGCTCTTTATTGACATTAGTTTTTAAACTTTTTGTAAAACTTTAATTTAAAAAATATACAAACATAGAGCAAATGATCAAACATTAAAAGATAGCATTACATGTGAAAATTGAACAACAGTTCTAGATAACATTCCACAAGTGCCACATGTATGGTTACATTACTCCCTTTCCCAGCTGCATTTTTATGTTCCTTAAAACTTGCAAGTGTATTCAACTATTTTCTGAATACAGTTTTGCTTACTTCATGAGTAGATTAGATTTTGTACATTAAATGAAAAATTGCTTTGGCTAAAAAAAAAAACATGGTTTACTGAACTTCAAAAGGAGGAATGGATGGTGCTGAAATGCTAATACCATCTTCATTAAAACTCTAATAATGAAAACATTACAATGTTGCAATTTAAAAGGAAACCAACATGTAAATCTTTTTTTAAGCTGCTTTAGTCCTGACCTGTAAAGTTTCTACTATTTATGTTTCTATGTGTGGTGCAGTGGTGGGTTCCTGCCGGATCGCACCGGATCGCGCGCGCTCCCTTTCAGCGCTCCACCTGGCTTGCGCGCTCCCTTTCAGCGCTCCACCTGGCTCGCGCGCTCCCTTTCAGCGCTCCACCTGGCTCGCGCGCTCCCTTCCAGCGCTAAAACCGGAAGTACAGTCTTGCCCCGCCCCTGGCGAAGCAACGACGCCTGCCTGCGCTCCACCAGCTCGGCTGGGAACGAAGACTGTACTTCCGGTTTTAGCGCCGGAAGGGAGCGCGCGAGCCAGGTGGAGCGCTGAAAGGGAGCGCGCGCGATCCGGTGCGATCCAGCAGGAACCCACCACTGGTGTGGTGTTAAAGTTATACTAGGTAAAGGCTCCCCTCGCACATATGTGCTAATTGTTCCCGACTCTAGGGGGCGGTGCTCATCTATGTTTCAAAGCTGAAGAGCCAGCACTGCCCGAAGACATCTCTGTGGTCATGTGGCTGGCATGACTAAATGTTGAAGGCGCACGGAACGCTGTTACCTTCCCACCAAAGGTGGTCCCTATTTTTCTACTTGCATTTTTACATGCTTTCGAACTGCTAGATTGGCGGAAGCTGGAACAAGTAACAGGAGCTCACTCCGTTACGCGGTGCTAGGGATTCGAACGCGGGCCTTTCTGATCAACAAGCTCAGTGTCTTAGCCACTGAGCCACTGTGTCCCTAAAATTATACTAGGTGGGGAAAAATTAAAAACTAAAATTATACTAGGAGGGGA
Source organism: Natrix helvetica (assembly GCF_964273705.1). Lineage (NCBI taxonomy): Eukaryota > Metazoa > Chordata > Lepidosauria > Squamata > Natricidae > Natrix > Natrix helvetica. The sequence goes on along the minus strand of NC_138549.1, from coordinate 69,553,866 downwards.
AAATAGTGGACATTAATGCTTTCTTACCATGACTGTGGACGTTTGCTCTTTTTTTAAAAATAGCTACCGTATTCAAAATAAAAGAGCAAATATCCTCAGTCTTTGTTTAAATGGATAAAGTAGTACTGGAAAGTGGTGTCAATAAAAGATCACCGCAACTAGTATCACAGTCGGCCAAACCGATTATCACAGCACAGGGAAGGGCTGGTTTCAGTTCTCAGTTCCACTGTATCCATTTTAAAATACTTTTTCTCCTGTCGTGTGCTTGTCAACTTAACCACACACAGGCTGTAAGTAAATGGGCACCATCCCGTTGTTCAACCAGGCTCGCTTTGACTGAAGTTCGTTAAAGAAACCGTAAACCGGATTCAAACAACACCATGTTAAACCTAACTGAAACTAACCTTACCTTGTAGCTTTTGAGGAAGTGGAGACGACTTACACACGCACACTCGAATCAAGATTCCCAGTAGCTCCACAACCTTTCCAGAGGGATCATTTTGAATTCCTTAAAAAGGTTCCCCACCCTCCCCTCACGTTTGTACGACTCTTTCTCGGTAACTAAAAGACACCTCAGGGCCAAAAAGTATTGGCCATTCGTCGAGGCTTGTTTTCCTCTGACGTCTCAGGCACGAATAGCTTCTCCGCCCTCTTGCAATAGAAGAAAAAAAAGAGGCCCCTCCAGCAGCCAATCGGCTCCTCGTTTACATTCTACTGTAACCCGTCAATTTGCGGTCTCCCATTAGAAGAGCATATAAACACCAGCCCTGTCGAGTTGCATGCTGGGTACTGTAGTTTACCAACTGCCAACGGGGCTGTACACCGGCAAAAAGGCGGCCTTGTTTTCCTTCAGAGTGGCGGCATTTTGGGAATTGTAGTTCACGAGCCGCGTTGGATTTTGGGTGTTGTAGAAGGTGGGTAGGTTCAAAATGTCACGGAGGCGTAGCCTCCCATTTGTCGTCCCGGAGTAAAGCAGCGGTTTGGCCAGCGAGGGAGCCCTTTTGAGTGGCGTGAGAGGTTTTGGGAGAGCAGATTGAGGAGGAGGAGGAGGAGGAGGAGGAGGGCAGAGCAATCCTCGCCTCTCCAACTTCGCTCTGTGGGGAAAAAAATGGCGGCCGAGGACGCCCCGCTGTCGTTCTTACAACTACCGCCGTCGCCCCCCAACGAAGAGAGACTTAGGGAAAGCAGGGAGGATGAAGAAGATAAGGAGGCCGCGGAAGAGCTGAGTGAGTAAAAGGGGTGGGGCAGAAACGGCTTTGCAGGCTGGGTTTTGCCATGAGGAGAAGGAGGTAGAGAAACTGGTTTTTGTTGTTGTTGTTGCCGCCGGCCTTTCTTCTCCTTACCCACGTCGCTTGAGAGGAACCTTTTCAGACGGTTAGAAGGCGCCTTCATATGTTGGGCACGTCGGTCAGAGGTTTCCCGATTTCCAAGCGGTGCATTGCTTTTCTTGGACGACCTGGAGGGGCATCAGCGGGAACTGATTTTTTTTGGGGGGGGGGGGGGGCGATACCGCTGTTTGCAGGGATGCAATCGTTAGCCTCTTTAAGGCGGGGGGTGGCGAGATTCTGCGGGCCCTCAACCAATTGTTCCTCCCAGAGGACTAGTTGTTGCAAAAAACCAAACCGTTTCTTTCATTAGCATTTAATGGCACATTAAATGTGCCATTTAATGCTAATTTAATGTGTACAGGATGTCCTTTTCAGGTGAGAAGAGAGGAAAGTGATGGCTTCCCCAGGTTTCTGGCAGAGGAATTATTTCTCTTTAGGTGGGAAGAAAGCGTTGTCAGGAGACTCTAATTTCCAGATTTCTCTCTCTTTCCGTTGCTGTAAAGCAGTGGTTCTCAACCTTTTCACCACAGATCCCCTTTAAATACCTTTTGTGGCCACAGAGCCCCCAACACTTAATTCAATATTTAAATCATATTTCTTCAAGCCTTTGCGGACATCCAGGGGTTCATGGTCCACAGGTTGAGAACCACTGTGGTAAAGCACAGAATAGGTAAATTGCAATTCATTAGTAGAATTGTATGATGTATTCCTTCATGCATGATTCTCTGTCAAAAAGAGAATCGGGATAGTGCCAAATGCTACTGATCAGATCCAAGGGACATCTGGCCTGATTAGGAGTGAAGGCCCCTAGGAAAAGCTCATCGAACATCAACTGCCTGCATTTCTGTTCCTCAACTGCAGTCATCAAGTCTAGGAGCATCATTGTTCTAGTCTGATGCTTTCTTTTGGTGTTCACGATTCTATTGTTTAAACAGATCTTTCCCCTAAGCAAACAAATCCTGTATTAGTAATTCATTTGGGAAGCTTAGTACTTCATTGTTCAAGCAGTGCCGGATTGAAATCTCCTTATTCAATGTCAGCTGTTTTTCAGTCACTTGCCAGTTGATTCTGGAGGGATATGCAGCACATGGAAGCTAAATCTGGATCCATGGAAACAAAGCTTTGTTAATTAAGTCTTATATATTCCTCCTTCTTTCACCATATTTCTGAAGTTGAACATTTGTCTGAATCGTTTGTTGAAATGTCTGCAAGCAAAACAAGCTTGAAGAGCATCAAGGACTCCACATTTCATGTACTGTAATCAAAAGGGGGGAAATCACAAAATCACTATTTTCAAGCTAAATTCCAACTTGCTAAGGGTAATCAAAGCCCAAGGAATTGGAAGAATTCCTTATCCAAGCAAAAACTTTTCTAAAGAATTGCTTTCCTTTTTTTCTGTATATACATATAGTAATATGTTCATTAAATTCTTATATTCTTTAGATTTTATTTATTTCATGTAGGTAAGCGGTATCTTTGTTAGCAAGTTATCATATTTCACATTTCTGCATTTATGCATCTGCCTATAGTTCATAAAAATACCTTCTAAATGTATGTTGTCCTGCTGTATGCCTAGAGAAGTACCATGTTTTCCCAAAAATAAGAGCCACCAGAAAAGCCCTAGCCTAATATAAGCCCTACCCCCAAAATAAGCCCTACTGAAGGGGTGGCCGTGGCTAGCACAGGAGGCAGCCTGTGGAGCCTCGGCCCCTTAAACGCAGCCCTGCGGATCAGCTGAGCCAGCGAGGGCTGTGAGCTGCCATTTGTTCTGCCTCTCAGGGCACTGACACACTTTTGCCAGCCCCAGTCCTGCCTGCGGCGTGAGACAACTTAGCAGCCAAGAGCCCCTCTATTCCACAGCTCACCTTGTGGCTCTGGAGCAGGCGGTGACCACAGTTTGCCCTCTGCCAGGCCTGGAGCTCTGATTTTGCTCAGGCTGCTGCTACAGCGAGGCAGAGGGCCGTGTGGCACATTGAAATCAGCTCCCCCACACTTCTGCCCACCTGCTGTATCTGCTGCTGCTGGCCTCACAGGGGCTCTTCACTCTGCTTGCTGTTCTGCTGTGAGCAGCATTCCCGGGCTGCTCCTGTCTGGCGTTGGGCAACTCAGCCTCTGGAGCACCTCCCCTGCCGCCGGCCTGCCAGGGTCCCTTTGCCAGTGGTCATGTTACCCTGCGCAAGCTCAGTGGCAGCCCTGCAGTGGGAGAGAAGGGAGATTGCTTCTTCTTCCTTTGTACCCCAAAATCACATCTTTCCTGAGTACCGATCCCCAGGCCTGCACACATCTCGCTCAAGCAACACATGCAAACTCAATGTTACCCGCGGAGGCCTCCCCGAAATGCTCTGCAATGCTCTGCCGCAGCTTTGGAGCAAACCTCCACCTTTCCTGCACAGGATTCCAAGGCTGGAGGAGGGGGGGGGGATTGTCTTGCCGATTGTCCTTTCAAATGGGAGCCCTACACAGATGCACATTCCAAAATGCTATCTCTGTGGCTTTGAAGCCTCCAGCCTTGGAATCCTGAAATAGATTTCATTACTGCTTTAAGGTTTTTCAAGAGAAATAAAACATGTATGTACAAATGATTGTATATTCCCATTTTAGCAGAATTGGCAAGCATACATTTGCTGAACTGAAATTTGTTAAGGGGCACAATATATAAAAAGACTATGCTTCAAATAGAAGAGAATATATGTAGCTCATCTCTGAGTATGGTTGCTTGCTTGCAGACATTTTTTCACCCAACTACATAATGTCATCAGTGCACGTAAGTGTGGGATCTGCTACCTGATTTTACAGATAGTCCTCGACCTACAACTATTCTGTGACCTTTTAAAATTACAGAAGTGCTGAAAATAAGGCTTATGAATGGTCCTCAAAGTTACCAACATCTCCGCACTCCTGTGGTCACATGAAAAAAAAGCCTTTTTCTCACTTAAAATTGCCCTTACTCACTTAACACCCCCCCCCCCCATCTATGCCCTTTCAGGTGTACTACAATCCTAATCATAACATTTTAGATTATGCTTTGTCTACACTAGAATACATTACAGGTAATCTTCAACTTGCAACTACAATTGAGCCCAAAATTTATGTTGTTAGGTGAGAAATTTATTAAGTGAGTTTTGCCTCATTTTACGACTTTTCTTACCACATTTGTTAAATGAATTACTGCAGTTCTTAAATTAATAACATGGTTATTAAGTGAATCTAGTTTCCCCATTGACTTTGCTTGTTAGAAGGGGATCACATGACTCCAGGACACTGCAACCATCAAAATGTGAGTCTGTTGTCAAACATCCCAATGTAAACCATGTGGCCATGGGGATGAAAGTCGTCATAAGTCATTTTTTCAATGCAGTTGTAACTTTGAATGGTCACTAAATGAACTGTTGTAAGTCAAGACTACCTGTATTCCTTTACCTTTAAAAAAAAACAGACCTAGGCATTTTATGGCCCACAGGCATATCCAGTCCTTTGACCATCCCTATCTGGCCTGCAGCTGGGGAGGGGAGGTAATGATGGTGTCCCTCCACAACAATCCCAGTTTCTCATGTTGCTCCTTGGAAAATTAATTGCTTAATCCTGTTCCCTTTGGTCTTCAATATTGCACAAGTGTTATTTTTAGTAAATCTGGCACTCGACATGCTACTTTCCTTTTCAAATTGTTAGATGTAAGCTCAATTATTGTTTGGAAAAATGCAACTAAATTCTGTAGGTCTTATTCATGTGGTGACATATTGAAATCCTGTTGATTGCAACGGGCCTAATTGATCTTTTATCTCACACTTTTTGTGTTGCAGATATACTAATTGAAATACTGTAGTATATTTACACAGAAAATATTGTAGTTAATTAAGGTGTATTGTTTTGCCTTACAATCTTGTTTCTTAATTTTTGTAGATGGAATGGATGTCCCCAAGGAACCTGATAGCCCTGGGCAAGATGGAGGAATCATTAATGACGATATAAATGCCAAAATGAAAAAATCAGAGCAAAATTCCATTGAAGATCTTAACAGTAATCTACTAGATGCATCAACTAAAGCTCCACAAGGTTTGCTAGGATAATGTGGAAACCTTTGCTTTATTTGGGGTGATTTACAGGATATGAAATATTCTGTTAATCTGTTTTTAAAATTAGTAAAGACATATAGTTAAAGAGTATAAGATAAGGTACATCCTCTAATACATTATTTTGAAAGATATTACAGCGTCAGGGAATGATGTGAATTCTTGGTACAATATGTTCATATTTATTTCTCCCAATATTTACAAATCAAATCTCACTTATCACTGCTTATCATTTTTGAAGTAGTGTAATACCATTGTCACAAAACCTTATAATGTTAGCCAGGCATGTATTATCTATACTTATTGGTTTCTAAACCCAGTTTTTTTATAAAGTTTTTTATTTTTTCATTTTCATAACATATAATCACATGTATACTATTAGCCAACATCATAGTGTATTATTAAATGTTTACATCAATTCATCTTACCATCAACTCCCAAAAACAATTATTGGCTCTTCTGCTCTCCATACACCATATTTGTACCTTATCCATCATTTTTTTCTCCCTCCCTACCTCCTTTCTTCCCTCTGTCATCCTTCCCTTCTCTACTTCCCCTTCCTCTTTCCTTCTCCTCTCTCACCTCTCCTCATTTCTCTCCTCCTCTTTCCCCCCTTTGCCCTCTCTCCTATCCGTCTCTTCTTCCCTTACCTCTCTCCTCTACTTCTCACTCTTCATCTCATTTACTTGGTGTATTTCAGTTTCTGAGCAAGCTCCATTTTATGTTGATGGTATTTATAATTCCTTTTCAGTATACATAAATCTTCCTCCTTTAAAAAAAAAGAGAGAACAAAAAAGTATACTTATATCATCATTATACTTTTAACCCACCCACCCACCCAGCCTAATTTTGGCCGAGATGTAGACCTGGTTACAATTCCCAGCTATTCTCATCATTATCTTTATATAATTATACATCCTTACATGCCCCCACGTTGTGATTCTGTCTTTAAATCTCAATAGTTCCCATTGTAGGTATATTTCATGTTCCCTCTCCATTTTTCCATATACAATTCCCTTAATCTATTATATAGAATAACAAGTGGCAAACATCTCACTTAATTCATCATCTTAGAAGTTCTATGTAGGTCCATGTTTCATGTATCTTAACCCATGCTTATTTGTGCTTCTATTGTCATTCAATCAATTCGCAACTCAGTTTAATTATCATGTATAAAAGTGGATCACAAACCTCTGCTTTACAACCTCCCCATATCAGTTTCATATTTATCCATATTCCATATATTTTAATCTTTATTTAGCTATCTTTCCATTATATTCAACCAGTTAGCAACTGGATTTTATTGTCATATTTAGGAATAAAGCCCTTATCTTAGCTTTCCATTTTCCCATGTAACAGTTTCTAGTTATCTGATTTTTTCCTAGCAAGTCTTTTGTCCTACTTCTCTATTCCTGCCTTCCCCCTTTTCTTTGCCTAAACCAGTGCTTCTCAATTATTTTCTGTCATGCTCCCCCCTAGGAAGAAGAAAACATTTCGCGCCCCCCCCCCACGCGACTGTAAATAGTATCATTTGTCTATAAAATTGTTATAAGTACACCTCTGCATAACATAGCACACCGGTCTTTCCTCGTCTCCCACCGTAGTCACATGCTTTCTTTCCTCTTTCCCTCTTACTTGTCTATCCTTCCTTCCACCCTCCCTTCCTCCTTCCCTTCCTTCCTGCCTCCCTTCCAGTTCCCTCCTTCCTCTTTCCCCCTGCCTGCCTGCCTTCTTTCCCTCCTGCTTATCTATGCTTTCTTCCTTCCTTGCACCTCCCTCCCTTCTGCCTGCCTGCCTTCTTTCCTCTTTCCCTATCCTCCTTCCTTTCTCCCTCCCTCCTTCCCTGCCTCCCTTCCAGTTCCCTCCTTCCTCTTTCCTCCTGCCTGCCTGCCTTCTTTCCCTCCTGCTTATCTATGCTTTCTTCCTTCCTTGCACCTCCCTCCCTTCTGCCTGCCTGCCTTCTTTCCTCTTTCCCTATCCTCCTTCCTTTCTCCCTCCCTCCTTCCCTGCCTCCCTTCCAGTTCCCTCCTTCCTCTTTCCTCCTGCCTGCCTGCCTTCTTTCCCTCCTGCTTATCTATGCTTCCTTCCTTCCTTGCACCTCCCTCCCTTCTGCCTGCCTGCCTTCTTTCCTCTTTCCCTATCCTCCTATCCTTCCTTTCTCCCTCCCTCCTTCCCTGCCTCCCTTCCAGTTCCATTCTTCCCTCCTTCCTTCTGCCTCCTTCCTGCCTGCTTGCCTTCTTTCCTCTTTCCCTCCGGCGTGTCTGCTTTTCTTTCCTTCCTTCCACCTCCCTTCTGCCCTTCTTCCCTCCCTCCCTGCCAGCAGCTCCTCCAGCATCCCAGCTGGAAGCAGCAGCACAACAGTCGCCGTTACCAGGGGCGAAGGGGTGGCGGTGGCAAGATCGGGCGACCGCCGCCCCTTTGTCCCTTCCCCAACAGTGGCTGTTGCGCTTCCGCTTCCAGATGGAATGCTGGCAGTGGAGCTGCTGGCGGGGAGGCGAGCTACGCGTTGGCGAAGACGGGCGGTCCCATGCTTCCCTCCCTCACACCCCCGCCCGAGAAGGCTTCTTGCACAGCTCCAGCCCGCGGCTCCAATGAAAATCCAGTCCGAAGTGCTGCCACTTCCAGGCGGGATATATTATGCCTCGCCCACGCCTTCGCCGCCGTTGCACCCAGATGGAAAGGGAGCCTTCGCGCCCCCCTTTACAGAGCCTCGCGCCCCCCAGGGGGGCGCGCCCCACTATTTGAGAACCGCTGGCCTAAACCCAGTTTAAGTTTATTAAAATACATATGCAGTCCCATAGAGCCACTGCCAAAGTTCAACAGAATAGAATTCTTCTATGCATTATAAAATTACCCCAAATTTCTAGAAAGGAACCTATGCCACCAGCCAGTCAATGAAATTTAATATGTAATCCCAATACAGTTAGTAATGAGGAAGCCCATTGAATACACTGGGATTTTCCCCTAATTAAGTATATGCCATAAAATAAATATTCAATACCAGGCATTCCTAATCATGCCTGGAGATATATAAAAACAAAATACACTTATTTATTTTTTTATCACTGACAACTGAGCCAAAAATATAGGAAACAGTTAACATTTTTATAGCTAGAAATCAGAGTTTAAAATGTACTCTAATTCCATAGAAGAAATTCTTTGTTTTCAGTGCAACCTATGGACATGTATGAATTTACAAAAAGCATAAACATTTTTTGATACTACAAGTAGTCCTCATTTAACAACCATTGAGTGACCATTGAAACTTGCAAACCAAATGCACTCTTTTGGTCAGATAATCCTGAAAAGTAGCTGATGAGATCCACAGATATTTCAGTTACAAGCCTATGTACTATGTAAATATGTTGTCAATGTATGAGCTGTTGTGGAAATTCATTATGAAGTTTTTAATGATTTTTTTATTAGTCTTATAGATTTGTTTGGGGAAAGGGTACAACATTACTATTACATAGCTATGATATAATAGGCAAGATGATTAGGTGGGCCATTATAAAAACAGGATTGCTTGAGAAACAGTGTACAAAGACTCCAAACTTTTAAAAAACTTTTGAAAGATTGAAGTTGTTTATGTATAGTGCATATATACATGCCCAGACTTTGCTGAAAAGTAATTTGAATTGTTTATTTTAGAGAAACATATTTCAATTCACCGGACACTTGATGATTTAGAAAAACTGGCTGATTTACAGGAAGGCTGCCTAATTTCCTCTGATTCCAAGAGTGAAGACCAACAACTGGCAGGTATTTAAAATATTTCCAGAAGAAACAATAAATGATGGAAATACAATGCTTGTGGCACTCAGTTGTTGGATAAGTACTTTGCTTGGTAGCTATGGAAAACTGAGATAATCTGATGAAACTATGTTACTAATCTTAAAATAGGAACCAAATAAGGAATTGTGCATCAGTGATGGTTATGAGTCTAGGCAATATGTGTAAAGAATTATCAAAATAATAATAATAATAATAAGTTTGAATTTATTAGCCGCTCCCTTTCCAAGTAGGACTCGGGGCGGCGTACAATGGGGCATATAAAACACAGAAAATATATAAAACACATAGGCGTACATACAGAACATACATACAGATACACAAACACGGACTCGGAGGAGGTAAACAATTTACATCATATAGACAGTTAAAAGACCCGCATTAAAATACCCCAATTGTAAAAACCCGATATAAAATTAAGATTTAACGTTTAAAATACAATTTAAAAACAGTTAGGAGGAATAAGAATAATTACGATTGAGCCAGGCCAGATAATTGAAAGAGGTGGGTCTTCAGCTGTACACGGAAGGAGCGGAGATCGGAAGTAATCCTGATGTCACGGGGGAGGTCATTCCACAGGGCTGGGCCCACCACAGAGAAGGCTCTGCTCCTGGGTGTCGCCCCCCGGCACTGTTTGGCGGACGGCACCCGGAGAAGTCCCTCTCTGTGTGAGCGAATTGGTCGTAGGGATGTATGGGGCAGGATGCGATCCTGCATATAACTAGGCCCTGTGCCATGAAGCGCTTTAAAGATCATAATCAAAACCTTGAAACGCACTCGGTAGACCACAGGAAGCCAGTGCAGCTCGCGCAGGAGAGGTGTTACAGGGGAGTACCTAGTCCTCCCCATAATTACCCGCGCGGCCGCGTTCTGGACCAACTGTAGTCTCCGAGTGCATCTCAAGGGAAGCCCCATGTAGAGAGCATTGCAGTAATCCAGGCGAGACGTCACTAGCGCATGGGTGACTGTGCGTAGGGCATCCCGGTCCAATAAGGGGCGCAATTGGCGCATCAGGCGGACCTGATGGAACGCCCCCCTTGCCACGGCTGTTACATGGTTATCCATGGACAGCCGGGCATCCAGGAGGACGCCCAAATTGCGCACCTGTTCCATGGGGGCTAGTTGGACGCCCCCGATGGCCAGAGATGGAAACACCTGGTTGAACCGGGAGGCCGGAAGCCACAGCCACTCCGTCTTGGAAGGGTTGAGTTTTAGTCGGTTGCCATCCATCCAGACCCGTACGGCCTCCAGACACCGGGACATCATTTCGACGGCCTCATTGGGGTGGTTCGGGGTGGAAATGTACAGCTGAGTATCATCAGCATACAGATGATATCCCACCCCAAAACCACGGATGATCTCGCCCAGTGGTTTCATATATGTGTTGAACAGGAGAGGCGAGAGTACCGATCCCTGTGGCACTCCACATGTGAGTGGCCTCCGGGTCGAACTCTGCTCCCCTGTCAACACACGTTGCGTCCGATCAGAGAGGTAGGAGCCAAACCACCGTAAGACGGTGCCCCTGACTCCCAGCCCCTCTAGCCGGTGCAACAGGATACCATGGTCGATGGTATCGAACGCCGCCGAGAGATCTAATAGGACCAGGATAGAGGAACAACCCCTATCTCTGGCCCTCCAGAGATCATCAACCAATGCGACCAAGGCCGTCTCTGTGCTGTGCCCGGGTCGGAAGCCGGACTGGCGCGGGTCTAGATAATCATTTTCCTCCAGGTGACGTGGGAACTGCTGTGCTACCACACTCTCTACAACCTTCGCTAAAAAAGGAAGGTTGGAGACTGGACGATAATTGACTAGGTCCGTTGGGTCCAGGGAAGGCTTCTTGAGCAGGGGCCTCACCACCGCCTCTTTCAAGGCGGCCGGTAGAGAACCCTCACCCAACGAGGCGTTCACCAGGCCCAGGAGCCAGTCGCGCGTAACCTCCCAGGATGCCAGTACAAGCCAGGAGGGACACGGGTCCAATAAACATGTGGTAGGTCGCAGACGTCCACGCAACCTGTCCAAATCCTCGATGGCAACCGAGTCAAACTCCTCCCAAAGCGGTCCCTCAAGACTCGCAACGGGCGTCTCTACTGAATCACTGAAAGGGGTCCATCCCATCCGGATTTGAGCGACTTTGTCCTGTAGATAATTCCCAAACTCCTCTGCTCTGCCCTGTAGTGGGGCTTCCCGTGGTCTCTCAAACAAGAGGGAACGGGTCACCCGAAATAGGGCAGCAGGGCGGTTATCTGCAGACGCAATAAGAGCGGCACAATGTTGACGTTTGGCCGCTCTTAATGCCACAAGGTACGTCTTCAAATATGCTCGTACCTGTGCTCGGTCAAATTCGGAACGGGAGGATCTCCAACGACTCTCTAGGCGTCTCTTGTGGCGTTTCATCACCCTTAGCTCCTCGGTAAACCAAGGTGCCAGGGTGGTTCGTCGCCGCAAGAGAGGCCGCAAAGGCGCCACCCGGTCTAGGGCCCCGGTAGTCGCACTATTCCATGCGTCTACCAGGTCCTCCACTCGGGGGCGGGTCAGGTCCACAGTAGGTGGCCCAAGTTCCGTCTGGAACCTATCCGGTTCCATCAGGCGCTTGGGGCGGAACCATCTAATACCTTCCAGTTCCGCCTCCTCGCGGCGGGGGGTAGCACCAGGGAAGTCCAGCCGGAGAAGTGAGTGATCCGACCATGACAGGGGAATAGTGTCTAGATCCCCTATTCCCAGATCACTCGTCCACTGGCCAGAGACAAAAACAAGGTCCAGGGTGTGGCCTCCCTCGTGAGTAGGGCCCTGAATTAACTGGGTCAGGTCCATGGCTGTCATGGAAGCCATGAACTCCCGAACCCCCTCAGACGCTTCTCCCATCGACGGCAGATTAAAATCCCCCATCACTAAAAGTTTGGGGGTCTCAACCGCCACCGATGAGATCAGCTCAAGGAGTTCGGGCAGGGCCGCTGAAGTATAGCGAGGAGCCAGGTATACTATCAGCAGGCCCAACTGCCTCCCTGGGCCCCATCTCACGACGAGGGACTCACACCCGGATGTCTGCGGCACAGTGAACTCTCTCGGCTCTAAGTCTTCCCGGATAATCACAGCTACCCCACCGCCCCTTCCCTGGGCCCGAGGCTGGTGAAATGCTCGATAACCTGGTGGGCACATTTCCACAAGGGGTAGACCTCCCTCGTGGCCCAACCAGGTCTCGGTTATTCCGGCGAGGTCCGGCTCCCCCTCCAAAATTAGATCGTGGATGAGGGGGGCCTTATTGACAACGGACCTCGCATTGCATAAGTAGTAGTGAATAAAAGATTTTTAAGAAAAAAAACCCAGTATTGTTTTACTTATTTAGGGCTGTACTTGCAGTTCTATCCTTTTTATTAGGTCCAAATAAGAAGATGCAATAGAATTAATTTCACAGAGGCTTGGGAGCAAAATCATCCCTAATGGATGGAAAGCATGGAAAGGAACAAAGAAAATAATGTCTGTTCAGGAGGCAATGATGTGCTACTTTTTTCTAGTAACCTTAGATTATTATCGTAATCGTATGAAAAAAACCAAAAGATTTCTGTCATGGATTGCAGATACTTCAACACTAGTTCAAATAAACCTTAAACCATGGCTTTTAAAGCAAATAAGTTTCTTAGTTTTTGAGTTGAGATGCAAATGCTACTTCTGTATATTGGCAAAAAAAACTTCAATACTGAAAGAATATTATTGCATATTTTTTTTCTTATTTTGGTTTAATTTAAAATATCAGCTGACAAGAGGTCCTGCCCATTATGTCCTGAAGAGAGGTTCAAAGCTTGCAGTAGTCACAAGCTCCGGCGCCACCTTCAGAATCTTCATTGGAAAGTATCTGTTGAATTTGAAGGTAAATGTAGCTAAAACACCATTATTAACGCTAATGCAGTTAGATGACAACTGTTAGTTTTTCTCTGTAATTAATGTTGTAACTAAACATCATGATTACAGGGGCATTCTTTAATTCTTAATTTATAATAGTCAGAGTTCAAGAGAAGAAAAGAGTTGGCTTTTGCCCCAAGGTTTAGGACAATAAGGCTGGAGACCAGGAGATAATATAGATGAATGGTTGTGAAAGATGGATTTTTAGAATAGTTGATGTTGCCTGATTTTTCTTGATTTTTTAAATTGTATTGTTTTGTGTGTGTGTGTGTTTATTGTTGTTAGCTTCTCAGGGTCATGTGCCAAAAGGTAGATGACCATACAACTCTTTTAAATAAATAAATATAATCTGCAAAAAAACCCAAGAAAAAAGTATTACTTCTGTATATGAAAAGAGATAAATAATGGAAGAGATAAAATTCAACAAAACTTAAGGACAAGTTATTTTTTCTAGGATATATATTGTAATACTTGACAGGAAAGATATATTTAATAATTAATTCAGGTAAAGAATGGAATATTTAGCATTGTGACATATTCCCCCTTCTTGGCAAGAAGCTTTTATTTCCTTGATTTACAAAAGAGGGGAACTATCCATCTCACCTAGACTTGTATAGACTTCTCTATTGAATGAGCTGCAAGCTTTTTATGCAATACTTGCAGGTAGATTAAATAGCCTTTTAAGGGAATGACTATATCCTGAATGACTGTGAAAAAGAGCTGTGGTTGAAAGATTTTTATGGGATACGGAAGTTATTATTTAATAAATTGATATGTCCACTGGCTCCAAGTGACTTTCAGAGGTTTACAAATTGTTAAATACATTTGAAACAATGCATAACAAAAAAGAACAAAGATGACAGAGATAACAAACCCAGAAGGGAACAAAGAAAAAGAGGTTTTAGCCACACTGAGTGAAGAGCTAGGCTTCAGGGCCAAAATACCCAATTTTTGCTCTTAGATAAGGGTGATGCTTCTCCATTCAAAGGTCTTCCTGGACTTACAGCTCCTGTTTGATGATCAGATGGCAGCTGTGGCTAGCAAGGCCATTGCATAGCTTTATCTGGTATTTTGTTTTTTCTCACTTTGTTTTTCCTCCTTACTTTTTTTCTAAAAGCCTATTAAAATGAATTCAACCCCCATCTATGCCACAAAAATGGGAATATGAAATGTACAACTTAGTATCCGAGCAACATAAATGATAAAGACTGTTCAGTTGTGTATCTTATGCTGGTTTCACATGTCCATATACATTTTATTTTTCTTCAAATCCAGAATGAGTTTCCTTAGATAACATGTGAAGAAAAATGTTAGAATGTTTACTGAATACTGTAGCAATATATAAATCAAACCCTAATTCCAATCAGAATTGTAGTTTGTCCTTACACATAAATATCTTTAATGTTTTGATTTTTTTAAAATTAATACTGCTGGCTTTAATTACTAAGTTATTTAATTGTTAATCTATTAATCTGAGTTTTCTACATTTGTCTTACTAGAATGAGATAAAAAGAAAGCCCTATTTGAGTTGTCTTTTTTTTTCTTCCTATCCCATCAACTATGTTGTCTAAAAAAAAGTGTTATGAGCTCTTCCCCACATCCTAAAAGAACTTTGCATCATTTCCAACTTCTTATGGCTGGAAAGGTTTTTTCTTTAGACCACTTGATTGAACAAAAGAGATAATGGTGGTCTTTAATTCCATTGATGTTATTTATGAGAAAAACTTTGTGTTAAAATAGACCTTCTCCCAGCTTCTCATCAGTTTTATATAATTAGGCACTTGCGTTAAAAATATGGATGCACAATCCTTGGAGATTATTTGAAGCTATCACCCTTCTCTGCCCCCATCTCATATTATGAAATTTACATCACTAGTGGTGGTTACATTTTATTTCAAGAAGTTAAAATTAAACAGTTTGACAAGATAGAACTTCAGAACATGAATGAATTCACTGTTGAAAACTGAGTAATCATTTAGAGGTGTCCAATGTCTTTTTTAATTTTAGGCTACAGAATGTGCATCTGTGACTTGCCATGCCGGCCTGTGAAACCAAATGTTGTAGGAGACCAGGTAACCACTATTCAGCTGTGTAAATTGTTGCTATGATCGGTTCCTTTAGTTATGAATTACATTCATCTCAATTTTGAACTTGAGTTCTCTAGTAAACGGAGGGGGGGGGCAATAAGCTTTCCTTTTAGACATTGTATTTCTCACCTATATATATATTCTGTTCACTATAAAGAATGTCCACTTTACAATATAAACTTTTTACCTCAGTTTTGTTTCATGCACAATAGGTAATAGCGACATGTAAAAAAAGAGGAAGTACATTATTAAGTTTCTCATATCTTTTTTGTCTTTAAGTACTGTAGCAAATAATTAGATTGCACCGAGAAACAAATAAGACACAGGCACAGTATAACTTTAAGAAAAGCATTTATTGAACTTTAAATTTGTATGTGGTGTGTATTATAGATATCCATAAAAATGGGGTCGCATTATCACTGTATTATCTGTTCAGCAACAATCAGCAGAAGAAGTGACATGGTAGGACATATTAAACGACATGTAAATAAAGGAGAAACTGAATCAAGGTTTACTTCAAGTAAGTAGTTAACATATTTCTGTTGTTTCTTCATAAAGCTCTGATTATTTTGAACATTCAGTGTCATAGACTGAATAAATTATAAATTTAGAATAGTGAAACTTTATGATTTTATATTTCTGTCTAGGAACTCAGAACATCTTAAAAGGACAAGGTTTCTGTAATTTCTAGGTACAATTTTTCTGTATCTTTAATGGACCTTATTTGTTTAAAGAGGGTAAGCTGAGTTATTAACAATGTTACATAGTAAAATATTATTTTATTGTATCTTTGGATTTAGTTGTCAGGGGAAATAACTTATTCAAGGATTGTATTTTGTAGTTTGCTTCCTTCCTCTAGAAAAGCATATGTCTTTAAGTAGTCATTGTTTTTTTTTAATTGTACAATTTTAAAATGTTGATTATGAAATACATTTAAGACATAAGTAATGAACTTGTGGCTCCCAAAAGTTTCTGAACTACAATGCCACCATTGTTGAAGCTGCTGAGAATTCATATTGGGGAACAAACAAAATAGTGATGTGTATCTGGTGGTTTTCAATGTGTTCTTAACTACAACTCCTATCAGTTCTAGCTGACATAGTCATTGTAAAACAGTTGTAGGAGATGCCATTAGAAATAATCCCTGACCAAGAAGTTTCCTCTCTTCTGCGCTAGGTTTTCTATAAAAACTGTCATATATGTTACCACATGATTAGATCCTTTTTTTCTAATAAGGATCTCTTTTAAGGATTGTGACTGAATCCAAACACAGCTTAAAGTCTTTTTAATATGATGACATAGTGGTGACATTTCACCATAACATAGTTTTAAGTGTTATCAGAATCATGTTTTACTTCTTCCAATGTCTCTTTTTAATGCTCCGCATATTTCAGTTTGAATCTAATTATGGTAGTTTTAAACTTTATACACTATGCAGGTATCATCAATAGGGCCTTTCATTCACTCAGGAACAATAACCAAATAGTTGTTCCTAGAACCATCTCTCCATTTATGTGTACATTTTGGAACCCACTTTCTAGCTTTTATATGGTCCCAATGTGAAAACTCAAGTATCATTTAGCAAGTTAGGAGAATAGGATAGATTCTGATCTGTGATTTGTGGAACTTTGAATGATGATCTGAAATGGGCTGTAACACTCTTTCATCTGAAAATAATCCTTAGCCCTTGCTCCTAAATATGAAGTATTGAAGGAAGCGGACACAGATGTACAAGTCCTTCCTAACTATTCAACACCCCAGAAAACTGATTCCTATTTTAACCCCAAAATGAAACTTAGCAGGTAAGAAATGATAACATTGACGAAGAGTTATAAAGAAATATTGTGAATTTTCTTATTAACAGAAGCCAGTAATTGTATACATTTTTGCTGTATTGTGGGTTATAAAGGGTTAAAGAGAACCTAATAAATTATTAAAAACCCAGTCAGTCAACCAAGAATTCAAGTGAGGTTTGAACTAAAATAATAGTATATCATCATTAAACCAGGACTACAATTAGTCCTTGACTTACAATCATAATTGGGACCAGAATTTCCACTGGCAGTTGTTGACTGAATTGCATCCAATCTTACAACCTTTTTTGCCCTGGTTATTAAATGAATCATATTATAGAATTGGGCTTCTCCCATTGACTTTGCTTCTCAGAAGCCAGCAGGGAAAGTTTTGCAAATTGCGATCCCATGATACCAGGATACTGCAACCATCATACATACTGGTTGCCAAGCACCTGAATTTTGATCATATTAATTGCGCTATGTCTTAGCATTGTACGCGAAGTGGACTATTCTTTGCCTAATACAATTGAATCCCTATCAATAATCTCAGTACATTAAATTGGTCAAAACAATAATAATTATAACTGCATTATGTTATATATGTTCCATAGGTTTTTTTTTCCAGACATTGTCCTTTAAACAAGATATAAGAATAATAAATGCATGGTTTCGGTATACTTTCTTCTTTTTCTTTTAGACAACTTATAGTCTGTGCTTTAACTGTTCTAACAGAGGAACGGAAACCTTTGGAATGTCTGGATGCATTTGGAGCCACTGGTAGATTGCTGTTATGCATTTTGATTTATAATTTGTAACGAGAATGTGTATATCTAGGTGCAATCTGAGGGAATAAGTCTTATTAATAGAATTTATTTCTGAATAAAGATGCTTAGGAATGCACCTTTTTTAAAAGCTTGCCCTGCCATTAAATTTTATGAGTGCATATATATTTTTAACAGAATTGGAGAAAATTTGCATTGATTTCATGGTTTCTATTAAATGTGCTATTTAGTGACTGCTTTATGTAGCAGCTAATGAAAAGTAACTTTTCTACCAATCCATGCACTTATGACCTTCTCAGGTCTATACAGCAAAGGAAAGCAGAAGTAAGATCATAAGCACAGATATGGTTTCACTAATTGACCATTTGGCTTAATAACTAAGTTTTAATCCTAATTATGGTAATTAAAGAAGGACTACCTGTATATGTACATTTCCTAAATAATTCAAACCTAATATTGTATTCTGCATAGTGAGATCACAAATCTGTAGCATGCCTTTTACTGAATTCATTATGTATGTATCATCTGCCTTCCAGGTATAATGGGATTACAGTGGGCAAAGCATCTTGGAAATTCAGTAAAAGTCACAATTAATGATTATAATGAAAATTCAGTTACCATGATACGAGAAAATTGTCATTTAAATAAGATGAAAGTTGTGATGAATTTTGAGGAAGATGACTGTGATGAAGCAATGGAAGAAGGGGAAGAAAACTTGCCTACCATTGAGGTGACAAAAATGGATGCCAATGTCATCATGCATTTGAGAGCATTTGATTTCATGTAAGTGTCTTGTCTTAGTTCAATCCCATTTCCCCAGTTGTGCTTTCCAATATCTAGATGGAGAATAATACAGATGTAGAACACAAAAAGGAGATTGATATGCAGGTTCAAGGTTTACCTCTTTAAGTCAACTAAAATACATAGTTCACAGGATATTCTATTACGGTTTAGTATTCTGTGAACTGGGCCACAAACTGATTGATTGGAGAAGGACATCAGTGCTTGCTGAAGGAATTATAATTATGTTCTGGAATCTTTGATTTGGCAAATTAAGATTGCTTAAAAATATCTTTTAAGAATCATTGTTGCACTTTAGTTTCATGCTGCTTTCTTCTGCCTACAATGTCTGTTGAATCTCAAGTTTTAGAAAACTGTTTGCATTCTTCATCTGGGTTCAGATAATTAATTGGGCTCATTGCATACTTTTCTATTTATATAGCTTTGACAATCAGCTTATATTGTCAACATTTTGTTTTACTTTCAATATGAATAGGCACTAGATTTTTTTAAAAAAACATGGCAATATAATTCATGAAATTGCAACCTTAGGCAGACAATACTTTTTTGAAAGGAGTTCCTGTTGAAGTGTATGGCATTTTAGTAAGCAAGATACCAGTTGTACATACATTTTCTTATATGTATAATTTTTACTGTGCTATGTTCTGTCTCCTGCATTATCATACAGCCACCTGGACCCATTTGGATCATCAGTAAACTACTTAGATGCAGCTTTCAGAAATGTAAGAAATCTTGGAATTGTTTCAGTGACATCAACAGATACAAGTTCTCTCTATTCAAAGGCGCAGCATGTGGCCCAACGTCATTATGGTTGCAACATTATCAGGACAGAATACTATAAGGAGCTGGCTGCTAGGATGGTACTTGCTGCTGTGGCAAGGTGCAGTTGCATTTCTTAATAGTTCTTTCAAATTCTAATTTATTTATTTTATTTGATTTCTAGACCGCCCCCTCTCCCCAAAGGGACTCCCCAAAGGGACTAATATTAGATGGCTGCAGTTTTTACCTTGTTGTTTATTCTTATACAATGGACTAAGCAAAATTGATTTTTACATCGTGTTTCTCAGTAACCTTCAGCAATTAGATCAAGAATTATGAATGTGTAAACAGAAAACTTCTTCAGAGCCCGTATACAAAAGGTTTGATCCACAAAGTTGAATGTTGTATTTTTGAGCCTCTTAACATCCTTTTTAGTCTCTGAACGTGAACAAAAATAGGCAGAAACTGAATTTCTAGTAATTATTATAGGGCTGATGGTTTGCAGGTCTAAGGAACAACTGCAAAAGTTTGGGCCCTTACTGAAATAGATTTCTTTCAAGAAAACACATCCAGATAATTACTAAAAAGCCATTTCCATAAAGGGAGAACAAAAAATTATGCTACATAAGAATAGTCACCAGATAGATTATTCCAGGATTAAGGCGATTATGAAGGTGGTTTCTTAATCAAATTGATTTAGGAAGCCTCAACAGCAACCCCATTATGTATAGATCTTTGAAATGCCAAAAAATTATTCTGGAACAGCATCAAACTGTTGACATAAAAACACTATCATAACAGGAAAGGAACTCTTCTCCAGTTGGGTGCCTGCCTTCTAGAACGACATCTCTTTTTTCATTATGTGGGTACACAAGTCAGTTGTACAGTGTGAATAGACACATTTCAAAACACTAATTTGAATTAAACTTTTATTTTGAGTTCATCTTTATCAAGCCTGATTTCATGCAAAAAATAATTTCATGGAATTAGGATTTTTTTTTTTATAAAAATGGACAGCTATGAAGAGGTCTCCCTGAGATTCAATCAACCTCCACTCTGGTGGGAACCCTGATTCTTTGCCCAGCTCTTTGCCAAATGTGATTGAAGTTAGGAGTAGGACATTTGGGAAGAGTTAGCCTTTGCTGGATTCTATTCTTAATATTCTCTCTTTTTACAGAGCTGCTGCTAGATGCAACAAAGGCATTGAAGTTTTGTTTGCTGTGGCTCTTGAACATTTTGTACTAGTACAAGTGAGAGTGTTGAGAGGTCCCTCTTCTGCAGATGATACTGTCAAGAAAATTCGATACCTAATTCACTGTCAATGGTGTGAAGAGAGGATATTCAAAAGAGAGGGCAATATGATAGAAGGTAAATCCTATTTTTTAATTTCAGCTAGTGTTCGGGTTGGTTCAGTTAATGAAAACAAAATCACCACAGCACCTGCCTTTTCTGTTGCTTGTTTGTTCAATAGTAATCTATTCTCAAATTAACTTCTGTGCAGCAGACTATTTTGGTAAAGTGCTGAATTAGAATCTAGATGATAGTCCTGCATACATTTTATTTATACCTTTTATCTTTTTGCAGTAGAAAGCTTCTAACAATAAGAAATAGCAACAGCATAAAAATGAATAAAATTAATGAGCTAATAATTGAAAACAATATTGGAATCGTTTTCATGAGAAATTAGAACTACTTACTGTACAGGAAGGGTGTAATCATGTACACAATTACTGGGACTTAACTTCAGGTGATATTTGTAAAACATACTAAGTGGACATATAGAGTTGAATAATGATTTCCCAGGACTTGAATTTTCCTGTTCCATGGAGCGCTTCTTAGGGAAAAGCATCTGCCTTAAATTTACTGAAATAAACTAGTATCTTGTAGTGCCATGAGGCAGGTTAAATCAAGTTACAATGATTGGATCAAAACCTAAGCTTTTGACTCAAGCTTCAATCTCTTTGTTCAAGTGTTAAGGCTATTTATTATTACACTTGAACTTCAGCTCTCCAACAAGTTTAGGAAGTATAATCAGAGGAAGTAAGCTGTAATATAAACTCATGTTTTATGCATGCCTACAGGGATTAATTCACCCATTTCTGAAATTATAGCGTTTAGTTAAATAGCCAGAACAAATTACTTTGTAATTATAATGGCTTTTAATTTATTGGCATTTCAATTTCCATAACATTCATAAATTATATATCACTCAGATATTGGTCTAGAAAAAATATGTTTTACTGTTTCTTTTTCATAGATAATCCTTACTGGCAGCTTCCGTGTGACTGCCATAACCAAATGACTGGGAAGACAGCAGTTGAACTGGGACCTTTGTGGTAAGTATTCTTTTTGAGTCTCTTCTCACTTCAGAATAAGAATGAAAAATTAGATTGAGAAGGATGTGTAATACATTATTAATACATTAATAAAATACTCTTACCCATACCTAGCATCTAAAGTACAATCCCTTTTTTACTTACTTGGAAGTACCATATCTTTTGGTGTCTAAGATGCACACACACCCCTAAAAGAAGGTGAAAATGTGGGTGTGTCTTATACACTGAATGTAGCCCCCCCCCCACCCCCCATCCATCCCCCCCCTTCGGCCATTTTCGGCCTCCACGCATCGCATTTTAGACCTGTTCCAGACTGCAGGGATTGCCACAGACCATTGCCACCTCCATGGCTCACATTTTTGGCCTTTGTGGCTCGCGTTTTTAGCCTCAATGCTCTATTTCAGACCCATTCAAGGCTGCCGGGATTGCCAGAGTACATTGCCGCCTCTGGCATCACGTTTTCGGCCTCTGCGCATTGCATTTTTGGCCTCTGCGTGTCATGTTTTTGAGCGGTTCCAGGCGGCGGTGATTGGCACAGAGGCCAAGAATTCAATGCACAGAGGCTTGAAAACGTGATGCACGGAGGCGGTGATCGGCAATTCACTTAACAGACATGTGACATAATTTCACAAAGTTCATATTAACAAATGTGGCAAAAAGGGTCTTAAAATGGGGCAAAGCTCATTTAACAAATTTCTTACTTAGCAGCATAAATTCTGGGGTCAATTGTCGTTGTAAGTCGAGGACTACCTGTATGCATCTGAATGTTCCTGGTTTCTTTTCTATTGTTAATCCAGATTTTCACCCATGTGCCTCTTTGTTTCTCATCTATGGCTTCCTCATAACCCAATAAGGCATTAACACTGAGGTTTAATGAATCTCAAAGAACACTTCTGCTTGGCTGTTCTGTTATTACATTCTAATTTACTGCTATATCAGAATCAATCTGAAATCAGGCAATTTATTTTTACCTAAAATGTTACTCATTGCACTCAAGAGATTTATGCTGTTTGAAAAAGTTCTGTGCGGTTATTAGAAACAAGAGGAAATAAATAAAAACATTCGCTTGATCATCGTAAGGTAAATTTCTGATTAGAGTTTGGATTTTTGGGAAAAAAAGTGCAAACATATTTCCTACATAATTTTGAATATGCATAACTAGAATATAGTTTTCCTAATTAATAGGTTCCATCCTTTTTTAAGATTTACTAGGAGAAATAGGCTGAGTACACTTTTTTAATCCAGTTTTATTTTTGTTGGGAACCATGAAATTTTGTTGTGTGGGAAATAGGCCATGATTTTTTTACCTCCACTAATTAACCATCTAAATATGTTGTTTGCAAGAGAAATCCAAATTCTTTAAATCCCTTTAAAATCTAGAAAATAAACGCCCCATGACATTTTTTTTCTAAAATAAACACTTTCTCATTTTAAAATAAATTTCTCCATTACATTCTATAGTTTTGTTGTATTGTAGGTCAGGATCCCTCTTCAATACAGGATTTCTTAGAAGAATGCTGTTTGAAGCAGTTCAGTATGGCCTAGAAGACATCCAGGCACTTCTAAAAACACTGATCTGTGAGGCAGAATGTACAACACTGAAACAGTTTACAATTCATGCTCCTAGCAGTCAGGGTAAACAAGGTGAGAAGGCATGATGATGGTAAAAAAAATGTTTAGTAATTTTTAAACAGTCCAATTTAGTACATAAAGCCAACAAGAGGCTGTAAATCATTGTGTTCTGGTTGTTGTTGAAAAAGAAAAATAAATTTGTGATGTTAATTTTTGCAAAAAGGCAAAACATCCATAAAGTAGTATGTTACTGAGTAGGAATAGGAATAAAAATAAAATTTTATTTGGACAAGTGTGTTCAGACATATAAGGCATTTGTCTCTGGTGCATAAGCTTTCAGTGTATATGCAAAATAATAATCATATCAATACCAATAATAGAAGGTAGTAGAAAAGATTAGAAGTAATAAGCTATACTGCATGAGTAAATACACAGAAGACAGTACTTCAGCAGTGATGGCACAAGGGAAAAAATGGTCTCCGTGTCTGATTGTTTTGGTATGCAATGCCCTGCAGCAGTGTCCTGAAGGCAGTAATTGAAAGAACTTATGTCCAGGATGTGAGGGATCTGTACATATTTTCTCAGCCCGACTTATTGAGTAATAAGATGTGTAGGTTAGGGATTTAATTTCTTAAAAGTGCTTTAAGTTGCATGAGAAATCGCTCTTCCATGCATCTCTTTAAAATGGCAATTTTTAATGATCATAACAGTACTAGGTCTTGGCATATAGCAGAGAATAACTTGCCCTTCAGAAGTCAGAAGACTTACTTTTTATTATATATAGTTAGAATTAAAAAATGGATTTCCCTCATTGTTTCTTTAATATTAGAGAGATTCTGTGTGCTTTTAGCTGGTTTCATTTACAAAGAATAATTTTAAATAGCTATGTATGTACAGTATGTATCAGAACAGTGATACATAGCATTAGCAAAGACTAATTTACTGCATATTGTATCCAAATGAAAATACATTCAACACCAGTCCACAAATATTTAGTATGAGCTATTTAAATTAGTGCATGCTATTCTAAGCAACAGTCCTTTAACTATAAAGGTACTATTTCAGTTATTTAGAGTGTTTCTCCAACGCAACCTTTTCATCTTATCAAATACATACGTTCCTTATATAATGACTGAATTATCATTGTTTTCCTTAAATTTTAGAAGAATGTGGTGTATTTATTAAGACATCAGATCCTGCAGCAGATTACTACATCGTGCATGGTAGGTAGTTATCAATGTAAAATAATATCCAAAAACAGAAATAATTATCTAGGATATTCTAGTTTAGAAAGTCAGTGAAACAAGAAAAATGTTCATTGAACAATAACACTAAACACTGGGATAGCATTCTTAATGTTGGTTTGCACTAGATATCCATGAAACCACCTCTGTATGAAACAAACATTTTGTGACTTTTCCTACCTACTCACATCCAGAACAATTGTGCCAGAAAATCTATGTCTGGACCAACATATGCTTCAGCATACATATGGAACAGTAATTGCTGGCTGAAGCACGCACTTAAATGTTTTGCACATTCCATATTTCATACACCATTTCCCTTACTAAGCAAATATTTATCAAGATATTAAAAAGTTCTGATGCTTGCCCTCTGTTGCAGAGAAAAGGAAAAGTGTCGACATCAACCAAAATGGAGCAAAGCGCCAGAAGTTAGAAAGTAATGCTGAGCATCCTGCTTTTTATTATAATGTCCACAGGCACAGCATTAAAGGAATGAACATGCCAAAGTAAGTGCAATTTTAAAACATCTCAATGGTGTAAATGCTAGGGAATATGGAAGCTTGGGTCCTAGCCTGTCTCACTGGATATCTTGGAGCCAGTCATATTCTCTGGTCCTATTAGGGTTGGAATTGTGGGGAAAATAGAAAGAGCAAGCCTAAAGGTACTTACCGTTTGCCTATACTTTCCCCCCACCCCCACCCCCAGGTTAAATAAGTTCTTGCACTCTCTGTTTGAAGCCGGATATCGTGTAAGCCGAACTCATTTTGACCCTATGGGTGTCCGCACCAGTGCCCCCTTGATGCAGTTTAAATCCATCCTTGTAAAGTACAGCCTTCCTACATATACAGGAGGACAAGCAGATGGCTCTTTGCAGGCGATTGAGGATGTCCAAGCGGGAACCGAAGGTGACTTTGCAGAAGAGAGTATTTGAAAGGGTCCTTCTGGGACCTGCTTTCTTTTATTGAAGATTTATGTTGAGAGAACCTACTGAGCCCTATGTCTCAACTTTTGTGATGTTCAACTATTTTAACATTTCAAATTTTTCAGGGGAAAAAAGTGATGAGGAATCACAAATGTACAGTTAATTTCCCAGCTCAGCAGGAAACTTTTTCATGTAATGCTTGCATTTAAACTTGGTAAACGCCGTTTTTCCTGACTTGTCATTTTTTGTTCAGGTGTATATTTTTTAAGATAATGTGGAATTGAAAGACGTTAAGCATGTGTGCAAGCACAGCTAATACCTACCAATAAAGTGTTTTCATTTGTTTTGAGTCTCATGTCATTAGTGGCTTTCAAATATGATTTGGAGGGATAAGAGGAAAGAGCTTGGTTAGCCTGACCTAGGGATTATATTTAAGAATCTAGCTCTGCCACCAATTGCTTTCTGTAGTTAAAAGTATCAGAAGTCAGAATGTTAATATTTTTATTGCTTGTAAAATAGCAATTACTGACATACTGTAGTTTCTAAACAATTTGGATAAAATTCAAAATGGATTTTAATTTCTTCCTCCTCCCCAACATACAGAGATTTGCTTCTGAAGCTTGCATTCTATTACTGAAATATGGTCCTTGATGTTAGATGTAATTCAGGGACAAATATTCGGATAGTCTTTATCAGTGTTTTTAATCTAAAAGTGTACCCTTCAAACCCTATACATCTTCCTGGAATTCAGTTACCTTCCTTGGATTGTTGTATCTATTTAAATAGGCAAAATAGCACACATCAGAATTGTTCACATTGGCGCTATCAAGCATGATTGATATTGGATAGCTAATTGCAATAGGGACAAAAGCAATCACTTAAGCTGCACTCATATTCATTCCGGTACTCAATATATTAAGGGCAGTTAGTTTATACTGTAATGAGGAATTCTCTGTTCCTCCAAATCCCACACCTTCACAGGAAGAATAATCAGCTGCTTTGGTCAATATGTATGGTAGTTGATGGATGATTCCAATGATCCAAGATGGTCTTCCTTTTCTGCTTCTACTATTGCAGAGATAGGGAATCTCAAAAAGGGATAATCAAAGACAACAGTCTTCTGTAGCACTTGTTTTACCATATACTATAGTAAAAGGGGGTGGGGAGAGCTGTTGTAGAGAAAACAGTGAAATTTGTTAGGGCTGGTCGGAGAGTTGAGAGGGACACTAAATGGACAAGTTGCTTCTTCAGAATTATTCTCATCTCCTTCAGAGTCATAGTACTACTGTAAATCGATATAAATCACATCAGAACTTAACTAGTCACAGAGGATGTATTATTCAGGCTCTTATTTCTCTTTGAGATTTCTTATATATATCCATGATCCCTGAATTTCAGGAATGAGATGTAACATCTAATGACAGGACTGTCACTTTTCAAAAATAGCTTGCTTGTGAAAATGTGGCAGTAAGGTAACGTCTCAAAGCTGCCAATAGTTGATCCATTAAAAAGTCACAGTGCGATTCATTGATTAAAACAGCTACTTTATATATTTAAGTAAATATAAATACTTATTGAATTCACTGTAACAGAAATTAAAAATTCACATTCTTTCCCACCAACTTGGGAACAATGTACCTTCCCCCTAGACAGATAAATCTTTTCAGAATGCTATATTTGATCTGCATCTAGGGCTAAACAATTTCTTGGATGGGTTATAAATCAAGCTTTTTTTGCACCTGATGTTTGCTTATACAAAACAATTTTTCACATAAAAAGAAATGTGATTATATTTAGTGGACATGCACTAACAAGCGATATAGTTTGTACATTACACCAAAAATACTGAACAAAACTGAATAAGCATGATACATCTTCCCCACCCCACCCTCAACCCAGCTTGGACTTATAACTGTCATGGCACAAACTGGTAAAAAAATTCAGGAACCTCTAACATTGAACGGAGTACTATAAAGCTTTTTCTTTTGTATGATCATCAGATCTTTCAAATTAGTAGGCATATTTGCAGCTTTGAATTGTGGTAATTGATTTTTTGACTTTTACTCTAGATCATAATTTTTAGACCAACAACCGTGAGAAGTTGGTAAATATTGAAGTTAATCCCCTACAAGTCCACACTTTTCTGTAACATTTCTTTTCTTAGCATATTCAAAACTCTCAGGAGTATTGGGAAACATTTCAGTAAAAAGAAGGTGGTTTTTTTTTTTACATCATCAGGCATACAGAAGGATAAGTCTTCTACTGTCATAGATGATAACTGACTTACAGAAATTTGGATGATGTGATACATAAATATAGTTTTGAGCCTATCAAAATTAAAGATCATTACAATCCACATTGCATTTACTTATACAAGTGCCAAGTATACTTGACATGGGAAAGTTTCTTCAAAGAAATTTGTCAACATTTGCATCATTGATTTCTATTTTTAAGTAGTATACAAATCAGTATATTTTCCTCTTTTTTTCTGGGAATGTTAATATGATTGTAACATCATCAGCTCTTCAGGAACTGTGATTAATAAAATTTGGAACTTGCCTCAGAAATGTATGCTCATTCTATAAAGTCTTTTCCAGAGCTAGTTGTATCTCACTCTTTAAACTGCAATTAAGTAATGCAGCAGTATTACAGTTAGTGCTCTCTTAGCTATCATGTGAAGTTGGAAAGAATAATTTACCTTTAATATGATGAAAACAGGAAAAGGAGTAGCTTGCATTCCCATGGACATTGGGAACGAAGACAGTGTTGTATATGGGGTGGCTGTTTTATTTACAACGCAGAATGACAGGGCATTGCATAAGAATTCAGGTACCACTGTGAGCAATCTATCTTCCAGCCTGCTTTTCCTTTAGCATCTGAATTAGTTATTTATTAGCAGACCTATTGTTAATCATATATAACTAACAGAATTATCGCACCTCTTCTTCCTTTGTCAATGTACATCAAGGTGCTAGTGAGTCTGCTCATCCAAAGCCTTCCAACACTCCAAGAAATTTTGCTGCCACTAACTTCACGCACATGAACCAAGAGCCACCAAATCAAAAGAACACATACGACAGTAACAATGGAATGTTCTGATCATTCAGTTCTTCAGAAAGAAAAATATAAGTTAAATATCACACAAAATACTGTCTAAAGATACTCATTGGGGTATCCAAGTCTATGTGCAGTTGTCCATGATGCAGAGAATGGTACTTCAACTTAAAGCAAAGATATAAAAGCAATTATTGTTCCAATTCAAAACCTTTTTTAGGCTTATTTGTGTTCCTTTGTTGGTGCATAGTAGAGCTCCATCGGCTTATTTACTTTCCAGTACTTTTCACTGACCAACTCCAAGGAAAAAGAACCGTTTAATACCTAAAGTGGGAGTCAAAAATAGGGCCAAAGTTAAAAATAGAAAAGTGTTATTGCCATTTGAAAATGAATAATAAAAGAAAAACCACCAATAACTCAAAAATTACCAACACTGACAAATCACAGCTGGTCAACAACATTCACTCCTGTCTATGAATAGGCTATATAAACCAGATATTTCAGTTCCAAAGGAAAAGCAGCTGCAGAGCAAATGAGGGTGTTACAGTATATTTCCATTAAAAAAGGCTATAGGTCTTTTAAAATATGTTCTTCCCGTGCAAAATAGAGCCCAGTGCTTTAATAAACAAATGTGTATGTTTGAAATTTCTGCAGTCTACCATCAAGGTAAATAAAGCTACTTTGTTCCAAGTACAGTAATGTCAAAAGCCATTCCAGCTTTGCAAACTGAAATTAAGAAATAGTATACCAATTCTAATCTTTGATCACTGAATATGATAGAAGAGCGAATATCTTTAGATCTTCAAACATTTAACATTTTGAAAAAAATCTATCAGCATTTAAATTTTTGGGTTTAAGTAATGACAAAGCTTTTAGCTGTCTGCACTTCTGTTCAGTAACTTTCATGCTGATACTTTCATCAAGAACATGTCAATCACAATCAGAAAATATTTACATTTCCCCATCAAATATGTTAGCAATATCACAGGACATAATCCTGGTTGCTTGTTACTGTGTTTCCCCGAAAATAAGACATGTCCTGAAAATAAGGCCATGCCAGATTTTCAGGGTGGGCAAAAATATAAGCCCTCCCCCAAAAATAAGTCCTAGTGAAAGGGTGGTTTAGCCAGAACAGGGGGCAGCCTTTCCCTTCCCCAGTCACCTCAGGGCTTCTCGGCCTCTTAATCGGATCAGCTGAGCCGCTCCATTCACAAAAAAGCTGCTTCACGAGTGCCGCTTAGGCCTCTGCCTACAGCAAACGCAGGTCGCTTTGCAGCCAATTGCGACTGCAAAGGAAGCCAGAGGCCAAGCAACAGAACCCAAATGTCTCATGCCCTCCTTACCCAACGGTGACAGTCACAGCAGGCAATTCCGTCCACGGAACAGGAAAGAAAGGCATGGAAATCAATACACCTGAGACATCAGAAGAAGCCCTGTGAGGAGACACGCTGCTGATGTGCAGGAAATTCCCTCCCCCACCTGCAGATCGTCCTTTCAAAGAGGGGTTTCACCAGGATGAAGGCGACACAAATGCCGCCTTCAGCCACCTCTTCGTCCTGGTGAAATTCCTCTTTGAAAGGACGATCTGCGGGGGGGGGGGGGAGATTTCCTGCACTTCGGCAGCAGCGTCTCCTTGCAGGACTTCTTCCGATGTCCCAAACGTATGGATTTCCATGCCTACAGGACGTTGCTTCTCACCTGCATATTCACATTGAAGGTTCGAAATGGGGCGTTTTTGCAAATGGCTTGAAAATGTGGAGGAAGATATTCCTGCCTCTCACCCTGTTCTGAAGGTCAGCACAGATTGAGAACAGGATAAGAGACAAAATCCCCCCTCCCCGTTTTCAAGTGGTTTGCAAAAATGCCCCACATTATCCAGGATTGAAGGATCGGAATGGAGCATTTTTGCAAATGGCTTGAAAATCAGGAGGGGGGATTTTGTCTCTTATCCTATTTTCAGTCTGTGCTGACCTTCAGAACAGGGTGAGAGGTAGGAATATCCCCCTCCCCATTTTCAAGCGGTTTGCAAAAACATCCCATTTCGAGCCTTCAGAATATTCCAGGATTGAAGGCTCGGAATGGGGCATTTTTGCAAACTGCTTGAAAATTGGGGGGGGGGGGGGGGATTTTACTTCCTCTTACCCTGTTCTGAAGCTCAGCACATACTCAGAACAGGATAAGAGGCAAAATCCCCCCCCCTTCCCTGGCAATTGTTCTTTCTTTGGGATCTCAGCACAGATGCACATCCCCCAAATGCTCTATCCGAAGCCTTCTCTGCGTCTGTGCCGAGTTCCCAAGGAAAGGATGGTGTGTGGGTATGTGATAGAGAAATCCCTACACCCCCCCCCCCCCCTCTCCCAAGGCAGCCACATCCCTCCACTAACCGGCTTTCCTGCTCCATTCTCCACTGCCAAATGCAGGGCAAGAAAAATAGTTTGTGGGACTATTTCCAACTCTCCAACAAGTTTTTTTTTTTTTTTTGCGAGAACTTGGAAGATATTTTCTGGTATTTTTTTACCATAGCCACACAGTCTACTTTTCTTGTCCTGCACGTGGAGCGGAGAATGGAGCAGGAAAGCAAGTTAGGGAAGGGATTGTGGCTGCCTTGGAGAGAGAGAGTGTGTGTGTGTGTGTGTGTTTGTGTTCTGCCAGGAAGAGCCCACCGCGAGGCCAGAGCAGCACAGTCAGCTGTTCGGCGGCCAGCAAGCAGGGCAAGCAAGGCCAGGATGCAAGGAGAACTTGGGTCATTGTGGCCGTAGGCAAGCAGGTGATGGGACGGAGAGGGTGGGGCTAGAGGGCTTGCTGCCTCCTGCACCTGCAAAATAATACCTCCCCGAAAATAAGGCCAAGGCCTTATTTGGACGGTCAAAAGAAAAGACCCTGTCTTATTTTTGGGGAAACATGGTAAAAGCATGGAATGAAATCACAGTAACACAATTGCCTGGTGTAGGAGTCAGTAAGTAGAATGTGACAACAGCAATCAATATCAGCATCATGAGCTCAGGTACAGATGGTTATCGAGGTACAACAGGCCATTTAATGAACATTTGAAGTTATGAGAGACCTCTCCCACAAAAACTACATTTAAAGTTATGACATGGCAATGGCCCTGTGGTCATTCACCCTTACTAGGCAACACCCCATCTCACCCCACCAGAACCTGCAGCACTTGGACCTGTTCCCACATGCTTATCATGTGGGAACAATCCCAAGGACACTCTCCAGATCTCATGTGGATGGAGGGCAGGCCATGTATCCCCAGTATGCACAGCAGCAATGTGGCCATTTTGTCCCACCCACTTATGGTAATTATAATTACAAGTGGGCAGAACATAATTGTGCATGTATTACTGCATCCAGCACGTATTTAACAATACCATTTTATTCAAACATCTAAACAGACTGAACTCTTAAGTACAGGCCTAGCTCCCAAATTACTTGCCACTAACAATGCACAATTCTATTCAGTGTATCAAATAGCTCTTTTCAACTAGATCAAGAATAGATGGTTAAGTTTAATTTAGACTATTTATATTTAAGTTTACACTAGAAGCCTCAAATCCTTTAAGATTTGATACAATGTGTATGGGAGGCTAGGTCTAATTTAGTTTTTTTTTAAGGGTCATGTAATTTATTTTAAGTACACAATTCAGTAACGAATAAATATATCAGACAGCTAGATTCCCTACAATATCCTTATTATATGCTCCCACAATTTGTGAGCTTCACTACAGTGAACACTAATTATGAAAAAATGAAGATGTATCCATCTAATAGGCCAGTCAATAGAGAGCTGCAGCCAATAAAGTATGCAAACTCTTTTTTAGGCAAAAACAGCAATGTTCCCATTGGTTTCCAGGATGTTGGAAGAAGCACACTGTATATTTAAATCGTGTCCAAAATAAAAACAATTTTTATCCTTCTCATACAGCATGTAAGAGATCAAAATCCCAGATATATAAATAGAAGTTTCCTAGCATATTCACTTAGTATGTTTGTATGCATTTCCATAGGTTAGCCATGTTTTACGGCATCTTAAAGACTAATCAATTTATTGCAATAATCACAAACTTTTTTAGTCGATTTCATCAAATGCATGGAGTCCAAACAACAAGCAGCTGTTGTAGGAGTTGGAAGGAGAAGAGAGAATAGTGAGAAAGGAATGGAGAGGAGAGGCAAGAGAGTGACTATTAACAAAGCAGGTTAATAAGACACAATCTTGCACCATTAAACCAGTATAAAATCCTATACTATAAGAAATATGTTTATTCTGAAAGTATTAGTATTAAATCTTTTGGTTCAACGGGTGCAGGATAAAATGTGTCTTTAAAATTGCTTTATTCAATAATAACTTAACACAAAGCAGAGTGACAAGAATATTTTCAGAGTCTGAAATTATCCCATTGCCATTTTTAGTGTTCATGTACCAGTGAATTGCATGCCTCCCCTCTCAATGCCCCCCCAAAATGTTTCTGCTTTGCTAATGATCAGCATCTCTCACCATTTTTCATTTCCCTTCTTCCCCCACCTGACAAGAGTATACATTTTGCCCTTTTTGTCAGGACTGTACTCCCTTCTTCTGTTGAAACAGGACTGTTCTCTGCAAAGGCTTGAGATAATAAATGGCGAGGCTTTAATGTACAACAAAGCACTTGGTTGTTTGCATATTATTTTTGGAAATTCCCCACTCTACATGTTTACCATTCACGGTAGGGGATGAATAATTCTGCTAGGATTGTATATGAAAGTGAGATGAACAGGAGAGGCTCAGAAACAAATCAACAATGGTTTGAAACTAGATTTTCCTCACCTCTTTTTACCAACATGCACACATGTGCTTTCCCCCTCTTAGTTCACATTGTAATGCATGCATAAATAGCTATATTACCATAAGTGAAATTAAACTGAAAAAAAATATTTTCAGAAATTTTTTACATAGAGGGTTAAGCCTGGCTATATAGATCATACCTTTTAGACACATTGTCAACAACAAACATCCTGACAGCATGCCCTATTTGCTCTGCCTCTGTATGTTTAGCTCCGGGCATAATGACATTCTGAATAGAATTCAAATTTATTTTGAAACAATGTCTTTTCCCAACTGCATTTTTGCTCAAACAGTTACTCACGGTGAATTGGCCATTAGCTGTAGCAATATAAATTGTGTATTGCTTCTCACTGGCTGTTTCAAGATTCATCTGATTAGACTCTCCTTTGCTCCGAAGTTCTTCTAAGGCTAGCCTCACAGCTAGGTACTTGGACAAGTGATCAACAGTGGCATTGCCCGAGGTCTTAATATACCTGTACAAAAGCAAAGATAGTTTATGTGCCTACAGGTTACAAGAAGGAAGACTGACATATATAGAAACGCTTGCAAGGAAAACAATCCCCCAGATATGTAAAAGCAATCTAGTATTTTCTATTGTTTATTCTACAGATCCTACAAGATTCAACAAGATTCATCTACTACCATATTAAGTATTCCTTCCAAAATAAAAATGAACTATTGCTTACCTTGTCTGTGCACTGTCATCATTTTCCATAAGCGTAGGATGGGGTCTGAAAACTAATTCTATTTCACTTGCACCATCCAATACTGGGTCTATGGCAACTGTTGTATTGTTATTGTCCAGTTCAAGCCCAGAATCATCAGAGGTTTTGGTCCTTTTGTTACTTGGTCCAGCCTCCTGATTACTGTGGGTTGAAGCATTACTACAATGCGAACTGTCACCATTGTCTTCTGCTCCGCTGCCATTCTCTATTTGTTGCTTCTTTCCTCTCTGTAACCTAGAGTACAATCAAGAAACAATCCAAGTTCTTCATTTTTAGAGTCTTTGTGTCAACTAGCAAATTTTGTCCAACCCATGCTATGATTATTTTTTCATTAAATACAACATACAACCCATCACCCACCATTTAGTCTATATGAGATAAATACGATGCTACATAATATAAAAAACTGCCCAACATCTCTATGTAATATTCAGCATTCTAGTTCTACTGCTGTTTTGAATTCAGTTCTGAAATGTAATAACAATGTGTCCTTTTATGGATGCAAAGTTGTGAAATTATCTTTTAAGAATCAACAACTTCCAGCTGAATTACAATGATATCAAAGCTGATTCTCTAAATTATAAAATAGTCAGGGGGGGGCAGTAGTAAGTCAGCTCATAATGTACAAAAGAACAAGTGTGGAAGCTGATGCCAAGGTAGTATATACAATCAACCCTGTTTTTCCTTTAATTGTGCAGGCATATTCGAAGGATATAAATATAAGGGCTATAACAGTGTTTAGTATTTCCTACACTTAAAGACCAGTTGGCTAAGATTCAAAACATATTACCTTAAATTATTAAAAAATGCAGTATTTTCCCCATAAAGGAGGGTATTTTTCAATTCAATAAAAAGAAAATGTGGATCAGGTTAATTCTAAAGCATATAGATAGAATGAAATAATTTTTCAAATTTAGGAGAGGGCTATGTAAATAAACATCAAGTAGATCTCCCATGGATATAAATTTATTTATTTATTTTTATTTATTTAATTTGTCACTCGTATACAAGATAACAAGAATAAGAATAAACATGAATAAGAACACAGGAAATGGGTACAAATAAATGAGGACACTAGGAAAGGAACGTTCTAGTGTTGGTGCACTTAAGCACGCCCCTACCTAAATGGTAGGAAAAATACAATAGTTCCATGAAATAGCAGTTTATCTTCAAGGAGATTATACTGAATGTAAGTAGCAGGCAAAAAAATTATCTAGCTGTAGTTTTAAAACAGTAGTAGTATTAATGCTGAATACCAATGCATTACATTCTTCTTCTGCCATGAGGAAATTCATTTTGCTGTTGTGGTCAATTTTGCATGATCCAGTTTTCAAATTAAAGGAAAAATAAGCAGGAATTTATTTAAAAATGTAAGCTTTTCAATTATTTCAAATAAATATACATTTGACACTATCCAATATAGCTCTGGGACACTGGTCTATTCAATCCAGTAATGTGTATTTCAAATACAAGTGATTATATAACTTTCTGGTTTGCAACATTTTCTTTCTATTCTTTCTTTTTATGATGAGGTCTGAAGACGGAAATTGATCTTCATGCAAAT
The DNA here is from genome assembly GCF_964273705.1 of Natrix helvetica. Taxonomy (NCBI): domain Eukaryota; kingdom Metazoa; phylum Chordata; class Lepidosauria; order Squamata; family Natricidae; genus Natrix; species Natrix helvetica. Next base: position 69,518,306 of record NC_138549.1, on the reverse strand, counting down.
AAGCATGTGGACAATCACCCAACTAGAGAATTCTGTGTATCTATCTTTTCACTATAATTTTTTACCTGTTCAAGGCTTGGATTTTCAGGCCCTCCTCAATGCTGTGGCTCAAAGCTTGCTGATTATTGTGCTTGCTGATCCTTGCTAAAACTCTCTCCTGGTGAGCCTCATATTCATCACGACTTGGGTAAATTTTACTGATGAGGGCATCAAAATTTGGATCTGGTCTCAAAGATCTTTTGGAAACAAGCTTTTTACGACAAGTAGGGCATTCTTTGTTTCTGAGAGTAAAAAAAAGAATTACGAAAATATGTTATCTAATTCAATTACGAAAATATGTTCTTATCTATGCCATTTGTATAATTACTGGATAGTTAGCACATCTTTGCAATTTCTTTAGAAATACTTAACTATTAGTCAGATGGGCAACAGTTATTTGTTAATTTTGCACATCTCAGAATCTGAATTCTTGAAGGTTAACAAATTTGTTATACTCCATACTGACATTATAAGGTTTGTACATAATTGACAAAGACATAGCAGTTAAAGAGCACGAGGCAGTATAGACTTCAATAGAATGATTTGATCAATCCTCACTGACCCTCATTGCTCTTAGTCCTGTATATTATTTGATCACAACTTTAACAGTGCAAGGAACCTCATATTCATTATCATCCACTTTTTCAAAAATTGAAAAAAGTAAATCATTACTTGGGAGTCAGTGTATTATGCCGGATACAAATCTTGATTTGAAGGCTCTGCTTGGATATAAGATGCTCCGGATGACCTTGGATCAGTTATTGCTCCAGCAAATCTATCTCTTAAGCAAATAAAGGTAAATATTTGGGGCCTCAGTGTTGAAATGAAGGATCCTTGGTGCTCTCTGAGTTTGGTTTTCTTGCAAATGTTTCATTACCCAACCTAGGTAACATCATCAGTGATGTTCATCATCAATGAAATGTCTGCAAGGAAACAATCAACTCAGAGAACACCAAGGACCCCCATCTTACAAGATTAAGTAGGATAGCAAAAAATACTCATCTCATTCTGATTGCAAATTCTTTATAACCTTCTTTGGGTATCAAATGTGGCCAGCCACATATAATAGGTGACAGGAGACAATTTCAGAGAAGAAAGAAAGCAAAAGAACTTTTATAATTCCTTTGTGATTGAGCTGTGACAGCAACAAGCAGACTATAGTCACCCTTCTGAGATCAGTAAAATGAGGATCCAGATTTTGGGGGGCAATATGCTGACTCTGTAAACTGCTTAGAGAGGGCTGTAAAGCACCACGAAGAGATATATTAGTATATAACCCTATATATCATTAAATGTTGGTGAAAATCTGCTTTTTTGCCTTTCCTATTCATTCACCTTTCTTGTTGAAATAAAAAGCACCTAGTTTTTTTTATAATTACCCTTAAAATTTCCACCCCAAATCACATACTCCAGCATGGGGCAAAAACAGTAGTCTTATCCAAACATTCATGCATCACTGTATCCCATGCGGTTTCAACTCCAAAAAGCCTTTTGAATCACTGGTTTACACTATGAACAGAATTCCAAGATATAATTCAGTACTGTAACAATGATGGGGGGGAAGGATGGTGTTGGTCAACCAACTTACCCACTTCTAAGGGCTGTGATAATGCAATCGGCACAAAATCGATGTAGACATTCCTTAGTAGTCATGGTATTTTTCAGCATATCCAAACAAATGGGACACATTAGCTCACTGTGGAGACTTCGGGGTGACACCACTATCTCCAGGCCATCTGTTATAGCTTCCTAATGATCAAAATAGTGTTTTCAAGAAGTTATTTCCTTGCTCCATTGAAGTTAATATTTACAAATGCTACATTTTTATTACTCTTATAACTGTATTGCTTTTCTTTCTACGTAATTTCTTTTGGTACAAACTATTTGTGGTGTGGAAGTTCACATTCAATATAATACAACGATACAAGCTACATACCACTATATAAAGATGGAGAAGAAAGTAACTATAATACCTGAGGTGTTCTTTGAAGTTCATATAAGCTGAGTTCCCATGTTTTGCTCAATGGTTGTGTGCCATTTGTCTGTACAGCCTGAGACATGACTAAAAAAAAAGAAACACCATCATAATCTTTTTATCCTACCTTTTAGATATACATATAAAACTTAAGATGGCAAACATCCCCAATATTCCTGCTTCTTATTTTTCCCACAACAACCTTGTGAGATGAATTGGCCTGAGAGAGAAAGACCAGCCCAAAATCACCAAGCAGTTTTCCTAATTTTAATAAGCCATGTAGATTGAATAGATTTGATGTAAGCATAAGAATAGTCCTGCTAGAGCAGGATAAGATCCATTCTTATAGTGATTAATGAAATACCTCTAGGGTGCTCCCAAGTAGGAGACAGATACCACCACTGTTCACCTAAAACTGGTAATTGGAATCAAACTGCCTCCACAAAGATAACAATGGGTCTTCAACCTTACTGGTTTTTAACTAACTTATTTTCCATGAATCTAGCCAATCACTTTTAAAAGCATTCAAGTTAGTGGCCATTACCATGTTTTGTGGCAATCGATTCCATTATTTGGTTAATTATACACAGTGTGAAGTACTATATTTTTCTTGAACATTGGTTTCAATTAGTTTCCTTGGATGACTACAAGTCATAAAGTTTTCAAACAGTGTGAAAAATTTATGCCTGTCTACTTCTACACTATCCATCAGACACTATCCAAACACAAGACCTGTGAGCCGGATCCAGCCCATGATGGGCCCAAAGATGGCAAGGGACCGGCTGCCATCACCATTGGCATGCACACAGGGGTTCCGCAGCCCGCACAGGTGGGTCAAAGCGCTGCAACTGCCAGCCCGGCTCTCCCAGCAGCAGGCTGAAGCAGAGGTGCGGGGGTGGGGGCAAAAACATGTGATCCACCCTGCTGGACACACTGGGCAGTTGCCACTCACCATTTGTTTTTGCTTGCCCACAGCCGCCACGGATGAGTTGGGGCAGGTGGCCACCTGAATTGCGTGCCTTGCCCCGCACCTCTGCCTGTCCCATTTTTGTTTACCTGCAGCCGCCACAGCTGGGACAGGGCAGGTGGCTGCACGGTCACCTAGCGGGCCAAAATACATGCCTTCCCCTGTGACTATGCCACCTGCTGCTGGTGCCGCCACCATGGGGCTTGGTCCCTGCCATCCAAACCTCCTCCTCCAGCTCTGCCACACACGAGATGAGCTTCCTATCTGCCGCCCCACCCACGATGGCTCCGGAGAACAGGAAGGATGGACAGCCCCCGTCGCTAAGAGGCAGCCGGGACTCCCCAGCTCCTCCCCACTCTTCCCTGCCCAATTCCCTTCACGTTCCTTTCTATTAAATATACTTGTATAACAGGACAAACTATTGTTGTATTCTACATTCAAGGAAGACTAGGACTAAGACTTCCATAGCTGGGATGCAATAATCTGGATGCCTTCTAGATCAGGGGTCCCCATCCCAGACTGGTCCTGGTCCCTGGCCTGTTTGGAACCAGGCGATGCAAGCAAGCAAGCAAAGCGTCATCTGCGCACATGCGGGATTTCAGTAGCACACAAAACTACTTCCATCCCTGATCCAGGGAAAACTGTCCTCCATGAAACTGGTCCCTGGTGCCAAAAAGGTAGGGGGCCACAATTCTAGATGGCAAGAGATATAATGTCTTCTCTTTGTTGTCACCACATGGCCTTCTTGATTTCTTCATGCCAAGAGGCTTGTTCTGAGGTCCCACAGCTTCTTATGGTTGAAACTCTTATGGTTGAAACTCTTGAGTCCCTTTTTGGGAGAGGGGGCGGTTTAGAAATCCAAGAAATAAAATTGTTTTTGACTTTTATTTTGACAAAACATAAAACATCCAAGCCAGCTTCAGTTTTGTTCTATTGCACCAGCCTGATGGAACTTTCAGAATGAATGTTTTGTTTCAAGTTTGGAAAAAACACATTTTCCATTTCATGGTCACTCCAAACTTAAATAATATATTAACTGAAATACACAGATTGGTTAATACAATACTAAGCCTAAGCAAGGCAATTCTGCCATACCATAGGTATAATTAACACATGACTCTAACACATTTTTCCACTGTCCCTTTATTTTTAGAAGCAGATATTTTTGGTTCTTTTAAATATGATGCTTTCCAGATGTGACATCGTCAACTACCAGAATTCCCCATCAGCATAGTTACTGTTGAGAATTTTGAGTGAAACCCCCACATGTAAGGATGGAGACTATTTTATTGTTTGTCACAAACTATTATTTTTAAATATGTTACTGTTAGTCACGGCTGTTATTATAAACCTCATGAAGTAGAAGGGACAATATTTTAGGATTTATATTTTTCTAGTTTTTCTAAAAACTAGAAAAATTGTAATCACATTGCTTTTCCACATTTCAGTTACTTAAGCAGCAACATGGGTGCATTTCTCTATAGCCCTAAATTAGAACAAAAAATTCCAACTCTGCCTTCTTCATTAATATCATGACATCACCATAGATTTTGTAGTCCTGAGGTAAGATAGCTACATAAAATGCTGGAGGTCAAAAATAATTGTCTATCCTTGAAAGGATACTTTGATTTCCAAAATGGATGAATGGCATCAAAGTTGATGAAGTTAGCAGACATGGCTAAAACTCAACTTCATTATATGATAATATATACTAGCCCCATGGTGGAGAACAAATGGCACGCATGCCAGAGATGGCACCCAGAGCCCTCTCTGTGAGTATGTGCACTGACGCCTCAGCCTAGCTTTATCATGTTTCTCTTTTGCGTTTCTCGCCATTGTTTGCAAGGAAACAAAAGTCTGTGGGGCTAAAAAAAAATTTACTCAATCAATTCCAACTTCTCGCGAAAGAAAAAGATCTTGTGAAGTTGGAATTGATTGAGTGAACTTTTTCATGTGCGCGCTTCACAATGGGGGAGATGGGGTCTGCTCCTCCTGAAGCCCATTATGACACGGAACCACAATGCAACCCTGTGTCACCTCGGCAAAAAAAAAAGCAGTTGCTTTTCCTGTAGAGCTGCCTGTATTGGGATGCACTGCCTCCCGCCAGGCAGCTGAACTTCAGCGTGCTGCTCCTGGGCTTATCAGTCTACAGATGTTAGATTCCCACCACCCAGCACCAGTTCAGGGGTTCCTTCCTGGGAGAGAGAGGGGGAAAGAGGGGGAAAGAGAAAAAGGGAGGGAAAGAGGAAACAGGGGCAGAGAGAGGGGGAGGGAAAGAGAGAGGGGGAAGAGAAAGAGACACGGAGGGAGAGAAAGAGAGAAGGAGGGAGAAAGGCAGATAGAGGGGGGGAGGGAAAGAGAGATAGAGAGAAACTAAGAGGGGGAGGGAAAGAGATAGAGAAACAGAGAGAGAGAGGAGGGAAAGAGAGAGGGAAGGAAAGAGAAATGGTATTACAAAGGTTTTTCTTTTTTATTGTTGCTAAACATAATATTTCAAAAGCATAAAAAATGAAGGGGCATAAAAGTGCATTTATCATGCTTTTCTTAGAACAATTAGCTGAACTCTGCCTTGTTTATCACTATTTTAGGTAGTAAAACCTCAATATTCAGGTTAAATTGCTGTGTTAGCATTTTGCGATAAATAAGTGGGTTTGCAATTTGGGCACTCGGTCTCTAAAAGGTTTGCCATCACTGTACTAACCATTTATATAACAACAAACCTATCTAATCAGCAAAATCAAAGTTTCATTTTCTTCCACCTCAAGCACAAAGTTGAAAAGCAGTTTCCAAGTGGAAACAAAATTAATTGCATTCTTTTCTTTAATCAAAGCAGTCAATTTAGCTATTCCTGCTAACTCCATCAACTTTTGCAGCCATTTGTCCATTGTGGGAATCAGTTTTTGTGCAAAAAGTATTCTTGCTGCTATCACCATATAGAGTATAGCATCTAAAGTTTTAAAAAAATTCAATATATTCATTTTAAAATATTCAGTATTAAGATGTGAATCCTATTCCAATATTTCTTTGCTTTCTCACATGCTCATCATAAATGATAAAAAGTTCCTTCTTTACATTTACATTTCCAACATTCATTTGAAATGCCTTTAGACTCAGCTAAAGAGTAAAAGATTCTCAACGTAGGAAAAACATTTCAGACATGTCAAATGCTGTATTAACCAATGTTGAAGACCAAGAGAGCAATGCTATTTTGTTCACATTCCTTTCTTTCTGCATTTTTTTCCTGAGAGCTCATGACATATTTTTGCTTTAACTGTTTTATTTGACTAATCAGCATAGGAACATTAAAAGGTGGGGTATAACTGACTTATATGGACTATTTTACAACCATTTACTTTGCCCCGCACCAGAAATCAACATTATATTTTTCCCATTTAGGACACTTTCCATGCTTCACTTAATCCATAAACTAAGCCACAAAGTAGTGTATGTACATATGTACTTATTTGCCATTTCTAAAGGCATATACAGGTTGCATTTATTTTGTATATTTGATATTTAATATATATACTGTACATGTATACATATTAATACAATAATTCACATTCCTTTTTTATGCACTTACATAGTCATATATACATACTTCTATAGACAAGAACTTACATGTATAAAATTTTATACTTTTTAAACGTATTATTTTGCATATAATAGACTTTTCAATGAACATTTTAAATCAAAATCACTTATAATATAAAAATATTTGACTTCTCTTAGTTCATTGAAAGGGAATGATCATTCATCACTTCAACTTCATTTTGAACTTCTATTTTTTCTTTCTTTCATTCAGTCATGTTCAATTCTAGACAAGTACCTGTAGCTTTTTTGAAAGGTTTTTCAGAAGTGGCTTGCCATTGTCTCTTTGTAAGGCTGAGAGAAAATGACTGGCCAAAGGTCATCCAGCTGCTTCATGGACAATATGGGACTAAAACTCATGATTTCCCAGTTTCTAACTTATTGTCTTAAACACTACATCAAACTGGCTCTTCAACTTCTATTACAGCACTTAATTTCTTTGATTGCTTCTTTGCCTAATATAAAATAGGCTAAATGAATTATTTTCTATTTTTATTTAGAACACTTTTTTGGATAAATAATTTTGCAGCAGATAATTTTCTTTGGAAACAAATCAAATTGTGTAACAAATATTTTGAACACTCTATATCTTGATTCCAAATTAAGACTCAAGGCCACCTTCTGTATCTCTAACCGTGAATTTTAGAGAGAGTTATCAACTTTCTGAAAACCAGAAAGTCTACCAGCTGCAAATATCCCTCATCTACAGGTAGACACTGACTAAAACAAGTATACATAAAATTGTGACTCATATATAGGTAATATGCAGGCTCTGTGCAACACAGATAATCTTGCAATTTTTTTGCACTATTAATGCATTAAATTCTTGCGATAGTGGCAAATATCTGTAGCTCAGATATAGGATGAAAGTGGAGGTTTGTTATCTTAGCCTGGTAAGGAAATGTTTGGAAATCAACCCACATGCTATGAGAATGAATCTCCACCCACATTAAATTCTATCTAAATAAAATTTATGAAATCTGTTTTTCTGCAACTTTGCTTTTAACCATTAAAGCATACTGATTGATTATCAATCAAATATTATCTAAATGTTATGATTTTACCATAAATTAACCTATGACAAAGTCAACAAATATTCAGTGAAACTAATACTATCGTAAACATGTATCTTTAAATCTCATCATTTAACTACACTTTGAATTTTACAATTTTAAATGTTGGAATATTGCTGGAATGGCATGGTTGCATAGCAGTTAAAACACTAGATTTGTCAGCTGGAAAGCCAGCAACCCGGGTTCAAGACCCTAGCGCCACATGACTGGGTAAGCTCCCATTTTCATCCCAGCTATCACCCTAGCACTTCAAAAGTGTGCAAATACGAGTAAATAGGTGCCGTTTTGGTGAGAAAGTAACAGTGCTGTGATGTCACGCTGGCCACATGACCATAGAAATGTCTTTACTGGCTCAATAGCCTTGAAATGGAGATGAGCACTGCCCCCTATAGTTGGTAACAACTAGAGAAAAATCCACAGGGACCCTTTATCTTGGAAACTGAACAACAGAATTCCCATCTTATTTGCTTTAAACTTAAAAGCAATGAATGTTACTATTTTTAACAAATCAAAAAAATCAGGTTCTGCCTTTAACAAAAGAGATGTATCACAAAGTGATTGCACTCTTTTGAAAAGCCTAGAAACACCAAACTAGCCTCTTGTCATACCTATAACAAGCAACATCTCTGGTCAATGACAATTTTTGGAAGTTCAGAGTTCAAAGACCACGAGAGACATCTTTAAAAATACAGGTAGTCCTCACCTTACAACAGTTCGTTTAGTGACCGTTCTAAGTTACGTCACTGAAAAAAGTGACTTATGACTGTTTTTCACACTTACAACCATTGCAGCATCCCCATGGTCACATGGTCAAAATTCAGATGCTCAGCAACTGACTCATATTTATGATAGTAGATGTGTCCAAGGGGTCATGTGATCACCTTTTGCAGCCTTCTGAGAAGCAAAGTCAATGGGGAAATCAGTTTCACTTAACAACCATGTTACTAATTTGCCAACTGCAATGATTCACTTAACAATGACAGCAAGAAAAGTTGTAAAATGGGAACAAAACTCACTTAACAAATATTTCACTTAGCAATAAAAAAGTCGGGCACAATTGCGGTCGTCAGTTGAGGGCTGCTCATAAAGCAAGCCCTAGCAACCAAAGCTCTTTCAAAGGGACTAAGTTACTGCATATTGTTACACCTATCGCTCATTAAAATAGAAGTCTATCTTAACTTAATATTTATATGTTAGTGTGTAGGTATACACATATGCATGTTTATTATGCACTCTAGAAAGACTGCAGAGAAAAGCAACCAAGAGGATTACTGGACTGGAGGCTAAAATATACAATGAACGGTTGCAGGAACTGGGCATGGCTAATTTAGTGAAGGACCAGGTGAGACAGAGTTCCAATATTTGAGGGGCTGCAGCAGAGAGGAGTGGTTCAACCTGTTTTCCAAAGTACCTGAAGGCCAGATAAGGAATAATGTATGAAAACTGATCAAGGAGAGATTCAACCTAGAAATAAGGAAAAAAATTCTGCCAGTGAGAGCAATGAAACAAAGGAATAGCTTGCCCTCAGAGGTTGTGGGAGCTTCATCACTGGAAGCTTTCAAGAACAGACTGGACTGCCATCCATCAAAAATGGTGTAGTCTCTCCTGCTTGGGAGGGAGGGAGGGGTTTCGACTAGATGACCTAGAAGGTCCCTTCCAACTCTGCTAATCTGTTATAGCATATCTATATGTGTGTTATATATGTGTACACTTTTGAGATCAGGCAGCAGAATTTCATTTTTAATGTGTGCCAGAGTCCCACAGAAAAAAATGAAAATAAAGCATATCTGATTTAACTTTCCCTTTCCACCGACTGAAAATATCCTTTCCTTCCCGGGTAGCAACAAGTACCCCACTTGCACTTCTTCTATAGACGAGAAGAGCGTCCCTGGGCCAAAGATTTGTCCGCACAAACGCAAACCTTTCCGTTAAAGGTTCGAGACCCAAAGCTTTGGCAAGAAAAAGCAGCTGGGCGCATGGCACACAGGCAAGAGTCCCGCGGGGAAAACAATCGCCATTTGCACCCACTAACCCTGGCCGAGGCCATCAGGGGGCCGGAACGATTCCGACCGCCGGAGCAGACGAGACAGGTTACCCACCACGGCTGACATCTTGAACTGCCCCCTTCCAGAGCGCTGACCGTCTTTCTTAGCCTGAAAAGGGGGAATGTCTGAAAAGGAGCGGGGGGGGAAGGGGACGGTAGAAAGACGCTCCCATTGAGCGTCCCAATAACGACTTCTCCGCGGGTGGGGGGCGAGATTTTCAGCCACGAAAGGGGAGCCAGGCGGAGGCTTTTGTAGCCGGGGGAACGCTCCTCGTCAGGTGAGGTAGCCCAGCCAGAGAGCCCCGCCGCCCCGTCCCCTTTTTTACTCACCGGCCCCGTTGCTGGCGAGGTCTCGGAGGCCAGCCCGCTCCCGCCCGCGCGCCTGGTTCTCCTGCCCGTCGTGGTCGCCGTCACCGCCCCCGCCGTCGGCGCCCCCGCCCCCTACTCCCCTACCCGCAGCCAGGGCTGAGGCGCGTCGACCGCCGTTCGCCCCAGCCCGCCCCCCTTCCTCGCTAAGCAACCCAATATGGCGAGCAGCGGCAAACAGTGGTCGCAAAGGACGCTGGGAAAAAGAAGCGGTGAGAATTACACGACGCGTCAGAAACGGAGTGGGCGGTGACGTTTGGCGGAATCTCCGCCCGTTGTTCACGCCCCTGTCGGCTCGCTTATCCTGACCTTCTTTGCGGGGCTGGCGGCAGTTAACGTGCGGTTCCGTTGCTGTGTTCTAGGCACTTCAACGGTCCTTTGACTGCCTGCTGTATTGTTCAGTTCAGAAGCAAAATCAGTTTCTACTTCTCTTACAACTTCCTCAACTTTGATTCCCCTTACCTACCACAAGCTATAACCTCCCACTCGGCTGGATCCTACCATAGCTGATATTTCTAAATCCTTTAAATTTCACTACCTCATCCCCCCCCCTTCTCCCCGTCTCTCTGCGTGTACATATATAGATATATTATACATATTACATTTGGTGTCTTCAAGTCAGTCTGTTTCTACTACCTATCACTTGTTATAACTTCTCATTCGGCTGGATCTTATCATAGCTGATATTTCTAAATCCTTTAAATTTCACCGCCTCCCCCCTCCTCTCCCTGCGTGTACATATATAGACATTTTATACATATTACATTTGGTGTCTTCAAGTCAGTCTGTTTATACTATCTACCTTTTGCTATAACTTCTCACTTGGCTGGATCCTACCATAGCTGATATTTCTAAATCCTTTAAATTTCACTGCCTCCCCCCCTCTTCTGTCTGTCTGTCTGTCTCTCTCTCTCTCTCTCTCTCTCTCCCCCCCCCACTACATGAGGGGTGGGTTTTAATTTTTTTTACTACCAGTTATGTGGGCGTGGCTTATTTTGTGGATGTGGATGTGGCTTGGCAGACATGTGACTGGGTGGGCGTGGCCAACTTATAAAATGTGGTGAAACTCACTTAATGCTCTTGCTTAGCAACCAAAATTTTGGGCTCAATTGTGGTCATACGTTCTCTTTCTTTCCTTTCTTCCTCTTTCTTTTTTTCTCTTTCCTTCCTTCTCTCTCTCCCTCCCTCCCTCTTTCTTTCTCTTTCCTTCTTTCTCTTTCGTCTCCCTTTCTTTTTTTCTGTCTCTCCCTTCCTTCCTTTCTCTTTCTCTTTGTCTCTTTTTCTTCCTTCCTTTCTTTCTAAATTACTCTAAGGTTTGATGAAAACAATCACAAGCTTTGGGTGAATTAAGTCTTTGTCCAAAACTTAAACCAAAAACAAACCTCTAGGTCAGCATCAAACTCAGGTTTTGACTTTTATACAGAGCCCACCACCTTCAAAAGTTCGGGACAGACCTGGTTAGATTTCCCAATTAGCCCTGGGAATCAGAAAACCATGGGTGTGTGCCACCTGTGAACCCTCAGCCACCCCTGATACCACAAGCGGACTTATTGAATCTCCACTATCATGGGCTTTGGGAGAGTGGCCATCACAAGGCAAGCAAGGCTAGGAGGCATCAGAAAGGAAGGCTAAGATGAGGGATGTCTATAGGGATTCTCGGTCATCCAGGTTGTCCCAAAGATGCTTTTTTTTCCCAAGAGGGAGGGCATAGTACTCTCCCAGCGCACCCTGCAGTGCCTCGGTCTGCCAACTCAGGGCAGCGGACGAGACGAGGAACTGCGGGGAGCCTCCAACGTGTTGCACCGCCCTCCCAGCCTTCGCCCACGCCTCTGCGCCGTTTACAGGCATCCACCTTGCCAGGCTCCCATCCCCGTCCCCATGGCGGCTGCAATGGCAGTGGCTTCAAGAGATGCTCACCCTGCAGGGACAGGGGCTGTGGCCCGAAACACTTTGCAGCCACACATCTGTGAAGCTTATCGAGGTGCCCTCCTCCCCGCCAGGCTAAATTCTCCAAAAGTGGCCAGCTGCGAAGCCCCCCCCCCTCGCCTCACCTTCTCAACGCCGAGGACTTCGGGAGACAGGGTGGGCACACGTTCAGGAGCCCCGGGATGTCTGTTTGCCCTTCCACAGCACCGCCGCCATCCCTTTCAGCCCCAGCGCGTTTGCATTTCCATCATGGGCCACCCACCCACCCACCTGGCTGGGCTGGAGGTCGACCTCGGAAGACAAGTGGGCATGTGGTATTGCTGGTAAAAGTTAGGGTCTTACTTGAAGTTCAAGTAAATTATATTAACAGTATTCCTTTGGTCCACTAATGATGTCACTTTGTCATAGAATGCAATAAGATTAGTCTGGCATGATCTGTTTTTGACTAACCCATGTTGGCTTTTGGCTATTACTTTGTTTACTTCTAGGTTGGCTAATTCGTTGCTCGATTATCTTTTCCAGAATCTTCCCTGGTATTGAGGTCAGGCTGATAGGTCTGTAGTTTCCTGGATCTATTTTTTCCCCTTTTTTGAAGATGTTAACTACCTCAGCTCTTTTCCAGTCCTCTGGCAGTTCCCCAGATCTTTGAAAGATATAGTTCAGTGGTTCTGAGATCTCGTCTACCAGTTCCTTAAAGCTGGTCTTAAAGTCTTAAAGCTGTCAAGTTTGAACACCCGTGGGTTTTTTTTTCTAAAGGGTTAGAGGTGCATGTCACGATGTTGTCAGGGGAAAAACGCCTGATAGTGCAAGGGTCTTGTAACTTGACAGCTTTAAGAATTGCGTGCTTCAAATGCCAGAGTTTCTGAGCCAACATTTTGGTTGCTAAGCAAGAGCATTGTTAAGTGAGTTTCAACACATTTTACAAGTTGGCCACACCCACCCAGTCACATGGCTGTCAAGCCACTCCCACCCAGTCACATGGCCAGCAAGCCACTCCCACAAAGCAGAACACACCTACAGAAGAGTTCTAAAAATTTTGAAACCCACCACTGCTCTCCGGAAACCAGAAATAAATCATTTCCAAACTTCTGGTTGGCCCATTGGGCTCTTTTTTGCTGTCCTCAGGCTCCGGAGGCTTTCCTGAAGCCTGGGGAGTCTGAAAAATGGCCCCAAGAGTCCAACCAGAAGGCCAAAAATCAGCTGGCATATGCCGGAGCCGACGGCTCATATGCTGGCAAATATGGCTTCTCATAGCACCTGTGGTATGCGTGCCATAGGTTCGCCATCACGTTGTTATTGCATTTGGCATGTAGAAAGTCCACAAATGGTTTCCAGTCTCTTATAAAGCTATAGTCCATTGTCTCTGATCAAAGCAGCTAATTTCACCATCTCTGCCAATTCAGTCAATTTCAAAATCCATTCTTCAGCAGCCAGAATTCCTTTTTCTTTCCAGTGCTTTTCAAGTGCAATTCTCACAGCCATCACCATGTGAAGGAATAGCATCCCAAATTGTTTTTCAATTGGCTTGTCCATCATACTTAAAAGCTCTAGGTTTCATTAATATTTGTATCTTAGGTAGTTTTTGCATTGTCATTGTTACGTTTATCAAGTATGTTTCCACATATTTGCAACACCACGACATATCACAATGGATTTTGACTATATCTCCAGCACTTGTTAGAAATCCCTTTATGCATTTTTGCTAGTCTATCTGGAGTAAAGTACTAACGATATATCATTTTATAAAAGTTTTCTTTCAAACTATAAGTTAATGCAAATTTAAGTTCCTTCATACATTCTCCGATTTAGCTAACATTATATTATACCATATTTCTTTGCCCATTTTACCATACACATTTTAATATATTCATCTTCCAGATTGATCTTGAGTAACATTTTATTGTTGTTAGTTGCGAAGGTCATGTCCGACCCATTGCGACCCCATGGAGAATGTTCCTCCAGGCCTTCTTGTCCTCTACCATCCTCTGGTGTCCATATAAGCTCACGCCTACTGCTTTGGTGACTCCATCAAGTCACCTCATTCTCTGTCATCCCTTTCTTCTTTTGTCCTCAATCTTTCCCAGTATTAGGCTCTTTCTAAAGTAAGTCCTTCCTTCTCATTAGATGGCCAAAGTATTTGAGTTTCATCTTCAGGATCTGGCCTTCTAGAGAGCAGCCAGAGTTGATCTCCTCTAGGACTCATTGGTTTGATCGCCTTGCAGTCCAAGCGATTTTCAGGAGTCTTCTCTAGCACCATAGTTCAAAGGCCTCAATTCTTTGGCGCTCAGCCTTTCTTATGGTACAACTTTCACAGCCGTGCGTTGCAACTGGGAAAACCATAGCCTTGACTATACACACTTTTGTTGGCAGGGTGATGTCTCTGCTTTTTACTATGCTGCCTAGATTTGCCATACCTTTCCTCCCCAGGAGCAAGCGTCTGTGATGATCTTGGAGCCCAGGAAAATAAAATCTGTCACTATCTCCATTTCTTCCCCATCTATTTGCTAGGAATTGAGAGGGCCAGATGTCATGATCTTAGTTTTCTTAATGTTGAGTTTCAAGCCAACTTTTGCACTCTTCTTCTTCACCCGCATCAAGAGGCTCTTTAGTTCCTCTCCACTTTCTGCCATTAAAGTGGTATCATCTGCATATCCAAGGTTATTTTCTCCTGGCAATCTACCTTCCAACTTTTGAATCGTCTAGCCCCACTTTTCTCATGATGCGCTCTGCATATAAGTTAAATAGGCAGGGTGACAGTATAAAGCCTTGTTGGACTCCTTTCCCCATTTTGAACCAATCAGTGTACATGTCTTGGTATATGTTTTTGTAATATGTATGTCTTGTCTATATATTTATTTCATATGTTTTATTGTACGCTGCCCCGAGTCCTTCGGGAGAGGGTGCGGCTAAGAAATAAATATTTTATTATTATTATTATTATTATTATTATTATTATTATTATTATTATTATTATTATTATTATTATTATTATTATTATTATTATTATTATTATTATTATTATTATGTCCTGTTCTCACTGTTGCTTCTTGACCCGCATACAGGTTTCTCAAGAGACAAATAAGATGGTCTTGCACTCCCATCTCTTTTAAGAACTTGCCACAATTTGTTGTGATCCACACAATCAAAGACTTTAGCATAGTCAATGAAGCAAAAGTAGATGTTTTTCTGGAACTCTCTACTTTTCTCCATGATCCAGTGTTTGTTGTCAATTTGATCTCTAGATCCTCTGCCTCTTCGAAATTGTCCCTGTATTTCTGGTAGTTCTTGATCCACATACTGCTGGAGCCTAGCTTGTAGGATTTTGATCATAACTTTACTAGCATGTGAAATGAGTGCAATGGTGCACTAGTTTGAACATTCTTTGGCATTGCCTTTCTTTGGAATTGGAATGTAAACTGACCTTTTCCAAGCCTGTGGCCACTGCTGAGTTTTCCAAATTTGCTGGCCAATTGAGTGTATTACTTTTACTGCATCGTCTTTTAAGATTTTGAATAGCTCAGCTATTAAATACTGTCACCTTCACTACCTTTGTTGTTGCTCAGATTTCCTAAGGCCCATTTGACTTCACATTCTAGGATGTCTGGCTCGAGGTCAGTGACCAGCCCATCATGGTAATCAGGGACATTAAGCTTGTTCTTGTATAGGTCTTCTATGTAATTTTGCCACCTCTTTTTAATCTCTTCTGCCTCTGTTAGGTTCCTGCCATTTTGGTCCTTTATAATGCCCACCTTTGCATGAAACGTTCCCTCCATATCTCCAATTTTCTTGAAGAGATCTCTGGTCCTCCCGATTCTATTGTTTTCTTCTATTTCTTTGCACTGTTCATTTAAGAAAGCAATTCTTATCTCTTCTAGCTATTCTCTGGAATTCTGCATTCAATTCGGTGTATCTTTCTCTTTCTCCCTTGCCTTTCACTTTCTTTCCACAGCTACAGTATTTGCAAAGCTTCCTCAGATAGCCATTTTGCTTTCTTGCATTTCTTTTTCTTTGGGGTGGTTTTAGTTCCTACCTCTTGTACCATGTTGCGAAACCTCCGTCCATAGTTCCTCAGGCACTCTGTGTCAGCGTTCCAAATATCATCCAAAATTAAATCAGAGTCCAAGGCAGAATTTTCCTCAAACTTCCAATTTATTAAGAGAAACATGTTGGCACATCTGTAGAAATCCAAATCTGAGCTTGCTGGGTTTCCCCACCCAGTTGAAAGTTCATGATCTTGCCCCCACACCCACAAGTCCATCACACAATCCAATCTTCCACTACCACACTGGCAGTTCCACCCATCCAGTTCCGGTGAGGCTCAGAGGTGCGGAGACAAAGAATAACCTTGGCTTTCTAGAAAGGAATTTTTTATTTTGACAACAACACATTCTACTCCTTACTATTCCCCCTCCCAATTCCCCACTAATGAAAAAGCATAGTAAAATAATAGAGAGTGTGGCAGGCCAAAGATCCTAAAAGGAATATGATTGCAGGCCTGACACTGTCTATCAGATCTAATTTCTTAAATCTATTTGTCACGTCTACTGAATATTCATAAGAGATATGATTTAGTTCATACCTGAGTAGCCTAGTGCTTTTCCCTACTTTTTTCAATTTAAGCCTAAATTTTGCAACGAGAAGCTCATGATCTGACCACAGTCAGCTCCTGGTCTTGTTTTTACTGACTATATAGAACTTCTCCATCTTTGGCTGCAGAGCACATAGTCAATCTGATTTCTGTGTTGACCATCTGGAGATGTCCATGTGTAGAGTTGTCTCTTGGGTTTTTGGAAAAGAGTGTTTGCCATGACCGTCATATTCTCTTGACAAAATTCTATCAGCCTGTGCCTTGCTTCATTTTGTACTGCAAGGCCAAACTTGCCTGTTATTCCAGTTATCTGTTGCCTTCCTACTTTAGTATTCTAATCCCCCATGATGATAAGGACATCATTTTTGGTGTTAATTCTATAAGGTGTTGTAGGGCATCATAGAACTGGTCAATTACATCCTCTTCAGCACCAGTGGTTGGGGAATAGACTTGGATTGCTGTGGTGTTGAATGCCTTGGATTCGAACTGAAATCGTTGTCATTTTGGGGCTTGTATCCCAGTATTGCTTTTCCTATTCTTTTATTGACTATGAAGGCTACTCCATTTCTTTTGAGGGATTCTTGCCCGCAGTAGCATACCTGATGGTCATCTGAATTAAATTCACTCATTCCTGTCCATTTTAGTTCACTGATTCCTAAGATGTTGATGTTCAGTCTTGTCATCTCTTGTTTGACCACATCCGGTTTGCCTTGATTCATGGATCTTACATTCCAGGTTCCTATAGAGTATAGATTTCTAGAGCATCGGACTTTCCTTTCACCACCAGATTCATCCACAGCTGACCATCCTTTCTGCTTTGGCCCAGTCACTTCACTCTTTCTAGCACTACTAGTACTAGCCCTCTATATATTTATATGTATAAGTACAGAGTATATAGCAGTGATGGCGAACCTATGGCACGCGTGCCACAAGTGGCACGTGGAGCCATTTGTCAGGGCACGCGAGGTGCTGCCCTGTCAGCTGGCCAGCTGAGTTCACCTTTTTAAAAGCTATTTTTCACCTTCCCCAGGCTCCAGAGGCTTTATAGGAGCCTGGGGAGGGCGAAAAGAGCCTCCCCCGCCCCCCAGAGGCTTCAGGGACCATCCGGAGGCTTCCCCAAAGCCTTCGGAATGCTTAAAACCACCCTTCGAGCAAACCGGAAGTGACTTCCGGGTTGCTCAGAGGGTCGTTTTAAGCGTTCCGAAGGCTTCAGGGACTGTCCGGAGGCTTCCGATGCCTTCGGAGCGCTTAAAACCACCCTCCAAGCAAACCGGAAGTGACTTCCAGGTTGCTCAGAGGGTCGTTTTGAGCACTCCGAAGGCTTCAGGGACCGTCCAGAGGCTTCCCTGATGCCTTCGGAGCGCTTAAAACCACCCTCCGAGCAACTCGGAAGTCACTTCCGGTTTGCTCAGAGGGTGGTTTTAAGTGCTCCGAAGGCTTCGGGGAAGCCTCCGGACGGTCCCTGAAGGCTCTCGGGGGGGCAGGGGGCTCTTTTCGCCCTCCCCGGGCTCCTATAAAGCCTCTGGAGCCTGGGGAAGGTGAAAAAAGCATGTAAAAATGGGGGGGGGCGTTGTTCGCGCATGCGCACTGGGGGATCGCGCGTTGCATTATGGGTGCGGCACGCCCGCACACGACCCCCCCGCGCTCCTCCCACTTGTGGCACGCGAGCCAAAAAAGGTTCGCCATCGCTGGTATATAGTGTACGTATACTGTACTTATATGTATATGTATAAGTATATATGTAACAATAAAGTGATAATCTCCAGAACATAAATTAACGTTCAATTCAGATTTAGATCCTGTGAAAACAACTTTTTAAAATCAAATTTACATCTTTCAAAAATTCTATGATAATTAAACCAATCACAAGCAAATCCTTCACTTGCTAATTTTTTTGTCTTTATTTGAATCCCTCTTTTTCAAATATCAATAAATCTCATCCATTTGAATTCTGATATCATTCCTGTCAAATATCTCTATTTAACTGTTCCAGCACTAGAATAAATAATACAGGAGATAAAGGACACCTCTCAAGAGATTTCTTATTCCTTATATAAATTGGTATAATAATTCCAAAAAAGTCTTTGAGTTTTTTTGTTATCTCTGTGTTATTCCCTTCTTGAAGCTTGGCTATCACTACAAACTAAGTTTGGTTTGTATGCCAATCATCTCTATGGTTTATTTGCATGTTCAAAAAAGTATTGTTTCATATGTTTTAAGTTTCTCTTCAATACCTGAAACAGTCAACAAAGAAATTTGTTGCAATAATTTTAGTTGATTAAGTATGTTAGAATCTTCTGGTGAATTCTAGAGTTCCCTCTCCTTCAGTTTAATTTCTTATAACACATTTTGGATTGTTTTCATCCATCATCCTCTTAATTGCTGTATTGTATTGTATAAAATGATCTGGTATTAGAACCTTACAACCATCCCAAACTGCTGTCAACTTAGTTCCCATTCCTAAATTATTATTAAAATAGTCTCGAAGTACCTGTTTACATTCTTTAACAATCTGTCGTTTCTGCAGAACAGACTCATTTAATCTCCATTTAAAAGACTGAGGACCAAATTTAAGATAAGACTGGATTATGGTCAAAAGAGGTTTTTGAGAGAATAATAACTTTAGTTGCTTTGTGAAGTATTTTTTTAAAATTCAAATCATATCAATTCTAGGAAAGGATTTGGGTCTCTCTGAAAAGAAGATAAAGTCTTTTATTAGTCCATTTTTACACCTCCAAACATCAATCAGACCTAAAGTATTGGTCAGCTTGAAAATATTTGGGGCAATTTTCCTTGTGTTTCTTTAATTCCTTTAATACCTGATTTGTCTAATTATGGGGTTACTACCCCATTGTAAACACCAATTACACATCAATACTGAAAAGAATAGGAGAGTAAGTGTCCAGACAGTTGTTTAAAAACTTGGTTTTTTTCTTGGTGTGGGGTGTAAAATCTACAATAGATTTTATTCCCTATAATTCAATTTGCACAATTACATACTTGCCTTAATCAATAGCAAACAATTAATGTTGATGTAATTGTGATTTAATATACAGAACTACCCTATTAATTTTTTTTCTTTGAATTAGCAGAAATAAATTCCAGACCTAAGATGTTATTTGTTAAATACTTTTCGCCAGTCTCTTTAATATAAGTTTCTTTCAAATATACCTTTTACAAACGTTCATTTAGCAAATGTTCAAAGGCATGATATGTCTGCCAAAAGTACTTACAACCGGGTCCCAAAGTTACATATAGTACGTTGCAGCATCATAGCGGTCTTTCACACTTATGAACGACCACAAAGGCGCCGCAGGATGCTACTTTGGTGCCATGCCTGAGAGCCCTGAACTGCCCATGTTTGCCTCCTGCACAGCCTTGGGTGCCGAAGCCCTTGTCCAGCCTGTTGGTGAAGCGCTGGCCAATCCTTTCCTCTTCCTCACTAAGCCCCAGCCTCTCTCATAAGCAGGCACAGCTCTGCCCGCTACCTGCTGGAGTGCTGAACCCACTAGAGTTTCAGAAATTGCGCTGCTTGGTGCTGGAAAGCTTGGCGCCACTCCCCTGCTCCCCTCGCTTGCCAAAAGCACTCCTCCAAATTGCAAGAGGTGCTCCTAAACAAACCTGCTTTCCAGCTCCATCATGTTTTCCTGCTGCTGTAGAGCTTGTCTCCATAGAATAATATATTTTTCTTCTCAGGAATGTCTATCAAGTATTTTCTTCAAGAAATTCTCAATCTTGTTAACATTCATTAAAAAAAGAGTCCCAAAGTTGTTCTATTAAAAGTTGCAGATTAGCTTGGAGCTTTTCCTTGTGGAATAAAATCTTCTCTGGAATGTCTGTCAAATCTTTCTTTCTCAAAGGATTCTCAACCTTGTTAGTATCCATGAAGAAATGGTCCCAACGACTCTTATAAGTTGTAAGTTTATTTGGAACTCTTGTTTCAATTGTGCTAAGAGAGTTATATTCAAACCATCATCATAATAAAAGCTGGTATCAGGTTTGTATTCCAAAGTTACAGTTAAATTATTTCCATTACCTGATTGGAATTACCTCAGTGAGTTGATAGTTTTCTACACCTAATTGCATCTCTTGCTCCTTTTTGTATCATCTGTATTATTTGTATCTTTAGTACCCAAGTGATTCTCTGTAAAAAGTTTTCAGAGACTTCCCTAAGGACAGACTTGAGCTCAGTTTTAAGCATTTTCTTAGCTCCCTCTCGTGGTCAAGAAATTTATTTATTTATTTATTTATTTATTTATTTATTTATTTATTTATTTATTTATTTATTTATTTATTATTTATTTATTTATTTATTTATTTATTTATTTATTTATTTATTTATTTATTTATTTATTTATTTTTCTGGCCAGAGTTCATGGAAATTGGAGAATTTCAACTACGCACAACAAAGCAATCCAAGGCAACAGATTACTTTAAAAATAGTAAATAAATAAAATAAATCCACAACTTTTTATCCTTATGTTTCTCCATCAAATTTAAAAAGAAAAGATCCTTCACACTTGCTTACTTTAGCTTGTCTTCAGCAACCCTCTTCCTTGTTGTTTAACAATAAAGAAGTCTCAAAAATGGTACAGAGCTCTAGGCTGTGACTAAAGAGAGCCTCTTTTAGTAAAATTAAAAACAATTGCCTTATAAATTGGTTAAGAAATGAAAGGCACGACTTATTGTCCGTTTGAAAAATAATTTTCAAAATGGCTGTTTTGTCTAAAAATGAAGTGATTGCAACCCCTTCGTAAACCCCCACCAGCTGCTCCAAAGCATGACTGCTGAAATGACTTGCAGACTGTTGCTGTATGGAGGATCTTGTGGGATGATTCTAGGACTCTTCCTAACCCAGGAGAGTCATGTAGATGAAAGGAAACATGCCTTCTATTGTTAAGTTGGAAAAATGACAGTCCAGAGAAAGTTTCTAGTTATCTGATTTTTTCCTAGCAAGTCTTTTGTCCTACTTCTCTATTCCTGCCTTCTCCCTTTTCTTTGCCTAAATCCAGTTTAAGTTTATTAAAATACATATGCAGTCCCATAGAGCCACTGCCAAAGTTCAACAGAATAGAATTCTTCTATGCATTATAAAATTACCCCAAATTTCTAGAAAGGAACCTATGCCACCAGCCAGTCAATGAAATTTAATATGTAATCCCAATACAGTTAGTAATGAGGAAGCCCATTGAATACACTGGGATTTTCCCCTAATTAAGTATATGCCATAAAATTGCACCCATCCAAGAAAGGAACTGAGTTACTTGGCATTAAATTCACAGATTTTCTTGATAAACATTTAAACTGAAGAGCGGGGACAGAGAATTAATAGATACAGAACATCTCTGTCCCCAGCAAACTAAAATTCATAGGGTTATAAATGCATGTAACATAGATGTGTGTGTGGGTAAGATTATCACTCCTGCTGTCAAGCAAAACCAAGCATGTAATAGTGATTGTCATACCATGTGCATGAATCACACAAGTGGCAAGAAAATAGGGGCAGTCAGGCATAATACAGGTTATGTAGACAGTAAACACAAGGTCAATCAAAATGGACTCAAATGTCTATATACCAATGCACAGAGTATGAGGAATAAACAGGGAGAATTAGAAATTCAAGTAAAAGAGGGCAGATATGATATTATTGCCATTACAGAAACTTGGTGGGATGAAACTGACAAATGGAACATACAGCTAGAAGGATTTAAATTATTTAAAAGAAATAGACCAAATAAAAGAGGAGGTGGAGTTGCACTATATATAAGAAATAACTATGTCTCTACAGAAATAGAGCACAACAATAATGAGAACTATCTTGAATGCATTTGGGTCAATATTAAAGGTTGTGGGGGAAATGACATTGCCATAGGTCTATACTACAGGCCACCCAACCAAGCAGAGGAAGAAGATGAACTTTTTGCTAGTCAGCTAACTAAGGTATGTAGGAAGCACACCACAATAGTAATGGGAGATTTTAACTACCCTGACATCAACTGGGAAACAAACTCTGCACCAAGTGGAAGATCCAACAGGTTCCTAACAAACCTAGCAGACAACTTTGTTTTCCAAAAAGTAGAGAAGGAAACAAGGGGATCAGCTATACTGGACTTAATTCTCACTAACAGAGAGGAAATGATAGAAGGTGTTGAAGCCATAGGAACCCTGGGGGCAAGTGACCATGCAATATTGGAATTCAACATTATCCAAACACAAGTAGTAGAACAAAGTCAAACTAGAGTCTTGGACTTTAAGAAAGCTAATTTCAATAAACTTAGAGAGAGCTTGGGAAAAATTCCATGGATGAGAATCCTCGAGGGGAAAACAACTCAAGAAGCTTGGGAAATTTTGAAAAATGAGATTAGAAAAGCCCAGTCTAACACAATACCAATGAAGAAGAAAAACAACAGCTCCCAAAAGAAACCAGCATGGCTGCATAAACAACTATCTGACAAACTGAAAGACAAAAAAAGTAAGTATAAAAAGTGGAAGGAGAGGGACATAACTAAGGCAGAATATCAGCAAATAGCCCGAGCCTGTAAAGATGAAGTGAGGAAAGCTAAGGCTCACAATGAAGAAAGGCTTGCCACAAAAGTAAAAATTAACAAAAAAAGCTTCTTCCAACATGTTAAAAACAAGAAAAAAGTTAAGGAAACAATTGGTCCATTGCTAGGAGAAAGTGGCAAGAAGGTGACAAGCAACAGGGAGAAAGCAGAACTATTTAACTCATGTTTTGCATCTGTCTTTACACAAAGGGATAAAACAGTCCAACCTATCAAAAGCAGCACCACAAAATTAGGAACACAAATTGAAATAGGGAAGAAAATGGTAAGTGAGCACCTGTCTACCCTAGATGAGTTCAAATCACCAGGACCGGATGGATTACACCCCAGAGTTCTGAAGGAACTAGCAGACGAGATCTCAGAACCACTGAATTATATCTTTCAGAGATCCTGGAACACCGGGGAACTACCAGAGGACTGGAAAAGAGCTGATGTGGTTCCCATCTTCAAAAAAGGGAAAAAATTAGATCCAGGAAACTACAGACCTATCAGCCTAACCTCAATACCAGGAAAGATTCTGGAAAAAATAATCAAGCAACGAATTTGCGAACACCTAGAAGCAAACAAAGTAATAGCCAAAAGCCAACATGGATTTGTCAAAAACAGATCATGCCAGACTAATCTTATTGCATTCTTTGATAATGTGACAAAATTAGTGGACCAGAGGAATGCCGTTGATATAGTTTACTTGGACTTCAGTAAGGCTTTTGATAAGGTAGACCATAACCTACTACTAGATAAAGTAGAAGAATGTGGGTTAGACAGCATCACCACCAGATGGATTGGTAACTGGCTGACCAACCGCACTCAACGTGTAGTTCTCAATGGAACTGCATCTACATGGAGGGAAGTATGCAGTGGAGTACCCCAAGGCTCTGTTTTAGGCCCAGTACTCTTCAACATCTTCATCAATGATTTGGATGAGGGAATAAATGGGGAACTCATCAAATTTGCAGATGATACCAAGCTGGCAGGAATAGCCAACACTCCAGAAGATAGGCTTAAGATACAGAAGGATCTTGACAAACTTGAACATTGGGCACTATCTAATAAAATGAAATTCAATGGTGAAAAGAGTAAGGTTCTACATTTAGGCAACAAAAACGGAATGCACAGGTACAGTATAGGTGATACCATACTCAGTAGTAGTAACTGTGAAAGGGATCTTGGAGTCCTAGTGGACAACCATTTAAATATGAGCCAGCAGTGTGCAGCAGCTGCCAAAAAAGCCAACACAGTTCTAGGCTGCATCAACAGAGGGATAGAATCAAGATCACGTGAAGTGTTAATACCACTTTATAATGCCTTGGTAAGGCCACACTTGGAATACTGCATTCAGTTCTGGTCGCCACGATGTAAAAAAGATGTGGAGACTCTAGAAAGAGTGCAGAGAAGAGCAACAAAGATGATTAGGGGACTGGAGACTAAAACATATGAAGAACGGTTGCAGGAACTGGGTATGTTTAGCTTAAGAGAAAGAAGGACTAGGGGAGACATGATAGCATTATTCCAATATCTCAGAGGTTGCCACAAAGAAGAGGGAGTCAAAATATTCTCCAAAGCACCTGAGGGTAGAACAAGAAGCAATGGGTGGAAACTAATCAAGGAGAGAAGCAATTTAGAACTGAGGAGGAATTTCCTGACAGTGAGAACAATTAATCAGTGGAACAGCTTGCCTCCAGAAGTTGTGAATGCCCCAACACTGGAAGTCTTTAAGAAGATGTTGGATAGCTATTTGTCTGAAACGGTATAGGGTTTCCTGCCTAGGCAGGGGGTTGGACTAGAAGACCTCCAAGGTCCCTTCCAACTCTACTATTGTATTGTATTGTATTGATACATCATTTTATAAAACTTTTCTTTCAAACTATAGTAAATTTTAATTTCCTTGTCCATATATTCTCCCATTTATCTAGCATTATATTACACCAAAATTTTTTGCTCATTTGACCATACACACTTTAACATATTCATCTTCCAGATTCATCTTGAGTAATATTTTATGTACTTTAATAATAAAGTGGTCATCTCCAGAACATAAATTAACGTCCAGTTCAGATTTAGTTCCTGTGAAAACAACTTTTTAAAATCAAATTTAAATATTTCAAAAGTTTTATAATAATTAAACTAATTACAGGCAAATCCTTCGTTTACTAATTGTTTTCTTTTTTATCTTGAATCCCTCGTTTTCAAATATCATAAATCTCAATATGTCATCTATTTGCATTCCAGTATCATCTCTGTTCTACATAGTGCTTCATGAGGTGATAACCACAATGGCATTTTATCAGCTAATCTTCTTTTGTACTTCCACCATACACATCCAATCGATTGCCTAATAGCATGAATCTTAAAACCAGGGCTAACTTTTACTTTGTCATACCACAAATAGGCATGGTACCCAAATCTCAAATCAAAAAATTTGTGGTCTAACAGCCTTGAATTTTTTAAAGTTATCCAATCTCTAACCATACCAGACAACAAGCATCATAATGTAATCTAAAGTCTGGTAAACTCACACCTCCTCTATGCTTAGAATCTTGCAGTAGCTTATATTTAATTCTTGGTTTTTTATTTTGCCAAATAAATGTAGATATCTTTCTTCCACTGTTTGAAAGTGGCATCTCTAATCAATATTGGTGTAGTCTGAAATAGAAATAACATTCTAGGCAGTGGCAGGTTGCACTTACCTTAACAACTGGTTTGCTGTTGTGAGCGCACAGGGGAAAGCTTATTTCCCCCTGGGACTCCAAAGACCTCCATTTAGTCTTGAACAAACTTCATTGGATTCAAACCAAACCTGAGCTTAGGCATTGGTCAACAGAATTGCTGCCTTCTTTGATATTTGAGGACAAGGAACAAATGAAACCAAGATCATCAGTACAACAAACCCCAGTACTTGATCACCTGTCTCATCAGTTTTTGGAGATAATACATTTCAGAGGGGGCACAAAAGAGCCATCATCTATGTTCTAAATTGTGATTCCAGATCCCATGTTCAACATGGCTGAATCAGCTTAAAACATTGTTCCATATTATAGCATTTGAAGGACATTTTGTTCAATACTACTAGAGCCTCCCAAGCAATTTAAGAAAATTATATTTTTATTAAATTCACAATGAAGGTCATCCATTATGGTGATTAGGCTTAGCACATTTGAAATGGTTCGTTTTCTATGGAATCATTTCAGGTTTCAAGGCTATGGAAGCCAGAGAAAAGACGCCAAGCCTTCCCCCATCTTGTTGAGAAACTAGCTGTGAAAGAGTATCTTGGTTGACAATAAACCTCTGACTTTTAAAATTCCCCAGTTGCTCTTAGATAGGATTCTCCTGATGATCAGATCTGCTGCTAACTCTTCTTTTTGGTCCAAGTACAATATCAAGGGAGAAATCCTGCAAAACTCATTCTTTGCTACAAACAGGTAAAATTAAAAATGAAAATATCCAGAAATTTTAAAAGCAGAAATGTTTATTTCTTATTCCATAAGATGATTTCACATTTAAACCTTTCTTCTACAGTTGTCTATCAAGCTTTCCTAGTTAGGATAAAAAGAGTTACCACTCTCTTCAAAAGTGAAAAATAAAGATTCAGCAAAATTTGTCAATCATACATTGATAAAATTGACAAAATATATTATATATAATCTAGAGCAGCCGTAAAATATTAGAACAAGCAAACCAATAAATAGATGATTGATAAACTCATTGAAAACTACAGAGTTATTACTAGTAATCATGAATTTGTCTAGAAGTAAGTTCGTAGGCCAATCTTCTCCCAGGTAAATGAAAAGAAGGACTAGGGGAGACATGATAGCAGTGTTTCAATATCTCAGTGGCTGCCACAAAGAAGAGGGAATTAAACTATTCTCCAAAGCACCTGAGGGTAAGACAAAAAGCATTGGATAAGAAGATTGGATAATCATTTGTCTGAAGTGGTGGAGGGTTTCCTGCTTAAGAAGAGGGTTGAACTAGAAGGTCCTTTCCAACTCTTCTCTTCTATTCTATTCTATTCTATTCTACTCTACTCTACTCTACTCTACTCTACTCTACTCTACTCTATTCCATTCAAAAACTTCAAATGGTGTATAATTAAGTAAAAACATTCTTAAAACTGTATTCAAATAATTTTTAATGTTCCTCAAAGAACTGGGGACAGATTGATAACAATCGTTGCTCATCTAGTCTTCAATATATATTAATTAACATAAGCAGATAAAATTGATAAACCATGATTTTGTGATGCCTAATTTATACCAACTCTTAGATAAAGTTATTTATATATCTTTTAAAAACTCCAACTTCCAGAAAAATATTTATCATTTCTCAATAGAGAGTGGTGCATAAATAAAATTCAGTAGAAAAATATCTGATATCTATGGAGATTCTTAGTCATCCAGGTCATGGTTGTTCAAAAGGTGATTTTTCAAAAGGCAACTGGACTTTCTTGTTTTTTTCCTTGAAGACATTTCACTTCTCATCCAAGATGCTCCTTCAGTTGAACTGAACTGAACTAAAAAAGCTTCTGGATGGCAAGCGAAACAGAAAAAAAAAATCAAGAAAATCCAGTTGTCTTTTGAAAAATAACATTTGAGACAAAAATATCTGATGTTTAGCAATTTGGATTTGACAAATTATGGCAGGGGTGGCAAACTCACAGCCCACAAGTCAGATGCATTACGCACTGGCCACACCCACCCCGTTTTAGTGAAGAAAAAAAGTTGTGATACGTCATGTGACGACATGTCTCGAGTTTGACACCCCTGAACTACGGCAACTTGCATAAGAACACAGATGGGAGCTACAATGTAGTTCTATCATTAAGGTTTCATTTGTACTTTTTTATATTCTATATGTATACTGGTAATTGATTATGATAAATTAGTGATAGTAATTAATTTATTAGATATAATCATATAATCATATTTTAACATGATAATTTTATTAGTGATGCACTGTAAGAAGAACAAAAGACAAAATTTGAAAATAATGATGAAAATGATCTTTTGGAAATGTAGGTTGAATTATAACGTATTTGTAAGACATTTATAGTGTGTTTGAATAAAATGATGTACTGTTGGCATTTAATGTTGGATAAATTGTCAAAGATACATAAAGGTGTTTCAAAAGTCTGTTAGAAATATAATTGTAAAGTAATATACTTGCAAAGAAGGTACTTTTTATCATATGTGGATGATTTGTGACAAGGTAAAGAAATATGGGGACCAGATTTATGCTTCAATCCAGAAGATTTTTAGAATAAGTATATAATGGAAACCATAATTTTTTTCTCTTAGGACCGTTCAAAAAGGAATAGGGGAAGAATGGAACGTTGTTATTATATATGCTGATAGCAGTGAGAATTTTAAGCCCTCAAAAATGGAAAGAGGCATCAACTCCCAGAATGGAAGGATACATTGAGAAATTGATGGAACTGGTAGAAATGGCATAGTTAACAACATTGATTAAAGAAAATAATGAAACTGGCTTTGTTTCTACTTGCAAACTGCTTACGGACTTTCTGAGTAGAAGAGATAAAAATAATATTCTAACTTTGAGCTTGGATGTTGTTACAGAAGTGACGTGTGTGTGTGTGTGTGTGTAATAAAAAGTTGAGATTATAATTTTATTAGCGGTATATAATTTACTGCATCAAAAAAAGATGGAAGTTACTGCTTTTTTTGTTTCTTCCTCTTTTCCTCACTATGCTCTTTCCCTTTTCATCTTGCCCTTTTACTCACTATTTTGATTTCTATTTGTATTTTATATTTAGAAAATAATAATAAAAATTAAAATATTTATTAAAATAACCTCAAAATAGTAGTCGATTGCAAACTGAATCTGAGTCAGCAGGATGATCACCATGGGAAGAAAGCCAATGCATCCATAAGAATCTCAAGAAATGAACCTTTAGTTTTGGGGAGATCCCAAATCAAGTCTCTGGTCCCCTTGCAGACACCATACTTGAACAAGAAATTGCACAAACTCTGCATCAAGTTTAGGGAAGGGTAATGAAGCCAAAAAAGAGATCAAAGCGGCTGCTCTTAGCCCTGATGAAAGACAACAAGGAGAAGAGCCGAAAATCAGAAAGAGTCTGGGAGCACCTTTTCCAAGTAACACAATTTCTTAGTTGGAAGGAGGGCAGGATGCAGCACTGAAAGATGTTACTCAGATCCTAAGCTTAGGATATGGTCACTCTTATTCCAGAGTATCTAACATAGAAAAATCAATTCAGTTACAGGAGAGGAGATTCTGGCTGAACAAGAAGAAACATCCTAAAAAGAGGAGCAGTTTTAGAGCTGAGCCAGTAAGTGAGAGTTCAGTCTCCATTTCACTGATTGTCCTAATGCAGTGGTGGGCAACCCGCGGCTTGCGAGCCACATGCGGCTCTTTACACCCTTTAATGCGGCTCTTCTGTGTGCCGGGTGCCCGCTCCCCTCCCTCCTCTCGGGCTTCGGAGGGAAGCTTCTGCAAAAGCCCGGGCGAGTGACAACCAATTTTGGTCCTATGACTGCAGAATGCTGCAAAATACCATAAATGCAGGCCAGTTGTTGAGTGTTTCAAATGTGATTGGAACACTCAACAAGGTGACCACAGTGTGTGTGTGTGTGTGTGTGTGTGAGTGAGACAGACAGACAGAGAGAGGAACAGAGAGAGGGAGTGAGGGAGGGAATCAGAGAGAGACTGACAGACAGACACACAGACACACACACAGACAGAGAGAGACAGAGAGGGGGAGGGAGGGAGAGAAAGATAGACAGACAGAGAGAGAGACACACACAGAGTGAGTGATTAAGTGAATGAGTGAGAGACAGACACACCCACATACACAGAGTGACAGAGAGAGAGGAAGGGAGGGGAGAGAGACAGAGGGAGAGACAGAGACAGACACACACACACACAGAGTGAGTGAGAGACAGACAGACACACACACACACAGAGTGACAGAGATGGGGGAGGGAGAAGAGAGAGACAGAGATACAGAGAGAGAGACAGACAGATAGACACCCAGAGAAAATGACAGAGGGAGACAGAGAGGGAGGGAGGGAGAGAGAGACAAAGAGCCAGAGAGAGAAAGAAAAAGAGAAAAAGAAAGAAAGTGGGAGAGAGAGATGAAATTAAAAACAACAACATACAAACCTGACTTACTCAAACTATCCAAGGAAATGCAAGGCCAATGTTCACATTAGTGGTTGTGACTTTGTCAGTCAATGTCAGGATGTAATTTTCTCTACATTGTAAGGCAAATTTTACGGAATTTAATGTTATCGATAAATAATATCGTTCTAAAGTTTTTGTTTTATTAGTTGTGTTATTTGTATCCTCTCGACCTATGTGGATACTTGCATGCAGAATATTCTCAATAAAAACTTATTGAAACTAAAAACAGTGTACCATCCTATGTATTTTCGGTTTTAAAAATGTGGCTCTCAAAGTAAATTTCAATCGTGGTTTTGGCGAGATTTGGCTCAGTTGAAAAAAAAGGTTGCCCACCACTGTCCTAATGCAAAGACAGCCATCAGTCAGAAAAACTGGGGTTCTGGCAGAGAGGAGCGGTTAGGCTAGATAGTCTCAGGGGTTCCTTCAAATTTATGAAGGTAAAATTCTAGATTGCTAATCATGGATTCTTGGTGCTCTCTGAGTTTGGTGGTTTTCTTTCATTAGCCAAACTAAATAACATCAGTTATTTAGCCATTCAGACCTGACCCCAACCCAACAATCTCCATTCTTAGTAGAATATGGTCCAAGTTATCTTAGGCCAGTGCTTCTCAAATAGTGGGGCGGGCCCCCCAAGGGGGGCGCGAGGCTCCGTAAAGGGGGGCTCAGCTCAAATTATTTTATATATTTTTGTTTTGCAGGTTAAAGTTTTTTTTAATATTGTGTTCCTTTAAATCCTGTGCTCCTTTAAATCTTTTCTGCTACAGTTAATAAAGCTATTCTTTGTTGTAAATTGATCCACATTTCTTTCTTTTTTTATTCTCTTATACGTTAATAAGGATACAGTGTTATGCAGAGGTGTACTTATAACAATTTTATAGACAAATGATACTATTTACAGTCGTGCGGGGGGGGGGGCGCGAAATGTTTTCTTCTTCCTAGGGGGGGCATGACAGAAAATAATTGAGAAGCACTGTCTTAGGCTAAGGGTAGTGAGCTTGTCGATCAGAAAGGTTGGCAGTTCAGCGCTTCTATGTTACATGTCCCAAGTTCTGCCAACCTAGCAGTTTGGAAACATGTAAAAATGCAAGTAGAAAAATAGGGACCACCTTGGTGGGGAGGTACAGCGTTCCATGTGTTTAGTCATGACCAACCAGCACAAATGAGGGGAACCTTTACCTTATCTTAGGCCAAAAGACCGTTGCTTTAAGCAGAAAAGCCACGAGAGAAAGATCTTTCTCATGCAGGTTAGATGTGAAGTTTGAAAGAGTTGATGTTCCTGCAGAGAGCTCAGGTGCTCCCTCGACGCTCCAACACCAACCGGTGTTCTTTTAATGTGCAGTCAAGACAAGCCTTTTCTATTTCTCTCGCTGGCTGGCGATGGAAGTAACACAAGACCTCTTGCCGCTCCTTCGGTATCTATCAAGAGGCCCCAGAATTTGGTTCAGCAGTTTGCAGAAAAAGGCAGAGAAGAGGGAGCTGGAGTTAGGAATCCAGAAGAAAGCCGGTTTCTGCTCTTCGTTTGCTCGGAGCGAGGATTCTTCTCCCGGAACCGAGGCGCCTTCGGCGGCCTGATCCTCTGCCAGGAGGACGGGGAAGGAGGCGCCTGATCGGGCGGTGCCTGGGGCTGGAGGAAGTTTTGCACTTGGGCTGCAGAGGGGGTGACAGAGTGGAGCGCCTGAGGGCGAGAGAGAGAGTGGAGCGCGGAGAGGAAAGGTTGGGTTGTAACCCATCCTGCTTCCAGCTCCCTTCACTCAGCCGCGCATCAGTTCCTTCCCTTCAGCCGCCCCGATCGCCGGCAGGATGGGCGGATCGAGCTCCAGTTTGCTGGACGACAGCAAGTGCACCTACATCCGAGGTACGGCGCCGAGCGTCCCTTCACTCGGCGCGCGTTTGCGCGGGCGAGTCCGATGCCAAAGTCGAGGTGGGGGGGGGGGGGAGAAGGAGCTTGGCCAAGCGGTCGGGAACGGTCGTGTGGCGGACGGGACTGTTTTGGCTAACAAGGAGCGACGCGCGGGAAAAGTTTGCGAAGCTGTCTCGCTCTGTGTTTGGGAACAACGGGCCTTGGGCGGCTGGGCGCTGACAGGAGTCGCCTGCAAACTTGCGAAGCGCTTTCAATGCTGCGCGCCGAGAAGAACGCGCTTTTTCCCGCACGGCCGCTACGGTCGTTCGCCGCGAGATAAACCACTTGCCACTCAACCGAACAGCTGTCGCCCCTCGTTTTCTTACGCGAAGGGCACGGCAACTGAAATCCGCTACAGCATACGTGGCGGCTGAGGCGCGTAAACGTGCGGGTAATTTCTCTTTGAACTTGTTGGGGTTTTGCTTCAAGTCACCCCGGACATGTGACTGAAAGGCTGAGCGTTGACTGCCCAACGGAGGCGAGCCACGTGTAGCGCAGTCCTATGCACTGCTAAAGCGTTAGGGAGTTCTGTACTGGTAGTTAACGAATGGGTCACACGTTGTATTTTAAAGATTTGCTCGGACAGAACAATAGAAAGTACAGCTGGTTAACTGGGAAGAGGGCTGCTGTTTTTACTGGAAGCTGATAAATTGGGAAATAATATTTAGGGGATGCAACAGCTGGGGGAAAACAGGAGAATGGGAATTGTGCTTGTTATGGGGGAAATATAGCTCTCATTTGTCATATTCTCCCCATGAAGGAAGCAATTGCTTCATGTCCAGGTCATGGTTGTCCCAGAAGTGCTTTTTTTTTTCAACTGGATTTT
Organism: Natrix helvetica; assembly: GCF_964273705.1. Lineage (NCBI taxonomy): Eukaryota > Metazoa > Chordata > Lepidosauria > Squamata > Natricidae > Natrix > Natrix helvetica. The sequence goes on along the minus strand of NC_138549.1, from coordinate 69,485,293 downwards.
CTAGTTTTTCTTTGAAGAAGTTTCTCTTCTCATCCAAGAAGCTTCTTCAGCTGGGATGAACAATTTGCTTGTGATTTCCTGAGAGAAGAAAGGGATGTCAGTCAGTCATATAAAAAAGTTCCTGAACTTTTCAAAGGTGATTTTAGAAACGTTTGTCTAGATTCCAAATCTACAGGACTCTTTTGTTGATTATTGACTTAAGATGAATCTGCTCCTTAGGTTGATATCATTTGAAAAAGTATCCCACAGGCTCATAACATAAACATAAACACATTGGGAGAAGCAAAAAAGAGAGAAAGATCTTAAGTGGCTCTGAATGCAGGAATATCACCAAAACCTTCGGAGATCCTCCTAATTAGTCAAAGAGTTTGAGCAAACTGATAACGTTAGAAGAAGAAAAAACAGGAGTAGCAGAAAGGCCATTTCTTCTTGATTTGTATCCCATGATTTTATTGAGACGAGCAAGTACATGCAGCCATTATACTTAGTATTAGATTTTATGTGGTTCAGATTGTTCTATTGGGAATTGAACTTGTAGTCACTGTGCTTTATACAATTGAATTTGTATGTCACTATGCTTTTTACGCAATACAATGCAGCTAGCTTTATAAGTATTGTGTAAACCCACAGAGTAGAAACATGGAGTCTCTTCCATGATTATTGCGTTAGATGAATCTAATAAGATAAGATATAGCTTTATATCTCTAGTCCAGGAGTTCAAATAAGGATGGTGCATATTACTATAAATTATTCTGTAACATAATGTCAGAGTTGGAGTCTCTGTTACTAAAAGACAGGTGAACTGAATGAATCCCTCTGAGAGATTTGCCGAAACTCAGATCGTTTTAAAAAACTGACATTCTCATAAATTATTTCAGGTCCATAAAGAACTTAGAGGTATAACCTCCACCCAATAAATTCTGCTACAATTCCAGCAGAGCATGCTAAAAAAAAGCATTCAAAACTATTATTGCACAATTAATTCTAGATAGGGATACCAAACTAATTTTCTAAGATTATTGACTGAGTCTGGAAGACCTCCTTTGGCAAGGCTTTCATGAAATAGCTGTTACCAAACAACAGACAGAAGTTTATGTTGGTTCCCTGCCTAGTTGCTGAAAGAGATCTTTGTATATATGGAGATGCATATGTGAAAATAACACTCCTTTTATTCTTACATTTTAGAATTACAGGTAATCCTTGACTTATGACTACAGTTGAGCCCCAAAAATTTTATGGCCTTTATTTCTACAGTTGTTACCTGAGTCACTGCAGTTGTTAAGCTAGCAACATGGCTGTTAAGTGAATCTGGCTTCACCATTGTTTGTCAGAAGATCACAAAAGTTGATCACATGATCCCAGAAACTGCAACTGTCAAAAATGCGAGTCAGTTGCCAAGCGTTTGAATTCTGATCTCACGACCATGTGGATGCTGCAAAGGTCATAAGTGTGAAAAAGGGTCATAAGTCACTTTTTTCAATGCCGTTAGAACTTCAAACAGTCATTAAATGAAATATTGAGGACTACCTATATTATAAATTCAGTGCACACATTATTTGAAAAACCTAATTACAGCAGTCCTTTAAATTTGACCAGTCTGGAGGTAAGTTATGTCTTCTTAAGAGTACCAAAGGGATCAATGTCATGGCTATTGCATCTGGTTTGGGGGTGATTAACCAGGGACTGCACTGAAAACACATAGGGAAGCAGACAAAATAAAATGTTACGTTATTTCATTTCTCATAATTAATTAACTTGTGGATAAACAGTGTGGTCAGGCTTGTGAATGATAGTGATCCTCGCTTAAAAATTGTCAAAGGATTTGGAGTGAGATTTTAAAAGGGGGGGGATCAATTATTTAATGCAGACAAGAAATGATGCAAATTGAAATGAGTTGAAACATTTTTGCAATTGTTGTTATAATGTAACTCTCGGAAGTGATACAAAAGATGATTGAATATATTGATGATTGAATGTAAAAGCAAAAGGCTGCCAATGTTTATTCAAATTTTGATGTTTTTTCTTTTCTTTTTGGTTAAAGCTGTCAAAAATTTTCTACACCTATTTACCTTTTCCCCTAAAACATTTGTAAAAAACCAATAAAAATTTTACAATAAAAAAAAAGAAATGATGCAAATTGCAAGGCTAAAATCCTAATAATATCCTAAGAATAATAGAATAACAGAGTTGGAAGGGATTTTGGAGGTCTTCTAGACCAACCCCCTGCTCAAGCAAGAAACCCCAAACCATTTCAGACAAATGGTTGTCCAATCTCTTCTTAAAAACCTTCAGTGTTGGAGCACCCACAACTTCTGGAGGCACATTCCGCTGATTAATTGTTCTAACTGTCAGGAAATGTCTCCTTAGTTCATTAGAATATTATTTAGGCTCCTAAATAATTGGTGTTATCTGAGTTTGCTCAGTTATTGGTGTTATCTGAGTTTGCTTTTTTTGCAGATGTTTTATGATCAGGGTAGGGACATCTGATGAGGCACTAAAGATGTTTCATAGGTTAGTAATGTAATGTTTGCAAGAAAAGAACCAAGTTCAGAAACTCCAAGAACCCAACAAGCTACTGTATTCACCATAATAGAAATACCTTGCTGAAGACTCTGGAAGACAGCTAAGTACAATAGGACTTCTCATCTTTTTTTGCATACCTCTATTATATAAATTATGCCACTTATATCAATTACGTAAAAAGGGGAGATTTGAATAACTTATTTTGCACAGATATGATTATATATATATACACTGCTTTGGAGGAGTCATTATAAGGGAGTGTACCTATTCAGCACAATAAGTTGGTAGGGTAATGATACAAATGTGTAGGGAAAGAGATCAGGACAGGAGAAAGATAAACTTTTGTACAAATCACATTTAATAGATTAAATGTGATAACCAGTCCATCTTAGGGGTAATTTTACAGCTATTTAAATCTTTAAATTTAGGCCCCATTGAATTAACTTCATTCCACAGTAATCTCTTTATATCAGGCATGTCCAAAGTGCGCCCCGGGGACCAAATGTGGCCCTTTTTCAATTTTCAAGCGGCCCGCAACCTCTTCTCCCCACTGGAGTTATTTGTTTAGTCTTTCATAAAATACCATATTTTTCGAAGTATAAAGATGCATCTTTTTCCCCTCAAAAAAGAGGCTAAAAATCTGGGTGCATCTTATACATTGAATACAGCATTTTTTGCCTCCCAAAACTTCCCCCTTCACCAAAATGGCTGCGCATAGCCTTTAGGAGGTTTTCAGAGTGCTCCTGGGGGCTGTGGAGGGCATAAATGAGCAAAAAATGGCCCATTTTTTGCTCAACTTTGCCCCCCTAGCCCCCAGGAGCACTCTAGAAGCCTCTTAAAGGCTATTCATGCCCTTTTAAAAAAAAGGCCCATTTTCGTGAAAAATGGGCCATTTTTGGGAGAGTGCATTCGCATTTAATGTTAAGGGTTCAAAGAATGTCAGGCTGAATGATCGGCCCCACACATTTTCACCTCACCAAATCTGGCCCTCCTTGCAAAAAGTTTGGACACCCCTGCTTTATATTCATTGGATTTAAATAGTATTATTATCCCACGTTTCTCCCAGCTCAAAACTGCTTAATTTTTCTAAATTGTGTCTTTCTACTTGCTAGCCATTATTAAATTAATGGACAATGATACTTGTACTCTAACTGACTTTGGCTTACAGTGTAGGAAAATAGATGTTTACAGCAACTAATTGGCCGATGTAGCTGAACCTCAGTTAGTTCATAAGAAATACAGTGAAGTCATAGTGAGAATAGTTTTTCCCTTTTATACATATGTACAAATATTTATACACATACTGTATAATGTACATACTGTATATATTGAGGAATGTAGTACTTCTATTCAATACCTTATTTCTATCTGTCCTCAGGGCTGTAATAAATAAATTTAAATTTACATTTAGTTTTTCCTCAGATGTAACTTGTACTGAATGGAATCTGTAATATAGGGATAGATTTGTTTTCAGGAGCAAGCAACCAGATCCACAGTTTAAGCTGACAATGTCCTTGTATTGTCAGCTTTGGGGGTGTCAGTCCAGATCTCTTGTGGCTGCTCAGAGATTCAAGGCTAATGCCCATTTGAGTCCTCCTCCTGAGTCATTGGGCGTTTCAACAATTTGTGATCAAAGCATGCCAATTCAGTCAATAGTCATTGAAGAGTACAAAATACTAGTGAAGGCATTTGTGGAGATACTCATGCCTTGCATATACCCATACCCCACAATGCAAAGAACACTTAGATATATTTTTCACTTTACACATCTAAGCTTCATATGCTGTGACTAAGAAAATAATGGAGAGCCCTTATTATGACCTCCAGGACTACTAAATTGTCACCAGATTATGTGATCCATTTCTTTAAAATGTCTATAGCACTGTTCAGATGAATTCCAGGTTATTTTGCCTGTAAGCAAAGGGATGTGTTACTGCATAATTTTGGCAAGGTACAAAGCTGAACATTGAATGAAAGAAATGTATAGTATTTTGGCCAACAAAAACAGAGCTCTGTTGTCTGTGGACTCAAGATGGTGAAGAGGCTTATCTGAAACCTGGAGAAGGTGCCAATCTTTATAATCTACTGTATGTACAGAAATCAAATAAACACAATTTGTGCTTGCTTTTAAATGGGTGCTTAGAATAGGATCTGAAATTCATTCTAAGTAAATCCATTTATTTATTTGTCGATACGAAAAGTCGGCAGTTTGGTGGTTCGAATCCCTAGTGCTGCATAACAGAGTGAGCTCCATTACTTGTCCCAGCTTCTGCCAACCTAGCAGTTTGAAAGCATGTAAAAATGGAAGTAGAAAAATAGGGACCACCTTTGGTGAGAAGGTAATAGCATTCTATGCGCCTTCGGCATTTAATCATGTCAGCCACATGACCATGGAGACGTCTTTGGACAGCGCTGGCTCTTTGGCTTTGAAACAAAGATCAGCACCGCCCCCTAGAGTCAGGAATGACTAGCACATATGTGCGAGAGGACCCTTTACCTTTTAAGAAATAATATTTTCCCAGGACACCAGGTTTGGTAAATTATCTCTTAATACACCTGTTGGATCTCTTGTTGTATGATTCCAATAGTAAAAATCCATGCAGAGCACTCCTGAGGAAAAGAAAACATTTTCAATCAGTTGTCTAATTCATTCTAGCTTTTAAGAAGCAAAGCTCTGCAGTGGAAAACATGTTGATCACATTTTTTGCCTTCTAATGTATGTAACACATTGTGCTTTTTCAGCTTTGATTGAGAGCTGAGTTTGTCTTGGTATGCTGAATTTCAGAGATCAGTATATATGATAGTGAAGAATAATGTATAATATGAAGTCCTCAAATATTTACAAAACCAGAACAATAAAAATGGTAGACATGTCCCATTATCACATACTGGTGGAAATATAGTTTTTACTCCACATCTGTCTAATACCAGACTGATTCTTGTACATTTAGGCACCTTTCAGGTCTCCCCCCTTCCCCATTCCAATTCAGCTTTCCTAGATTAATACTTTTAAGCTCATTTCTTCTTTAGTCAGTCCTTCCTTACTATGTGCTGCTTCTATTTACTTGAAAGGAAAGTGAGGGATACATCCATAGGCAGTGTCAAAAGTCATGTCTGAGCAGCTGGTGTCTGAAATCCTGTTACGTAGGGTTCACGCATGGAGCTAAGCCATTGTTTAACCATCATTAACCTATAACTGACAGCTTTGCACAGCATGTTAAACTGGATTGTTTTACAGATCACATCAATGGTGAGTTGCAGGCGGTAAACCCCAGTATGGGCATACAGGTGCCTGCCTGGAGTACCGGGCGCTGGAGGGCCCACCTGCCCACCTGAGCTCCTTACCTGTATTTGAGCTGTTTGGCGCTTCCATGCACACGCAAGGAGCGCACAGCGCCTGTGTGACGCTCCACTGAGCCGCTGGAACGTTGCAGAGGCTCGCGGAGGCGTTGCAAGAGGTAAATATGCATGTGCGTTCATGTGGTGCATGCCAGGCCCCATTGCAACCGTACCGGTTGCAATGGGATCTGGAACCCACCACTGGACCACACTGCCTGGATTTGTACAGAATCTTAAACCCAAACTGGACAGATCACATCATGACAGATCACATTACAAAGGTCTAGGACGATTTCTCTGGACAGCAATGAGTTTCACTCTGCTGCTGAAAGTCTGTAGAGATTCTCAGTCATCCAGGTCACGGTTGTCCCAAAGGTGCTTTGTTCAGGAGGCAACTGGACTTTCTTGCTTTTTCTTTGAAGACGTTTCACTTCTCATCCAAGAAGCTTCTTCAGCTCTGACAGGAGCTCCTTCCATTCCCCACTATCTGTCAGAGCTGAAGAAGCTTCTTGGATGAAAAGCGAAATGTCTTCAAAGAAAAAAACAAGAAAGTCCAGTTGCCTCCTGAACAAAGCATCTTTGGGTCTGCGGCTGAAACTATTCATAGACTTGCATTGCAGAAGTGATTGGTTTTCATTTAATCAACAGGGATTCAACAGGGAATTTGGAGAAATCACAATGTGCTGTCTTTAACAGCTTTATTTTGTTTTTAAAATATTTGATGTCTTCCTCTCCTGAACAGAAAAATCAATCCTGTTTCAGGATTGTACCTATCTGTACCTGTCTCTGCTCTGATTGAAATCTGGGATTTCTGATTGTACAGTAATGTGTATCTGTGTGAAACACAAAGGCTGACTTGGTCTCCAAGTCGAGTGCCCCATCACAATGATGAGTATTCTGTTTTTAAAAAAGTACACTAGACGCATTCTAAATTACAGAAAGGAGCTGTTTGTTTGCTGACAGAAAAAAAACCCAGTGCATCTGATCTTATTCATGTATTATCAGAAAACTTGGGGCAAGCTGTAACTCTCCTGTAATTTAGACTTCGGAGGAAACCATAATCCTTAAATTATAACAGCAGATAAAATGCTAGGGTAGGGAGAAGCAATTTTCCACTCTTTTAAGATGCCTCTCTCCTGAATGTATCTGCAGAAAATTCTCAAAAGAAATTAAATAAATCTAGCAGAAATGAACTGTCTTTATTCTGCTTGATCTTCTGCTGCCAAATTTAAGCAGAAAGTTCCTTTTCTGGATAAATATTGGATAAGAAGCAGAAGCAAAGATTTTCAACTTCTCTTTTAATTGTTGCTATCCACAATGTTTTGTGAAAAAAGTAAACTTCGCAGGGATTTTTAAATAAGATTTGCAAAGCAAAGGCATTTTTTAAAATGCAGTTTGAAAATCAAGGGTTATAGGATGCATCTGGGATGAGGAGAAACCCTGCAAACCAAAGTTTTTTTTCATGTGAGGAATTTTAACTTGCATTATTTATTTTAGAAATCATACTTTTAAGGCTCTCCTTGAGATTATCAACTGTTCATTGAAATCGCCTATAATCCTAAAGAAGTAAATAAATAATAATTAACTTACTCTGAAGAAGTCAAAAGAAATTCAAAATCGACTTATACGTGCTGCGGGGTTGATTGGCTCCGAAATGTTAATGCAACAATGGCAATTTTTTGGGAGAAAACAGAATAACATTATTGCAGCTTAAAACATGCTATATGTTAAAGTTTTACGAAATCATACTGTGCATTGGTAGAAGTGGAAAAGTGATTCAATTTACAAGAATACTTAATGTTAATATGTGCGGGTGTTTTGGATTGAGAGGTTGGTCTGAATTATGCAGCCTCACAAGCCCATCACTAAAAATGTATTTAGAAATGATCTATTCTCATTTCAAGGCTGTTCAGTTTAGGTAACTCTGTGAATTATGATCAAAATCATTCTGCTGATAATTCAGTCTTTGCTGGAATTGGGCTGAAGCTATGAACTTAAACTATCTTATTTCATTCTTTGACAAAGTAACTAAATTAGTAGACCAGCAAAATGCTATGGACATAGAATATTTAGACTTCAGCAAGGCATTTGACAAGCAGACCACAACTTACGTACTTCTTGGTAAGCTAGAAAAATGTGGGATAGATAGCATCACCACCAGATGGATTTGTAACTGACTGACAAACCGTATTCAATGAGTAGTAAGCCCTTAGTGGTACTACATCTACATGGAGGGAAGTAAGCAGTGGGGTACCACAAGTTTCTATCTTAGGCCCAGTGTCAGGCCTGCAGTCAATTTCCTTTTTAGGATCTTTGGCCTGCCACACTCTCTTTTATTTTCCTGTGCTGTTTCATTAGTGTAGTAATTGGGAGGGGGAATAGTAAGGAGTAGAATTGTTGAATGCGTTGTTGTCATTCCTTTCTAGAAGCTCAAGGTCATCTTTTGTCTCCGCACCTCTGCATTTGACCGGAACTAGATGGGTGGAACTGCCAGTGTGGGCCAAGAAGATTGGACTATGTGATGGATTTATGGGTGTGGGTATAAGATCATCAACTTTCAACTGGGTGGAATCCCAGTAAGCTTTAGATTTGGGATTTCCACAGATGTGCCAACATGTCTGTCTTATTAAATTGGAACTTTAAGGATAGCTCTGCCTTCTGCATGATATTTGGAACGCTGACACCCAGTATTCTTCAATATCTTCATAAATGATGAATAAAAAGAGAAGTCATCAAATTTGCAGATGACACTAAGCTGGCAGGAATAGCCAACACCCCAGAAGATAAGCTCAGGATCCAAAAAGTTATTGACAGACTTGAACAATGGGCCCTCTGCAACAAAATGTAATGTAATGTGGAGAAAAGCAAGGGTACAAGTACGGATTAGGTGAAACCTGGCTCAAAAACAGAAACTGTGAGATGGACCTTGGAGTTCTAATGGAGGATCACTTAAACATGAGTCAGCAGTTTGTGGCACCAACCAAGAAAGCTAATACAATTCTTGGTTGTATAAACAGAGACATAGAATGAAAATCACGTGAAACATTAGTACTGCTTTATAAAGCCTTACTAAGACCACATCTAGAATACTGCATCCAGTTTTGTTTGCCACATTACAAAAACGATGTTGAGATTTTGGGAAAAGTGCAAAGAAGAGCAACTAAGATGATTAAAGGCCTGGAGACTAAAACATGAAAAATGTTTGCAGGATTTGGGTTTGGCTAGTCTAGAGAAAAAGGACTAGGGGGACATGATAGCAGTATTCCAGTATTTGAGAGGCTGCCACAAAGAGGAGTTCCAAACCACCAGAGAGTAGGACAAGAAACAATGGATGGAAACTAATCCATCCATTGTTCCCTTGAAGCAACCTGGAATTAAGGAGAAACTTCCTAACAGTGAGGACAATTAACCAGTGGAACACTTTAGAAGTTGTGGGTGCTTCATCACTGGAGGTTTTTAAGAAGAGACTGGACAGTCATTTGTCTGAAATGGTAAGGTCTCCTGTTTGAGTAAGGGGCTGGTCTAGAAGATCCTGAAAGTCACTTCTTGCTCTATTCTGATTGATTGAACTACAAATAGCAGATTAACCATTAAATGATAGTTGCATTGAGGACAGTCTATTAACACCCAAGTCCTAAACCTAGAGGTTCAGGAATAACTGACTTCTTGTTTATCTGCATCCCAAAGTAAGCCATTTTATATAGTTTGTTTACTGTAAAACCTGCCCTCAAGCCATGCATCAAATGATGTTTAAGGAGGAGCACCTGGGGCAGAATTGATAAAATGGAGGTGGTGGTGATTACAAGTCTGGTTATTTTAACTATGGTTAGCATGTCATCCTAACCCAAACAAAGGTTCATGTAACTTTGCATCTACTAGTCCTGCTCCCAAAGGCAAAGACAACCCCAAGAGAGTCTGTTTCTGCAGCAGTGTTTCCATTGCTTGTGTTTTGATTTCCCACTATATGTGATGACTCCAGTTGTTGGCAAATAATAACGGCATGGGAAGACCCAGCCCATGCAAACATAGAGGAATAACTGGCTTCGAATTGGTTGGTTCTTTTGAAACGTTGGTTCTAAGGATGCAACATGTTAATCCATTCACTCAAATGGGTCTCAGAGTTGGCATTTGAAGTTGATATCGTGGAGTCCCTTGTGCGCCTCACAGTTGCATTTGGTATCTTCAGAATTATTTGCAAAGTATTAATGGTTATGGCCAGGATATTAGTGGCAAAACAGAAAACAGGATGTAAACTTGTTTAGATGGGGAATCTATCTGTCTCCTATAGGTTGTTTTCTTCCCTCTCAACCAAATAGATATCTTGTCTTAATCAAAATCAGCACATGGTCAGAAGGTAAGAAAATTACCTTATAGGCCAGAAGTTTCCCATCTCCCGTGTAGAATATGGCATTTTTAAAAAGCCACACACAATATTGTTTCCTACAATTATATCCAGATTTGCAAAATAGTGTGCAGGACTAATTATAGAAGACATGGTTTACTTACTTAGTCTACTGATTTGGAGTGAGCTTTAGTAGATGCATTTGATTAGGATGGAGAAGACAGTATTATGCTTGCAGACATTTGCATATGCCAAACTATTTTGTTTTAAGTGAATAGGATTACTTATCCTGCAGAAGCATGGTGTCTTTTTATTAATGTCTTAATAAATCAGAGAGTGTAAGGAGTAATGATTAAGAACTTTGATTAAAAATAGGTAGACCCAACTTTAATATTGTGTTCAGTCACAGAAACTTAATGGGGCCAGTCACTCTCATCACAACCTATTTTATAGGATTATTTTTGTGAGGACTGAAAAAAAGGGAAACTCTCGGTATAAACTGCCTTGAGTTCCTGGAGTAAGATGGGATCTTTAACAAATAAATATACACTTCCATGGTGATTGGTGTCTGCCTGTCATCATTCAATATGATAATATTACAGGAACAATTCCAGAAAGTCATAGAAGTTCATATAACGTATTTATTGGGCATGCCTATCCATTAGAAATCAAATTAGATGAAATTCACTCTACTGATTTCATTGGAATCTCTTACATACAATACAACTTGTGAATAAACATCTGGTGAAAACTGTAAACATTGAATTGATACAATAAACATTTTGAGAATTGTGGTTGAATGCAACACATAGTTATGATAGCCTGATTTTAACCAGTTCCTTTAATAATGTCGACTGTAATTAAATGATGTCATTTTACAGGGTACATAGATTGCTGGGGAATGTTATAAAGATAACAGATCTGTAAAATTATGGTAAATCTAACTATTGTGCTAGACTGTTTGAGGAGGAACAGATTTGTCCTTTATTTTAGGTGGAGGACAACAGAAAATTCATACGTTGCATTCAAAATCCACACAATTAGGAACTAACACATCATGCTAAGCAACCATTCAGTAAATAAGTCAAAGTGGTTGAGTTTACATTTTACTGTAAGCCACAATATGTGTTGGAAAACCCTTAAATTAAGCTCACTCTCTTAAGAGTTTCCCATTGTGCAGATACAGAAAGTCTGAAGATGTGCATGTCATCTGAGACCTGGTACTCTTTCTCCTGGCCTTTGGAAACCCTAGAGGGCACATCCCTTACATACCACTCCTGTTTGTTGTGGCACATGAATATTTTCTATAGCAAACATTGGGGAATAGACAATTGATTTTAACAGAGCAGATCTGTTAAACTCAGTGTTTCTACACTCTGTTCCTACTCGTGCAATATAAGTAAGAAACATGCAGCCGTAAAGATCCAAACTCACTGGGGCGCTTGATCCATGATCCTCTTGGCTTTTGAAGGCAGCCAGGGAATTTCATGAGGATAAGTTCTAGCAGTCGTGGTTTCTTCTCTAAGTGAGAGGTTGTTCCTTCACTTCTTAAGGAGATTTGGCTCGCCCGCTCCTCAAGAAGCAATTGGTGACCCCATGATTCTGGAGAAGTTTCATCCAGTATCTGACCTCCTCTTTTCGGACAAGCTGATTGAGAAGGTGGTTGTGCAGCAACTTCAGAGGGCCTTGCATGAAGCAGATTAACTGGATTTTTTTCAGTTAGGATGTAGACCTGAATATGACATGAAAATGACATTGGTCATGTTTTTGGATGGTCTATGGCAGGGGTGTCCAAACTTGGCAACTTTAAGACTTGTGGACTTCAACTCCTAGAATTTCCCAGCCAGCTCTGCTGGCTGGGGAATTCTGGGAGTTAAATCCACAAGTCTTAAAGTTGCCAAGTTTGGACACCCCTGGTCTATGGTATGAACAAGATAGTGGCTCTGGCATAGTGGTATCCATCTTTCCTTTACTTGACCTTTGGAAGCTTTTAATAGCACAGTATCCTTCTGGACTGATTTAGAGGACTGGAGGTGGCTAGAAGAACATTGTGATTGTTCACCTCCTTTCTACAGGGTCGGTTCCAGTCAGTGGTGATTGGGAAGGAGAGTTCCCACCTCTGTCTACTATATGAGGTGCCACAGGGGTTAGTGTTCTTCCTTGTCTTATACAACAGCTACGCAAGGCACTGGGTAAGCTCATCCATTGCCATGGGGTGAGGCAACATCATTATGCTGATTATACTTATTTGTACATCTGTGCCCCTGCTGAATTAAGTGACCCTATAGACATCCTATAATAGTATCTAGAAGCTATGAACATGGGAAACCACAGGATTAAATTGAACCCTGGCAAGATTGAGTGTCTTTGGGTTTTTAGTCCTTCTGTTTCCGGAACTTTACAAAGTGCCATTCTAACATGAATTGGCATGCAAGCATGATGAAGTTTTAGGTGATTTATCAAATTAAGATTTTAGCTTTTTAATTTTAAATTAATTTTTATTTATCCTGAAATCTTAGTGGACATTGTCTAGGAGTGTCCAGAATGGCTTCAGAAAGTGTGGAAGTCATGGGGGCAGAGCTAATGACTAAGATTTATAGACTGGACTTTAGAATTATGTATGAAATTATAACAGTAAAAATGTATAAGACAAGAACAAAGTAACATGGATGGAAGTATGATACAGTATCTTTATATTTGTAAATACTGAATAGACCAATTGTACATAAGCATGGTGGTTATGATATTTAACTTTATATTTTAGTATGTATGGCAAAGACATTGCCAGGACGGTTACACTGTGTCCAACATACATGTTTAACAAAAAACTTAAAAAAGAAGAAAGAAAGTGTGGAGGTCACTAATTTGTTTTATAGATATATATTCCTTTTATACTGTTGTTTTCTTCCTGTTTCTTTTGGTTGCCTAGCTGTATAAAGGGAAATGGGATGTGTTTTCATATATGCCCTAACCATCTCGACCATGAATCATTTCAAAAACTGTGCTTGGATACAAGTTGGTTGTAAACAAGCTAAATACACCCTTATGAGTTAAAATTATTATTTGATAACTCAAGTAAGGTCTTGCAGCCTAAAAAGGATTAAGGTCTTGCTTTCCTCTTTGCGTGCCTTATATTTAAGTAACAGGAAATGTGGCCAACTGAAATGCTCTGTTTTTCCTGTAAGATTCAACATTAGCAGGTGTTAGTTGCATTGATAGAAAAGCATCCAACTGCTTAACAAGGGCTATGTCCTAGGAAATGGTATTAGTTGTAGTATTTTCAGATTCAAAAGAACTTTTGATCCCATTTTTTTTTGCATTGAAATTTATTATAGAGCATCCAAATGAAAGTCATCCATTCTATTTCACCAATATAAGAATCAATCTCAATTAGTTATTCTAGAAAATGTAGGAAGCATCAATCCTGTATTTGCAAAATGAAAGGAATGTGCATGTACATATTCTTAGTGCTAAATCCAAAATAAATCCATGCGTAGTGTGGCCAGCCCACTAAAGTTTTGGAGACTTACGTTGTTGTATAGCAGTACGAAAGCTAAGAAACAGTGGATAATAGGGGATCCTGGCATGCTATGGTCCATAGAATCGGATATGATTTAGTGACTGAACGACAACAATAAGAGCTAAACTAGTTATGATGTGTAATGCATCCTTTGATTTAATATTGAAATTTTAAAAGCAGCAATATTGGTCAGTGTGATAATTAGAATAAGCCATTGGAACCACTGGAAGTATTTGTGTCAAAGCAAATGGAGATGCTCCTGAAAGAAAGAATGACTGGAGGAACCTGACAGAGCAGTTTAGCAGATCCTTCAATCTGGTAAGGTAAAGCTAAAGGTTCCCCTCACACATATGTGCTAGTCGTTCCTGACTTTAGGGGGCGGTGCTAGTCTCTGTTTCAAAGCCGAAGAGCCAACATTGTCCAAAGACATCTCTGTGGTCATGTGACCGGCATGACTAAATGCCGAAGGCGCAGGGAATGCTGTTACCTTCCCACTAATGTTTTCAAACTGTTAGGCTGGCAGAAGCTGGGACAAGTAATAGGAACTCACTATGTTATGCGGCGCTAGGGATTCGAACTGCCGAGCTTTCTGATCGACAAGCTTAACTTCTTAGTCACTGAGCCACTGCGTCCCTCTTTCAATCTGGTAGTGCTATGCTTTAAAAATCCCCCACGTTATACTCTCTTAGAATATTGTGATATTCCAAAAATGATACATTGAATTGCTATTAGGATAGTTTTATTTCTATGTAATTAAGAAAAAAAATCAGGTTATAATTGTTAAAAGAAATGTCAGAGGACAAAAATGATAATGGAACTTACAATTGTGTATTGGCCTTCATTTTCCTGACACAATATTATTTAAATTTCAGATGGACTAGTGAATGGCTAGTTTTCAGTTTCTGTTGTAGACATGAAAACAAGAGCGAACAACTCTTTAGTTGATATATCAACTTAGATCTAGTTTCGAATTCCTCAGATGCTTTGCCTGACATGTTTTTAGAAATGGGTTAGAACTCTATCTGCAATCACTATTTTAATTTACTATATGAGAATGGACATACGCAAGCCAGTCTGTTTCTCCCTCAAAACAAAACATCCCCCCAACCCAATGACTTTTCCAGCTGTTGTGGCTAAGGCTGTTTTCCTGTTACAATAACAGCGGAATGCAAAAAGTCTAAAGCTCTATCATTATGGTTATTAGATTTTTTTTCTTTAGTACGTTTTGTTAATGTTAAATATCCAGAATGTTGGAAATAACAGCCTAAGAAAATAGGCCATCGGAAATTTCCTCCAGTGGTGCCATGAGACATAATTTATATAATAAGATTTATTAAGCCCTATTTCTGGCTTTCGTGTGATAGATTTTAGCATTGTTTGTTGCTGCTGCTCTTTTTCAACTCAATTGGTCACTTTTGGAGTATGTGACAGTAAAAGGTCAAGCAGAATTCCTTGGTAATTCCTTGGCACATCAGGGAACATAGGTCTGTCATTGGAGGACAGTTAAATAGCTGTTCCATTCATATTTCTGCAAATGTAACTTTCTGGTTAGGGTACACTCAAACAGAAGGGAAGTTGGATCAACCAATCAGCATGCACGATGCATTCTTCTGCGCAGCCTACAGTTGGGATTTGGGAGGTGTGCATGTCAGCCCATCTGCAGCCATCTGTAACTTATGCTAATCCATCAACCCCTTCACAATTTAGGTATGCAACAACACTTATATGCAGTTACAGGCAACTCTAAAACAAGCTTCACTCAGAATCCTTAAGACTGTAATAATACCTAGGCCGATATAAAATTAAATGCTACTTAATAACTCCAGACATATCCTTCAAGTTGAAACCTATCAAGAGCTGAGAACAAAGGAGCTAACAGATACTAAATGCAAGAACAAGTGTCATTGACTGAGATGGGCGCCCATAGAAATTGAACAAATACGTAAATAAAATAAACAAATTAGGAAACCAAGTTTATGTATCACACTAAGCAAATCAGAGATGGGCAGTCCTCATGTCATTAGCCAGCAAAATATGCATGCTGCCTCAGTACTGCTTATCAGAGTTAAACCATCAGAGTTAAGGTCTACTTTCTGCAGCCAAACATAAGAACTTTCTCTAAGAGGGCAAAGCAAATTGAGAAATTTACAGTGCAATTTTAATGCAACTTGCTCAAAATTAAATATCCATCAACGGCTGCTCAACCATTACAAAGGGTGAAGAGAGAACTAACGTTCTAAAAAATAAAAATAAAAAGATAGTAGAAGTTAACATGAGCTAAACAGGCAACATGTAATTTCTTCCCTTATCTTTATTTGTACTGGCTGAAGACCAAGATCCCATTTTAATCATAACATTGGTTCACAATTTGCCAGACATAGAACTCCATTTACTTTCAACTGGTTTCTCCATTTTTGCAAAGAACTGAAGAAATTTAAGATTTTTGACATTTAGGTTTTGGTTGAAAAGGTGTAAAGTGTGGAAATACGGAACTATAAACACATAAACAGAAAACAGATGTCTTTACAAATGCAAATAATTGCAATTGATCTAATAAGAAATAAATTACGGAAAGCTTATCTATACAGCTGTTTGCACAATGTCCATTCCAGTTTCATAGTTCTGTTTAGGTTTACTATTACTATGGTCTTCAACCAAGATCTGAGATATGAATTAAACATTTTAATGTTTAACTGATTGCAGGAGTAGTCTTCCTCCTTACTAACAAGACTGAGAATAAGTTTCATGCCAAACATTTTTAAAAGTGGACATTGGGAGCACCTAAACAGATCATACTTTTTTTTTGTACTGTTCTCTAACTTTTATGACATATAAAGTGATAAATGGAGTGTTGATATGTCCATCCCATGCATAAAACTAATAATTCTGTTAGGATAACTACCAATGGTAAACTTTGAAAAACAAAGTAGGAACACTGTCAAAATTAGTTCCTGCTTTGTGCAAGTCCGGAAAAACTGCAGCAGAGAGCAAAGCCTAGAGCAGATAAATTTAATTGTATAAAACATAATTAAAAATAAAGTTTTGAAAATTTAAAAATCAAAAATTAAATTAAAATTAAAAGCAGAACCCTATTAAGAATCACATAAGAATCACTGTGACTTCTATGGACCCTGGATTGATGATGGCCATCAAAGGGAGTTGTTTGAAAGTGATTTTCATATAATGGCCATCATATGTGTGTTGGTGAATTAATGCAGTATTGTTATGCCATGTGCGAATAATGCTGTAGGTGAACGGTTGCTGCAACAATAAAAATCATTGTGAATGTTGCAAAGACTTAAATTTAGCAGTAGAGTAAATAATTGCCATGCAAATATTTAAGTTCAAGGACCCAGGTTTTCTCTCTAGCAAACAAAATTATTATCTGGTTTTCCCAAAGGTTCCAAGTCCCTAAAAATGTAGTAAGACTCTAACATTCCAAACTGCAGAAAACTTCTAGGCTTGAGTACTACTGTTTTAATTGTTCAAAGAACTCCTTCACCCTCCAATATTGTTGGAATAGTCTATGGGTTTTCTGAAGACTATAATTTTGGGGTTTGCTGCTTAAAAGCCTTGAAAAAAGGGAGGACGTTTAGATTTACTGTTTTCACTGAACCCATGGCTGCAAAATTTGCTTTTCTCAGAGAAGCAACATTTTTTAGTCTTGTGAGCTATTGCTAAACATGGAGCATTTCCAGTCTAGTGTGCATGACAAAAAAGAAAGGGTGATGAGTTTGCATTTAATAGAAATCAGAGCCCAGATGTGTGTTTTATGCATATCCTAGTGAGTCAGTGGGGAATGGGAAATCAGTTTAGAATTTCAGTGCAGTACGAAGTTCTGAACTTAGCAAGCAACTGCAACTTCTTGTTTTAAATGACTGACCTACTAAGCTGTCCAGAGATGGGTTACTGCCAGTTCGGCCCAGATCAGCCGAACTGGTAGTAGGGGTGGCAGGAAGCTCTGCCCATCTGCCCTGTGCGCAGAAGTATCACTCACAGCGGGGAGCGTGCAGGGGAGCGCGCCTGAACCAGTGGTAAAGAAATTGGTAACCCATCTCTGAAGCTGTTGCTTGTTTAACCACGATTCACCTAATAAACTCCAATGGTTGTAATTTATTTTATAACTTGTTTCACAAAAAGCTAACAAAGCTTAATTTAGGAACACAAAGCATAAATGCAGCTACAGTGTTGCTTTACATTCGAATAAACTTTTTTTTAAGAGGTAAGAAAATAGGTTTGAAGGAGCAGGGTGTTTTATTCCAGGGCAGCGGATTGGTTTCATTCAGTCCCAGAAAAGTACAGGATGTATGTATCTCAGTTTATATGCATTGTTTTAAGATTAAGAGGGGGAAATATCAGGAAACAATTGGATTAGCTTTAGGATACTTCCAAGGAATGGAAATGTTCAAATGTAAACCCTAGGAAGGGCCTCACAGTGAACAGACGACAAGATATTTAATAGACACTTTGTGTATGCATATGACTATATATAGGCTTTTATATCTTGATGAGGTCTCACAGAAGATTTGCACCAGTTATAGTTGAACTTGATAACTTTTCTCTGGTTCTGAAAATGAACAAGGGTTACTGCATTTGAATCCTGATGTACAGACTTCAGATAGTCCTTGATTTATGACCACAGTTGAGCCCCAAATTTCTGTTGCTAAGCCAAACATTAAAGTGAATTTTGCCCCATTTTATGACCTTTCGTGCCACATTATTAACTGTGGCAAGAAATCACTGCAGTATCACGGTCCCAGTGCAATAATCCTTTACAGTCCTCTCTTCTCTAAGTTTGGAAACTTTCTGACTACCTTTTTCTGGCCACTGATTGATATCGAATGCTCAGCTGACTGGACTGCAGCCAAAACCAGCACGACTGCTCTGATGTGCAGAAGTGGAGAGACAAGCTGATCCTTGACCACAAGCAATAAAAGTCTGTCTGCATTTTAGGCCTTTACCCTCTTGGTATTTTGCAGCGCTCAGGGATACCATAACATGTATTTGGGATGCTTCTTGAGCAATATGAGGAAAAGAATTCCATAGGTGTGTGCTTTGTAAAAGAATAATTGCTCTACCATTTGGGAAGGTTCTTGTTTGAGAGCTTAAAAACCATAGCATGTGTAATTCAGTTGCATCTGGAGATGACAATCTGGACCTTGTCTTTGGGAACCTTGTCATGCCTCTCCCAGGATTTCCAAGGAGATCTTTGCCTCCTTTAGTTCTTGGCTTTCCTTTCCCTCCCCAGCTGGGGACAAGCACAGAAGTCAAGCACATTAATTGAAAAAAACTTGGCTGCAGTTCACCTTAAACAACTGCAATATGCATGCCAGAGATTCAAGACCAAATTTGGAAATGATCTAGTAAGGGGGCACAGGGGGTTGGGGATATGGGGGGGGAGAGTTCATTTCTCCAATCTTTTGAAATATATACGGACTTTAAAAGATTGCTTCTATCGATTGTTTCTATAGAAGTTTGCTTCTCAGACATTTTTGACATGAGATATCATTCTGGTGTAACAAAATTTTAATTGGCTATTGTGTCCTGTTGTGTTTGTGCAGATCAAGTACAGTTAGTCCATGCACAGAAATGCACCTATTTTTAAGACATGAAGAGTTCTCATAATGTTTTCTTTGGTGTTTATTGTTTAAAAATCTGAGAGATTATAATAGTAGGAAATCAAATATGAGAGATGCAGTAGTAGGAAATATTTCAACTGCAACAGGGAAGGTCAATCATATGGATGTCTCCACTCATTGTACAAACTTCATGTCCCAACAAGATGACACATTTTTTAATAGAGAGAGATATATAGAGTCAGTGATAGGATTCAAAATTTTTCACTACCAGCTCTTGGGGCGTGGTGTGGCTTTGTGGGCATGGCTTTGTGGGCGTGGCAGTGGAAGGATGTAACATACAGACGTACATTGTTAAATTTACATGTTTTCACATGCTCACCGGGGATTGGTTGCCCAAACCCTGGGAAGTTTAAACAACTGTCATTGGCCATCTGGACTGCCGGAGATCCTTAATTTACATGTTTTCACATGCTCACCGGGGATTGGTTGGCCAAACCCTGGGAGGTTTAAACAACTGTCATTGGCCAGCTGGTCTGCCGGAACTCCTTCAAAGGTGAGCTCCGGCAGCCCAGCCGGCAGAGCGCAGTCACTTACTCTTGAAATAAAAAATGCTGAAACTCACTCGCGCCTCTCGCCTGCTGCTTCTCACCGATCTAACAAAGGATACTGCAAAATCCTCATTCCCTCCCCACTCCTGGGGAAGATTACTGCAAAATCCCCATTCCCTCCCCACCCCACTAACCTGTTTTCCAGCTCCGTTCTCCTGTTCAGGCAACAAAAGTAGATTGGCTGGCAGTGGGGGCGGGGCCAGCCTATTTGCCGGTTCTCCGAACTACTCAAAATTTCTGCTACCAGTTCTCCAGAACCTGTCAGAACTGGCTGAATACCACTTCTGTATAGAGTTACATATATGATATTCCTCTCCTAAATCTGATTTCCTACTACTGTAAGCTCAGATTAAACATATGGCACAAAACCTTTAGAAAAACAATGAAAAGTTGGCTGTTTCTTTTGGGTCAAGATGAATAGAGTTTGTACACTGAAGGGTATGATAAATTTGAATCTCTGATTGTTAATTACTTGTTATATTTATTTGTGATTGATGATATTTTGTTCTGGGGGTATTTTGTTTACCAATTAACTGCATGCTATTCAGAGTTGCATTGTTTGAGTGGGGCAACTATATGCATGCTTGAAATAAATCAATAATGTGAGCAGGCAGGACTGAGAGAGAACATGATTGGTCAAAGCTCCTCATGGGGCTTCTGTCACCAGGGTTTTCCCTGTTTGAGTCCCAAATTAAGTTCTATACCACACAGATTTTTTGTAGCTATAATACCGCTCTTTTTAGAAGCAGGAGGGAAATTGATTTGTAACTCTGTGTGTCACCTGGAATCAGATAAGTAAAAATGTTATGCTTGAGGACTGTTATCTGCCTCTACAACTAATCAGCTACACTGGTAGAAGAACAAGGAGATCTCTTTAAGTGATGAAATATCCTGTCATTATGTTTTTAAGGCCAGAATCAGGATTAAGTGAGATAAAACAAAAGGCTATTTGGTTCAGGCAATATTAGCATTCATAATAGAATCTTATATTGCTTCTCAATACAGATACATGTAAAGTGGTACTTTGATACTCAGCCGCTTTGAAACTTATTTAATTTGGTACTGAACACATTTTGAGTAAAGATTTTCTCCCAGTAATCATAGTTTGATACTCAACACACAAGTTAAAACTTGTCAGTGTCAGCTGCCTTGTGACTTGCTACCTTGTTCCTCAAGGGAAAAAAATGTTGAATACCCATCATTTTTGGTATTCATTGCACCTCCCAGAACCCATTAATGATGAGTACCGAGGTACCACTGTATGTAGTTCTATAGTCCTTTTGAAGAAAATGTTTTCTAAAATAGTTTGGGGATGGGACTCATGCCCTTGTGAAGTCTAAGAAAAATGGATGCTAAATGTGATATATTTAACATGTCTTTTCAGGAAAGACTGAAGCGGTGATCAGAAACTTCAGCCCACACTATAAGCGCCAATATGCTGTATCTTTTTGCAAGTACATCCAGAATGAGCTGGAACAAAACAGAGATCTGCAGTCTCAATTCTTAAAAATAAAGGTAACAAGTATTTTTATTATTACTACCTTTTGATGTTTCTACCCTATGTTTTAGGCGGTTGGTGTCAGTCTTGCAAAGTGGACTAAACAGGAAACACAGCCAGATGAGCTAATGCTACTCTATTGTAAAGTTACATAAACAAAGTCTCATAAATCTCAAAGTACAAAATATACAAACTATTTCTTGCCCTGTCCCTCTTTACAGCCTATGAAACTCAGGAGAGCCTTCTGAACTACTTGCCCCAGCTACATTCCTGCTGCAGGCTAAGCTGTTTTTTATCTGACCCTTTCTTTGACGTCAACTCTTTGCTCAGTCTCCCAAGATAATCTGAACATACTATTACCATTGGCTGTATATTTGTTGTGCATGTTCCAATTATTCAGATGCACTAGTTCCTTTCTATCAGTGGTGGGTTCCAGATCCCGTTCCAACCAGTACGGTTGGAATGGGCCCGGCAGTGTCCACATGGATGCGCACAGCACATGCATGCATCTTAGCACTTCCACAAGCCTCTGCAACATTCCAGCTGCTCCGTGGAGCGTCCCGCAGGTGCTGTATGCGCCATGTGCGAAAGCGTGGAAGCCTTAAAAGACAGGTAAGGAGCGCGGGTGGGCCCTCCGGAGTACCGTACTGGAATGGTATCCGGTGCTCCGGGCAGGCTCTGGTACGCCCATACCAGGGCGTACTGCCTACAACCCACCACTGCTTCCTATCCTTCATAATTCAGACTCTTTGTAGTTGTTGTTATATCACAATCTGTCAAACTGTGTTTGAAGGTTCCAGTTGGCTGTGAGGGTTATTGGCTGATCATGCCCTCATTTGTGGTCTAGTTCACACATCAAGATAAGCCAGAATGAGATTTCATTTAGTTTCACTTTTGTACATTTCGCAAAAATGATTTCGATGCATGAATGATAATTTATGCCTTAGTCAGGATGCCAATTTATCTAGTTTTGGTTTATTTAATCAACCAGTATTGCGTAAACCATGGCTTAATGTATGAGTACAGTTATCTTCTTTGAGTTGCAGCTATTTCACAATAGCCTAAAATACAATATTTATTCTATTCCACACAAATAGAAACACATGCTTCCCAAGAATTCTGTTGAACCACAGTAGATGAAAATACCCAGATTCCTGAGCAAAAAGTATCAGTATGGGTAGGGTGGAGAAAATGAAAACATTTAAAAATAGGCTTCATTGTGAATCAAGCCAAGAGTTCATTGGATTTGGATGGCTAATAAATTTAATGACTTAACTAACTAGCTACCAGTAAGTAAATAAATAAATAAATAAACACTATAAATTGGTTTTGTTTCTAAATCCTTTTCCTCTCAAGTGAATATTGAAAGCAGAATATTCAGGGTTCATTTAAAAGCTGAATTTGAGGATACAGGCCTCAGACACAGTATACTGTAATCTTCTTGTAGTAGCATGAAAAATCTCATATGTTCATATCAGTGCTTTGAAGTTCTGCACCATTCTTTCCAAGGTTCTAGATCCTTTTCCTTATTTTACAAAAGAAAAGGAACATAATGCTTGCAAGAAACTCATTCTGTTTCTTGGTGTCATTTTTTTATAGCCACCTGGATCATCCAGCATGGTCCTTTATGAAGGAGAGGTGTCACATTTTGCTGAAGACCTGAAGAAATGGAAAGAGAGATACATAGTAATTAAAAATAATTACACTGTGGAAAGCTTTGAAAGCAAAGAGGTAAACAGTTGATTCATAAAGTGCTGAGGGCAATCATGATATTTAGCACTGCTGATCTGTTGGGTTCTATTCTGAAATGCAAAACTAGTGAATGACTATACTTTCTGAGCCACTGGGCACATTTGTAACCCTTAGAGCAAATTATAGGCAGATGTGTAAAATTTAACACTAATTTCTGTGGTGGAATCTTCCAAGTAAATGCTTAGATATTTAAAATACTTGATTTGATTATTCAGTTGTTTCCATAATTAATTTGATGATGAATACAATATCTTAATTTTGGAATGGTTATTTTCCAACTTCACATCTTGAAAATAAGATACTAATGCACATGGGCTCCACCTCAAGCCTACATAAATCTGGGCAACTAATGATACTTAAAACAATAAAAACAATGTAAGAAAACTATGAATAGCAGTGAGGAAAAACAACCATTAACAATAGTGAATTCAAAGCAGTAAATACAACCAAAAAATGGCTTCACTTGCATCATCAGGGCCCCAGGCTCATGATAAAACTAAGTCTTCAAAGCTTTACAAAAAGTGAGTAGGATTAGAGTAAGTCTGATCTCTATGGGAATGATGTTCCAGAGGACAGGGGCCACAACAGAAAAGACTCTTCAGATGACATTCCCTGATGGGACCAGGAGCATTCATCTCCTGTCAGATCTATAAGACAGGTTGATACAACCAGGGGCAGAAAGTCCTATAAGTAACCTAGTCCAAGCCATGAAGACCAACACCTTGCATTAAATCTGGAAGCATACTGGCCACCAATGCACTTTGCAGACCAGAGATGGTACATGTTCTGTATGACAGACACCCATGACTGCCTGTACCAATGCATTTTGCATCACCCGAAGCTTCTGAACACTCTTCAAGGGTAGCTCCGTGTACAGCATGTTGCAGAAGCCAGGATAGGACATCAATCTGGGAGGCCAATAATGTGACAACGTTAGCATGTTGAAGAATGGAGATTTGTTTATGGGCTAGAGGGGAGGGGGGGTGACAGCAATAGAAATTTCATTTAGTGAATGAAAGATATAATTAATGATTCACTTTCCCTAGAGAGGCTAAAGAGACAATCAGCCTCATTTACTGACAATGTCTTCTTCAAGCTAATAATAATAAGCTTCTCTCCTTATTAGTTTCCATCCATTGTTTTGTGTCTTGCTTTCTGGTTCTTCGGATAGTTTATTTAAGTCCTATTCTGGGTTTTGAAGTTTAAGTGTTGTTCACATTTTCTCATTCATTTTAGCATCTACTTTATAAGTTGAGGGTGCTTTTTTGTTTTGTTTTGTTTTAAAGAAAATCTTTATTAATTTTTTTTAATTCTAGGCATTTCAGAAAGGAGTAAGTTCAAAATCTTGCATTCTCCCTGTTGGAGGCAAAGTGCTAATTACAGGGGAAGAATATAACACACTATCTGATAAGCATTTTCCAGAACCAAATGGTAAGGTACAGCCCAGCCCTTGTTATATTTTATACTACTTTGCATATTAATTGATGTTCTCTTTCAAGTATTGCATTGTCTTTATAAAGAGTTACATAGTTTAAAAGCATAGATTTAATAAGCTTGCCTATCTTACAGTATAAATTGTTACCCTGTGATTGTCCTGAAATATAGTTTGAGTCATATCAAATTCAAAACCCAGAGCAACAATGGAAGCCAAATAGAAGCAAAGAAAGTAAGAGATAGAGTCATAATCAAAGTCAAGTAAACATTAATATTCAAGAAAACAGGCACAGAGGCACAATCCTGATACCAGAGACAAATTACTTAGATTAGGGATGGTATGTATGTATGTATGCATGCATGCATGTATTAAATTTATCTGATGTACAAATCTTATACGTTCTGAATCTGGGTAATTGTGAGTCCAGACTAAGGAATCTGTTCACTGAATGCTCAGATAGGCAGATGCTACAACCTGGGTGGTGTCTAGAGCACATAGAGTTACAATGAAAACTAAGCATTGGTGACACAATGTTAAGGGAAGATCACCTATCTACTGGGAATTTGTCTATAATTATATGTAAACTTGATGGAATGACTAAAAACATAAATGTATGCATATTTTTAAGGTTCCAGTGAAAAGGAGAATACCCAGGCCTTTGTTGTCCCTCCAAAGGAATTTCCAGTCTACCTGTGGCAGCCTTTCCTTAGACATAGTTATTACTGTTTTCCGGATTCAGAAGCCCAGAAAAAATTCAGCACTACGTTGAATGATTGCATTAGGCATTTAAACCACGGTGAGTCTAGCAGACGTAATCTGATAACTTTGTTATTGTTCTGCCTTTCAGGAAAAAATCAGTTTGACCATTGGTTGCTAACCAATCCATGTAGCAAAATTAAAATCTATCTTTCTCTTGCATTACCCTGGTAAGTAATGACTTGCTTAGAGTAGACCCAACAACTTCTAAATGAGAGAAATATGATTTCATGTTATATACACTCTTATCTCTTTAAGCATCAGCTAGTGCAGGGGTGTCCAAACTTGGGAACTTTAAGACTTGTGGACTTCAACTCCCAGAATTCCCCAGCTGGCTGGGGAATTCTGGGAGTTGAAGTCCACAAGTCTTAAAGTTCCCAAGTTTGGACACCCCTGAGCTAGTGGGTACTGGATGGGGAAACCAACAGTGTTGACAGTAGCAAAATCATCCTATATATTGTGGGAAGAACCTGGCTGGTAATTCAGTCAGACATGAAGAAAGCAAAAGTTGGGTTGGGAATCCTATAATTTATTTCCTTGTCCTGTCATTTTGCCTAGCCATACAGGAAAGAGAGTTGTAGAGTTGCTATGGGAGTGTAGTTTGCAGCTTCAAAAGTCCAATCTGACAAAGTGAATTACACTAATTTCATTAACATTAGAGAAAATGTTTTCTCATTTCTTACTTTTTGGCTCTTCAGAGCATAAGATTTGCCAGAAAGAGGTGATATTGGAGAAGCAGTGAAGTTTGCACTGTGACATCACAATGGTTTGTCATGCTGATGAGACCTCCAAATGCTGTGGCTACATCTGAACATACTGTTGAAATATAGAATACTCTTATTCAGAAAGCCCAATATGCTTTTAATTTCCTAAATTACATACAGATATACTGCATATCACAAAAGAGCAGAAATGAGAAAAGAAATCCAACTATTGTCCTTTAACAATTTTCATATGCATTTCAAATTTGTCTAACAGTTATGTTAAGATTCCCCGAAAAAAGCCTGTTGTACTTATTGACATAGAGAATATGTGAATTCCTGTTTTCTCATGCAGAGATATTGGCCATATCTCTCCAAAAAACACCTGGATTGATTTGTTCCCTGATCATTCTGCTCTTAAGAAAGTTTTTTCCATCTTTTTTCAATCCAGGAGGATTTGCAGAATAAACTTCAGTGTGCATTAAGCAATTTGATTAAATTTCTCCCATTTTGCCAGTGTAGGAAAAAAGGGAGCAAGTTGAAATGGCTAAACTTACACTTCTCCAAGGAAAGGGAAAATATGTATTTAACTGTTTCAACTTCTTTCTTTTTGGATTGCAGAAGCCTCTTCGTTTGTACAGGCAAATGGGGAATAAGTGGTGGCAAATAGCTAAACACTGTCCTTTCTGAGCCCTTTTTAAAACCAACTGGGTAACCCAGACTAGAACATAAAACTGGGATGATCTCAATCAAAGTGTGTTTTGTCATCAACATATGACAAAAGTGTAACAGACTCAACTTTCAGTGTTGAGATGATTTCATATTAAGTAGATTCATTTTCAGACTTTCGATATCATCGACCATGGTATCCTATTGCGACGACTCGGGGGGTTGGAAGTGGGGGGCACCGTTTTGCGGTGGTTCTCCTCCTACCTCTCGGATTGATCACAGTTCGTGTTGACTGGAGGGCAGAGATCGACCCCGAGGCGCCTCACTTGTGGGGTGCCCCAGGGGTCGGTTCTCTCACCCCTCCTGTTCAACATATATATGGAACTGCTAGGCGAGATCATCCGTGGTTTCGGGGTACAGTATCATCAATACGCTGATGGTACCTAACTTTTCATCTCTACCCCAAACCACCCCAACAATGCCCTCGACGTGATGTTCCGGTGCCTGGAGGCTGTGCGGATCTGGGTGGGGACGAACAGGCGCAAGCTTAATCCCTCCAAGACGGAGTGGTTGTGGTTCCCATCATCCCTATTTGTGCATTACGTGCATTATCTTTGATGATTGGGGGGGAAATTTTAGCCCCCTCAGGGAGGGCCCACAATCTGGGATTCCTCTTGGATACGCGGCTTAGTTTAGAAGAACATCTTACGGCCATGACCAGGGGGGCCTTTTACCAGGTTCACCTGGTACGCCAGTTGCACCCCTTCCTGGATCGGCATGCCCTGTGCACAGTCACTAACACCCTGGTCCTTTCTCGTCTGGACTACTGTAATGCTCTCTACATGGGGCTGCCCTTGAAGAGCACCGGGAGGCTCCAGCTGGTCCAGAATGTGGCAGCGCGGATTGTCATGGGGGTACCTAGGTGCTTCCATGTTACACCCCTTTTAGGCGGCCTACACTGGTTGCCGGTTGTTTTCCATGTGTGATTCAAGGTGTTAATTATGATCTTTAAAGCGCTCCATGGCTTAGGCCCAGGGTACTTGCGAGACCGCCTACTGCCACCGGTAGCCTCCCACCGTCCAGTACGATCCCACAGAGTTGGCTTCCTCAGAGTGCTGTCAGCCAGGCAGTGTCGACTGGCGATCTCCAGGGGAAGAGCATTCTCTGTGGGAGCGCCTTCCCTTTGGAATGACCTGCCCCCAGAGTTTTGCATAACCCCGACCTTCGATCCTTCCGGTGCACCCTAAAAAGTTGGCTTTTTCAGCAAGCTGGCCTAGCCTGAATAGAATAAAATAAATTGTTAATTTTAAATTGTCAATTTTAATTTACCTGAATTTGATGTAAATTATCAATTGAAGGTTATTGGATTTTCTATTTAATCTTTTTTTAACTTTTGTCATATGTGTTTTTATGTTGTATGCAGCCCTGAGTCCTTTGGGAGAAGGGCAGCATATAAGTCCAATGAAACCAAACCAAGTAGATGATTTCATATGTATTTTGAAATGTCTATCCTATTGACTGATTTTCAAATCATCACAATTCTAGTGGAATTGGTGGAAGGAACTGGTGGTGTAAGGAGTAACCCTCATTCTATGGTCAATGTTAAGATGTAAATTGCCATGGCAGGCCAAAACATGCTTTAAAAACCCTGAGGCTTGAAATTCAGGAATGGTAACCAGAATATTTTCCTTTACCACTTTTATCTTCCCTCTTCATGAATGAGGCCCATTCCTTCCAAGCTATAGTTCTGTAAGCAGAACTGTAAAATATACAGTGTATTTGGCACTGAAAGGTTAAGGAAGATTAAGTCCAAGCCTACATATGGTGCTGCAAATCCCACAGGAGGAACACATGATCTGGTATTTTACAAACCATTGAATCTGTAAGCTTCAGGGAACATATTTGGTAAAGCAGTCAGCTGAAGTCAATTTCCTGTAAAGCATTCTTAAAGTGAAAGTTTTCCATTTCATGGCTTATAATTCCCTTATTCATTTCTGAAAACCTCAGTAATAAGATCATCTGTGTGGAGTCTACTACCTTTTGTTTTGTCCTGGGAAAGTAATAGAAGGGCTCACTTTTTCCTGGCACACTGTGAATCTTCTGTGACTCTAGAATCTAGATCTTCAGTAATGCTTTAGTTTGCTCAAAAGACAGAACTATTTCCAGACGTGCAATCGTCTTAGTAGTTTCTGTTTTAAATTGAATTTCAAACCGTCACTTTGGAGGACAATAGGATATTTGCAAAATGACCGCGGTGTTTTTAATCTTTGAACAGTTTTGGATTTCTTTCCTGAAATGTTTGCCCCTTCTCTTCCTCCTCTTACTTCTTTTTGTCAGAAGGGTGGAACTACCATACTCTAGAGTCTAGAAAGTTCTCTCACTTATTAAACATTTGGATACATTGAATTAAAGATTTTCTGGGCTATATGCTTCTAGGTGCCTTTTGTTTTGCTTTTTATGATATACTTGTTGCACAAAGTGGCATTTCAGCATGCCTAATCATGTGATCTTGTTTTGAGGAAGGAAGTTCATTGCAATATGTTTTTAACTGAAGATTAGTATGGAATCTAGCAACAAGATGGTGGTGCCTTGACTGATTTCCTTTTCTGGCATCAATTACCTCAGGATGGTTATGTATGAGGTAGCCCTTGGGAGACAAGGCAAAGAGATGCAGCCAGGGGAGACATCAATTGAGCCTACAGCAAGAATGTGGATGGGGCAAGAAATTTAGAAGACACCCTCCCTAGTTTTGTAAAGGAGCTTGGGGGAGCTTGTAAAGGAACTTAGTTTTGTAAAAGAGCTTGGGAGCTTGAGATAGAGAATTGTATTTCAGATTTGCAAAATTCTGCTAATGTAACTCAACAATAAAGTAGAATTTGCTCATCTGGTTGCGTTTCCTGTCTCGTGAGCCTAATAAGGCTGATATACTACCTCAGGAAAAAAACTAGCACCAATAAAATCTTAAGTCTATTTAAAAGCTAAACAGTTATCAGTAGCAAGTATAGACACACTGCAACTAACACCTCAGGATGGCTATGTATGAGGTGGCCCTTGGGAGACAAGGCAAAGAGATGCAGCCTGTTATAGCTTGTGTTCCCTTGAGAGACATTGTAGTTTTATATGCCAGTCTGATAATTCTAAGCAAGTTAAATTTAATACGATTTGATAAGAACATGTTAAGACTCTGGGAAATAATTAGGCTGAAGGTCAGCTCTGCTTTTGCTCAAAACACTCCCATTATAGCTCAGTCATGTTGCATATAAATATTGTAGTGTTTTTGAAAGTGAAAGGTGAAAAAGACCTTCTCAATAGCAGAATATTACATTTCCTCTCAGACCTACTTCTTATTAGCGTATTGGCTGAAATATTTGAAATTGTAACTAGAATCTAGTAATGCCAAGATTATGTGATATTATTTTGCCAGAAAAATTGGAGGTGCATATAGCATGGCATGGATTGGTCATATCTGGAATCAATGGACTTCAGATGGCATAATGTGAAAATGAAGGTTCAATGTGGCATCTATATTTGGCATGTAGTTTTTGTTCCTAAACAGATTAAGGTTACACATAAGCAAAAAGTTAAGATCTCTAAGGTCAGATCTCCAAATAATGTCTCCATTTTTATCTAATTTTGTCCACTTGCATGAATGGAAGAACAAAGTGAGAATAAACAGATCATGTGTAGTAGCATATTCACAATAGATCAGGTTGGGATATAAATCCTTATATTATGTGCAAGAGTGAACAAAATGGACAGCTAGATGGGCGGCATACAAATTTAATAATAAAGAAGAATAGCTAATGTCGATTGAAATTTCCAGCACCCATGGCTATCATTCTTCATGCATACTTCTTATCTGCAAAATAATACAGGTAGTCCTCAATTTACAACAGTTTGTTTAGTGACCATTCAAAGCTACAATGGATGGTATTGAAAAAAAGTGATTTATGACCGTTTTTCACATGACTGTTGCAGCATCCCCATGGTCATATGATCAAGATTCAGACATTTTTGATTTTTGATCCATATGTGAAGGTTCCAAGAGTTGCCCTAATTAATTTACGAGCCCCGGAACGAAATTCAGAGTAAAACCATTCGTTTATTAGGACTAACATCTTAGCACGGACTTCTGTGTAGCTGAAACTAAATCACATTTAATGGCGTCTGACCTTACCCCTGTGCCCCCGCCCCTCTGGCTGAGGTCATCAATCACATTCTCCAACAGGACGTTATGGCAGGGTTCTGGACATGCACATTCACATCCCAGCACAGAAATATGAGACTTTTACTCTGGCCAAAGGTATGCATGGAATTTCCCTCCCCGTCTCAAGGTGATAGTAGTCATGGAAACGCCTTAGGCATTGACACCATATTTATGATAGTTGCAGCGTCCTGGGGTCATGTGATCCCCTTTTGCAACTTTCTGACCAGCTAAGTCACTAGGGAAGCCAGATTCACTTAACAACTGGCTTACTAATGTAACAACTGCAGTGATTCATTTCACCACGGCGGCAAGAAAGATCGTAAAATGGGGCAAAATTCACTTAACAAATGTTTCTCTTAGCAGCAGATATTTTGGAGTCAATTTTGATCATAAATTGAGGACTACCTGTATTGGAGGCATAAAAGTTCATTTATTGCATATGCAAAAGAAGTAGATTTTGTATGTGTTCTGTAAGTATGCATTATTTTAGCGTGGACTTTCTATTTACTTGATGAATTCAGTTGACTTTTGGTTCAAGTAATTCTTCCAAATACTATAGCATGTGGTGCTAAACATACCTGTATGTGTAGCATCACATACTGTAGAGCACCACATACTGCACCACCTACTGACTTTTTGTGAGCATTGATTTGAGAATTAGTGTGGTGCCGTTGAATTAAGATTAGAGAGACCAAAATCCAAGTCCAATTTCAGCCCTGAGAGATCATTGGCTGACTGTAGACTGGTGCTTTCTCTCAGACCAACTGACACCAGACAGTTTTGAGTAAAAACTGAAAGTGTTCGGTATTATCACCTTGAGTGGTTGAAGACAGACAGGATATAAATCTAAAATTAAATAATGTGTTAGCTAGGTTAACATTAGAATTTCTAGAGCGTTTTAAAGATACTGTACCAAATCACCAGACGTAAAAGCTATTAACGGGATTGGTTTTTTTTTCTCTTGATAAATTTTGCTAAACTTCTCTTTCATCTTCACTAAAATTCTTCAGATGTTTATCTGAAGAGGAAACAGTGAAATATTCACTTCGGGATTTATTCTTGGAGAGATTTCTGTAGTACATTTGGTCATTATCATCCTTGGGCTCTTGAAATTGTAGAACAAAAAGATTTAATTCCTAAAATGCATTCATATTTACTACCTCATTTTAGTCCTTGTGCTTTGGGCACCAGGTTTTGGAAAATTCCAGGAAAGAAATTAGGCAGCACTTATTGAAAATTATTAGGAAGTGTTCATACAAATATCAAAACCTGTAACATTTGTATTCAATAATGTGTAACTCTGCATATGAAGTATGCAGTTTTTAAGTGGCTATAAATACAGCATATGAATACAGGCCTGTATCCTGTTTGGAAGTGACCTCATCTAATTTCTGTTTGTGGTTAGCAGCTTTTCTATCACATGATGTGGCTAAGGAAACCTCTGAGTATTGGTTCTTTGCATTCTTAAGCAAGTCAACTCTTCTTAACAATAGATGATACTCAGTGAAGCTTATGTAAAAAAAAAAAGTCAAGCTCTCCAAAAATCTGCTCTTAATCAACCTTCCAGGTTAACAAACTGTAGTCAAATGCTGAACTACAAAGCTGCTATTCAAAATTAAACCTCAGAACACTACCCTTAAAAAAGTAATGATTGCAGGAGAAATGATTGCAGCAAAGACTTTCTATAATGCAGCTGGATCCTCAACTACAATAATCTTTTGTAAATGTATGAGACTGTACATAACTGGAGTTTGCATCCTTTGCCAAATACTCCATAGTTTCTCCTACTATTTTTTTCAAACTTCCCTCTACAAGAGTAAAACATTGATTTAAAAAAAAAAAACAATATTCTTGATTCTCAGTTTTCCTAACAGGACTCCTTAGAGTACAAAATCTTAAAATTTCGAATTGTTCTCCCTAATCACCCATCCTATTTATGTCAGAAGGACTGCTCAACATGCTTGCAGGTTGAAAGATTAACCAATGACATTACCATTTCCCGAGAGACACCTGTGGGGACTCCTTTCATGTCCGTGCAAGGAGCTGCAGCGAATGTTGGGAGCTCACTCCACCATTGCAGCAGCACTCAAATTTCAAATGTGGGTTTGCTAATCTCCAACCCTACATCCTAACCCCTTGAGCCACCGTGCTCCCTTCCCAATCTAATTGCATAGGACAAATTAGGCTTCTAATTTTTTTGGGGGAAAGGCAGACGATGTCTTTAACTTACAAAGTTTAACTACAAGGATACCATGCTATAGCCTGAGCTCCAAGAGGTACAAGAAAAGTTCATGGCATCATACATGGAAGCAACAAAGCCTGTAGGCCAGAGCTATGAAATACAATTAGTCTTCTTGTTTCCTCTTTTATAGCTTATCTAGTTTACATGATTTAAGCACGGAAATGAGCTGACTACCAAAGTTTGAATTTTAAAAAAAAGGGGGGTGCTGTTTAAGGAGCTAGTATAGCATGGAGACTAAGCGCCAAATTAGAAATTCAAATTTTGCCTGTGCTATTAACTTACTAAGTGCTGTGAAGCAGCTAAATCTGTTACCACTTTTTATCTACAGTATGGAAACCATAACATACATTCTAAGTGACTCTTGCAAATATCACTAGATAGTCCGTGGGAAATGCATTGGCCCTTATAAAATAGTATTTAAAAGATAATACATTGTTTAATATTTGGAGGGCATTGATACTACTGCAAGCACGTTGACTAAGAGAGAAAGGAATGGTTGTTCTATTGTATAGTTGAGGCACTTCATCTCCTTTTTGCTATGTGAGAGGTGCATGGATAGTTCACAATCCGATTAATAGTTCCTCCAAAGATGAACTGTGTTATCTGAAAACACCGCAGTGCATAGGTTTGGTGATTCATCATCTATGTCTCTTTTAACTGAGTTTATTTGTATTTTGTCACTTCTTCCCTTGATTTCAGAGCAACTAGCACAGTTTGTGTTGCCCAGGTTGAAAGTGGCCTGATACAGTCTTCTTCATCCTGAACAGGCAACTTGTGAATATATGGCTTGTTGGTGCCAGTCAGAATCTATGTCCTTGACTACCTTTTTAAAAGTATTCTTTAATCATAAAATTAAATTGGATACTGTGAAGCAAAGCACAAGCCTTTGGGGCTCGAGATAAGAAACTGATTTGTTTTCTGGAACTGACTGGAGTAGCAATTTCATGACTTGATAAGATTCACACAGAAGCCATTTTATCATCACTCCTACCATCTGAAAATTTCCAAATCTGCTCCAACATAAATCAATAGATTATCTCTAATTATTGCTATGACCCCTTAGACTATTATATTAAAAGTGATAACTAGTTAACTATCCTATTACTCTAGATTTCCTGGAGCCAAGAATATAGAAATTTAATATATTTTTGCTGGACATCATGATTCTTATTCAGAGAGAACTAGTAATAAAAAGGGGAGGGCAGACAGAATGAAGAACAGGAGTAAACACTACTTTTTCGGTCAATATTTGCAACATTGGCATGGTCTGCTGAGAAGCAAAGATTAATAGACAGTTGTATGTTTAAATGCCAGCTCATAGCTCTCATTTCTCCAGAATTATGGGAGTAGCTTCATGAACCCAAAAACATTGCCTCTTCTGTTTCGGGAAGCTCTGAGTTTTGCAATAGTCTTTCTATATACAATGGAGGAAATAATGTTCTCACTACTGCAGGAGTGTAGTAATTGGACACTCCCATCTATTGGATAACCTAGTCGTTTCTCCTCTTGTAGCATTTTGGAAGATGAGAGGTTGAAGAGCAGGAAAAATGGATCTGCACAGCCACAGACCTGTCATCCAGATTTCCATGTGATAAATAAACAGCAGAACCGAGCAAGGCTTATTTTTTTTAAACCCGGACTTATTATTTCACACAGTGGTTCATTTATGGAGGAGAGACCTAGACAGAAAGCCCAGTGTTTTCTATTTCTATTTGTCTAAGCATCTGGGTTTAGGTTACACAGACGTGGATTAAAGTTTTCCTTCTTATTTGAAAGTTCCCCAACAGGTTGCACCACTGCTTCCTCTGTGATGTTCGTATTGTGTTTTGACATTTGTAAAGCTGGAAAGCATTTCATGGCTGTTTTGCCATTTATTTTTAAGGTTAATGCTTTTAGTGTTGGCTGATCAAGTGCTTAAAATGAAACCCAGCCTCTGAAAGATTAATTAGTTACCAGAAAAGACATAAGAAAGTAAACGTGACTACATCATACTGAGCTAAGATGAAACACAGACCAAAAGAAAGTTCTAATTTTTCGAATGTTCTGTAAATCAGAAGAAAGAAAGTGGAAGAGAAGAGCAGGATTTTGGAGAGGAACTGATATTGCAATGGGTGATCTTGTTTGGGTCCCCAATCAGTCTCTATTCAAGATAAAATCGGGAGGGTACTGGACTTCACAGAAAAACAGAATAACAGAATTGGAAGGGACCTTAGAGGTCTCCTAGTCCAAACTCCTGCTCAAGCAGGAAACCCGATATCATTTTAGACAAGTAGTTGCTCTTGAAAACCTCCAGTGTTGGAGCACCCACAATTTCTGAAGGCGTCATTGCACTGTTTAATTGTTCTTATGGTCAGGGAATTTCTCCTTAGTTTTAGGTTTGTTCTCTCCTTGATTAGTTTCCACCCATTGCTTCTTGCGTGCATTCAGGTGCTTTGGAGAATAGGTTGGCTGCCTTTTCTTTGTGGCAGCCCCTTAGATATTGGGACACTGCTAATATGTCATCCCTAATCCTACCCACTCCTGCAATCGTTCTTCATATGCACCAAAGACAAATTCCTTGTGTGTCCAATCACACTTGGCCAATAAAGAATTCTATTCTATTCTATTCTATTCTATTCTATTCTATTCTATTCTATTCTATTCTATTCTATTCTATTCTATTCTATTCATATGTTTTAGTCTCCAGTCCCCTAATCATCTTTGTTGATCTTCTTTTTTCACAAACAAATACTTCCCTTCCTGAACTAGCCAGAGTGATCTTGGGCATAGTGAAGGGATTCTCCTGGCTTTTTGTCATTGGAGAGAATTAAATCTATTTGCGATGTATTGTCCTATTTGCTATCTGATTCTACTCTTCAGCGGTGTGCATGCTGATATGGTTTTTATAATAAATGGTAGAGCAAAGACTTGGATATACTGTAGATAGGATCTGTAACTGGCATGGCTTGGATCTGCTGAAATTTACTGAAATGCATGATATTAATAGATTGACTACATCTGAAGGATTATTAAAAAATAATTTTGGGTGAATTTGCAGTCATCTCTGCAGGTGATTGTTTTGAAATTTTGGTCTCCCTCTGAAAAGGACGGTAACAAAGTTGCTTCAAAAAACTTCCCTGATATGTGCAATTTAGAAGGTTTCTAAGGTAACTACCATGAAAGCTACAATAACATTGGATTCAAGTTTCAGACTTTTACTTTCATCTTCAAATCTATTGTCTTTCCTAGCTGGAAAGAAACCAAAGCGGAATGAAACCAAATGAAAATTTTCTTAAGTTTGCATTATTTATCTATTATTTCTTGGGAGTTTGGCTGCATGCTGAAGACCAGACCTCATGATTCTCCTGCTCATCTGTCTATTTACATTGTGAAAATGGTCTCCAAGAAAAGTTTCACAACATAAAAGCATTGTTCATAGTCTTATATATTACAATAATCACTTCTCACATATCTGTGAGAGAATTTGATTTATTTTGGATACCTGGGATATATTCATGCATGTTTGAATGTAGACATTCAGTTGTCCAGGAATTCCAGAGCTTGTGGGCTAGACTGGAAACTCAAAAATATCCTGAAGAATCCAGTGGCAATTACTTCCACAAAACTGGCAAGAAAAGTTCATAAATGCAGTTACCAACATTAAGCTTGATTCAAGGGCATCTTTATGTTTGTTACAGCAATGGCAGCCTCTAGACAACTTTGGCTGATACTAAAAATATCTTAAGCAGGGTCTGCTTAGTACTTGAAATATCACCAAAAAATGCTGGGATTCTAGACTAGACTGGAAAGTGGAGCAACAATAATTATAGAAATAAAAGCAAACCCCTTCTGTATTAGTGCAAAGAAAACTTCATGAATACTTCACTTTCATTATAAATAAAGATCCCTTGCTTATCCATATGGATTTTGTACAGGAAAAATACTATTTTACTACCAAAAACAAATAGAAGATGTTCAGTGTCTCTGAGAGAAATCTCATTAATGTACCATATCAGTTGATTACTTTGCTTGATGGGCCATCCTAAGAAAATCTCCTTGGGAACTTTTAGGTTGACTAAAAGTTCTTGCTTTTCAATAGACACTTTCAAATATGCAGCAGAATTATCACTTAATTATAACAAGATAAAGAGTCATCATGGGTGAACAAACTAGGATCATGGTATAGAAGCTTAGGATCATAGTGTCTCTCAAACCATAAGTTGAAACAAACTCTGATACCAGTTTCCTTCTTTTCTTCTACAGTGGCTAATTTTTTTCATTAATAATTGCCATTGCTATTCCTCCATCCCAGATTTAAATTGAATAGAGGAGTAAAATTAATTAACAAAAAGTTTTGCAAAAATAAGTTCTTAAGAAGCTATATTTCTATTTCATTAACTTCCTATTTAGAACAGAAAAGTATTTTGTGTAGATAATATCCTTAATTCTGGTTCAGATGCCACAATCCACAAAATAATCTCATGTTTGCTAGCATTGTACTATATCAAGCTAATAGTTTGTTCCCAAAAAAGAAAAAAATATAATTGTCTCATTCCTGTGGAATGATGATGTCATTATGTTGTGCTATATAGCAGGCAAAGCTATCTAATACATTTTAATAGTTCCCTGGTTATTAGAATCAACTAATGAAACAATAAATCATGTTTGTTATTCCAAAGATTAGTTTTGGGATATTATTCCAATTTTCAGAAGAGGTAGAGAATAATGTTACAGAAGATTGTTTGGATTAAATTCAGTGGTGACAAAATTAATTCCCAATTGGTAAGGATTATTCCAAAAGTACTATATTGTCAAATGCTTGTTAGTCATTTTGAATACCTTTATTCATTCTGATTACCCAAAGTTACACTATCAAGTGAATGTAGTATTTGATGATTCTATTGGCCTTGACAAAATTGATATTTTTAGCCTTTGAGGCTATGAGCCTCATAACTTTTCAAATCAGTCTGTTTCCTTTGGAACCTTTAGAAAGTAAAAAGAGTCTTTGGCTCTGCTAGTGTTTGAGAATCTGCCATAAAACCCAGAGAGTGAAAAATGATATCCTCTAACTAAGCTACTTTTCTTTAACCCAGGTCCACTACCATTTTAGGATTCAGGAAGGGTGCTACTCCTATCTCTGAAAGAACGTGGTTGCACGAGAAGACCCATTACCAATGACAATGACTAAAGCAGAAGGGATGAGCATGTTGTATCTTCTTTCGTTCAGATATCAGCACTCCACAAATGGTCCTGGTTAGGAATCACAGTTCAATTTGAAAATAGGTCCTACCACTGCAATGATTAAAGCTTCTGGCTCTTCATCTGATTTCTTTTCTGTTTTTGGTGGAAATTTCCAGTCATTCCTGCCCCGTCCCTCCCAAACCTAATACAGATAGTCCTTGACTTACAACAGTTTACTTAGTAAACTTATGTGACTTATGACCATTTTCTATAGTTACAACCTTTGCAGCATCCTCATGATCACATGATCTAAATTTGGGTGACTTGTATGTTTGACAGTTGCAATGTCCCAGGTCATGTGATCACCTTTTGCGACTTTCTGACAAGTAACGTCAATGGGGAAGCCAGATTCACTTAACAACTAGGTTACTAACATCAACTGCAATGATTCACTTAACAACTATGGGAAGAAAAGTCATAAAATGGGATAAAATTCATTTAACAGGCTCACTTAAGCACAGATATTTTGGGCTCAATTGTGGTCGTAAGACAAGGACTACCTATATGTATACAGGTACATATGTGTATCCATTCTATTCCATTCTCCTCTTCAGCATCAAACATCGAGTGTTTGCTATATGTTTGTGGAGATGCAGAGTCCAGAAATAAGACTTAAATCTCACGTTTGCTTACCAGTTCCACTGGCAATGCAGTGGGAGCCATGTGGGACATCCCTGTTCTTTCCCATAGCTAATTGGGAGTGGCAAATGCATCATTGCAAAAAAAGACATTTCAACCCAGGAAGAAGAGAAATGTGACAAAGAAACGTGAGATTATTTATGCTACGTGTACATTAATCTGAGAATTTCTAAAGCTGGCTGTCAAGGTTCTGTTTTTTACCCTTTTCAGAAATCCATGCGATTCTTTTTCATGAGTGTGTCTGCCTCGCAGGATTTAACAATGGATGTGATAGTCTTCTCCTACATTCTGTTTATAGTGTTCATGGCACACTACCTATGACAGAAGAGGCAACAAATAACCAGTATCAGAATTAGTAACCACCATAGTCTCATTCTTCACAAATGTGTCCAGTGCCTTTTTAAAATGATCCAAATTTCTATTATCCCAATGGTCAGTATCAAATTCTGCAGTTTAACTGTGCACTTTAGGAAAAAGTAGTTTCTTCTGCTAGTTCTAAATGTTCCTGCAATAAGTTTCAATGCATGAACCGGAGTCCTAGCACTGTCAAAGAATATCCAATGTTCTTTAGCTACATTTTCTCTCTTTTTCATGATATTATATGCCTTTATCAGATCTTCCC
Source organism: Natrix helvetica (assembly GCF_964273705.1). Taxonomy (NCBI): domain Eukaryota; kingdom Metazoa; phylum Chordata; class Lepidosauria; order Squamata; family Natricidae; genus Natrix; species Natrix helvetica. The sequence goes on along the minus strand of NC_138549.1, from coordinate 69,445,641 downwards.
TTATCTTCCTTCATGCTAAGGGAAATAATCTTTCTTTGTAGGGAGCTGAAACTCCTTAACCATTTTGATTGCCCTTTCATGTATACGTGCAGATATACCGTATTTTACAGAATTTATTTTAAGTGCAGCTACACAACACTCTGAAATGTGTTCTTATCATAGATTTGTGCAGTATTGACTATTATATTTTCACTCGTTTTCTTAAGGCTTGCAAACATGAAATGATTGAGTTGTCCACTTTGACCCTAAGATCTTTTTCTAGAGCAGTGTTTCTTAACTTTGGTGACTTTAGGTCCTGTGGACTTCAACTCCCAGAATTCCCCAGCCAGCTGGCTGGGGGATTCTGGGAGTTGAAGTCCACAGGACTTAAAGTTGCCAAGGTTGAGAAACATTGTTCTGGAGGCTGATCTGTACTTCTTGCTTGCCTCAGCATGAGCTCCATTACTGTTTGGGGAGCAAAGGGATGGATGATGATGTCATCTTCTGCCTGCCCCTATTCTTCTGGGAAGGTGATACTCATCTGAATTTTCTGGTTCTGCTGCAACAAAAGTAACACTTCTCCTCCTCTACGATTCAAGTGGGACAATCCAGTCCACTTGCTCAACCTCATTCCATCCTCAAAAAAGGCCTCCTATCAAATTGACTGATGTGTACTCTAGCAGGCATGCTTTCCACAACCCATTCTCTGCATTTGATGGCCATTTGTGCTGGATTACTTGCTGTGAAAGGCAGAATTCCTTTCTCCTTTCTTTTTATAGGTTTAGTAGCAGATCAGAGAAATCACTTTTATGAATTTTTTTAAAGAGGTCAGCAGAGAAAGGATGGTTTCATTTAAAAAACACACTGGATGAAACTGACCAGAGTTTTCTCAAGTTTCCCATTCTAGTTCCAGAAAGAATTAGAACCTTCCTGGTTGAAGTACAAACTGGCAATAACAAGCCCTCACGTGAATATCATTAAAATAGAGGAAATCCAGAAAGGCATTTGTTCAATTTATTTCATTTACAACCAGTTTATGTGCAGGATTCAAACAGTGTGGAAAAGCTCCTTGTCACTGCCATAAATAGATGCCATAAATAAATGAAATTTTGGATTTCTGTGCCAACCTGTATCAATTTATACTTGTTTACACAGAAATGTACTTGCTTCCTAGAATGCATTCTTCTTCTTGTATTATTAGAATTATTCCATTACTTTGTTGAGGACTTTTTGGAAGTTTACAGCTATATAGTGGTCAAATTAAAGATACCTATGTTGATTTCTGGTCCAGGTAGTCAGAAAGGTATTTTTTTTATCTGTCTGGTTGTCTCAAGCCTTATATACTTTATCAGGACAATTCATCTTAGTGCAATTAAAACAATAAATTTCAAATCTAATAAAAGTTGATCAAATGATATATTAATATTAGCATCTTTTTAATGTGGGCTGCTGTGAGGCTTTTGCTCCTAAAGCTTTCCTAGAACAAAAAATGTCTTAGAGAAAATGCTAGAGAGATGCTCTCATACACAAATGACAAGTTAAACATGGGTGCAAGATGCCAAGCCTGAGCTTTCATATGGCATGGTACATTACTTGTCTGGTTAGTTTCATGATAGACTTTGCCTATCAAAATTATTTCATATTTAGCAACTGAAAAAACAAGTACTGTAACTACAAAAAAAAAAAAATCCTCCAAATAGCAGCCCTGATGGTGCAGTGGTTAGAATGCAGTATTGCAGGCTGACTCTGCCCACAGTTTGGAGTTCGAACATGACCGACTCAAGGTTGATTCAGCCTTCCACTCTTCTGAGGTTGGTAAAATGAGGACCCAGGTTGTTGGGGGGCAATATGCTGACCGCTTAGACAGGGCTGTAAAACACTGTAAAGTGGTATATAAATCTAAGTGCTATTGCTATCCAGAATGAATAGCTAAAGAAGCATTCAAGGTTTTTATTTTCTTTAAAACACTATGAGAAAGAAAATCAACATCACATTTATTTATCCAAATCGGTTGTTTCTTGTGTCTTTCAGCTCATTTCAAGCAGCCTTCCTTTGAAAGCCAAGCATTTTTAGAAGCTGTCCAGTTTTTCCGTCAGGAGAAAGGCCATTATGGGCTGTCAGAAATAATTATAGGAAATGAAAATCAGGTACTTACATTGGGAAGTGTGGGTATAGAAAACTGTTATGAAAAGTCTTCCATTCTTTTTGACAGAACTCCATTCTTTATGGAAAGATTTTTATGAAAAGGATGTTCCTGTCAACCATTCTCAGGTCAAACCAATTTCTGTGCTTTTGAGGCTAAAGAAAAAATTATTAAATGTTATCTCTTTTCAGATTCTTAGCAACCTTGTGATGGAGGAACTCCTATCTAGCCTTCAGAGCATGGTCCTCCCTAAGATGAAAGGAAAAAGAAATGACCGAAAGCGAGCATGGTTTGGTGTAAGTACTATATTGTATTTCCTGATCAGAAAGTTCCTTTTTAAAAAAAACATGTTGATAACAACTACTTCTTTTCATGTGTATATGAAGGCAATAAGACTTGAGCTGAAAAAAAGGAGTCTGTTTTCACATTTTTGAAAAGTAGAATATTTTAAAGATTGATGTTACCGTTTAAAAAAAAAAAAGTATTTCAAATTTAAGCAGCTTATTTATAAATATAATTAGCTGAAAACATTAAAACCATCACTCCTCTAAGATGTTCCTTGCTAGCAAATGGCAAAACTCAGACTTCTTTTCACTAAATATTTCCAAACCATTTGTTCTTTCTTTAATCTGGAGACTAGTATCTATCAAGAGATGTTGCAGCTGGAAATAGCCCCCCGAGAGACAAAGATTACAGGTAGTCCTCAACTTACAACAGTTCATTTAGTTACAATTCAAAATTGTAACAGGACTGAAAAAGTGACTTATGACTGTTATGACCTACAACCGTTGCAGCATCCCCATGGTCACATGATCAAAATTCACATGCTAGGCGGCGTCCCAGGGTCATGTGATCACCTTTTGCAATCTTCTGTCGAGCAAAGTCAATGGAGAAGCCAGATTCACTGAACAACCATGTTACTAACTGAATAACTGCCTGATTCAATTAACAACTGTGGCAAAAAAGGTTGTAAAATGGGGCAAAATTCACTTAACAAATGTCTCACATAGCAACAGAAATGGACTCAATTATGGTCAAAAGTTGAAGACTTCCTGTATTAACAAAATATGTGATTCTACTTTATACTTTCGTGTGTGTGTGTGTGTGTGTGTGTGTGTGTGTGTGTGTGTGTGTTGTATTTGTGCTGATAAAAATAAAAATATGGTTTTCTGCCTGGATGGTCTTCTGTAATGAGCCGAATGACAGAAAGGGGGAGTAGTGAGCTCCCTCCCATATTTGGGCATACCAGGGGTTGTAACACACACACATACATACATACATACATACATATATTAATTACAAGAGCAATCATTACCCTCATGGTTAATTTATGAAGCTGGTTTGGAGCTGGTTTGCATGGCTGGCAAATGATTTCATTCATGCTTTTTGTTATAGATTCTAGAAGAAACATACCATTTGGTACATGATCAGGTATCAGATGGTTTACGTGCTCTGAAAGAAGAATGCAAAGAGGCCACTCGAGGACTTGAGGGAACTATTCGTTCAAATATAGACCAGATTGTGACTTCAAAAGACTTTCTGGCTACGAAAATAAAAGGTAAATTGAATGTCACAAATTAGCATTTGTATATTTCCTTTTTACATCTATTAATCACAGTATCAGTTGACAATACTAATTTCCCTATGGCGATGAGAAAGTTCTGTCAGACTTTTTTACATTTGCCCCTTTTGAGCATATCTACATTTATATGTCATGGGCCTAAGCTTATTTCATAATATGTTCACACTGCATGTTGTTTCTTTTGAGATGGAAAGAACAATTGGAAATCCCTGTTTAAGTGAATGCAACAAATGCATGATTAATATTGTAGATCCATGATGGCGAACCTATGGCACGCGTGCCACAAGTGGCACGCGGAGCCCTCTCTGTGGGCACGTGAGCTGTTGCCCCAGCTCAGCTCCACTGTGCATGTACCCATGCCTCCCGCCAGCCAGCTGATTATTGGGTTTCTGCCACGCATGAGCAGGGGGAGGGGGAGTGTGGGGGGTGCAGCACGCCCTCCCACTGCCTATTTTTGGTCCCAGGAGGCTGCAGGGAGGCCTGCTAAGGCCAAAATGGGGCACGGGCGGGATGCACGCACATGCATGAGGGGGTCACGGGTGCATGTGAAGGGGGGCACATGGGAGGGCTGTCACGGATATTGCATTATGGGTGTGGGAACATGCGCACATGCTGTCACACGTACATGCACACTTTCGGCACACGACAACAAAAAGGTTAGCCATCACTGTTATAAATGATCTAATTCTATTTTGTTAAAAAGCAAAAAAAAAAAACCAAAACCTATAAACAATATAGTACAAATGAAGATGATCAATAGCACTTCCAGTTTTGGCCTGCATTTCTGTGCACATTTATCAGAACTAGCCTCATTGAATAATTAGGGCTTTTTTTTTCCTTTAAAAAGTATAAACTGGGTTGCATAGAGGGTGGATAAAAATTGATGTTTTTTTATTTAGATCATTTTTTTTTTATTTTTATCAAATTTATTTTAATAAAATGCTTTTTGAGTTAAAATAGATCTAAAGATAGTTTTCTATTTAAGGTACATTAATAATTTAGTTTATTCAGCATGAAATGTAACTTAGTTATGTAGCATGAGGCTGTATATTCTGCAATATTGGGACTGTTGCTGAGTCAACAGCAGGTCAGAGAAGGAGCTGCTGCGGGACAGAGGTGACAGTTGCTCTTTAAAAATTATGATCTAAATCGAGTTGGTTTAAATCAAGCCTTTTTACTAGTGATTTAAATCATGATTTAAATCAAATCCACCCTGGTTGCATGTCTTGTCAGAATATTGGAAAATTTCATAGTAGCAGAATCTGCAAATCAGTTCCATCACTGAGCAAACTTTATTAGCTTGAGTTAGAAATAATTAATTATCATATTGTAATATCATTAAGAAGGGTGTTAGCTACCTGCTATGGAGTATCTCTACGATGAGTGAACCCCAACATTTATAGCTGTTTTAATGATATTACAATATGGTCAAGAAATTTACCACAGACTAACACTTGGTGGAGCAGTCATGAAGGCCTTGGAAAAAATGTCAAATACTGGGATGTGTCCAGTGACGTGCGGTGAGGTTTATGACTGGTGAGGCTGGTGACGTCATCAGCGTGACCCGCGGTCCCCTTCATGTTGACTCAGGAAGGAGGGGAATGGGACCATGTCAGCCTCCCTCCTGCGCACGTCCCATTCCCCGCCTTCCTAAGTCAACATGAAGGGGACCACGGAGCGCGCTCCGCGGGACCGCAGCTCATGCTCCGCGATCCCCTTCATGTTGACTCAGGAGTCAGGAAGGAGGGGAATTCCCCTCCTTCCTGACTCCTGAGTCAACATGAAGGGGACCGCGGAGCGCGCTCCACGGGACTGCGGCTCACGCTCCGTGATCCCCTTCATGTTGACTTAGGAAGGCGGGGAATGGGACGTGCGCAGGAGGGAGGCTGAGGCTAGAGGAGCCTCCTGCACATGTGGTCCCATTCCCCTCCTTCCTGACTCCTGAGTCAACATGAACATGCTCCCATTCCCGACCACGTGTGCAGAAGGCTTCTCAGCGCCTTTTCGCTTTTCCCCTTTTTTTTAAATTTTCATGATGAGAGTGGTGAGGCTCTGCCTCCCCTGCCTCCCCTGACCGCACGTCCCTGGATGTGTCTATATACCAGTTTTTTTCAACCTTGGTAGCTTTCATTTGGGTAGATTCCAACTCCCAAGCTACTTGGGGAATTTTGGGATTTGGAGCCCACACATGATGCGAGCTCCCAAAGTTGAGAAAAACTGGTCTATACTGTAAAGATCAGAATCTGCGATACTCCCTGTGATATTCTATGGCAGTGGCCCCAACCTTTTGGGCATCAAGGACTGGTTCCATGGAGAGAGGTTTTTCTGCGGACTGGAGGGGACGTGGTTTTGTGTGCTGTCTGCATCCCATGAATGGGGCTTCACTTGTTTGTGTGGCCTGGTTGCTGGTATGCTGCGGACCGGTGCCAGTCCATGGACCGGAGGTTGGGGACCTCTTCTCTATGAAAATGAAAGTTGGACTTTAAAGAAGAAGGATGGAAGAGTATACATGCTTTTGAACTTTTGTATTGGAAAAGATTCCTGAGAATACTGTGGACAACCAAGAAAACAAACCAAAGGACATCTGAACAAATCGACTCAAAGTTGTCATTTGAGTACAAAAAACAAGACTTTGATTATTATATTTTGGACACATTATGCAAAGACCCAGATTCTAGAAAAGTCTCTAATCCTGGAAAAGGTAGAAGAAAAGGGAAGAATATTAGCTATGTGGATTGACACAGTAGCAAAGAGCATACTGGTTGGAAACCTGAAAGAGCAGATTAAGAGTAGATCACCATGGAGAAAAACTCTCTATGTGGTCACTGGGAGTTGAAAACGATGACACTTAATCAATCAATCAATCAATCAAAAATTAATTATTTCTAATTCAAGTAAACAAAGCTTGCACAGTGATAGAACTGGTTAGATTCTGATACTATCAGATTTTCCAATACTGTATTCTAATATGACATGCAAGGTGGGCTCAGCCTGGTGCAAATTATTCTGTATCGGGAATCTGTTGAAGTGACCAGCTACATTCAGCTTTCTAGAGAAAGTATCTTGTATTTTCTTCATTCTGAAATGTAATTGCATAGTAGGACAGCATCATTGCATTAATCATATTTAAGCTGGTGGTTTTATATTATACTTGTATTGTCTAACAGTGAAATAATCCCATTATTATGTTTTTCAATTAAATGGTATGCTAGTATGTAAATGTACCAACTCATAAAGTTTGCATTTCTACAATATGATGTCTACATGCATACATAAGTAGTCCCAGTCCTGCAATCCAACTGGCAATAGGTGTTTAGCAGGGATGCTAAAAGTTTGAAGACTGGTTCTAAATCTACCTTTTCAGTGCTGTTGTAAATTCAAATGTTTGCTGAATGATTGCAGTATTGGACAATAAGGGAGGACTCGGGGCGGTGTAATATGACTGTACACCGCCCCGAGTCCCTTCGGGGAGAGGGTGTGGTTTATAAATTAAATAAAAGTAAAGTAAGTAAAGTACGTATAATAAATTATATAAGATGGCCATTTTTGTTTAAAGTCTTCTTTCTTAGAGTTCAACTCAGGTTTATCTTAAATCTTCAGGGAGCATAACTGAACCTATCCAGATCTGTTGCAGTGAAAGTATTCAGCCCTTTTTAGCTTCTGTACTAGAGGAGCTCATGGGGCCAGTGAGCTCTGGATTCACTGAAATCTGTTTGCTGTTTGAAAAGGAAGTCAACGCAATCAGCCAAACCTTTCAAGCAACAAATGATGTTGCAACACTAAATGAGGTAAGGAAGCCATGTTACTAAATTGTTTGCCTTCTGCATGGATGGGAGTCACTTGGGGTCATCAGCTTTCAGTTTATCCTCTGAGGCATAATAGTTTTATCTTGGTCAGATGTTTTCAAATCTGAGTGAGATCCCATACTCTTGCCTTTGGCAAATAACTATCTCTTAGTTTCTATCTGTACATTAAAAATAAGAAGAACCTGTCTCACCCGAAATGTAGAGAGCAGGATTATAAAAGTTGGTAAACTACATTCCATAACCTGGACTTGTCATATTTTTGTTTATTGTTAAACAATCAAATTCTCATGAAAATCTCAGAAACAACATGATTGAAAGGAAAGAAAATGCTGTACAAAATAGCCTACAAAAATATAGGTAATGTTTAGATGTAAATAATATATAGACAATATAGATAAACTGCAGCACAACAGAAGATACAAGTCAACCATGTAACATGAGGATACCATTCAGGAATTGCTTTCTTTCCTTTCCCTTTCCTTCCATGGTAGCTTAATCATTCCTTTTTACTGAGGAGTGCCAGCAGAAACTCCAGAAATCTTTCTCATTTACCATATGACACTAAAGGCTGCTGTAATTGTGTAACTACCAGGTTACACAACCTTCTAATTTTTGAATGGACACTAAATGTACCTCTACTGGAAAATCTACTTCCTTCCCAATCTGTGTTTCTGACAGAATGTGAATCACCTGATGAACCTGCCATACGACTCTGTCAAAATGGAGCCTTCCTATCTAAAAGTCAATTTTCTTCAAGAGGAACTCCAGGATCTCAAGACCCGCTTCAAATTCCACAACATTGACTTAGTTATCCAGAGGACACATAATGTAATGCAGGAGGTATGATAGGATTTATATATACTTTGATCATCAGCAATATGCAGGCTGATCTTCTGAGGAGTTTAATATAGGTTTGGATTATTTGCCAACCAATACTTGGTTACTTCTTTTCTTGATTTGTAATGATTTGGGTTTCTAAATGCAAGTTAGAATTCCCTTTAGATATATAACCAATACTCCTTAAATCAAATCTCTCAATCACGTAGTCATGAAGGTAGATTCACTTCCATCTGGCAAGGTTCTGATTATATAAACCATAACTGTTTTGTGGATTATGCTAAGCCACATTTTTTTGAGCATGATTTAAAATCTCATACATGAGTTCATATAATGTACTAACATAAACAAAAAAACCTGTGCATTATAACTTTGTGTACAAACAAATTCATGGAATAATTAATAAAGACAAAGTTATTTGCAATAAGAAGAAAAAACATTGCCAACATGCCTTATAGATAAATATTTCTACGTACAGCCAGATGTTGACAAAGAGACAGATCTGAGTGACAGATGGACTGCACTAAGAAAATAAATAAGGCAACTATTTTTTAATCTGTTTTTAGATTCTGGAAAATGCAGTATATACATTTGAGCAGCTACTGGGTTTAAATCACTCCAAAGACATAACCAAAACGGCAACAGCCATAGAAAAAGTCAAACTTCGTGTTCTTAAGGTGAAGTATTTATTTCTTTTGCTTGTTCTCAAACTAGGAATGTTGGGTTGTAATGTTATTGCCTTGTAGGGTTGACAGTTCGCCAACCTGATGTATTTAGACGTGCTGGGAATTCTGGGAACCGCAACCCAGATACCCATAGAGGCACATTTTAGAAAGATGACGTAAAAGGCATGTGTGCATTTTATTGTTTATACAATGCCATATACCTAGTTGGATCTAATATTAAGAATAAATGAATGAATAAATTAACAAATAAAAACACTAGGAATAAATAAGTTTATTCCAGGTTTGCTACAAGGAAGTAACTTGCTATATTCTTAAGATCTTTGTAACTTTCCTTTCTTTTTCTTTTTCTTTCTTTTCTACTTTTCTCATTACTTCTTTAATTATTATTTTTCTATTTTCTTTCAATTTTCAAATTGCAGTACTGTTTTTATTCTGTTGAAAACTTCCTTAGTAAAAAATTATATATTTATAAAAAAGATAACATCGAGTTTTCTCTGGTCCTACAGATAAATATCTGTATATTTAGAGATAGTTATTGGCTTTATGCTTGATTTTAGTGTACATTAGCAGGGAAGGAAGTTGGGAAGTAGGTGTTTGGCTTTCCAAAATCTCATACCTGATTCTTCTTTTTACACAACTTATATGGCAGCAATATGATTATGACAGCAGTACTATCCGGAAGAGGATATTTCAGGATACATTGATCCAGATCACTCTGCCCACACTGCAGCGGACATTGGCTTCAACATGTAAACCGGTAGGTTAATATACTGACATATATGACTCAAAGGTATTTGCAAATCAAAACTAAAATTCTAATAATGTCAGCAGACAATAGTTCTTTAGTTTTAAAGTCTGTCAAAATGAAATGATAGACAAGACAGCAACAGTGAGTTGGAGTTGGCCTTAGTTATTCTTAGGGCCAATCCATTGATTTATGGATCAAACTGGTAGGATTTATGGTTAATTTAAATCCTGTTGATTTTCACTGATCTAGATTACATATGACAGGTTTTTCTTAAACCTATCTCTCTTCCTAAAACTCCAAGGTTGTTGTAAAAAAGCTAGTCTTTTCTTTTTTTTCCTTGAAAGCCAAAGGAATATATTGGGCGCAGGATATCGTTAGTTCCTCATGTTAGAACAAATCATAAAATATAAGAATTGAAGGGGACCTTGGAGAGGATCTGTATTCTTCTGAAATATGAAAAGATAATTAAAAGGGCAAAATGATAAGATGTTGCAAAGAACCCCTTGCATATTCTAATAAAAATGAGTTAGAATTTATATAATCCTGTTAATAAAGCATGTGTTATGTTTACTTGAAAAACTAATTCATGCAGTTCTTCTTATGGACATTCTGTTAAGAAACAGATATATGTAAGAGTGAGATATTTTAAAAACAGATGGAAAGACATAAACATGTACATAGTATTTTTGGCATCTTCTTGCAATGGGTTTTCAGAGTTTGAGAAAGAGGAGGGCAGTTTGCAAAAGGCTACATGATTTTTTTAATCAATATAGATATTGTATATTAGAAAAAATATTTTACCCATTTAGAAAATTGATAGCCACATTCCTGATGCATCAAAGAGTGATTGGCAAAAGAATAAAGAAATCTATCTGTTTTCCTAGTAAATGAAGAATGTGCCGATATTCTGTACTCATAATATTTTTGCAAACCACATTGTCTTTCCAGTGCCTGAGGACTTTACTGTGCTTACTTGTGGCAGTTCCCGGTGAAATTCATTTTGTTGCAGAGATAGATTAAGACACCTTCACTCTCAGATATTCTAATAAACCTCACCTGTATTAGAGGTTATTATTTTTTTCAGTAAATGTGTTATTTTCCAATTAGCCATTATTACTTTAAATTATATCTTTTACTGTAGATGCTTCAGGAGTATGAACAGTACATCTTTGCTGAATATAACAGTTTGATACAAGTTGAAAATGTCTATGAAGATATTCTGTTTCAGACATTGCTTGATGAATCCTTAAAAGGTAACTTTGCTTCTTGTGAGATGCATATTGATTTGTCTTGGCAAGTATAAAAATGGACTGATTAATTCAAGGAGTTTTAAGTTTTACCTTGATCTTTTTCATTCAGCAGTCTTTGGATTCTTCCAAAAAACCAATAGGTTTAAAACAGGGTTGAAAAATCAAAATATATTATTATCTATACCTTCCCTGGGCATTGTCAGAGTTGAAGATTAATACATCTGGGGGTACAGGATTGAGGAAGGTGCTTTATTGACTTTATGGATGATTTGAGAAGAGACACTTCCCTCCATTTAGTTCTTCCAAGATAATATTGCCTTGTTCTCAGCATGTTTTTGTGCTCTTCTTCTATGGCTGAATATCTTTTCTCTGTTTGTTTGTATCCATCTCCTGCTTAGTGATAAAAGAAGCAGTCCATCTGAAGAAACATAACCTTTATGAGGAAATAAACCTGCCTTCTGAAAGTGTATCCAGTTTGAGTGATCTAAAAACTCCTGTAGAATCAGCACAGGCTAGCCCAGTTAGAGAGCCAGCTCCCAATTTGATGGATGACTCAGATGCTGGCCTTGGAAGTAATGAAGTTTTCTTAACAGAAAAACTCCATCAAGAAGAGGAATGTGATGAGGCTAGGAAGACAAAAGAAGAGGGGGTAATAATTTCAGTTTTCAATGGCAGTGAATCTTCTGGAAAAATACTTACTCTTGTAGAGGGAGCCCTTCCAATCACAAATGTCAGTGAAATCACAATAAAACAAAATAAAGGAACAGCAGAAGAAGAGCCTCCAGTTCATGGTGATGTGAATGAAATTAGAAATTTGTTGACCTTGACTGTTGAACTGAAAGAATATGAACAGTCTATAAACAAAGAACAAGAGTGTAGAATGTCAAACCCAAAGGAAGAAGCAGAAGAAAAGAGTAAAGAGGACTATCAAACAGGTGATTTGCAGAAACCCTGTTCTCCCACTGTAAAGGCAGATGATACAAATATTCTAAGTAGCTCTGGGGAAACAAGCATCATAAGTCATCAGGATGCTTCTGAGAAGTCTGAAGAACAGAGTCCCAGTGATATCTCAAGGGAAGAACTGAAAGAATATGAACAGTCTACGAACAAAGAACAAGATTTACAGGAGTGTAGAATGTCAAACCCAAAGCAAGAAGCAGAAGGAAAGAGTAAAGAGGACTATCAAACAGGTGGTTTGCAGAAACCCTGTTCTCCCACTGTAAAGGCAGATGATACAAATATTGTAAATAACTCTGGGGAAACAAGCACCATAATTCATCAGGATGCTCCTGAGAAGTGTGATAAACAAAGTCCCAGTGATATCTCAAGGGAAGAGTTGAACACAGAACCAAACATTGCACATCCAGATGAAAAGAATGATGGTACCTATGGCCAGTCTCAAACAGAGCCATCTACTGAAAGCGGACAATCTGACCAGAGTAAAATAGGCCCTTTACCTCATAATATTGTGTCTGAAGAACAGAAGTCACAAACTGAGTATGCTGAAGGTATACCTGACCAGATAAGAGAAGGACTTTCCTCTCTCCATTCTTTTCCAAAGGAAGATCATTCCCAAATGGGGCAATGTATTAAAGCAGATTCTCAGGAAGCAGAATTGTCCCTTCTGCAATCTGTCCTGAGGGAAACAGAGATATCACCCTTCTTGTGCTGTTCTGTTGAAACTCAAGAAAGCATGTTGCATACAGAATCTTTAAGTATCGACTCACCCCCTCTGCTAGTTTCCTTAGAAGTAAAAGAAATTGAGGCTAACAATATGGAAAGCATGGACTCAGAAAATTTCACTTTTGATCAAGGGGGTGATCCTGGACAAGCAGGTGAGTCCTTGCTGCAAACGGATGCTGCAGATATAATTAAAAGTGATAAAAGTTGAAAAAATACTGAGGACAACTGTTCTGATTCACCACTTACAAAACAGAATTTTGTAAATTTAAAGCCTGAGCCCAAATTATGATTACTTTCCTTAAAACTAGAATGGAGAGACTTATTCAAAATTCACAACCTACTTGAGAGCCATCTTTTAATTTGAACCCGTGGCTTTCTGAAAATTTGCACTGTTTGAATAATACTCTTATGCCACTTGCTTCTTCTTGTCACTTACTCATTCAGAAATGAATCATGAAAGAATCATCACTCAAGTAGTGAATAATTTTGCAAACTACCAGTTATAACCTGACCGAATGTTTAGCCTTTCCTATTTTTTGAAAACACAGTTCATTGGGAATATTGATTGCCCTGTTGACAATGAACAATCTATTTGTGGATGAGACCTCAGTGACTCTCAGTAGAATTTAGAAGGGAGTGCTAAAATCACGTGTTGCAAGTGAGAGGAAAATATTACGTGATATATAATAAAGAAAAAAGGAAGGCAAATCTTTAACAGAAGTAATAATAAAATTTCCTTACTGGAATCTTATGGAAGATAATTGTATATAGTGTTTTGAATTTTCATAGGTATATTGTTGTTTTTGTACTTAAAAGCTTTGGCAGATATTTTGAGAATGGAGAGAACTAATTCCTCTTCTTTTACCATTGTTATTGTTGCTATATTTAAAATTTACCAGAATAATTGGAACAGATTTTTCTATCCTATTTTTCTATATCTTCTGTGGAGCACTTTATACCTGCTTTTTTTCCAAAGGGAATGACAAATTTTTACTGTAATCTGTGCCATGCACAAAAGTGAAACAGAAGCCAGCCAGCCAATAATTAATAATCCACATCTCAGGATCGTGGCAGTCCATTTTCCTAATATTCAATCCTATTCCTGCATACGTTCTGCATCTGCAAGACAGTTTCTTTGATATTTATTTGAGACCATTTATTCTGATTGTGCTAATTAAGGAGACAAGAAGTAGTAGTAGGCCATTGGATCAGTCCAGAGCCTGTGAACTAATTTGGCTAGAAGTCTGGAAACCAGCATGTCTTTAATTGTTCATGTGCAGTGTAGTTGAATAATGCCTGTCTGTTTTTCCTTTTTATGTCTATAAATAAGAGGGCTTCAGATATTCAATGACTCTTCCAGAGTAGGGCAGGGCATTTATAACTCCACTCCTCTGACTCTCAACTTGAAAAGAGCATTCTAAGGGCTAAGGCTAACTTTTGTTTGCCTGACTAGAATGATTTTTTTCTGACTCCTGTCCTTGAACAGGATTAAGGGACATCCATTGCAGTACAACTGGTTGATGGCCACATAATAGGGGTGTTTTAAAATTGTTAGCAAGGGCAGATAAGTTAATTCATTTATTAAAAGCAAATGCCGCAAATGTAGTCAAGCTGAATAACTAATCACACACTGTAAAACAATTTTAACAGTTTGTAATTAATTGCATTAGCAGATTCCAGAGCAGCTGCAGATAGTATTAACCACAAAATAAGAAATTTGGCACTCATTTTGGGCAGGAAGAGAACTCTCCAACTAGAGCAGAGAACAACAACTATGCTTTTGACTAATTGAAAATGTTCCCACAAAATTACTATTTAAATTTACTAACTTATTGCTCATACTGTTTTTTTAACTTCCTGTTCACAACCCCGAGAACTAAAATACTTTTAGATTATAATTCTTTGAACTCTAAACTGCACAAGTACCTTTTAATTGCATAGGCGGTCAGATTATTTTGATGATAAGCCATCATTTACTATTTTAGTTCAGTGCATGAAATTTAAATTTTTTTTTTGCATAATGACATATCTCTTTTTTAATATGTTTGAATAATTGATAGCATGCTATGTCAGTTATGCATTTAGCATCCTATATTCTAGAGGTGTTATATACTGAAAATATTTATGGCTACATTTCTCCATTTCCTATAGATCCAGAACAGTAAAATATGTCCCCTTGCTGTTAGTCATACAACAGATGACACACTTAGGTTTTGACTTGTACAACAATAGAGCTTCACTGTGCATGCAGGGGATGGGGAAATTGAATAATGGCAGATTAGCAAAATAATAGAAACTATTAGTCACCAATTAGTTCTACACTTGTTACAGGCAGCACTTACCACTCTTAACTGATTTCTCATTTTTGACAATTGGAAAAAGGCAAAGTGGGCAGATTTAGCCCTAAAGACTCCAGTTGCTATTCTTTGTCATAGTTATATTACAATATGAATTAATTTGAGATTTTAAATATTTAATTCAGGGGTGAAATCAACTTACCTTCGTTACCAGTTCGCAAATGTGAGCGTGCATTATTAATAGTAATTAATACCGTGTTTTCTCAAAAATAAGACAGGGTCTTATTTTCTTTTGACCCCTGAAATAAGAGCTTGGCCTTATTTTGGGGGAGGTATTATTATTTTTGAGGTGCAGGAGGCGGCAAGCATGGTCACCTCATGGCTGCTGCTGTGTTGCAATATTTTCAGGGAGGGTTATTTTTAGGGGAGGGCTTATTTTAGTGCATACGCTCAAAAGCCTGATTAGGCTTATTATCCGGGGAGGCCTTATTTTCAGGGAAACCGGGTAATTCAGTACTATGAACATTCCTTCTGAATTGTTTACTAAGTTTGCATAGCCATAGCCTGTTCATAATAAACCAGTATTTAGCATCCTGAGATTTCAGAAAAGGCTCTTCCACTATTAATTACGCTACCATTCATTTTTTCAAGCTCATAGGTGAGCCTAAAAAAAGATGCAGCTGCTTTGATGAGTCAACTTGCATGACTCTTAAAGCAGTGGTGAATATCATTTCAGAAGTAGAGCATCTTTCTGATGTTCTGAGAAACTTGGCATTGATACTGAAAATAATAATCTATATCGTGCTCCTATTCTCACAAAATGCTTTCATAATGTTTCCTAACCTCCATTCTATAGTATTTGATATGAAAGCAGGTCTTTGTTTATTGAATATAACATGAGATCTTAAGAAAGATGTGTTGGATCTTTATATTTTAAAAGAATGACTTGATACAAGTGCAATGGAGCATGCACAGGCATAACATCTCTTTCAAGCAGCAAACTTTTTTCAGGTTTCCATAGGAGACTGAAAAATAATTTAGCTGTTCTAGAGCAATGCTGTGATTATGCTCTCCTATCTACCAAAATATCTTTTCTGCATTATTTTCAAAGCATCTAGATTCTAGAAGACTTCATAAAAGGGAGATAAAATTAATGCAAGTCTACCATTTTTATTCAAAAATTGACTATCATGCTTATGATTGATAATACATATTTGTTTCCTCAAGGGATCTAAATATTTACTTATAATTAAATCTGAAATAGCTCCAATTGCTTGCAATTGAGCCTTAAGAGAATATATTTAGGATTATAGTCTTAAAATAAGCAAATTCCTTTATTATCATTTTGAAGATTTGAGTATTTAATAGGAAATAATCATTTTAGAAAGTTTCTTCTCTTGAGACTTTTTAAAATCCAATATACTCTAATTTCATATGTAGATGATTTCTTTCCTATGCATAGAACTTTCCAGGTATCATTTAACATTCTTTATGTGTACATATTTTATTTGAATAATCAACTTGACTAAAAGAACCTACAAAACACAATGTAATGTTGTTAACTTTTCTCAACTGCATGTTTACAAATAAAATATTAATCTCTCACATTGTGCATTTTTTCAAAAGAGATTTGGGACTTATTAGGGGAGGGATTGCTAGGTATGTACAAAATCCCAGTGAATATCATATTTGCCTATTACAGTGGCAACCCATTGCATAATAAGAACAAATATACAGATTATAAATACAAACACCTAATTTTGAGATAATGAATACAGTGCAGGACTGAAGCTATGAAAGTAAATGGTGGAAATATTTGGAAAACAAAAAGGGAAAATAACTATTTAGGAAATGTATCCCATGTACAAATGTAATCTTTTAGCTTTTAAACTGTTTTAAAGCTTTAAAGCTTTAAAAGTTGAGGGATTCCTATTTATTCAGCAATCTCTTACGTTGCTTAAAAATGATGACTAGAATGGATGCTGGATAGTAATATGATAGGAGGTACACCCATGCTTCCTAACATTAAAACAACACATCTTCCTGGTGTGGTTATCTGATTTAGCTTCAAGATAATGGCTAATGAAGCATAAGAGAACTTGTATCCTGACTCGTCCTGGATGATGTTAGTGCGGTTGCAATCTGGGAGAAAGACACTGGAAATAAAATAGAGGCTGATTGGAAAGGACTCTGTTTATTGATGAGTAGAACCAACATGTAGTTCTGGGACAGCAGACAAAATGGGATTGTGATAGGTGGGCGTTTATACATTCTTTAGGGTTTTGTGTTTGAGATGATCCAGGGGGTTGTGCAATGTAGTGAGCTTTTGCTATTCTAATGGTGGTGGGTTAATCCTATTACGTCCCAATAGTCATGTCCTGTCCTCCTTAATCCCATCAACTGGATCTGAAGGTGTTTTGTTTGTGAATAGATTAGCCCAGTCTTTCTTAATGGGCACAAAATATTGATCTCTAAAGTCTTCTGGTATCTGCTGAAGGCTGTTGGGGCTGCATTCTGACTTTGTTAAGATTTTTTTTCCATTTGTCCTTTGGGGAATATTCTACATTGTTCAATATTCCCTAAAATATTTCAATTTCTGGGGGTTTCCTACATTAGCATATTGGGGGAGGGGAGGGAAATTGACTTTATACCAGCATCGCTAAGGGTGGGTTAAGGTTGCCTCCTTTCTGAATTGCTGAGGTAAAGAAACAACATGGGAACAAAGCAAAAAAAAAAAAGATTTGCTTCATTGTGCCATGCCAAAAATGTGTAGCTAGGGGGATTGTGTTGCTTTGTACATCTTTTGACAATCTAATACTTGAATTGGCCGTTCTGTAATTTATCAAGTAGTGTGCTTTACTCAAATAAATAAACAGACTTTTTAGGATTTGCAATTCACACATGTAACCAAGTCTTATGATGTACGTGGGAACATAGATGAAACAATATATGAATTAGCCAGTTTTCACACTTTCTGTAGCATGTTGTTGCAAAAGCATGTTAAAGACTGCTGTAATTAACTGATAATTAGGTTAAATATAAGCTTTATTCCTCAAATCAAATACTACATTGGTGTGTCAGAGGCAGCGCCTGGCTTTTAAACAGAATTACCACCTTTCCAATTTTGATCAGAGTACCTGGGTTTTTTCTTTACTGTACCTGGGCTCCAATAACATCTGTATGGAAATGAAAACAATTTTTCTAACTTTTCAAGTGATGTTGAAGTTGATAAATATATTTTCTTTTTAAAATCTAAAAAATAAATTTCTGAATACATTTGCATGTTTTGCCAATAGTTCCTTTGTCTCTCCAAAGCCTGGATAACCCTAAGGAGAATCAAGTCCAGATGATCCTGGAGATAAATCTGAGAAAACGACTATTACTTTCTTGGTTTTTTTTCATTCCTTTGCTCTCCCCTCCCACTCAAAATAGCAATAGCACTTAGATTTATATACCACTTCATAGTACTTCACAGCCCTCTCTAAGCAGTTTCCAGAGTCAGTAAATTGATCCCAACAATCTGGGTCCTCATTTTACCGATCTTGGAAGGATGGAAAGTTGAGTCAATCTTGAGCCAGTCAGGTCGGCAGAATTAGCCTGCAATATTGCATTCTAACCACTGCGCCACCATGGAGTTAAAGCCCCTAGTCAAAGTCAATTTTCCTTTGGTTATCTTTGTTGTATTTCTAGATAGCTGGCATGGCGAAGATGCCTTTAACTGGCATGCCTGAAGTATTGAGACATTATGATTCCATACATTATGCAAGTGGTTTGCTGGTTTTCCAGGGTTAATCCTCAAAATTAGAAACTGCTTGGTTCTAGAACAGGTCTGTTTTGTCCAAAACACCACAAGAAACAGGACACATGGATAGCAGAGATAAAAATCTAAATTAGATTTTATTTCTATTTAATTAAAAATTACCTAATAAGAGTATTCCATCATATATTTGGTTTTTAAAAAAAATATTTTTAAACAAACATAAAACAAACATAGACACACACAATACATAAAAATCATCCTCCAGTTACATACAGTATGTCAATTGGTTACAAAGCTTTGTGCTTCCTCATAATAGTCCCCGCTTGCTATCTATCTATCATCTATCTATCTATCTATCTATCTATCTATCTATCTATCTATCTATCATCTATCTATCTATCTCTATATCTATCTATCATCTATCTATCTATCTATCTATCTATCTATCTATACACACATCTTTATAAAATATTCTAAATTTAAAGTAAATCTATATTATGGCATTTCATTACATCTCCCTAAAATCATCCAATAATATTACATCTTTATACCATATTCTATATAAAAATTGTTTATATTTAATAACAAGGTTTTTAAACATCCTCTGCATAGTACTCACTTACAATTTGTATAAAGTTTCATATTATCAACCTGGTGTATATATATGCATTATTATCATTATTATTCATTTATTTGACTATAACTATTATCACTCGATTTTATATATAATACTCTAAATTTAACTAAATTTAACTTGATTTTTATTATGACCTTTCATTACATCATCCTGTGTCCTTCCAGTAGTAGTGCAATTTATATCTCTTGCCATTTGTAGTATGTGTTCTAATTGCTTTCTTGTTAAGTCTTATATGGACTTCTCTTAGCAACTTGTTGCTCATTACGTATCTTGCAAAAACTCGAAACCCTCCATTTGTTCCTTCCCTCAACTTGCCTTTGGTTATCACTGTACGTCTGCCAAAATTTCTCTCATTACTTCAATCAAATTTTCTCCCTTTTCCCTTTTCTTCTTCTATATTTTGAGGTCTGAGATAGAGTTCCAATCCGTCAATCTCCCCTTTCCATTTCCACTCTTGCCATTTCCAACCACGCTCATTTAGGTTTTTTATATTTGTTTTTTTTAACAATGAAAACGATAAGAGATTTTCAAGAGACTCTGCCTAAGTCTTGTTGATTCCCAAGTTTCCATGGTCCTGTTTTACAACAGAAATTGTTACTGTGATGTCGGCACTCTTCAAACTGAAGACTCTTACATCATGCATTTGTCTAAAAGTTGCCCTGTTTATACTAGAATCCTGGCAGTCTCAGAAACACAAAACATATTTCCTTCTGCTTGCAGAAGACCGGCAGAACTTGCATTTCAATTATTTAATGTGATTAAACCTTGGATACAAGAGCAGTAGCTAATACAACAGTTTATTTTTATGACCTGTAATCTCTATGGGTATATATTTAAAATTCTAGAACATGATTGGTGTTTCACTAGACATATGTGATATCATTTTAGCTATAGTCTATCCACTGCAGGATGAAAGCCTATTCCGCATTTTTCCAACCAATAAGATCCTGAGGTTTTTTTTTTGCCAATTTGGCCCAGAATACTTGCTGATGTAATCGATCCATCTTGTTTTAGGTCTCTTTAGTGGATGCTTTTTATCAAGTAGGATCCATTCTACAACTGCCTTGGTCATAAATACATGGAAAGATACATGCTCAGCATTACAAGACAAGATAGAAAGACCTGCACAAGGATAAGAGAACAAATGAAAGTATTCGATATAATCAAGAGAAAGAATTGAAATGGAAATGGGCTGGTGACATAGCAAGAACTGATGACAGGTGGGGAGGGGGGAAGGAAGGAGGATAGGTAGGCAGACAGACAGACAGATACATTTTCTGAATGGTGATAACAAACTGCCAAAGAAAAGACTAGAACAATAGCAATGTTGTGACTATTAAAATATGTTGTTCTCCAATCCCAGGAATTCAGTGATTTGAAATGATGGGGTTGATAGAAATATCTGTCAACTCCTATCAACTCTCTTTTCTATCCACTCTAATTGTAATCTTGCAACTTCCAATATGAGCCAGTTTAGTGTAGTGGTGAAGGCACTAGAAAGTGAGAGACCATGAATTCATGCCTTAGCCATGAAAGACAGCTGGATGACTTTGAGCCAGTCACTCTCAACACTTCTCAGGGTTGTTGTTATGGGGAAAATAGGAGGAGAAAGTTGTGTTGAATATGTTCGTTGCCTTGAGTTTTTTGTAAAAAAATAAAATAAAGATGGGATACAAATAAATAAATATGCAAATTGAGAGACTATGGCAAAAACCGAAGCTCTCTTTAAAAATAAAAAGCAATATTAAAGATTTGAGTGAGAACAGGAAATAACCATTTTCCCACTGATTTCTGGTGGAGGTTATGCCTGCTGGCTGCAGCAAATAT
Organism: Natrix helvetica; assembly: GCF_964273705.1. Classification (NCBI taxonomy): domain Eukaryota; kingdom Metazoa; phylum Chordata; class Lepidosauria; order Squamata; family Natricidae; genus Natrix; species Natrix helvetica. The sequence goes on along the minus strand of NC_138549.1, from coordinate 69,424,406 downwards.
AGCGAAGATGCTTAGGATACGTTCTTTACTACCATCTCGGCATTAGCTTAAGAGATGTCTCTTTATCCGATTGTCAAAGCGTCAGGTTCAGCTGCAGGTAGATATAGAGGACCGGGCGGGGGGGCACACGACAATTTGATGCCCCAAAGAAAATGCAGAAAGCGAACAATTCGGTTTGACGCAATTTTTAAAAAACTTGGTTTAAAAATAAACAAATAGGCAGATGTGCCACTACGCCTGGGCGACAACTTCAGTGCTGCTGTATATGATCCTGAAACGGGCCGTTCTCAAGATCGCAGCCCTGGTATTGCGACGCAGGTGACCGGCAGAACGTCCGCTCGGGGAAGCTTCTAAAAGGCCAACTCCGAGCCGCGCAGGTTCTCCGCGATCGCATTCGCTATTCCGAGCCCGAGTAGCGTCCATCGAGCCGTCGTTGCTCCGAGCATCAACGTGACATCACCGCGATTCCGACCTCCTTAAGCCTCCCTTCTTTCCCTGCCTGATCAGGGCATTACGAACGCGTCTGATATGACATCTCGGGGCAGGAAGATTCCCTTCTACGTTCAATGTATGGGGGGGGGGCGTTCTAAATTAAGCCCTTGGCCATCATTTTTCAAACGTGGATCGGCCCGACATGAAGGCGGAAATTACGTATTTCGACAGGGGGGGGAGAGAGAGAGAAAAGAGGAGAGAGAGCGGTCGCTAGAGCAAATTCTTATCTTTGTAAGAGTGCGACAGCCACGTCCAGGTTAGGAGGTAGTCCGCCCGTTTGTTCCACGTATCACTGCATCCGGGAGGGAGGTGGTGGTGGTGGGGAGGAGTAACGCACAGTCAGGTGATACAAACCTTGGGTCTCATTGGGCCGCGGGCAGCGGCGTGTCGCGCGATCGGAAGGGAACCCGGAAGCAACCTAGCGGCAAGATTCCGGTTTCCTTGGCTACGCCAGAGAAAGGGGGTGCGAGAGAGCGAGAGAAGACGAGCGAAGGGCTGGTCCCTCGTCTTGTGGTGGCGGCCGCGCTGTTTGAAGGGATGGGACAGAACCGGGCCTAGCGGGGCAGCTGCCGCTATGAGCGGAGCAGCAGCTGGGGGCGAGGGAAGGAGCGGCAACCGCCTGGCAGGCCGTTGGTCCGGCTGGAAACTGCTGGCTTTGGGCCTCCTCTCCGCTTCTTCGATGTTGGCAGCAGCGCCGGCTGTGCAGGCGATGAGCCGGGAGGAGAAGCGTCATCTCGGGTAAGAGAGCTTTTTCCCTCGCCCGCTTCTTTTTCTTCGTGTGCCGCAGCCGAGCCTCCTTTGGCGAGGATGCCTCCGTTGGCCCGGTTGCGAACCATGGTTTTGTGAAGCCGAGGGTGGAGCATATTGTGTCGTAGCCTGAGGAAAGGTGCGATGGTTGGACTAGAAGACCTCTAAGGTTACCTTCTGGCACTGTTCTGATTGAAGCCCCGCTCCTTTTGTAGGTTGCATTTGGCTGCCTGAGGAGAACCGAGCAAGTTACATTGAAGTCTTCTTTAACCGGACTGACACAGGCTGATTTCAAGCTTGTCCCCAAGGCAAACCGAGAAGGATACCCCAGCTCATTGTTTATTTCAGCTTTTCTATGTAAAGCTGGACAGTAAATATATTACTGGGTAGGTTTTCAAAATCTAAGTTGTATATCATTAGATTATTGGGTATTTTTTACCTCCATGCCCTCGGAAATTGTTTCTCTACCCACCATTATTTTTTGCGAAACTTCCCTGTCTAGAAATGATGAGTGTCATAGCAAGGGATGTAAGAACTTCGGTTAGTCAAAGTGAGAAATGTTAGTTAAAAGTGTGTAATAACAGGTCAAAACAAATGCTGTCATTGAAAGAGAATAGAAAGATAGGAGGGGGCTTTTTTTAAAAAAACCTGAAAGATGCAGTTCCCCAAATTTAAAGCATGCTACCGGGATCGTAAACGCATGGATGTCATTCTATAAAATGATGCTTGTACCATGGAAAGCTCAGTTATGTAAGTTCACTGAACTTTTCTTCTTATCTCTATGTTGTTGCTTTTTATAGTTAGGTTACAATAATTTTTGCTATTGCGAGTTTTGCTGATCAACATGTTTTTTCCATGTGTGTTTATCATGTATGGAAGTATGATGGTGGTTCTAATATTTCAATAAGAAGGCACAAGTGTACTTAATATAGAATTTTGTACATAATATGTGATGTAGCATATACTGGCAAAGAGGAGTGAATCCCACAGTTGAAAGTAATTTTGGGACTTCTCAAAGAAATACATTTATTTCTTCGCTGTTGACAGTTGAAGGACCTGTAAACTGTAATGCTATGTGGATAATATAATTACTTATAAAGATTCACTGTTAAGGGATAATCTTGTTAGCTGTACAAACATGGTTTTGTTTTGAAAGATCAGATACTTTAAAATGATTGCAAATAGTGAGCTCACTTATAAGGCAAATCAGACCCTCATTTTTCATAGATTACACGTTCGACAGAAATGTGCATCTCTGGAAACTGACTATAGCAAATATCTTCAGTGTCAATGCCTACTAATAATCAAGGATGCATCTACACATTACATTTATAATATTTGCACATTTCACTTTTTTAAAACTGTCATAATATTAATTTAACCTATGGCAGAAAACAATTTCATTTTTGGGAGCATTAGGAGAACATCAGATTTTCTGGAGTCCTCTGGCCCTTAGAAAAATAGAACTTAGATTAATTCTGGGGCTCTAAATTAAGGATTTCATGATTCGTGGCTTGGTTGCTTTATTAACTGCAGTATTCTGATAAAGTCTGTCTTTGCTATGCAAATACATCTGTGTTCATTATAAGGTTTTAAATGATATGAAAATGTATCTGATTTCATCATAAGATTTAAATAAACTTATTTAATGCTACTTCCTCTTTGAGGGACTATTTAACAATTTACAATTTTGTACATATTTACTTAAAAGCAGGTGTTTCATTTTTTGTTGAGATACATATGTAAGTATTTAAGATTACAGTCTGATGTTTTCTTGAATAATCATAGAATATAAATTGATTGATATATTGTTATACCCATATAGGTTCAGTGAGTCTTAGGACAACCTCAGCGACAACGGTATTCAGTTGGCACATTTTTAAAAATTAAGCAGAGTTAACAATGCACATTTGAATCTGAACTCATTATTTCATGAAAATGGCCATGTAATTTTCTTAGCAACTGTACAGAATTGATTGCCCCCTTCCAGGATACTTTTGAATTCTCAATCTAGCATACTATCCTGAAATCTCCTTTTACTGTAATCTTCCTTCTAAATGCTAACTATGTTTGACTTTTTTTCTTTTGCTTTTTTGAGAGCAGCTAGCTAAAGTACTGTCACCTAACTGAGCATTTAAAAAATCACATTAGCATTGAATCTTATCTGCTTGGAAAGCCCAATAGATACTGTACATGGATCACTTTTTGGAACATCTACATTCATATAATCATTTAAATATGAGCCAGCAGTGTGCAGCAGCTGCCAAAAAAAGCCAACACAGTCCTAGGCTGCATCAACAGAGGGATAGAATCAAGATCACGTGAAGTGTTAATACCACTTTATAATGCCTTGGTAAGGCCACACTTGGAATACTGCATTCAGTTCTGGTCGCCACGATGTAAAAAAGATGTGGAGACTCTAGAAAGAGTGCAGAGAAGAGCAACAAAGATGATTAGGGGACTGGAGACTAAAACATATGAAGAACGGTTGCAGGAACTGGGTATGTTTCGCTTAAGAGAAAGAAGGACTAGGGGAGACATGATAGCATTGTTCCAATATCTCAGGGGTTGCCACAAAGAAGAGGGAGTCAAACTATTCTCCAAGGCACCTGAGGGTAGAACAAGAAGCAATGGGTGGAAACTAATCAAGGAGAGAAGCAACTTAGAACTGAGGAGAAACTTCCTGACATTTAGAACAATTAATCAGTGGAACAGCTTGCCTCCAGAAGTTGTGAATGCCCCAACACTGGAAGTCTTTAAGAAGATGTTGGATAGCCATTTGTCTGAAATGGTATAGGGTTTCCTGCCTAGGCAGGGGGTTGGACTAGAAGACCTCCAAGGTCCCTTCCAACTCTACTATTGTATTGTATTATTTTGAATGCCTATTAAGTTAAAAAAAGCCATGTGTTTTTAAAAATAATTTCATAAAGAATCATTGCTCTCTTATAATAACAAGTGGCTACATACTGTAGTTTAGGATTATTAAAGTAAATGTTTATAAAATTGAAATCGTGTGTAGATTTTGGTTTTATATAAGTGCTCAGTTGTACTGTTTGTTGCATCTTATTGTAAAATTCCCAACAGTTCATCAAAATGTTTGGAAAGGCTCTGCAGATTAAGAAAAATGTTGCTAGTAAATCTTGAGCACAATTGATTATTCTGGTTTTATCTCTTTTTCAGAAATCAAGTACAGGAAATGTTTGATCATGCCTATAGTAATTACATGGTAAGTGCAATGTTTACATTATTTTAATGTTAAATAACAGTTTTTTACATAAACTATACATGATGAACTCTTGCTAGTATATTTTTAATTAATCATGATTTAATGCAAGGTTGGCCAGCCCATCACCTGAATAGTAATAGACAAGCAGTGCTCTACTTTCATACTGATACTGTTTTTGGAATCTGGTTTTTGTTTCTTTCCTTAGTGTATTAAGCTTAAGAGAAACCTCAGACATCCTAATATTTTTTCCCTGCAAACAATGGGGAGAGATCATATTTTCATTCCTTCATAGTTTAATTAACAAAATTCAGTGGCAAGTCTCCAAAAAGGAATTTGGGGTCCACAGATGATTGGCAAACTATTGGATGCTCATTCTTGTACTAAAATACAATCAAGGGTCATAATTATTGTTTGATGTAATATGCTGAATCATGGTATCAGCAACTGAAAACTGGTTCACAGTGGATTGTGTTAATGTATGGTTTGGCCTGATGTATTATTTACAGTGAATTACACTGCAGTTCTTACTTGTTTAATTGTTAGGCTGTTTATGTGTTGAAATTTAAATTTTACTAATTTTGAATGCTAAAATATTCAACTGGGACTCACTGTTTCCTTGGTTTTCAATCTGTTTTATGTATTTCATAGGACAGAACTGGCACATTTATGCCCAACTGTATTTTTAAGTATGGTACATGTAACTGCAAATAAAATATGCATAAAATTGTATATATTTTTTGTGCTGGGGAGAACCTAGGGCATGTGGTCATTCTTTTACACTATGTTGTGAAAAGGCTTTTTATCATTTGTGAGGTGGCAAAGAATTTCTATACTTGTAGCATGAATTATTTGTATTATACTTAAGGAAGTATGAGATTTGGCACATCCTGGAAGCTTATATGTCAAAAGGATATTTATTTAGTATGGGTCCTAAAGCAAATAGAATTTGTGAGTATATTGAATTTGGCAGACAAGATCAAAGATTTAAACTTTTTTTTTGGATGATGCTAATCTTGATTCTATGCATCAGTTCTTTCCTCATTTTCCAATCTTGTAAGACTTTTTTACTTGATTTTTTGTCACAGTAATGTAGCAAAATTCTATTCTAGAAATAGATTTTATTACTATTTACAGTTACTTGAAAATGTGCTTTTCTACTTTTAAAAAGGGAATGTTCATTAAATCTTGCTTTATATATCATACATTTCTTCAATGAAAAGTTCCATTTCTTCACTGATTTTTGTAAAGAATTGCATAGTGCTCATAATTACAAATTCTACTCCTTCAGTTTTGATGTTGCTCACTTAGTGATAAGGAGAGAAGGATGTTAGATGGATTTAAAAATACAATCCAGTTGATGATTTGCCCTACATCCTCTTGTATATCCATAAAAGCCTAGTGTGACACTTCTGTACCAGATAATTTGTTGAAAAATCTGCAGTCCTGCATATTTTGTAAAATCTTTTTAAGTGGCATCTAGTGCAACTTCTTGTCTTGAGGCTACTGACATTTCAAAGAGATATAGAATCCTTATTGTCATTTATGTTCTTTCCATCAGCGTTGAAAATAATAAGTGACTAAAGGTCAAAGAATTATAAGGATTATCTTTAGAGCTAGTAAAAGAGCAGAATCATCTTTATAAATGCGAGAATATGGTCGTCCCATGTGCCACGTGAGATTAAATGTGTGTTTTTTAAAGGTTATTGCTAAATTTACCATTTAACAAAGCAAATGTTGACATTAAAAGGTATCTTGTAGAGTGCATTTTCCTTATTTTGGAATAGTTAAAGTAATAAGTCATTTGATTTTATTTGTATATGGACGTACATAGAGCAAAAAATGGTACAAGATGCTTTGTATACATATACACAAAGATGAACATCTATCTGCTAGCACTTTTTCTGAAGGCAAAGTTTGAATTTGGTTTGGAAATGAAATTCTGCCATCTTATTATGGTGTATATTTCTATTAAGAACTAGTGGTATATATCAATATATTCTGAAATATACTGAGTTAGATATTTTGTTCTGCATTTAAAAGGTTTAAATCCTTATAGAATCTATTTTAGCTATTCTGGAAGTGTTCTGAACTTAAACAGACCTTATGTCAAGCTCATAATTTCTGTTTCAGACTGGATATTCCTGAAATGGTTGGCATAGCCTGTATCAAGCAGTTTTTGAAATTGAAGTGTTTCCAAAATCCTTAAATTTTATACATTTTACACATCCCTTTTAGGGACATTAGTGAGAATGTAACATACCATTTGAAGGAACTTGGTTTGAAAAACCTTCAGATCACTACTTGTCAATGTAGTGATCTTCTTAAATACATTATTTTGCTTTTCTAAGGATGGAGGCAGAAGGGGCAGTGTTCAGATATCGTCCCAATTTTCTTTAAATGAAAACAGTGCATGAGACTTTCAGGTGTAACTAGTTCTAGGTGGCAAAACCATTGTGAATATTTTATTTACATTCCTGAATTGCATTAATTAGCTCTTTAAAACAATTTGAATTAATTCAAAACAAGCTGCTGACAAAGAATCCCTATTTATGTGCAATAATGGTGCAATGAATTCTTAGTTTAGCAACTTGAGATGTACTGAATAAGAAACATTTCAAAACCAATCTTTCAAATACAAAAATTAGTGTTCCACCAATATGTAACCATTCACCTTTTGACTCTTGAAAGTTGAAAAAAGAAATGTATAGTGTTGAAAGTTTTTTGAGGACATTAAGTTGGACTTATTGTTTCAGCCAATTTAGGAGAAGCAAATAAGGTACATTTTTCAGGGCTTAATAAAGATTTCTGTGAAAAGCCAACTTGAGGGTAGAGAGCTGATTATGTTTATGATGCATCTTATTCTGAGAAATAATTTCTGAACCACAAAATATTGTTCCAGGCTGTATGGTGAGTAAATAAGACCCAGAACCATAAAAAAAACCAAAAAAAAACCCACTTACTTTCTACAGTTCAGAAAACATTAGAGTAATTATGGCTTTTGTCTTGCAATCTGCTTCTTTACTATGGTACTAACTGAATGCATTCCTTTTAACTTTTGTACTATGTGTTTTTTAATGCTGTACGCCGCCCTGAGTCCTTGGGAGAAGGGCGGCATATAAATCTAATAAATCCAATCCAATCCAATCCAAAAGTATTACAGGTAGTACTTGACTTACGACTAGTTATTTACCAACTGTTTGAAGTTATGACTTAATAAACTTACTTACAACCTGCCCTCAAAGTTATGACTGCTGCCTTCCCTCTCCTCTGCAGTGATGTTATCATATTTTGGGCACTTGTCAACTGATTCACATTTATGACTAGTTGCAGCATTGCATAGTTACATAATCATGTTTGCCACTTTTTTGCCATTTTCCAGGAGAAACCACCCATTGGATATACTGGATTTGCTTGGCAACCATGGTGACTCCCTTTATGACTACTATAAAAATGGTCATTATTTTTTTTAAATTCAGTCGCATGCTGACTCCGCATATGATCACATGACTTATAGCTACAATTCTGGGCTCCATTATAGTCATAAGTTGAGGACTAACCTTACTGCAGTTCATGAAAAATATTGATTTAATCCAGTGTAAGAAACTTGTGGGTGCTTTCTGCATTGTTTAATTTTGTAAAAGCATACTCCTATAAATATAGAAATAGTGTTCCTTTTTATTTCCTGCATTTGTAAGAGTAAACGGTGAAACTTGCTCTAACTCCTATTGTACCATGCATTTCAACTTCATTAGATTATTATTCTGCTTTGTTTTTCTTTACTTTTCCCCCAATAGGAACATGCTTACCCAGCTGATGAGCTCATGCCTTTAACTTGCCGTGGAAGAATTCGGGGTCAAGAACCAAGTCGTGGAGATGTGGATGATGCCTTGGGAAAGTTAGTATTTTGAAATAATTATTTGAAGATTCAGTATTTACTTTTAATTGAAATTCTGTGGATCCATTATTATAAATCCAATAAAACTGAACCTAAATTCTGAATAAATAGCCAAAAACAACAGGAATATTTACCAAAATTGAGAAAAACAAAAATAATATCTGACTAATAATTGCATCATAGATGAATATTATTAATTTCATTCAATTATTTTTAGTTTGTGCATTAGCTGGAGAATATTGTAGCAGGTTACAGTGTTTTAATAATATAAAACAGTTAAACTATGGTAAGTAAAATAAATATTATAGTATTTTGTAAAGTGATATGGTTGTTAAATGATTCGTGTCCAATTTAGCTTTCTTTTTTGCTGTGGTTGATAAGTGAATTTCACTTCTCCTGTTGACTTCGCTTGTTAGAAGCCCTCCTAGGAAGGTAGCAAATGGTGATCATGTGACTCTGGGAATGCTACAACCATTGCAAACAGGTGTTGGTTGCCATGGCAGATGGTGTTGAACTTTTCTCAAGCTGACAAAGTGCCGAAGTCGTTCATTGTTTTTATTAATTGCTGAAGCTGCATATTTTTAATGTACAGTCTGTTTTCAGAAGTCTTCAATGGTTCATGAAAGCATTGTGTGTCTTCAACAGTTCATCAACTTGAGGAAGGAGAACACAGTCCACCATTTTTAGTAATAGGCAGCCTGTAACAAGTTCTTACATGAACATTTAATAATAAATTATTGCATTTCATTAAATCCTATTTTTCATCTCTCCTCCTTTCTCACCCAGGTTTTCACTGACACTAATAGATACTTTGGACACTCTTGTGGTAGGTTTGATTTCTTCTACCATGTATTAAATCTAAATTCTCATTTTACAATATTGCCTAGAACTTAATAATTGTCCTTAACCAAATACTTGATTTACTTAAATTATAATCTATCATTACAAAATGATATAAAGTGGCATACATAGTTCTCCCCTATCCCATTTTTCTCACAGCAACAACCCAGTGGAGTACATAGATTGGGCTGAGAGATTGTGATTACTCCAAAATCATCCAGGAGCTTTTGAGAGTGTACTAACACCTGGCTCTCCCTGCTCCTAGACCAGCACTTGTATCTTAAGTGGCTTGAGAATGTAATGAGATTCCAGATTTCTTCAGTATTGCTCAACTAAACCTCATTTACCTTTTTTGAGACAGGATAAATTAAACAAACCTGACAACCTTCATTCAAAGTTTGTCTTTGTAATAGGATTTTTAGCTTGTTGCTGACCAAAGATGACAGAGTCTGATATTCTTTATTTTTTATTTAAAATGAAACTTCAAGTTTCTCCTTAACAAAACTTAGTTTCTTAAGAGATAATCAGCCTGTTTACTCTTGTTTTGCAGGTGTTAAATAAAACCAAAGAGTTTGAAGATGCTGTTAAAAAAGTAATTAGAGATGTTAATTTAGACAACGACATTGTGGTATCAGTGTTTGAAACAAACATAAGAGTGCTTGGGTAAGATTTATACTGTGGTCTCAAATTAAATGCACTTATTTTTAAAAATTTTAAGCATAATAGAATTCATAGTTCATAGTTTGTAAATCTATTGTTGGTAAATTGCATTTTCTGCATTACTTTCAAAAGGGTTTATACATCTTCATTTATAAACACTTTTTAGAAGTAAGTAGTATTTAAATGTTCTACAAACGATTTTCAGTTTTTCAGCACTTATGCTATGCTTAAGGCTAGTATAACTAATTACTAAATATCATTAGGGATTGGAAGCACTTTGGAGAATAACGTTCTCTTCTCCTCTGCTTCCCCAGTCTTTGGTTCTCTGCTAGATCATCATTCACTAAGTTGATAAACTTACTGACTTCTCCCTTTCATTTTATCTAGAGGTCTTTTAGGTGGGCACTCAGTAGCAATCATGCTGAAAGAGAAAGGTGAAGTCATGCAGTGGTACAATGGAGAACTTCTGCACATGGCAAAACAGTTAGGCTACAAACTGTTGCCAGCTTTTAACACTACAAGTGGTCTCCCATATCCAAGAGTAAGTAAATTGTGAGCTAAGACTAATATATGCCATGTATTATTTGCTTTTCCAGTATGATAAAATTCCATGTTGAGTCAGAGAGAGTTATTAGTGATATCGGGAAACATCTGATTTTTATAACTCTTAGAATCTTAACTTTTCAGCTAATAGCATGATTTATGAAGATATTTATATGTTTAACTATATTTACTACATTTTCAAATGCAATAGATTTTAAAAAACCAAAGGTTTTGATTATGAAAATGAGGACTGTTCTCTCTGTAGCAGGTGATATACTCAGAGATAGCTTCATTTAAAGTTAAAGCACCAGTGACTTCAGCATTGACATTTAAACTTATGTACTAAGTCAGTTTGCATAGGTTTGCCACACTCAAATGTTGTTGAGCATTTTTTTATGGTGCTGAACATTCTCTGCTTCTAACTACTCAGCTTACTTAATTATTCCAGCTTTTCTGCAATATAGTACACAAACTTAGTGTCTACTTATTGTATCTTGTTTGAAAAAACAAATTTATTTTCGTAAGTTTTTAAGAAATAGCATTATCACAATAACATTTCTTTTTCTTCTAGATTAATTTAAAATTTGGTCTAAGAAGTCCAGAAGCCCGGACAGGAACAGAGACTGAAACTTGTACAGCTTGTGCAGGAACATTGATTTTAGAGTTTGCTGCTCTGAGTCGTTTCACAGGGGCATCAATATTTGAGGTTTGTTTAATAATAAGTGATGGATTATTTTTGTGCAACTGCTAACTTTTGATTTTTTTAAAAAAAAAATTACTTCATAGTGTTAATTTTATCTACGTTCTGTTGCTGAACTGGTCACTGAATCTCTCATACCAGAAATTGCTTTTCTATTTATATTATGAGGTACTGCTTAAAATATCTGTCAGTGTTCTGTCCCAGGGACTGAACGCTGTGCTGTGTTTGGGAGAGTGAGACTTTTTATGACATAATGCTGTATCTTTTATCTTTATTTTTTAAATGGATTTTATTGTAATTTCTTTGATTCAGAGATGCTGAGAGTTGGGTGGTATAATTGTTTAATAAATAAAAATTATTATAAAATATGTGAACATGAAAAAACCCTGTATAATTATACAATATTGAATTAAATATTGTGTTACTACAAAAATTTAAAAGAGCAACTTAGAACAACATAAACATTCAGATGATATTTCCTCAATAAATTAAGTAGTTCAATTTGATTTTGGGGCTGCATTTTAGTGACATCTAGATGAAGTCTGCATTTATATTAGGGATTGTCAATAAAAAAGAATTATTTTCTTTAAAAACCTTTAAATTCATTTTTGCATCATTGCATCTTATCAGTCTGACTCTTCCTATAATTCCAGATACTTCAATTTTTACAATAACTGCATTTTAGTCATTATCTTTTCTTGAAGTTATATTTAGAATTCTTGCAATAAGCCATAGAGAATACTGCATCAAAATCATTGTATACAATAAACCTTCAGTTTCAGTTTTAATGGGCAACATTTTCCTTTACTAATCCATTAATCTGCAATATTATTTAAAATAGTTTTTAGAAACTTTACAGATAGAAGTGGAGCCAGCAGTTAATCCTTAATTACAAAGTTTAAAGAAGCTCTGTCCATTTAAAACTTGGCCATGCTACTTGAGGCTTTTGGAAATTGAATTTTACTATATAGTGTCCTAAATTACCAAACATCTATTACTTGAAGCAAAGAATAGGGTGGGGTTTTTAAATGAATGAACTAGTATTTTTGTTTATTAAAAATCGTATTTTATTGTTATGGTATTCATAACTCCTTCTAGACCTTAATATTGGTACATAATACTGTTTCCTGATTTTTTTATTGTGTCTAATGAAAATGAAAAAAAAATGACAAATATTTGATTTGAGGGATTTATTTTGACAGACTTTGGATTTGGATTTAAGATACAATGTTCATTGGATCTGAATTCTTTTGTTTGAATTTCAGGCAATGAAGCTTTGCCCCAAATGCTGGTTCATGTCTGAATCAGTCTGAACAGTATTTGTTGTGTCTCCTCAAAATAGGCATTATTAGTGAGAGTTTTTTGATATATCAATATGTTTGGGGGTCTGAAGAATACCATTTGTTATTTAATGGGCAACTAGCTTTAATATACATTTCTTTCTTTTTTAGTCCATTAAGTGGAGATTTACTACAAAATTATATTAATTCTACTTCTCCCCCCCAAAAGGGGCAAAAAAGACTCTAGAAATACATCTCATCTACAAAACAGCTTCCCAAATACTCAAAAGTCCTTTTTGTCCCCTGTTTCTTAAAAAAAAACACCAGAAGTTCACATTTGCCATCTGTTGGTGTGAGTCCAGTGTAGAGTTATCCTTCCAATATTGTATGACAATTCTTAAGGAATATTTTCCATGTATAATTAATTATTGATCTTACATTTTAAATACCTGAGGCTTAAAGCCAAACAGGTAATTTATATTCTTAGCAACTCTGATCAATATAAGGTTGTATTAATGATCTGTCGATGTCCAAACTGCAGCAATAATATGACAAATCCAAACTATATGAGTTATTTCCAATTTTTATGATGCATTTTTGGCAGCACCGCATTTGCATCCAACTTTTTTAAAGCCTTCCCTGAGCTGTCCAGTACATACAAAATAGGATTTACTGTTGCACCACCTTGTGTAAGTTTAAAAGTAGAACCACAGAATAAATTTATTGCTTGCATCAATTTTCTGACTACTTCACTGCATGTAAAGCTGTATTTAATTAGAAAATGTTAATTTTATTTTCTATAGGAATATGCCCGGAAGGCACTTGATTTCCTTTGGGAGAAAAGGCAACGCAGCAGCAATTTAGTAGGAGTTACTATTAACATTCATACGGGTGACTGGGTCCGTAAAGGTATGAATCTATGTTCCCTCTTAATTACAGATAAGAATGAGATTGGAGGTTAGAGGTGTTTATGTAGAGAACTTAAACTGTATGTCAGAAAATTGTGCCTTACTTTGGACTAAAAAAAAGATATTGCATTATGCTTACTTTCATTCCATGGTCCTTTTTATCTGTTTTTTGGTTGTACTTAATTGTTTTATAGTAATAAGAACTTACTTCATGGAAATGAAAACTAGTAATGAAATTAATTGTATTAATGTTTTTATCGTATTCTAGATAGCGGAGTTGGAGCAGGAATAGATTCGTATTATGAGTATTTATTAAAGGCCTATGTCTTGCTTGGAGATGACAGTTTTTTAGAAAGATTCAACACTGTAAGTACAGATAGAATTTCTCTCTCCTTGAACTATAGAACGTTGTACTATGCTTGTGATGTATTATGTTAGATATTGTGGATCTGCTCTTCTAAAATTAGTGGGTTATTACACTGCCAGAAATAATTATATGATGTTTCTTCCACTCCTGCACGTTATCTTTTTTCCATTGTTCCATTTAGTATAAAATTCATCTACTTCCAAATATTGGTATATCTGTAATAAATATACTCAAATTAATCATAGAGCTGATTTTAAAGATGCCTATTATTGAGGCATTATCTACGTTTAGAATTCTTAAGTTTTGGAAGTAAAATGGACAATAAATAAGTGGATCAAAATATTTGCTAATGTTTGTATGTTGTTGGATTTAGAGGTCGGTCTATCATGTTGACCAAAATAATAATAATAATTGGCAGCTAAAATGTTCACTATAGCATCTTGAATGTAGCATCTTCTGTCCTGAAGCAAGTTTATGCCAATGCTATCTATCCAAGACTAGAGCTTAATTGCGATTAAAGTACAGTTGAGGAAAATACAGATAGTCTTTGACCTACCAGCACAATTGTGACCAGAATTTCCATTGCCAAGTAAGGTGGTTGTTAAGCGAATCGTGCCAGATTTTACAAACCTTTCTCCTGTGCGCTGCTTTGAGAGTCCAAGCATGGGGTTAAATACAGTCTATCTGCCCTAGGACTGAGTAGATTTTTCTTTGACCATGCCTCCTTTGCCTCATTGAGGGCAGTTTAAAAACTCAGTCCGCCTGTTAGGACTAGTTTTGGAGAACTCTTCAGTCCTTTGACAGATAGACTGGAACTCTCCAAGCAATTCATGGTAGATTTCAGAGGTTTTTTTTTATTTTTTTCCCTTAGTGTAGTGTATTCAGTGTAGATTTCAGTAGAACTGTTCAGAATAATTACTTACTTTAACGGATTGCTGAGGTGACTGTCGGTAACTCGAACTGCTGCTGGTCGCATGCAGCAGTCGGGATAGCAGAGGTCACTTGTCCGGCGGCTGCCGGCGAGTGCAGGGGTGGCAGGAGCATTCCCGTGCGTTTCCGGCCGTTTGCCAGCGTTGGGAACTTCAGAAGAGTCTGGTATTTGCAGCGGCAATTCTGACAGTCCAACAAGCGCGGTGACCATTTTGGAAGCGACGCTTTCAGTGCTTTTTAACGGCCGCTAATTGAGACGTTGATAAGCATCGGAGGACCTTTTCTTGGCAGTGCAAAGTTGCTGTGGCCATTTTAGATCAGCAAATTGACTCCTCTTCGCCTCGGACGATTGTGGAGATCGGAACCTCACACCTTATCACCTCAGCACAGATCGCTGCCAGGGAGTGCCTGGTCCTGTCCGGGACGCTGGCAGGGCCTCCCTCCCCTTCCAGAGGTTTTCCTGTCACAGGAAGGCAGCATTGGAGTGTCCTGGCCACCTAGCCAGCCTCCAGCTATTAAATGGATCTGCAGGTGCTTTAAAGCTGGCTGGCCAGCGTATAGTGCTCTTCCTTACTGCAGCTTCGTCCTTCAAGCCACGACTCAGCCACCCTCATTCAAAATTCAGCAGCAGTGGGCATGGCAGATGAAGGTTTGGTGGCACGGGAGGAGCTGGCAGGGCCCTCTTCAAAGCGCAGTAGGCCAGATCCTCCAAACCAAGGGGGGAAAGGGCGTAAGGGCATGGGGGGGGGGAAACCAACCCATAGTTCCTCAGGGAGCAAGGGGCCCAAGAAACAGGCGGCCAAAGGACAGGAGGCCTTAAGGGAGAGATCTGACAAGCCCCTGGGCCACACCTTCTCCCAGGAGTGTGACACTCTCCCAGGCTCACCTCCACCCAGATCTGAGGAAGTGGAAGTTCCCTCGAATCAAGGGGATCTGTCACTATCCCTAAGTGGTAGGAAATCTCAAATTGGGTACCCTGCAGCTTCCCTGGGGTATCCAGATTTCCCCAGCTCTTCCATGAGGGAAGAATTGGAGCCTTTTCAATGCATCTTACCTGAAGAGGACTCCTCAGTCCCTGTTAGACCATTGCCTGGTTTCCTCCAGGTCCAGGCCTGCAGAAGACAAAGGCCCTGCTCTGTCAGCTGAGATGAGAGAGGTTATCTCCCAGGACATCTCCCAGGACATTGTCGAAGCAATGCGACAAAAGGAAGCCAGAGGTGGCAGGGGTCCTAAGATCGCAACTCCGATTCTCCTGGTACCTCCTTTATAACGGAGGTGTCAGCCTGGGAGGAGGAGGCTGCAGACGAGTTTGAATTATTGAAGGATGAGGATATGCCCCCAGATAAGCCTGCCTTCACTGGCCTCTTCAAACCGTCTTTGTTTAAAGCTATTCTGCATAAGGCCAGAGCTTCCACGGAGCTAGGCCCAGCTAAACCTAAGGATAAGGCTTCCCCTCTACTTCCCAGGACCCCAAGGAGGGACTATTTAAGGAGAACGCTCCGGATCTGGAGCTCATTCTGGTCCCTGACCTGTTAATGGATGTCGTGCAGCGCCAGTGGGTGCAGCCACGAACATTGGCCAATCCCAGTGTGGGAGACAAAAATTTATACTCCTTAGAATCTAAAATGGAGGACATTTTGAAATTGCCAGAGGTGGATGCCCCGGTGGTCTCCTTGACATCCAACTCTGCCCTTCCGGCAGATCTTTTAGATGGTCTTAAAGCGGAGGACAAAAGGGCCGAAAGAGCCTGCCATAAAACACACCAGGCGGTGCCCTGGGACATTAAGGCATCAACTTCCATTTCCTTCTTCACAAGGACATCCTTACTCTGGTTACGTCAATTGAGATCTAAGCCTCCCTCGGAGGGATCTCGGTGGCGTCATGATCTCAATAAGATCATTACAGCTGTGGAATATTCCCCAGATGCCTCATTGAATGCGGTGAAGTTCACCTCTAGAGCGCTGGCTTCCAATGTGACCTCATGTCGCCTGCTATGGCTCCGCAACTGGCAGGGGGACATGAAAGCTAAGTGGAAGCTGGCCTCAGCCCCATACAAAGGGGGGGCATCTCTTCGGAGATTCCTTAGAAAAATTTGTGATAGAGACAAAAGGATAAACGGAAAATCCTTCCCTCTACTCACAAAAAGTATGAGAGGAAGGGCTCTGGTTCCTTCAGGAAACAGACCTTTCGGGGCCAGGATAATGCTCATGCTTCTACCTCCTTTTCCTATCAGAGCTCCTACAATCAAACGAGCAATAGGGGCGAAGACAGGAACGCCTGTGGGTCCCGGGGCAGGTAACAACACCAGGGCTCCTTTCGGAAGCCCTTTCGTGGCGGTTCCAACCACCACCAGTTCAGGCGCGGTAAGTGACCCCCAGAGCGATCCTCCCATCGGGGGCCGCCTGCAACTTTATGCAGACCGATGGGATGAGATTACCACGGACACATGGATCCTCAACACTATCAGGAGAGGTCTGGTCCTAGAGCTTCTGACGTTCCCTCCACGAATGTTAATTCGTTGCCCCCTGCCCAAAAGCCCCCTCAAAAGGTCCCACACGCAGGCAGAGATCTGTCACCTTCTGTAAATAAACGCCATAGAGCCAGTTCCATTGGACCAGGAGGGCAAAGGATTCTATTCCATTCTCTCCCTGGTCCCAAAGAGCTTGGGGGTGGAGGGCCATCTTGGACTTGAAGCGCCTGAATCAGCATGTGGCCTACAAGTGCTTCAAGATGCAGTCCCTCCAATCCATCCTGAACTGTATAAGAAGGGGGACCTGCTCACGTCCATCGATCTGAAAGAAGCTTACCTGCATGTGCCCATCCATGCATCGCACAGGAAGTTCCTACAGTTTCACTACGATGGGAGGCATTATCAAAGCAGGGCTCTTCCCTTTGGCCTCTCATCCGCGCCCAGGACTTTCACCAAGCTTCTGGCGACTGTGGCAGCCCACCTTCATGCCCAGCTTGTTTGCCTGGAGTGGTACCTAGACGACTTCATCATTCAGCCTTCGAGCCATCACCAGGCCATAAGAGATGTGCAAGTCACCATAAGCGCCCTACAGAACCATGGCTTTTCGATGAATCGAAAGAAAAGTCATCTCAAACCAGTAACTCGCATTCAGCACCTTGGCACCATAATAGACTCAGGAGCAGAATCCACCAGTGCCACCGGGTCAGATTCCTACCAATTGTCCAACTCTCTCAGCTTCTTGGCATCATGATATCTTGCCTAAAAATAGTTCCCTGGGCGCAGCTTCATGCCAGGGAACTACAGTTGTTCTTACTGCCGATGCAGAGATCGAAGACCAGCAACTCGCCCAGAAAGGTTTGGCTTCCACTGAAGGTGATTCACTTCCTCAGATAATGGCAGTCGACAGCAGTAGAGAAAGGTTGCCAGTTCAAGGAACCCAAAAGACTCGTGGTCACCTCGGACGCCAGTCTCTACAGCTGGGGGGCACATTGCCAGGGTCAACTGACACAAGGCAGATGGTTGCAGACAGAGGCAGCTCGAGGCATAAATTGGCTGGAGCTGAGAGCAGCCAGGCTCGCCCTTAGATGGTTTTCAGCCCAACTTGTGGGTCGCCATGTACTGTTGCTCACAGACAACATTGCAGCAAAGGCTCACATAAACCGGCAGGGCGGCACCCATTCCAAGGGACTCATGGCAGAAGCGGTGTCTCTGGGCCATTGGGCAGAACACCACCTAGCATCAATCAGAGCGGATCACATATCCGGGGCCAGCAATGTCAGGGCAGACTGGCTGAGCCGACAGACGATCGACAACTCTGAGTGGCGTCTACATCCAGCTCTGTTCTGGCAGATAGTGCGGCGGTTCGGTCAACCACAAGTCAACCTGTTCGCAATTCAAGTCAACATGCAACTGCCGAGATTCTTTTCACATTACCACTCACCCAAGGGACGAATGCGCTGAGATCCAACTGGCCTCCAGGCCTCCTCTACGCTTTCCCGCCCCTACCGCTCATTATGCAGGTAGTCACTAAGATCCGCGCCAGTCCGGTTTCCGGCCCGGCCACAGCACGGAGACGGCATTGGTCGCGTTGGTGGATGATCTCTGGAGGGCCAGAGATGGGGGTTGCTCCTTTATCCTGGTCCTATTAGATCTCTCGGGGGCTTTCGATACCATCGACTATGGTATACTACTGCATCAACTGGAGGGGTTGGGGGTGAGGGGCACCGTTTTGCGGTGGTTCTCCTCCTACCTCTCTGGCCGAGTGCAATTTGTATTGGCAGGGGGGCAGAGGTCGACCTCGAGGCCGCTCTCTTGTGGGGTGCCACAAGGGTCGGTCCTCTCGCCTCTCCTGTTCAATACATATATGAAGCCACTGGCCGAGATCATTCGTGGGTTTGGGGTAGACTACCATCTGTACGCGGATGATACCCAGCTGTACATTTCTACCCCAAACCACCCCAACGATGCCATCGAAGTGATGTCCCGGTGTCTGGAAGCCGTACGGATCTGGATGGGAAGTAACAGACTCAAGTTCAACCCGTCCAAGACTGAGTGGCTGTGGCTACCGGCGCCCCGGTTCAACCAGCTCACTCCATCACTGGCCATTGGGGGTGAACGTCTGGCCCCCGTGGATTGGGTACGCAATTTGGGCGTCCTTCTGGATACCCGGCTGTCCATGGATGACCATGTGACAGCCGTGGCCAGGGGGGCGTTCCACCAGGTTCGCCTGGTGCGCCAATTGCGTCCCCTATTGGACCGGAGCGCCCTCCGCACAGTCACTCATATGCTTGTGACGTCCCGGCTAGACTACTGTAACGCTCTCTACATGGGGCTCTCCTTGAGATGCACCCGAAGGCTGCAGCTGGTTCAGAATGCGGCCGCGCGGGCAGTCTCGGGAGTCTCTAGCTACTCCCACGTAACACCTCTCCTGCGCAGGCTACACTGGCTACCTGTGGCTTTTCGGGTGCGCTTCAAGGTGTTGACCATCATTTTTAAGGCGCTCCATGGCACAGGACCTAGTTATTTGCGGGATCGTATCCTGCCCCATACATCCCTCCGGCCGATTCGCTCACACAGAGAGTGACTCCTCCAGGTTCCGTCCACTAGGCTTTGCCAGCGGGCGACGCCTAGGGGACGGGCCTTCTCTGTGATGGGCCCGACCCTCTGGAATGACCTCCCCCCCGACATTAGAATGACTACGGATCTCCGCTCAGAAACTTAAAACCCACCTATTCCAGCTAGCCGGCTTGGCCTAATTTCCACCTATCCCACCTCAGTCCTATTTTTAAATTTTTAAGATTGGTTTTAAGGTCTGTTTTTTAATTCTTATAAATTGTACAGGGGTTGTTTAATTGGATTTTTACCTATGTGTTTGATTGTTCTTATGTTTTTCATTTTTTCCTGTACACCGCCCCGAGTCCCTCCGGGGAGAGGGGGCGGTCTAGAAATTTAATAAATTATTATTATTATCCTTGTGGAGGAGGCGAAGATTATACTGGTAGCTCCTCATTGGCCCTGGAGGTCTTGGTACGTGGATCTGGTCGATCTATCCATCCAGAAACTGTGGAGGATTCCTCAGAAGCAGATCTCCCTCAGCCAGGGGGTCATCAGTCATCCGGACACCCATTGGCTTCAACTAGCCATATGGCACTTGAGAGGGAGCTCCTGAGGAAACAAAATCTTTCTGACAAAGTCATCTAGGCCATTCAAGCCAGAAGACCATCCACAACATGCATATACGACGCGACCTGGGCCGTGTTCTCCACCTGGTGCAAGGGACGTGATATTGTAGACGTTTCAGCATCCATACCCCAACTTCTGGACTTCCTTCAAGAGGGGTTGGACAAAGGGTTGGTGCCCAACACTCTCAGTCGCCAGGTTGCAGCTTTGTCCACTATACTTGCTAGAGACACTGATCAGTCCCTGAGTCAACACCCTCATGTCAGGAATTTCCTGAAGGGCTCATTCAACATCCGTCGTCAGGCTATACACAGGTACCCTTCCTGGAATTTACCTTATGTTCTGCGAGCCCTGACGAACGCACCCTTCGAACCGATTCAAATTGCCAGTCTTCGGCATTTGACCTTTAAAACTGCCTTCTTAGTAACAGTTACTTCTGCTAGGAGGGTATCAGAGATTGCAGCGCTTTCTGTCAGGGAGGAACTGTGTATCACGACCGGGTCATCCTGTGACTCGATCCTTCCTTCATACCAAAAGTGAATACTCACGTTCATAGGGCCCAGGAGGTGATCCTCCCGAACTTTTGCCCCAGACCTAAGCATCCTAAGGAACGTTCCTGGTACAAGCTAGACGTTCGACGAGTGGTGCGCATATATATTAAAAGGACCAAGAACTTTAGATGTTCAGAGTCATTCTTTGTGTCATTTCAGCCTGGCTCATTGGGCCGTAAGGTCTCTTCCTCAACCATTGGACGTTGGCTGCGGGCCTGTATAGAAATGGTTTATGAACATCAAGGCAGGACCGTGCCAGGCCGAGTGACAGAACACTCTACAAGGAGTGCCGCCACTACAGCTGCCTGGGCGACCCAAGCTTCTATTATTGACATTTGCAGAGCTGCTACATGGGCGTCTCCCACAGCATTCATCAGAAATTACAAAATTGACACCTTTGCCTCAGCCAAAGCCTCCTTTGGAAGACGTGTTTTACAGCAAGTTGCCTCGGCTCCGGACAATCTGGACACGAATTCTTCCCTCCCTGGGACACAATAGCTTGGGTATGTCCCATGCTTGGACTCTCCAAGCAGTGCACAGGAGAATGACTGTTGGCTTACCTGAATGGTTGTTCTCTGGGCACTGCAGGAGAGTCCAAACCCGCCCAGGGTTTATTGCTGTGTCCAAGATTCTGCATCACGATCAAGATACCTGAAGGGCGTCCTATAGTGGATAAGATTTTGTTTTTAAACTGCCCTCAATGAGGCAAAGGAGGCGTGGTCAAAGAAAAATCTACTCAGTCCTAGGGCAGATAGACTGTATTTAACCCCATGCTTGGACTCTCCCGCAGCGCCCAGAGAACAACCGTTCAGGTAAGCCAACGGTCATTTTGCCATAGTTGTTATGCTAATCATGTGATTATTAATCTGGTTTCCCCTACCAACATTGCTTCTGGGAAGCTGTCTAGGAAGGTCACAGATGATCATCACATGATCCTGGGATGCTGCAACTGTTATAAATAGATGCCAGTTGCCAAGCACCAAATCTTGATTACATGACCATGGAGTTGCTGTGACACTTGTAATCATAAAGACTGGTTGTAGGTCATTTTTTCAACGCCATTATAAATTGAAATGGTTACTAAATGAATGGTTATAAGTTGAAGATTACCTGTAAGTAGGGAAAGAAAAACGGATCCTTGGGACAGAAGGTAATCTTTTAATTGCATATTCTGCAATTAAAGTAAGTAAGACAATAATTATGTAAAATGTATTTCTGACTGTATTATTTATGCCTTAAGTAAAGTAGTTGAAGAGTGTGGCTGATTTCATTTTTAAATAAAAGCTGTAGCTGGCTGATATTTGGCTTACAGCCTCTGAATCTAAGCGTTATTGTTTAGTGTGCTTATCTGCTTTTAGTCAGTTTTTGCAAACAGGTTCAGTGTTCAAAGTGAATAATAAATACATCAAATGTTTATATTTTCTAGCATTACGATGCCATAATGAGATACATCAGCCAGCCACCTCTCTTGCTTGATGTGCACATACACAAGCCAATGCTCAATGCTCGCACATGGATGGACTCGCTACTAGCATTTTTTCCTGGTTTGCAAGTAAGTTGCACGTGCAAAACATTTGCATCCAATGATATTAAAGGTACTCAATTCCAAAGCAATTCTAGGTGGCTTCACAAGGTAGAAGGGCAACAATATACAAAAAACAACCAATATTCAGGAGACAACATAATCTCTAACCACATCCCCTCAATTAATTTTAGGCCGCAAACAATATAATTAATTTTCACAGGATTCTTTATCTACGCAGAGGGTCATCTTTCTTCCTAAATTATAAATGTGTTAGTCATTAAGAATGTGTGTTAAATTATTAGATATTCCACATGTACTTGTTAACATTGTATTTCTTAAGCAATTTCAACTAATGTACTTCAGCATCATTTAATAATCTGAATTTATCATAAAGAATAATTTTATAGACAGGCTATTTTATATTCTGTTAAAAGATTGCCACAAAGGACAAGCAAATTCGAAATGTCCCATTTTCACTTTTTCAAACCTGAAATACTTCCAAAATGTTCAAAACAGCCTAAATCAAATTAAAAAAAAAACTGTGGCAAACCCAGAACAATATTTCAAACTTGCTACAGACTATTCTAAATTTAAAATAGTTCACATTTGATACTCTCCATGTATCACTAACCACTACATTCTCAAAGCAAATGTATGTTTTTAGTTAGAGGACATAAATAGTGGTGTTATCAAGTCCATTGCTTTTAATGAACAACTTACCATTTTAAAATGTAAAATTGTTTTCATTATATTATTGTTAACTTGCAGTCTTACTGTAATGCCCTGTGCTATGGATTGGAAAATAATATACTCTTTTATTTAAATATAATGGGATGTACCTTTTTCCCTTGAATTCTAGGTACTGAAAGGTGATATTCGACCTGCTATAGAAACTCATGAAATGCTATATCAGGTCATAAAAAAGCATAATTTCCTTCCTGAGGTAAGGCAATGATCATGTCTTAAAAATTCAATATTCAGGGAGTGTAAATATCGAGTATAAATTTCAGGTATTTGGAGAAAATAATATTTCAGACATGGAGAATTTAGCCTAATAGTGAGTCCATGAGTGTTAGGCATATTTAACTGTATCCACCTAGTTTGTTTAGTCAATTTTTACTTTTTTTAAAAAAAAAATATTATTTTTAAACATAAATGAGACAAACAGTACATATACATCTGAATCCAAAAAAAAGAAAGAAAAAGGTAAAAACATATTACAGTGTACTCCCATCCCCTGGAGACCTTCCCCACCACCACCACTTATATTTCTTCATCTATAACAACTAAAAGATATACAATATATTCCAATTGTGCCCTTATCTTCTCCAAAACAACATATATTCTTGAGTAGGTTCAGTCCTTTTGCCTTCCACCAACACTGATTTTATAAAATCTCCCCATATTTCATGATAATTATTTGCTTTAATCATCCTTTTTTTAAATTTAATTTCTGTTGTTAATTTATCATTTGTTGCCATACTCCAGATTTCATTATACCACTCATTTCTTTGAATATCCCAATTTTGTCCCCAATATTTAGCCATCACTAATCTAGCTGCCATTATCAAATTTAAAATCAATTCTTTTTTGTTTCATTTATATCCCATTTTCCCCCCAGCAACAGTAATGCAATCCTCGGTGACATATCCAAATTTACATTCAACAGTGCTCTAATTTCTCTAAACGCCATGTCCCATATTTTTCTGCACTACCACAATCCCACCACATATGTTTATATGTTCCAACCTCTTTCTTGCACCTCCAACAAATATTTGTATATTTACCATCTATTTGATTTAATTTATGTGGTGTTAGGTACCACCTCCATATCACTTTATATCCACTTTCCTTAACTCTAATTGACATATTCTTATATACTCTTCTATTCCAAATATTTTTCCAATCATTATCATTTATTTCTTCCAAATCTGATTCCCAGATTAATTTTAAACCTTATGCCTGCTCTTCTAATTCAGTTAATATTCTATATATTTTCCCAATTCTTCCTTTCCATATGTATTCTTCAATTTTTACTTTTTGAGATTTTGTATTAGCAACCCTGTCACTTTTCAAACGGTCAATTATATACTGACTCTCCTAAAAAAAAAAAGAAGCTTCTAATTTTGACTAAAAATAAACCCTTAAAACATGCATGGATGTATGTGAATAAATTATATTTATATATATAATATTTAATATGGTATTTGGTTATTTTGGTTGCTTTGTCTATTTCTATAAGATTTTTACCATTGATTGTCTTATTTTGAAGTTGATAATAGAATATTTGGATGGCTTACCATAGATATATTTAAAAAACCTTCAAGCAATGAATTATCATGAATGATAAAAGTAAACTTATTCAATGATTAAAATCATTGCTTTTCTTAATGTTTGCGGATTATTGTGTATTTATTACATTTAAATTGGAAGAGATTTTTGAATGAAAATGTGAACTTGTTATTCTGTCCATTAGTAAATTGTCCATTCTGAATTTTGCTGTACATGTTGCAAATGTCTTTGGAGCCTCTTTTAATGTGTTGTGCCAAAAATGTCTGTGCATTCTGTTTCATTCATTTGAGAGTTGGTCCGGTAGAAGCAGACTTAAGGCGTCATCATTGTAACATCTGTATTACTTGATGGCATCTGTTTGATATTTAGATATTTAGTGATTAGAGGTTTAAAAGATAAGCTAAGTTTCAGAAGATTTCTTTTTCTTTACAGGACAATATATAAATTTTGGGACATTTTTAATTTTTAATTAATTTTTTGCAGGAATCCCAGTATGCTAGAAGTTATTCCTTCAAAGAAGAATAATTCAGTATTTTTACCTTTCCACTTGTCTTGTTCAGGCATTTACAACAGACTTCCGGGTTCATTGGGCTCAGCATCCTTTACGGCCAGAATTTGCAGAAAGCACATACTTCTTGTATAAAGTAAGTAAGGTTCTTCAAATTCAAGATGTGCTACATTCTAGAAAATAGCAGGAATCACATTAAAAATGAAGTGAAATATATGGAGTATCTTCTCTTTGCAGAACTCATTTTGCCTCTTCTTATCTAGGAAAGCTAGATATGCTTGATTGTTCAAGTCTGACTGATGAAAAATATTTCTGTGAAATTGGTTATGCTGAGAGATGGCAGTAGCTAGATGGTTGGGGGAAAAACAGCTTATTTGGTTATTAGGAGGTGTGCTAGTTAAGTGTAATTGCTACATTGGAAAACAAAACCTTCCCTAATTTTAGCAGATGCTAGGACAGCAGGAGGGGTGGTTATCTTTATTTCAGCATAACTTAAGCACTGGGGTGACTGTTTTGATGGAAGTCCTGGATTTCTGGAATCTTTAATTTTAGCCTATAGGTGGCAGATTATGATTTGAGTCTGAGAAAGTCGAGACATTTGTAATCAACCTGCTATTAAAATAAAATTTAAATTGATTTGATTTGATTTAACTGAATGCAGAAAATAATTCTGGAGTGTACTTTGTTTTTATTGGAAGACTATATTTTAAAGCATATTGGAATTATGATAATTAGCATGCAGTTCTGTTGAGATTTTGTGATACTTCCACAACAAAAATACTTGAGAATTTTCTTTAAAGATACAGAAGCAGCCTCTAACTATGGTTATTAACAGGCTAAAATTCCTAGTATGTTTTAGACATTATGACTTCAGATCAAAATCTTAAAATGCATCAGAGATCAAATATCAGAGTAATACAGTCAGGGTTTAAATAAATGTAATATATTAATCCAAATTATTTCCCTGAAAATAGGCTACCGGTGACCCCTATTATCTAGAAGTAGGGAAAACTCTCATTGAAAACTTAAATAAATATGCACGAGTACCTTGTGGATTTGCTGCTATGAAGGATGTTCGCACTGGAAGCCATGAGGACAGGTAACTGAATTTTTCAAAAGTCTGTACAATTCAATTTAAAAATGTTGATGCTCATTTGCCTGTCAAAGAACATTTGATACTAGTAGGATTTTTTTTCTTTTTAATGTTACTATTTTGTTATTTAAGCTTTTGTAAAATAACATTCAATTAATATCTTGGGAAAATTTTTGCATAGAGGAACCTCCAAGGCAGCTAATTAAAATTTTAAAATAAACATAATTAAGACTTTATAATAGTAACTGGAAAAATAACTCCATAGCTAGGGTCCATAACACCCAGAGAGGAAATGCATGTGCAATTCTGTAAACATTTTGCAGGCTCGACAGTTTTTTGCACTATATACTTTGTTTAACTATTGCATTGCTCAATTAAATATAACCGTATGTACAATTTTGAAATTGTGGCTAACACAATCTAGATGCTAAAGCTGTGATTAGTAATTGTTCTTTAGCTACTTTATTAAAGAAAGATTTGTTAGAAGTATAGGAAAATGAAAGCATCAAAAAAGAAGTAATATATACGCAAATGCATGTTCTCTTTCTTCTTTTTGTAGGATGGATTCTTTCTTCCTAGCTGAAATGTTCAAATATTTATACCTGCTGTTTGCTGATAAAGAAGACCTACCCTTTGATATTGAAGACTACATTTTTACTACAGAGGCTCATTTGCTACCTCTTTGGCTATCTACTGCAAACCAAACAACCCTGATAAAAAATATTGTGAGTTCTGCATTGCAAATCTTTCAATCTAATTAAATTAATCACTTTTTCTTAAGTATTCATTCTGTTCGTATTCTCTGTGTGCAGAGAGTACGCAGAATATGATTATGAAAATTGGACATAAAATCTTGATCGGTTGGAAGAAGAGTCTGCCTCTGTCCACATATCATTTTTATGCACTCGATTGGTCTATTTCGTAAAATAATATGATGATTTATAGGCATTAAAATGTAGCTCTAAACCTAGCGGGGTGTGTATGTCCTTTTTTTCCTACAGACTACAGAATACATGGAGCTGGATGATAGTAATTTTGATTGGACTTGTCCTAACACCCAAATTCTGTTTCCCAATGACCCAATGTATGCTCAGAGTATAAGGGAGCCCCTGAAAAACGTGGTGGATAAGAGCTGCCCGAGGAGTATTTCAAGAATGTAAGAGTTGTTTCTATTTTCTTTTTTTTCTTTTTCTTTTTTATTGAAAATTTTTTATACAAACACATTTTCCCCCCTTTTTACCCCCCCACCATATAATGTAAATCCCATACAAATACTATACCCCCTCCCCTCCCCCCAACTTAAAAAAAAATTCTCATTCAAATATTGTACCAAATACTGTACCCCCCTCCCCTCCCCCCGTCTTAAGGTAAATTACTCATTCAGATATTGTACCCCCTCACCTCCCAACAGTCATAATATAAGTTTCTCTTAGAGTAGCAATAGCCCATTAATCCCATCTTCTAAGTTAATTGAACATATATAAATCATGATATAAATTTCTCTTAAGAGTTGTTTCTATTTTCCATTGGAGTTTTAAAGGAAGATAAACAGAAAAATGATTATGTTAATCCACATGTTGGTTTTGCTAAATTAAGTCCTGCTATTAATATTTTATTAATAAAAATGTTGCTAGGCTAACAAATTGTATAAACGCAATTATGTAAATATAATTATCTTGTGGAGGTTGCTTCCTTAAGATCTAATTTTCACAAGCAGAATTTTTATTGAAATGTTTTGCCAAATCCTTATAATCTTTTTCAGTACATAACCTTGAAATATATGCACAAATTAACTATTCAACAGAGTGAGAAGTGGAAAGAAACCAGAAAATAAAAAGGGCAAAAAAGAAATAATAGTGGAACAACTTACAATAGTTGTGCATGCTGCTTCTCCCTCCCTTCCTGCCTGCTGATGCTGCTGTTATTTAGGGAATGAGACAAAAAATGACTTTGGACATCTCCTGTGCAGTTGGGCTTTTGACAATTTACTGGCCATTTGCCGTGTGATTAGCAAGTGTGCTCAGGTCTTCCTTGGCATGTCTTTTCCAATGTATTTGCAGTGGCATAAGGATAGGATTATAGGGAGTGAAGTCCATGCATATGGACATTAGCAGGCATGTCACACCCTCTGCAGGCTTGGAAAAAGTTTCCCTTCCATTCTTTTGGGGAAGGAGCCAGCCCCAGAACAAGGAATGGTAGGACAAAACAGACTGAAAAAAAACCTTGTTTATATAATAGCATCAAAGTAAGTAATGAGATTTTAAAGCTGTCTGGAAGACGCTGACAATTTCTCAAGTGCTTTTTTAACCTTTCAGCTTCCGCGAAGCTGTGGTGTTTTTTCGGGGGGGGTGGGTGTTGCGTGCTTTTAAGTTAAGATTGACACAATCTTATAAACATTTTTGGTAGTTATTTTTTTGCCTTCTTTCTAAGCTAGAGGCATGACTAAGCCAAAATCACCCACTCAGGAAACTTTTAAGTACTTTACTACTCATACTCATTAACAGAAATCCATAACACTCTCAAGGCATGCATGTCTGCTTTATATTGGGACCCAATCCATTCGTATCTTAAAACGTTGATAATGCTGCTTTGCTTGCCTTTTTTTCAGGGAAGAGGGCTTAGGCAGTGGACCAAAGCCTCCGCTGAGAGCCAGGGATTTCATGGCTAGTAATCCTGAACATTTAGAGATACTGAAAAAGATGGGAGTCAGCTTGATTCATCTCAAAGATGGACGAGTACAATTGGTGCAGCATGCTATCCAAGTAAGGTCTCACTTTGTCTTAACCTTCTTTTCATTTATGTACAATAAAATACTTTTTTGAAATGCTTGCTCTAACCTCTCTGAACTATTTGGACAATACATATTTCTTCATGCTATTTATCCTAGAGATAATAGGTATAATTACTTATTCATGCTTGGCTATCATGGTGCTGATAGTTTCATGAGAGACAGGTTAAAATCATAGGAAAATTATAGATATGTATCTATAAAAGTCCAGGACCTGAATCATCTTTATCAGGGGTGTCCAAACTTGGGAACTTTAAGACTTGTGGACTTCAACTCCCAGAATTCCCCAACCAGCTGGCTAGGGAATTCTGGGAGTTGAAGTCCACAAGTCTTAAAGTTCCCAAGTTTGGACACCCCTGATCTTTATGGTGGCACCAATGACTTTGGAATTCCTTCTTAAAGGATAATTGTTCTAAAACTCTTTGAACCAACAATTAGACCGATTCAGTTATAAAGATCTCTCTCCAAATATCTCTTCGTTATTTTGGATTTAGTAGAAGGCTTTGGAAAATGCTAATTAAAATATTGACTTTTTTACTTTTGTTAGGCAGCAAGTTCATTAGATGCTGAAGATGGCTTAAGGTTCATGCAAGAAATGATTGAGTTATCCAGCCAACAACAAAAAGAGCAGCAGCTACCTCCACGTGCAGTTCAAATTATTTCCCATCCATACTTTGGCCGGGTAGTTTTGACAGCAGGGCCTGCACAGTTTGGAATGGATCTGTCTAAGCACCAATCTGGGGTATGTGTTGTCTTTGAAATTTTACTTAACCTACATCTTATATTTTGTGGTATGTGTAAATGCAGAATGTGAAGTTATTGACATGTATTCAGAATATCTTAAAGTTTGCTATGAAATGTTTTATTTAGGAAAGAGGCTTATTAACTTGCATAAAAAGAGCCTAAATGATATTCCATTTTTAGTAGCTAGCAAATAATCAGTTAATGAAAAAAGGACCTCTTATTTATTTATTTGATTTGGAGATCACCCGACTTCAAAAAGGCTCTGAGAAGCTTACAATTCACACAAAAAAACCTAAAGAATAAAAAAGTATCTCCAGAAAAGTTGAATGACCAAATTGGCCTGAAACCAGTTAAAAAACTAACAAAAGACTTGGTATCTAATCAAACCTCATCTGGATTTTTGACAATTTAGAAACAGCTTTAAGGTGAGACTCATGAAACTACAGAGAGATGCTGTTCCAGGGGCAAGTACCATGATAGAGGAGGCACACTAGGCAGGCATCAATATATCACATTCTTTCATTGATGACCATTCTGCTTAATCTTGCCAGGCAGGCGGAAACTATTGAAGATAGACAGTCTCTTGGATAACTGGGCCCCATTAATTGCATTGGCATCCATCAGTCTCAAAAGATTATGGTATCGTGCTCTGGAAAGAGGTAAAGCTAGAATGTCCTCTCCAAAGCACGAGGCCTGGGTAGATTAATATGGAGGATAGACTGTTACCCAAGCAGCAGATTTCCCCCTCTCCATGTCACTGAAATAGTCCAATGGAACGTCTGAGTCGATACGATTGGTTCCAGCTGCATCACAGGAGTTACCAGAACATGGTTGTACACAGTCACGAACTGCTTCCAGGACTCTGGCTCCGGATTTTGCCTCGAGGTTGACTCCTGAAGCCTTTTCCGGTAGTGGATATAGCTACAAGGCAGTGGAGGTTTGTAATCAGGGTTTCCCTTCTCCTAGAAGATGGTTCTGCTGCTTTATCTGCTGTTGGGGCATAGAGCCCTCTTCACCTTCAAAACCGTTGATCGTCTTCTCCTGTAACCCTGGAAAGGGGCCCTTACGAGGTGCTACCAGCCGGGCCAGCTGGACCAAGGTTTTTTAAGGAGGTGTTACTCCTCAATCATTCATCCTTTGTCCTGGCTTGTGACAGGCAGAGCCTGGCTTCCCAAACGTTGGGCCCAGGATGGCGGGTTTGCCCCATTAATATTGTATGTCATAATCAACACCCTGAATTGTAATTGGAAGCAAAGTGCAACCAGTACAGCTCATGAAGCAGAGATGACACATGCTTGTAGTATAAATAAATAAATAAATATTTATTTCTTAGCCGCACCCTCTCCCGAAGGACTCGGGGCGGCGTACAATGAAACATATGAAATAAATATGTGGACAAAACAAACATATAACAGAGACATATACCGAGACATACACAAGGAGGAGGTCGGCTGATGAATAAAAAACAATTAGAATACAGTGATTAAAAAACCCCTAAATAATTAAATATAATTAAAATACCCAATTAAAAACCCGTCAGGAGCGATATGGTTAGATCAAAGTTGAGCCAGGCCAGCTACTTGGAATAGGTGGGTCTTAAGCTTAATACGAAAGGAGCGGAGGTCAGAGGTATTCCTAATATCCAGAGGGAGGTCATTCCACAGGGCTGGGCCCGCCACAGAGAAGGCTCTACTCCTAGGCGCCGCCCCCCGACACTGTCTAGTGGACGGCACCTGGAGGAGGCCCTCTCTGTGCGAGCGGATTGGTCGCAGGGATGTATGGGGTATGACATCCCCACCCCCCAAATTAGTGAGATAATGGAATCCCCTCCCTAAGATTCTTCTTTTCATATTATACAAGTATTAAACAAGATGATTTGAATTAGTATAACCAAAATATGGCACATCTATAAGGAATCCAAAAGTTTGGAAAATAGTATCATAAAAAAAGGTTTGTCCAAGCTACTTGAAATCCTTGCCTCTGTTAAATGCAAGAACACCTTTTTTTTGTTATTGTTCTCCCTCTTCTCTGCTGGCAATTTCTTAGAGATACTCTTTGGAATCTCATTTGCTGTTAGAAGTTTGCAAAATATTTCTAGCTTGCAATGGGGTATTGAAATTCCTTTGTTTTCAGTTTAGAACACCTCCTGTGAAGCCAGAACAACACACTTTAAGCTTGAAACAATTCCCACAGTTATGTTGTTGATCAAGCGCATTTGGTTGATATGCAATATAATAAATGCTCCAAATATTTACTATTTGCCTTTTTGAATTAATTTGATTATAACTTAATTAATTTGATTATAACCTTTGAATCGTAGCGTGATTTTATAGTATCGAATTCGAGGAATAGAATAGCTTACCAGTCCCAGTTGAATAATTGCTTGGCAACAATTCTGTCTTATGTTTGGCTTTGCAACTCCAGAGATCAGATTGGACTAAGAAAACCCTCATTGTAGCGCTGATGCACATAGAAAATTCAATCTGATTTACAATATAAATATTTTAAAAATGTTTTCAACTTCAACAAGTGGTTCAGTGATAATAATAATAATAATAAAATTTTATTTGTTAGCCGCACCCTCTCCCGAAGGACTCGGGGCGGCGTACAATAAAAACATATAAAATACAAATATGGACAATACATACACAAAATAGACATATACGTGGAGGAGGTAGACAGACAGATGGAAACAATTAAAATCACAGTTTAAAATCCCCTAAATAAAATCACAAAATTAAAATACCCGATCAACTATAGCAAGATATACAACTTGAATATGCATACAATTTAAAACTTAGCATGCAACTTTTTGGGTTGGAATAGTTTAACTGTGGGCTTGTCTTACATGCTTTCCTATTAAGACTTGCGTTAATGAAAATTATGGGTTAATTTTGGTGTCATCTGATTCAAACCTTTGCATTCTAAATTACCAGATGCTACAAAAGACTTCGGACCAAATTTGATCAATATGGTCCTTACCTTTTGGCTGTGTACATATTTTTATATAAAGATGTACATTGCATTTATGTTGCACTTTCTCAGTTATGTGTTGTTAGCTAATATGTAAAATACGTTGGAAGCTTATTTCAATGCAAGAGTGTTCTTTTCCAGAAGAATATCATGTTCAACTGTATTTAGCAGAGATGGTCACCTTGCTGTTAAGCTACAAATCTCAATATCTTCCACCACTGCCCATATTGGCTGAAAATCCAACATATGGGGGCTACAGTCTATTCATATTTTATACAAAACACAATGGAGATATTCAGCAAATGATTATAATCGTGCCTTCCATTTCTTAGAAGACATCTTATGCTGAATATGATTATCTCAGTTCCATAATGAACTAGACAAGTGTTAATCTATCATGAGAAGCAGATTTTTTTTATTTAAAATTCATGTAGGAACTAAAAGAAATTTAAAAATGTACCATTTTGGACCAGCCCTGCAAGGTTATGCAATCCCATATCAGATGCTCAATTTAATATATTAAAAATATTTAATACCCCCTTTTGTCATATGATAAATTAATAAAGCAGCTTCAAAATGTTCCTAAGGTTGATATCATTATTCTTATTTAGCCTAAGAATCTTATTGTTATTTAGCATAACAAATATAAATGAAGAAAAACATTTTGTATTAAATGTCTGAGTTTTAAAATTACTGACTGTGTTCCAGTGCCGTTTAAGTGAATTAATTTCAGTGGATTTATACATATTGAATTTTGTATTAGACTTGATAGATTTATTTGCTAGGAAGCTATTCTTATGTTTTGCTGGTGGAATGCAAATGTTCTACAGACTTGAATATTGTATACTAAAGCTTTTAATCTCTTCCACAGACAAGAGGATTTGTTGCAGTCAGTAAACCATATAATGGATGCTCTGAGATTACCAATCCGGAAGCACTGAAGGAAAAAATTGCTCTGATGCAAAGAGGGCAGTGCATGTTTGCTGAAAAGGCCCGGAACATCCAAAAAGCTGGGGCTATAGGCGGCATCGTTATTGGTAAATTATTCAAAATTATGCAAATGTACTATAATTCAGTGTAGATTTTCTGAATTGTCACAGGCAGGTATGAAACTTGCAATCTAGGATATTATCTGAATGGGTTATATAATGACCCATGTATAACAGCAAAACAAATAGAATTCCTTGAACAGCTTCAGCACTTGCTGTCTTAAGACTTCAGTGTCTTAAGCTTGTACAGGTAGTCTTCGACTTATGACCACGATGGAGTCCAGAATTTCTGCTGTTAAGTGAGATATTTGTTAAGTGAATTTTGCCCCCATTTTAGACTTTTCTCGCCACAGTTGTTAAGTAAATAATTGCAGTTGTTAAATTAGTAATACATCTGTTAAGTGACTGGCTTCCCCATTGATTTTGCTTGTCAAGAGGTTGCAATAAGTGATCACGTGACCTTGAGACACAGCAAGGGTCATAACTATGAACCACTTGCTAAGCATCTGAATTTTGATCACATGATCATGGGGGGATACTGCAAAGTTTGTAACTCTGAAAAATGGTCAGAAGTCACTTTTTTCAGTGCTGTTATAACTTTGATTGGTCCTTAAATGAACTGTTGTAAGTCGAGGACTGCCTGTATTGATATCTGAACTGTACGCCAAGCGGACTAGAGAAATAGATTGGCCAGCCACAAATTTATTTTGCTCACTATCTGTTGACAAAGCCAAAGGACAAGTGGCAATAAGTAGATGTAAGAAAGACAGTCCAAACAGTTGCCTAGTAGGTTCTTTCTGGTGACTTGTGCTAGCTTAGTGATCTTGGCTTTTCTTTTTTAGAGTGGGATATTTCAATACGTCATTGTATTCCCTTTCTAAGCATGTAGTATGATTTGGGTAGTGGGACAGAAGCTGTAGACTAGAGAAACAGAGATAAAACACCTACATTATTTTAGATCTTGTTGCTTAGAGATGCACGCAGATATACACATACAGTATGTGTGCTCAAAGTATATCAATAGAAGTTCTTTATCACGCTCACTGTAATTTTTAATTGTGCATCCGGGATTTGGATTCTCTTCATGACAGCTTGCTGTATTAAGCAGTTGATATTACCCATTATATAAAATCAGCACCTATCCATAACATCTTGAAAGATATATTTAAAATGCCTTTAAAAACCTTATGAGTATTTTTATTTCATAGATTACACAAGATACGCTGTCCCTATTTCTGTTAAAGTAATTTTCCAAAAATTATTGCTGCCACAAAAAGAAATACATCACTTGGGTCAATCTGCACATATAAAATGCTCAATAAAAATGTGGGTGTGGTAGAAATGATGGAAATTTTCATTGAAAATTTTAATGGAAAAAATTATGTTTGCTGTATCTAGATGATAATGAAGGAAGTAGCAGTGATACAGCTCCCCTTTTTCAAATGGCGGGTGATGGCAAGAATACAGATGATATCACTATCCCCATGCTGTTTCTCTTCAACAAGGAAGGAAATATTATTCTTGATGCCATTCAGTCGTATGAAGGTGTAGAAGTGCTGCTTTCCGATAAAGCAAAAGACAGAGGTAAGGACAAAATTGCTGCTTTCTGATAAAGAAAGGGAGGTAAGAGTACATCTTTGTTAAGATTAAAAGCAGTCCCAATGAGCCATACAGTAGTACTTAACTTAATGATCAGTGGCTGTTCACATTTACAGTTATGTGAATGAGTGGTAGTTACAACTGGGCCTCGGAGTTCCCGCTATTGGTCATGTGATTTTCCTGGTGGCTTTTCACAAGCAAAGTCAATGGGAAAACTGGCAGAAAGTCAGAGTTGTAGTAACGGGAGATCCTTACTTAACAACCTGTGCAGTCCTCAATGTTGCCATTGTTAATCAGCATAGTCACATGACACGATTTATGTCTACATCGCTTAGCAATGGCAATTCCAGTCCCCATCATTAATTGAGGACTACCTGTAGTCTGTAGTTACAATTGTGGAGAATATAGAAAGAGAAAATGAGAAGGAAAATGTAATCAGATTGAAAGTTAAGCTATTAAAGTTAATAAATGAGAATCTATTCCAGAATTTTCTGAAATAGCATTATTTATTAAATACTCCGACTGAATTTCTTTAAATGAATCCTTACTTTGCACAACAAAATAAATGTATTTTTTAAACAAAACATTTTAGAAAAAAAAATGTGTGAGGCGCAGTGCCTTACCATTGTATTATTCATATTTATTATTATTATTCATATTTATAGACCGCCCCCTCTCCCGAAAGGGACTCGTAGTAGTTTATTAAGGAAATGTTGTAGGTTTACCTTTGCAACTCCAGGGATATTAAATCAGTAATTCCTAAGCTGTATATGTAAGGATAAAATGAACTGTCTTCTGATTTTATGGTCCTCCATGATAATACTTGAAATACAGCAATCAACTTTTCTGCTTGCCAGTTCAAGCCCATAATACAGATTTAGAGAAGAAAAATGTATTGCTGTGTCTTGATATGAATGTGAACCTTGTAAAGTTTATCAGTGAATGTTCATTCCATAATCTTGAAAATAGCACTTTTAAAACAATGTTAAATAGTAAAGATTAATTCATGTAGTGTGCCACTGTCCTACACAGCAAAATAAATCTATACATTTTTAAGCATACTAGAAAGATCAGATGATCATAACTTGTAATGCAAACAAGCTCTGTTGCTGCAAATGTACCTTTGCTGATATCATGTAACAGACTAAAATTTTCAGTGCTTTAGGACCAAACAGTTTGTCTTGTAGCAAATTCTCATCAAAACTCCTGTGGATTTTGAAGTCTGAATTAACCAACTGCAAGTTCGTGAAGACTGTTTTTCTTTTTCAACCTAAACGTTTTGTTATTTTTTTAAAGAACATTTTATGCAAAGTATTGCAATGCCGAACTTTTAGGTTAGTGTGGAAGTATCCAGAAACAGCATAATTTCATTGTTTTTTTTCCCCTGTCTGGAGATTTGGGTTGAATTATTTTTAATTATTAAATAAATACAAGTTTAACCCAACCATTTTTATTGAAAGACTTTGGTCTACCTTTGGTTTTTAGAGAAAATTCTGAACTATGTATAATAGAAAATGGGGTTTTGGAGATTATAGCAAATTTATAGGTCAAACTCCAAATTTCACCTTATGTTTTGTTTGTATAAACTACCAAGAGTTGTCTCTATTAGGCATTCATCCTGTTTCCTGGAAATGACTGCTATTTCAAATCGTAATTTCTGTCAGACCAAGTATCTAAAAAGAATAAACAATGGCAGCTGGACCAAATGTCTCAGTTTAACAAACTTTGGTCCAGTTGCCATGGTTTAATCTCATCCAAGTTACTTTTACCGTCAAAAAGCCCTTTTTGCCTGAAAAAAATTATTTACAATCAGAGAGAAGTCATAAAAGCAAAGTATAGCAAATATAGTGAATATAGGAAAAATAATAATGTGGAAAAAAGCACCACTTTCTAAAACCATAATTCTCAATATAAATTTTGCAACATTTAAGGTTCTGAGTATTGATCACATAGAAGAGTGGTTATCACAATATCACAAGAGCAATGAACATTTCTGACAATTGGGGCTATGCGTTTTGATTATGTGGGTATATAACAGGCATTTAATCAGAAGTAACAATAAAACAGACTCGGAAGAAACTTCACCCGAATTCCTATTTAAGCGAAGACAGTAGGAAGTGTCATAGTTAATTGTTAAGAATAAAATAAATTCTGACAAACTAAATTCAGTTACTTTGAATTCTCTCTGTGTGTGTAAATGTTAAGTATGATCCTAACTTTCCCTGTATTCTATGGGGAATATGTTTGCTATCAGATTGTCACCTCCATTTCAGGATTAGAGTATAAGAAGTGTGTGACAGTATTTTGAAGTGGTTTTTCTTGCTCCACAGCCAGTTCAAGTCAGTGTTGGTGGAAGGGAGTAGTTGAGCCCTAGTCTGCTACTTGTGGAGTGCCTCGGTACTCTATAATCTCCACCCTCCTTGTATAAGTCTACATGAGGCCACTCGGAAAGGTCATTTGTGATTTGGAATGAGGTGTCATCAATATGCAGATGATATCCAGTGATACATCTCTGACCCTGGCTGACCAAGTGAAGCTGTTGAGCTTCTTTCCCATGTATGGAGTTTGTGAGGGCCTGGATACAGAAGAACAAGTTGCCCTCAATTCTGCCAAAATGGAATAGTTATGGCTTGGGGACCCATTCATTCGGAAGTTGGAGGGTTTCCATAATTTTGAATAGAGTGCACTATCCTATTCAGACTAAGTGCACAATCTGGGGATTCTCCTGAATTCATAGCTCCTACTCAACAGGTGGCAGCTTTGGCAAGTGAGGCCTTTGCCCAAAGCATTTTGTGTGCTAGTTGCACCTATTCCTGGACTGAGATGCTCTGCTCACGATCAATCACTCCTTAGACACCTTCCAAGTGGACTACTACAGGAGCTTCAGTTAGAGTGTATGGAGACCATCCAGAAGCTTCAGTTAGTCCAGAATGCAGCATGTGGGTAGTTATGAGTGCATCTCATTATGCTATGTAATACTGCTACTGTGCGAACTGGACTGGCTTTCATTGGCTTCTGGATATGATTCAAAGTGATGGTTGTCAGTTTAAAAACCCAGTATGGCTTAGACTTAGGTTACTTGAGGGACTACCAAAGAACATCTCCCCACCCCACATGTTCCCACAGGGAGGATACGCCCCAAGCCCTTTCTTTTAAATCTTGTCATGGGATGTCTGAAGCATGTCTTTTCTGTGGTTGCTCCTCTTTGGAACATTGTTATTCCTCATCCCACCCATATACAACTGGCCCAACTCTAGTTTTTAGGAAAGCCATTAAGAACTGGCTCCCTCACCTCCCCCTGTCATTAGAGGCCAGTTGAGCGGAGTCCCCTTTTGGTTTTTCCGTTATGGTTCATTGCCATTTCTATATTTTGTATTTTATATTTATATACTGTATTTTTTTATGTTACATGATGGAAGAGGATGTTGTTTGTTTTCATGCTTTTTGCTTCTCAGAATCACACTATTTGAGTTGGATGGCTTTATAAATCTCACAAATAAAGACATCCATATAAATAGTTGTTTGAATCCTGTTGAGATCTTATTTAGAGAGGTTTTTTTCTAAAGCAGCTGCTAAGTAAATAAATGAACTTAATTGAAAGTTGGTGGGTTTGTGGATTTATGCACATGTACTTTTTCTCTTCTCCTTGTGCTACCTTTGGAATGTCAGCAACTATATTTAAAGATAAAACGATTCCAAACTACATTATTGATAGCAGTAAGTATTAAAAAATATCTGTACATACTTTACCAAGAGAGAGCGAGAGATAAAAGATATTTTGAGATGTTTCCTTATACTACAACTAAGTAAAATGTAAATTAGTCAGCAAGACCTAGACCTTAATTAGTTTATGTCTAGAAGTTATTGGGATGCTGCTGACATGTTGATCCAACAAGAAATGTACAAAATCTAGTTGTAGAAATACGGCTACTATGTTGGGTGCTCTCATTAAGAAAGTTGAGGTATTTTCTACGGTATCCTCACTGCTTTGTCAAAAAATCACCACAGCTCGAAAATTTGATGAATATTTTAGATGCACATAAATTATGAGAGGCAGTGACTAGTTTATTAATTCCAACTTTAGGAATCTAGTGTAGTGATGAAAGATTTCTTTTCAAATAATGCTGGAGATTAGGATTCTAAGTACATCCTAATATTAGAATGCTTTGAAAATTTAGATTCAAAATAGATAAACATGGTTTTAGGCATATTCTGCTAGGCTGTTTATTTTAATGCTTATATGATAAAAACAGTTGCTTGGGATAAGGGGAAAAATTTGGTCCCATGGAAACCTAGGTTGATCAGTTTCTTGAGGAGAACATTATCCTTGTTTTAGCAATCAAGTAAGTAATTTATACCGATTTCTTTATAATACTTATCTAACAGATGTAAATCTGAAGAACCTCAAAGGTGTGTCAGTGGGAGTTTAACTTTGACACTATTAATCATAGTTAAGAAAAAGCCAATTGATATTGCTTGTGGTCATAGGGTTCTTCTAGCTGGAAGTAAACTAGAAATGTTTTAAAGAATTGTTTTTTCCCCCCTCTTTACTTCGAAGATTTGGAAATGGAAACCGTGGATCAGATGTCAGCTGATAATGATTCTCACAATCAGAAAACGGAAGAGATTTCAGCAGATTTGAACTTGGTCTCTCAAGAATCTGAAGGAGAAGTTGAGATGAGCTCATTTGCAGAGTCAGACAGCAATAGTTTTTCTCAGACAAACCAAGATTCTTGTACCCCTGAATTCCAGCAAACTAGCAGTAGCAGTCAAGCAGCAGAACAGGATAATCATCCTGAGGAACAGTCAAAGATTGAGACAGATTCCAGTCCCAGTAATAACTGGAGTAATAAAGACCAATCTATGGAATCAATATTAGCTGATTGGAATGAAGACATAGAAGCATTTGAAATGATGGAAAAAGATGAACTATAACTTCAAATACTTTGCCTGTGAACTTACCAAGGAGATAATGGCCCTGATATCTGAAATTCAAAAAGAATTGTTCAGTATTGCGACAAGTAGCCAGGTTTTTATTGGCAAAAGCCAGCATGTGTTATAATTTGAACTTTTTTTTTTTGTTTACCTTGTTTTTAAAAATGGGAATGTGCAATCGACCCATTTGCAGAGTTCCTTTGCATGGTGCCGTAATACAGAAGGTTCATTCAGGGAATGATATGAATTCTTCCTGTGTTCCAGATTGTTGTGGGTTAGTTTAGCATAATCTTTGGGAGGCAAAGAAATGACTGCAGTGGGATTAATGCACCAGTGAGCCTGAATGGCCAGCTGTAGCTTTACATCTTGGCCCATAAAGGCCACGAATGGCAGGTGTGACAATGCTGTTTTTGAGAGTAAATATTGTATCTCAAAGTCTTTTTGGAGACTTGGTGGAAAATAGTTTGTTGTGCCTTTATGATGAAGGCGAAGCAGTGGGTAGCTGTGATTGTTTTGTGCCACTTAATGTAGTAAGTGTGCTGTACCTCCTTATCACTTTTTCCATTTTATCACTTTGGAGAATGACCGATTCACTTGGATGTTATTCTTTGTTCTTAATTCAAGACAAGATAGTTTATAAACCAAAGGCAATGTGTTCTGTTAACAAAAAATGAAGAAGAAAAACTGGATAATTCTTAAAGTGGTTTATGGATAATGGGACAAAAGCTCTCTACACTCCCATCACTTTGGTTTTGAATGTTGTGCATTAAATGGCAAGTTCAAAATGAGCCAAACTTAGTATCCTTCCCAATCTCCGGAAAAGGTACGAAATCAACTTGTATTAGATTTAATTTATTTTATTCTGCATTTTTTATAATTAAGTGGGCCTTACATCAAAACCATCCTATTCTGTGTGTATCTTAAAATCTGTGTGTTTTCCTTCTATAAAAAGTGGTCAGTATCTCAACAAGAAATAATGCATCCTTAGCATAATAGAAAGCCAAGCAAAAACTAGTATCATGTATAATTGAGAGGTATGCAAAATATGTTGAATTTGAAATCTTTCGACTTCAAATTGGGTGGAACTGTGCTTATTGGCACAGATGCCTTCCTGATCAGGCAGGTAGGTATTTTGTGCGTTGCACTTCTGGAAAAGACCTGTTCAAACTTGGAACAGAGCAGTTTGAATTCAGCATGTTTTGAATTCAGAACATTTGCCATGTCACTAGTATAGATTTTTTTTTCAATTGTAGCAGAAATATTTCACAGCAATCATGTTTCACAGATGTCTTAAGTTTATATTTAGTTTCCTTAAAAAAACAGTGTAGCAAACAAAGCAAATAATACTGTCTAACATAGGTTCTTTGTTTTCATTTTTTTTTACTTTTAGGAAGCAAAAAGTCAAATTATTTGACACAGCCATATTGCACTGCGCCCTATACTTGGCCTTTTCGTGTATAGCTGTTTTGTTGCAAAAATTGACAAAGATCATACGATCAAATGCAATACGTAGTATGGGAAGGCTTATCATATTGCAAAGACGCTTACATTGCATCTCCCTGCAGGCTCCTTTATTACTGAAACCTGACTATCCAATATTGCATTGGATAGCAGATTTCTGGAGGAACCAATGGCTTCCCTCTAACACAGCATTTTATTTCCCCATAGAACTGAGTGATAAGAGTGGGTTTCTGTATCAGGAAAAGGTCAACTGCAAAGGCATGAGAGTTAAACTAGCTCTGTTATATTCCAATTGAATTGGGAACTGAAGATGGAATGAATTATTCTTTTGCTCTCGTATGTCGGAGTTATTTCTTGGTCACAAAAGATTGATACACACTAAACGATTAAAACCACATTGCAGTTATGTATGTACAGTAGGTGGGTAGGGCAGACTGCTGAAAGGTTCTTCTGCAAAAAATATTACAGTGTGTAAAGCAGCCTTTTAAATGTACAGATCAGAATGTTTTTAGGAATGTGATACCTAG
This sequence comes from Natrix helvetica, assembly GCF_964273705.1. Taxonomy (NCBI): domain Eukaryota; kingdom Metazoa; phylum Chordata; class Lepidosauria; order Squamata; family Natricidae; genus Natrix; species Natrix helvetica. The sequence continues at coordinate 69,382,183 of NC_138549.1, read as the reverse complement.
GTGAATTGGATGCAAATTGTCATGAGTTTTAGTGAATTAATAAAACAAGTGTCCTTTAACTTTTTAAAAAAATTTATTTGCATATAATGAACCCCAAATTGTGTTTAGATGTGAAATTTGGTTTTTACCCACTAAGATATTCCTTCAGAGAACGTCAGTACCGGTTTCTTTAATGTGCCCTTTGATAGTTTAGAGCCCTTTGGTAGAGAACGAGTTTTGAGCTGACAAAATACATTAAAAACACCTGGAATGTATTGCAGGTCCAGAATAGGAACACCTTTAGTAAAAGGCTTTTAAAATATTTCTTCTGATTTAGAAAAATTTACCAAGCTGCTATTTTCTTTAATCCTGTAGCAGGACTTGCTCATTTTATTTCTGATAAGATCATTTAGTCGTGTCTTCACAAAGCATTTTGGACAGATTCTTTTTGCACAACAACCACTAAATTTTTACCACCTCTTACATTAACTTTTAATTAATGCAGCTCTTTATTAAGAGTTTGCACACCTGCTGTTTCCAATGCCTAGGTCATACCATGAATGTTAGATTATGCCTGCCATTAAATATCTGCAAATGCTTTGAGTTTTCCTCATTGATTCAGGGATTATTGAGATATTTGCTTGCCATTATAAAGGAGCATCTGAAAGGTGGTAGTCTACCTCAGATATAGCTTGTCCTTTTTATATATCTAGTTCTTCATCACAGCCATAAGCCTGCTCAACAGTAAAAAGGTTTACATATTAATTATATTAACGGCTTTTTGGAGAGAAGTTACCTAATTTAAGATCTTCATATTAGCCCTTTTAGACTATTATTCTGGCACGTTTTATGAGACGCACGAAGGTCAGCCACTTGCATGCATCTAATCTAAAGGGAAGTCTTGCAGAAGTTGGCATAATACTAGTTCATCTCTCATTGGGCTCTTCCTTAACCTGCTTGTTTTGTCTCCCATCTTTTTTCCCATGTGGTTACTTAGTGCAGGTACAAAGAGATCCAAGGGATGATATTATACCCACCCGTCAGTACAATAAAGAGAGAACATTCTATGAATGCATACCATACATCCACATTTTTGTAAGACTTTTTACCAGCCCAATTTACAGCCATATATTTTCTTATGATGTAATTTATGAAAAAGTCTAAAGGGGTGCTTGTTAACACTACTGTTGGATTTTTCAGTCTGGCGATTTTAAGCGTATACAATATCCCTAAGGGCAAACGTGTACTGTGATGTAAAAGTCTGAGCTCAAAGTGTACATAATCTTTGTATATAAAATTGTCTACTTGATTATAATTGCTGATTGTAAAGATTTAATAAAACATGTAAATATATACCTGGTCAAAGTGCTGAAATGAATTGTTCATTGAGACTTAATGATTTAAACAAAGTTGATGCTCCTCAAAATAATCTCTGCTCTTCATAAGTACATGTATATTCCATTAAGTGCATACACATTAATCCAAATTACACATGCACATGCTTATTTTAAAAGACATATCTCTGAGAGGAGTGAAGAGCAATATGCTAAGACCAGATTGACAATACTTTGGAAGGATTCCTAGCAATCACGGAATGCACTAAGGTCTGTAGAAGCTTCCTACTGAAGGAATTAAGTCATATATTCTCCAGTGCAAGTATGTCCCCATCTATGCATAACTATGGGCTCCCTGTATTGAATCAACATAAGCATCAGGTATTCCAATTGGAATCTAGGATGAAATAAACACAATTAAGATTTTATTTTTGCAGGTGCTCAAGGCTTCCTTCAAAGCTAATTTTCTTAGAGGAACTATCAACATCTTGTGGCCCAGTCCAGCACTTCTCTGCTATAATTTCCTGTTTTGAATCCTTGTTTTACTTGAACTAATAAACCCTTCATTCTTTAAAGGTGCAGTAGATGTTTTGGGATCTAATTTCTCTCTTTGGAAGATGTAATCTGGTAACAAATTTAGGGTCGCCCAGATTGATTACCAAACACTGGACCTAAAGGTGTTCTTTATATCAGCAGAAAGAGAAAGCCATTTTCCTTTGGCCTGGTGTCAAGCATGCCTCCTTCAATATCTCCTTCTTTACGCAAGGCTATCATCTAGGCAGCTGCTTTGCCTCCCGAAGCCACAGCAACACTTCTCACTTTGGCAACTTCCGATGAGAAAACTTCCCCATACTCTTGCATGTAATCCCAAACTTGTAGTAAAAAAAAAAACCAGTTGTTTGGGATCTCCTCCGTAAATCACTCCAAGTGGAGGAATCTGAGGCATTTGGTGCCTTTGGGGGTTTCCCCCCCTCCTCTGGGGAGCTCATACTGTTGCTGCTGTGGCTGGGGGCTCTCCCTCTTGCTCAGCTCCGGCAGCTGTTCCCAGGGTCATTTCAGGACTAATCAGGTCTCCTGCTCCCCCCTCCGCCTGCTCGGCTAATACACTCTCCCTTTCAGTGACACTTACACGGATGCGCCGTCGTTCCCAAGCCTCCTGAAAAAGGTGTAAAGCATGGGTCATCATGAGATCCTCTCAGCTGCCTGCCAGTCATCCTCTGGTTTTCGGCTGGTTGTGACCCTTGCCATTGTCTTCTGCTGGTTGCAGGGGTTTGACATTTGGGTGCTCCCCCCATGGAAGCTTTTAGCTCCGGGATGGGTGCAAAATGAGATCTTGTTTCATGTCAAGCATGCCTCCTTCAATATCCAAGAAAGGAAAACCTCAACTCCATTTTAATAGAGATAAAGTACTTTTACTAGATATGAAGTGAAAACAGCAAAAGGAAAGCAAGATCTGAGCCAGAAAGGCGGGAACAAATACATATCAAACATTTACCTAGCACCCTCCCCCTAATTCCCCCATCCCAGTGTCCAATCTGCAACTCCCTAAGGTGGGGTGCATCTTCAAGCAGCCTCATCAAGTTGGTATGCGAAACGGTTGGCCTTGACCAAGTCCAAACATCAGACACCAGCATGCACAGAAGATGGTGAGAACAAGACTCTCCAGTACAATATAATTCTCTTCCCCATTATTATGCACCCCCACCCACCCCCGTTCCTATGGCAGCGGATAGCAAGCAAGCATAGCAAGCAAAACAGAGGCTGACACCTGGCTTTTAATATCCTGGTGGAATAGAACAATGAAAGTGATACCAATGAACAACTGAAGTCCTGCAGCAGCTCAAGCTACTTTAGTTGGATGAGGGAACTCCCGCAGCGAAGAGAGCCCCCAATGAAAGGCATCCAATCCATCAACCTACATAACACACTTGATATTTTCTCCTAAAAGTGCTATGAATCACTATCTTCATAAAAATTAGCAGGAGCCAATGAATTCTGGCAACAGGAAACATACAACAAACTTGGCTTCTTGCCCTCATTAAAAACAACAGTACTCTGATTTTTGTAATTTTATTGTCTAGTTCTGGTGTCATATCTATAGTCTGCTACCTTGGTAACAGTATATTTTGTTGGGTGGTTGGACCTGAATACCTTCTGATACCTCCTCTACTGTATATCCACTATGAATCTTTAAAATAATAATGATAATAATCTCTTTCCCAGGAAAAGCAACTACTAAGTCCTTCAGGAATTTGCAAATTTGAGGTAGAATGCATTTACACTAAACACTACCTTTTCAAAGAAAACTACCCCTTCTACAGGAAAAATATTTCTGTGAATAGGAGTCTAAATCTCCACCATCCATGGTCTAGACCAGAGGTTCCCAATCTTTTTTGGTTTGCGGCTCCCATAACACTTCGGATTTTTTCCGCGGCTCCCTTAATAGGTACATCCGATTTTTTTTTTAATTTTTGACTTTTTAAGGATTTGGAAATCTACTTTTTAGTTCGTTAAGGTTAGGTTAATTGAAAAATAAATTAAACACGAGCTTTAAATTCACAATTTATTGAACATCGTTTAATGATTTAAAATTATTAATGGGATGGATGGGCTTGTTGTTCGCTGCACAACTTCTCAAATCTTGGATCAGAAAAATAGCTTTTGAAAAGTAACTTAACCACCACACTAGCCCAGTGGTGGGCAACCTTTTTTTTCAACTGAGCCAAATCTCGCCAAAACCACGATTGAAATTTATTTGGAGAGCCGCTCTTGCTTAGCAACCAAAATTTTGGGCTCAATTGTGGTCATATGTTGTTTTTCTTTCTTTCTTTCATCTCTCTCTCCCACTTTCTTTCTTTTTTTCTTTTTCTTTCTCTCTCTCTCTCTGGCTCTTTGTCTCTCTCTCCCTCCCTCCCTCTCTGTCTCCCTCTGTCATTTTCTCTGGGTGTCTATCTGTCTCTCTCTCTCTCTGTATCTCTGTCTCTCTCTCCTCCTTCCCCCATCTCTGTCACTCTGTGTGTGTGTGTGTGTGTCTGTCTCTCCCTCTGTCTCTCTCCCCTCCCTTCCTCTCTCTCTGTCACTCTGTGTATGTGGGTGTGTCTGTCTCTCACTCATTCACTTAATCACTCACTCTGTGTGTGTCTCTCTCTCTGTCTGTCTATCTTTCTCTCCCTCCCTCCCCCTCTGTGTGTGTGTGTGTGTGTGTCTGTCTGTCAGTCTCTCTCTGATTCCCTCCCTCACTCCCTCTCTCTGTTCCTCTCTCTGTCTGTCTGTCTCACTCACACACACACACACATTCAGAACGCAGCCGCGCGGGCTGTGATGGGGAGTACGAGGTACTCCCACGTAACACCTCTCCTGCGCGAGCTGCACTGGCTGCCTGTGGTTTTTCGGGTGCGTTTCAAGGTGCTGATTACCATCTTTAAAGCGCTCCATGGCACGGGACCTAGTTACTTGCGGGATCGCATCCTCCCACATACATCCCTGCGGCCAATTCGCTCACACAGAGAGGGACTTCTCCTGGTGCCGTCCACTAGGCAATGCCAACGGGCGACACCAAGGAGTAGGGCCTTCTCTGTGATGGGCCCAACCCTCTGGAATGACCTCCCCCCCGACATTAGAACCACTACTGACCTCCGCTCCTTCCGGCAAAAATTGAAGACTCACCTGTTCTGATTAGCAGGCCTGGCATAATTACAACTGTCCCTCCTGGCAAATGTATTAACTGGTTATTTTAGGGGTATTGTTTTTAACTTATTGTGTGTGTTTTAGGGGTTCAAAATCCTATATTTATATATATTGCTTTGTACAGTTCTTTTAATTCCATTTTTAACCTCCTCCATTCTAACTGTACATATTCAATTTTATTGTATTTTGATATATTTGGCATGGACTGTACACCGCCCCGAGTCCCTTTTTGGGAGAGGGGGCGGTCTAGAAGCATGAATAATAAAATAAATAAATAAATAAAATAAAATAAACACACTGTGGTCACCACAGTGTGTGTGTGTGTGAGTGAGACAGACAGACAGAGAGAGGAACAGAGAGAGGGAGTGAGAGAGGGAATCAGAGAGAGACTGACAGAGACGAATCAGAGACGTACTTTTAGCTACCTGGCAGTGGCGTTTTGCCTTGGGGGGCTCCTCAGAACTTCCCAAGACTTCGGAGGGAAGTTTACAGCCCTCCCTCGGAATGCTTCGGAGGGAAGCTTCTGCAAAGGCGAGTGGCAACAAGTCTCCCAGGCTTTAATTTGCCGAGCTGTGCGCATGCGCCTGTTTTCCACGGCGTGGAGCAGCGGCGAGATTCTGCGGGGCCATCCGGGAAGATGAATGCGAGGGGACCCTGCCCCCCCCCCACTGATGCCCCCCGGAATCATCGCTCGCCGCCCAGAATCTCGCCACTGCTCCACACCGTGGAAAACAGGCGCGCGCATACAGCTCGGCAAATTTCAGCCTGGGAGACTTGTCATGCCCGGGCTTTTGCAGAAGCTTCCCTCCAAAGCCCGAGAGGGACGTCAGCATTAGACCCAGCGGGCGCAGGTATTAATTGAATATTTCGTGGCGCCCTTATGACGATAGCGCGGCTCCCCAGGGAGCCGCGGCGCAAACTTTGGGAATCACTGGTCTAGACTATAAATTAGTCTGTATTATAAAAACAGTTCCAATAAAACTGTCTGGTCTTTAACTAGACAGTTATGCAGCCTTTTTTTGTGCCATTCAATGTATTTCTTGGCTTTTGGAGCTTGTTTTAATAAGCTGAAGATCAGGTACATTTTAACAAACTACCATAGCAGCTATGAGTTAGGCAAGCAAAACATTTTAATCAATGACTTTTCTGGTTGATGAAGTTTCTACAAAGTAGCAATAGATGGCACTAAAGATTAAGACCAAAAGCAGGAATTTGATTCATATTTAGACTTGGATAAGACCCAATTCCCCTAGTCTAGAATTTCCACCTAATTATTTATGGAAGTTCATGAAAAGGTAGTAAACAGGATATTTGTTCCTCCTTTCTTCAATAGATTTAAGATTTTGAAGTATTCTTTGATCAGTTATCCTTAGATTCATGCTACAGAGGCTAAATTATGTTGGATATTTGGGTAGTTTTAAGAATTGTAGCTTATTTCCTGTAAGATCAGGAGGTGGCTGTTACATAATTGCTTGCATTAATCATCAAAGAAAAACTTGTTTGGATCCTGGACAAATTTTTTCCCCTTCTATGAAATTAAAAGTATTTTAGCTTTGGATCATTTCCTTCAAAGAATAAGTGAGCAAGTACAATTTTTTGACTTGACTTGATTGAATTTGGTTTTCTTTATCTTTAACTTGTGTGGAAAAATCTCATATATTTATGCAGAAATATGAAAGCTTTAAAAGGGTAACATAAAACATATGTTTATGTGTGATGAGTTTCAAGAGGAGATATTTTAGCAGTAGATTAATGAAACACACATATTCTGTTCCTCAGTCCATGTAGAATAATGCATATTAGGGTATTGAAAAAAGAAAAATAACTCATATGATTTCTCCTTTCTATTCAAGCTCTAGGAAATCATTGAAACTTTCATTGCATTCTAGAATGAACACTTTAGGCAAAAAGGAATTGCTTTGAGTTGGTAGAATATGGGAACAGCCATGCTGTGTCAAGTCTAGGCACATCTGGTCAGCAGTCGTCACACAGTGACCTGCCAGATGTATCTAAAAAGTCCACAGACAGGAGTCCAAAGAAGCCCTCTTCTTTCCCTCATGTAGAAAATCCGAGTTTAGAAAACTTTTTTCACTTTAGTGTATAGATTATATGCCTTTGCAAGAATCAGATTAGGATATGGAAACTGCTCCTGGCTTTGCTTTATGCTGGAACTCTTGGGAGACATTTGGCTCTTAGTCTCTTCCTGTTTACAGATGTTTATAGCTAGGTTTTGTCCCATAAATGTTTATAATGACCATATCCTTTTGATTATGCTGGCTGGGTATTATAGGACTTGTAGGACTACAATCTTCTATTTCTACAAATAATTGTAATAAAGTGAAGGCTGTTTGAAGACCTTCTGAATTTTAGTTAAGTAAATAATGAAGTATAATGAAAAGTAGCAGAATCGTTTTTAGTGGACTTTAGTGGAACGTGCATATTGCTTTTTTAAAAAGAAGTTAGTAATTTATCTATTGCCTGATTGAATGCATCATTTTCATGTTTGTACACCTAAATCTCTGCCTGTTTTATAGCTGCAAAACGTTTATTTTGTTTATTGTCCCATTTGCCTCATAAAGTCAGAACATGCATCTCTGCTTGCTCAGGACCAAAGAAAACAGAAATGTCCTTAATACAATTTTTTATTTATATATAAATTCTATGAGTCCTGCCAGATGAGCATATTTCACGTCAGGATGATGACTCCCTTTGTAGAAAGGTTAAATCTTGGAAGACTGAAGCAAGCAATCTTGGAAGCAAGATTGTCTCCTCCTGTCCCTGGCCCAAAAAAAAAATCTAGAGAAAATTGGGAGCGAAAAAAGAACCAAGCAGAAAGTGTTATTTATAACAATGCTGAACACAACACATTATTAGATAGAAGATGTGGATGGTGAAGAAGCAGTCTGGACAACAGCATCTGTCAACAACCTGGAGTTGCTGATTATAGGTTTGGACCGATGATTTTCCTTGTAAAATAAAAATCTATTGTGGAAACCTATCTGACCAATGAACATCTGAATCCTTGATTATAAATAGATCATAAGTGATTCAAGTTACTTTCGCACCTTTGCTTCGCTGAGTTGTTACATTTCCTCCATTTACTGTGCAAATTTGTTATCTCGTCCACCTTGGAAGAAGCCTATTAAAAATGCAGAACCGAGACAGGCAACCCAGGGGAATATGTCACAAATATTTGTTTAATATTCTTATGTTTTTCAGTTTTGTAAGAGTGACTTTAGCTGTTAACTATAATAGCAAGCATGGAGTGAGTGGAATTTTTCTCCAGTAGTACATGTCCTTATTTTATGCGTTTGAATGATCTTTTGTCCAGGTTCTTTGAAAAAGCTTCTTCCCTCCCCCACTATTTGAAATCTGGCCTATCCTGAAGCATCAATTTCCATTGTGCAGAGCGTGGTATTCTGACCATTTTAACTGGGGTCTAATAGTTATCTAAAGTGTTTCTCAACCTCATGCTGGCTATCGAATTCTGGGGGCTGCAGTCCACACATCTTAAATTTGCCAAAGTTGAGAAAATTGGCCTAAATGTTTGGATGATTCTTCCTTAAATTTCTTCCTAGCAAAATCATTATTTGTAGAAAAATACACATCCTCCATCCTAATGTTCACCTTAAGGTTATTTAGAAATTAGAGACATGCCACAGTCAGATTTTGCCAAATGGATTTTCAAAAAGTTCTGAGATCTGGACAGGTAAATTTAGGAGTGTCTATACAAACATTTGCAAATGTTTCCTATTCTTTAATTTGAAGCGATTAATTTTTCTTCTACTTTTTATATACTTTTTTTATACCTATGGATTAAATCTGGAATATTTTATATAAAAGGACGTAAAAACAATTATAGTCAAATGAAGGTTGAGGTATGATGATAGTAATATCTATATACCTATATATCTCTATCTCTATCTCTATCATCTATCTATCTATCATCTATCTATATCTATCTATCTATCTATCTATCTATCTATCTATCTATCTATATCTATCTATCTATCTATCTATCTATCTATCTATCTATCTATCATCTATCTATCTATCTATCTATCTATCTATCTATCTATCTATCTATCTATCTATCTATCTATCTATCATCTATCTATATATATATGATTTAAGATATATGATTTGATATGAATTGTAGATGATGACTGTGGAAGGTGTCCTTCTGGGTTCGGCTCCAAGTGGGGAAAAAGACACTGGAGACATGGAAGCTGCTTGGAAAGATGGTTTATTGGTGGACAGGACTACATGGCTTGAGTCCTGAACAGAAAAGGTGATCACATGCTTCAATGTTGGGGAGAAGAAGAGAAGGAAGGGCTGAGATGCTGAGTCCCTAGTTTTTATGCCCTGTCTGGCCTTTGATTTTGAGCTTGTATTCTGATTGGTTGTCAGACTCACATGGGCCCATGCAGGGGCAACTCTCTAGGCTGAGTCCAGGTTTGGTTGAATTCTCAGATGCCGTGTGGTCAGTTGAGTAAAAGGCAATATTATCCTGCCTTAATCCCATCCCCCTGGAGCTGAAGGGGAGAACTCTTTATTATGTAAAGGGACTGGCTTGGCCTTCTTAATGGCCCATTGACAAAGTGGGTGGAGGCAGGAAGCTACAGGGAGCTATTCTCAAGTCTTCCTTTTCACATGCAGGGAAATATAATATTCTGCCTTTTCAATATTTCCTAGGATATTTCATTTTTCTGGGAGAGGGCTGGGTGATAACTTTCCACAATCCCTCCTTTTTTTTGAAAACATGTGAGTGGAACGAACATGCTCTTGACAAAAGATTAAAATTGGTCAGATCAGGGAGACTTAATTTTTCTGATGGAAAGGCATTGAGAGAGACAGCAGAGGGATCCCTTCAGTGGCTCCCAGAGAGCTTTCAGCCATGACGGTCTAGCAGCCAGGGCACAATTTCTGGAAAGAAATTTACAGTATCCAATTTTCCATGCCAATTAGTATCAGATATCACTTTCTGTGAGCTTTCAGACAGGTTTCAAGCAAGCAGAAACCCCCAAATTCTTCGCAGCTATGGTTTTGTCTTTTAAAAAACTACAGGCTGCCCATTTCCAAGGGATGGTTCTTGAAACTGCCCTAACTCTTATTTTAGTGAGGCCAAATTGAGTTTAGCTAGTGTGCAATCCAGGCTATTTAGTTTTTTTTTTAATTACACACAATGAGTGGAATGCACATGTTCTTGACAAAAGATTAAAATTGGTCAGATCAGGGAGAGTTAATTTTTATGACTTTCCACAAAGGGATGCATGGAAGTTTTTGTAACCAATTGACACACTTTCTACAATTTGTAATGGAAGATGGTTTTGTGATTTTGTGTGTGTGTGTTTTGTCTGTTTGTGTTTATTCAAAAATTTAAAAAAAATCTTTAAAAAAAGTTTGTAAGGGCTGAGGAATGAAACACAGTAGGAACTTTAATATGATCTTGAAATATAAAAGGATTTAGATAAGAAGTTAGAAAAAAAACATTTCTACCAGCATTCTAAAAAAGGTCATGTTAGTAATTCGGTTAAAGTTTGTCCATCAGTCCCAAAGCTATGTCTGGTATTTTTAATATAGAAAGGGATAATTTTCAGAATAATATAAGAGGAAAGTTCTTTTTGTTCCTCTGCTTTCTGAAAAATCTTCTCCTTCCCCAAGCCCTCTAAAACTCTGCAAGATTTCTATCCCCTGCTGCTAATGGATTGTTAGACAGATCTAGATAGATTAAGGAGAAATTTTCTGACAGTGAGAGCAATTAATCAATGGAATGAATAGCTTGCTTCCTGGAATTGTGGGTGCTCCATACCTGGAGGCTTTTAAAAATTAGACTGACTAATCATTGAACCAGGATGGTACAAGGTCTCCTGCCTTGAGCAGAGGGTTGGATCAGAAGACCTCCAAGATCTCTTTCACCCCTGATTCTGTGTTCTACATTCCTCTATGGGAGTAAAGAAGCTGCCTTTATTTATGACAAATCCTTGGGTGTTTTTTTTCCCCAGTGCATTTTACTGAGAATGTAAGCTCATGCAAAAAATGATTTCTGGCATCAAGCCTACAGCCCTCTGGGGTTCAGAGAATTTATTCATCTGACACGATATTCCCCAGGGTGCTAAATCAGTCCACATTTTTTAAAAACCAACTTTATCATTTCTAAGCCCACCCCTGGATATGTCTAATCTTTGAAAACTTTCTAATCTGATGATTATACTATACTATACTATACTATACTATACTATACTATACTATACTATAATTATTATAGTAATGGCAGCAAACTGAAGTTTAGTTAAACATTTTTTTAAAAAAAATCCTTTCATTCACCCTAAGTTTTCTGTATTATCATTAGGTGGTCTAGATTTCTAATGTTGTGGGAAAATTTTTTCGATCCTCATTGTTTACTATGCCTACTTTTATATACCTCTATCATGTGTGAGTTTATTTTATATATACCGATCTTCCCACTATTGCAGTTGTTCCCTGTAGAGAAGCTGCAATGGTCGCTTTTCATTTTCACTGCCCTCTTTCCACACCTTTTTTAAACCTGCAATACACTTTTTGATACAGCCTAGCATTCCAAGTGCGGTTCGGTCATAGATTTATAGGATGGCATTTCTATATTGGCAGTTTTATTTTTGTCATTTTTTTAAAAAAAGCAAACAAATGCACGTGCTTTATTCAGTTATATTCTTTTATCGCTTCCTTTTTCTGTTCAATTACTGACAATTCAGGTGACATTCATATTTAAATAAGCTTTGGATTTTTAGAGCCAACATGCAAAGATGAGACCGCTTGATGCTTATTTGCAATTGATAATTTCAGTGGTCATCTGTGCTTTTTCTTTTATTGTTGCAAGCAGCCCAACATGACTGAGGGTTGGGAAGCATTAAATTTAATATATTATGATCGATCACACTGTCAGCCAGATATTTAAATGGGATTGGCACTTTTGTCCACCTAACTCTAACTCTAACCCTAACCCCTGGACTTGGAATAGGTAGATGCTGTTTAGTAACAATAAAGGTATTATTATAGTTGGTCTGCCGGATTAGTGGTCATTATGTACTCAACAAAGTGAAATTACAACTGCCAGTTCTTTAGCTGTTGTTGGCCTTCATATGCCTCAAGTTCTTCTCAAGAACCTTCGATGTAAATATGGAGATCAAAGCATTGTAGCCTTTTGTTTCCAGATCTTTGTGATCGCCGATTTTTTGTTTTCTATCCTGCAATCAATTTGTGTGATCTTCTTGCAAAAGCGGAGTATATGATCTACTATTTCTTCTGCCTTTTGTACAATCAGCACTTGAATCATTTGAAGATTTTTCAGTTGTAGCCTGGATTGCATTAGTTCTAATAGCCTTTTCTTGAGCAGCCCAAATCATGCCTTCAGTTTTTCTTTTTTAATGTTCTAGTTGTAAACCATTCTTAGGTTTTATTTTTAAACACTTCCCACTCAATCTTTTGTAGAAATTGACCTTGTAATTTTTCTTGCCAGCATTCTGTTGTTTTATTACACTATATTGATACCCATGTTTTGTTTTCTACATAATCAGTAAGTTCCAATTTTTAACTTTCATAAATGCTTGTTTTGGCTGTCTTTCACATAATCAGCCAATGCATGTTTTTCTTCTTTGACAGTTTGTTTGACCTGAAGTAAACTTCTATCTCCATTCCACTATAATGCATAGTGAAGTCATTAACTTCCTTATTTTTCAGTCCAAACTGTTTAATTCAGCCTGTGTCCAGTTAATAATTTCAGCAATGTATCAAATGAAACAAAATGTTAAAAAGTTCTATTTATATAGTTACTTACCAAGCATATATAAATTATATTAAAGTAACAAAAGTATTTTTTACAATCACAAAGGCATGTCAGAACTTTTGAGCACCCCTAATGTTTGGAAATTGAAAGTTGAAAAATTTGATACACCCTAAAATCATGTCACAGGTATGGCATAGGTATTGATGGTTTGGATGTTTCTCCCATTCAATTTTGTCTTTAGCCCTTTTTTCACTCTTTGGATTCATTCCTTACTAATCACATTTTTAATCCACCCATGTTTGATGTTATTCAACTATAAAATGCCCATTTACTTGTAGGCATCACCCAAATGGCTCCTGATTGTTTGGTCATTTGGCATTTCAATTCCATTTGTTTGTAATTTTACCATGATTTGTTTCTACTGCAGCACATTTCTCTTGGCCAAATTCCATTGCTATATCTAAACTGAAAATTATTATTTTGTGTTCTCTTGAAAGGTGGAATCTTCCTCTCTCCCAATTCCACAGTATTAACTATTATCATTAATTTGTCGTGGTCCTTATTCATAAGTTGTAAAATAATAGTAAAGACTAGATGGTAGCACATAAAAGACACCAACTCACTGACCTGTTTTGAGAAGGGAACAAATAAGACAATATCCTATGAAATATGAAAATTTATCATGAACACAGAAAATGCCTGGAAAAAAATGTCTCTACCCTTTGCTTGCCTGAAGAATTTATTTTGAATGTATAGAAGACTTGTCTGAAGTCCGTCCAGGTTTTAGAGAGCCAGGGCAATTTATTGTCCTGTTATTGCCAGTCCAAAGGTCAGAGGTTCAAAAGTAGAATCCACACAAATATCATACATGAGCTGAGGTCAGATATTATTTCCAGCAAGAGCGTCAACTCAGAGGTGTTTCTTAAATAAGGTTGCAGCCAGTTGTCAATAATCAGGTTTACTTCTTGGCTTGGAAAGGAGTCAATTAGATCTTCAATGTTCTGCTCTCTTCTCTACTTATCTGGTGTAGGGACTGGGCAGCCTTATGTCATCTTCACCTGACTTTTGCAGCCGTTCAGATGGTACTTGTGTTTGATCAACCCCATAGGATTCCTGGCTTTGTCCTTTCAGACTGACATTCCAGACTCAATTGGAACAGCTTCCTTAGGATCAGATTTAGATTCAAAATTTGAGTCCATGTTGCTTCACAGTGAAACCAGGAATCTTAGTCACATGGGGTTGTGGATGAAACTGTTAATTCTCAGAAACAAAGGAGGATACCTGATGGTTAGATATAATAAGAGAAAATGTATGTATTTCATAATCAGAAACATAGTCCTTTAAATCCAGGACCTTTGCTGGAAGCTAAAGTGACAGTTCCCCAGGTAGTTGACAAACGAACATTTATGTATACGCAGCTTGCTAGCAAGTATGAATCAGTGTTGCTTAACTAAGAGTAGGAACTATGTGGTGAAGATATTATAAAAATCATAGGACATGAACCAGTGCCAAAATTTGCCCCAAGAATTAGTTTGTGCAGAGTTTGAAAATGCTTCAGAAATGTTTTACAAAAACTTGCATAAACACAGCCCTTCTCTGCTACTCATTAAAGCAGTCATTCCTCACCAACTTGAAGCCATTGTTCCTTTAACAATCTACTTATTTTACTGAGTCAATTCATTAAAGCAGGTAAGTCTTTTTCTGGAAACCTTTTTGTTTTGTTTTAAGGAATAGCATAAATATTGTGCTAACCTAAATTACAAAATAGTTCTTCCAAGTACTTTCATTTTTAAGTAAATAAGTGAAGTATGTTCAGGCTGGATTGTACTCATAGTGATACTATTGAGTTTAAAGTAGTCAATTATACCTATATCATCTTCAATTTGGCAGGCAGCAAGAACAAAAGTATTGAGGAGAGTGACATTCCCATATACACTACTAATCAGTGGTTGGAAGGCTAGAATCATGTGAAGCTAAGACTTTTGCATAACATTGCATTGAGAGAAATGCAAGTAAAAATATTACAATAATTTGCAATAAATTATGCATCAGACATGAAGTCACCAGTCTAACTACGTCAATCCTGGTCATACATACCATCTGGTCAGCCTCTATGGCAGCATTCATTATGAAGCTGAATGTTGTTTAGGTAGTTTCTTCCCAGAATTATTTATTGTTTATGCTGCCTATCTTCCTGTAAGGTGACAATGTTCCAAACTGTCTTGTTTTAGGAACACTTCTGATTTATTTTCTTTAGGCACTGGTATTGCAGTGAAAGTGCCTACCTATAACTGTAACTGATACTGCTCCTACCTCAATCTGTGAAATCTGGACATCAAGTGTTTTGTGAAGCACAATGATATCAGATGGAGTGAGAGAATTTTGAAGTCAAACCCAATCAGTTCTAATGCAACTATTGTACAAAGTTTTGACAATTGACACCCGAGCCCATTCAACGACCTTCGCCTGAGCAAAAGACACATTTGGGATGTCTTGGGGAAGGGATTTTGGGATCCCACCACTGGATCAATTTCAGAAAAAAATCCATAATTCAGTGACTATGGGCTCAGGAAATTGATGAGGACTTGTAGCAAAAACCCTAAGAGAAGCCCTTCAAGTGGGTTATGAAAAAACACACTATACATCAGTGGTGGGTTGCAGGCGGTACGCCCTGGTATGGGCATACTGGAGCCTGCCCAGAACACCAGATACCATTCTGGTATGGTACTCCGGAGCGCCCACCCGAGCTCCTTACCTGTCTTTTAAGGCTTCCGCGCTTCCATGCATATGCCGCACGTGTCCACTGGAACGGGATCCGGAACCCACCATTGCTATACGTGCTGTGTATATCAGTTAGAAGAGGAACCGAGAAACAATGAGCTGAAACTATGTAAGTGGGAGTGGGAAGGGCTTTTAGTAATTCCAGTTCAGCTAAGGAAAGCTTACGGGAGTGGAGGGTGGACTATAAAAATCCAAACCATCCTTTCCAAACAGTATATTCATACACACTACAAAGAATAGCCAATTAAATCAAGAAAACTGAAAATTATAAAGGGAAAAGAGGAAGCAAGAAGATAAGGAATGAACCAATTTTACCATAAGTATCTGTTTTTATAGCAGAGATAAATGATTTGAAACAGACAATGTTGTTGCCTTCTCTCACCAAATACTTGCAGAATCATTCAACAGATTAATACCCAAGAAGTTATTATCCTCAATCTTTGAGAGTCAATGTTTCATTGTTGTGTTTACTTGAAGTTGGATGAGTCAAATTCTACATACCTGTGAATAATCAGCTGTTAGGTCAAAATCTTGATATTCTTCATTTGCTGTAACTGAGTTAATGGCAAATAGAGAACCACTTATATTTTAAGAGAAAATACGAAAGCCCCTTTAGTAAGCTCCTTCAATTAGTTGGACATTTGTACATTCCCATGGGATAAAATGTTAATTATTTTACAAATCCCATTGACAATGTGATTTCTTTATTGATGGATTGACATCATGAGATCCTAATTGGGCAAATGCAGCTCCATTGCTGCAAGCTGCATTTTCCTTTATGATCATGTTCCTCAAAGTCACAGGACAGAATATAAAATATTTAAGTTATAACGTGTTTTAAAAAAATAAATGCAAAAGTTTTTTTTTTTAACCTTAGGATCATTTTTACTCATGACAATATTTGTTAAAAATATTACATCTGCCTTTGAGAAGAGAGAGTATCAACTTTTTATATTATGGAAAAATAAACTCTACAGACATCTCAAATTGGCACACAGCATTTGAAAATAATATCCTTTCAAATCATCTTTCTAAAGGTCTCCTTTATCACCTCCCTTTTCCCAATTATTCTTAACACACTGGGATGTATGAATGGGTATAAGACAAGAATACCTAAAAACAGTAAAATGTTTATTTCTTTAAAAAAAGTGTGTGTGTGAGAGAGAGAGAGAGAAAGGGAGAGAGGGATTCAAACTGATTGTGATCATAATTTCCATCTGCGGTCAGCAAAGCCAATACTGCAAGTATATTCCTTGATTGAAATAGTTAATAAAAGAAATGGGTGGCTTTAAAAAAAAATACAGATTTTCTGCTCCTGCATCATCATATTCAGTATCTGTATGACAACATGCTTTTTAATTGCTAACTTCTTCCTAGCAGAAAACGAAGTTCATCATGGCAAAGCATCCCATTTTCCAAAGCTCTGAACTGTCAGTATAACAAGAACTCCATGCCCCTGGGCTGATGAGTAGGGTGAACTGGAAGATTCAGCTGCTTGGTTATGGAAGATTTTGTACAACGCCACCTCAGCCAATAGAAAACAGGCCAACAGCCCAAGTGAAAGCTACAGTGTCTTTTAGATGTTTAAAGTCAAACTTCTGTGGTGTTCCTGGGCACGAGGAAATGAAAACTGGCAACTGGTCTCAATTAGCAGCAGCAAAGGCAGTTCCATAGTAGCTGTTCTTCTTCCTTTGAGCCATGCTCATTGTATGGTCATTAAGAAAACACTGTAACTGAATGGAGCATACAATGTGGAAATAACTGTTTGTTATGTAGTGCTGTTCACTTGAGAAGACTCCTCCAAAAGATCTGGATTGAACCGTAATCTATTTACACAGGAGCACTCCTGTTTTGATCAGCAGAACTGGCACTATGTGATATCCTCTTCTTCTGAACAATAATCACGACCCTTTAGAAGAAAATAAAGAGATTTTTTTTAAAAAAATAATTACACTAAAACTATACAAAAATATAGCACATCAAAGACATAGGTCAACAGCCCTATCATCATTTTGATGTATAGATATCTGAGTCATATATACGGGTTGTTGTTTTTTGAATATTTCTATTCCACAAAACTCAACAGAGGAAAATTACATTAGCTAGTTCCCATTCTGTTTGTTCTACAATAACTTTGTGAACTGGGTATGTCTGAGAACTGTAAACCCCTCTACAGTCTTTCAGTAATTGGCAATAATCTCCTGTTGTTCAAGAAAACGGAATGGTCAGGTACCAGTTACCACGTTGAGGCTGCACTCCCTTAATGAGGCAACAATTTTAAAATGCTGCGTGTAACTTCTACCTGCAGCAATTAAGAACTGCAACAGTATATACTTCAACATACTTCTTTTCTTTGTACTGCCAGTAATCATCAAGGGCTTAAAGGCTATATTAGTGTGTCTTTCAATAACTTATAGTACATTATATTGCTGATGTGCACCGATTCTCAAATAAAGAAAAAGCTTAGTATCACAGAACAGGTTAGAAGTTGCAGGGAGGTCTTTATACATCCCTTATCTAGATCTCAGCTCTTTAAAATTAAAAATGAAGCTTTGGGAAAATACAGCATCCTGGAATAAACGTTTTTGACTGTGTGTGCGTGTGCAGATCCAGACATAATATTCTAGTATTTTATATGTATGTACATATCTATATATAGATAATATATCGCATTTTTGGAGTATGTCTCATCTTTTTCCCTTAAAAAAAGAGGCTGAAAATCTGGGTGGGTCTTATACACTGAATACAGCATTTTTTTCCTCCCAAAACTCTGCCCCCTTCACAAAAATGTCCGTGCATAGCTTTTAGAAGGCTTTCAGAGAGCTCCTCGGGGCCGGGGAGGGCAGAAATCAGCAAAATACAGCCCGTTCTTTGCCCCCCCCAGCCCCCATCAGCACTCTATAAACTTCCTAAAGGCTATCCATGCCCTTTTTTTTGACAAAAAAACTTTTTTGATCCCCCCCCCCCTTCCCCTGGATCACTCTACAAGCCTCCTAAGGCTATTCATGCCTTTTTTTTTTGGAGAAAAAAAAACAGGCCTATTTTCACAAAAAAATGGGCTGTTTTGGGGAGGTTTGCAGAGTGCAAAAACTTTTTTTTTAATTTTTCTCTTCAAAATCTTGCTGAATCTTACACTCTAGTGTGTCTTATACTCTGAAAAATATGGTAGATTGTAAACAAATAAGACTGATAAATGGTTGGTTTGATTTTTGGATTTTTGCTCTTTACATTCATGTTTTCAGCTATCAATTTAGGTCTCCTAATGCCAATCTATAAAAGTGGATATTTGCTAAACTCAGATACCATATATTACATATGCATGCCTTTCATAAGCCAGATTGCTGCACATCAGAATGGAATCTATATGTTTCCGTAAACTTATTTGGAAGCTCTTATTTCCTACTTAATCCAATCTCAACTTCATGAACTTGATGGTCTAAAAATTATTGCAAATCTACATGAGAACTCCTGCAACTTAAAGGCTAGGAGTGTATAATTACAGAGTTTACATAATTGTTATCTCACAAGCCCAGCCCACATTGATTATATGGTGACAATATAAGAGTTTGAGTAATCTTCCAAAGCAATTCCATTTGCAGTATTATAAAAATTTGAGTATAATTAACCATGGCATGGCAATCTCATGTTAAAGAAGGGTCATAGCAGGACCATCATTTAAACCAGTAGAAGGTAAACAGTTGAGTCTCCATATTCACAAGATTTATGTTGTGATCTTGGTGTGATTTGTGTATCTGCATTAAGCTACTCCAGCTTGACTTTAGGCCTATATGTTTATGCATGCATGGACAACATCTGGGGGTAACTGGGCAAGAGTATACATTTTCACTGAATTTCACATTTTCAAAGTTTTGACACGAGACCCCCATGAATATGGAAAATTGCAATCTGTTGTGGAAGTAATTTAAAACTCCACAGAGAAATTAAGATATAAGAACACTCCATAAGCTGAGAACGTGATCTATTCTATCCAGAAAACTCTTAACATTACCTTCTAAATCAGATACAATAACCATCATCAACAAAGTTTACTTTTTCAGATTAAAATGCAGTTTATATGCTTGAGCCAACCATTTCTGGTTTCATCAGACTCACTTTAAAAGCAGAAAATGAGGTCAAGGTTATCAACTTACGGATGACTCATTCCATATTTTTAACAATTTGGAATGACTTTGCTTGGTTGTCTGTCTGCATTTAAAAGGAAAGGCAGTAGGGCAGAGGTGAGTTGCTCCCGGTTCGGGCAAACCAGTAGTGGTAATTGGGCCTGAGTCGCCAAACTGGTAGTGATGGCTGGCTGGCCACGCCCCCACACTGGCCTGTTCCAATGCTTGCCCTGCCTCACCTTCGCAAAGTGCATCCACACAACTCCCTCCTCCTGCCTACACACAGGTAAGCATTTGCACTAGCCTAGCCCCCCTTCCTACTGGCAAGCATCTCCCGAAGCCGTCACCGTTGCAGACACGATGGGAATGGGGCAGCATTCTGGAGAGGGTAGCGGGAGGAGAGGACAGTGGTGGCGGGAGGAGAGGGCAACGGCAGGAGAAGGTGGTGGGAGGAGAGGGCAGTGGGGGCAGGAGGAGAGGACAGCGGCAGGAGAGGGCAGTGGCTGCGGGAGGAGAGGGTGGCATCCCAAGTCCCAGAACAAGAAACCAAAAGAGATGCCTCCCTTGTGCTCCGCTCGCTCTCCACTGGGAGCTCCTTTAGTTTGGATCTGGGGCCTACCAAGGATCCGCTTGGCTTCATCAAATTCCTGCAATGGGTAAGTTGAGCGGTGGTGACGGGAGGCGCCCAGCCAAGCAGGGCCTGGGTGGGCTGTGGAGTGCAGAGCCAGGAAAAGCCATAAGTTTCCTGGAAGGAATCAAAGCATTCAACTTTGCAGCCTGGAGGCCATGCCTGTGTTTATAAATCCGGCGGCTGAGTGGGGAGGGAAGAGAACATTGGGAAGGAAAGGGTGGGAGATAGGAAAAAATGCAGGCAGAGGCACTGGACTGTGCAAGCAGGGTGGGAGAGAGGGAGGAAAGTTCACTTTCACCTGATCCTGGCACGGGACAAGGGGGGGAGGAGGAGGAACCAGCTGCCACCCCCAAAAACAACCCCAGATGTGGTGGGGGCCATGGGAAATCACAGAGCCCAGATTGCACATGTGTGCTTGTGCCCTGCAGTCATGCATGGCGCCCCCACCCCACCCTGGGTTTCTCCTTTTGTGTTCCGTTTTAGTGCCTTTGGGTGAAGGGAAACGGGCCTGCGCAGCATCCTGGCTCTGCGCTCCGCAGCTTGCCTGGGTGCCTCCTGTTGCCACCACTCAACTTACTCATTGCAGGAATTTGATGAAGCCGAGCTGCTCCACCTCTTCCCTCTGTCGGAGTCCCAAAAACTTTCACCGTTTCCATGGCTGTGGCTTGGTGGGGGGATCATGTGACTGAGTTTGTGAGAGTGATGTCAAGTTGACCACGCTCACTCAGTCACATGCCACCCCACCTAGCCAAGCACACAGAACCAGTAGTAAAAAAAATTAGAACCCATCACTGCAGTGGGGATGATACAGCTCTATTGCAGAGCACAATATAAGACTTAGTGGAATAGTCCCATGATGCGGGAAACATTCATTGAATTCCTTTCCTATCAAAAGTCAATTAATCCAGAAAGATCTTAAGGACAGTGGTCATGGCTCAAAGGGCCTTCTTGCCTATTCTCAGCACAGTTCATCCTTTAAGGCACCAAAGCAATTTTGGTGTCAATCCCAGACTGAAATTACTGATGCATATATGGTTAAGAAGCACCATATACTTATTTCCTTTAAGGATTTGACAAATAAATATTATCAAACTTGTGTTTCCCAAAGGACTATACATTCCATTATTCTTAACCAAGAAAGCAACCACGGGCTGTCATCTAGAGAGCATCATTTGGAATGGAAATTTGAAGAAAAAGTAGCAATATCCAGATCTCACAGGCTTTGGGGCCAGTATGTCAATCAGACCCAGACTGTGTGCTTTTCCCTGTGTTGTTGTTATTACAATTGGAGTTATGTGTGTGTGTGTGTATGTGTGTGTGCGTAGTTAGCTGCCCAGAACAATTTGATTAAGTCAGGTGGCCATATGTGTTTGCTCCATGCATCCATGCATCCATCCAGTGAGCCTGCAGCTCCAGTGAGGGAGGATGAGAATCTTTCCTTCTTCAGTCTGTCATTAAAAGGTTTTGCACCTAAGATAATTATAATTATTAACTTGAAATTCAGCTCAACCTCTTGCTTTACTTTTAAGCATCTTATCAGCTTCATGATGACTCTATGTAGGCAGCAACAGACTTGAAAAAGGGAAAGGAATGGAAGAGAACATGCAAACATTGGTTAAAAAATCAGGGATACAACCCACGTCTTCCTGAAGAATGGCATGCAGCTCTTCGGCATAGCTCCTTTCTCAGGGTAATTGCCATGGAAAAAAGAGATCATGGCTGAACTTATTAATTCAATTTAAAAATCTGTACTTGAATATAGGTCACTGCCATATAGCGTTAATATTAGTTTGCTTAAGTGATGCCTTTTCTGTGTTGCAATTTGGATTCAGTCTTCAACTTTAGTTCACAATATAAGCAAGAGAAAAAAAATATTTTAACCAAATTACCAGACTGGGAGAAGATTAAAAAAAATCGGGAGAGCAAATTAAGTGAGTAAAATCTTCCTTTGGAAAGGGCTGAAATCAGGAGATGGAAATAGAGTGGGAGAGAAGGAAGTTTTTGTGAGAAAATCTATCTATGTCTAGGCAAAAAGGTCTATATTCTTAAAAGGCATGAATAGGGAAACAAGGCTGATATTGTTGTATGCCACACAAGTAATCATCCCTGCTAAAACTCAATACTTGTTTTAGTTTTGAAATTCAGTTAAGTTCATGCTGTGTGTTTTAATCAACTTGATGATTTTATTTTGGCAGGGTAGCATTATATTCCTTAGCATTATAACCCTAAATACAATTGAAAGAGGAAAAGTTGTAATCAACACAAGAGAATGAAATGATGGTGACATAAGAAGTGGAGATTATTGTTATTTAAAAACAAGAAAACAATGTGGTATGTGGCCAAAAGCAATTCATTTCAGGCTTCTTTCTCTCTCTCTTTTGGAATAAAGACTAAGAATTGGGCCTATTTGTCATTGAAGAGAATCACATAAAGATAGGAACATTGTAGAATAAATTATAGATGAGTCATGAAATATTTCTAAATTCTGGCCAGGCCCATGGAAAGGGATGTGCACATTCTGTCAATTGTTTTAGGTTGAAATGCAAATAAGATTAAGCTTTTTAGCTACATGCAAATCATTGTGTAGTTTCTAAATGGCATGACTGATGTGATGGAACTCAGATAGCTATCAGGTATCTTTGAGATTACTGCGGTATTAATTTCTATATATTTAAACTCTTCTGAGAACAGTGAATAAATAAATACCATCTTGCATTTAATATTTCAACATTAGTTCTACTTTTAAATACTTGATTCTATCCTGCATCTTCATCATTTCTACCACAAACACACATTTGTATCCAATGTTATGTTGTACAGTTAAGGGTATTGGGTTATCTTCATGTAAATTTAAATTCAAATCCCATTCATCCATCGATTCACTAAGTGACTGTAGACCATTCACATTTTCTCAACCTAATAATGTTGATATGAAAATAAAATGGAAGAGAATACTATGTATCTGCAATCCGAACTCTATAAAAGATGGGTATAAAATAGAAACAAATTAACCAAGTCAGTTCAAATTTGTCTAAAACCATTGGTTCTCAAAATGGGGTTTTCAGGTCATCAAGACCTTTTCAAGGAGTCTGCAAAATCTTTTTTTTTTTTTTAGATTTCCCAGTTTTAACTTCTAATTTAGTAAATATCAATCATTTTTTAAAAATTTAAAATAGTCTGGAGACCAAAATATTTGAGAACTGCTGTTCCAAACATGTTGCTCATCCAGGTCATGGTTGTCTTAAAGGTTCTTTTTCAAGTGGCACTGGACTGTTTCTCTGAAGACGTTTCGCTTCTCATCCAAGAAGCTTCTTCAGCTCTGACTGGATGGTGGGGAATGGAAAGATTTATATTCCTTGCAGACAGCTGGTCATTTGCATTCTTTTAAAGCAGTGGTTCTCAACCTTCCCAATGCCGCGACCCTTTAATACAGTTCCCCATGTTGTGGTGACCCCCAACCATAAAATTGGTGTCTCGGTTCCTAAGACCATCGAAAATATGTGTTTTCCGATGGTCTTAGGCGACCCCTGTGGAAGGGTCGTTCGACTCCCAAAAGGGTCCCGACCCACAGGTTGAGAACCACTGTTTAAAGAGTCGTTGAGGCCACTTGGATGAGAAGCGAAACATCTTCAAAGAAAAACAAGGAGTCCAATTGCCTCTTGAAAAAGCACCTTTGGGACATGCTGTTCTAAACCATTAAACTTTGAAGGTCCTAAAGCTTCTGTCTCTGTGCTTGAGGCACCAGATACTTATTTTAAAATTTATTTTTATTTTTTTTAAAAAAACACAAAATCCAGGCAATTTCTGACACGGATATTCTGAGTCCTGTTACCTTTAACTAATTCTAAATTATGCCTTTTAAAATAAAAATAAGCAAAGGTTACGTGCATGTAAACAGAAGCACGATTACAGCAAATATAGCCCCACAACACAAATACAGATAAGGATGAATTTGAGTTTTTAATGCAGCATGTTCTTGTTTTTGCTTCTTCTCCTCTTTCTCATTTTTTAACAATCAATGATAATCATGCTCATATTCTGGCAACATTCTACCTGTTCTGCACCATATCCTTTTATTAGCTGCTTTATTGTTTTAAAATGATGCATTCATAAACAAACTGAAGCCACAGGAATATAGAAAATCAGTAAGATAAATTATTCTCTTGTGTAGCTCTATTATAGTTCCACAGTATGAGGTTCAGAAACCAGAAAAGCACAGTGCCTTCTACTGCTCCAGCCTTTAACTCCTTTTTCTAATTGCCATTCAAAGGAAGCAATGGAAGAGGCTGGGTGGCCTGGTATGGTATGGTGAAAATAATTGTGTCAAATATTTTTGCTTTAACGATAGTAAAGGGAACTGCAAAGACACTGCAGCTTTT
This sequence comes from Natrix helvetica, assembly GCF_964273705.1. Classification (NCBI taxonomy): domain Eukaryota; kingdom Metazoa; phylum Chordata; class Lepidosauria; order Squamata; family Natricidae; genus Natrix; species Natrix helvetica. The sequence continues at coordinate 69,357,506 of NC_138549.1, read as the reverse complement.
CTGATGAATGGTTCTCCAAGGGATTAAAGTGGTTCCCAACACAGAAACTCTAAGCTTCAGTTGGTCTTCTGTTTTCATGATGCTCTTTAGAAGAATGTCAATGAATGCACATGCAAGCACATATTCAGAGCATAATTTTTCGTTTCTTGAAAAGAAACAAACAGAGCCATGAAGAGTCCACCCACATGAGTGAAAACGGCTTTGCAGCCTACCAGAACTAAGCTCTGAAATCACAAAGAAAGTCATGGGGAAAGAGGAAAAAAAAAATCAAGCTTCTATCTCCAAAACATGCTGTTTTAGCAATAGCACTTAGGCTTGTATAACTCCCCATAGTGCTTTACAGCAATCAATGTGTGGTTTAAATGTCAGCATCTTGCCCCCAACAATCTGGGTCCTCATTTTATCTATCTCAGAAGGATGGAAAGCTGAGACAATCTTGAGCTAGTCAGGATTGAACTCCAGGCTACGGGCAGAGTTAGCCTGCAATACTGGATTCTAATCACTGTGCTATCACGACTCCTGCTTTAATCTCCCAAGTGTCATTGATCAGTAGAATCAGTAGAACGATCAGTAGAATCCAAAGAGGGTTGTACCACTATCACATCTAGTTACACAAACATTTTGAGTCAAGATTAACACCTTCTTCATTATGTGCTTCAACAGATCATTGTTGCCCTGACATGTTAGCTCTCGGGAAGCCCGGGAATTGTAGTTCTCACGCAGCCAGGTGACACTTGAAGACAACTGGGTTCAAGGAACATCTCTGGCAAACCCTCTTCCACTATTCATACAAGGGAAAATACCAAGGTTTTAATCTGACACTCAGCTCTGGGGTTATACAGGGGTCAATTTAACCCTTCTGTTAAATCTAAATTGTGACTGTCCCAAGAGAAAATTGAATTTCAAACATTCTCACTATTCAATTTACATCCATTTACATCTGAAATATTTCAATGGAATATGGAGGTAGAAAATCCATATACAATCTCTCTGATTAACATGGAGGACAACCAATCTGAAAGTTTATTAATGTAAACTGGAAGTAAGATTCATGAGAGTCAGGTTTACTCCTTATTCCATTCTTCTGAAAAGCACTCAATTTGTATTATCTGGCTTTTCCACACAGTGGAGTAGCCTGTCTTCTGTACCAACCAGCAGGCTATTGTTTGCTTCTTTTGGATCTAATTCATTCATTTTAGAAAACTTTTGCCTATGATGATTCTCCAAAAATATTCCCTCAATATTTTTTCTCTTTGTTTGCAAGTATCTTCCACTCAAGAGTGGAAAGTGATAACGCAAATAAGGGTAAGAGGAGTGAACATGGAGAGAAACCCGACAGGAGATTGAAGAGAAAGTAGAAAGAGACTAGATTGGGAGATATTGGCTGTAGACAGGAACAGCTGGACCACACAGAGGATCGAACCAGAACTGGATACAGTGTTCCTCGGAGAGCAGGCGGATATTGAACAGTGTAACAATCACAAGCAACAAATACAGATAACGAAGAATTTAACTCTTGGGACTATAACTATAAACATTATTGGGAGTTGGAATTGGCTGGGGGACAGCTGGAACAGCGTTTTTGGAGTAACCGGAGAATTTTCTTGTTTCTTTTGCTGAACATATGGATAGTGACATTAAGACAAAGGTGCCATCTAGTGGATTATAATTTTGAACTGTAAAGGCTGATGCAAGAACAAGTGACAGTGACATAAAGGGGAAAAAAAGCTTTGGGGGAAATAGAAGTAGAATCACGACTGATAAAGACCGTTAATTGGCCTGTTAATTTTATCTAATTTTTAAAATGTTATTGTCCTATTAATTGGGTTTGTTTTTTTTGGATATGTATCTAATTTCCTTTTAACTTTTGTGATATGTGTTTTTTTAATGTTGTACGCCGCCCTGAGTCCTTTGGGAGAAGGGCGGCATATAGATCCAATAAAACAAACAAACAAACAAACAAAACAAACAAACAATTGAATACTAAATGAAAGGGGAACTATTGTTATCACTGAAAGTATATATTTTTATACATAGGATTATAGAAGAATAATATAAAGGAAAAAATAAAATAATAAAATATAGGACTGATAAGTAATAATAAAAATCAGAATAAATTGAAAGAGGGGAAGGAATGAGGCTTTAGAAACAGGAAAGTGGATGTTAGCTAGCTATTTAGGGGAAAATTATATAGAGTTAGGCTATTAGAACTGTATATTTGTATAATTGATTATAGGTACTTACATATATGTATGTATGTATGTATGTATGTGTGTGTGTGTATACACATACATACATACATACATACATACACTTACTTATATATACTGTGATATATAATATTTAAAATTCAAAAATATAGTAATTTATAGGACATTTTGAATATTCTCTGGTCATAATTAACTATTGTTAACTATTGATATTTATTGATTTATCTATCTACTGATATTTATCTACTGTAAAATAGAATTATTGAGAAGACTATATTGGGAAGGAGAGTCTGGAAATTAGGGAGTTTTGGAGATAAAATCTGAAACAGGGAGCAGCTGAAGTGTATTTTACAGGGTATTTTATCCCGGTGAAACTATGAATTTGTATGCAAATTTGTGGGTGAGTATTAATAGAGGGATAAAGATGGAACTTTTACCATCTTAACTAAGAAGAGACAACATCAAACCCTACATCAGCATCATCCTCACCATAAAATCAAAGAACAATTGAGAGTGCACTGGGGTTGGAGAAAGGTGGAACAATGGCAGGAACATTGGGATCGGCTCAAACGATACAAAATATGCAAGCAATGCTCCTGATGGTCCAGAGGCAATGACGTAAACCCAGGAAGCAATAGCTACCAACCATGAAGAGATGAGAAGGCACCATGAGGAAATTAAAAATGAAATGGGAGAATTGAAAGGGGACATTAAAAATATGGACAATAAAATTGGAAAAATACAGAATGCTATAACAGTTAATGAACAGAAAATACAGACCATTGAAACAAAGATATAACATATGGATCAGAAGATGGAAAAAATAGACCTGAAATATGCATAAGCAAATAAAGAATTAGAAGAATCAATAATCTTCCTGGAGATGGAAAGAGCATCATATTATTTAAAATTTCAAAACATAATTGAAGAAATGGAGGAGGACCTGAAAGGAAAAATGATGAATTTTTTTGCAGAAACCGTACAGAGAAATAAGCAAGAGATAAGAGGAGATATCGATGAGGTGTACCGGGTGCACACCAATTACACAAGAGGACATAGACTGCCGAAGGAAGTTCACATAAGATTTGCAAAAAGAACAACCAGGGACAAAATGTATAGGAAAACCAGAGAGGGGACAATAACATACAAGGAAAAAATGTTAATCACAGTTAAACATACCACGAAGAGTCAGAGAACAATGAAGGCAGTACCAATTACTAAGTAATCAATTAAACAAAAGTAGAGTAATGTACAGATGGTTGGTACGGGAGGGATACTTGTTTCATGGCAAGAAAAAAACTACAAAATTGACAGCATAGAAAAAGCCCAAGAATTTTTAAAAAAATATTTTACAATGGAAGAAGAACAAGGAAACAGAGAAGAGCTAGAAAGTAGAAGTCAAGAAGAAGAATCAACCAAGGAAAAGGAAAGAAACAGGGAAGAGGAACAGAAGCAAGAGAGAACGAGAGCAGAAACGGAAGGCGCGAGAGGGAAAAGTCAGATACAAACTAGAAGTAACAAAAAACATCCCAATTAATTATGGAACAGGAAACAACAATCATTTCGATAAATATTAACGGTCTGAATGCATCAAAAAAAAAAAAAAAAAGAGCACAGATTTTCACCAAACTCCGGAAACTGACGGCAGACATAACATGTTTGCAGAAAGTACACATTAAAAAGGAACATATTAACTTACTTGAAAATGCAAAATTAGGAAAATTATATATTTCATTGGCAGACAAGAAAAAAAGATGAATAGCAATGTATATTAAAGAAAAAATAAACTGCAAATTAGTCTTTGCCAACAAAGAGGGCAGGATTTTAATGATTAATTTAGAAACAACACAAAAACCGATTTTATTAATAGTAATATATGCCCCAAACCAGAATCAAGAGGATTTTTGAAGGAAACTACATAATAAAATAAATAAATTGGACTATAAAAGTATCTGTCTAATTGGGGACTACAACACAATAGCGGATAAAAAGATGGATTACGAAAATAAAAAAAAGACTAAGAAAAACAAACTACCTAAGTCCTTTTTTGATGTGGCAATGGAATATAAACTCCATGATATATGGAGAGAGATGCACAAATCATGAAAACAATATACTTTTTATTTGAACTCCCACCAGTCCTGGTCAAGAATAAAAATGGCTTAGACATCATCGGGTTTATGAAACCAGCTAGAAGAAACTGAAATAGAAACCAATGAATGGGCGGATCATAATCTGATAAAATTAAAATGGAAAGGCAAAAAAAAAAAAAGATGGATGATGAACCAAAATTTGGTAAAGGAGACAGAATACACCCAAATGTTAGAGAAAGAATTAAAACTATTCCTTAGGGTGAATAAAAAAGAACACATTTCTCTGCAAAATCTTTGGGACACCACGAAAGCATACATAAGAGGACTCACAATTGCTTATATAGCAAGAAAAATAGAAAACAACAAAACCAACAAGAATGTATGCAAAGAGAGCTCAGTGAAGTGGAGGCAGAATTACATTAAGACCCAAAGAATAAATCCAAAAAAGAAAAAAGAGATGATAAAACATAAGATCAATTTAATAACCCAAATATGAATTAGCGCAGAAAATTAAAGTGGCCAAACAGAATTATTTTGAATATGCCAACAAACCCAGATGGTGGCTAGCATATAGGCCAGCGATGGTGAACCTTTTTTGGCTCGCATGCCACAAGTAGGGGGAGCGCAGGGGGGGTCATGTGCGGGTGTGCCACACCCATAATGCAATGTGTGACCCCCCAGTGTGCATGCGTGCACAACAGGCGCGACCCCCCATTTTTACATGCTTTTTTTGCCCTCCCCAGGCTCCAGAGGCTTTATAGGCCCTCCGGAGGCTTCAGGGACCGTCCGGAGGCTTCCCTAAAGCCTTCGGAGCGCTTAAAACGACCCTCCGAGCAAACCGGAAGTCACAGTTCCTTGCGTGCCCTGAGAAATGGCTTGGCGTGCCACCTGTGGCACGTGTGCCATAGGTTCGCCATCACTAAAAAACAAAAGAGAAAAAAGAATGATATACCATTCAGGGACGGTCCCTGAAGCCTCCGGAGGGCCTATAAAGCCTCTGGAGCCTGGGGAGGGCAAAAAATGGCTTTAAAAAAGGGTGAAATCAGCTGGCCAGCGCGCGCATGCACGCTGGCCAGCTACCAGGGCAGTGCCTTGCGTGCCCTGACAAATGGCTCGGTGTGCCACCTGTGGCACACGTGCCATAGGTTCGCCATTACTAAAAAACAAAAGAGAAAAAGAATGATATACCAACTAAAGGATGAAGAAGGAATTATTCAACATAGATCGGAAGAAAAGAAGCAAATTATACAAAGATACTTCACAAAATTATACTCGTAGGATGCCATGGCGGAAACTAAGATAAAATAATACCTAAACCCAGGAAAGGTGAATCCAATCTCGAAAGAACAGAGGGAGGTGAAATAGGTCAATAACGACAGTGGAAGTAGAATCAGTTATGAAGAAGCAGAAGAACAATAAACCTCCAGGATAAGATTGAATTCCGGTAGAGCTATATAAATATAACCAAATAATACTGGAGGAACTGGGACTAGAAATGTTTAATGAAGTTCTAGGAGAAGCCAAGGTTCCTGATTCATGGACGGAAGCAGTAATATTGCTCATCCCTAAAGAAGATAACACACAAGAAATTCAAAACTACAGACCAATCTCACTATTAAATTCTGATTATAAATTATTTGCAGCAATTATGGTGGAAAGAATCAAACAAGTGCTAAATGCACGAATTCATCCAGAGAAGAACAGCTTTTTACCCCACAGATACATCAAAAACAATACGAGAATCATTCTGGACACACTTGAATATTATGAGGTACATCCGGAAAAGCAATCTGTACTGGTTTTCCTTGATGCACAGAAAGCATTTGATAATTTAGTTTGGAAATTTATAATATTACAATTAGAGATGATGAAATTTGGAGAGAAATTTACAAAAATGATAGGAAAATTATGCAATACTCAAATAGCCAAAGTTCTTATGAACGGAAACCTAATGGATAAGATTGAAATAAAGAAGGAAGTTAGACAGGGATGCCCCTCTCACCCTTGTTGTTTATATTGACTTTGGAAATACTGTTAAATGAAATCAGAAAAGACCAGGAAATAAAAGGATTAAGAATCGAAAATGAAGAATACAAGACCCAAGCCTACGCTGATGACCTAGTATTTATACTGGAAGATCCACTGAAATCTGGCCCCAAACTAATTCAAAAATTAGAAGAATTCGGGGAGGTGGCAGGATTAAAAATTAACAAAAGCAAAACAAAAATGATAACTAAAAGTGTGATGAAAAAATAAGAGGAAGAATTAGAATCAGTGACCAAAATGCAAATAATAAAGAAATATTTGGAGATCTGGGTGTCGGCAAAGTGCTCTACAATCAAAGAGGACAACTACAATAAATTAATGATGCAAATAAAGAAAGATCTAGAAAGCTGGAAGAATATACAGCTATCACTAATGGGACGTATTGCCACAGTAAAAATGAATATTCTTCCAAGAATCTTATTTCTGTTACAAGCCGCGCCAATTAACCCTGGCAAAACATTCTTCCAAGAATTAAACAAATTAACATCCAGGTTCATATGGCAAGGGAGAAAAGTGAGCACAAACTAAAGTTAATGCAAGACAGCAAGGAGAGGGGAGGCCTAGCACTACTGGATTGGGAGCTATACTCACAAGCGACAACACTAACATGGCTGAGAGATTGGATGGAGTTAAAAAACAAAAGAATCTTGACTTTAGACGGCCATGATTTGCAAGTAGGATGGCATTCATTTCTATGGGATGGTAAAACCAAAACTCATAAATACTTTCAAAAGCATTTAATTAGAAATGCGTTACTCCAAAATTGGCACAAAATTAGAAAAAATCATTACACGAAAATTCCAAACTGGCTAACCCGACAGAAATGACGACACATCCCAATTTTACAGATATAAACAAATTGATAAGATACAAAGATTTAATAAATGGGCAGCGAAATCTGAAAACAATGCAGGAACCGGCAGAACAAGGCATGAAACTAGACTGGCTAACCTACTTGCAAATCAAATGAAGACGAAATAATAAGAAAGTTTCTGGACTGTGCAGAGATGGACAAGCTAACAAAAAAATTCAGGGAAAGGAAGAGACAGAATATTATCTGATATGGGAACAATGGTATAGGACCGTGATGGTGAACCTATGGCATGCGTGCCACAGGTGGCACACTGAGCCATTTGTCAGGGCATGCTAGGCGTTGCCGTCAGCTGGCCAGGGCACATGTGCATGCTGGCCAGCTGACTTCAGCCTTGAGGCTGTTTTTTGCCCTTCAGAGGCTTCCCTGAAGGGAACAGACTTCCGGTTTGCTCGTAGGGCTGTTTTTTTGCCCTCTGGAGCCTTCATGGAAGCCTCCTAAAGGCCCCTGAAGGCTCCGGAGGTCAAAAATTGACCCTGTAGGGAACCCAGAAGTTCAGGAATGGTGACTTCTGGTTTGTCTGTAGGTCCGTTTTTCGCCCTCCGGAACCTTCAGGGAAGCTCCTGAGGCATCCGGAGGCTGTCCGAGGGGGCTGTTTTTGTCCTCCCCAGGCTCCTAGAAAGCCTCTGGAGCCTGGGAAAGGCGAAAAAACTGCAGCAAAAGCAGGGGTGGGTGGGTATCGTTGATTGTGCGCATGTGCATGTGTTGGGGGCGCACGCGTGCATAGCATTATGGGTGTGGCACACCGGTGCACGACCGCCCTGTGCTTCCCCCGCTTTTGGCACGGCAGCCAAAAAAGGTTTGCCATCACTGGTATAGGTGGTTGGAGGAAAGAAACAAAGATTAATGATAAGAACGATAAAATGATAAAAATCACAAGCTAAGAATAAATGTGATATATACTTAAGAGGAACAAAACTTACCAGAGGTAAACAGCCAAAATATTAAATAGATAAAAGATAATGAAATAAGAAGGCTAAAAAATGTGAAATGTAAGTGAAAGTCTATGTCTTTGTATGTCTAAAAATACATTTTTTAAATAAAAAAATAAATCTTTAAGCTCTGCGTGTGTGTGAAAATGTTCCCTAATACCTTACTAATTTCCTTGATTATCGTTATAGATGATTATCCCAACTATTTAGCCATAATACTGTATCTAAATTTCTTTGCTACAGAAAAGAGAAAAGTAAAGCAATCTGAAGAATTATCTACATGTGACAGTAGCGAACTACAATAAAAAATGAAAATGAATTGAAATGAAATGAAAGGACAGACTACATGAACCTGGGGTTTGTAAAACGCATGCTACCACACTGACTTGCTTCAACATATCCTGGTTAGACAGTTCTCACCTACAAGCACCGAATCTCATAAGTCTGTGTCTCTCTCTCCAAACACATATACCGGTACTTTGTTTTCAAACTCAATAAGTCACATTACTTATAAGGATGTTAACAAGCAGGCATGTGAACTAGGCATTTAATTTGGAATTTAGATGGGCAATTCTGTTTAAGTGTAGGACTAAAGAAGTTTGATCATACTTTTATGGAAGTTAGTTCAGTGCCATTTGGGCTCAGCATATGAAACACATAGTTCCAGCAGTGTCTTTATTCTTATAGCATATGAGACAAAAGTTGAATTGTTACAACATTTCATTTGCATCACAAGATAACATTGATTTATAGTGGAAGAAACCCACAGCATCTTCTGTGGCTTATTTGTGAATTAAGTGGTTCAAATATTTTGAATGCTTTGACTTCATCAGGAGCAGGATCGAAACAATCCCTTCAACATTTTACTGAAGAAACATTTAATAGGAGTTACAGAAGCCTTCTGGAAAAAAAATCCAACTATGTTGGCTAAATAGGCTGTTTAAGTAGTGTTTGCTGACACCAGCATGACCCTTCTCATTGCAAAACCTCATTATGTAGTTCTGCAAAAGCACTAGCAATAACCAATATTAAGCTAATATTTTATCACTCCTGTCTTACCGTTCCAATTGTGAATCTGCCCTTCAAGCTAAGTTCATGAAAGAAGACCAGTTTTGTGGCTCTATCCTACACACATTATTGTTATTTCAAATTCTTAGGGAACTCCAAGTATTCTTTTCTGTTGACAAGTTTTAGGAAAATGAAAGAATTATGGACAAAAACAACCATTACCTTTGAACTAAAATTGAGGGGTCTGGAGCTTTTCTAAGAAAACAAACAAAGAATAGAATCACTTGCAAGTTATCCTCTATTAATCTCTTTGGGTCATGACAACTTGAAATCTAGGAGACAGGTATCCTGGCTTGTGGCAGATTAAATGGAAAAATAATGCCTTGATCAGTGAGTTCTTAACCCTGGGGAGGAAATAATCTTAAATGCACTAGAAATGGTCAACATGATTATATTTGGCCAAGAAGTGAAAACAAAAGATTGGGCTCCTTTTATGATTCCTCTGCTAATAAACCTTTTCTTTGAAACAATTCTAGGAAATGGATAGCACTCTCATTTACTTTGTGAACGTAAAGGATGATTTATATATTGTGCCAAGAAAAAGTCACTCCCTGCTCCCAATAGGTACTTTACACACCAATGTAGAGACTCAAAGCAAAGTCTAAAAATTCCAATGGCACAAACATGTTATTGCTCAAGTGGGAGCAACTCTAATTTATATGGGGATTTTTTTTATTAGTGGTTATTAATTTAATATTAATAACTCATTCCTTCTTAACATACTGGAAAACAGGAATTGATTGCCTTCCTTTTTTTGGTCATTTACATTATAGCTTTTGAGAATATACATAAGGGCAGCAGCTATAATTATTTAAACATAATAATGCCAATCCGACAGTATTAGGTCATTTAAGACTACTGAAATCAGAGACCAGACACAAAGACTGATATTCTGTTCCCATGTAGCCAATATCTTTTAAAATATGTGGTATCAGATATTAACTTGAAAATGCTTGCTTAGTCCATTTGCATGCCATCCTCTCCACTAAAGGAGCACATTTGCAGATTTGCCATAAATACAAGTCTAGAACAAAAAGGCCGCCAGCTTTTTTTTTAAGTGTGCATTTCCAGGGTCCTTCATTTCTGGGCCAGATGAAAACCTTTCATTTTCCCACATCAATTTTCCTGTATCTTTCTCAAGCCCTCATATTCCTCTTTCCCCAGGGCAGGCTATGTAGAACTAATGCAGTCCGTCCAGTGGCAGCCAAATTCTTTCCATCGTTTATTATTTTTGTGTTGTCTAGACAAGTTAAGTAATTGCTGATTGGGGAATCACTTATTATTACACAAACCTTTCATGTATTTTCACATTTCATTGTTACAATACACATGAAATAAAAGCAGTGTATCCAGGTGTTTCATGTAACCAATGCGTTGATGAATAGTACAGGAATCTGCAATGAAGTTGTTTGGATTAATAGAAGCATCTACTGAAATCCGTGGCTAGTTATTCAGTATTGACATAAACCTATAGTAACTGTGTTTAACTGCACGCATTTTATTCCTGCATTAGAAGACATTTAATTTTGCTGCTATTTATTCTAAAGCCGGGAGGGGAAAAAATCCTGAGATTTGTCTTCATTAACTTCAGCCTGGATAAATTTCAATTGAAAAGTCAAACTATATACTAAAATATGCTTAATCAGAAAAGAGATTCCTGTTCCAAACACCTGCAGTTGTGTTGGAGGAAGGATCATGCAGAAACCTACATTTACATTCAAACAGTTGAACTATGGTGATCAAATGAATGACCAAATTTTCCACCTCCCCCTAGTGCATTTAACCAACATTTCAGTTTTGAGGGTAGAAGTTAACATATTTTTCACACCTGACCTAGGTTTAGAGGAGGAAAAAAAAATCAGGATGAGCCTAGGAGGACCACAGATAGGTGTCCTCTCATATGCCAGCTCTGCCTATTGACTTCTGTAATGCGGAAAAGAGACAGAAGAGACGGGCAATGACAAAGACAGAAGAAGTAGGTTCAGCACTGTAAAAGGACCCCGCCACCACAGCCCAGGTGCTATTCACCAAAGGACCGGCACCGGTTCACTGCTGGGGACCCCTGAGATAATTCACTTCATGGTCTGTGACGCAATATTTGCTCCATAAGATGAACAGACATTTCCACCCACTTATGGGGGCGGGTGTGTGTGTGTCTTATGGAGCAAAAATTATGGTAATTTGTACTTGCTGATGTCAGAGAATAATTTTCAGTTTTTCTTATGGAGAACAGTAGTTTTGGTACCTAAGGTAACACCTCTATCAAGGATGAAGATAAAATGTTCTCTGATTTTTTTAAAATCTTCATTTTAGTTAAAGACCAAAAAAATCATCAAAAGAAAAGAAGAAGGGAAAATTGCAGTTGTTGAACCATTATCAGGTATAAGATGAAATATCAGAGCTATGAAAAAACGCCACAACCTTCTATATGCTGTTATGTCAGGGCATGATAAACAATAATTCTTATATTCCCGTAAAAGCTCATGGATCAGACTAGCTTACTATTCTAGAGATTTCATGGTTTTTCAAACTTTTTCAGAGTGCCAAATCTGCTTTAAAAAAATCTGTAATACCTGATCTAGAGGGTGAAAGTTCTAAATGTCATTTAAGAAGCCCTTTTAGAAGAAGAGCAAGCAGTGCTGGGGTGGGGCTGAGTTAAACAAGTCATAAGCTTAGAATCATTATGTTCCTACAAATGATCTAATTTCCAACCCCTCTTGAATTCTGTTGAGTCTTATTTAGCATCAATTTAGAATTGATCCTTGGTTGAAAAGGTTGCAAAGAGTTTTCTTTCCCCTCAGTCCTGAGGAACTCATTTAAATCCTTCTTCACCCTAGTCTGAAAAAAAAAACCATTCATGGCCCCTAAGAAATGTATCCATACCTACCTACAGACCAGTGGTGGGTTCCTGCCGGATCGCACCGGATCGCGCGCTCCCTTTCGGCGCTGAACCCGGAAGTACGTTCTTGCCCCGCCCCTGGCGACGGGACGACGCTTGCCTGCGCTCCACCAGCTCGGCTGGGACCGGAGACGTTTCCTCAGCGGAGCAGAGCGCCTGAAAGGGACGCAGGCTCAGCCTGCCAGGCTGCCACCGCTCCACTGAAGACATTGCTGAGCAGAGAAACGTCTCCGGTCCCAGCTGAGCTGGTGGAGCGCAGGCAAGCATCGTCCCGTCGGCAAGAACGTACTTCCAGGTTCAGCGCCGAAAGGGAGCGCGCGATCCGGTGCGATCCGGCAGGAACCCACCACTGCTACAGACTCTCTGTATTGTCTTGGCCTTGGGAGTTGCCTCTAGTGAAAATGGACACTGTCCCCAAAGGAAGGTTTTTTTTTTAGGGTTTAAGTTTTACATTCCAATAAAATCAATCAGTGAATGAAAGTATAATAGGTTAGCATTAGGAACTTGTTATAAAATGGAAACTTGCTTAGTCAATGATAAGTCCCAAATTGATTCTCACCTTTTAAATGATTCCATAGTCATAGTTGTACATTTTAGATATTTCTGTGTCTCTTTGCATTTCAGGATGATACACAAGCAACTATATTACAACTCAAGTACAATAATGTATAAATCATTTTCTTTGTTCCTCTTACCTTTTCAATTTTCTCATCCAGCATTCGGAAGAATTCTTGTTGGCTTTCAGAAATGTGCATGCTGAAAACAGAAAGAATCATTTCAAAGGGATTTTCAAGTGATGTTGTTTACTGGGACAGTTAGTCATTTTACGGCAGTCTCTAAACTGCCACTTTCAGAAGAAGAGAAGTCATCAACCCTGATTGAGCAAAAGACTCAGAAGAAGGAAATTTGTTTTAGTGGGGATGCCTTTGCATATTTCAGCACATGCAACAAGGTCTAATCAGATTATGGAAACAGATTATGTATCTCACATATATGACAACAGAGGGAATGATTCCCAATGGAAAAGTTTCCAATATTTGAATTACAGGAGATTAGAAGAAGTTTACTACCTTGACCTGCTTTTTAGAAAACAGTCAGGAGAGTCATAATTTCAATGAAACAAGAGCTGGAACTATGAATTTAATTTAGGATAGCCTCTCCCAATTCAGAATAATTTAGTTATTAAAAAAGTCTGTGTTGAAAACAAAGATTTCTCAAAGACACAGAACCAACTGCATGCTTGGGAGAGCAAAGTTGGCACAATTTAGTTTTACCCTCACAAGTCCTTTTATAGAGTTAAACATAGCACAATAATTCTTTACATTGAATTCAACAGAAGCCTCTAATTTACTGTATACTCTAACATATACTGACATTTCCTGAACAAGATTTTTTTTTACCACCACCCACAAAGTCAAATAATCTACTTCCAGTAACAATCCAGTGCTGCCAAATTGGGCAGACTTCAGTTCTCAGAAGTAGGAAGGGCTGGAAATATAGTATTGATAATACTATAGTACAGAGCTGTAATAGAACTGTACTATTAAAGTGTGGCAGTGCATTTGAAAAGTTCAGGACCCAAGACATCATAAAAATATACAGAATAAGGTCAGATAATTTCACTGTACAAAGCCGGGATACACAGAGGATTCAAAGGCTATGTTTTGAACATTGCATTACTACATTCACTGCTGAATTTTAAGATGTATTTTTGTAAAACAGAGTCTGGCATTTTTGGTTCTGGGAAAAATGAACTCAGATCAAAATATTCAGATATAGATTCCAGAGGACCACTCAGAAAGTAGAAGTGACCTACTTGAGGTTTCCTGACAGTTAGAACAATTAATCAGTGGAACAGCTTGCCTCCAGAAGTTGTGAATGCCCCAACACTGGAAGTCTTTAAGAAGATGTTGGATAGCTATTTGTCTGAAACGGTATAGGGTTTCCTGCCTAGGCAGGGGGTTGGACTAGAAGACCTCTAAGGTCCCTTCCAACTCTACTATTGTATTGTATTGTATTGTATTGTATTGTATTGCTTGTGTTTTGTTTGTTTTTTTGCTTGTATTATTTCTTATGACTCAGTGGCTTCCATTTTTACTACAATTCTATTGGCAGACGTGAATCGAGATTTCTAATGGAAATACTAGTAGCAATACAGAATAAAATTATGGTAAATTTGGTCTCGACAATTCATGATATCCAGAACCCAATTCCCATATATAATATGGGAGTGATTAACAAATCCGCTCTCACAGGGAGGGGCTCCTCTGGGTGCCGTCCACCAAGCAATGCCAACGGGCGGCGCCTAGGAGTAGAGCCTTCTCTGTGATGGGCCCAACCCTCTGGAATGACCTCCCCCCCGATATTAGAACTACTACCGACTTCCGCTCCTTCCGACAAAAACTTAAGACTCACCTGTTCCAATTAGCCGGCCTGGCCCATCTATAGTTCCATTCTTACCTCCTGGCGGATATTTTTATCTGGGATAGTTTTTAGGGTTAATGTATTTTAAACTTTTAAAATTTTATTCTAACTTAAACTAAATTTGTACAGTGAATTATTGCTACCTCCTCCAGCCCATATTTATTTTATGTCTATACTTTATTATTTATTTATTTATTTATTTATTTATTTATTTATTTATTTATTTATTATTCATATTTATAGACCGCCCCTTCTCCCGAAAGGGACTCTATGTATGTATGTATATTTATTGTTTATGTATACTCTATGTATACTATGTATATTTATTGTTTTATTGTTTTAATATGACTGTACACCGCCCCGAGTCCCTTCTGAGAGAGGGGCGGTCTAGAAATTGAATAAAGTTAAAGTTAAATAACCCTGATGTATATAGTCCTTTTCCTAAAGGCATCTTCTGTTGATGTATAAGCATTCAGAGTGAGATTGTATTCTGTGAAACAGAAAATGGAGAAACCAAGATTTTTAAAGCCAGGCAACAACATGTCAAATACACTGGAAATAGAGCTTCTTCTTTTTTTAAAGGGAATTACGTATAAAAAAACAAGATAAACAACTATGTAGAAAAGGATAAATGCTTTTAAAAACATAGGGAGAAAAACCCTACATGTGATGCCAAGGCCAAATTTGCTTGCCTATTTTAGTTATTCTTTTTTTTATCAAAAGTTCTCAAAAGTAATAACTGCAGATTTCAGAATTTTATCCAGTGGTATGGTAGAACACATTTCAAAAACAAAAGATAAGACTTCATTTTCAAGATTATCCAGGAAGAAAGATGGTTGATTATAGAAGGTAAACCAACTTCAGCTTCCTTCTCAAAATTTAATGTGCATCAGTCATCATCTCTGTAGAGAATAGTTAGTGAAAAGGAGCCCATGAGCCAATAACCCTATGCGTGCAATACAGAAATGGTCATGGGGAACAGGAAAGTGAAGAAATATGAAAGACTGAGGAAGAGGCATCCGCAACAATGATCAAAAAGGCTGCTAAATTCTAAATGCTGCTTTAAACATCCATAAGGATTAAGTGGACCTCTCTCACCAAAAATCTCAGCTAAAAAAAAATTCTGAATATTTTGAGTAGAGAGATCACAATGAAGAATTGTGAATGAGGCTGACATCCAGCAGCTTTTCTCTGTCATCTTTACAGTATCTCTGCCATTTGCTTTCCAGTTTTCTTCAAGAGAGATCATTGCAGAAAAGTTCGGCAGTACTACTTCCAACTATCTGGCCTGGCTCAACCGTAATTTTCTCGTATCCCTCCTGACTGTCTGTTTTTAACATTTTGAATTTGGATTGTACATGGGGTTTTATAATTAGGGTATTTTAATGGTTTTTAATTGTCTATGTATTGTATCTGTTAACCTCCTCCGAACATGTGTGTCTATGTACTTATGTATGTCATGGATTTATGTAAATGTTATATGTTTTTTACTCCATTGTACGCCGCCCCGAGTCCTATTCGGAAAGGGAGCGGCTAATAAATTTAAATTATTATTATTATTATTAGTAGTATTTTAAATTAGTTCCGAGATCATCTTTTAGGAACATAATAACTTAGGTAACCAATTCAGTCATGCAGATGTATGCCCAGCATCTCCCCTTGTATGTCTGATGAAGCCACATACAAAGTAATGGAGAAATGATTATACTATGCCATTTATAAATGGTGATGTGGCAATTTCAATAGCAGCTGATGCCCTGTTTGACATACCAAGTATGAGAGATGCAGCCAGAATGCTGATGAGACAGCTTGCTCATCCTCCATTGTTATTTGAGGCAACATCAACCTAGCATTTGAAATTCAGAACTGCTGTTGAGCTCTCTAGATGTCAATCCCAATTAAGATTTCTATACAAAGCAAAGGCTTTGATTTAGGAAGATTATTTATGTAATCACTAACAAGGGTTATGTGTCTGAAAAAATTAAGCAATAAATTTATGATGCTAAATATTTACTCAGTGCTGCTACTATTTCCACCATTATTCTATTTTGCAACAATGTGAAGGGAAATAAATAAATAAAAGCATTAAAATACATATATTCCTAAAACAACAAAGGCTATATAGAAACAAAATCTCACCCCTTACAGACTGAAATAGTATCAAAGTGGGACAGGTTTCATATCACCTTTATCATGAACTAGACTACTGTACAACTGCCCAATATAAGCTAGATAAGCCATGGAAACTGCCATGGTAGCCTGTGAGTACCTTCCAAATTGTGAAGAGTTCATGAATGCTTCATGAGGCTTCATACTAGATCAGGCATCTTGAATGAAAAGGAATTGGAACTGAACTTCCTTTCTAGTCACAGAAGAACTAGTATTAAGGACATGTACATGCATTGGGAAAGGACTCATAAAGGGAAAACTTCCAATACGTTTGACTGAAATCAGTTCCCAAAGGGTGAATTCTTTAATATAGGGTAGAACTATATAAGAGGAGGTCATAAGGGAAAGAAGCACCATCCTGTTAGTGTTGCTCCTCCAACAAACAACTGTATTTGAGTTTTGCTATGAAGAAAAGTTTGCATACAACACCCCAAAGCACATAGCGCCATTGCAAGGGTATCAAAGTGACTTCACTGAACAAAACGACTTAACGAGCTATGCAGTAAGATCACCCAGAACACAAATACATGGAGTCAGTTGTCTGAGTAAAGTGTACTTGGAAGGCAGAAATGGTACATGGAAGGCAGAAGAATACAACAAGAAGTATTATCAATTTAAGTGGGGGAAACCCTTTTGGGATTTGTAGAGAGGCAGAATGGCAACATGTAGTATTGACAAATGGTTCCATCTGCTATTGAATGAAAGGAGAGATCATGGGAAACTATGGATACATGAAAATATGTGCATCTGCTTTCCTTCTGCAAGAGAGGAAAAATATGCATTGCCTTAAAAACAACAACATGAAAGAGCAAAAGTCTAAGCCTGTTCACCCTCTTTAGGTACATTAGAGTACTAAAGAAAAGAAGTACTAAAGATGCTGCTCTTTGGTTGAATCAAGATCAGTAATGTAATGGGGTAGAAGTAGAATTGATGCTGCCTGCATCTGTGGTGTATTTTAACAAACTTAGGAATTGCATTCAGTAAATCTTGTTACTGAATGTTCTATTTTTATTGAAGGGAAGACCCACAATTTTAAACAGCCTCCAGTGTCAGTTCAGTGGAGATGAGCCAGGTAGGGGAATACTGGATGACGACATAAACTGCCAAATGTTTAATGGCTGTTTTACAAATTGTGCTACTTCTGAAAAAAAAATGGAAGTATTTACCTCTGGTCTTCTGGCAAGTGAGACAGGAATGTGTTATCTTTGGCAGCAAGAAATGACACATTGCCATGCAAGCTTGACAGTTGCTAGTATGGAAGGAGTATCTTCACAGAGTATACCTTGTGCCCATAACAATCCAATTTTCTGCCTGATCTATGGGTACAGAATATTGTTGGTCATGGGAGTCTGACTGTGATGCCAGAGGAGGATGTTGGAATAAGAAATGGAACCCTTCTTGTTTTATCTTATAAATATTCTCATTGTGGTAGGAAGTTGAAGGCTGGCTCAGGAGAACTTGCTGTCTTAAACATTTCAATAAGAACTTGTGTATCAGTAGTATTTTGAATGAATTGATATCTTTAGTCCTCTACTGCCTGGAAATTCTCTCCACAGTAGGACTCTTGGCCATCCAATAAATCTGTTCATTGAAGGCGTGGATGTCTTCCAAAGGAGAGATTTGGTACATGGATTAGTACCCAGGTGGTCATGTCAAACTGAGGAAGCATCAGGGGTATAATAATCAGGTTTAGAGTAATTATTACAAGCTCCAACAAAATGACGGAGCAGCTCCTATGGCTCATAGAAGTAGGAAAATCCTGAATGTAAACCGAGTGGGGATGATGATTATAGCAGGTTGTAACTTGAATGTGACATTTGCCTTAAATAAACTTCTTAGAGAAAGAATTAACCCCGAGGACAAGAAAACAATGCTTGCAAACATTTTCTGCCATGCTTCCAAGACATGATTAGGCAGCAGAATTCGAAAACACTTTTTTAAAGTGATGGAACCAAACAAGAATTCTATATGATACAAACACTTTTTTAAAAAGTAAGGAAGCTTTTTTGGTCTAGGGACTTCAAATAACTTCCTGCCCCATAAAACTAATCACATTGGGATTTCAGGATAGGGAGTCATTTCTGGACCCCTTTATATATAAACCCTGCAGGGGCTTAAGATACCCATTTTGCCTTAAATTCCTCTACAAACTGAGAATATTGGTCTTTTTTCTCTCTCTTGATTTGACTTTTCATGAGGTGGAATTTTTAAAGGGTTTGGTGATATTCTCAAGTAACCCCATACTTCTTAAAATGAAGAACAAAAAGTCAATGAATTAGTCAATTTGGGTGGTTTTGTGAGTTTTTAAAACATACATTTTACCATCCTGTTAAACTGAACAACTAATTGATCCAAATTAGCTTTCTCTCAGTCAGGTGCACTGACAACTATGTGTAAGCATAAAAACTGCACAAGACACCCATGCCCCAAGCAATTATGTGGAGATTACTGATTGTGCAATAACTTTTTCCTGTATATGCAGCTCTGAATCATCGGGAGTAGAGTGGCCTAGACTTTTTAGCAACAAGCTAATATATAAATTGTTATCTAAATTGAAGCATGTTAGAGATTATGTATGAAAGCACAATGCAAACATCATGTATTAGTGCAAACCTTTGGTATCTCCTAAAGTAAAATAGATATATCTAGTGATGAATATAGTTCTGTCTGTATTTATATATACTTCTATCCAGCTTTGTTATGCTATTCTATTCTTTTCTTTCAAGAACAAAGCCTGAAAATGAGAAAAAAATAAAGGCTGATTTTTTCAGTTTACTCTATTCTTCTTTAGGACTGGGATAACCTAAAATAATCTTTCCAAAATTTAAAATCAGTGAATTGTAACAATATGCTTTGCACACAGAAAATCTGAGAAAATCTAAAGGGAAAATAAGTTTCTTAGAAAGTAACACCAACTTTCCAGTTACTGTTTCAGTACTAAGTGTTGCTTCCTCTAAAACCTTTTACTTCTATTCTAATACAAAGCAGATATAAATACCTGATTGATGCAGAGGATTTTTGAAACATTAATTAAAGATGGTCTGACTTGAGCCATGGACAAACTTTTCTCCAAATTAGTATTTTCCAAATGTCTTAAATTTGGATTCCCATAATTCCCAGGCTTTGGTCATGTAGACTAGACATAGAAGTTCAATACATCAATAGGGATTATAGTTAAGATTCTTGTGTTGATGATAGTCTAGGGAACATCATTACTAAAACCTAGGTTTTTTTTAATGAATATGTAAATCTATATCTAAGCACAGCAGTAGGATTTGTTGAAACTGAACAGGTAGAATATCTTTCTAGTCATTCTAAATACACTGGAATGTCTTTTGAACTTTTTAGAAGTTATGACAATGTATTTGATTAATCAAGCTTCTGTCCATGATATATATTTAATACTGGGAATTTGAAAAATCACCCTTTCAAGCAAACTTTAAGTCTGAACACTATGGTTTAATTCAGTCACAGCATTTACTATGCACTAATATGAATCATAGTTTAGAATACAACCATAGTCTAAACTTTCTAATGTAAGTCTGGATTTGGAGCTGATTTCATCTTGTTTTCCACCTCCTTGGCACTTCACTCTCTAGTTATAGTATCTTCTAAAGCTGAATCAATATAAGCATCCCTTATTAAGTACAACCCACCTTCTCTGTCCAGATTCATTTTCCACCTTTCCCTTATCTTTCTGGTATAGCAACATATTCCTCTTTCCTCCATCTTATTTAGTATTTTTCTTCATCATCTTTGCTCTTTTTGATGGAGCACATGTGTACCTGCATTTTTCTATGTTTTCAAAGAGTGTATTGTGTGCGAAAGAGAATGGTAAAGGTAATTGGGATAATTTTATAAATAGGGCACCCTATTTTGCACCCATTTAAAACTTAGGTAGATATTTCAATTCACATACATTTATTTTTTGCAATGGCCTATCCCATTTTGAGGTATGGCTTCTGCAGATTTATATATTTACATACTAATGCATACAAATTTACAAGTATGTCACCTTCACAGATTTGATTTTGGGGAGGGGAATTTTCAGGATTAGTTTTAACTGGAAATTGGGAATCCTAGATTCATATGGCAAGGAAGCTGAATATTACATAAGATGTTTGGTTATGTATGTGTGTATTCACCCTCTTTTTTATAAGGGTCATCTTCTTACAGAATAACAGAATTGGAAGGGGTCTTGGAGATCTTTTAGCCCAAACCCCTGCTCACACAGGAGACCCTATACCATTTTAGTCAAATGGTTCTCCAGTCCCTTCTTAAAAGCCTCCAGTGGTAGAGTAGCCAGAATTTCTCAAGGCAAATTGTTCCACTGATGGATTGTTTTTACTGTCAGAAAATTTCTCTTAGTTCTAGGTTGCTTTTCTCTTTGTTCAGTTTCTATCCATTGCTTCGTGTCTTGCCTTCTGGCACTTTGGAGAATAGGTGGACCCCCTATTTTTTATGGCAGCACCTCAAATATTGTAATGCTAATATCATGTCACCCCTAATTCTTCTTTAGACTAGACAGACCCAATTCCTGCAACTATTCTTCATATGTTTAGACTTCAGCCCCCCCTCCCCCAATCATCTTTGCCACTCTTCTCTGCATTCTTTCCAGAGTCTCAACATCTTTTTATATTGTGGTGACCAAAATTGGATGCAGTATTCCAAGTGTGGTCTTGCCAAGGGATTATAAAGTGGTAGTAACACTTCTCATGATCTTGATTCTATTACATTCAGAATAATCTTCTCTTTGGGTAAGTACAGTGTTCCCAATCCACAGAGACCAAAAACCACAATTTATATCTATTTTGCAGCATAGGTTCAGTTTGACAATTATGGATTTCAAATATTTTTGCTTTATTTTTGTATTTATCTTTTTATAAAGGTGGCCACTATAAATTATAGCTTGACAATAAAACAAAATAGTCGTTTTGAAGCAGCAAAAAGCCAGTAATATAAAATAAATTGATTAGCAGGTACAATATTCCATTATTCAAGTCAATAATGAAGAATATGAAAAATATCTTAGTTTGGGGAAAGGGGCAAGGAATGGAAATTAAGTGCAACAAAATGGAATAGGACTTACTTTGCTCTAGGTTGATGTACTAATCCTGGCAGCTCTTTATTAGCCTTAAGTTTTACATGTGAACTGGCACTTTTTTCCTGGAAAAAAAAAACACAGACACATATTCACAAGTTGATGAGAGTTTTTTTTTTGATATTAGGGAATATTTGCCATCACAGTCAACTGACCAATGAAGAATTCATGTATAAATATGAGAGTTTAAGAATGAAAAGGCAGTCAAGTTTTACAATGATAATCTATGACAAACCAGTCATAGATCAACCTCCTATATCAGGGGTGTCCAAACTTGGGAACTTTAAGACTTGTGGACTTCAACTCCCAGAATTCCCCAGCCAGCATGCTGGCTGGGGAATTCTGGGAGTTGAAGTCCACAAGTCTTAAAGTTCCCAAGTTTGGACACCCCTGTCCTATATGAACACCCAATTCAAAGTATTGTGTTAAGCCAATTCCTTTTTCATAGAATCTAAACAATTTGAATTATCCAAATTATCCAAAACGACACAGAAGCTTGAATAATGCAGTGATTCCTCGTGAAAACAAAAGCACAATATTTAATAAAACAGACCTAGAGTATCTGGGAGCCATAAACTCTTATTTCCATAATCTATTTTTTTAAAATATCAAAACACATATATACTTTCTGCTGTTGCATCCAATCAATGAATCTCATACTAGCATACTGATTAACCACTCAGTAAGCACCAGATGGATCTGTCATCCATTGTTACTACTTTTCATCCCACAGATTTTTCAAGCCCCAAAGCATCTTGACTACCAGGAGATAGAAGCTGAATAGGGAAGCCATTAATAAATTATTTTGTAGCTGGTGAGATAATTCTATGGGTAAGCTCTCTGTTAATACCTGATATTTCTTAGGGTTGCAGAATCATATACTGCAAAGAAGAGACTGACGGAGAGATAAGCAACGATACATGAATGGATTTTCATTCAAAGCTTATCTGTCTTGCCAGACCTTTCCACTGAATTCTTCAGCAGCACAATGTAAAGCCTCAGAATAAAAGATGCCAAATGCAACCCCTCTTTTATGTTATTTTGATCCCAGGGCACTTGGGATTGTCATTCCTGGGCAGGCTTTCTTTTGCTTACAAACATGAGAGGCAGACAGAAATCTCAAGTCAACAGAGGTGGGGAGTGAGTGCTAATGAAATTGAACAAGGGGCACTATGACATGAGTTTGCAAAACTGGGGTTTTAAAATCAGCATCTAGTTCCACAAGCCGATAATGCTTGTTTGTGATTCATTATCTCATATGATCCATACCATTTCGTACTGCCATCCTCATGTGGAGTTATAGCTGACAGAAAATATGAACAAAATGGAACAAACACATATCAATTTGACTATGACTGTATTGGGATGATTCCATAACTGGGATAGCACTGCTAGATTGATACTAATGAACTCAGGGCGGAGAACATCAGTCCCCTCATCAGAATTCACTGCTTTAAAATTAGATCATCATTTCAAATCCTGAGTTAAACAGAAAAACTGGCTAGATCTAATATCACAATGCATGGGTTCTATTATTTAATGCAATGTCTGAATTGACATATAATTTATATTCTCTTTTTATTTCTGAGACAGAAATCTGTGGTTTTCATGCTAAACTATGACTAGTATGGTCTAGTGTGATACTTAAATTAAACCTTCATGCTTATAACTGTCATTTGCAGTCCCTTGTTCAAGAGGATTCAACAGACAGACTTAACAAAAGCAGGTCAGTAAATTTAAACTGTGGATTTAGCAGTAAAGATCCAAGTCTTTATTTTCTATCTTGAGTTCAGTATGATTAATATATGTCAGGAAAGATCTTTGGCAGCATGAATAAAATGAGACCACATTGGGTGCTCCCCAGATCAATTGCAAATCCCAGGAGTTATGGATTCCAGTGAAAAAATAGTAAACTGGAGACAACTCTGCTGAGAGTGGAGCAGAATGGACCAGGCATTATGAAGAGCTGATGAAAGGACTGACTCTTCCCAATTCCTCTTTCAGAGAGGAATTGGGAAGAGTCAGTCCTTTCATCAGGACTGGTCCTCTCCGAACAAGGAATTGGATTGCCTACAAGTGGTCTGGATAGTTGCTCCTCATGAGGAGACCACAAACTAGCAACCCCCAGTAGATTTAGAACTCATCACATGAGGGAATGCCATAGTAGTCCAACTCACGGTTCAGTTCCTTTATGGACACAAGGTTTGTATACCTCCTTTTTTAAATCACCGTTGAAAACTGCTTGTTAACTACACTTAGGAATCTTCAGAATAGTGAGCTTCCTCCAGCTCTTAGCAAAATACATTTTACATTTAAAGAGAGAAAAACATGGCATTGGGGAGTAAACAGCAAGAGGGTGTCTAGAAGGTTGATTTTGGAAAGTTACAAACGGGCTAAGTGTCCAGATGGATCTGAAAAAAAAATGATTATAAGAATATTTCCAGTTGAAACATGCTGTTATATGGAATTCTTAAAAAATAAGTTAGCTGGATAAACAAATGAAACCAGCTGATGTCTTAATAATTAAACGAAATATTGGAATAGCTAACCCGAGGAGTGATCTGGATAATTCTTCTACTGTATGTTGGATTTACAAAAAGTGTGTGTGTGTGTGTGTGTGTGTGTGTGTGTGTATGTGTGTTACAACCCCTAGTATGCCCAAATATGGGAGGGAACTCCACCTTTCTGTCTATCGGCTCACTGCAGAAAACCATCCAGGCAGAAAACCATATTTTTAATGTTGCCTTTTAATATTTGTGTTGTATTTGTGCTGATAAATAAATAAAGGGAGACTAGTATAGATCTATTTCAAGCTATTTAGCTCTCATCAGCTAGCCACATCAGGTTCGAATCCCAGTAAGGGTATGGCTAGCTGATGAGAGCTAAATAGCTTGAAATAGATCTATACTAGTCTCCCTTTATTTATTTATCAGCACAAATACAAAACACCCCCCCACACACACACACACCCACACACATATATCTCGTAGATTTTCACAGGTGTAGGTATGCTGGTCTTGTTGTATTTGAGTCTTTTCCCGTGTAAGATTGAGATTGTCTTGGCAACGTTTCAGCGAGGTCTCACTCACTATCTTCATCAACATCTTAAGAAACCCCAAAGACAAAATCCAGCTAGAAAACCAAGGACTCTACGAAATACCATGCAAAATCTGCCCTGCAACATACATAGGACAAACGAACAGAAGAATAAATGCATGCATCGCAGAACACAAGAACACAGTAAGAAAAAAAGAAAAAACTTCCTCCCTTTTCCAGCACCTTAAAGCTACAGGACATGAAATTAATTTTGAAGGAACCAGGTTAATCTCCAAAACTGAACACTTCAACAAGAGAATAATTATGGAAGCTATTGAAATAGAGAAACACCCCCACAACATGAATAAACGTGACGATACCTCCGCCTACCAGACATCTGGAAACCAACCCTAGTCAACAAACAAGCCCCACCCACCACCCAGGCTGTTACAATATGAAACAACAATGGACACACAGCCATCACCAATCAGCACTAATCTACCAATCATGATACAACCAAACAACCAATCATTCCACTTCCTGAAACAAAGCTAGCACTCCACACACCCCCACCAAGATTTATAGAAAGACGGCAACTACGATCACACTTTAAGCCCAAAACCCAGCCTGAAGATGGCGAGTGAGACCTCGCTGAAACGTTGCCAAGACAATCTCAATCTTACACGGGAAAAGACCCGAATACAACAAGGAAACCCCAGGAGCCACAAAACGAAAGGATCTGAATCTGATAGGTTAGGAAAGGCTTAAAATATTTATTGTACCTTTACAAAAGAGATAGAAGAGAATGTCAGTGCTAAGTCTGTAACAAAGTTTTTGCATCAGGACAGGCCAGAGAGGTTCAGACCTGGCATTGTAACAAACATGAGCCCCACTGGCCTTACTTGACCTGATCAGTTTAATTTTTGTGACATCTCTAAACCATCATTTGAAATATTGGGTATGCTAGGCATGTATACATTAAGTCTACTCCTCTCAGTACTGAGGGCTTTTCCTTTCTGAAAAGATTTAGTGAACTAACAGAGATTGACAATACACTGTTCTTCTCTCAAGCTATATAGTGACATATCCTTTCCTGATTTGATATTTGTAAATTCTTTCTTTGCAGACTCACTGGGATTTTGCCAACTATCTATTGTTCTACACTATCACAGGAATAACATAATCTCTGGCCAATATTTTCTGGAAATAAAATCATGGAACTTGAGAGTTTTCAAGCAAGTGCTTTTTCCTTTCTTCCTAGTAAAAGTATTTTCTTGATACTTTGGTAAAGTACACAGACTGCCTGGAACTTGCCCAGAGGTCAAGTAATGTGCAGTATATTCTATAATCTATTTTGAAATCCCCCTGAAATGGTTTGAAACAAATGACTCTTTGAACAGATCTGCCTTCGGGCTTTGCTTAGAACCAGCATAGCTAACCTTTGCTTTTCTTTAAGAACCAAAGCATTGGGCAATCTGCCTACCCTCTCATCTTCACCAGGCAGCACGGAAAGGCATTTTTGTCCCCTGGTTAAGATGGCATTGGATTTTATGCCATGTAGGGAGGATAAACATGCTGCTGCAGAGTATATTACATTTCGTCTACACAATATAATCTCTGAGTTACTCTAAAATAGTCATTTTCTCTTTAATTACAATACCATAAAGTGAGATTCATTAAGCCAGGGGTGTCCAAACTTGGGAACTTTAAGACTTGTGGACTTCAACTCCCAGAATTCCCCAGCCAGCCATGCTGGGAGTTGAAGTCCACAAGTCTTAAAGTTCCCAAGTTTGGACACCCCTGCATTAAGCAGTTTCCCCATTCCTTTGTGCTTGCGGGCAGATGTTGTCGACCCTTCTTCATAATGACCGCTGGGTGGTTTTCTCATTCACTAAGGGCAGCCGTGAAGGACACAACTATTTATAAAGCTGCGATTTTACAGAATGCTTTCTATCATCTTTCCTAGTTCCCCAGCCTCTCCTTACCTTTGATCTTTTTCTGTACAGGTAGGCATTTTTCCAAACAAAGCAACATGCTGTAGTTACCAATTATTTTTATTTTCTGAGAAACAATTATGAGCCTCATGTGGGTCCCAAAGGCAGTCTTAGTTGTAAAGATAATGCAGAAGGCCAGTGCTTTCCTTTAATTTTTTTTAAAAAAATGAAACAATAAAAAAAGTAAGAAAAAAGCAGGAGTGTGAGAAGAGTGGCTTCCCTTCATATCATGTTGGAGAGCCAGTTCTTCAGCCTGATTATGCCATAGTGAATGAAGGAATAAATGTATAGAAGAATTAAGAAAGAAGGTACATTTACTTTGGAGAAGTTCCCTTTCTGCTTTCACACAGGCTGCCATAGATATTGTACAAAATTCCTGTTCATTAAGCCCACTGTATATAATTAATGAAACAAAAGTTGGGAAAAACTGAGGCATCAGAATTAATGCTCACATACATCTAGTGGAGGCAAGCAATTTTAGAATATAGAATAACAGAGTTGGAAGGGACCTTGGAGCTCTTCTAGTCCAAGCTCTGCTTAGGTAGGAAACCCTACACCACTTCAGACAAATGGTTATCCAACATCTTCTTAAAAACTTCCAGTGTTGGAGTGTTCACAACTTCTGAACACATGTTGTTCTACTGATTAATTGTTCTAAATGTCAGGAAATTTCTATAGTTCTAAGTTGCTTCTCTCCTTGATTAGTTCCCACCCATTGCTTCTTGTCCTACCCTTGACTCCCTCTTTGTGGCAAAATGCTTTTTAAAGTTTTGAATATTATAGGGAATGTTACTGCTATTGAGTAACATAGGCTTTTTTAGAATATTTTTTAGAATACAGAATACCAGAGTTGGGGGTCTTCTAGTCCAATGTCCTACCCTAACTCTATACCAGTGATGACTAACCTTTTTGTTTTCACATGCGCGCACCCACACCCATAATGTCCCTGTGCACACCCGTATCCCGCGAATGCAACTCCCTGCGCATGTGCACATGACCCCGTGCATGCACACACAAGCCCCATACCCATATTTGGCTTTCAGCTTGGTGCAGGCGGCTTTCCAGGCCCAAAACGGGACACAGGGGCCTTGTGTAGTGCCAATGCGCCCTCCCGGGCCCCGTTTTGGGCCTGGAAGGCCTCCTGCACCAACCTGGAAGCCAAAAAGGGTCATGGGGCCTCATGGAGGTCCCAAAATGCAATGCAAGATCCCCTGTGCATGCTCCTCACATGCCCCCATCCCCCATGCATGCATGCCACATCCCCCGCATGCACCCTGCCCTCTTGCATGCACAGCAGAGACCCAAAGACCAGCTGGCAGGCGGGAGGCGTGCACGCATGCACAGTGGAGCTGGGCTGGGGTGACGGATGGCATGCCCGCAGAGAGGGCTCTGTGTGCCTCCTTTGGCATGCGTGCCGTAGGTTTGCCATCACAGCCCTAGACCATTCTGGATAACCTCTTCTTAAAAACCTCCAGTGATGGAGCATCCATAATTTCTGGAGGCAAGCCAGCCCACTGTTTAACCATTCTATTGACAGGAAATTTCTCTTAATTCTAAACTGGACCTCTCTTTGGTAAGCTTCCATCTGTTACTTCTTATTGTTGCCTTAGGTGCTTTGGAGAATGGCA
Source organism: Natrix helvetica (assembly GCF_964273705.1). Lineage (NCBI taxonomy): Eukaryota > Metazoa > Chordata > Lepidosauria > Squamata > Natricidae > Natrix > Natrix helvetica. The sequence continues at coordinate 69,329,035 of NC_138549.1, read as the reverse complement.
GTTGGTGTTATCAGAACTGCTATTTTTGGGGCTTGGACAGGAGGCTCCAGTGGATGGTATTGACATGCCCATTTGGCCACAAGACTGGGATGAAGCTGAAGACACGCCTCTGTGCTCCACTCTTTCTTCTCCAGTTCATCGAAGTGAGCTCCCCCCAGACCTGAAAACAAGGCACAAAGGAGAACTCCCACCACCCCAGCTATCCTACTACCTAGGGCGGGAACTGCCTGAAAATAGCAGTTCAGGTAAGACCAACTGCCATTTTCCGGAGCGAGGGTCAGGAGGCTCCAGTGGATGGGACCTACCAAAGCTAAGTCCCATGGGCGGGGAACTCATGCTCTGCAATAACCTGCTGTAGCACCCTGCGCCCAAACGCAGCATCAGCCGATGCGAACGCGTCCAACCTGTAATGTCGGATAAACGGCGATGGGGATGCCCATGTAGCCACTCTGCAAATGTCGTCTATCGGGGCCTGGGAGGCCCAAGCCGCTGAGGTGGCAGCACTCCTTGTCAAGTGTGCCGTGATGCCGGCTGGCACCAGCAACCTCTGGGATTCGTATGCTAGGGAGATGGCTAAGCAAATCCACCGGCTAATGGTGGAAGGTGTTACCCTCTTACCCAGAGACGAAGGTTGAAAGGATAGGAAGAGTGCCTCTAACCTCCAGAAGGAGCCCGTCCACTTCAAGTAAATACGCAGGGCCCATCGTCCAACCGGTTACACTGCTCTTCCCGTTGCCTAGCCGGATTTGGGCAGAAATCTGGGAGAACAAGTTCCTGGGAACGGTGGAAGATGGAATTCACCTTAGAAAGGAAGGCTGGGTCTAACCTCAACGCTACCCTGCTGTTGTGAAACATGCACAAGTCCTCCCTGGAGGAAAGTGCTCCTAGTCTGACACCCTTCTATCCGACGTGATAGCGACTAGGAATACCACCTTAAGGGTTAGTTACTTCAAGCTAACTGTTCTCAACTGCTCAAAGGGCTCCTCCATGAGAGTCCATAACAGCACGGTGGGAAGATTCTACGTGGGGAATCTATGCACAACTGGGGGGTGCAGGTTGGAGACCCCCTGAAGAAACCTCTTCACAATGGGTAGTGAGAGGGACCGGGCCCTCGCCTGGGAGGATCGTGGCAAGGGCAGCTAGTTGCCTGCGCACAGTACCCCGGCAAGTCCCTTGTCTAAAGCATCTTGGATGAATTCCAGGACTTGCGGGACTGAGGCCCTAGTGGGCTCAACCCATTTTGCCTGACACCAGGAAACGAAGGACCTTGAGGTAGAATTTCTGCATGAGGCCTCTATGGTTCTAATCACCCACAGAGAAAATTGAGCTCCTTTTAGGAGCTCCCGCTCAATCTCCACATGGCTAGTTGCAGCCAGTGTGGCTCCGGGTGCATTAGCTTCCTTTGGTGCAGCTTTTCCCCCCCTCCAGAATCCGCCATGGAGGCTGGACTGATAGGATCTTGAGGTCCACGAATCAGGGTCTCCTCGGCCAGTGAGGAGCCACCAGGATCAGCTCTGCCTGCTCCATGACTAGCTTCTGAACTACCCCGGGAATGAGGGGGAGGGGAGGAAAAACGTACAGTAGCCCCCTTGGCCACTTTGTGCGAAGGGCATTGACCCCTTCTGTTCCACGACCTGGGAACCGAGAGAAGAATCAGGGAAGCTGGGCATTGGCCGGAGTGGTGAAGAGGTCCACTACTGGCCATCTGAACCTCCGGCAGATGTTCTGGAACAGCTCCTGGGACAGGCTCCACTCTCTGTTGTCCACTGTCTCTCGACTGAGCCAGTTGGCCTGATGTTTGTCGATCCCCATGTTGTGCTCTGCACGGATCGACCACAGTTGTCTCTCTGCCCAGTGACATTGCTTTGATGTGCAGTGCCCTGCCGATTGATGTGGGCCTTGGCCGCCATGTTGTCGGTGAGGACCAGGACGTGATGACCCTCGACGGCGGTCCAGAAATGTCGAAGCTTGAGATGGATTGCCCGGAGTTCCAGCCAGTTGATGTTGTGTCGGAGCTCCTTCGAAAGTAGTTCAGAGGAATGGAGAGGAACTCTAGTCAAAGCCCATGTGAGACAGTGCTGATTACCCAGGCGTCAGGGGAAATCCTCGCCCAGGCCTCAGAAAAGAGAGCCAGGCGACTGCTAATGGGTGGGGTTGGGTTCAACCTATTTGCCCCAGCGGTCGGGGCACCCACCTCCCGCTTAAAAGGGCTGCTTACTCTGAGACTGGAAGCGGGATTTGTCCCTACTGAAGTTGCGGTCAGATGGCCTCTCTGACCTGGGAAAAAAGTATCTGCTCTGCTGAGCCTCCTGTTCCGGGGGGTCGGTATAAGGGCTTGCGGTAAAATGGGGTTGACCTTTGCTCCGCCTTCTTCACTGAGGTGGATAAGATTTTTTTCTTATTTTTGTCCTCCATGAGGACCGGTTCCAGGGCTGCGCTGAAGAGGGAGCCCACCGTGTAGTTGGCCGACGCCAGCTGCCATTTGGACTTGCTGTCTGCCTGCCACCCCCCTGAGCTAGAGGAGGTGACGGGAGATCACAGATGACGCCATAGCCCTGGAGGCAAACTTCATCGTGTTTAGTGTGGCATCAGCCGAAAACTGCACTACTGCCACTAACTTGTTTAAATCCTGATGCAGTCGCACATCTTCTGGGGGAATGTGTTCCTGGATTTTCTCCATCCACAGGATAGCCGTGCGTTTGAAGAATGAGGCTGATACTGCTGCCTTGATGGCCTAGGCCGCAGGCTGGAATGTCTTCCTCAGGGTCATCTCCGCCTTCCTGTCATCTGCCTTAAGGCTGTCTGCTACGTCTTTGGCCACCAGAGATGCAGGAGACGTCAGGGCCACCACAGATGGGTCCACGGCAGGTAGCTGCAATGCTTGGGAGAAATCTGGCTCAATATTATAAAAATGTCTGTCATTACTGCAAGGGTTTGGGAAGGCAGTGGGCTTTTCCCATTGTTTCTTCACGACTTCCAGGAAGAGGTGAGGGGCAGGAGTCTCCTCCTTCACTACCATGGGTTCAGAAAAAACTGGGCCCTGAGGCTTTTTATCTGCAGGCCCATCTGAAGCGTCCTCCTTAGCCGCCTCCCTAGCTCCATCTATCCCCCCCCTCTTCTACCTGTGCAGTAGCAGGCGCTTTGCATAGAAGAGACCGGAATAAATTTGGGGGGAATAGTGCAGTAAATGCCGGAGGCTCCGGCTTGTCATCCTCCTCATCCTCAGATAGGTCAGGATCTCTCTGGGGTCTGTTCCCTGCTATTGAGCCTTCACTAATCAGGGAAGGGGAGGCAGGGCGGCTCATGGGATCAGATGGGGGCCGAGCCTGGGATGAGCTGGCCCTAGGAGTTCCACCTTGATCTGGTGCTAGGGACCGAGCAGTCTGTTGCTGCAATCCATGCGCAATTCCAGAAGTAATTGCTCTTTTGATGAGATTTTGCAGCCCTCTTGGCAGATTATCTACATCCTCGCTCCGCAAAATAGGTTGATCACTTCTTCCCTGTGACAGCCCCTCAAATATTGGAAGACTGCTATCATGTCAACCCTAGTCCTTTTCTTCGTTACACTAGACATATCCAATTCCCGCAACCCTACTAACATGATTTTTAAAAAGAATAAACCTTGTTGATGATAACTCCCAACATTAAAGTGTCTAAAATTTAGAGCAAGTATATGTGCTTTGCAAATATCCCTAGCTATTTTTTCAGTTTGGCACACACTACTACTATATGTATTATGTGCTGACAACAGCCCTAAATAACTAACTGTGCTGGGTGCAATAAATTGTGCAATATATTAGTATTGGACACAAGGGGCCGAAGATAAAATCTTATTCCAGATAAAGATTATTAGACGGCATTAAGCAAGTTGCAATTTCTCATCCTAATGTACCTTAAAGACTAGGAATTGATACCAATTTGTCTTTTTAAGTAGATCAGAGAAGGTTGGGGGGTTGACAGAAGTAAATGGGTACAGCTAATCATCAAGTTTATCCAGGGAGAAGCAGCAATAATACCATATTGTTCTGTACTGTTTTTAAAAAGCAACAATTGTCTACAACAAAGACATATCACAATGAGAGGTCCTTGATGCTCTCTGAGCTTTCTTGCAGATGTTTTATTATCCTAACTAGGTAACACCATCAGTACTAGACTAGCACTGATGATCTTACCTAGTTAGAGTAATGAAACATCTTCAAGAAAATGACCATTGGCTTACCTGAAGGGTCCTTTTCTGTACACCGCGGGAGAGTCCAAGCAATGGGTTAATTCAGTCTGCTTGCCCTTAGGACTGAGGAACTATTTTTCCTTTAGCCACACCTCCTCCTGGTGTGATCAATCCCCCAGAATACTTAGAAGGAGTCAGTTCGTGCGGACGGAGCGAAGCGTCCAAGATGATGTACTGTTGACACGAAGAACCCGAATCCCGGCCTTGTGAGCCAGGGTGGGTTGGACTCTCCCGCGGTGTACAGAAAAGGACCCTTCAGGTAAGCCAATGGTCATTTTCCTGTACACCGCTTGGAGAGTCCAAGCAATGGGACATACCCAAGTTATTGTCCATCTGGGTGGGCAGAAGAAGGCTCCCGGGATTCGGACTCTGACACAACCGCCTGGAGCACACGCCTGCCGAAGTACGCCTCAGCCGAGGTGAAAATGTCCAATTTATAGTGTCGCACAAAAGGAGAAGGAGAGGACCACGTAGCGGCCCTGCAGATGTCCAGGATCGAGGCCTGGGTGGCCCAGGCCGCCGAGGTAGCAGCATTTCGTGTGGAGTGTGCGGTGATGCCGCACGGAACGGCTTTGGATTGGCTTTCATAGGCTGTCGCAATGCAGGCACGAAGCCACCTGCCAATCGTGGAGGAAGAGACCTTCTTCCCTAGAGAACCAGGCTGGAAGGAGAGGAAGAGAGCCTCTGACTTCCTGAACTCCGCAGTACGAGCGATGTAAATCTTCAGGGCCCTCCTGACATCTAGATTATGCCAGGAACGCTCTCTGGGATGCGACGGATGAGGACAAAAATTTGGCAACACAATGTCTTGCGCTCTATGGAACCATGAGTTTACTTTGGGTGTAAAGGTCGGGTCCAGCCTCAAAATGACCCTGTCAGGATGTATGACGCACAGGTCCTGACGAACAGACAGAGCCGCCAGCTCCGAAATCCGGCGAGCGGATGTGATGGCAATCAAGAAGGCCGTCTTCAGCGTCAGGAATCGAAGAGAAGTAGTGCGTAGAGGCTCGAATGGAGGGCCGGAGAGGGCCCATAGGACCACGGACAGCTGCCAAGTGGGGTAGCGATGAACGGTGGGAGGGCGAAGGTTGGAGGCGCCCTTGAGGAAGAGGCGCACTTACGGGATTTTGCTGAGAGGCAAAAGATGGTCGCCCGACCAGACGGTGGACAAGGCCGCCACTTGGCGTCGAAGGGTGTTCGGGGCCAGGCCCTTGTTGAGTCCCGCTTGAAGGAAGTCAAGGACTCTGGGAACAGGCGCGGTCGTCGGCTCGATGAGCAGCTCCTCACACCACTTTGCGAAGGCGGCCCAAGACGCATCATAAATTCTGGTGGTTGAAGGGCGTCTTGCCGCCTGAATGGTGTTCACTACCTCCTCCGACAGGCCTTGGCCTTTTAGTTGGTCCCCCTCAAGTGCCAGACGGCCAACTGGAGCCACTGGGGCTCTGGATGAACCACGGCCCCCTGGCTGAGGGAGATCTGGTCCGGAGGGATGCGCCACGGAGGAGACACCGACAGGTGAACAAGGTCGGCGAACCACGACCTGCGGGGCCAGTGTGGGGCCACGAGGAGAACTTCCGCTCCCTCTGCGATGACTTTGGAGATGAATTGAGGAAGGATAGGCAGTGGAGGGAAGGCATACAGTAGCTCGCGGGGCCACTTGCAACGCAGTGCATCTGTCCCCTCCACCCCCGGGGTGAAGAACCGGGAGTAGAAGCGGTCGATCTGCTTGTTGTCCCTGGACGCAAACAGGTCTACGGTCGGATTTCCGAACCTGTTGGACATCTGGTGGAACAGGCGAGGGTCCAGTTTCCACTCCGCAGGATCTATGGTTGTCCTGCTCAACCAGTCTGCCTGTGTGTTGTCCACTCCGGAGATGTGGTCGGAGCGGAGGGATTCCAGATGGCGCTCCGCCCAACGGCCCAGGGACTCCGCCTCTCTCATCAGTGCTCTGGACCTGGTGCCGCCCTGGCGGTTGATGTGGGCCTTGGTGGCCACATTGTCCGTCATCAGAAGCACATGTTGACGATGGATGGACCGGTTGAAATGGCGCAGGGCCAGGCGAGCAGCTCTCAGTTCCAGTAGGTTGATGCTGTAACTGGTTTCCACTTGGGACCACTTGCCCTGGACAACCAGGGAACCCATGTGGGCTCCCCAGCCGGAGAGGCTGGCGTCTGTGGTGATGATCAACCTCTCGGGCTCCTTGAATAGGTGGCCCTTGAGGACGGCCGGAGACACCCACCAGCGGAGAGACCTCTTCACTTCCGGCGGAACTCGAATTGGCCTGGGAGAGTTGCTCCTGGATGCCCTCTGGTGCGGCAGCAGCAGCCACTGAAGCGCTCTGGAATGCAGGCGGGCCCACGGCACGATGGAAATGCAGGAGATCATTTTTCCCAGCAGCTGCGACAGAAGGACCACTGGAGCCTGCCTCAAGCTCATCACCTTGTGGGTCATGGACCTTAGACCGTCCAACCTGTCTTGGGAGAGGAAAACCCTGCACAAGTTGGTATCTATCACCGCCCCCAGGTGTACAAGTCTGTTTGATGGAGTGAGATGGCTCTTCTCTATGTTTAGAGTGAAGCCGTGATTTCTGAGGGATCTCATAGTGGTTTGGAGATCCCACAATGCCTGCTGCCTGGACGACGACTGGATAAGGATGTCATCCAGGTAGCACTGGAGCCTTATGGGCCTGCGTCTTAGCTGGGCCGCCACTACTGCCAGAACTTTGGTAAACGTCCGAGGAGCGGACGAAAGGCCGAATGGGAGAGCTTTGTACTGGAAGTGGCGACCTGCATAATAGAAGCGCAGGAACTTCCTGTGCTGAGGACGGATGGGAATGTGGAGGTATGCCTCTTTGAGATCTATAGATGTGAGTAGATCTCCCTGTCGAATCCCCGCCAGGATGGTCTGCAGTGACTGCATCTTGAACCTCCGGTAGGCGATGTGCCTGTTGAGGTTTTTGAAGTCCAAGATGGCTCTCCACCCCCCCCCCCGAGTTCTTTGGCACCAGGAAGAGGATGGAGTAAAACCCCCTCCCCTCTTCGCCCTGGGGAACTGGTTCCACGGCCCTGATGTCTAGGAGATGTCTGACTTCCTGGTCCATACGCTCCCTCTTTTGAGGGCAGGACGGGACTGGGCACTGGATGAAGGTCCGGGGGGGGGGAGGGACAGGAACTCCAGGGAGAGGCCTTCCCTGACTATCTGCAGAACCCAAGCAACCTCGGTTGTCTGGGCCCAATGGGAGGCAAACAGCTAGAGGCGACCCCCGATGGGCGCCGAGCCCGGGCAGTCACTTTGACTTACGGAACGGCCTGTTGGAGGCCCCACCGCGGTTATACTTGCGGAAGCCGAACTGCTACCTGCCTCTGTCCCGAAAGGGCGCCCTGTCCTGGGACCTGTCGCCCTGCTGACCGAAGGACCTATTGGAGGGAGAGAAGGAAGAGGCAGAGGTGGAAGGCTCGGAGGCACGAAAGGACTGCCTCCTAGAGTAGGGAGCGGTCTTACGTTCCTGCTTCTTGTTTAGAGAAGGGAGGATCTTCCTCTTGTCCTTGGACTCGATGAGGAGAGGATCCAGGGACTCGCCAAATAATTTGGACCCCTTAAAGGGGGCGGAAGCCAGTTTCCACTTGTTTTTCTGGTCCGCTTGCCAATGGCGGAGCCAGATCAGCCGGCGAGAAGTGATATTAGAGCCGAGTGCCCTGGAGGCGAATTTAGTGGCGTTAAGTGAAGCGTCAGCGGCATATTGGGAAGCCGCGATTATTTTAGACACGTCCTGGTGGAGGCGGACGTCTCCCGCCGGGAGCTTGGTTAGGAGCTCGCGCAGCCAGATCACAGAAGCCCTATTGAAAAAGGAGGCGGATGAAGAGGCCCTAATGGCCCAGGCAGCTGCCAGGTGGGTCTTGTGGCACGCCTTTTCCGCCTTCTTGTCCTCCGCCTTAAGGCCTTCCAGAAGGTCGGCCGGTAGGGAGGAGTTAGAAATGAGTGCAGCGATGTGCGGGTCGACAGTGGGAAGGGCCAGAAGGTCCTCCAGCACTGGCTCCATAGTATAAAGCTTCCTATCTACCCCACTGGGAGAGGACTGCGTGGCTGGTTGAGCCCACTGGCGCTGGATTAGGTCGAGAAACAGCCCCGGGACCGGAACCAGCTCTTGTTGGGGTGCTGGGGCATCAAACATGACCGCATTGGGATTAGCCGGAGTGGCATCTGCCGCCGGCGCGGCCGGTTTGGGCTTGATCCCCACCCTGGTGGCAGCCTTGACCTTGTGAAGGACAGATTTGAAAAGGCTGGGCATGAACAGACCCGCAAAGGCGGGCGCTTCAGGGGGAAGGTTCTCGTCGTCCGAGAGACCTAGCACCTCCGGGTCAGGGTCCTCAATGGCAGAGGCCTCGCTGACCACCGAGGATTCCAGGGAAGGATGGCGAGCACGCTTGCTTGGAGGGGGAGCAGCCTGAGCAGGTTTGGGACCCTTTGGGGCCACTGCAGTGGGATTCTTAAATTTCATGGCCTCCGTGATGCCCTTGGCAATGGCACGGGCCATCAGTTCCTGCATGCGGGGAGATAATTCCTCTGAGTCAGAATCAGAATCCAAACCCTCCTCTAGGGGGGGGTGAGGCCTCACCCTGCATATCATCTATGCTAGCATCTCCAGGGGGAGGAGCCTGCTCACAGGCCCAAGAGGGTGCCGGGGAAGCCGGCTCTGCAAATGACCTATTTGGGGATAGGTCCTGGGACTCCACCTCCTCGGCAAGTACCATTTGGAGATCCTCCCGGGAGGGAGGGATTCCTGAGTGGGACTGCTCCCTGTCTGCCTGGCGTCTGGCCTTCTCAAACTGCTTGTCAAGGGCCCGCTGGGGCCTTTCAGCATCCTTGGCCTCAGCCACAGAAGGGGTTCTGGAACGCTGTTTCCCAGAACTACCCCCACCACTCTTGCCCGCACCCCCACTCCCCGATGAGGAGGAACCCTTGCTAGGGGCCTGAGAGAGGCTCGGCCTAGTATCTTGGGAATCGGGGGGACTAGGCAGGTCCATAGTCAATGACCACACAAGATGGAGCAAGGCTATGACAAGGCAGAAGTTAGAGAGAGAGACTGGTTGCTGCAAGGGGAACAAAACAAAAAGATTTGTCAAATTGCTATATGCACAGTAATTTAGTAAATACGTATGAAAATGTCCCATGCTTAATACCAGTCAGAGGCCCAGGGGTAGGATTGGGGCCTGCACCGAGGCGCAAGGCTCCGCAGGAGAAGCAGGGAGGAGAATGACTAGAAAAATGCTTTGGCCTGCGCTTACTTAGGCCTCCTCCCTGAGCCGGTATAATGACCGTTGGTATGGCCCAGGAACCAGCACTGCTCGCAAAAATAGGCAAAAGGACGAAGGTGGTGATCCCAGCCTGAGAAACCCTTGCTAGGCCCTGCCACCTCCAGCGGTCTCCTGATAACGAGGCTGATGCAAAATGGCGGCCATGGCTGGGCGCGCTTTTTTTCGCGCCTAAAATGGCCGCCGCAACAGCGTGGGGCTAAGGGAGAGCGAGGAGCGAACGCGCCTCGAATGGCGACGATCGCTCACTCCTCCCTGCGGCAGAGGTCCTCTAGCAGGCCGGGGAACGAAAAAAACTTCGTCTAAAACAACAAACGAGGGGCCTGGGAACGTAGGAACCTCACCGCTGCAGCCGCGCCGTTTTAAACGACAAGCGGCAGGCCTCCGAAGCCATCCCATAAGGATCGGCTGAGGGGCACCCCCCACCACCTTCCAGCTTACCTCCTGGCCTTCAAATGTAGATTCTGCTGGAGAAAAACACAGCGATGAGAAGAAAAACGTCTCACAAGGTTGGGGAATTGTTAGGAAAGAGAAATAAAACGCAAATAGAGAGTCCAAGCCAAAAAAGGATTAATTCAGCTCAGAGCTCTAGCTAATTACGTCCAAACGGGCTGACTGAGGAAGAATTCTGGGGGATTGATCACACCAGGAGGAGGTGTGGCTAAAGGAAAAATAGTTCCTCAGTCCTAAGGGCAAGCAGACTGAATTAACCCATTGCTTGGACTCTCCAAGCGGTGTACAGGAAAACAAGCAAGCTCAGAGAGCATCAAGGAATCCTCATTTCAACCTGTGAATTGGCAGTGAGGAACACACTGAAGGCCCAGCCCCGAGCATGGTGCCAGCTTTCAAAGGTAAGGCGGCCGGCGAGAACGTAACGGGTATCGCGGACTCAGAGCTAGTGTTTTTGTGTGTGTCTGGCCGGAAGGTGGCGTTGGTAGGGCCTGTTTGTTCTGGAGCAGTTGGTCTGTCTGCAGACTTCTCCGTGGGTCGCTGACGCAGCTGATCTACATGCCGCCGCCAATGTCTTCCATCGTCGAGGAGGACCCTGTAGGAACAGGGCCCTGTTATCTCTGCAACGTGACTGGGTAACCTCTTTGGGTCGCCCGCAAATTACGGGTGAAAACCCCCTCCCCCACTAGAAAGGTCCTAGGGGGAAGAGGATTGTGGAAAGAGGTCGAGGTGTAGAGCGAGTGAAGACGGTCTAAGGTGGTGCCCATTAGTAATTCAGCTCTTTCCTGTAAGAGGGTAAGGTGTGGTGTGTTGCGATCTCAGGTAGGTAGAGAGTCTGGTAGGCCAGGGAAGAGGAGCCATACGGCTGAGGGCCTCTTTGGCTGAGCGGACAGCGCGTTCAGCCAAACCGTTCCCCGCCGGGTGGAAAGGAGCAACTGGGGCATGGCGAATGCCCAAGTCTGCCAGGTAGCGTTGGAACTCTGCAGAGGTAAACTGTGGGCCGTTGTCAGAGACAAGCATGTCAGGAATACCGTGGGTTGTGAACAGGGAGTCTAGCACTTGAATGGTGGCCCCTGAGGTAGTGCTTTTCATGTGGAAGAGCTCGACCCATTTAGACCAGGCGTTGACTACAATGAAGAAGGTGAGACCGGCCATAGGTCCCATGAAGTCGACGTGAAGGTGACTCCAAGGCGCCATGGGCCGTTCCCAGTCCCTGGAAGGCGCGGTGGGAGGTGCCGGCCTTACGTGTTGGCATGGCATACAGCGCTGCAACCAGGCAGTGATGTCAGCATCCATGGAGGGCCACCAGACATAGCCACGGCCTAGACTTTTCATCCGAACAATGCCCGGGTGCCCTTCATGGAGGCGGGTCAGAACAGCATGGCAAAGGTTTGGTTTGGTTTATTTGGAGGTAGGAATTACGACACAAGTACCCCACAGAAGGCAGCCCTGAAGGACAGACAGCTCAGTGCGGAGGCGGAAGTAGGGAAGAAATTGGGCCTCTCTGGAGGTGGAGGGCCAGCCCCTGTGGATAGCGTTGATGACATAGGAAAGGATGGGGTCAGTAAGAGAGGAGTGGGCTATGTCCGATGTGGACATGGGAAGGTGGAGGTCATCAATGAGGCAGAGAGAGTTAGTGGGGGCAGGATCGGAAGCGTCAATGGGCAGAGGGCAGCGGCTCAAGGCATCAGCATGGCCTATATGGCCACCCGGTTTATAGATCAGGGAGTAAGTGTAAGAAGCGAGGAACTCTGCCCAGCGGGACATCCTGGGGGAGAGGATGGTGGGATAGGACGGTCCCCGGCAAGGATACCCAGGAGGGGCTTGTGATCAGTGACTAGAGAGAAAGGGCGGCCGTACAAATAGTGATGGAAGCGTTTCACTCCTGCAACGGCGGCCAGAGCCTCCTTATCCAACTGGCTGTAGTTGCGCTTAGGTTTGGATAAGGTGCGAGAGTAAAACGCAATAGGGGCCTCAGAACCGTCAGGGTAGGAGTGGCTAAGGACGGCCCCGACGCCGAAGGGGGAAGTGTCACAGGCAAGGACAAGAGGAAATCGTTCATCATATTGAGCCAATACGGGGGGGGCAGTTAAGGAGCGCTTGACAGCCGTGAGCGCATGCGCTTTGCGGCTTGTCCAGGTCCACGGAGTGGAGCTGTCCAGCAACCGGTGGAGAGGCTCTGCAAGAGAAGCCTTATGGGGAATGAAAGAGGAGTAAAAGTTGAGGAGGCCTAAGAAGGCCTGTAATTCAACTTTATTGAATTTGACTTCCGGTTTGCTCGGAGGGTCGTTTTGAGCGCTCCGAAGGCTTCAGGGACCGTCCAAAGGCTTTCCTGACGCCTCCGGAGGACATCTGGGGGGGTGGGGGAGGCTGTTTTCACCCTCCCAGGCTCCTATAAAGCCTCTGGAGCCTGGGGAGGGCGAAAAAAGCATGTAAAAATGGGGAGTCACGCCTGTAGTGCGTGCATGCGCACTGGGGGGTCGCACATTGCATTATGAGTACAGCATGCCCGCACATGACCGCCCTGCGGTCCCCCCACTTATGGCACACGAGCCAAAAAAGGTTCGCCATAGCTGAGCTAGATAGTGCCCATCTCTTCTAGGATATCACTTCACTAACCACATCCTCAAACAGCAACCACTTAGTGGGAACACTGTTGTAAGATAACATACATTCAACCAGATTTAGCTACATTCCAACAGCGCTGAAACTAAATGAAATGTTTGGACTGAGAGGAATGCCTCCTGCAGAAGAGAGCAGTTGTAAGATAGGCACTGATAAATTGCTAAACTGACTTTTAATGCTGCTGGGAATATTCACGAAAGAGAGGTGTTAGGGTTTTGTCGCACTAGATGAAATAAAAGTTCCATAATAAACCATGGTACTGAATTTCATAAACTGACTGTTTCATCTGATCTCTCTGACAACTTCCAACAACTAATGCAAGATTCTTTAAAGCAAATATTTCTGATATCTGCTTTAAATATCTTTCAATGCAGTTTCAAAATAATGTAGGTAAATTCAGATGGAATGATGATTAAGGGAAGATCAAATGCCACTTGCTATTGATTGAACATTTTTTTCTTTTAGAATTGTTAAATATTTTACCACACAGAAAAACACACATGCCAGTATTATTTATTTGTTCCTCTGTAGGCTGTAACAATGATCAAAGAAACTACTTACTAGATGTCTTTTGCTGCATTTGTGTATCTTTATCATATGCAAGAATATTAGAAAATAATAGTAACTGGATAGCAAATGCTATTAGCAGAGAAACATCACTATGATTAAATGCTTCCTAATCATTTTACTTTTTAAAAATATGTATCATCTCACTCTGAATAATTCTTTCTCTAGAACCACCTTGGAATTTTCTCTGCTCTAATTTTACACAATGGACCCATTCATTCTTAATAACATTATCTGAATGAACCATATCCACTTCCCTAGTTTTCTACAACATTAAAAGTTTCCTTAATATTAGAGAAAGCTCTTCCTTAAATTGTCAAATTTTAAATGATACTATAGGAGACTCCAACTATATGATGTATCTTTCCAGCCTTTGTATGCTACCTGAGGAGTTACAGAAGTTTGAAGAATAATCCACATGGAAGGGACCAAAGTGAGACAATTTTTTATATTGTGAAAACCATCTGACATTATACATGAGAAATTCATGTGCAATGCATTCCTAGGTTTTCTTTATTGTACCCAAAACTAATACTAGGAAAATCTAAAGAAAATGCTGCTCACTTCCTACAGATCTTTTCCTTATAACCCGACAATTGTACAATACTAGATACATTTTAGATCGCAGACAGTTTGGATAACAATGCCAATATTTAACCCAATACATCAGTCTTAGTTGTATTCTTACTAGTCTTCTCAAAAGAGTGATCTGTCAAATATCTTTTATAAATATTTCAAGTTATACAATTATTGCTAATAACTTGTGCATAAGCAATGGGAGGATTCTTCAAACGAGCATTACACTAGGGCAGTGATGGCGAACCATTTTTTTACGGCGTGCCAGAATTGCGCGCACGCTCACTACTGTACCCCCTCCGCGTGCCCACTCAATTCCCCACCCAACTGCGCACGTCACACACACACACACACACACACACTGCATGCAACCCCTCCCCCATGCTCCGGAGGCTTTCCTAAAGCCTGGGGAGGGCAAAAATGGCTTCCCCCACCCTCCTAGATGCCCTCTGGAAGCCAGAAACAGATCCTTTGGGGCTGTTTTTTGTCCTCTCCAGTCTCCGGAGGCTTTCAGGAGGAGGGGGAGAAGAACACAAACTTCTGCTAGGAATGCCTTCTCCCCACCTCTCCCCCTGATCTCTCCCTGGCAGCGCTCGCCTCACGCGGAAATGGCTCTGCGTGCCACTTTTGGCACGCGTGCCATAGGTTCGCCATCACGGCACTAGAGGATGCTTAGCCACAGAGACAACATACATATAATTCTGTTTACATTTTATTTACAAAGGTGAGCTATTGGTTAGTTGCAAAGGTATGCAATGCTAAGTCAGGACTCTCAAGGCTCAAGAAAGGATTGTTCCCTCTAAAGTATGGAGACTAAGTTGGTATCTCCTGCCCGTAAAGCTCATATTACTTTGTTGAACTCTTTCATTCACATGGAATAGAAAAATTATTCACAGACAAATGCCAGTTTTATAGTCTTTTTCTTTGCAATTTTGTTCTTACATAAAAACCAGTGATAACAGGATGATCTAAATATAAATCTGTGCTCCTGTTAGATTCCTTTCCTACTTCCTTCTCTTGGTGTTTACATGAACAATTATTTTGTTCTAGTAATTAAGGTGTCAGTCTGCCAGAACAATATTATATATTGTTATACAGGGCCATATCCTTCATTTCCTACAATCACAGGCAGCTCAAAACAACTGGAGAGTATTGATTACATTATAAACTTACAACAAAGCGGTGTTTAGAGACTTATGAGAATACATTCAGGTTATCACATGGTGCTTAGTGCCAGAATTGCACATAATTTCCCGAATTGGCAGGTCCAGCACAGAGATGCCCAGGACCACAAGCAGAGCCAAGACTAATGTCCTTTTGTCAACAAAGCCACTGAAAAAGCACAGCATTCTAGAAAAAATATCATTATTAGTTTTCTATGCAATCATTCTAGTTATTTTATAGTATGATTGGCGTCATGTCGACGCCTGTATACACAACCATGACATGAGTTGATAGACCTTGGCACAGTTCCAACATTGATGTGCATTTTGCCCTGGGCTCTTAGAAAATACGCTTCACAATTTGCTGTTACAGTGAGTTTTTGTTTAAAGAAAAAAGGATACCCCATAACTGATGCACTTCAGGCAAAAATAAAGCCTCTTCATTTTTCAGTAGTAGGTTTTGTACAGCTATTGCCAGGAGCAGCTCTGTTCAGCAACACAAAAAGCACTTTAAAATATCCTTTATGCAACCACTTTATACTTTGGAGAACAAACAATTGTCCAGCTCCCTTCCTTTTGCACCAGACTAAGGGTTCTATTACAAGCCAAACAAAGAACTGCTTATAGGTTTCAAAAACAGGAAACAGATTGGTAATCTTTGTGAGACTGAAGTCGTGTGCCTCTTTTACGCACCTAAAGTATCAGAATGCCTGAAAGGGAAACCACTGCAAAAATAGAATGTGTCTGAATTAAAATTAAAATTCAGAAAAACTCTAGAATATCATTTTCCCCCTCTGCTTTTAAAAGGGTTACCTTTGCTATTATTTGCAGTCTGCAACACTTTATTTAAAACTTGTATCTTCCATATAGCTTTTTAAAGCCACTTAAGATTTATTAGAAACTTTTGATAAATAATAGATGGAAGGCCAAGTTATTTGTATTCTTGGATCAGGGGAGTCAAATCATTTGTTTTTCTGGACCACTTTTTCTTCAGCTAGAAAAAAAAATCCAAATATAATGATGCTCCACAGGGCATTCCCTTGAACGAGACATGAACTGCTTGTGTTCCACAACATTTATGCGGTACATTTCATTAGCACATTTTCTTTTAATAGTCTCAGAGGAACTTTCAAACAGTAACAAATTGAGTTTTTAAATTGGAAGAAGATTTAAGTTCTAATTATTCATCAATGAGAGTAAATACTAATTGAAGTTCTAAACCGTAAGAATTATCTTCTAGCAATTTGTGATATTTAGTACAAGAAATAAATAAAATACTAAACAATATCCAACTTAGATTATCTTTGATATGGATTTATTGGAACAAGATCTCTTGGGTTATTTTTTTTTTAAAGTTTTATAATGTGTGGTGCTGTATAATGTGCATCTGTGAGCATAACCAATTTGTGTCTCATGAACACTGTAGCTAGTAAAACTAAGCCATGCTGAAACTATAATTGTCCAATTCATGTTTAATATTAAGTCATAAATTGGGTTTTACAAAGTCAATGGCCTTGTTCTCACATTGCGCAAAATCAAAACTAAATAAACCATATTGATAGCTGGAGTGGCTGTGGATCCTTGCAAATCTTGTTTTCATACTCCCAAAAATGCAAAACAAGTATTACCTCTTTTATATCCTGAGTAGAAGATTAACAGACAATTACTCCTTTTTTCTATGGCTCTGCCCCAAACTAAAAAGGCAGTTGGAATTTGTTAACTTCTTGAGGAAGACAGGTAGGTATGATAGAAAGACAAATAGAGACTTATTCTAAATAATACAACAGGAAAAATGGAGAGAACTCCAATAAATGTTCTATTGTGTATCTGCATTTGGCAATGAATTTCAAATCTTGCCATGTGGATATACCTGTCTGTATATATCATTATGTGACACAGCAAGCCTTTTGTTTCCTTTCAGAACTGCAGTTCATATTTAATAAGTTTTGTTTTTTATTTACAAATCATAATAAGTTGCCATCCCAAGAAATCACATGCAAATTGTTGAGACAAAGCTTTGAATTTTTTTCGTTAGTAGGACAGCCTTTATACCTATTAACATTTCACAATTGAGTATAATCAGATATGAGTCCCACACAGTTTCACACCAAGGACCATGCAGGCACTACCTGGAAAATTTCTTCTGGAAAGTTCAGAAAATTTAGTCATACAATGTCTACACCCCAAATTTGGTGGAAAATTTTTGACAGGCCATTTGCCAGCTCTGGTTTGAACACTATCCTAATTCAAATTTCCTGATTCAAAGTGAATAGAGGAAACTAGTAGAGTGCAATTTTAAACCAACAGCATATTTATGAGCTTCTAAATTATGCCTTAGATGACTTCTGCAATTATAAAAAGACATGTTAGAAGATGTAAGACTCATAATAATATGAAAAATAGTTTGGATAGCCTAAAATACGTTAAACATTGCAAAAATAGTTTACAAATAGTTTAAATAAATGGAATTCAGAACAAGCTGTAGCAGAAGGCAGTAAAAAGGAATTTACAAATACATGGCATAATGAATATTTCTTGAATAAAAGAATTTAATTTATAATTTATATAAATATCTAACATCTAAATCTAAATACAGAAATGAAAATTTGATATTTATTTTATTATTTGAATTGTATTATTCAATATTATGGTTTGTATATTACCTATGAATGTCAAGACACTTACATTATTTGTCTAGTAGATGATGTACATATTTACATTTGCAAAGGCTGCATTCACTGTTCCAGAGGGCAGTCACACTTTCCTAGGAAAAGATCCAGCTGCTTTAAGGATTTACAAATGTTTGGGAGTACCTCAGCACTCAAGAAGCACTTTTCCTGGTTTGAATCTGAAACTCAATCCTAGAAGATTCCTGGAGCAAATTCTATGAGATCTGCAAAGCCCTTAGAGATATAATAACAATGTACTTCGTGTTTTATTTCTACCACACTAGTTCATTTCTCTTTCTGTATACAACAATAATGATCATATTTAACTTCGCTGCTAGAATTGATCTCTTTTTTAAACCAGCAAAACATTCTTAGCTCTTGACTAAATCTCAAAATAAAAATCAGTATTACACAGGCAATAGCAGTTCCTTTAGATATGTTACAATGAAAAACCATGATGTGAGCACTGTTGCATTTAAGCATATTTCAACTGCTTCATTTTACTTTGTATCTTAATAAATCCACCTCCCACTCTAAGAATAATCAAGGAAATCCTTTTAAAGACTCAGATATGGACCAATATAGACTGTAAAAATAGTGGAAAGAAACATAAGGAAATGTCAATATTTTAAGTAAGGCTACTGATAAATTAAGTCCAATGTAGAAAAAGGTATCTCTTTTCTTTTCAAGATAAGTATGCCTACTTATTTTGCACCCTATTTTTCTTTAATATCTTTGCCTAGGTTCTGTCTTGGAGCAAGATGAGACAATACTGCTAGAGAAAAACAGATCTAAAGACCATGGGGGCTCATTGCTGAAAGACTGATTTTTTAGCAGAAAGCTATCATTATTAAAGAGGCAGAGTTACAATACTAAAAATAACTAACTACAAACTAGCACCACCAACAGAGATTCTGTGTTGAACAAATGGAAATCACAATTCCACCTCATTCTAACTCAATTGAAGTATTTATGCCTTTGTTTTGATCCCCTTCCCATATGATGCCAAGCAATCCTAGAGGGATATCTTGCCTCTCTTTTGAAATGGGAACTGCTAATTTAAACAAAGCAATTACTTTTTGCCCGGAGGATGCTTTGGGACATTGCAAGATATTCATTAAAAAAAATTACAAAAACGAATCTATCCTCCTGTTCTGGTTGTTGAGTTTCCTAGTTTCTGAGGTCCCAATCCCTGTGAGTAACTTCCGACCTGAAGGATGCCCAGAGAAAAGGCAACTACATAGAAATGAAGCACATGGATTTAAAATATCTGTTTGAATATCTATACCAAGTATAGATCAAAACACAGTTGCTATGATGAGTTTTGCTTGAGATAAACATAAACAACCATAAAAGGGAGAGTCTGAAGAAGCTGACCATGGTTTATGCATGAGCATAAATTCAGTTAGGCTCCAAAAAGGTTTGAGCTGTTAAATGCTAGTGACCTAAAAATCATTGACCCTAACACAATGTTGTGAGAAAGCTCCAAATAGGACATGCTGTTCTGCAGCTGAGAATTATCTCAAAAATGTCCTCATGGTTCTAAAATATTTTGTTCATGAGGACTGTTTTTTTTCCCCAACATGTAGAATGTAATTCCCTAATGGTCATTTCCTCTTCACTCATTTTTTCCAACTAGTACCAAAAATGGAGAAATATTTATCAAATACCACAGTGACTTTTTAGGAACAGTTTTACTTTAGATTCATTTTTTCCTACTTTGGTGGCCGCTAGTTATGTCAGTCTACCATCCCAAGAATTTCAAGGCAACATCCAACATTATCTTTGTCATAGTCTTGTTATAGAGATTTCAGCTTTCGGAAGCCTGATCTAGATTAGTCTACATTAGTCTTTAAATTCATATTCGGCTTCAGATATCTAAATTCTATTCCATTTCATCCATCAACCAAAGGTAATACCACTGAGATTATAGAAATGACACAGCTTACAGAGATGGATGATTTCTCCCCTCAAGTGCAAATACTGCTATTACTAGCTAATGGGTTTAGAAAACGAAGGACCTATGCATTACAGGAATCTTGACACTAATGTTCAGGAGAATGTGTGGGACAAGTTTATGCCCTCTTTATGGTTATAACCAGGTTGAACTTTCTTACTTCAATTTAATTCAGTGAAAGTCACTGACAACAGGACTAGCAGCAACTTTGATATCCCAATACTGTATATTTCTGTATTAGTTCCTGATCATGCTACAGTTTGATAAAATGAATGCATTTAGAAAATGACTGTTTAAAACCATGCTCACATTAACACGTGGTGACTTATGTTCAGACTTCTGTATATTTATATAGAAAGTGACTGTGTGCAATGTAAATATATATATATATATATATATATATATATATATATATATATATATATTTGTTTTTGTAGATTTTCACGGGTGTAGGTATGCTGGTTTTGTTGTATTCGGGTCTTTTCCCGTGTAAGGTTGAGATTGTCTTTGCAACGTTTCGGCAGGATCACACCTGCCATCTTCAAGCTTTTAAGCCCACAGCTTGAAGATGGCAGGTGTGATCCTGCCGAAACGTTGCAAAGACAATCTCAACCTTACACGGGAAAAGACCCGAATACAACAAAACCAGCATATATATATATATATATATATATATATATATATATATATATATATATATATATATATATATATATATATATATATATATATATATATATATATATATCACAAGCATGCAATTAGGTATTTGGTAAAGATATGTGAACATCTAAAACAAAGAAAAAAAACCTGTATATCATAGCTTATCTATAGAGGAAGAGACATCCAATATTCCAATGCCATTTTTAAAAGCACATTTTAGGATATGATATAAATACATGAAGGTTTTTATTTTTTCATCTTTTTCAAAGACTATTCAAAATATCAGCACGTACACACACAGACACACACCCTTCACATGACAACCTGTGACTCATTGGGTTATCATTTCACAGATATTTTTTTGCCTAAACAGAGAAACAGAATGGCCAAGGAAGGGCAAAAAAGTAGAGTGAGCGGGAGTAACTTCCAACTTCCTGCTGGTTCCCCACTGACTTTCCTTGCAGGAAATTGGCAAGGCACATTGGAAATGACAATCATGTGACCGTAACTGACGGCAGCAGTGTTCAGAGCTTCAGCAATGAAGTAGCTACAACTTTGTCAGATTTCAATCCCACAAGAGTTACAGGTCCTGGATTTTGGGCACATATTTTGAGGTAATTTAAAATGTGTACAATGTTTAAGCTAATTTAAGGTTACAAACAATCAAACACACATAAGATATTAGCAGTATATTAGTAACATATAGATTATGAAGTATTATCTAATTGTTTCTTTAACAATACATGTAATAGTTAAGGTATTGAAGAAAATGGTCTCAAAAAATACCCACACCAAACCAAGAAATATGCTTTTCTGGTATTTATTTGTTTATTCATAAGGACATAGCTTCAAAAAAGTGGACAAGAAAAAATACTGAAGTTAGAAAATTGATACTCAGTATAACATTAGAGAGAAATTAAAGTACATTTACTTGTATTTATGATATGAAAAATTACTGTACATTTCTGATGCTAAAGATGTCCACTATTATATAAAAATATTTTAAAAATAAAATAAAAAACTGCTAAAATAGTATACATAAATATTTAATTTATGATGCTCTCCTTCTGTGTGTTCCAACCAATTTACTGTATTTTAACATACATAAAATACATTAAAATCTAAATAGAATTTTTTCTCAGCATACATAGAACCTTGGTTTCCAGATTTCTATGGAAATATTATAAAAAGAAATTAAAAGAAACAGAATTGTTGAAAGTAATATTATTTCATGAGATTGATGAGATGGGATAATGTAATAAAATACACATAGGAAAAAACTCGTAGATTTGGTGTCCCCCCCCCCATAGTGATATGGACAAATACATAATTTCTTTTCTTCTAATGAAGTGTGGATTGTTCTGTTTTCACAGTTAACTTTGTTACTCTGCTTTTTTCTAAATAGGCAAAAATGAAGAGACCCTACAGTCTAGATTTCATCAGCTTGTGGGTCCATTTATAATTACAATACAATACAATAGTAGAGTTGGAAGGGACCTTGGAGGTCTTCTAGTCCAACCCCCTGCCTAGGCAGGAAACCCTATACCGTTTCAGACAAATAGCTATCCAACATCTTCTTAAAGACTTCCAGTGTTGGGGCATTCACAACTTCTGGAGGCAAGCTGTTCCACTGATTAATTGTTCTCACTGTCAGGAATTTTCTCCTCAGTTCTAAGTTGCTTCTCTCCTTGATTAGTTTCCACCCATTGCTTCTTGTTCGACCCTCAGGTGCCTTGGAGAATAGTTTGACTCCCTCTTCTTTGTGGCAACCTCTGAGATATTGGAACACTGCTATCATGTCTCGCCTAGTCCTTCTTTCTCTTAAACTAAACATACCCAGTTCCTGCAACCGTTCTTCATATGTTTTAGTCTCCAGTCCCCTAATCATCTTTGTTGCTCTTCTCTGCACTCTTTCTAGAGTCTCCACATCTTTTTTACATCGTGGCGACCAGAACTGAATGCAGTATTCCAAGTGTGGCCCTATAATTAAAATAATAATTTAAAATAAATTCAGACAAGGCATTTATTATACTCTGAATAAGTTATACATGTCTATTTTATACCTTAAACATGCTTTTATAAGCATATAAGCTGTAAAACAAAAAAGAATGTACGTAGTTGCACACACACATATTTATAAATATGTTTTGCACACATTTCTAGTCTCCCCAAAATTTATATTTTGAATTTATTTCCTAGAAAAATGGGGGAAATATTTTTTCTATTATTACCACAACTTTTTAAAGAGGTTTTACATATCCAATTTGAAGCCCAGGTAGACTTGTGATGGAAGTAAAATGTGAGAGATGGAAAAGGATTTGAACCCAAGAGAAACCTTAGCTTGAAACCATTCGCTAGGGTAGGGGGGAAACATCCTAAAAATGTATCCCTGGTTCAGAATTCCATTCAATACATGCAGGTGTGAACTTCAACTCCTAGAATTCACCAGCCAGTATGTATCCCCCAATAATCAGCAAAGTTGAACCTACCCTTATAAATATATGAAAATACCAGTTGTTTCTGACTAATATGTATTCTGACTGGTGTGCAGTTTTCCCATTCAAGGCACACCCTTAAATATTGGGTTCTGTGTCTAGTATAAAAGAACCAAACTATAACAAGCATGGCTAAGGTCAGCAGAGGGCATCTGTTCTGATCCTCTAGTTCTTGCCTGTTCATGTTCCTGTCTTCCAGGAATAAAGTGTTTTCTCCCATGGAAAATAAGTGCCTGTACTTGCCACATACTGTGCAGCATTGCTAACCATCAAAGCTATGTGAATAAAGAAAGACTGCAGAAGTTGCCATTAAAAATGGTTCAAGCTTTTTACTAAGAAAAGAAAGTTGAGTAAAATAGTTGTGACACTGCAGTGAGAATTATGAAAAATTGCAAGTTCCACACAGGGTGGAATTGAGAAGATGGTGCTTCTAGAATCTGGGCAATTTCAATCTCAGCTCAGTCAGGGATTCATTACCTTTCCTTCACTTTAGCAAAGGGCTGAAATCCATTGATGCTACCTTGGGTTGACAACATGCAGTGGTCTTCTGATAACTAAGATTAGGTGCTTTATGAAATTATGCACCAAGAAAGTCCATGCATACTGTATAAGCTAGGAAAAAATATATGCAATATCCTTTAAGTTATCTAGAATATTTTAGTCACACTCAGACTTTTCTGTCATTGACAACTTCTTTCTCTCTTTCATACATGGAGCAAATTCTTGGTAAAGAATTATATGTATAGTGATGTGGATGAATTAACTATAGTGGACTCACTATGAAGGAACTGGCTTCTATTTTTACCTACAAATTGGGTTTAACGTTAACAAGGCTTAGTGAAATAATCAGATACCAGGTTCACCTTTACAGTAGGATTTGGATTGGAGATCTTTTGACACCTCCAAGAGATTCAATAATCAAATCAATGTAAAAATAAAACTGTATTGTTGATTCTTTAATTTTAGTATTTTAACGAAGTACAATTAAGTACAATGAGTTGTGCAAAGCAGTAAAATAAATTTACTACGTGTGTGTATGTAGGTATGTATGTATGTATATTGTACTGTTGTGATCAATAAACCATGAAGTACAATCTATATGTTTTCCTAAAGCCACATATATTTCTCTAGAAGCAAAACTCATAGCTCACCTCTTATCTCCTTTCCTATAGGCAAAACTACTGAATTTCAGACAATTCATTTACAAATATTTGAGTAAAGACCAGTTTTATATGTATCTAGAATGAAATAAATGTTTACAGTCCAGAAACATATTGAGTGAGCTCACTTTCTTTCAAATTCAGTTTTCAGCTGCACAAATGAAAGCACAATTCAGGGACTATTCGCTATAAATTCAAAGCTATGATGTAGACATAAATTTATCTATTGTTTTGAGGACCATCCTCTCCTTGTTGGGCTTCTGAGAAGCATTGAAGAGACAGCTGTTCAGGACCACAAGAGGAGACAACAAGGACTGTTCTAGGACTGTTGATCAATGCAATTAAGTAATATAGTTTTGATTATTGTGATTCTATTTTAATGTTCTTGTTGCCTGATATAAACCTCTTCCAACTGTAGGAACTGAATAACACACAAGCCATTGCAGAAAGTACCATATATTCTTGTATCATAAGTCTATCTACTAATAAATAGATGTTTGAAATTTTCTTATGTTTTAATTTTCAAAATTGGCTTATATGAGACTAATGCATTTTTCAAGGCGGTATTTTGATTTAAAATTTGAGTTTCCTTATATGTGGATGAGTGTATATGGGATATTTGGGTACTTTAAATAAGAATTCATACATTAATGCATAGATCTATACAGACTCACAAATATGTTGAATGCAATTTTGGTGGTGTTTTTTTGCCACCTAGCATTTTTGGCTTATATATACAAATATATACAGTAAATAAGCTTCTTGAGGTCAAGCTTTTAGATTTTAGTTTTCTTGGCAATAGTATCTAATGGGTTTGCCAATGCCTTATTCTGGAATAATTTTCTAAACTTTCCAGTTTAGCCTACAGCTTTGGGATTTCCTTGTAGTGTCTTATACAAGTACCAACATTACTTAACTTTTTCAAGATCAGCCAAAGTTAACTAAACACTGCTGTTAGCATGGTAATATATTATGCATTCCAATTAATTAGTCATACCACACAATTCACAAAAAGTTGTAAATTTAGGTTGGGATGGAAATAATATCCATTATAAATCTTTCATAATTTCCCATTTCTATTCTTGGAAACCATAGCCTATTTACCCCATTTGCAGCACACTCCAGCTAGGATAATTATTGTATAGTTCTTTGCATTTTTAAGCTACCAGATCACTGAAAAATTGTGGGATGCTCTCTCAAAATTACAATTACTACTTTTTATTACATTAAATCCCGCAGAAGAGTGAAAGATTCATTTTAAACAATCATGAAAAGACACTCTTGCTAAATGATCTCTAGATCATCATTCCATTGTTAGGCTGACAAGATTAGAGGTTGATAATTAAGAATTTATGGCTTCTCATTTGCTAGTACAGACTGTCAAACTGTCCATAATTACAAAGCAACAATTGGATTTCTGAGGATACAAATTATCCACTTAATTCATAGCAAAGTTCATTTTAAAACCATTCTTCTTCAGGCTTGGTGTGCCTTGTTTTTCTTAAAATAAATATAGATATATGATAAAAAGGCCAAGTATCAATGATCAGGAATTGGTCTCTCTCTCATCTTTTTTGTTCAGCATAAGTCTTCATATGATTGTAGTTAGCCAACTTGCAAATAATATAGGGTTTTAAAAAATTATTTTTCAGAACAGCTGATCTTCAAACTTTCTCCAGGACTATTAGGTGTCTCTAGTTTATGGTGATTAGCTCAGCTGAGTGAACTTACTAAAACAAAGCTTCTACCCTTGAGGAAAATAAAAGCTACTGATTCTATTCCCTTTTCAATTTTCCTTTCTATGCTACACAATACTAAAGGGAGGAGGGAACCGCTAACTCTGTAGAGCCCTCATTCAATTTTCATAAATGGGATTTAGGTTCTGCCTTATTTTACAGTATGGTTGCTATATACCTAAAAGTAATCCTGTGTTTTCAGCACTGCTTCCTGGGCCATTGCTTTCTGAACAGTTTATGCAAAGTGTATGATGGATAACCATGTAATCTTCAGCCTGCAAAAACAATTGTGACATGTTGTGTTACAAGGAGCCCACTTAACTCTTATCCAGTTGTGGATTGCTTTGACCTCACAGCAGGCCAGCAAAAAAAATGGGCTTATTCCTTCATATCCTAGTGGGTAACAGTGATCTAATGAGCATCTAAGAAGAGCAGGCCATGAGCTGCTTACTACAGGAAAATGAGAAGAACTGCTTGCTTTTCCTTTTCTATGTCCAAGATTTCTGAAGGATGAAACATGAATGATAGAATAACATGCATACTGTTTATACTTCTGAAGAAAGCCCTTGATCACTTAACCTGGCACTTAAGGCTAGAAAGATACTAAAGAGGCTTTCTGTAGCAACAATTACAGCTGTAAACAGCAATCTAAGAAACACAAAGAAAAATATATAGAATGTGCCTGTTTCACTGAACTGGGCAATACACAAATTCTGACTTTTAAAACCCACACATTCTTTATATGGATCTGATAAGCCTAAAACCAGTCAAGGTTATGCCACAGAACCTTTCCATGTGAATTTTAAATGACATGAAAATGTTGAATTGCAAAGTATGACATTTATCTGCCCCACATTTATTTTAAACAAATGATGCACAATATGTATTGCTTTGTAATGAACTTTCAAGCTAACAGAAGTAAGATAATATCTGAAGCAGCTGTTCCCAAGAGGAAAAGAACAGCAACAAAGTAATTTGTTAGATAAAATCCTTCCATTCTCCATCATTCAATCAGAAGTGAAGAAACTTCTAGGATGAGAAGTGAAGTGTCTTCAAGGAAAAACAAAGAAAGACCTGTTGCCTTTTGAAAAGGCCCTTTTGGGACAACCGTGACCCAGAAGACTAAGAATCTCCATGTTGTTGTTGGTTGCGAAGTTGTGTCTGACCCATTGCGACCCCATGGACAGGGTTCCTCCAGGGCTCCATGTCCTCTACATCCTCTGGAGTCCATTTAAGCTCACGCCTACTGCTTCTAGTCCATTTAAACTCATGCCTACTACTACTACTGAAGACTAAGAATCTCCAGTTTCCTCCAAAGGAAACTGTACATCCTATAGATGTCAGCAGGTGGCAGCACCTAGCCAACTTTGGCTGTTTGTGGAATGTATAGATCCATATACTCACTTGGAAATTTTTTTTTTTTTAACACCCTTGAACAAGGCATTGGCAAGCCACTTCTGTAACGCTGCCTAGGAAATGGCTAGTTGATTTTCATCTTATGAAAAGGGATAATTGGGAATACTTTGCTTTCCCAAAGTATTAAAAGTCTTTTGTTGCTAATACGTTTCATTTTGCACTGAGGTTTAAAGAAAGATCTTGCATCGTTTTTATAAATTTGAAACCAAAGTTATGATCAGCTGTTACTTATGTGGTTTTTTACAATATTTATTACTATGGTTTTTATATTTGTATTCACTGTTTTTATCGTTCTTTTTGCCTATTATGCCAGGACTACAGATAATACATTAAATCACAGTAAGATAAAAGTAAAGGTTCCCCTCGCACATATGTCCTAGTCGTTCCCGACTCTAGGGGGCAGTGCTCATCTCCATTTCAAAGCCGAAGAGCCAGCACTGTCCAAAGACGTCTCTGTATCATGTGGCCGGCATGACTAAACACCAAAGGTGCATGGAACGCTGTTATTTTCCCACCAAAGATGGTTCCTATTTTTCTACTTGCATTTTTACATGCTTTCCAACTGCTAGATTGGCAGAAGCTGGGACAAGTAATGGAGCTCACTCCATTACGCAACGCTAGGGATTTGAACCGCTGAAATGCCGACCTTTCTGATTGACAAGCTCAGCGTCTTAGCCACTGAGCCACCACGTTCCTTTACAAATTACAATACAATTGTAATAATTATAATGATTACATTATTTGTAAAATGTCTTTAAGAAATTCAAGCCGATGTGGTACAAATGTTACAGTAACATTAAGAGAAGTGAAACCAACCTCAGTTGCAGCCCCGTGCAGAGCAATACTGTAGGACTTATTCAAGGAAAAGTCCAGGTAAACAAATAAATCTTCAGAGCTTCCTGGAAAGCTGGCAGTAATGAGGCCTGAGAGACACCAGATGGCAAGGCATTACAGATAAAATTATAAGGATACAAAGACACATATGGTACTGTCTTAAGAGTCACTGGAAATGGGAAAGTTTCATTCAGGGGGCATTTAACTTATCCCAACACACCAGTACTGTTAAAGCCCATGAAACAATCTTGAGGACCAATTTGGAATACTTCCAAGTCTACAGATGCCTAGGCATACAGAAGGCGCAGGACTGCAGCCACCCACACAATGCACACAGTGTCAACATTTGCATATGAGTTAGGCACACATAGCTAGATATACGTAAGCTCAAATGCATAGTAATTATCCTACACAGAACTGAGAACGAGAATACAGAATGGACCGCTGGGCATTCAATCCACGCATGGATTTTATGCAACATTTACATTTAACACACAAGTATTTTCTGGCCTCTGTGGCAGCACTGCAAAAGAAAAAGTGTTTTTTTATCAGGGCAACCTGGTCTACCCAAATATGGGACAGAGCATACTGCTTCCGCTTTCACCTTTCAGCCCCAATCCAGGAACCTTCGCAGGCAGTTGCTTTCACAACAAACTATTTTTGTGTTAAATTTCTATTTACCCTTTATATCTTTGTTGGTAAATGTAAATTTAACACAGCATAAGAAAGGCAGTCAAAGTCATAGACTAGATCATACTCTTCTAGCCTCACATGAGATGTATCAAGCAATTAGTGGACTGCACTGTTTATAGCATGGGAGGAAGAAAGACCATGTTATTGTTGTTAGTTGCGAAGTCATGTCCGACCCATGGACAACATTCCCCCTTCCTGTCCACTACCATCCTCTGGAGTCCATTTAAGTTCACTCCTACTGCTTCGATGACTCCATCCAGCCACCTCATTCTTTGTCGTTCCCTTTTTCTTTTGCTCTCAATCTTTCCCAACATTAGGCTCTTCTCCAGTGAGTCCTTCTCATGGCCAAATTATTTGAGTTTCATCTTGAGGATCTGGCCTTCTAAAGAGGAGTCAGGCTTGATCTCCTCTAGGACTGACTGGTTTGATCACCTTGCAGTCCAAGGGACTCATAGGAGTCTTCTCCAGCACCATAGTTCAAAGGCCTCAATTCTTTGGCACTCAGCCTTTCTTATGGTCCAACTTTCACAACCATATATTGCAACTAGGAAAACCATAGCTTTGACTATACACACTTTTGTAAGCAGGGTGATGTTTCTGCTTTTTAGTATCCTGTCTAGATTTGCCATAGCTTTCCTCCCCAGGAGCAAGTGTCTTTTAATTTCTTGGCTATATAAGACCATGTACTATATTTCACTACTCAGAATGAGAAGGATCAGTGTTACATCTCCATTATTAGAAGCAAAACATGACTTGCTGCTATCACTAAAGACAATTTATCTATGTATCACTATACACCAGCTTGCCAAAAAACATATCTCAATAATATGTCATATCTCTTTTATCACAAGATAAAACACTATGCTTCAAATTAAATTTCTGAACAAATTCTGTATTTAATCATCAGGAAAACAAAGGGGAGATCAAATAATACAAATGCATTCCCCCCCCCCTCTCTCTCTTTTAAAAAAGAAAATCAGATTAGAGCTAAAGAAAAAAAGTCTTAAAATCTCCCAGTGAATGTTGGGTTTATGGAAATCCTGATTTATTGCATATTTAGTATCTGTGGTTTCTGCTAAAGTTTTTCAAAATTTATCTTTGTTTGACAGATGTTGAGTGGTGCTCTTTAACCTTATAGTATGCTTCAAGTAGCTGAGGATCAACGGCTTTCTTAACATTATAAAGATTTAATTGAGGACTCATCTCTGGAAGTACTGAAATCTGGACAGAAAGACTAGTTTGCAGAGATAAATTTCCTCATAATATTAATCTGGCTGGGGAATGTTCTTTGCAAATCTGTACAGTTTGGGGCTTTTTCCCAGGTAGATTTCAAAAAAACTCGACTTGTCCAAAAAAAGCTTTTTCTACAGGTTTTATTTTGCTTTGGATGGCTGCATCGGTTTAATTAGGAAACTTTAGAGGGTAGTGGTTTCATTAGCACTATTATTGTAAATGAACTGTGTGGATTTCGTTGTGATATATTTTACAATTGGTTTGTTGGAGCCCTTTGGTACACTTTGGGTATCATATAATCGAACAGAATGAGACACACAATATAAATACTTTATAAAATACATAATTATTTTCTAGCATATGCTTGCCATAAGCGAGGCACTTTTTAACATTTAGTTTATCAACTTCATTTTGGATTGGTCTATTCACTGCTGGCAAGTTCCCAGAACAACTTCATTAAAATCTTACATGAAGGAGTTAAAATGTTTCAAATCAATGTTTTGCTTATTTTTAAATACTTCCTTAAAGCAGGAAATATACAGCAAACAGATGTAGGCATGAAATTAGTAAGATAAAGAATGTATTTCCATACTGTTGATAGACAAGCTCTCTTTTAATAGACGGGCATTCATAACAGAACTCACGCCTACACAGATTTCTGACTTTAATAAACATGTCTTAAAAATATATTTTTTTCAAAAATAGGCTGCCTGTTGGCATCTAAAACTGCAACCCTTTGAAACATTTCCACTTTACTTTCTATAATGAATAGTTACGGAAATAGAAATTTTAACATTATGTCATGAATTAGATGTCACATAAGCTTAATGGCATTGTAGGAGGATAGGAAAAGAAACATGATACAAGGTTGCTGCTTTTGAGAGTAACGAAATCTCAAATTAATAGGTTGTGCAAGACTTGGCTACATGTATGATGAAAAGATAGAGGCAGACGTAAGCTAAACTCAAGTCTTGGTTTAGACTCTGCCATGCAATTTACTTGGCAGCAATACTTAAGTGCCCCCTTTTTTTGGCTTTCAGGTCTAGCCTAACTAGTCCTGACTTTGCTTAATTTTCAAGTCCAGACAAGGTTGTCTAGCAGGTGCCATTTCCTGAACTGCATTTCCATGACTGCATGTCTCTAAAGGCAGGATCTTTATTTTAGCCATATTACATTTTTACCTAAAAATCCATTCCAAGATAAATTTCTACCTATTTCCCATTCTGCAGGAGAGCACAGCTAGTTTTTTTGGAAGCTAGGAATCACACACTGAAGTGGAGGA
Organism: Natrix helvetica; assembly: GCF_964273705.1. Lineage (NCBI taxonomy): Eukaryota > Metazoa > Chordata > Lepidosauria > Squamata > Natricidae > Natrix > Natrix helvetica. The sequence goes on along the minus strand of NC_138549.1, from coordinate 69,297,976 downwards.
CAGCATTAAATGGGCAGTGACAAATAAGTGGGCAGCACCACATAATGTCCATCAGCAGATGAGATATTTGGTGTGTCACACACACACACACACACAAACACACACCTGCCATTTTGCTATTTGATAAAACCTGGCGATGCCTAAGACTACAGTAGATTGCCTGCCATGGCTTTGTCTCAAAGACACTAGCAACCAGAGAAATCTGACAGCAGGCAATCTGCAACGGGCATCCAAAATAATCAGCTAAATCAAATAAATATTAAATAACTTCATAGGTGTTCCTGCCTGATCCTAAAGGATCCTACTGCTATTTCATGGTCACATTAGTTCAATCAATTCTTAAGCTTTTAGTACTAAAATGGAACTTTTGATATTTATTTTCTATATGGTCAAGAATAATGAAACAGGTTATAAATATCAAGACTTTTATACAATGCTTACATGAATGTATTGAGGTTCCTAAAGTTGCTTTAGAAATAGTATTTGCAATACATAGTAGTTGCAATATTATCTAGAATTGTCAGCTAAGGGTTGGTTAGGGTTAGAGATCCTCCTTTGAAGTAGCTAATCCATGACTTGCATTACCCTGGATTCATAGTTCCTGCTGGAGCAGCAGATGGAAGTTATGCCCAGGAGAACTTTACCTTGCTGCAGCTGGTGTCCCAATTACTGCATCGTCCTATTTGGACCAGGACACTGATGACAGCAGCTTATGCTCTGATTAGTACTGACTGGACTATTCCAATACATTCTTGACGATGATTCAAAAGCTACCACTTTCCCCCAGGCATAACAATGCAGCTGCTAGTTGGGGAAACCAACTATTTCAGAATAATACTTGCCATAAGGTTACTGTGCTGATTACCAGTTGAGTTCTAGGCCCAGTTCAAAATGCTGGCCACGGCCTAGAAAACCCTTTATTGTGTGGCACCAGGATATCAGGATATATATATATACCATCTTAATAAGTAGGATTCTGACTACTCAAGCTGGTCATCAAGAGAGGGCATATTATGAGCCCAGCTCCCTATTGAAAGTTCCATGCAATTGGAATGAGATGCTTTTTTCAGGAATAGCAGTAAACATAGTCTAGAAATAGTGTTTCCAAAAGTACAGCCAGCATCGCTTGCTCTTTCATTTAGGAACTTCATTTGGCCTACAGTATGACTATTTGACAATTACTGTCTATTATTTTAAAGATTAGGTTAAGAATATGCAGTGGCTTAGCAGTATCATGTGATGGGTGAGCTCCCATTTTTGCCCCAGCTCTTGTCAACCTAGTAGTTTGAAAGCTTGAAAATGCAAGTAGTTAAATAGGCACCACTTTCGTAGTGGGAAGGTAACAGCGTTCCATGCATCCCATCATACAGTCATGCCAGCCACAGAACCATGGAAGCATCTTTGGACAATGCTGGGTCCCTCGGCTAGGAAACAGAGATGATCACTGCCCCTTAGAGTCAGGCGCAACTGGACAGGGGAAACTTTTATCTTTACCTTAGTTTAAAGATTGTTTTATAGTACGGTCTTTGTGTTATTGTGTCACAATTATACACCAGAGTCCTGCGATTGTTGACTATATACAAAAATATGAAAGAAACAAATAATCAAATAAATAATTATTAAGGCTGATTGAAATTCCTCTTTTAACAGGATTTGAAATCAACTTTCAGCCAAATTTTCATATTCTAATTAAACAGAAGCTGTACTATGATTATTTTTAATTGTTAATACTGGGGAAGGACTACATACCGATAGTTAACCATGGTTAAGAAAAGAAAGTGAAATTCATTCCAAAGACAAGAAAAGGTTAAGAAAAGGAATATATAAAGTGGTTTATAATTTGTCTCCCTTTTATAATGATTTCATAGCTGTTATTTCAGCTTTAATATAGGGAAAAATGAAAATAACTTCATCTCATGAAGCTTTTGAATAACTTTTCATTCTTATAATGCAGTCCACTTTCCAGACCTAGGAAATTTGGCCAAATGTGAATCAATGTGGTAATTCAGAGAATGTGTACAGAAAGTAGGATTTTGTGAACAAGTGATATATTATTTGATGGACAAATGAGAGGGGCCACCTGCTTCACACATACACAATGGTAAAAATTAAATATTGGAAATCCTCAAAGGCTGGGTACATACATAATGCCATAATTAAACAAGGATGCAAAGTCTGACATCAGAATCTAATTTGTAAAATCATATCTCCTCTAATAACAAATGATTTTGAAATTCAGATTAAAAATTAAATATTTCATCAGCTACTGTTCAAATTTGTTCAGTCAAAAGAAATACCTGTTCACTGATTTCACTTAAATCAGCTGAACATATTAAAATATTTACCTTAAAATAAACCTTTTTGTATAATGAACCTAAATAAATTTCCCTTATTGGACCCCCCCCCCCCCCCACTTCATAGCACAAATGATTCTTTGTTAAATTTGAACATCTACAATTTTCTAGCACAGCGGTTTTTCCACTGTGAGGCCTGTTTGGGAAACTAATGATGATGTATGGAAGTATAAAATATGTTTATAATACTTGCAAATGTAGCTTGCTTGCATCAATAAAAAAAAAATCAATGGTCAGGAACTTTAAAGTATTGTTTTCATAAAACCACCTTTTGACATTACTGATTATTATTAAAGGCCTTTACTTTATATTTCATTTGAAAACCCTACAGTTAAGCAAATGCAATGAAAATAGAACAATAATTACAATTTAGAGAAGAAACTAATTCAACCCAACATCATAACAAACATACATTATCAAAAGGCTACACATTGCACTATAAAATATTGTCCAAGAACAAACAGTGGAGGAAATGATTCTGACAATTTCTGTCAACATTTGTTAATTCAATACAGTTTTTATCTATGATATGTGATGTTTACTTATTACCATTAGTATCTTTTCATTCATAATTAATACCTAACAGCCTTTTAATCCTGGAACAGATTTTTTTTGTCTTCTCACTACATTTCCAACAATGGAAGAAGCAAAATGCTTTGCTAAACAGTAAAAATTAAATAGTCGAGCTATTACACAGCAAATTATTCTGATATAACTTTCTCTAACCTCATCTGTATTATATGTCTACACAGCAAACAGGAACAGATACAAACATATGTAAAATGAACATTATCAAGTAAGAACTTCAGCTTGCCACAGGATTATAAATGATGCTTATAAATAACAGAGATTCATAAATCATGCCTAGACATAAATTGCAAATATCCATTCACTAAAAATCTCTTCTGCAGCAGCAAGAAAATATATAAAATTTCCTCAGAAAATACAATAATACAATACAATACAATAGCAGAGTTGGAAGGGACCTTGGAGGTCTTCTAGTCCAACCCCCTGCCTAAGCAGGAAACCCTATACTGTTCCGGACAAATGGCTATCCAACATCTTCTTAAAGACTTCCAGTGTTGGGGCATTCACAACTTCTGGAGGCAAGCTGTTCCACTGATTAATTGTTCTAACTGTCAGGAAATTTCTCCTCAGTTCTAAATTGCTTCTCTCCTTGATTAGTTTCCACCCATTGCTTCTTGTTCTACCCTCAGGTGCCTTAAAGAATAGTTTGACTCCCTCTTCTTTATGGCAACCCTTGAGATATTGGAACACTGCTATCATGTCTCCACTAGTCCTTCTTTCTCTTAAGCTAGACATACCCAGTTCCTGCAACCGTTCTTCATATGTTTTAGTCTCCAGTCCCCTAAGCATCTTTGTTGCTCTTCTCTGCACTCTTTCTAGAGTCTCCACATCTTTTCTACATCGTGGTGACCAAAACTGAATGCAGTATTCCAAATGTGGCCTTACCAAGGCACTATAAAGTGGTATTAACACTTCACATGATCTTGATTCTATCCCTCTGTTGATGCAGCCTAGAACTGTGTTGGCTTTTTTGGCAGCTGCATGTTCAGGATACTATTCTTTTTTTGTAAACTTGAGACTAGCATAGTTATTTTTCTCAATCAGCAATAGAATCTGCCTTGATACTCTTCTATGAATTCGATTTTTACCCAGTTCTTTTTTTGATAGTGGGGTTAAGAATACTTAAAGGTGAGACAAACTCATAGTTCATTATATATTGTTCTTATTTGTGACTTCCCAGACTGATTGGAGTTCTTTTGATAGGTCAACTGCAGTTGGGGAGATTTACTACTGTCCAAAGTCTTTTCTATTGCAAGAGACTGTGACTGTAACTGTGGATGGTGCAGCTTAGAGACTTGGAAACTAGACTAACAGGCATTAATAACTTTTTATAGACCTTTAAAAATTACTTTGAGTGGAACATGTCTTATGCTGTTTTGAGCACTTCGCTGTGCTGAAGGCAGTCATAGTTTGTAAGCTTTATATAAGACAGAGTTAACTGTTTAGCTAACCACTCACCCCACTGACCCCAGTTACCTTTTTCATTAAACTGAACAGACTGAACTGGGGGTGACATTACTTTTCTACACTGTCAAACTACAAACTATTTATGAAATAAATTTTTGTCCCTTTGGATAAGTACTTAATTTTAACTGAGTTTTTGGAATGTTTGATTCCTGGCAACCATAAGGAGGCTTACCATGTATGTTCTTGGGTTTAACTTCTGATTATTTTATATTTTTTAAAATCCAAATTACAGATTTATGTTGCATGTTGTTCTGATCAGTTGATCAACTTTCAAACAAAGCCTAATTACATTTTTAAAATCTGTACGAAAATACAAAGAGCATGTGACTAACAATTTGTGCCTCAATGAGACTAATGCTGAATGAAAGGAATACACTATCAATCTCATTTTACCTTCCTTAGAGGTAATATTTTACACAGAAATATCATCAGTAGTGCAATTATGCCAATATTATTTTGAATGTTAAACTGAGATGTTGTTATGGCTTTTTTATGAACTGGATGTGCTGCTGTTCAGATAAAGCACTGAGTACTTTCAAGAGTAAAGATAAACATATCTCTTTAACTGGACCATCACCTTATTTACACAGATCTCATACCTAAATATTTATAAAAAGATTTTTTTTCATTCTTCAGCAATAATTTTCTTTATAGTTACTTAACTCTATAACTGGAATGTTTTTTTATCTTTTTCATCTGTAATAAAAATATTATAATACAATTTTCCCTATTTTTCTATCCATCAAAACATTTTACATTTTAAAATTCAGAACTCCCAAATCACATGGTTTTCAGTTAGATGGAAATTCTGAAAGATGAAATCCAGAACATCTGGAAGGGCCAGGATGAGAAAAACTGCTAATACCAGAAGTCGTCAAAACATCCTTGTTAACCAACTAAAACCACATTTTCCAGATAATCCTGCATCTTTTTTCAGAGGAAGTCTATCTGCATTAGATTAAGATTGACCCAACAAAACTGTAGAAGGGTCTGGTCTCCTTTAATGAAAAGGGTAAAACCTTTCCATTGTCTTAAGCCCCCAGATGCTTCTAAAAGCATAATCTTCATTAAGGAACCCTCATTATGGAATTTCCTACCCTTGGCAATGTATTTGCAATTACCATTAGTTCAATTTAGCTGACTGCTTAAGATACATCTCTTGCCGTAGGCTTTTGAATCCTCTTAATGTGCTTGTTCCTGCTGTTTTGAATGTAAGCATTGCTTTTAATGTTTGGTAATCAGCTCTGTTGCTTTATTTTGTCAACTCTGATCCTCTGATAAAAAAAATGGAATCTATAAATAAAGAATATGTACTAATAATATGAATAGTTACAACTTCCAAGTACCCTCAAGGCTTCAAATCAAAAATAATTTTTAGGTTTCTTCAGAAAGAACAGTAGAAATTTCCCTCTATCTTTGCTCCAAACAAAATAAAAAGTATTTTACAACAGTGAGCACAATCCTTTAATGTAACAGAAAAGTAGATCAAATACTGTATAGAAACAATTTCGTTTTCAAAACTAGTGCTTTCTACCTCACCCCATTCCAAACTAAAGGGCCACTGAAACAACTTTTCTACTGGCCTTAAAATAAGTATAAATAATATCCGCCAGATTCAGATCTTTCTAAATTTTGGACATATTGTTTTATTTTCTCTTGATACAGTTTGCATTAATGTTACTTCCTTCCCAAGCTAGGACGCAGATTTCAAACAATATAGTTGCAATTCTTATACAGGTAACTTACAACAATTCATTTAGTGACCAAAGTTACAACAGCACTGAAGCCTATGACCATTTTTCATACTTACAACTTTTGCAGCATTCACATGGTCATTTGATCAAAATTCAGATGTTTAACAACTGACTCATATTTATGACCAGTGTAGTGTCCTGGGGTCATGTGAACCCTCTGACAAATAAAGTCAATGAGGAAGCCAGATTTGATTAAGAACAGGGTTACTAACTTAACAACTGTGAAAAGTGATTCACTTAACAACTGTGACAAGAAAGGTCATAAAATGGGTCAAAATTCACTTGTCTCGCTTAGCAACATAAATTTTGGGCTCAATTATGGTCTAAAGTTGAGGACTACCTACAGAGAAATTTTTTAAATACTTGGGCAAGACCAATCTGAACCACCTTTAAAGTAAGTTTTAAAAATCTCAAAACCAAATATTCCTTAGCATGGCAATTACTGAGAAATCTGGGAATTGAAGTCAATAAATCTGGAGGATATTCAGACTATGAATATCTGATTTATATATAGCACAACATAATGCTGTCAGATCCTAATTTGACAGAGAAGATGTACTCCAAATTAAACATAATTACACTTGTAAACTGATTAATCAGTAATCTAGTTTTTACATTTAAAAATGAATGGGAATTATAAGGTAAGATCCCAGAGAATGTTGATATTGTAAACACAATGAATTCAATGTATTCTATCTTTATTTGCTCCTCCCTGATAGCGATCTTTAAGTAAACCTAGAAAATTTTATCCAGCATGTTGGCAGAAAAGTGCTTACTATTTCCTTCTGATTAAAAAGAAAAAAAGATTCTCATTGATAAACATTTTGTTCATTATTAAATAGTCTGTATTAAAAAAACTGATTTAGTCAGGAAAATAAATAAGCTGAGTTTTAATATATGTATTCACTATTCGCATAGAAATAAAAACATCAAACTTCTACTGGTATCTGAAATCTTCCAAGAAGTTGTTATATTTGCTTCAACTTGAAAGCCACTGATTGATTTCATCATCAGAATTAAAAATGAAAGCAAAAACATTTTTAATAATGCCCAACTTTTCTTATACTTGTTAATACAAATAGCCATAATATTTGCCAAACAAAAAATTATCTTATCTTGTACTTTTTACCTGGAAATGAAAAATGAATTAGGATTTGCAGATGACAAGCTAGAATACTCATTTTTCTTTTTTTCTTTCTTTCTTTTCTTTTCTTTTGATCGCAAACAGCCTCTGCTCCCCAATCCCTTTCCCTTAAAAATAGTCAGCAATTCTTCCAGGAATGGAGATGATGATAAAGCTGAAAGCATAACTGAAAACGTATCTTAAACTCCTCTACACCTTGCAGTGTTTCTCTGGCAGGTTAAAGTTGATAGAAACGGATTCCCCCAAAAACAGAGTATATGAAATTTAACAGATCAAAAGTAAGATGGTGAGGACTTCATATTGTTTCGTCTGGTATATATAGATAGGATTCAAGAGTTTTTCAAATATTGGGAGTTCAGAAGTCCAATCTAAAAATGTAAATTCTCCCAGCATATTCTAGTCATTTGCCAACCAATCAATTTCAATTATTAATTTCAATCAAATTTCTGAGGCTATAAAGCAGGGATGTCAAACTCGATTTCATTGAGGGCTGCCTCAGGATTATGTTTGATCTCAGGGGCTTGGTGGTGGTGGTTAGGGCGTGGCCAAGGTGGGTATGGCCAACTCGATGTCACTTGTTGAGGCTCTGTTGTTGACCGTGATGGCCTCCTGCAGCCCTCTGCCAGCAAAAACAGAGCACATGGCCTCCCCGGGCCTCCATTTTCACTGGCAGAAGGCTGCAGGAGGCCATTGCAGCCAAAACCAGAGCCCAGGTGGGTCTTGTGCAGCCTTCCTGAGCTCTGTTTTCACTGGCAGAGGCACCCTGGGCTGGTTCTTCGCTGTTTCCAGGGTGGGCCCGTGGGCCAGATCTAAGCACTCGGTGGGCCAGATTCAGCCCCCGGGCCTTGAGTTTGACAACCCTGCTATAAAGAATAGTGTTTTAAATTTTACTTTACTACGAAGTTTAATTCCTCCTTACCCACAGAACTGCAAAGCACACAGACCCTGGCAATATGCAACTCAGGATAAAACAAGAATATTACAAAAGTATAAAGCTAGAAACAAGAGTATACATTATAACATATTACTAAAAATATTCTTGCAAATTCTGTTATGATCATATTATGTATATTTATATGTCCAACTCTTTAAAATTCAGGATGGGATCCCACAGAGTAAATAATGATAGACATCATCTTAAGAACAGGTAGCTTCCTTCTTCAACAGGCAGTAAATTCTGTGTTGGTAACAGCTCCTTTGCATGCAAAACACATTTATCATGAGCCAAGCAGTATTGCCTCTTGCAAAGGATTGAATATAAATGCCTGCTGTATTGGAGCACACTTCACAGTATTAAAAATGGGATAATTCATAAAGACAAGCAGTGAAGGTAGCATTTCACACTTTGCCTCTAAGCTATAAATAGTGATGGCATTTTCAAGAAAGTTCTTCTTCAGAGCTTTAAGTGTTCTACATACTTCACCTTTCATTGCAGACATAGAATAGCATCCAACTTGTTAAATAATAATATTCAACACATACCAAGTTTTCTTGGTTTCTGGCAGCTACTTTCTGATCATCTTCTCCCCCATTTTTCATGTATTTGACTTCCTCCACAGGTTTGATCCTATACTCATCTGGAAATTTAAAGAAGAAGAAAAAGTCACACACAAAAGTAGTAATAGAAACTATAGGGCTTACAGCAGGGGTGTCAAACTCGTGGTGTCTCGTCGTCATGTGACGTGTCACGACTTTTTCCCCTTCACTAAAACGGAGATGTGTGTGTGTGTGTGTATACACACACACACACATATATGCACACACACACACACACACACACCCATCCCCGTTTTAGCGAAGCGGGAAAAGTCGCTGTGTGTGTGTGTGTGTGTGTGTGTGTGTGTGTGTGTATAGCAAATGAAATATATATATATATATATATATATATACATACATACATACATACATACATACATACATACATATATATATATATATATATATATATTCGTTTCATTTGCTATAAGCCAGGGGTGTAAACTTCTGTCATAGTATAACCATACATTTGTCTGTAAACCATATATAATGGTTTACAGAGAACAAGCTATGTATTTTTCATAATGTCATTTAGCAGCTTAACAATAGTACTGTACAGTACTATCCTTGAGTATTAGAAATAGCAATTTCTAGATATGTAAGAAAATAGAATGAACATTTAAAAAAAAACTTGAATTATATCAATATGTTAAGAGTATTTTGATCAATGACCCCAATGAGCATTCAAAATATAATTGAATGGTCAAATGTGTGCCTTTAATATCATTCTGAGCATACATACCTAGCATATGCAATTGAAAAGCACACCAGAGAATTGAGCAACGTGCACCTCCCTGATGTTGTATGCTGGGGTACAAGGAGTGGTAATGAGTTAAAAGAAAAGGAAACAGAATAGAGGTTCATGAATAGTCATCAGAAAGGAAGAATAGGAAATAGTGCCCGTCTCAAATATTAAGAATGATGCTTTTAAACTTTACTTTCAAATAATCTGAAGCCAAAGTAAAAAGTAAGCAATACATTTGTAAGTTTATTAATAATGATACATAATCAAGAAGAAAATGCAGTCTGAAAAAAGGCCGTCTCCAACCAAAAGGGATGGAAGAGAAATATCAAACGCAATTTATTTTAAACCAAGATAGTAATATCAGTAGTCGGAGATAGCAATGACTGACCACTGACCATTTTTCTCACAAAACTAAATCTCAGTGTTATTAATGAAGCTGTCCATGAAGAGATGCATAATTCATAAAAGGAAATACTTCACACATTGACTAAACTTTCATGATGCCCTCTGTGGTGCTACTGATGGAACAATGAAAGAAGCTGAAGTGATTCTCCAGAGCCCCTGACCTTGCCATCTTGTGACTGATTCCAGTACAGGTAGTTCTCAACTTATCATTAGTTGCTTAGTGACTGCATGAAAGTATGATGGATCCCCAAAAAGACACTTATGACCCAGATTCAAAATTATAGCAGCTGCTTCCAAAGGTCATGTGATCACATCTTGAGCATTCAGGAAGCATTCATTTATGATATCTTTTGATAAAAAGTGGTGTTTACTTCCAGTTTCCAGCAAAAATAAATGCCGCTGCAGAGAATGAGTTTGCTTTACAGCTGCTGTTAAAAAAGTCATACAAATGGGTCAGTCATATGAAGACCTGTTTAATGATCAGCAAAACCTACAATCATAATTCTGGCTCAATTATAGTCATATAAGTCAAGAACTACCTGTATCTGATTGTTACATATCTCAGTTCTTCCCTGCTCACAGTCACTTAATTGGCTTCTTTATTTTTTTGTAACACCCCTATTTTTCTCCAAATCTCCCCCCACCCTTTCTTTTGCCATTTTTTTCTATCAAAAATCCTTACCACTGCCAAAGGAAACTTGCTGGATAACAGCAATAATGGAATAATTCTCAGGTGCTCATATTCTGTCATTGGGTTTTCACAAATATTGAGTTGGGGACTGTGGAAATAGTATATTTACTTTACTTACTTACTTCATTCATATCATTAATTCAATATCCCTTTTTTTCCAGGAATTAGAGATAGCTTACTTGGAGATTTTCCTTCCTTCAATTTCCATAGCAACAACCCTGTGAGATAGTTCTGACTGAAAGTTACTGGCCTCCCCAAAACCTACCAAGTGAGTTTCAACAGAGGATATAACAGTAATCGAACTCCCCTGTTGTTGTACAGCATCCTAACCATTACAGGTTGATGGTGCTAGAATAAAAAGTTTCTTGACTACAGCTTGTGTTCTATACACTTCCCCAACCTGGGCCTTTCAGAAGTTTTTGAGATTGAAGTATTACTATATCCACTTATAATACTAATGTTGCCATTATGGGAACAAGTGCAAATTTGAAGTACACCTAAAACAAAACATAGCCTTAGTCCATCTATTAAATTCACATTACATAATCAAGAAATTCCAAATTAAAATGCACAAGAGTCAAACTGTTCAGTCTTAGTAGGCTGCATTTTATGGGCTCTTAAATAGTTACTAAAGATTGCCAATTTTTATTTCCTCATCATAGATTGTTGTACCTCTGTAAAACAGCCTTCCTCAATCTAGTGCCCTCCAAATTTGGTGATATATCTAGTTCTAGAATGAAGGAGAATGTTTTTAGTTCAGGGTTGAAATGTGGGGTCCTTGGTGCTCTCTGAGCTTGCTTGTTTTCTTGCAGACATTTCATTACCTGACTGGGTAACATCATCAGTGCTAGCATGATTAGTCATCACTAGCCCTGATGATGTTACCTAGTTAAGGTAATGAAACATCTGCAAGAATACAAGCAAACTCAGAGAACACCACAGTCCTAGAATTCGTGGTCAGCATACCAACAAACATTAGTGTTGTCTTCTTTCATTTCAGAATATTTTTTGAAAAATGGCATTTTACAAGTTCAAGAGATCTCTGTTATTTTAGAAAGATTTGTTTCTACCCCACTAAGAAAAGTACAATTAAAATGTATGTTGTCAAAATGAAGAATTACCACCAGAGGTAATTTAAAAAGTCTTAGTTCCTTGCTGAGAAAACAGAAGTGTCTCCTAGGTAACTTAACTGTCAACGTTAAAGAGAAATATGACTAATTATGACCTACAGCAGTATAATATGAATCACAGCAAGTATAAATATATCTGTCCTGGAATTGACCCAATGCACTTTGAATTCAAGAACTGGATTTCCGTGAGTCTGAAAAGTATTATTTTAATTCAAATGTCAACATTCACAACTGGTAACTGTTGCAATTATTCAATTTCACAAATATTTCCCCGTGACGTTGGTACTAATGAAAATAGAATCCCTATAGGAATATACGAGAAGACACTACATTTATTTCTCCCAAGCATTTGGAAGCAATTCTGATAACACAAACTAGGAATTGTTACCAGAATGACAGCCGGGATACAGGCAAACAAGGTTAAGCAAAATCATCATACAGCTTGTCATTGAAACCATAGGGTTACTATCAGAGGTGGGTTGCTCCCGGTTCGGCCTGGATCAGGGGAACTGGTAGTAGCGGCAGTGGAAGGCTCCGCCCATCCACCCAGACGCTTCTGCGCATGCGCAGAAGCATCACATGAGCGCACCCGAACCAGTAGTAAAAAAATTGGCAACCCACCATTGGTTACTATCTAATGTTCTGCAGAGCCAAGAACAGGGCTGTCCAAACTTGGGAATTTTAAGATTTGTGGACTTCAACTCCCAGAATTCCCCAGCCAGCCATGCTGGCTGGGGAATTCTGGGAGTTGAAGTCCACAAGTCTTAAAGTTCCCAAGTTTGGACACCCCTGGCCAAGAACAACCTTGCAGAGGGAGCATCCTATAAATTGCATGAACCTTAGAATAGATTCTAAGGAACGTAGGAAGGCTGCATTTTCATGCAGTATTATAGGAATCTAGATACACATGCATATTTACTCAGGGGCCTGGAATTCTCCATATTTTAATCACAATCATGTAGACATCTTGTTCTACATTTAACTGATTTTGTTTTACAATATTTTAAAGATGATTTGAAATTTGATTATCTAGGGATTTAGGAACAGACTTTATAATAATTCTACAAATCCAAAGTTACCATAATTTTACTAGTGGTTTCAAATAATTTGTACCTTTTTGAAAACATTTGGTCAACTGACCCATAGGAGCAGAGAAAAAAACATAATGGCAACTTTAATTGGTGTTGTTACTTTAAAGCCATGTTTTTCAAATTTAGCAACTTTAATATGCTGGCTGGGGGATTCTGGGAGTTGAAGTCCATACATCTTAAAATTGCTAAGGTTAAGAAACATCGTTTAAAGTCATAACTCTCACTGTGGCTTTTCACTGATTATCACTATGACTTTTTTAATATCCATTTTTAACATTGATACACCTTTGCTCAATAACTTGCATTTCTGTTTTTTCATATCTCTCTTCCCCAATTATACAAAAGGAAATTCCCTTATATTTCCATATTTTATTTCTCAGGACTTTAAAAACAAAGAAGGAATGGTGCTATTTTATAGTTAGAGAGCATATACAAAAACAGTGCTTAGCTACAATACAATAATGACTGAATAATATCACAAATAAAGGAAAGTATACAGGACCCAGAAGAGGTTTAGTTTTTTGAATTCTAAAGCTCGGAAGACTAAATCTCTCCTCCTGGTGACCGACCCAGTTCTTGAATAATATCAGTCAGATTTGATGGACAATCCTTAATATGATTATCTTGAGTTTATGCTCCAATCATAAAGAGAAAGAGGAGACTGGTGAATAGAAGATGCCAGAAAGATATGGTCCTTGTGTTGGTTACTAGAATGCCAAAGTTGGAAACATTAAAGATGAAAACATAGTGAGACTATTTGACTTTGGAATAGGAGAATGACCTATTAATTTTTTGTACTCCAATGATTTCTTATTACTAATACTGTCTTCAAACAAACAAAACAATTCCCATTTTATTATTGGTAAAAGGAAGTAGAGCATCAAATACATGGCCTGATGCTGACTGCAGAACAGTTCATAACTATTTATGTACAACTTCCAAATTAAGGAAATGAAGTTTAAAAAAAACAGTTTAGCAGATATGATCTTGACCCACCATTTTCAATGAGTACATTGGGAATCACCCTGAACTCTTGAACCTTATTGATAAAGAACCCAGAGGAACTCTGGAATGAACTTAAAGATAAATTAAAGACCAATGTGTAGAGTCTGCCAAAGAAAAAGAAGCAAAAGAAAGCAAACAGAAGCCAACTCCAAAAATGTCAGGAAAGAATTTTCAACAAAGTATTTCAGAGATCTGATAGAACAGTGATAATCTTTTTCTAAAGGTGCCAAAATTGGGTGAGTGTGCGCTATCGCATGCGCATACATGCCCACCCATTTGCACATATGCACACGACCCTCCCGTATCCCGCACAGGAGGGAGTTTTCACCCTCCCCAGGTTTCAGGAAAGCCTCCGGAGCTTGGGCAGGGTGAAAAACAGGCCCAATGGGTCCGGTTGGGCCTGCTTTTTGCCCTCCCCAAGCTCCGGAGGCTTTCTTGAAGCCTGGGGAGGGCGAAAGTGGCCTCCTTTGGCCCTCTGGAAGCAATCAATCGTATTGCTGATGCATGTTGGGTAAGTGAGAAAGCCAAAGAATATCAAAAATAAATCAGTATATGCTTCACTGATTATAGAAAGTGTGGAGTACAAATAATATTTTATCCTTTCATACATGATTCTAAAGTGCATGGTAGACAGAGCCATAAAACTGAAATTGCTTAATGATCCTGAAAGGAAAGAACTGATAACAATAATCAGGTTGTTGCTTTTTTCTGTGGTGTGAAGGAAGTTGATACATTGGTACAATAAAGGACATTATTTATGTTAGAAGGTGCAATCTCAATAGAATGGGTGGACTTGGAGCCTCATTATAAGAACAGAATGTAGAGGCCAACCCATAATGAGGCTAACTCATGTTATTATCAGATTCTGCCTTCTTTCGATGAAGCTATAATTTATTCTGCTTCTGTATGTCCCGTATGTAATTTCAGAAGGGATACAATCAGTAACCATGCGGGCTTTGGATTATTCCGTGTTCTTTTTGGTCTTGTTGTATTCGGGTCTTTTCCCATGTAAGGTTGAGATTGTCTTGGCAACGTTTCGGCGAGGTCCCACTCGCCATCTTCAGGCTGGTGTTTTCGGCTTCATGCTTGTGCAAGTAAGGCATGGTTGGAGCTGTTGTCTTTCTATAAATCTTGGGGGGGGGGTGGAGTACTGGCTTTGTTGCTGTAGGTGGGATGATTGGCTGTGTAGTTGCATTCTGATTGGTGGAGTTGATGTTTGTAGATTGGTCGGTTGTTTCGTATCATCCTGTGTGGCTGAGGTGCTGGCAGTGTGTCCGTTGTTCTTTTGTGTTGTAACGACCTGGGTGGTGGGTGGGTTCGTTTGTTGACTAGGGCTGGTTTCCAGATGTCTGGTAGGCGGGAGGTATGAATAAACGTGACGACCAATTAGGATGCAACTACACAGCCTCATCTCATCTATTTCCAAATGCTTTGGTTATTTAGTTTTCCCACAACAATAAACTTTATTTTGATTATGTCAAGCTATGTAATGTGTTTTTAAAAATGGGAATCCTGATATAGGAGATGACCAGGCAGAAGCCAAAATTGGGATCAAATACAGCATCAGGTTACAAGAGACCAAAATCAAGCCCCCTATGAATTCCCTTGACTCTTATCTAGTGCCAATTTGACTTGACTGTTAGTAGATCAGATTCTTGCATATAAGTAGCATGTAACAAAAGTTTTACTGCTTTAAAACTTAGCTCCTGTTCCTGGTTACTTGCGCCTGTTACCCAGAACATCTCATTCTGCTTATGGCAACCTTTATACAAAAACCCCTAGATTCTCTCATATTATTCTCCCACCTATTGCATAAGCTACACTGGCTTACAACCTTTCTTACAACCTTTCATTTAGTGACCAAAGTTACAACAGCACTGAAAAAAGTGATTTATAATAATTTTTCACCACTTATGACCATTACAGCTTATCCATGGTCACGTGATTAAACTCCAGATGCTTGTCAACTGGGTAACATTTATCACTATTGGAGTGTTTCAGAATCAGGTGATCCCCTTGTGTAATTTACTGACTAACAACTGTGTTACGAACTTAACCACTGGGGCAAGAAAGGTGGTAAATTGGGGCAAAAGTTACTTAACAACCATCTCGCTTAGCAACATAATTTTGGGGCTCAATAGTGGTCATAAGTCAAGAACTATCTCTACATTTCAAGGTGCTAGTCATCACCTTCAAAGCCTTACATGTTGCAGGACCACCTTTCTCTGAGGGTATCTATCCATCCCAACAGAGTAGACAAGGTAGGCACACTCCACATTGCCATTTTGTGTGTATGACTTGTCCAATGCAATACCTACGGAATAGAATATCCTCCCTTGAGATATGATAGACCCCACCCCCACTCTCTTAACCTTCCAGAGAGCATTGACTTCCCCACCTCCCAGTATTGGGATATAATGAGATTAAAGTGGGATGAGAATGTTGGAACTGCATCAGGAAAGTGTGGTTGTGGCATCTGGTTTTTGGGTATTTGGTATTTTTTGGTATTTTGTTTTACCATTTCTTTTGTTTCTGACTACATTTTTTTACTTGTTGGTTTTAAACCACTCAGGGTTTGACTTTAAGATGGACAGCTATTTTTTTAAATGAATAAATAAGCCAAAAAAGCATGTTACTGTAATGAGAAAATCAATATAAGAAGCTATTTTCTGATCTACTTAAATCCAACTTATTGGAGAAGGAGATGATTATTTAAAATGTTTTAATAGAAATATAAAAACAGGACACTAAAAACACCTTTGGATTTTCTATGGAATATATTTTGACAACAGATGAAACAGAAATAGCAACCTATTTATCTAACGAATCTGCCACTATTCAGTGAATTGTGAAGATACAGAAGAGATAAAAGGACAGATTTACTATACAAAATTGTAGGAAAAAGCTAGACTTAGTACAATTGCATGTGTAGACCAGCTTTGCCCAGAAGTGTGAGAACCACAAACATCTGAATGCTCTATGGATGAGAATTACAGTACCAACATATTTAACATATATATAGAACATATTTAAAGAACTGCAATCTGAGAAAGATTGGCATACATATATTTCTCTAAATCTGCAAAAGAAAGTAAACAAAAATGCAGAATTTGCCTGATTAAATGCTTACCAGGGTCTGTCACAGTTAATTCTTATGTAGGAGATCAACTGGGAATTTAAGGGCTTTTAGCTAAACTGAGTGCTTGGAATAGCAATCTGGAAAAGAGGTTATGGCAAATTACGTCTGCAATACTGCCACCTGCATATTCAATTCAAAGCCATCTTCACTTTTTTAATGAAACAATTTTTTAAAATTAAAATTGAAACACAACATGACACAAAGATAAAATAAATGTAAAGTAACAATGAGTGTTTAGAGAAATAACCACATTTACCCATAATAAAATTATTTATACACAAATAACTAAAGAATTCCATGTGGAGACAAAAAAAAATTCACCATACAATGCTACCATAGCAACATAATGAAGTAGCATGACATCCATTAATATCAGTCTTAGTGATAAATGAGTACATCACCAAGTACTACTGAATCAATTACAAAGTACAGAAAAACCTGATAAATTAAGCAATATGAAATGCAGCCCCAACACAAAGAGGTATTCTATGAGATGTGTCCAACAAAATGAAAACCACACCTCACAAATAAGATCAAATGCATCTGAATGAAACATAGTTTTCACAAATTCAGACTTTTAACAATCAGATATTTCTAGTCCAGATGTATACAGACAAACTTTCATAGATGTTTCACAATGTGGGGATCCTGTGAACTACACAACAGAAAAATCTTTTAAAATCAGTTTAAAACAGGGGTCCACAACCCCAGGCCAGTTCTGGCCTCTTAGGAACCAAGGCATACAGCTGGAGGTGAGCAGCGGGTGAGCAAAGCTTCATCTGTATTTGCATTCTCTCCCCAATGCTAGCATCACCACACCTCAGATCATCAGGCATTAGATTCTCGTAGGAGCGCAAATCCTACAGTAACCGCATATGCAAAGATCTAGGTTGTGTGCTGTCCTTCCTCCCAGGTCCATGAAAAAAATTGTCTTCCACAAAACTGGTCCCTGGTGCCACAAAGGGTGGTGACCGCTGGCTTAAAACATAAATATTATGTTTTGCCTCATTCAGAGATATCCTTATCAATCTACATATAGATTATATATGGAAACTGTGTCTTTAAAATATATGGATTAGTAGACTTTCACTGCACAGAAAAACTAAATATACCCAGCTTTATCTGAAGTTAACCATCTGGAGATTGACAAATACTAAATGCAGTGGTGGCCAGTTGAAATGAAAGCAAATTAATCTGATCTCCTTATGGTCTGGCCAGAAAATAGCATACAAAAATAAAATAAAATCTGAGACTTGTGAAAATTAATTCAATGATACAGGCAGGGGTGGGTTTTTTCTGCATGCGCAGAAGAAAAAAACAAAATGGCGGCGCTTATGGCACCAGCGAGAGAACCAGTTCAGGGGCGTGGCGGGCCGAGTTACTACCTACTCGGCTGAACTGGGCCGAACTGCTAGGAACCCACCTATGGATACATGACACGAATGCATGACCTTAAATAAATGGTATTGTATCTCCTTATGTAAAATCCTAATACTAACAAGACAGGAAAATGAGTTCTTTGTTATCAAATGAATCTAATTTGAAAGGTGAGTTGTTAATCATACATCTTATTGTTTAACATTGTGGAATACAATATTTGAGAGACAAGATCCATTAGTTTTACTAATAATACTTTGCTGATCCACTGATAGTAAATACACTGAGGTTCTGTGATCCACTGGCATCTTTAATGACAATTTCTTTCTTTGGTTTTAAAGCATCAATAATTCCCCTTCTACATAAAGCAAGCAAGCGAGCAAACAACTTATGTTGCGAAACTGGAAATAACATATGGGGATATTTTGCTTGATATTTAAAATTGAAATACATGCTTCGTGTAGCCACTTGCACTGTTTTTATTAGTGCCAAATAAATGCAACTTTAGTGTTACTTCATTAATTCTTATTTATGGAAAGCAGCACACATTGTTGCACGCATTGACATATTAGTCATGTACAAAATAATGAAAGATGTGATACAACATTAGCTTTGCTGTCTATATTTAGCCAAGCATTTTACAAACTTTACCAAAAGCAAAGAAGCTGCACTACACAATTATAGCAGCCTTTGGCAAACAATGCCCCTAAATATTGAGCATCCTATATTTAGGAGTTTACCATTTCACGCTTCCTCTTTTTAATGCCAGTACAAATCTAAGTCTAATGTGAAACAAGCCATAACATAAATAATACTGTTATTATTTATGTAGGTAAATAGAAACATCATTGTTCCATGATTTAGAATAATGACAAAATGCCTGTTTAATTCATGGTGTTGGCTTCTGGAGTAAGCTGAACTGCACTAAAGCCACATATCTGAAAAAGAACAGAGCTTAAAGGTGCAATGGAAAAAAGAGGTTTGTGTTGGCCTCTATCTTACCCACTTTCAACTGAGCCCTAAAATCTTGGCCCTTTCTCCATGTCTTGGATTAAGCTGGGTATGATATAGGGCAGGGGTGCCCAAACTTGGGAACTTTAAGACTTGTGGACTTCAACTCCCAGAATTCCCCAGCCAGCATGCTGGCTGGGGAATTCTGAGAGTTGAAGTCCACAAGTCTTAAAGTTCCCAAGTTCGGACACCCCTGATATAGGGTTTTGGTTTTTTTTTACTTTGTTTCCTCAGGATGACTATCCTCTTTTCTTAAACTCTTTTAAGAAATGATGTTTCATTTCTTCATTTAATATCATGAAACACTCAAAGCATTGTTTTGGAATTGTAGGGATTAGAAATTTGAAAAATTAAAATGATATTGTCAGAGAAGTAGTTATTATCTTCAAATACGTAATAGCTTACATCAGCTAGATACTTTTTTTCAAAGGGAAGTTGTATAAAACCATTGGGATATGTAGAACAGAAATTTTAATGGTTAAAGAGCTTGTTATAAATTAATTAAATCTCAATTTTTCCAAAAATATTACAGACATCTGGCACTTTTTTAATCTAGCCAACCAAGATCAAAACAAAACGAAACAAACAAATAGGCTTTCCATTTTAAATCAATAATTTTCTGAGATCAACCAGATGGTTCAGATTGCCTGAATATAATTGCCTGAAAATCCTAAATCAGCATGGTTTGGGTAGTATTATCTCTGAACGAGAATAGATTTCCTCTCTTCATGCTGTGAATCAGACAAACATAAAGACCCCTATGTTTATAATACTTTCTTTTGGGGAGCTTTACACAATTGCCATTCTAATTTTTATTGTGACAGGATAGTTTTCCAAGGTTAAATTGTAACAAACCTAAGAGAAGAATGACAGCTATCGTTACTTAGTATTCTGGTGTTCTAGGCCAGATGTAAGCTAAGTAACAGTTGGGATCTTACATAATTGTCCTAATACCGTCTTTTCTACATCTCATTTTGAGAGCTATGTCTGGACCCAGGAAAAGTGCTTTGATGAAAACAAATCAATGTAGGAATGTTGTAAAAGTGGTTTCTATTTTCCAGACCTCTATTCATAAAGTTTCTCTGTCCTACAGACAATTATGTTTTCCTTTGTATAGTCACAACAAATTTCTTTTCCCTGGATTACATCAAATAATGCCTTAGAGCTGTGATGGCGAACCTATGGCATGCGTGCCTGAAGTGCCACACAGAGCCATGTTGCCTGGCATGTAAGCCGTTGCCCCAGCTCAGCTCCACCATTCATGTGCACGTGCCTCCTACCGGCCAGATGACTTTCGAGTCTCTGCCACACATGTGGGAGATATGCACTCATGTGCAAGAGGGCAGTGGGTCACGCTCCCATGCAAGGGGGTGGAGGGAGTGTGGAGCACCCCCCTGTGGCCTGTTTTCGGTCCCAGGAAGCTGCAGGGATGCTTACTAGGCCTAAAATGGGGTGCGGGAGGATATGGCATCCCCACCCCGCAACCCGTTGTTGGTCCCAAGAGGCTGCAGGGAGGCCTACTAGGCCCAAATTGGGGTGGGGGGGTCACATGCATGTGGGGGGATGGGGGAGTGCAGGGAGATCATGTGCGCATGTACAGGGTGGCCAGGGAGGTCACACATGCATGTGCAGGGGGGGACCAAGGGGCTGGTCACGCATGCATTGCATTATGGGTGCGGGGGGGCACTGTCACACATGCACCTGCATGCTTTCAGCACACAACAACAAAAAGGTTAGTCATCACTGTCTTAGAACA
Organism: Natrix helvetica; assembly: GCF_964273705.1. NCBI lineage: Eukaryota > Metazoa > Chordata > Lepidosauria > Squamata > Natricidae > Natrix > Natrix helvetica. Next base: position 69,276,783 of record NC_138549.1, on the reverse strand, counting down.
TCTTTAGGGAAAAAAAGAATTTCACTAATTTTTTAAAGGAACAGGAATGAGACATTTAATGTATTTGCTTTCCACTGACAACATTCTTCCATGTTCATGTCTTGCATTGTTTGGATCTGTTTTAATGGGACAATATGGTTTTAACTGAAATGATTCCATGGTTAAATAAAATTGATTGCTATACAAAGAGAATCTGAACATTTTCAGAGACAGAAATCTCTTACTTAATTTCAAACATACAAAAGTCTGTTGTTGCATTAAGTTGTACCCAAATATTTTTCCCAAGGGTAAACTGCCTTTGTTAGAAGATAGATGATGTTAATAAAGCAATAATTATGTTTTGTCCAATGTTCCCCAAACTAATAAAAAAATTGTATTTTAATTAAAGTCAGAATGTGACTTTAATAGAATGTGAAATGCAATACATTTCAAACAATATTCTCAATTTTTCAGAATGAGTATGTTTTCTTTCAAGAAATATGCCTATGCCTGCTTTTGCTTGATTCCTATCTGATTATTCCAAACATCTTAGAATGTTTATGAATCAGATATCAACCATGATACTCCAGCAGGGTACCAAAAAGTTTGTTAACAAGAGTTGGAAAGGTGTTAAATATAATTATTGCTCATTTAAATAGAGTTAAATATTAATACCAAACAATTAAATAGATGATTGGAAAAATAAGAGAGACATGCATGCCAAGGAACTAAAAATATTCTGTGGCCTTGCCCAAAGTGCTTCTGGCCAGAGATGTCAATTAGAATGAGAGGCAGTACAAACTGGGAATTTCAGAGGGAAAGTTCAATAGTTTGGAAAATATAAGATTAGCTCTCTGGAATTATAAAAATGACTATGCCCTTCTAGGTCAAGGTTATACAACATCTCTTAATCACAATTAATGAATTATTATATGAGAAATAGAATCAATTATTTATTCAACTGAAATATATAAGTAGCACTCTTCAAACTCAACTGCTATAAGTGCTACTTCAGAGAAAAAATTAGTTTATGCATTAACATTATCTTTATGGAAATATATTCACATTTTTAAATGATTTTTCCAGTATATTTATAATGCCCAAGAATGAATGGTTTTAAATAGATGAAATACTTAGTATTTTAAAATTCTACTTGAGAGAAACTGAACTTTATCCATTTCCTTGCATAAAAATAAAAGATGTTTCTACCTCACCACCCCCAATTACCACCAAAAGTATTCGCAGTCTGTTTTCTATTTTATTTGTTCATCAAAAACCTTATAGAGTAATATAGAATTCTTTGTAGATTTTAAAACTCTATCTTTCATGGAAAATTGCAAACTGATTTCAAAGATTTCTTATGCTTAAAAACAAAACTTTATACAGGTTTCACCTTTCAGAAAGCTACCCACATTTACATACAGGTGAAACTCGAAAAATTAGAATGTGCAAAAGTTCATTTATTTCAATAATGCAACTTAAAAGGTGAAACTAATATATGAGATAGACTCATTACATGCAAAGCAAGATAGTTCAAACTGTGATTTGTCATAATTGTGATGATTATGGCTTACAGCTCATGAAAACCCCAAATCCACAATCTCAGAAAATTAGAATATTGTGAAATGGTGCAATATTCTAGGCTCAAAGTGTCCCACTCTAATCAGCTAATTAAGCCATAACATCTGCAAGAGGTTCCTGAGCCTTTAAATGATCTCTCAGTCTGATTCAGTAGGAATCATAATCATGGGAAAGACTGCTGATCTGACAGTTGTGCAGAAAACCATCATTGACACCCTCCATAAGGAGGGAAAGCCTCAAAAGGTAATTGCAAAAGAAGTCAGATGTTCCCAAAGTGCTGTATCAAAGCACATCAATAGAACATTATGTGGAAGGGGAAAAGTGTGGAAGAAAAAGGTGCACAAGCAGCAGAGATGACCGCAGCCTGGAGAGGATTGTCAGGAAAAGGCCATTCAAAAGTGTTGGGGACTTTCACAAGTAGTGGACTGAGGCTGGAGTCAGTGCATCAAGAGCCACCATACACAGACGGGATCCTGGACATGGGCTTCAAATGTTGCATTCCTCTTGTCAAGCCGCTCCTGAACAACAAACAACGTCAGAAGTGTCTTACCTGGGCTAAAGAAAAACAGACCTGGTCTGTTGCTCAGTGGTCCAAAGTCCTCTTTTCTGATGAGAGCTTTTGCATGGACCCAGAGTATGGAGGAAGAATGGAGAGGCACACACTGCAAGATGCTTGAAGTCCAGTGTGAAGTTTCCACAGTCTGTGTTGATTTGAGGAGCCATGTTATCTGCTGGTGTTGGTCCACTGTGCTTCATTAAGTCCAGGCTCAACACAGCCATCTACCAGAAGATTTTGGAGCACTTCATGCTTCCTTCCACAGACGAGCTGTATGGGGATGCTGACTTCATTTTCCAGCAGGACCTGGCACCTGCCCACACTGCCAAAAGCACCAAAACCTGGTTCAATGACCGTGGGATTACTGTGCTTGATTGGCCAAACTCGCCTGACCTGAACCCCATAGAGAATCTATGGGGCATTGCCAAGAGAAAGATGAGAGACATGAGACCGAACAATGTAGAAGAGCTGAAGGCCGCTATTGAAGCATCCTGGTCTTCCATAACACCTCAGCAGTGCCACAGGCTGATAGCTTCCATGCCACTCCGCATTGAGGCAGTAATTGCTGCAAAAGGGGCCCAAACCAAATACTGAGTACATATGCTTATACTTTTCAGAGGTCCAATATTGTACTGTGTACAATCCTTGTTTTATTGATTGCATGTAATATTTTAATTTTCTGAGATTGTGGATTTAGGGTTTTCATGAGCTGTAAGCCATAATCATCACAATTACGACAAATCACGGCTTGAACTATCTTGCTTTGCACGTAATGAGTCTATCTCATATACAGTATTAGTTTTACCTTTTAAGTTGCATTACTGAGATAAATGAACTTTTGCACGATATTCTAATTTTTCGAGTTTCACCTGTACAACTAATACTACCCTTATATTTTTAACAGCAAGTATTCTGTTCTTTGGTCCTTGGAAGGCACTCTAAGTGTGATAGGATATTTCAGATCTCTTTCTTTTCAAGTTCTTTCCATGATGCAATGGAAAGTTCTGCATCCAATGCTTTTCCAGTATTATAATTTCAACAGAGATCACCAAAAGGAAGTGGTCTGACAGCATATATTGTTTCAGAGTTTTTCCTTCTTTCTTTCTTTCTTTCTTTCTTTCTTTCTTTCTTTCTTTCTTTCTTTCTTTCTTTCTTATTATTTATTTATTTATTTATTTAGTCACTCATGTACAAGATAACAGGAATAAGAATAAACATGAATAAGAACACAGGAAATGGGTTCAAATAAATGGGGACAGTAGGACAAGGACTGGTGCACTTATGCACGCCCCTACTGACCTCTTAGGAATGGGGTGAGGTCAACAGTAGACAGTTTAAGGTTAATGTTATAGGGGTTTGAGGATGTAACAACAGAGTCTTGGAGTCAGAAGATGGAGAACTATATTAGCCTTACAGACTGAAAGAGATTATTTTCTCCTATTTGTATTAATAGGTAATAGGTGAAAAATGGCTTTAATGCCACCAAAGACAATAATTTTAAAAGAAAGAGAATAACACATCACTTCATCCTTTTATGTCTCAAAGATGCTTTTTCAAAAGGCATTGCTTCTGAAGAAGCTTCTTGAATGAGAAGCGAAACGTTTTCAAGGAAAAACAAAAAATAGTGCAGTTTTCTTTTGAAAAAGCATCTTTGGGACAACCATGACCTGGATGACTGAAAATCTCCATAGAAATCCACCCTTTTATCTTTCCTGCCAGCAAGGGTTTGAATAAGAGACTCTCTAACTTTGGATCTTACAACCTCACTACTAGAATTGCTCTGCCAGTGAACTTGATCCAGTCAATAAGTATACACATTGAAACATTAGGTATTGAGTTATATACACACACTCAGTAAGATGTTCCTGGTTTATGGAGGGAATAACACTAAGTGGTGCTTATCTGGCAATATACTAATGCCCTGGAGGAGAAAGCCACTTATTACATTATTGTTCAACATAAATAAAAGCTAGCAACAGACAAAGGTGAGTATATTTTTCTCTCAACTCTTCATGGCTTCAGAGAAATAATCTCATTATTAAAGTTTAGGGGAAGCTAAAGGAGTGTTGTCCTAAATCAATAGATGATAGATTCAGCAGGTTTATTTGTCATATTTCTATTTTTTTCCACCTTTGTCCAAATATAGAATACTGAATAGGTGAGTAGAAATTACCAACATTGTGCAATATTTGATGAACTCGTAAGACTTTTGGTCATTAAAATCCTGTAAGTGTGAACTTTCTAAGTACTGATTTATAAGGTACCCTCAATATTTGATGCCATATAGTGATATCTATACAAGAAGTCGTCAATTTATGACCAGTAATTTAATAACTGTTTCAAGTTACAACAGCCACAGGAAGAGTGCTATATGGCCCATAAAACACTTCTGGACATCGTAAAATGTCTGCTGCCATATCCTCCCCTGGGATCACATGGCCATATTTCAGGAAGCTCACATTTATGACTGGTTGCAGCATCCCACAACAAAATGATCCGTTTACAATGGTTTTTAAAATAACTTTCTGTCATTGTTTGTTGTTGGTTGGTTTGTTTCTGGGGAAAAAAAATCTATTTGAGAGAATGGGTTTGCATTTATGACCACATCATTCACTTAACAATCTCCATAAAGGATAATAAAATTGGGTCTGGTAATATGGGTGCTTCAACTTATGATCAGGAAGACCGAGAACCAAAATTCCAGTCTGATTGCAGTCATAAATTAAGAATTATCTGTACAGGAAAACATTGGTATTAAAGAAAGATGGGAAGAACATGGAGAAAATAAATGAAAGCAAACTCTGTTTTTCCCATTTTCCTATCCTGCTACAAAGTGTTCTTCCAGGAACACTGGCATTTTCATAAGTCAAGGAGAGATAGAGTATTTATTGTACATGGTGTTGCTTCTTTGTTTACTTTTCAGCGATTCACAAATTTGTTCCCACTGTTTATTAGGTTTTAAAATTAAAGCATCAGGAGTGTGATAGCACCTTATTAGTGTGACTAATAAGTATTTATATGATTTTTATATAAGAAGTTACAAAGCTCAAGTTAAGATAAAAAAATTCTAGATCAACAGAAATAAATACAGTGGTTTTCTAAACGCTGTAGACAAAAATAGAATACAAAAAAATCTAAATATTTAAAACTAAATTTAAAAACTACTTTATGATTAAAGTGTTGAAATTGTAACACATTAAAGACAAAACTGTTAAAAGTGTGCATCGTTTTGTGACCAGGAACAAATGAGACACAGCGGAAAACATAAAACAGCATAGAATGTGTTAAAATACATATTTATGAGGTCTAAAATAGGAGGCCAATTTTCTGCATAAAGCAATGACAGCTGAAACAATTTTTTGCATTTATCCTAGAGATGGTAAGGTCCCCATCTAAAAATAAAAAGCAAATGAGATTATTCTCAAACAGACTGAACTTCTGTCAGAAAGTGAGGTTATAAAATTAAGACTCAGTTTGTTGTAGAAAGGACACTGAAGGAATATGTACTGCTAGTATCTTACATTTCTCCAGGACACTTTTTGCTCTGCAAAATAAATACTTTTATACCTTTCATCCAATATCACAGAGAGCATTAAAGTCGGTTAAAGCAAAAGCTGTACAATACACTGGACAGATAATATTGAAAAAGTAATTTTTCCTGGTTATAACCCATCATTATTGAGTATCTAATATGTTCTGCAATATCTGGAGAGATACATTTGAAGCTGAATTGCAGCTCTAGCTCTTAATAACCTTAAAGCCAGTAGAAATGTAATGGACATCAGCAGAAGTGTTTATTTATTTCTAAGTAAATGGTTATAAAAAGAAGTATCACATATGTATGTTCCTGGATCAGAATTTCCCCTCATTGCTTCATATTTCCCAGGCTTTTGATACTGCTATTTGTGACCAATTTTAGTTTAATATCCCTTATGCTATGTATTTATTGAAATTACTCTTAGTAATAGTCACTTTTAGTAGCAGTTACAGTAATATTTCAATCCATATAGTAATGTATCAATCACCATCTTCCCTTCAGTGGATGACAGGAATCCTGTCAAGTATCTCTAAACAAGAATATATACTGAAACTTTGAAAATATGTGTTTATTAATATAGAATAATCATTAATCCCTATTTGTAATATTTATCCCTTTTTCATGTAACTTTGAGAAAGATTATCAACTTCAACAATTTCATTGAAAATATATCTTAAATATTTGCACTTCAACAAGATCACCAGGAATGTATATGTTCTATACTGTGCATCACAAAACAACACACACACACAAACTTTTGGGCCAATATAACATACATTTTAAAAGGGAAAAAAGTACTATCTAGAATATTATATGAAAACTTACAAGAATATTCTTATTTTTGTATTATTATTCTACTTCTCAAGAAGACAAAGGGCTTATGGGAACAAAAGAAGCAGTAAAAGTCCCAACCCAAATAACTAGAAATATCTCAAAAGAGAAAAAAAGGTTGCTATAATAGGTATCAGCAGATACCGTTCATATAGTTTGAACACACTTTTACAAACTTTGTAATGAGAAGCTGGACCTAGAAAGCAGCAGAGATTTTCAGGGAGATTACCTCTTTCATCAGTACTACCACTTGCATTCCAAAAATAAATCCTTTGAAATTGAATGTTGAGAAACACTGAACAAATAGATAGACAGGAAAGTAAGAAGGATGAAGACAAATATAGATCCACATAAATAAAACTCACCACCAAATACATCTCCATTCTGGTAGTTTTTCCCCTTCTGAGCTTCCTCTTCATTTTGTACAGCAGAAACATGCTTGGCTGATGCACAGCCCATAGTTTCATTTAGTCAACTCCAGCTTGACTAAGCCGCAAACCATTTCTACAGGTAAGCGCCCATGGTCTTTGTGTTTTTTGGAAAAATAATCCACCTTCCAGCTTTGTAGTCCAGACACTTTAAAAATCTGTGATATAAAAAAAAGAGGAATAAGAAAAAAATCAATGGGTGTACGAGCTAAATGGCTATTACTAATGTGTTCCACACTAAAATATTTTAAAAGAAGGATGTTCCTTAATGGTCCTTTTCCTTATTACATAAATTCTTAACTATAGAAAAAGTACTTTATATTTTTGTTTTAATGGCTAAAGCTTTCTTTTCATCAGCAAACTTCATCACAACACACAAAATAAAGGAGTCATTTCACTTAAACAATTCCTTCATCATGTACAATGTGTGTTTCAAGGAGATAAATCTGTAGAATTTTCATACAAATGATGATTTAGTGACAAAGTAGTTCCATTTCTAACACACAGCTATCATGTATGTCAACTTTAGGAAACGGGTCAATTATTGATAAAGATTGTTGAGTAAATAGTTGTTCAGAAGGTTCATGAATAATTGAATAAGTTCAATTTCCCCATATACCTCAATAAATCAGACCTCAGCATCAAATTTCTACTCTATCACTAACTTGCTGAATCAATCCACATAATGGACTGAACTTCAGCTAATCATAGCCAGTATATGGATATTATTTTAAATTGCATGAGTATTTTAAAGAATCCCTTAGATGTAAATTTATGAGATATGCTCCTTCAAGAGAATACCTATGCATAATGTAAAATAGTCCATAGACCTGTGGATACTATTATTATTATTATTCCAGGTCTCCTGCTCTACGCTTGAGAGTTTTTTGCAATTCTTGAACATATATAACAAATTCTTCAGAGTTTACTTGGTTTGTTATTCCTATATCTGGTTCTATAAAAGTCCGAAGAGAAAAGCTAGGTATATTTCTATAAAATTCCTTGCCATTATAATCAATATTGGTTATGTTGGAATACAATAAACAATGTTATATATCATTAAAGAACAAGCTTCCCTTGTGTAAAATAGCCACACACACACAAATCAAGTGTTCAGTTTTACTTAAACACCCTTGTAAAAACATGAAGCCTCATAAAGCAAGGTCTGACACTGGTTCATTACCAAAATGTTTAAAATTAACCAAGCTGTTTGGATTTGATGAAAGACTGTAACTTCTAATCTCCTCCTTACAGTTATGCTTGGATAAGATGGGTGACACCAATCCCATAGACTGCTGTGACTAAATATTACACTATATTATAATATATAACATATAGATGAAACCATGAGGCACTAATTATATTTATTGCTTATCATGCTTATTTACATAACACTAATATGGGACTAAGTTTAAATATAAAGACGACCAAACTTAACAAAAGGCACAGCAACCAGCCTTAGAACTGACAATGAAAATAATGAAGTGGTGGATAGCTTTTGCCATTTAGGATGAATTGTAGACACAAGAAATATGCTATCGACTATCACTTGGCAGAACTGATAGACCCCTGATGGCGAACGTATGGCACACGTGCCAGAATTGCTGCACAGAGCCCTCTCTGTGGGTATGCGGGCCATCACCAGCTGGTCTTCTGGTTTCCGGTGGGCGCATGCATGCCAGCCAACTGGTCTTCGAGTTTCCAGCTGGACAGCATGCCTGCACCTGCCAGAAACCGGAAGACCAGCTGGCCATCACGTTCTGGTTTGGGCACTTGGTTTGCCATCACTGTGATAGACCTTAAAAAATATTCAAATGCCAGGATGGGTGTTTACCTCCAAGGACAGAGTTGTGCAGACAATTCCCTGCAACATTTGGTGGAAGTGAAAGTTGGATGAGCTAATCTAATTTCAAGGCAGGCACTTTGGAAGCAAAAGTACATCTCTTGGGACTCAACAGATGTAGATCCCTAGTTGATAGCACCTTTCAGCATGTCTTCTCTATCAGATTTAACAGAGCAAGCCAATTTAACTAGGGAGAGGTGGTCCCTCAGATAGCACAGTTCCCATAACATTTTGGTTGCCATTTAACTGTGATTTCAATGAGTTTTCTGCATCTTTTTGCCTTCATTCAGCAAAGTAGGGCCACCAGTACTTCTTTCAATCAGCCACTCTTATATTCATGGAAGAAAAGAGATATGGGAATGATAGGCATCTATCTATAATCATGTATTCAAGTACTCCCATTAATCTTGGAGTGTTCAACCTTCTGACCCAATATACACAGTTAAAGGTCTAACTGTAGTCAAGGAAGCAAAGATCAACTTCTCAAAATGTTTTTGCTTTCTCCATATTCATCGTCTGCTGGTTATTTGACCTCATTTGTCTCTGCCTTGTCAAAAATCTTCTTTTATAGCAGCATTTGTCTCTGCAAGCATGATCTTAAGCAAAATTCTGCTTATGTGAAGAAACATTGTGTAATTTATAGCTTCTTTTGATTCCTTCTTCTTCAGTATAGGTATATACATCAATCTATCTCACTCTCTCGTTCCATATTTGTTGACATGTTTTATTTATTTAGAAAATTTATATAGCAATCTACTCGCTCACAGTGACTCTAGGTGGCTTACAAGCAATAAAAACGTATTATAGAAAAAATGAAAATAAACAATAACCACCCCCAGCCACCAATAAAATGTTAGTATTTTAAGTTCCTATTCTCCAGTTTGAAATAGCTCAGGGAGTTCTGTGCCTGGCACGGTCCGACCTGACTGCTGGTCCACTGCCTCTATTCCTCCTTTTCTACACGACTAATTCTAAAATGTATTTTTGCCCTGTAAATGCTTCACTTTATTTGTAAAAGTTGTCAGCATGGTCTTTTAATCTCCCTTTAACCACATCAAATCTCTTTAATAATATTTTTAGGTATTCCCCTTAGGCCTAAATTTTCTTGCAATCCTTTTGATTTTGAATGCATAAATATTTTTTAGTAAATGTTCTTGTTCGTTTCCTTTATCTCTCAACATTTTTCACTGCTACATCTTTTCTTGTCCTTTCACTCTTCTAGTGAAAGTTAGTTCAGTCATTGTATGGCTTTGTTGCTTATTCTGAAAGCACTTGGCTCCTTTCTTCTTTGATACTCTGAGAATACTTTTTCCACTTCAACTTTCATGATCTCTCGTAGCTCTTCTCACAGTTCCTAGTTTGCTATTGAGTGAGTTATTACACTGAATCTGTCCCTTACATTGATCTTATATTCTGACTGACCTTCAAGTGAAAGCTTGCTGGCACACCTACTCACTTAATGCTCTAAATTTAATCTGTATATCTGACACCAATAATTTATAGTTTGCTCCACAATCTGTACCTAGCCTGTCCTGTCTGACTAGATTATATTTCTCCAGCGTCTGTTTCTCATTATTTAGTCTATTTAATTTCAGTATTGTCCATATGGTGATGTCTATATCTAGAGTCTGTTTATATGGCTTGAACAAATGCTGGAAGTACACAAAGAAATCTCTCTGCAAAAGTCTATTAGCCTATCAGTCACATACCCAATCTTCATCTTTCTAATTCTATGTACTGTACCTCTGGATATACAATTTTTGCATTCCAGCCGCTCATTAAGAGCACATCATCTTTTCTTGATGTCTCATCTAGTGATTTGCCACAAAATTCTTCAATGTGCAGGGTTGCAATGTGGAGAGTCCCGCATTCAGATCAGAAACACCATACATTGTTTTGAGTGGTTTAATCCATCATCTCTTCAAGCTGCTTCAAGTCAGTTTGGAGAGAGTTAAACATCCATTTGCATCCATTCAAAACCAAGTTCCCAAGAAAGAAAGATTTAAGCACTCAAATCCATATAACAGTGTTTATTTATTTTTTAATAAGGCTAGATAAACAGCAGAATTAACTCAGCATTACACAATTAATATGTGTGACTTGATGCTGGTTTACACAAAGTGGTATACAGTGTATATCCAGCAGACCATTATCAAGTATATTGCACGGGTCTCTATGGCATGGGTGCAATATTTTTCTGGAAAACATCCATATGGAAATTACGTTCCCTAATTAATAAGTACTGCAGAACATCTGGTGGCAGGGGAAGCACAATAGTGCTTGGAAGACTTGAGAGAAAGAAATCCTTGAGGGTGGATATTCTGTAGTAACAGAAACACACTATGCAAGACAGGCATTCTGGAGAGTAGTGACACATTTTTTTAATAGTGCAGAAACATAAGCAATGTATTTGGTAACTAGGTCATTATTGCAGTAATCAACTCTCCTTTCCAAATCATTGCTTACCTCTCAGCTGTTATCTGATATCCAATTTACCCCTTTTAGCCTATAAATAGAGTGAAGTCTTTGTCAGACCTGCAGCAGTTCCTTTAAGAATCTTTGGCCTGCCACACTATCTCTTCTAGATTCATCTTTAGTATGCATATTCATTGGGGGGGGGGGGGATAGCAATGGGTAGAAATGTGTTGTTTTCAAAATAAAAAATTCCTTTCTAGAAGCTCAAGGTTATTCTTTGTCTCCGCACTTTGGCAACTGACCGGAACCAGCGGGGTGGAGATGACAGTGTGGAAGAAGAAGAAGATTGGAGCATATGATGGATTAGTGGGTGTGGGGACAAGATCATGAACTTTCAACTGGGTGGGAATCGTAGGTAACTTCCAGAATTGGGATTTCCACAGATGTACCGACATGTCTGACTTATTAAATTGGAACTTTAAGGAAAGGTTTGCCTTGGACTCTGATTTAATTCTGCATGATACTTGGAACACTGACATTTTTATCTTTTTAAATTCATTTTTACTGCTTTTAAAATAATGACAGAGAAATGAAAAAAACAGAAATGCATGCATTGTCAAATAAAAAAAAACACATACATAGAAAGTAGGAAGTTTTAAACCTGCATTTAATAATGCAAATACATATTTAAGTAATTATGGATTTAAAGGCAAGGAGTTACCAACCACCATAAAATAAAACAAGATGTGCTACAATACTGACTTACATGATGGAATGCATTTATTAGTATTTTATTGATTTTTGTATTTATTACAATGTTTATTAATTTGCTGAATGAATAAAAAAGTAATAGAAATTAGAATTCATAGAAAATATAATTCTATTTTTCATTAAATTTCTCTTTTCCCTGAATCCTACACCAAAACAGAGCATGCTTTAACTCTTAGAAAATGGCTGGGAGGAGATCATCACAATTAATTTAATTGGTTAAGAAGAATATAAGAATATCCTTGCTCGATTAGCACAAGGTCTATGTCAAACAAGGATTTTGTTCCTTACAATGGCCTCTTGCAGGCTGGAGATGGAGACATGTCCCCCTCCCAAGTTATTGTACTATAATAGCCCTTCATAGACCTAACCCCAGTGAGTACATTTAGTCCTCCCTCAAAAACATTCAAGTTAATAGCCACCAACATGTCTTATAATGAATTATATCGTAAATGTTTTGCTATGTGAAAGACTACTTTCTTTTGGTTGTTCTAGATCTTCTTCTGAGCAACTATTTTTATAATCCTACTATGGTGCTTTGAGAAATCGGGGGGGGCGGGGACTCTGTCTTGTCCATATCTCACCATGCAAAGCACAATTTTAAACACCTTAACTACGTAGTTATTACATTGCCTTTTTCTTTTTGGCAAATTCTTAACAACTAGCAGAAATACAACTCCAATCTTAGAGTGTCTAAGGCAGGGGTGTCCAAACTTGGGAACTTTAAGAATTCTGGAAGTTGAAGTCCACAAGTCTTAAAGTTCCCAAGTTTGGACACCCCTGGTCTAAGGAGTACTTCCTTTCTATTTGGACCATACAGTATCTTTTGGAAAGGGTTAATATTCATTTTTGATTAATTTAATTAATTTAATTTGCCCTCCCCCTGCTCTATTATTTAGGTAAATAGATAACAGCAATCACTAAGCTCTAAACTCTGCTAAGAGATACAATACAGATCTTGGGATCTGGGCTCATTTTACCATCTATGATGGCAGCACTAGCAGCCTACTTTTATCAAAGTGCTTTGTTGGAGATATTCCAGGAAGTTGCAAGGATACAACCTTTTACTTTTATCCCACGATATGGGCTGGTATTTCTCAACCTTGCCAACTTAAAAATGTGTGGAGTTCATCTTCCAGAATTCCCCCGTCAGACTGGGGATCCAGCATAACTAATAACTAGTGCAATACTTTTAGAAAATAAAAAAGGCAATCCAGGAAATTATACGTCAGTATACTTAACATGTATCCAGGAAAAAGAGGTAGAAACTATAATCAAAGCACAGAAAATTCTGCAAAGTCCTGCTTCACTAAACTTCTAAAGTTTTTGAGGGAGTGAATGAAGGTCATACCGTACAGTGGGAGTTTCAAAATGCCTTTCACAAAGTTCCTCATCAAAGTAAATCAGGAGTCACAGAATAAGAATGGTTATCCTTTTAAGGATTACTAATAAATTAAAAAACATAAAGCAAACAGGCATTTTTCTCAAAGGAATACAGTAAAAAGTACACTCTCTCAAGGATCTAGGTTATGATCGCTGCTTTTTAACTTGATCATAAAGTATCTTAATTAAGAAGTAAACATGAGCTGGCTAAGTTTGCAGAAGCATCTAGGATGCTGATCCTAATCATCCAGGAAAAACAATTTGTAGACAGCTGTGTTTAAGACAAAATCCATACTAAGGATCAACAGTAAAGCTTTACCAATGTTTTAGGAAAAAAGTAAGTATTGCTTAAGATAAGACAGAGAAGATTGCAAAGGGAGCTCCAAGCCATGTTTCAGATACAACAGAAAGATACAGTGGATACTATTCTGCAAGGGTTTACATCTTCCTTCTGAGCAAACTCTTCAAGGGATTTCCACTTGGCTCCATAAGACACCCTAGTGCAGTGTTACCAATTTTAAAACATGTGGATCTTACCTTGCAGTATTCTCCAGCCAGCATAATTTCCATTTGATTGTGCAAGAACCCTAGTGCCATAATGGCGAACCTATGGCACACGGAGCCATTTCTGAGTGCACGTGAGGTGTTGCTCTGTCAGCTCCAGTGCGCGTGTCTGCGCTGGCCAGCTGATTTTTGGGCTTGATTTTTGGCCACTTTTCGCCCTCTGGAGCCTTTCCTGAAACCCCCAGAAGGGGAAAAACCACCCAACGTGCAAACCAGAAGTTCGGAAAAGGACTTCCAGTTTGCGCGTTGGGATGTTTTTCGCCCTCCGAAGACTTCAGGGAAGCCTCCTGAAGCTTCTGGAGGGAGAGAAATGGTCCAATGGGCAACCTGGACTTCCGGTTTGTGTGTTGGGCTGTTTTTCACCCACCCCAGGCTCCTAGAAAGCCTCTGGAGCCTGTGGAGGGTGAAAAACGGACCTACCCAATGGAAGTTGGAATATGGGCTGTTCCTGGCCTCCAGAGGGCCTCCTGGGGGGCCGGGGGGCTGTTTTTGCCCTCCTCAGCTCCAAGAAAGCGGTGTGCACATGTGTGGGGCAGCGGTGGGAGGGTCACGTGTGCATGCGCCGGGGGCATGGTGGGGGGCATTAAATTAAGGGGTTGGGCACATGAGTACGCATGATAGCAAGTGCACATGCTTTTGGCACCCGAGGCAAAAAAAGTTCGCCATCACTGCCCTAGTGGATGGCTTCTGGGTAGCTAAGTCAACTGCTTCTGCTTTGTAGCAGCAGCACCCAGTCTTCCAAGCAATACATGAATCTAGGTCTGAATCTACCTCTCCATAACTGATGAAGGGCAAGTGTTTGGAAGTCAAATATATTTTCTGAGAGGAAGACATATTAGACTGGCAGGGGTGTCAAACTGGCGGCCCATGGGCCAGATGTGTCACATGCAGGCCACGCCCACCCCAGCTACACAAATGTGAAAACCATTGTGAAACATCAACATGATGGCAACATGAGGCGGTGAGTTTGACATCCATATATTAGAGGAACAATTCAAATCTACTAAGGCTCCAATTGTGTTATGAGGATGTAGTTGAGACAATTCCTACTAATCTTCAGAAGAACTCTAGAGAAACTGACAGAAAAGAAAATATTTAAAGAGGCAGTGTCAGCAACAATGGGAGTCTTTGGGTGCAGGATTCAGTTCAAACACTTTAAAAGTTCAGATGCAGAAGTTGGGAATGGAAGTAGAAAGGGGCAACTGGTTGCTATAAAGAAAAAAAGTAGGTTCCTGTAGTCCTCATTGGCACACTATTGTGCACAGCTTTTGAGCCTCATGCAGGGTGACATTGATACTTGTATTCTTGATATGGCCTCCAATGTCAGTCTAGGAGAGCAGAGCCAAAAAAGGCAATGAAGGGTGATACAGGACACCACACTTGAGTAGATATGAGAAGTCTGAGTAGTCTCTGAGAGAAGCTATGCATAAATCTTTCTTAGTGAATATTGCTGCTCCCGCCTGAAAGACATGATTATCTGCCTGTATCCTTGAGTAAATTAGATAAAAATGGGGTCATATTGTCTCCCACTCTCTCATAAAAAGTGATGGCATTTTGCCACAGATACTAGACAATCCTAGGGCATTTAGCTTGCAAAGATTACAAACTGTCCTAACTACCAATTATTCATTTAAGGAATGAAAAAGTAGAGTTAGAAATTAAGGGAATAAAACAAACAACATTTTTAAAATTGTAAGATGTTCAAGTGCTAACAGATGGATGTGTTGATGTCACAATTGAAAAGAAGGATATCAGTGGAGCTATGCTTTCCTTATGTGTTCTGATTTGCTGCATCATTATACTCTTATCTTTGTAAAAATCTGCTTTTAATCCATGTAGTAGTAGTCCTCTTTTAGTAACAACTGCAAAGGGCAACTCTATATTAAGTAAAACCACAACTGTGCTTATTATTTTTTGTCACATTTTCTTTGTTTTTCAGATCTGCAAAGGTCATAAATGTTAGGATTGGTCAGTCATGCAGTTACTTTTTCATCATCATCATAGCTGTGAACAGTTGTTATACAAGGTAGTTGCTAAATGAGGACTATCTGTAGAAAAGCAAGGTGCTACCAATGATGAAACAACTACAGCAGGGGTGTCAAACTCCCATCATCATGGCAGCATCATGTGACATATCGGGACTTTTTCCTCCTTTGCTAAACCGGGTGTGGACGTGGCCAGTGTGTGACGCATTTGGCCACAGGCCGGAGTTTGACAGCCCTGATCTACAGTAAAGGTAGTAGAGAACAGACAATGTCACTATATTTCCAAGCTAGCAGTAAAAAGGGAACTCTAGAAGAGATTGTGAAATTTGTTTGCTATATCAAATCCAGATAATCCAATGGAACTTTAAGAAGGCAACAATCTGTAATTTACACAGCACAGCTTCTCAGGACTATTAGTAGTTTTTATACTTCAAATAAAACATATAGATCCAGGAGTAAGTTTTTATTGAAATTACTACTTCATACTTAAATATCTCCAAAGTAGTTTTATTTCAAAATGTCTATTTAAACCAACCCCACTTAACAGAGATAAATTGGCAAACATAAATGTCCATTAGTAAAATGACTGACTTGATTTAAAACAACCAATCCTCCCAAATCTTAATTAGGCTGATCCTGATTAATTTAATGAGATCCGTCAAGATCAGCAAGAAGCTGCCCCTTAGGCTGCGTGGGTACTGCTATCTGGTTGTGAATTCTATGAAAAAGTCAACATGTTCAGTTATTTGTCTTATTCTGAATTAAAATGTCAACAAACAGCACCAGTGATCAGGCAGCCAGTGCTGTGCTACCTCTGTTCCATTCTTGCTCAGTGCCTGATTCTAACTTCCTCCAATTCAATGTGCCCCATAAAATTCTCAATAGGGAAAACAGTAAAAGAAATACTGAGTAAAACCTATATGCCCCCCAGATCATCTTATTCTGCTGATGCAATCACTTATGATTACTTGAGGGAGGAGGGTTAAATAGCTTCTACCTTAACAGGTGATGTTTCTGATGCTCACACAGAAATCTTACTTACAAATACCAAAGATGACACAAAGCTACATATACAATTATAAATTGTGATGGTATATGCATAAACCCCACCTTTTATTTTAAATTATCATACAGGAAATAAATTAAAGATGACAATAAACTCATCCCTACTACCTATGATAAAATCTAGGTAGTATATTTTATAATAGGGCTTTCAAACTTCCTGAGTTCAGAATTGTTTTCAATGTTAATTTTCGTAAAAAACTCTAGATAACGGTCTTGTATCTCTTGCGCATTGTCTATGTTTACAAAGCATAATTGTAAAGTAACAGACATTGATTTTTTTCCCCTCCCCTTTATCTTACTTGAACTGAAAGCATGACCCATGGCTTCCAGAAATGCTGAAATCATTAGAGTCTTCTGTACTAAAATAATAACATTTTCTTAATCTTTTTTTCAATATGCACAAATAATAAATAACAATACAGCAGAGACTGTAATATTTAAGCAGTGAGCTTAGATAGAAACCCTTATTATACAACAAATATTTTGATGTAATCTGCAGAGGTTTTATAATGTTACATTCAATTTTGAACCAAAAAACTAAACAGTCTTATGCATACTGACATTTTAAATCATAGTTAATACTGATATAATACTTGTCTTTTTAATATTCAGTTATCTAAGTTATTTAAAAATTAGTGTTAATAATATTTAGTCAACACCACAGATACCACTGTAGCAAAATAATTTTATGCATTAATTGTGTTTTACAACAACAACAATCCCCAATAGGTAGCAAAGGCAGCCTTTAAAACAGTTTAAAATCTACCACTTTATGCTACTCATTTTTTAAAACATTGTCGACACTTCTGATAAAAACCGGCTTTTAAAACTTCCTATGTTAAAGAACTAATTGACGGATCAACAGAGCTTGCTTGGACGTTTTTCAACTTTGAACTTCACTGAATTAATACCTACTTTCCAGCTGCTATTACAAATTTGTAGAAAATGAACTGGTCTTGCTAGCTGAAATCTGCTTCTGGAGCTCTTTCTTGGAATATGCTATTAAAGCAATTCCTTCAAGTCTAGTGTAGTGGTTCAAGAAATCATTTGGCTTGAATCGAACAGCACATTTTTTCAAATATTTCCATCCTACCACATTTCTTCAAGTCATGGGAAAGGTCAGGGACAGGTTCAGTTAAGAACTTCATATAGGAACATGTTCCAATGCTATTACATTTACAGTGTTCATGTTATCTTTTAACTTCAAGGGCTCAGTAAAATGATGGCACAACTACAGAAATACTTGCTAATTTATCTTTCCCCAATTTGGTTTCCTCCAAATATATTGGACTGCAATCTGGATCATGACCCTGCCAACATAATCCTATGTGATGTTGGTTGGGGCTTGATAGAAGTCGATGTTTGGCAGAAAAGTGAAATAAATATTAAATAAATAATAACAGTATGCTCCAGAGGACAACTGTGCATTATTTATTTGCTGGCAGGTAAACATACTCTTGGCAAACAAATAATTTGTTACCTGCACTTCTAATGCAGTTGAATTCATTAAACTAAAGTTTATTGAAATCAGGGCTTGTTTACATAAGACATTATTTGATATTTGGTCAATAGGTACTCAAACAAAGCAAAGTCACTAAATATATAAATTATTCAGGGCTAAACATAAATATTATTTATTAATATTTTATGAAAGACCACTGTAATTTCCAAATCGTAAGACTGGTTTTAGAGGTGAGAGTATATGGGTGCACATATCCCATTGTCCAATATTATATTGCTATTCTCTTTCCCACTATACAGGGAAGGAACAATAGGTGCATCGTTATATAGCAGCATTAAATGTATCAACAATATCTTCCCCATCAAAGTTCATGGAAATTTTTAGACAAAACTCATTCACCCACATGATTTTTCTTAAAGAATTGATGCCAGTATCTGAAAAAGTTGTTTATTCTTGCCTGCTCTAAGAACAAATGGTATTTGTGATGAAGTTAAAATGTCCCTAAAGATATTAGAGATAATTAAATTTATTAAACCCTGGATATACATTCATTACACAAGGAATATTCTGCAATAGTGAAATACCACATACTATGTAAACAGTTTTCTAATAAAACTTCAGTTTGTTTTTATAAAGCATTCCTCAATAATTCATCATAAAACAAGCTCCAGCTTGTAGAAAGCAAAGATACTAACATTTCATCAAGAAATACCCGAAAATAGCCTAGCTAGGCAAAAACGATAAACAAACACTTCAAATTACAATTGTCTCTACTTTAAAAGGGCTTTTCAGCTTCTCCACCCTGTCTGGAGCTCTTCTTCAATTGACACAGCTGCTCATTTTCCCTCCTTCATTTTAACCTTGTAAAAAGTTTTTTAAAATGTGAAAAAAGGAACCCAGTTTTCTGTTACTCGTATTCATCAACTGGTCCTCCATTTCATCCAAGGAGTACAATCACAAAGAGTGAAAATGGGTCACACTGATGAATCTTCTTCCACCTCAAAAGATTCACCTTTCACATTTTATGTATTGGAAGGGGGGGGCACAAAATAAGTTGTCAAGCTACATATAAATGTGTTTAAAGCAACCTGGTTTGTACTTAAATAACCACTGCATTAACACTGATTTTACACAAAATCATACAATATTTTTTGCTTTTTCTCCTCTTATTACTAGTATATAAAAAACCCTTTAATCTAATTAAAAATTTCACTCATACTGCCATATATAGGGGAAAAGAACTGAATCAGGACCTTCTTTTGGTTGCCATTTTCATAAGACTCCAACAATGTAGCGTCTGTAAATAATCTGAAGAATCAACCAGTTCTGCACTCATCCAGAGGTTTGTAATTTATCTCAGTAATGTCAAACTCAAGGCCAGGGAACCAGATCCGGCCCATAGTGTGCTTAGTTAGATATGGCCGGTGGGGACACCCTGGAAACAGCGAAAGACTGGCCCGCAATCCCTCTGCCAGGGAAAACGAAGCTCGGGAGGGCTGCATGAGGTCCTCGAAAGCTCAATTTTTGCTGGCAGAGGGTTGCAGGAGGCCGTTGCAGCTGAAAACAGAGCTCAGAAGCTTATTTTCGCTGGCAGAGCGCTCAGGCCACCAGAAGTATTCCTGACATGACACCCACTCTGGCCACACCCCCATCCCCCCCCCCCGAGCCAAACACAACCCTGATGCGGCCCTCAATGAAATCGAGTTTAAAACACCCCTGATCTATCTATATTCTTTAGGTAGTGAACTCGACACAAGAAAAAAGTTAAGAACGTTAGTTTCTTTTTTCTTCTCCTGGGAAAACCAGGTATGCAAACAAGTGAAAATCATCTGGACTGAGTAAAAGCAGCTTCTAGTCTGACTCATTTTTTCTCTCTTGCTGGCAATGTGAATTTACTTCAGGGCCTCACATCTCTCCCTACTGCTGAGATGGCAACAGGAGGAAAATCTGCATACCTTTCCATTGCCCCTCCCCCAAAATATATTAGCATATCGTGCCACAGGGACAAAGTGATCCAGCTGGCCAAGAATAGCCACAGAAGCAAGAAGACTCCATTTCTCAATCCCTGATAAGTGACAGTAATAGTGTCTGAATTGAAACCAGAGATAGATGTAAAATAATGTGTTCCAATCATACTTAGTATTTAGAATAATACATGTTAAGATCTTGCAGCTACCATTGTAAAGTAATAATCATACCAAACTCTCGATATTTTTGCCTCTTTTTACTTGGGTATAGAGCAAAATCTTTATCAATATAATTATATGAATCAAGTGCTGCTTAAAAGTTTGTGAATTCTTTGGAATTTTCAAATTTTCTGCATAAATAACTTTATTTTAACAGAATCCTGGCTAGTCACTATCAAAGTCTGATCTTCACAACAGAGGTATGTGAAAGAGTGTCATGGTTTGAATAACGAAGATTTCGGAGGATTCTTTAAAAAAAAAAAAAAATCCTTGGTGCTCACCAGGCTGAAAAAGTTCACAAAATTCTTTCCAAGAAGTCCAGACTCCATCATTCCACTGTCAAGAAGAATATGTATAAATAGCTGAAATTCAACATCATTAGTACCTTCCCCAGGAGTACCCTCCCCATAGCAAAGCACGTAATACTGAGAGAAGTCTCAAAGCCACCCAAGGTAATGCATAAGGAACTAAAGATCTCTCTTGCATTGGCAAATGTCAGTGTTTGGAAGCATTATTGCTTCAGACAGTTTGGTAGTTCACTTCCTTCTATCCAGGACATAGCATATAAGCAATAATTGAGCAGAGTCCACAGGATTGTCTGGGACACTACACATCCTCTTCACATATATATGGTGCAGGTACATATATATTTATTTAAGTATTATAGCATATGCATATTGTGTTATGTACATGTTTGGATAGATATACAAGTTCTCTTGAGAGCAGGCAACAGAATTTCATTTTTAATGTGGGCCAGTGTGCTCACAGTAAAAAAAAATGACAATAAAAGCAATCTTATTTTATCTTATGGGACCACCTTCAGGAGAACATTGAACAACAATAGTATGCATGGCAGGGTTGCAGGAAAATAAGACACTACTCTCTCTTGCTGTCTTTCTACAATTTGCAGAAGACCATGAGATAAACCAGAAGGCTATGGGGAAAATATTCTATGAATGGATGAAAGTAAAATGCAATTTGGGGTCTTGAATGAAAAGGGTTGTGTTTGGCAAAAGACACTGCATTCCAGAATAAGAGCCTTATCCCTTCTATAAATCTAAACACAAAACACACAAATCAATGATTAAAGCAGAAGAAAGTTAATGTTTTGGAATGGCCATGTTAAAAGTCCTGATTTTTAATCCTGGATAAATATAGTTTAAGGATATAAAGTAGGCTGATCATGGGATGAAGCCCACCAACAACCTCCTGTTCTGCAAGGAGGAACGGTTCAATTTTCTCCAAGCCAATATGCATGATTGATCAACAGCTGTCACAGATGTTTAGCTGCAATTACTGCTGTCCAAGTTATTGAAAGCAAAAGTTTACATATTTTTGCCACACACATGTAGCTTTGAATAATTTATCAATACATCAATGAACAATGTTTTTTGACTCGTTTGTTTATTTGGGTTCTCTTTATCTAGTTTTAGAACTTATGTAGAAACTTTTAAGCACCACTGTAGATGATATAAACTGTTTCTCTTTAAAGAGATACACTTGCAAAACTTAAGTTTCATTACAGAATACCCCTTCAGCTAACCCAAAGGCTACCAATGTCTTTTTTCTTGGAAGGCATTATACAGTATATTTGTTAATGTCATTTCTTGTTTTTCTTTCTTTCCATTCCCCTAGTTTTATAGCTGCATTTCTTATATGGAGGGTGTAATTAGCTTTTTACTCACATTTGAGCAGAACAAAATACATTTTCATCAAAACACTAAGTTCAGGCACTGGCCTTGAAAGGCCTCAGATTATCCCATTCCATTCACCCAGATGTGCCTCCTCATTTCAAAGATCTGTAAATGAATGATTAAAGTCCATGACAACTGATTACAATCTCTTTTCAGAGGCAGTAAACATCTGTGTATCACATACTGGACCCAAACAAGGGTCTTTATACCCAATTTATAAATTCCCAGAGGCATTTCATTTGGTGGATGGCTGTTGAGGAAGAGCATTGTACTAGATGGATTCAGTGGGCATCAGATTGATCCAAGAAGGCATTATCATACATAATCCTGTATGCATTAGCTGTGCCAAGTGAATTCCGTTGTTAGTGGCATCATTTAACCCAGAGCTTTATTGAAAACAGTCTAGACAGACTGCCCACCCCCCTCAAAAGACTTTCAAGGCAAGCTGGGTAGAATCTTAATGTATAAAACTGAGTGACATAGATCCATTTAATCTAAGATGATGCACATATATTACTAGTCGACAGAAACCGATAACCAGACTTCCATTCCAAATATTGTGCGAATGACTAAATAAGACATAATTTGGCAGGGAGGGGCAGGAAGGGTTTGAAGCTATGAAATCTGATCATGGCTCATATTGATAATCAGTCAAAGAGACACAACATTTGAAAGAGTAGCACTGATTAATGAATACCTCAGCTGGGCAGGGATGCATGCAGACCAAATGCAGCAAATTCTCTCGTACATTTTTCACCTTGTACAATATGTGCTCTTTGTCTTTTCTTCGGAGGGATAATTTTAAGATCAGCTCAAACCAAATTCCTAGGCCTTATACATGTTATTTCCAAGACGGGTTCATTGAAAAAAAGATAAATATCAAATGAATGTCACTTATGTACTTACATTCCTAACTATTAAAGACTTACAAAACCAACTGGTCCAGTGGTAAATCACTGCCAAATTCTACTAATCCAACAAAACTGCTTACATTCTATAAATTTGGAAAAAATTGGTCTATTGATTATATCTATAGATAATAAATAGATCTATTGATAATATCTATTAAGTCCATTAGATAAGGAAAATTAAAGAGAAAGGTAGATTCTAGAAGAAATCATAGGATAACAAAGAATACATATGTTTAGATATCCTATTGGCGATAAGGGCTGAGAGAAAGTGACATGGGCTCAGGTAATTGCATTCCTTTTCTACAAATGTAAAGTCATACTGTAGTTTGTCAAACATACTGTCTTACAACAACAATTGAAAATGACAGGCTTCTATCTCTGCAGAGATTCTGAAAATGTTTACACAGAGCTAATATGTGAGTTTGAGTAGCTGAATATGAATTCTCTGAAAATAAATATGCAAGCAGAAAAAAAGACATCAGCTTTAGGGTCTACAGTTTGCAAGGCTATCATAAGCACAAACAGTCCAAATTAGGTGTGAAAGGGACCTGGAAAATTGTCTCTGTCAGCACTTCCATTGCTGATCTCTAAGTATTGTAGAGTACTATTTTGGGGGGTGGGAGGTAAAATAAAGCTGAAAGATAGATTATTATTATTATAGACCGTAAATCTGTAAAAAGTGGCAACACAGCAAATCTCTCACTAAAGCAAGATGTAGTCAAATACTTGTCTTTGTTTTGTTGTTGGATGTGATTATCAGACCATCTGGAAGCCATTCATCTAATTCCATTATTTGCTCCTGAAACAGAATGACGCCAAGAGACTTTAATTGTGTACGTTCTATTGAAAACTCAAAACTTGTTCCAAAAATTGTGTTTAATTATTATTTCAATCTTACCTCAGCTGTTAAAACCTATCATGTATCTGAAATTATATCAAGTAATTTCTTCCTTTTATTGTTTTTTGACAACTAAATCTGTCTTTGCTTATATTATTCAATAATTCATTCCTAACCCAGTGATGGTGGGACATACATAAAAAATGAAGGGATACACTATGCCAATACAAAGATTTTTTAAAAATGCTTAAAACAAAAGAAAAGATTGTGATATTTTAAATTGTGCAGCAAAAGATTTAAAAAACGTGTTTTTTATTTTACTGGTTAGAAATCCTAACCATAATCTTTCAACTCATCTCAAAAATGTCAACAGCCAAGCGGAATATCATACTTCCATTTCTATTAGGATACTAGAAAATACATTTCTAGATACAATTATAAATATTGATATAAATAAGGCTAATACATTATCTGTTCAATTCCCTCTGAACTTGGACTTGGCTTTAAACAGCACACAGCATATGGTTTCTACCACATCAATAAAAAGAAAATAATGACATCCTTCTGTGCAGAGTGAAAAGGCTTCTTAAATTCATTTTAGGTGTACCTAAAACAAATGGGATCCACAAGGTACTTGAATAAATAGAGAACACAATTTAAAGCTGGGGTATCAAACTCAAATTCATTGAGGGCCTCATCAGGGTTGTGTTTGGCCCTGGGGGGCATGACCAGGGTGGTTGTGGCCAGCTTGACATCACTCATGTCCGGGGAGCCTGTGGTGGCCCAAGAGCTCTGCTAGCAAACATGGGCTCCCGAGCTCAGTTTTCAGCTTCTTACAACCCTCTGCCAGTGAAAACAGAGCTTGAGAGGTCCACCCACGGCCCTCACAAGCTCCATTTTCACTGACAGAGGCACCGTGGGCCAGTCCTTTCCTGTTTCTAGGGCATTCCTGAGGGCCAGATCTAAGCACCCCCCCCCCAGACCCCCAGGCCTTGAGTTTTACACCCCTGATTTAAAGCAACTCTTGCATATTGGGAGGCTCAGTATAGGAATCCACAACTGTAACATTAGAAGAATCATTAATAGGAATGGTGCATCTGCCCGAATATGACTTTCATTTACATCTGAGATACAGAATAACTTGTCAAATCCTTTAAAAACTGAATAACCTCTTATTAGTTTCTATAGAGATTTGTGATCAGTAAATCAATTTGATATGGCAATATTAAGAAATTAATGGAATAAAGAATTATATATTGCCTATATTACCTCGACAGTAGGAGACAGTTTTAACTTTTATAGCAAGAGTGCCAATGGACCTCAAATTACAACGTATGCAACAAAAAATAATACTTAGATTATATTAGATTCTGTTATATAGAGGGCTTTGTTGGAGATATAATAAGGATAATGCTTCTGCAAAACATGTCTTACACAAGGTTTTGCAGAAAATATTGGATACTATAAATATACCTCTATGACAAAAGCTAAAATTTTCAGACAATAACCTTCTTTTGAACTACATCCCTAGTATGGGTAGTCCTCAACTTATAACCACAATTGAGCCCAAAATGTATGTTGTTAAGTGGGAAATTTGTTGAGTTTTCCCCATTTTACGACAATTATTAAGTGAATCGCTGCAGTTGATAAATTAATAACATGGTTGTTAAGTGAATATGGTTTGCCCATTGACTTTGCTTGTCAGAAGGTCACAAAAAGGGATTACATGACCTGGGACACTGCAACTGTCATAAATGTGAGTCAGTTGCCACCGCCCCGAGTCCTGTTTAGGAAAGTGTGCGGTTTATAAATTAAAGTTTATTATTATTATTATTATGCATTTGAATGTAAATCACGTGACCTTGGGGATGCTGTTACTGTCTTAAGTGTGAAAAATAGTCATAGCTCACTTTTTTCATTGCCGTTGTAACTTTGAATGGTCACTAGATGAGCTGTTGTAATTCAAGGACTACCTGACAACCAGACAATAGAGTAGAACCTCAGGTCACGGACACTTCTGAGCACAACCAAATCGGGTTCCGACCAAAAAGTTCACAATTTTGTTTTCGCGGCCGGTTTCCCCTTCCGCACCATTTTTTTTGTAAGCACCAAATTTCCAAAATTAGGTTCGGGTCCTGACCAAATCGGTTTGCGACCAAAGTTATGGAATGAATTATGGTCATGACCAGAGGTTCTACTCTAAATGGATTCTCCATGCCTTTACCATGGCCAAAAAAAATGCAGCATGGGAAAGTTAATTGTAACCCCCCTTTTACTCAATAAAAACCTGGTTACATTTGGTACCTATGAGTGGATTGCCTACAGATGCACACTTTGCCTGGACATATATGAAATATAAGACTCATTCATACAAAACACAGGTTAAAATATGATTATATAAA
Organism: Natrix helvetica; assembly: GCF_964273705.1. Taxonomy (NCBI): domain Eukaryota; kingdom Metazoa; phylum Chordata; class Lepidosauria; order Squamata; family Natricidae; genus Natrix; species Natrix helvetica. The sequence continues at coordinate 69,250,354 of NC_138549.1, read as the reverse complement.
CATATTATAAATATAGAAAACTATATACAGAATTCTAACTATTTATAACTAAAATGATACATTATACATGTTTTTTCTTCCTTCATTACACTTTCTATGACTTTTTTCCCCTTTTCTTTTTCTATGACAATGCATGTAGTTATTTAGTTGTTATACTCCACCGGCAAAAAGCTGGCACTTGTCATTTAAAACCTATGCAAAATAAATGGTACATAATTTTCTGAATTCTGTTGTCACTTCTATTCTTTATTTTGCATAATTTATGCTACTTCTGTGAGAATCTTGAGAACAGATCACTAGAATTCTTATTTTAACCATCCTGCTGGCTTTTGAGACATAATTCATTGCCCACACACTTTCCCTCACTTTTCTCTGGAAACAAAGACTAGAAAAAACACAATTTTTAAAAATTGAACTGTACTTTAGAAAAATACCTTCCAACGAGTTCAGCATGTCATACCAAGTTTCTCCTCCTCACAAAAATCCTTTAAAGCAGATTATTGGACAAAGTCAGTCTGTGACTAAATTCAACAGCCTAACCCAGGTGTGTCAAACTCAAGGCCCGGGAATCAGATCTGGCGCATAGGGTGCTTAGATCTGGCCCACAGGGTCACCCTTGAAATAGAGAAGGACTGGCCTGCGGTGCCTTTTCCAGCAAAAACGGAGGTTGGGTGGGCTGCATGCAGCCCCTCTCAAGCTCTGTTTTCAGTGGCAGAAGGTTGTAGGAGGCCGTCGCAGCTGAAAACGGAGCTCAGGAGCCCGTTTTCTCTGGCAGAGCGCTTGAGACACCACAGGCACCCCTGATATGAGTGATGTTGAGCTGGCCATGCCCACCCTGGCCCCCGAGGTCAAAGACAGCCCTGATGCAGCCTCAATGAAATTACTAGAATAGAATAACAGAGTTGGAAGGGACCTTGAACGTCTTCTAGTCCATCCCCTGTCCCAAGACATTTCTGTGGTCATATGGCCAGCATGACTATACATTGAGGCTCACAGAATGCTTTATCTTTCCACTCAAGTTGTAAGCAAACTTGAATTTAAAATCCTTAGCTCATATCTGATAATGATCTACAGAGATGAGACTGTAGCACATTCCTCTAGTTTTGTTTGTCGTAAGATATGTGTTTTATTTCCATCAGGAGGAACCTAAGTTTCTAAATATTTTCTCTGGAGCTGATCACTTTGATACTTTTCCAACTATAAGACATGATTTCCAGATCAACTGATAAGGAAGTTGGTGGGAGCCATTCAACAGTGGGGTCTAAATCACTGCATTTGATACTTCTGTATTTAATTGCTACCATAGATAGTTTTCAGCATCATTCTTTAATTGTTTCATTTTGCATTTTGTACCAGCATGAAATCACCAATCTTCAGTCAGGTAGTCCTGAACTTTCAGCCATTTGTTTTGTAATCATTTGAAGTTACAACAGCACCAATATGACTGCTTCTTACACTACAGTGATGACCATTGCAGCATCTCCATGGTTATGTGATCAAAATGCAGACGCGTGGCAACTGGCATGTATTTATGATGGTTGCAATGTCCCAGGATCATGTGGGTAACCTCTGTTGACTTTCTGAGAAAGAAAATCAATGGAAAACTCAGATTCACTTAACAACTGTGTTACCAATGTAATAACTGCATGATTCACTTACCAACAGTGGCAAGAAAAGTGGTAAAATAGGGCAAAACCCATTTAACAATTGCCTTGCTTAGCAATGGAAATGCTGGGCTCAATTGTGGTCATAAGTCAAGGATTACCTGATGGGCAACGTGTTTGGAAAGCCTCAAGCTTTTCAAATCATTCAAGCAGGGTCAAAGATTCTCAATCATACAGAAACATCAGTAATGATTGATATATGCACATTTTAGAAGCAACACTCGTGCTGTTTCTTGCCAAAGGCAGTGGCAGATATTTTCTATTATTTGACAGCTGAATGGAGGTATTTAAACCATTCACCTTGCCTAAGCTGATCTCTGTCAAAGTGGATAGTTGCCTGCAAGCTATGTATACCTTGATCTTTGTAGCAAACAAAAGGAGAAAAAAGGGATAAAATTTATATAGCACTGCCTCCTGGCTTTGTAGCATAGAAGCAGGTGACCAGAGAAATCATCCTCTCCTTCTTTTAGGAGGTAGATCAACCTCACTTGGTGTTAAAAATAAATCAAATTTTTTATATTTTAGGGAGAAGAGAAAAGGAAGGTATTTCTTTTTAACGTGAACAAGTTACATGCAAAACATTCATTGATGGAAGAGATAAAATGCAAAGTTGTTAAAAATCATAAAATCCTGAAAGAACCTCCAGAAGAAAAACATGGAGGTAGTCCTCAAGTTATGCTCATTTAGTGACCATTCAAAGTTATAACAGACACATCCCAAAAAGGTATGTACAACCTGGTTGTGAAGTTCTGGACCTTGTCCCATAATCACATGAGCATGATTTATGGCATTTTTGAGCTGTGGTGGCGCAGTGGTTAGAATCCGTATTGCAGGCTAACTCTATCAGGGATTTGATCCTGACTGGCTCAAAGTTGACTCAGCTTTCCATCCATCCGAGGTTGATAAAATGAGGACCCCGATTGTTGGGGGCAATATGCTGATTTTGTAAACCACTTAGAGAGGGCTGTAAAGTACTGTGAAGTGAAAGACTTATATTGCTGTTGCTATTTTAACTTATAATGCTATTGCTATTTTGCCAAAACCTGGCATTTACTTTCTGTTTCTACTAAAAACATCTCATAGCAAACAATGGCCTTGCTTAATGACCCCGGATGTATTTATATATTTATTTGATTTTTATGATTTCGTGTTTTGATAGATCACAAGATAATGCCAGTTCACTCCTAATTAGAGGCTATTCTTGAGATAAAAAGTTCTAAGTTGCACAAAAAGGTACAGTGACTGAGGTGAGGCAATAAAACTTAAATAACACAGGGGGAAAATTAGCATAATAGCAATCGCACTCAGACTTATATACTGTTTCACAGTGCTTTACAGCCCTCTCTAAGTGCTTTACAGTATCAGCATTTTTGCCCCCAACAATCTGGGTCATTTTACCGACCTTGGAAGGATGAAAGGCTGAGTCAACCTTGAGCCTGTTGGGATTTGAACTGCCAAATTGCAGGCAGCCAGAAGTAGCCTGCAGTACTGCATTCTAATCACTGTGCCACTGCGGCTCAACTAAAGTTAGTTAAACTCTAAACTAACTTTCCCATTCCTTTAAAAAATTGATGACTCTTAGAATTGACATTACCTAGTGTCAGTTTATTACCTGGAAAATCCCGCTTTTACTATACCCCAATTTCAATCTGAGGCTGGGGAGAAATGTTAAATGCTAGTTTCCTATTAACTTGATTTTCCTAATTAACAGGGAAAAAAAAGATTTGATGACATCTATTTATTGTGTTCTTGCCAAAACCTATGTTACTCTACTTGAGATGCAGAATACTGTGTGTCTATTCACTGTCTGGAAGCAACTGTCAATCCTATAAAATACAAGCCAGTGTCACAAGAGACGAATGTGACAAATATAAAGCAACATAAATTTATATGCCCCAAACTATTTCAGATGCAACAGAGTTACCCATTATATAAGAAGTATGTGCGGGCAGAGAGTTTGTTCTCCCCAAATTCATTAAATAGAGTTTGATTATATTACAGAGTACAATTGGGCAACTCTTTTAACATAACTACTTTGAAGCACATGGGAATGCATACGTGAAGACCCCTCTTTTTACTCCCAAAAGCAGCCATATAGTTTCCCTAGTTCATATGGATATTTCAAAAGGTTCTTTCAGCTGCCTCCACATGTGTATGAACACACAACCACTTTGTTTCAAAGTATATTTTTCAAAGAATTTGAAAACCTAATATACAGAATATATTGGCCAAATCAGCAGCTATAATTAGGAGATGATTAAAAACAGCTAACATGAAATAAGTGTAATGTAGGAAAGACCTTGGGAGATTAGGAAATAGTGGACCAATGTTCACCAGGATTGCTCGTGCTTTTTGAGCCAGGTGGAATCTCTGCCATCCAAGGATTCAAGTATGTTTCTCTTCTGGTTTCAGTTGCATTTGTTTCATCATTGCAACTAGTATATTCATATATATTAGTTAAAAACAATAGGACATAATTGAGTATTTCTTGTGATCCCGATTAACACTTCCTTAATCTCAACATTAAATAGATAACTGTTGAATAAGCTCTATATGAAAAGACTGTTTAGTTCTATGTTGAGCACACTAATCACAAATTAGCTTTATAATGTAATTCCAAATACTTTATGAATAGCCTGGAGTCATGTGAATTAGCCTATAATTTTTCTGTACATATTGAAATGTATTTATTTTAATATATGAATGTATACATGTGTATATACAGTATATATGTGTAAGTGTGCCTTCCTTCCTTCCTTCCTTCCTTCCTTCCTTCCTTCCTTCCTTCCTTCCTTCCTTCCTTCCTTCCTTCCTTCCTTCCTTCCTTCCTTCCTTCTCTTCCTTCCAATGTGTTGCAGCTGTCCAATTCCAATGGACCCATAAAAACAGATATACATAAAACCACACAGCCTACATTAAATGTCCTGTCCCACTTCTCTACCTTGTCAACCAGAGGATTGCCAACTACAATTGAAACCAATCCTGGAAATATCCCCTTTCAACAAATGCATGCGTGCATGATAGAGGCACACATACATAAACATTTACATTTGCTATAAGGATCTTCTAAAGAAGAGCCAAAATTAACTTATTCATTAAAATTAATTGTAAAATAAGGCATTCAATGTATAGTATAGATCACCAATATATATCAACCTTTCTTTCACATACATGCAAACCACCATTACAGACGCAAACACCAAAACACACTCACACATGCCTTTCTTCTTCCAGGAGAAGCAACAAAAAAAGAAGAAATAGACCAGATGGTGATGCTTTCAGGAGATAGAGTAGTTGCATGAAGAAAGACGGAAGGAAACTGGATGGTGGTGAGCAACAGAAGAGGATACTGGATAGGGATAGGGGGGGGGGGGGGAACATAATCCAATTTAAGCATTATTTTAAAGATGGGGGGAATAAAAATATAGTCAGGTAAATTACAGAGATAATAGCAATAGTATTTATATACCACTTCATAATGCTTTTACAGACCTCTCTAAGCAGTTTGCAGAGTTAGCATATTGTCCCCAACAATCTGGGTCCTCATTTTACCACAATACTGCATTCTAACCACTGGGCCACCATGGCTCCTGATGAGCTCTGTAACTCCAGAGGCAGCTAGCAATAGCTAAATGGAACTTTCAAAGACACACACACACTCATTCTACTCACTGTAAACACCCTGCTCCCCAATTCATAGGTAATTATGAAAAACTTCAACTTCCAGGAAATGGTGTGGAATACTATAACTCTCAACTCAAGGGCCATCAATGAGATTGAGGGTGAGTTTCTATTGATAAACACTTCCAATTCAAACATGAATTACTGTTCCCAGTGTTCAAAATAACACAATGCTTTTTTGAAACATGATATCTGAACCTTTTATTTGGACTATTTCTCACATTGTACTACCATATTTTCAAAGTTCAAAATATAAACACATGGATACATAAAATAAGCATAAAATAAGCATAAAATAAGAATCGCCTTGAGGTTAGTCCATCTACTCCGATATTTATCATCTAGTGACCATATGCTTCTGGAGCTTACAGATATAAAAATGTTAGGCTTCACCAAATTATTACTTTTCTTACTGTATAATTTTCAGAGATAATTTTATATATCTAGGAGACTCTACATAAGCCATTTTAAAAAAAACAGCACCATCATTTATGAATTTAGACAGTGACTATCATAATAATCTTGTAATAGTGGAATCCATAAATTCAATATTCTGCAATCAGATACTATTTAAATTAGCATTATAAACCATTAGATTTCTGGGCACCAAGCAGAGACAATGATGGGAATTGTAAACTAGCATGTTTAGATGGAGAAAGTTGTTTTAAGCTAATTATAAATTTAACTGAAGCTCAAAAGCTACAAGGTGCCATAGTTTAAAATCTGATCTCGTAAAAATGCATAAAAGATTTTGTTCTTCTTTTAACAACTCCTGTATTCCAGCTAGCTAGATCATTCTTAAACCTCTGGGTTAACTTATTAAAATAATGAATAATAATACTGTAGAACCAATACCTCTGAATACACCAGTGAGAACTATTTTATATATAATGACATCAAAATATTTAATTTAAAAAAAGAATTCTGAATTTTGAAGTGTCTTTCTGAGCTACTTTGGCTCAAACATGCACGTTAAGGAGTATGCAGAAAGCCAACTCTGGGTTGTTCACAAATACCTCTCTTGGTAGCTATTGGGATATCTGCTATTCCTGACCTTAATTTTCTATCAAATTCTTTTAATTAAACAAGGGAACTTGACCGTCTGCATATCAGAGTACCAGCTTTAAACATCATTTTATTTATAAGCATTCTTCTACTTCCTACATTGCCACACTGACATTTTTTTAAAAATATTGAATAGTTCTCCAGAAAAAAAAGTACTGAGAGACAGCTTGACTGCTAATAAACAATTTTATAAGTAGCTGCATCCCTCATGGCAGCTATTTTGTGAATAAGATGCGACCCTCATGATGGTTTCTAATGGCTCTAAAAAATCCAAATGTATCTACTCATCCCACAAGATCAACTATCTCTAATATGTAAACATATAAAGATCCCACATTTTAAAGAAAATTCCATAATGTAATTCACAGGAAGGAAACTATGTATTTGGGAAACTAACTAGCAAATAATGATTTAGAACATTCAAAAGATCTAAAAAAAACCTCCATAGTAGCTGCTGCAAATCATGGTATCCATATGGGAAATGCATGACATTGCAGTTTTACTCCTAAAATAAGCTTAACATTAAAGAAAAAAGTTGATTTCAACCCAAAACCTAGAGAGAAGAAACTTTGATCTTGTTCAGGTGCATGGCATAGGTCCAATCACATCCACCATGACCATCTTTAAAACAACATCCCTACTTAAGCACCGCAGGTGACTGCAGGAATCATTCATTGTTTTGCATTGCCTGAATCCAGTAATTATGATTAATTTATACTTCCATTTTCTATGGACCCGGGCAATTGAATTAATTCATTAAACCATGGTTCAATTAACCACTGGTAAATGTATTGTATAAACATGAGAAATTAATAATAATGAATGAGAGAGATGCAAAATTAAATCACATTAACTTGGAATATACTTCATTATTCTTTGGTCAGGAAACATAAAAAATAAACTATAATTAATAATCAGTGGAACTGCTTAACTGTAATACAAAACTGCAAATATTTTGATATATAACTAAGGGATTGAGAATATCCCTTAAAGTATTACAGAATTCAGATTATTCACAGTCGATAGCCATCTAAGTAAAAAAAAAAGTATATTTCTTCTATCTCCTATCCGTGATATATCTGAAAAAAATAACCTAATCATTAGAGCCTTAATATTTTTTTTAATTATATTAGGCTTCAGGGAAGCTTCCTGAAGCCTCCGGAAGGCGAAAAACCTCCCAACGTGCAAACCGAAAGTTTGGGAATAGACTTCCGGTTTGTGCTTTGGACTGTGTTTCGTCCTCCAGAGGCCCAGAGGGAGAAAAATGGCTTTCCTAGAAAGCCTCTGGAGCCTGGAGAGGGTAAAAAATGGGTCCACCATGCCATCATGTGCCAAAAATGGGGGGAGGGCGGGAGGACATGCACAGATGCATGGGGCACACAGAATTATGGATGTGGGCACACATGCACATACCCCACCGCACTCCCCCCGCGCTCCCCCGCTTTTGGATGTAATGGCAAAAGGGTTAGCCATCACTGTTATATAGTCTTACACAATATTTTAAAAAGGCAGAAACATTGAAAATCTTCATGTAGAATGAAATAGATTTTGAGTAACTTAGAAATTTTTATCATATAAAATGTTCCACAATGAACACAAAATCTCCTAATTAAAGAGAAATTGAATAAATGTAAGTTAACAGAGAGACATTCTTGACTGTTGCATGAAAGATACATTGTGTAGTTCACAAATTATGAACAGTAAAATTAATTATGTTACATAAAATACAAATCAACATACTGTATTTTATTTCTGCTTTGCTTAGAGATGGGTTGAAACATTTGAAGAAACAGAAATACCAGAGTTTCTGTTTCTAAAGAATTCAGTAACTAACCATTTCCATTAAAGCCCCCAAATTATATATTAATTGACATCAAGGATTTTTAAACATATGCTTCATGGTGAAAAAGAAGTGAAAGCTGACAACCAAACAGGGAAATTTTCAAAATAAAAATTACTCAAGAATTTGGTCCTCTGCATGCTAGCTTCTCCCTTAAAAGATATGCAGCAGGGAATCTGGCTGGAACCAGGTTAATAATCAGACAGAAAAGGTTTATACCCTATTAATAAACATAACAAAGATAAAAACTAAATAATGTATGTAGAGTTGTTGTTAACTCTGATCCTAATGACTAAGTTACATTTTCTGATTCCTTACTAATTCAAATGGCAATGAATGAAATGAAGTTAAGCACTCCTATTGTACTGCAAACAATATTGTCACCTGGATTCATAAAAAGGAATACTACAAGCTATTACTTCCCTAAGCACTATTTTCATTAATACCTAACTTGAACTTCAAAATGCCTGAATAACAATAGCAATAGCACTTAAGACTTATATACCGCTTCACAGTGTGTTACACCCATCTCTAAGCAGTTTACAGAGTCAGCATATTGCCTCCAATAATCTGGGTCCTTATTTTAACGACTTCGAAAGGAGGCGAGTCAACCTTGAGCTGGTGAGACTCGAACTACTGAACTGCGGGACATATTTTTAAAACACCCATTTCCTATATTAATATACTTTCAAAACCAGAAGAATAAATTAAGAAAATGGCTCTAAAGTTGACTGTTACTGTAGTAAAGTTTGAGCTAACCTAATCGCCAATTACATCAAACATTACTAATGTACACTGAGCAGAATCAGATTCAACTCCCGCTACAAGCACATGATTTAAGACCAGTCACTGTCTTTCAACACAAATGATCCTACAGAGCTATCGTGGAGAAAAAATGGTGGTATGGGACAATATCAAAAGAAAAGTGTAAAAATAAGTACTTCCAACAAGCAGGATACAATACTGCTATTAGTCTTTGATGGCATAGCTGCAACAGGGTCAAAATGTTCTTTACAATCATCGAAATGGCAGCTCATCCTACAGAGCTCTGAAAAGGGATCATTTCTATATAGAAAAATGATTCTAGGAAAATTTAGCAAAATATAGCCTCAAGTAATAGAAAAGCAATTTCTCTTTGTGCAACCTAACCATTAAGGCACGTGGCTGTAGAAATTAGAGACTGAGGGAGTTGATATTTGTTCACATAGAAAGAACGTTGGTCTTACCTGAACGTCTTTTTCGGGAGAGTGGAGGGAGGGGTCACTGAAGGGTTATTACAGCCTGATTGGTCCATTTGACTGAGAGAAAACTTCTTAGCCTTCGGCTTCTCCCGTTGGCTCCCAGTTTCCGCGATGTCAGGTCAGCGTCTGCATGATGTAAGAAGACAAGGGAAAGCCGCCCCGGGCCACCCGATCCTACCCCTCCCAGACCCTGTCTATCTAACTAGGGTGGGAGAGTGACCCCTCCCTCCACTCTCCCGAAAAAGACGTTCAGGTAAGACCAACGTTCTTTTTCCAGTAGAGTGGAGGGAGGGGTCACTGAAGGGACATACCCACGCTACGTCCCAGGGAGGGGAGACTGGGTCTCAGGGGGAGGATCGGCCACCACCCGCTGGAGAACCCTCCGCCCAAAGGATGCCTCAGCCGAGGCATAAGAGTCCAGGCGATAGTGTTTTATAAAAGGAGTAGGGGAGGCCCAGGTGGCCGCGCGACAGATGTCCTCAAAGGGCGCCCTTGTGGCCCAGGCCGCTGAGGAGGCCGCACTGCGAGTAGAGTGGGCCGTAATCCCAGACGGGGGAGATTTACCTGAGGCTCCATAGGCCTCAACGATGGCCAACCTGATCCACCTCCCAATAGTGGAAGACGAGACCTTCTTGCCTAGGGAACCTGGGTGAAACGAGACAAACAACGCCTCGGATTTACGAATGCCCTCCGTCCGTTTCAGATAAATACGGAGGGCCCTGCGTACATCCAATCGATGCCACGCCTGTTCTCTCTCCCTTGTTGGATTTGGGCAAAAATTAGGTAGGACAATTTCCTGGGCCCTATGAAACAGGGTATTGACCTTCGGAATGAACGAAGGGTCTAAACGCAATACCACCCTGTCCTGGTGGATCATGCAAAGGTCGCTTCTAACAGAAAGGGCCCCCAACTCAGAGATACGCCTGGCCGATGTAATGGCCACTAAAAACACTACCTTCAGTGATAGGAGGCGCATGTGGACCGACCTGAGCGGTTCAAAGGGAGACCCCGTCAGTGCCTTCAGGACGATGGTAAGGTCCCATGTAGGGAATCTATGGACCGGAGGCGGACGGATGTTGGCCGCCCCTTTAAGGAACCTCTTCACCAACGGAGAGCGAGAGAGGGTAGAGGGACCCTCCCCTCCTAATATAGTGGATAAGGCCGCTACCTGTCGCTTGAGAGTATTATGGGACAACCCATCCTCTAATCCTTTTTGAAGAAATTCTAGAACGTCTGGAACCGTGGCCCTGGCTGGATCCACCCCCCTGGGGCTACACCACTTCGCGAAGGCCGACCAGGTGGCGTTATAGATTCTCACTGTGGACGGTTTCCTAGCTGCCTCTAAGGTGGCTATGACCCCCGATGACAGCTTCCTCCGTTTCAGCAATCCCCTCTCAAGAGCCACGCGGTCAGATGCAGCCACTGCGGCTCTGGGTGAACTAAGACCCCCTGATACAAGACTACCTCTTCCGGTGGGATTCTCCAGGGATCTACGACCGAGAGCTGGACCAGGTCCGCAAACCATGGTCTCCTCGGCCAATATGGGGCTAACAGAATGACGGATGCCCTCTCTGTGACTACCTTCCGAATGGTTCTGGGAATGAGGGGAAGGGGAGGGAAGGCGTAGAGGAGACCCGGAGGCCACCGGGTCCTGAGAGCATCCGCTCCTTCTGCAGCTGGGGTCTTGAATCTGGTGAAAAATCTCGGCAGCTGCGTGTTGCTGGGGGAGGCAAACAGGTCCACAAGGGGGTTGCCGAACCTGAGGCAGATCTTTCGAAACAACTCTGGATCTAGCTGCCACTCGCCGTTGTCCAGAGTCGCCCGGCTCAACCAGTCTGCCTGGTGATTGGACGTCCCCGCAATATGTTCTGCCGCAATGGAGGCCAAGTGTCTCTCCGCCCATAGGCCTAATGTCTGTGCCTCCCGCCAGAGGGCTCGGGAATGAGTCCCGCCTTGCCGGTTTACATGAGCTTTCGTCGCTACATTGTCCGTAAGTAGTAGGACATGTCGCCCCTGTAGCTGTCGGTTGAAAGTCCGGAGGGCCAGTCTCGCGGCCTTGAGTTCGAGCCAATTTATATTGTGTCTGAGGTCCGAGGCAGTCCAACGTCCCTGGGCCATGTCGGACCCCATCACGGCCCCCCAGCCGTAAAGGCTCGCATCCGTCGTGACTTGTACTCTCTCCGGCTCCCAAATAGAGGCCCCCTGTCGCAATGCTGGGGACATCCACCACTTGAGCGAGCGTCTCACTTCCGACGTTAAGCGAAGCGGTCGTAGAGAGTTGCTCAACATTCTCCTTTGGGCCGGTATTAAGGCCCACTGAAGGGGGCGCAGATGCAGGCGGGCCCAGGGAACTATCCCTATGCAGGATACCATCTTCCCCAGGAGTTGTGATAGAGTCAGGGTGGAAACGGACCTTTTTGCCCTGATTGACCTGATCAACTGCGTCAGACTGTTTAAGCGGTCTGGGGACAGGCGGACCCGACCCGACTGGGAATCTATCACTGTCCCTAAATGCAGAATCTGTCTGGATGGGGATAGATGGCTCTTGGGAAAGTTCACTGAGAAACCTAGCGTCTGGAGCCACTGGATGGTCAGCTGGAGGTCTGCCCTGGCTCTGGGAAGAGACCCTGCTTGCACTAAGACGTCGTCCAGGTAACACTGGAGCCTGACTGGAATGGATCTCAGGTAAGCGGCCAGAGCCGCCAGGACCTTGGTGAACGTCCGAGGGGCCGAGGCCAGGCCGAATGGCAGGGCCCGGTACTGATAGTGTCTGCCCTTGTGGGAAAATCTCAGAAATTGACGGTGAGACCGAAGGATGGGGATGTGAAGGTAGGCCTCCGTCAGGTCTACCGAGGCCATATAATCCCCCTTTCGAATGCCCTGCAAGATTGATTTGAGGGAGGCCATCTTGAAGCGCCTGTAAACTAGAAACTGATTCAGACGCTTCAGGTCGAGAATCGCCCTCCAACCCCCCGAGGTCTTCGGGACTACAAAAAGATTTGAATAGTAGCCCCGCCCCCTCTCCGGTTCCGGAACGACCTCCACCGCTCTGATTTCCAGAAGGTGTGAAACGGCGAGGTCCATGAGATGACGGCGTTCCGGATCCCGGGATGGGGAGAAAACTTTGAAGCGCTTCGGGGGATAGGAGAGGAATTCCAACCTTAGGCCGTGGCGAATGGTCGCCCGGACCCAACCGTCTGTTGTGATCTGGTCCCACTTGTCCGCGTATAACGCGAGGCGGCCGCCTATGGGATGACTCGGATTTGAGTCATTTCCCTCTGCGGAAGGGACGGCCGCCCCCCCCGCGAAAGGGCCGCTTGGACTGGGACTGGTATCTGGAGCGGTCCTGAAAACTTTGTCTGTTGTATGGCCTATCCTGTCTGTACTGCTGAAAACGGGGCTCCTGCTCCCTGTCATAAGCCCTGAAGGAAGGCCTGCGATACGGGTGACTACGAGTTTCGGCCTTCTTGGTGGAGGTGGGCATCACCTTCTTCTTATCCTTATTCTCCACCAAGATTGGGTCTAGGGCAGACCCAAACAGATTGGGGCCCGCGAAAGGGGCAGCTATTAAATCCCATTTGGCTTTATTATCGATCTGCCAATTTCTAAGCCAAAGGAGTCGGCGAGCGGCCACGGAGGTGGCCAAGGCGCTGGAGCCGAATCGCATCGCATCCAGGGTTGCGTCGGCCGAGTACTGGCAGGCCGCCATGATTTTAGTTAAATCCTGATGGATGCGGTCATCCTGGATCGGGATACGATCCTGGAGTTGGCGGAGCCACATAACGGTCGTGCGATTGAAATACGAGGCGGCAGCCGCCGCCCGCATTGCCCATGCGGAGGCCTTGTAATTTTTCCGCAGGGTGAGCTCCGCCCTTTTATCCTCCGGCTTAAGCTTATCAGCGGCATCCCCCGAGACCACTGGGGAAGACGAGACCAGGGCAGCTATAGGTTGATCTATGGCCGGAAGCTGGATGGCCTGAAGGAAGGCCTTTTCCATGTTATAAGCCCGCCTGTCATTGCTGCCAGGGGGGGGAAAATTTGAAGGCCTAGCCCACTGACTAGTGGCTACTTCCAGGAACAACGGAGGGGCAGGGATCTCCTCTTTATTAGTGGCCGTGTTAGAGAACATCACCATATCCGGATCCCTGGGCGGGGGCACTGTGGGGTCCCCTGTGCCTACCTTAGTGGTCCTCCTGGCCTTCTTCAGTAGGGGCTTAAACATGGCCTGGATGAATAAATTGGAGGAGGTGGGCTGGTCAGTGGCTGCATCCTCCTCCTCAGAGAAACCCCAGTCGTCCTGACGCCGGGCCTCTTCTCTGGAGGAGACCTCGCTCATGAGGGAAGGAGAAGAAGTTCTGGACCTGTTCCTACTGAAAGGAGTAATCTTGCCATGCCGGGAAGGCCTGTCCCTTTGAGCTATTCCCTTGGCAATGGCTGCAGAGACTAATCTTTTAAGATTCTCAGGGAGGTGTTCTAGATCCTCCTCGTCCCAGTCAGAATCATAATCCTGGGAACTATGGCCCCTGTGGGACCTCCTACCCCGCGAGGAACATGCAGAGGGGCCCTCCAAAGGGTCATCTCCATCCAAGCCCCCTGTCCCAGGGGGAGTTGGGGAATGGGGGGAAGCCCCTCGGGCTTCACTCCTAACTGATCTGGCTGAGGAGGAAGATGGAGAAGAAGGGCTGAATCCCCTGTTGACAGAGGGGGAATGGCAAGGGGCTTCCGACCTGGGGGATCTAGATCTAGGTCTGGGATCCCTAGCCTGCCTCTTTTCTGCCCTCTCAATGGCCCTTTCAAGGGCTCTGGAACGCCTAAGCTCGTCCCTTTGTCTAGCCCTGGAAGGTCTATCCTCAGTGGTAGGCCGAGAAGCTCGAGGCCTAGCTGAGACTGTGGGGCCTGACTCCCCTTCTGGGGCCTGGGCGGTTGCGGATTGAGCGACTTCAGAACGCGCTGCCATCGCCCCACTCACGTGCACGATGAAATGACTGATAAGCAGGCAAAGTCCTTGTAGTCTCTGAGCCCGGTGCTGGGTTGAAACAGCTCAGCTTGGGCCTGCGATGCCCCTTCGTTAAAGCTATTGTGTCAGGGCCTGCCACGTGCTCAAAATGGCCGCCGGCTTGAGTTGCGGCCGTTTTTTCTCTTCAGGCGGCCGCTAAAATGGCGCGCGCGCCGCCGCTTGCCTCCCCGGCCGTTCAGATGGCCAAGCGACCCCACAAGCGTTGTGTAGCTCTAATTCTCTTGTCGCCGGTCTTCACGCCCGGCAAAGGCCGCTGGCGCTCCGGTCTGTGCTCGCGCCGCCGCCGAGAGCACCGCCGACTCGGGAGAGGCGACGCGGCCGAATTTGGGGCTTGCCGGTCTTCACGCGCGGCAAAAAGGGGCCGCCGGCGCTGCGGCTGATTAACGGGTCGTCGGGGGAGGAGTTGGGAGCTGTAAATCCCCCGGCACGCCCGAGACTCCAGGAATCAGCCGGGGGGAAGAAAAAGCCCAGACTGCAATTTAAGAATGCGAGGAGAAAGTCTTACTCGGCTCTCCCTGCTTAATTGGGACAGAGGAAGATGTCCCACTGGGCACAGCTCCTTCTACTCTACGTTTTCTTTAAATTTGAAATATCCAATGTCTGAAAAACTGTCTAAGATAGTACTCACAATCACTGGGAACCAAACTATAGTCTGATGGACCTTCTGACTGAGAGGAAACTGGGAGCCAACGGGAGAAGCCGAAGGCTAAGAAGTTTTCTCTCAGTCAAATGGACCAATCAGGCTGTAATAACCCTTCAGTGACCCCTCCCTCCACTCTACTGGAAAAGAATAGATTTTCAGACAAATTTTGTGATTTATATAAAAATTCATAATTTGTAAGAATTATATTCTAAAACGTAGTATTAAGTTTTCATTCTTAATTCTTTTTGGAATAATAGAATATATTAAAATAAAGAATCTAAATAGTTTTTTCCCTTTCTTGCAAAAGGAAAAATATCCTAAAATATGAACTAAAACTCATCATATTATGTATACACTTAAAATTACATCTTTTTTTTTACACTACAGTTTTCATTGTCTCAAGCCAGCAAAGCAATCAACAGATGCCGTATAGGGTACTACCTACAATATATTCTCTTGAAAGAAACAAACAAACAAAAAATGCAGCAAAATTACCAAAAATTCCAGAAAAATAAAAAGCATCAGTCAAAATCAGTGAATTTCAGATTATGCACAAAAGATATCTTAAATATGATTGACAAGAAATTTAAAATCTTCTCATCAAACATGTTATTTCATTGGAATACATCTGACTAAACAAGACAATCATATCTACACTGGGTTAACATATTGGGATAAATCATGTCTTATTTTACCAATATAATTGGGTGGGTTTTGAAATGGTCTATAAGCAAATGTATTGCTAGGAGATTCCCGTTTACCTTGATGCTAACAGGCCATGTTGTGATAGGAGCCATTCTGTTAATGAGGAAGTCTCCATCTTCCATATTACTATATAAGAAACATAATATACTCTCAATATTTTAAATGGGTCCATTCCATTCATTATGATTATGGGTCCCTGCCTCATTTCAGTCCTCTTGCTACTTGATATGTATTTCTTTCTTTCAACTATTAGTCACTATCCTGAAGTCCCTTATCTTATTCAGTCTTCACAGGTTCTTCTAGCATATAATTTGTATTTTTTTAAAAATTAAAGATAACATAATAACTAACAGAAGTTAATGCAGAATAAAGAGAAGGGACAGAGGGAAGCTTCTGATTTCCTTTGCAATAAATACAAGTATGATGACAAAGTTATCAGCCATAAATTGTAGATATTGTCTTTTCTCTAATCAAACAAATTAATTTAATAATCTCTGCAAGGAGTCATTACTGGTTCTTTTGTAATCTGCCTCTTATTCTTCAGCGAGGTGGTTAATACTGTCCTACTCTATTGTCAGAGTACCATTTTGGTTTCTTAAAAACTAGCTCTCAGAAAACTACATTGGTTATTGGTGTGTTATTGACAACACCGGACTACGCAGACCTGTTTAGTCTACATTGTGATCATCTTGTTCTTAATGTCTTTCAGAAAATTGATGTGCATTTAGAAGTATTTTAAAAGTACTTACTTGCCCTGAAGCAGGCTCATTCATATCCCCATCTCACAGAGATTACCCTACATACACAGCTACATTTCCTCTTATAGATGCTGATAGAGCTAAATCAGCTATTCAAGGAATTAGTGAAATTATCTCAGTAAACATACTTTAGAGGTTAGCCATTGCTGTAGATAATCTCTCATATCAAAAATTGAATAATCTCACTAATATGAACATTGTCTGAAATTATAATTTACTGTTTTTAAACTTTGCTCAAATTTTAATTACAAACATGTTTCTGTGCAAAATTCTCCTTCAGTTCATAATATAAAACAAGAATCTGCAGGCTTAGTTAGCAAAACAGGAGACGCATTTATGCAGCTACAGCAACATTTGAACAATCTGTTTTCAAAATGACGTTATAAGCATAAGGAAAACGTTGGACTTTAATGCAGTCTTGGTTTATTATCTAATTAATTACCTTGATAACTGCAATAAAACATAATCAGATGTTTCATATATTTGGATATAACTTAACAATACTTCTTGAAACATCTTGTTTAGAACTACATTGAAAAATCTGAGCTTACATGCATCATTATCTTTGTCTCTAAATCTATCATAATAATATCTACTTGAAATAATCTGGTTTTTCTTATAAATAAATTTAGCTTCTTTAACAAGGGGGTGAACCACTAAGAAATTCACCAATTTGCTGGTTAGATTACTTTAATGAGAAATTGAGAATACCACACAACTGAAAAACAAGAATTTGTTTTTGATTTCAGATTCTTATAATTAAGACCTAATTCTACTTTGTGAAATCCCTTCCTATCAAACATACACAAATTGTGTTTCACAGACTGTCTTCTTTGGGAAGAATTCTGGATATTCTCTGAAACTCAAGATTCAAAAGGAATGTACTGTTTGGGAAAAAGAAAAAAAATCCAGATTGGTTCAGATGTCCTATGCCATTCCGGGACAGTTCAGTGATAAACTGTACTGACCAGGATACCACAAGCTGCTTCCCATATGGAGCATTTATTTTTGAATATGGCCAATCCAGTGACAGGATGGATCACTGTGGAATACGTCAGAAAATTCTATTCCTGAATCAGTGAGCTGTCCTTAATTACGAATATCTGCTATTCAGAAAATTAGTAATACATATTGCGAGGGAAGAATTCTAAACAGAAATTTATTATTCTTGTTATATGCAATTTTCCTCTTTGAAAATAAAGTCTGTTTTATTTTATACCTCTTCTTTGAAATAAGTTGAGTATATGGCTACACTGGAGTAGATCAGACTTAAATTGTTGTGTGAAACTCAGCCATTCTCATAGCAGCCTGGGTGAACCAGATCCTCACTTTATGCCATTATATGGTTTATGTGAGCATAATATGCTATGAGAACACAAGATTTGTATTTTTTTAAATACAGTATTGCACTTAATTTAATGTGTAGTTTCTTTTCACAAAAATTCGCATGCTTAGCACTTTACAGTGACAAATGTATTTCATAATAATGTGTTAAATTGTCTTTCACTTTATACACACGCAGTCATATATATTCATAAATGAAGACTGATATATTGAAAACTTTACTAACACAATTACACACATCTCATGCACAAACTATATAAGCAAGCATCTCCAAAATGAAATCTGTAAAGGCTTAGGTAATAGATCTAGTACATCTGACTATAGTCTCTTCACATTAACACAGTGCAGGTAAGACAAGTTGTACACTGTACTTTGATGCCTTGCCAGTGATTCAAAAGGTGACTCTACCTGATATATATGGTGTAATGATAACAAGCTGCAAACATTCCAAGATTTATTTATTTATTTTGCTATGAAGCAATGCCAGAGAACAGAACACATGGTAGGTTAAGAAAAACAGATTTAACTTAAGCCATTCAAATGGTTTCAGTCACACAGGCAATTCCTCTTAATAATCAAGCAATTCAAGCAAAGAGATTTATTTTTAAAAAGTTATATAAAAAGAATACTAGCTCAAGGGTGATACATCAGCAATAAAATGGAAAACTACCCTGAAGTGAATTTGTATATTCATAGGCAATTAAAATTTATCTGAGAGAAACATTATAGACCAAGGAAGCAAACCTGACCAACTATTCTGTGTCAGATCATCAAATAGTAATCTGGCACAGAGGTGGGTTGCTAATCTTTTTACTACTGGTTTGGGTGCGCTTGTGTGTGCACACAACACTTCTGCGCGTGCCACTACTACCGGTTCGGCCGATGTGGGCTGAACTGGCAGCAACCCGCCTCTGGTCCGATCACTGGGATAGAGAAAAACAAAACTTCCAATGATCAATAATTTGGGATTTTAAAAAGTGGCAAGAAAGCTGTTAATTTAATGGCAGAGATATCATATTAAACAGGCAATAGATTATTTGCATGATGATTACTGGATTTTATTATATCTACCAGCCCATCACCAGGAATACTGTGGGCATACGACCTGAGGAAACTCCCAATACTGACTAATAATGAGCAACAACTTCCTTGGGGATAAAAAGAACATTCCAGCAATTGCTTAATCAGCACTTGTTAAATATGTAAATCAAGCTCACATCCATGAAAATGTTTGCACTGTAGAGGGCAGTCTTTGGGGGATATTGTTTTAAATAGTGTACAGCTTGGCGTTATCCGTGAACCAGATCACTAAAAACTATTCAAACACTGCCTTAGTACAAATGTGGAAACCTGTAATACCATGCAGTACTAGAAAAGAAAAAGGGAGAAAGAAAACAATGCAATCTGCAATTTTGTGTCCTGGTTTAAGCAATCTAAATTTAAACAATTTGCATGCATACTAAGCATACTTTATAAAAGTATTTGGTAGGGTGGAAATTAAAAACAAAGCAAAATAATAGAGAAATTGTAAGCTAATATGAAAGTTCATTAATATGAACAAGAATTATGGTAGATGTACTAAGTTTATAGATGAACCAAGGAAGGAGGATATATTCATACACAGAACTCCCAAAGGCCATTGCTGTGTTGGAATTTGGAACCATCTCTCTCATGGGCAAAGCTCGTGTATGTCTGTTTACACCTGGGATGTAATGGTTGAACCAAATCTCAGCATAGGAAAATGAACAATAGATATAAATTTGTTTTTGTTTTTATATCAGCTGTCTTTCATTGTAGAAATTCAATACTATTCATAGTCAAAAGTATTCCACATCTGTGGGCATACTTAAAGCAGCACAGAATTATCAGCCATATTTTGGAAATGGACAGCGAAATATTCTTTGTCTTCCTAACACCCTTTATCTTTTCATGTTGTTATTTTTATTTTTATTTTCTAGAATAAGGTCAGAAACAATGATCAATCTTACTAATGACGTTGGGTTATCATTTTTTTTAATTTTACATTCTTCTGTTTCATAAGTGTTTAAAATGACAGCATTATTTATACTAAACAGGGTTTGTTGCAAGAACCTCTTTAAAGTAATCCATAGGGCTAAGCCAACATTTTAATGATCAGTTACAATTTGATGAAGAGATTAGCTACTTAAATAATGCAATACCAAATGTGATGCTGTTTTTTCCAACCTACAAAAAATGTGTCATTTCCAAATTGGAGAGCTCATTTTATGTTTGAAAAATCATAATGGAACAACTTATACCTATCCACTGCATATGAATATTCAACATCATTTACCAGTTGTGATCCTTTTATAGAACTGAAGGCATTTCAAACAAACATATCATTTAGCACCTTTGATCATTTTTTAGTTTACTTGGTTGGAATCACTCAACTCACCAGCCAAATGTAAAAACCTCAATTCCTTCAGTCTACTCATGAGGAGCAACTCTCCAGAGTACAGGTGGGTGATCTCATGATCTCTCCTTTTTCCAGAGAAACCTTGCTGGCCATAAGTTACCATTTGACCTCCAATCTCCACCTCAATGCTCTCCTTCAGAGACAACCACTTTGCCACGAATTCCCCCCCCCCCCAGAAGTCCCCTCTTTGATCAGAAATTAATCTGGCCAATGAACACGTTAGCCTGCTCTGCTCCCAAATGCTCCTGCTTTTTTTAAAGGGTTCTGTAACTGTTCCATTAATAGCTTAGTAATATAAACCACTGCTGCAGGGATCACATAAACTATGAGCGAATGGCAATAATCCCCAAAGTGTGTGTCAGGACAAACTAGTGTTCCTGAAGGCCTTGTAGCAAGGGAAAAATGAAATATAATACATGTGCCTGCAAATACAAAAAAAACCCACCCACAGTTAAGATTAAAAGGTTGTGCCAAAGGATAGATTAGAATCAGGATCTCTCTCAGTTAACATTCCTGGCCAATGTGACAAAGGCACTCATGAAACTTCATTTATCCATGTCTTTACTGCTACTGAGCAATGTTTGCGCAGACAAGAAGTCTTTTCACTAACTGAAAGTCTGCTAACCTTCATTTTTGGAAACTGCCACAATAATTATGTTTTACTGACTTTGGTCCTATCCACAATGGTCTGGTTTTCACACAGCACCACATCATAATAGATGCATCTGCCTGCCTAGTTGAACCAACTTATTAACTTATTAAGAATGAGCTATACCTTTTCAGGTCCTTTCATAGAATTTTACCTTATTAAGAAATGGTCATATGATCACCTTTTGCAACCTTCTGACAAGCAAAATCAATAGGGAAGCCAGATTCACTTAACAACCGTGTTACTAACTTAACAACTGCAATGATTCACTTAACAACTGTGGCAAGAAAAGTTGTAAATGAGGCAAAACCCACTTAACAAATGTTTTACTTAACAACATAAAATTTGGGCTCAATTGTGGTCCAGGACTATGTATTTTTGATTTGAAGATACTCTGATGAGCTTTTGAAGGATCTCCAGATTATAAAGAACAGCTTCGAGCACTATAGTTTTATGAAAATGCCACTTTTAATGATATTTTACTGCAAGTTTTAAAGTTACATTCAACTGCATGTATACAATCTTACTACCTTTATTTATTTACCAATAGAATGATTTGCAACAGAATTTCTGAATACACAAAGCAATAGGGAACATACCCAATATGTTCATTAGTTTAACACTATCATAACGCTTGTTTTTACCAGTTTGTGCTGGATGCAACATATACATTTTATCCTAGAGTTTCCTATGATTTTGATACCATGACACCCCAAATTCCTAACCACTTTGGCTACTGGTTAAAAAATTTTAGATGCTCATTCCGAACGTATTTTCTACAAAATGAATTTTATTAAACTGCACTTGAGAAGTAAGTGAATGCAGAAGTTTTAACTCCCATTATAATAATTTGTGTAAGGGTTACTTATTGACTCTTCAGGCATTCTTTCTAACTATCAAGAAATCGGCTTTTGAAAATACAATAGTATCAAGAAACTTAAAGAAATATATTGTGTTTATTACTTCAAAAATGCTTTGGATTATGGCTAAGAATTAGGAATCCCTGTCCAACCCTATGTTCAACTCAGATTAGAAGACAATATGGCAGTATTTCTTTTAATTTCTTGTCATTAAGCATAAAGGAATTTACTTGAGATTCTAAATGACCTCTCATCCAGGCACTGTTGAGATCTGCATAGCTATCTACAAACATACGGCAAACATAAATTCATAAAATAGTGAATAATTTTTGTTGCAGTGTTGAATACAAATTCCATTTATTTTTCATTTTCTTCCTTCTCTTTATGATTCTGACTGATAATAAGAAAGTAGTTCCAGGGGTATGTCTGGCTGAAATATGCAGATATTCAACATAAAATCCTGGTTCTATTTGTTCACTTGGGGGTCCAGCTTCTAGAGCTTCAGTTATGATTATGATTAGCTACAGGCAACACATTAGATTACAGGTGAAACTCAAAAAATTAGAATATTGTGCAAAAGTTCATTTATTTCAGTAATGCAACTTAAAAGGTGAAACTAATATATGAGATAAGACTCATTACATGCAAAACAAGACAGTTCAAGCCGTGATTTGTCATAATTGTTATGATTATGGCGTACAGCTCATGAAAACCCCAAATCCACCATCTCAGAAAATTAGAATATTACATGCAATCAATAAAACAAGGATTGTACATAGAACAATATCGGACCTCTGAAAAGTATTTTTTTTTTATTTCTTAGATTTTTAGACCGCCCCCTCTCCCAACAAGGGACTCGGGGCGGTGTATAAGCATGCATATGTACTCAGTATAAGCATGCATATGTACTCAGTACTTGTTTTGGGCCCCTTTTGCAGCAATTATTGCCTCAATACAGCGTGGCATGGAAGCTATCAGCCTGTGGCACTGCTGAGGTGTTGTGGAAGACCAGGATGCTTCAATAGCGGCCTTCAGTTCTTCTGCATTGTTCGGTCTCATGTCTCCCATCTTTCTCTTGGCAATGCCCCATAGATTCTCTAAGGGGTTCAGGTCAGGCGAGTTTGCTGGCCAATCAAGCACAGTAATCCCACAGTCATTGAACCAGGTTTTGGTGCTTTTGGCAGTGTGGGCAGCTGGAAAATGAGGTCAGCATCTCCATAAAGCTCGTCTGCGGAAGGAAGCATGAAGTGCTTCAAAATCCCCTCGTAGACAGCTGCGTTGACCCTGGTCTTAATGAAGCACAGTGGTCCAAAGTCCTGTTGCTCCTTGGTCCAAAGTCCTCTTTTCCAATGAGAGCAACTTTTGCCAAAAGCACCAAAAACTGGTTCAATGACTGTGGGATTACTGTGCTTGATTGGCCTCTCAATTCTTCCTCCATATTCTGGGTCCTTGGTTTCCAAATGAGATGCAAAAGTTGCTCTCATCAGAAAAGAGGACTTTGGACCACTGTGTTTCATTAAGAACAGGGTCAACGCAGCCGTCTACCAGACGATTTTGGAGCACTTCATGCTTCCTTCTGCAGATGATCTCAGGGTGCTGCAACTGTCATAAATACATGCCAGTTGCCAAGCACCCAAATTTTGATCATGTGACCATGGAGACATTGCAAAAGGTCGTAAGTGTGAAAAACAATCCTAACTCATTTTTTAAAGTACTGTTATAATTTTGAACTTCCACTAAACAATTTGCTGTAAGTCAAAGAATACCTGTATTGCTATTGTGCTATTGGTATATATTATCTACTTGCATTTAAAGAATGAACAGAATATTGTCATAACCACCCCAGCAGGTAGATTTGAAAGGAACTAATAAGAAGTTTAAAAGGTTGATGGTATGCTAAGAAGTAGAACAAGTCATACTTATTTTTCTTAAGAGGAAGACTAGGTTTTTCTCAAACCGCATCTTTCATATAACCCTGCACCTACATATTCTAGGTATAATAATTATGGAAGTTGTTCATCAGTCCTCTTATAAGTGTATTTATTTTGTTATTCTTATTATTGTACATATTTTAGGTATATCCTGTCTTTCCACTAAAACAAAAGGCAGCCCTAATGGAAACCTTCCCTCATTTTATCTCATCAAGGTAAAATTTTCATCCTCTCTTTTTAGGATGAAAAATAATGTTTGGCCAAGTCATCAAAGCAGGGTTTCAATTGGGCTTCTTCTTAGACCCAGTTCAACATTTTAATTATTGTATCACACTGATTCTCTTAAAAGTACACACCTCCAGCCAAGAAGTGATAGTAGAAATAGTAGAAAGTTGCTTATGCTGTTGAAGAATAAGATTCTTCAACAGCATAAGCAACTTTCTACTATTTCCAGAATGTAGTCCAACATTTCAGTTGTATAGGACAATAAAATATAGTCACATATAGTTTAGTCTGATTCTCCTTTTTCAATGGAAAAAAAAGCATCTCCGGTAAAGAGTACTTGTTTGTGTGTCCACCTTATCCGAACATTATTGAAATATACAAAAATCAAAACCAAAACCCTATATCTTTTGATATAAATTATACTATTTACCCGAAGCAAAGGTAGAAAAGTTTAATTTTAAAAAGCACTCCCTCCCCCTTTCTTTTCCATCCTTTCACATTTTCTGCCCATAGTTCACAGGGCTAGAAAACAAATGCATATAAAATACTGTCAGATGCATATGCTATAGAAAGAGACATAGTCCAATTCATTGTCTCAGACATAATTGACCCAAAAGAAGCAGTTAGGAAGATACACCCATACAGCAGGAACCCAAGATCCTCTTGGTCTGCCATTGTGTAAGAAGTCACTCTTTATCTATTCATGTTGCTTGCTGTGAGGGCAACTATAACCCCTAAAGTAAAAGCACAATATAAATATGACAAAATTAAGGATATTCACAGGGATAGCTCAGCTCAGTCTAACAAGAGCCATTCAGTATGCAAACCATAAAGCCACTAGCCGCAAAAAGGGATGTTCCTCGGTCACAACTGAAAGAAGGAAATTTCCTTAAATGGCACATCTACTCTTGGCCAACTATACACCCCCCCCCCCCTCAAACTGTATCATACAGAACAGCCATAGCAGGAAACATAGGTTGTTGTTATCTTTTTGGCAAGCCAATGCTGTATAAAGCAACCTGCAAAGGAACAGTGTAACAGCTCACAGAGCACTGTTGGCATAGCAACAGACAGGCCCACCACAGTGTTATTTTTACTCCAGACCTCCACTCCCATACTTAAAAAGTCCATTTTCTAAACTCAGTAGCAAGGTATTACTTCACTTCTATGATGCTTACTGACTCTGGGATCAATTCTATGACCCTAAACTCTAGCAAGTGTCACTGTATGGCAAACATTTTATCACAATAGAAGCCTCTTGCATCAAATCTTAGAACTGTAGAGTAAAATATGCAGATATCACTCCCTTTCAAACCATCACAAAAATGTTAGTCAAAAACAATTATTATAATATAAGGCACTTTTTAATTGATGAAATATTTTCTCACTTACCCCGAAAACTATCCTGAAACCAATCATGAATAAATGACAAAAAATGACAATTTTCACATCATGTTCCATTCTTTGACTTTTCCAAATGCATGCATACATAAACCCACATACAATCCTATATCGGTCAAACAAGATAAGAAATAAATGCCTAAAAAGTTGTAAGGCCACATATGGAAGTCTGAGAGAAGAAAAAAATAAAAATTGCAGTGTTGTGAAAGACTAAAGTTCACTTTAAAAAAAAGATTTCTGTTTGACAAAAGCATCCACCTTCTGTCTATCAATCTTTAAGAATATTGAATGTTGTAAGAGGGAACTTTGCACAGATGTTGTCTACTAACACCCAGTCCCAAAGCCTGTTGCAAGACAGAAAGTGAAAAATGGCTTTCAGCCGCCAATATTATTGCACAACAAAACACACACCCTGCTGTGTTCTGCTGCTGCTATAACATAAGCTATCAAAAAAGGAATATGACATGGAGTTTCAGCATACGTTACTGAATTGAGAAAAGATAAGTCATAATACTTGGGACTTGTCATTCTGAAGATATATAATACAGGTATTATCAACATAGCTGCAAACCAGAACTTTGAACAATCCCAGTGCTTAAATCTTTCCCCCTACCACACAAAATTTCTGACAATCCATCCTTGTCTTTAAACTTTACAAATAAATTAATCATAATTAGCAAAACTTCCTGAGGCACACAGTGACAAAACGCAGAGCCTAAAATATATATCAACTTTCTGTTATAATTAAAATTATGAGGCCGTTAAATGTTTTTAAGATATCAAAATAGAGTCACCTATACACTCAGACATAACAGCCAGTAAGAAGAATGTAAAAATTATGTGCAACTATAGTAAATTGCTAGTCTGAATCCCTTTTCTACATCATGCTATTACATTTGGTATATTCATATGGTTCAATTAAGGATTAGGGCTCCCTTGTTACACTTTAGCATCTAGTAACTTACCTACAATGTTTCAGTGTTAATAAAACTAGTGTCGTTTTTCTTATATTAAAATATGATTGTATATGTTCAGAATACTGAAAACAAATTTCATACCGACTTGCTTATATGACCAAGAATCATTCCCTAGACAATCAGGCAAGGCAGCATCACTAAATAATCTGACATCATTTTTTTTTTTACCAACTCAGAATTTTATGAGAGGTATGCATGATTTAATCAAAATATTTAAATAGAGATCAATGAAGTTAATATATAAGTAAATCTGCTCATCCAAAAAGTTAATATGATATATATTATAAGGAAATAAGATTTAGAGAAAATGCCAACTGTTAAAACTTCTCAGCATTAGGATAAGCTGTCTAAGTTGTAAAATCTCCTCCCTTCTGGAGAGGATTTAAAAAAAAGATAAATCAACATGTGTTGGGAAAATTTCGTCATAGTATCTCAGCTTCAGAACCGAGAAGGGGCTACAGTAGGTTAACTAATTCCTTTTGAATTCTAAGTAGTTTCTTGCAAATAGAAACTCTTCACAGCACCAAATGAATAGAACATGAAATTTGATTCTACTGAACAGCAGTGCATTTGAAATCATCTGTCAGATAAATGAGAACTGTCTGATTGCAATCTTGAAGCTGTAGGGCAGAGCTTTCCAACCTTGACCACTGTGTGGACTTCAATTCCCAGAATTCCCTAGCCATTTCAATGCATACGTCTTTGAATACTTAGCATGCAATGGGCAAACTCATCCCACCATTCCAGAATTATTCTTCACTAGCATACATAAGCAGCAAACAGCAGCTTTCTATCACAAACAGGAAAAACTCATAGCAGTATAAATCACACAAAGAAAACCTTGTGCAAAAATGGCTCTCTAATGCAGTTATTTCCAAAAATACAACTGATACATATAAGAGCCAATGAATGGCAAATAAACAAACAAACAAATAACTCTTCCAAGTTTGCAATACAGTAACACCTCCAAAAGTACTGACACTCCCTAAAGAAATGAAGCTTTTATGCACTAATTGGAGATATTATAGGGAGGCGCCTTTATTACTACTACTCACACTGCTAAATGCAGCTTGAAAATAAACAGGAAGCCCTCCACTGGCCTCTTTGGGAGGAAGTATAAAACCGCAAACATATATAAATTTATATAAATGTGTGTGTATGAGTATGTATGTATGTATGTATGTATGTATCATCATGCCAGGGAAAGCAGAGTCTGACACCTACAGTTAAGTCAGCAATAATGTAAATGCTGGCTTTCTTATAGACATTGCACATTGAAATGTATTTTCTTTTAACTGGAGAGGATAACAGCAGGATTTTAAGACCTAAGTCGTTTGGTTGTTTTTCCTTTTCTTTTTTTTAAAGAAAGAAGAAATTCCCAAAAGGAACTTGCGGCAATTATTATTAGTTAACTTTTACAAATGAAACACAAAAACAATAGGTGCATTTCAGCTACTCCTTCAAACAACTGTCAGCAGCTACATGACTGGAATATTCCGATTAAGTCTGGCTCCCAGTATAGCACTGAGAAGTATTTATGTCTGAATTCCTCTATGGGGAAACAACATGCATACAAAAATAAACAACAGAGACATTCATCTTTTTTTTGGGGGGGGGGGGTTCTTCTCCAGAATAACTGGAACTGAAGGAGATGAGAAATCAGATTATTTTTCCCTCATCAACCCAAGGCATGGCTTGTCACCTAGCAGAAGGCATTCAGATACCGTATTGGGAAGCAGAGCAACCCAAAAGCACCAAAACAAAAAAAGGTCAACATTAAATGAGAGAGAAAGAAAGAGAGAGAGAGATGAAAGACGGTCAATCAAAGATGAAAGACGGTCAATCAAATCCTGGAGGGCCTAAATCACCTGCCAACCCATCTAAACCAAGCCCCGTATGAGGAAAGACGCTCGCCCTCAGCAACTTAGTCGAAGGGGAGGATGCTTGGGTGCCTTTTGCTCAGCGCCAAGCTCTGGGTCGCAGCTTAACGCCAAACGTCCAAAGTGCGAATAAACCAGGCCTCCCAGGATCTGGAAAAGGCAGAAGCAGCAGCAGCAGCAGCATCGCTTTCCTTCCAGCGCCAGCAGCAGATCCTTAATTCTCTCCCGGGGAGAGGGGGGGGGGTTCCTCTTTGACGGGCGCGCGTTGACATGCACGCGAGTGGGGCGACCCCCGAGCGATTGCGAGGCTGGCTGTGTATCGCTCTCACCTTAGGAGCTCCGCTGCCGAACGGCCTTGGCCGTCTCCCCTCTCAGCCCCGACGGCCGGGCTTTCAAGAAGTGCCTTCTTGGGCTTCGGGTCCCGGTTTGACGGCGGGGCTTGCTAGTTTGCGGGGCTGCTCCGGCTGCTGCACGGTAGATTGGGGGGCAGGAGAAGGTCGCGAGTTGCAGTCCGTCCGCGCGACCGCCGAGGCAGCAGCAGGGGGAGAGCAAGCGCGAGGCTGGGGAAAGAGACCGAGGGAGCGAGCGAGCTGGCAGGCGGCGGCGGCGGCGGTGGCGGCAGCAGCCTAGGCAAACAGGCGGGCGCTGGGCGGCCTCTCCGGGGAGTCGGAGGCGGGACCGAAGCGAGGAAGGGGCGGGACGCGCAGCAACGGCTCTGGAGAGCAGGAGAAAGAGGAACTCGGCCCGGGAAGAAATAAATGGAAAAAACGAGAACGACGTGGGAGCGGTGCGGCTCGTTGCAACCCGCTCTTCCTTTACGCATGTCCTACTTGAGCCTGCCAGCCTTCCGGAGCGAAACTCCTCCCTCCGGCCCAGGGTGCCCACGCAAAAAGCATCCTTTTTTCCCCTTCCTCCTCCCAGCCGCTTGACAGAATTGCAGCGGGAAGGGGGAGTATGGGGAGTGGGAAACAGCTGGTAAGCACACCTGGCTCCGCTCAAGAAGCCCGCAGGAGGAGAGACCTCGCCCCACCTTCAATAGCGGCGCTGCACCGACAGAGGCGTCAAAACGAAGCGGTAGAATCCCGAGGTGTTTGGCTGGACTGTGCCACTTCGGATGGCCAACGCGGGGGAGGGGTGGGAATATCGTGCTTTTGTCTTAGAAAAAGTTACTGCAAAAGAAAGAACGACGCCGAACGTTTTCTATCGCTGCGTTATTTTTTTCGCTGTGGGAAAAAAAATCCCTTTGGGTCTCCTGTGTCAAAACAAAGCAATTGCCAGAGTAGAACAGTAATTCCCGTTGCATTCTAGAATGGTACAATCCAGCCTTGTCCCACCTCTTGGTACCCTGTCCAAATCTGGACTCTATTCATTGAGCAAAATTTGGGTGCTATAATTTAGACAGTGGTCCATATGCCTTCCTGCCTCTCAACCCCTCTATATTCAGCTTTCTGCAGATAAAACAGTAGGATCACAGGGGAGAAGGTTCTTTCTCCTCTTCAAGTGTTTTACTTCCAGGGATCTTTTTAAAACTAGTGCTATTCAGAAATGGTATAACTCATCTGTACTCTGACTTGGTAAAATTTGTTAAGCATTGTAGTCTGCTACATGTAAAGATGTGGTCTAATGTTTTCCACTTTGGCACAAGCCCTTCTGGTGCTCCTGGAAAGATACAAATCTATTGACCTCAAGGGAGAACCCAGGTGTGTGGCATCACTTTGCAGTTCTATTTATTGCATTTTATCTTACTCTAACTTCAGGGAGAGCAGAATAACCTGTAAAGTTTTCTCTTTCTCTCACACAAAGTGTCTCATAGCAAACCTGTATAGTAGATTGCACTGAGCAAGAATGGCTTGCCAGAAGTCTGGAAGTCTCTGGTGCCAATCACTACATTACAATGGCTTTTTTCATAATGCCAAAAATCATAATCCCCATTTTCAAATCCCCAGATGTGATGGATATCTACTCTAGCTTCCTTGTTGGCTAATAATTTGTTGGCTACAAAATTGTCCATATTGGAATGCATTATTGAATATACATAAGTCTTGAGTCAGTTTTAGGTCTTCAGACATCAAGAAAATTGATTCTGTAAAAGATTCATTTGAGCCCCTCTCTTCTACACTCTTTCTTCTCATTGCATCCTATGTGGTATAATATCTTTAGCTATGGTTGGTGTTGTTATCTATTGTGGTCAACAGATCAATAAACCAAAGAGTGAAATTGCCTAAAAGTATTGAAATAACTCTTCAAATTATACTTTAACTGATTAATTTTGCCATCTTGTATGGAAAATGTTGATCCATCTGATCATTTAAAATACAGAACCATATTCATCTTTTGATGTTTGAGACCCAAAGCAGTTTCAACAACAACAACACACACACCCCTCTTTTAAAAAAGGCCCAGATCAGTTCACACAGTGCAAAGCATTAGGCAAAGAAGAAAACAGTATATAAAATATTGGCATTTCAACAAAGACAAATTATTCCTCCAGAGCAGAATAGTTGGTACATTCCTTAGCAGCATATCATCTGTCCAAAAACAGGTGCGAAACAACTGAAGGATATTGACTTTATTTCTGCACAGGGTGTATAAAATTGGCTATATTACCTTATTTTAATTAAATGTAATATTAAAATTGTACTGTATTTGAAAAAAAGTTTCTACAAAATAAAGAAATTTGAGAAGGTACAAAAAATAGTTTCCTGAGTAGGAAGAGATATTATTAATCTCTACATATCTTGAAATGTTGCTTCATTGACTAAAAGTAGTCCAATTCTTAACAAGCAAAAGCTAACACGTGCTTTCATCTGAAATCTGAAATAGGAAGTGCTGGATTTCGTTGAAAAATAATTCAGAGCAAAATCATAACAGAATAAAAAATATGACATAGGTACATTTCATATTTCATGAAGAAGTATAATTAAAATTTTAGAACTACAGTATAAGCTGGATTTAACTTCAGAAAGTTAAGTTAGAAAATTCCTTTGCTTAGTATGATATAAATAGAAATAAGCATCTTATATTCAAGCATAATATGTCCATCACAGAAGCATTTAATTAATCTCTTCATGATAAATTTAAGCAAATGATATTTTTCTCTATATTATAAAGTTGAGAAAGTCAACCTGTAATAGAGAAATAATTGGATAGGTCTAGCTAGCATATGCTTTTTGTTTTGAAAAGCTTGTGCTACTTCCAGTTGTAGCTATTATGTCTCCACTTGAGTGGAAAAGCAATAGGAAAGGATTGTACCTCCACTTCCTGCTTACAACCATTCCAGAACCACCATCTAAACCAGTGAACTCAGATGGGCCTTAGTATGATGCCACAGATTTATTTTTACATTCTCAACGGAGTAACCAGAAATAAACTGAAGTTTTATCCGCATCCACCTGCTTTCTTCTGAAGTGTGGGAACATGTTACATGGAATCCAAAAGGAAACAAAAATGTTCAGCTGACAACTTGGCAAGAAAGATTTCAACGCACATCATCCTTACTGGGTTTAAAAGAGAAAGAGGGGAGGGGGGTTTGTATTAGTCTAGGAATCACTGTTCTTAACCTTGGAAACTCTACATGTAGACTTCAACTCCCAGAATTTTGCAGCCAACATGCTGGCTGGGGAATTCTGGGAGTTGAAATCCATGCATCTTATAGTTGTCAAATTTGAGATGCATACCAGTCTAGGTATCCAAATCCTCTGCAACTACCAGTTTAGTGGTTCTTTGAAGTATCTTGGATTTTCACCTTAATACTTTTTATTTCAAAACTTCACTGAGCCAATAGTTGTCTCCAAGATATATCAATAATTGTTTCTGAGATTTCTATTAGTTTTTTTATGGATAACAAGAAGTGTGAATTAATGACGGGGTTGGCTGTTGCTGAAAATGACATAAAGCACACAATTTAATGTTTTTATTTATATCATTTATTCTTTCACAGTGAATCATGTCTATCTCTAAACTTTGAAATAAATTATTTTCTTTATTTGGATATTGCTTTGATAAACGTGTTCACTTACCATCTAAAGTCATAACACAGTTTCTTTAGTTTGGTGCGTGATAACGATCATTGGAGTATATTAGCCATGGCATATTGTTGACTATTTTATGAGTCCAGTCATGGTACACATTGTTTGTTCTGTTGAATAAACAAAAATGACTAAGCCAAATGAACCATTCAAGATGTGTGAATCAAGCCAACTAATTGTTTTTCTTTTAAAGGAGGATATGTTGGTCAAATTACCAGAATATTTTCTCTTAAAACTACACCTATATTAAGATAATGACTTTATTAAGTCACCTAAAAGCTTGCAAAATAATGGGCAAGAACTCTTCCACAGACATAATGATTAAAAGTCCAGTAAAGTAGGAGGCAGGAAAAAATGTGGTTGCTTGTTTAAACTGTGCCTTCGTTAGATTAATCTGTCACTCCGGGTAAGCCTATAATAATCACTAGTGCACATTAGAATGTACTTGATGCAAAGATGGTGTCAGGCTGGACAAAGAACTTCCTCAAAACTTCCAGAGAAAAAGAAATAAGTAAATACTTACTGCTAGGCACTTACCCACATGTCTATGTGCTACAGGAAGATGAAGAGTAATCTGGTGTAGGCTTAAATAACATTCACATTTCTTCTTTGACATTTAATTTGCCTGATGAAAAATTGAATCTGCTTAGGAAGAAATACCTGTTTTGACTGTGTGTTTTAAGTATAAGTCTATTTATGCACACACATAGCAAAGGAATGATTATGTTTATTCTTTGTGATGAAAAAAAAAAAGAATTAATGAGAGATACAAGGTGCTTTTATCAAGGTGATGTTCTGAATGTAAGACAGACCATTGTTAAATAGTGTCAGAAGTGGATCTTTGAGAAAAATAAAATGAAAAATAAAAAAGTAAAAGAAACTAGTGGTAAACGAGAACAACTACAAGGAAGTTGTAGGAAGAGAAACATGTCCTGTGTAAAAGATTAATTTCCCAAAAGAATTGAGTGACAACAAGGAAAGAGGATGTAGAAGCCCCCTGGAACAAAGTGAAAATATCATATTACAAGCGCCACAAAAGAACGTGTGGTTATGTTAACAGAGAATATGGAAAAGTGTGTTTGGAATGATAAAGTGAGAAAAATGTGGAGATAAAAAATGTGTGTAAGAGAATTCGTGTTACAAAAAATGAAGATAAAATGTTGCAGAATGAGTATAGGGGTAGAAAAACAATGTAGAATTTTTTTTGCCATAGAACCTAGAGAGGGTAAAAGAAGCAAAGAAAAAGCTAAAGGACTTTTGACGATTTTTTTAAAAGGTTTTGCAAAGGGGTGAAAAAGGCTAAACAAGAAGGCTCTAACACATGGGTGCAAAACTCATCGTATCATGTTGCTGTCACATGACATATCACAGCATTTTTTCCCTTCACAAAGTTGGGGTGGGTGTGACCTGCGCCTACATGCCGCCAGTTTGACACCCCTGCTGTAGCAGAATGAACAGAGAACCTGTGTGGTATAATGGTTAAAACATTTGCTTAAGACTAGGGAGACACAGGTTCAGGCATATTCTTACCTATAAAAGCCTAGTATGTCACTTTGATCCATTCACCTTTTCT
Organism: Natrix helvetica; assembly: GCF_964273705.1. Classification (NCBI taxonomy): domain Eukaryota; kingdom Metazoa; phylum Chordata; class Lepidosauria; order Squamata; family Natricidae; genus Natrix; species Natrix helvetica. Next base: position 69,216,435 of record NC_138549.1, on the reverse strand, counting down.
CAGTTCAATCAACTGAGGTTGGAGAAGGGAGTGTTCTCTCAGCTGCTGGAGCTGCTGGAGGAGAGGAAGAGTATAAAACTAGCAAACAAAGAATCAAAATTGAAATAGTTAGAATAAAACTGAACTGACAGAATGTTGAAAAGAACATTTCAGAGATTTTTATGGGAATTATGTTGGTATGATTGTTGAAGGGTGTAAAAAAGTTGGGACAAATAATAGGTAACCTAAGAAATGTTAACATATGGTAGTCCTTTGCTCTTTAGCAGGTCATTAAGAAACACAGTATATGAACATGAGAAAAACATTATTGTATGTAGGTCTGTTTAGAAACAAATAATGATAAATCAATTGGCTTGAAAGGCAAACATTTGTTGCTTTGATGGAGTTGAAGGTTGGTTGCTAAATGTAGCAAAAGTACACAATGTAAGAATGCATGAGAATAAATGGAACGTTTAGCAAATGGTTTAATACTGAGCAGAGTCAGGCAAGGAGATTTTTATGGATAAATATATAAGAAATGCTTTGTGATGGTGTTAGAGATTGGAGGCATGAGTACTTTTGCATGCAGACGTTGCCGTGTTGTTAGCTGAAAGGCTGAAGGATTTATAAGAATTATAAGTTTGCATGACACAACAAAGAGTATGGATCTGCAAACTAATGTATCAAATCTAGCTGTGACTGTTCATCACTGACTATGAGGGCTTTAGGGTGAAAGGCAAAGCTAAGGCATTACTCTATGTCTTTCCTTTGCCTATAACTCTGTCTGCTCTTTGTCTAAGAGATTTCTAATTTGAATTTACTTCCTTCTGCCTTTCTTTCCAAGCACACATGCATAAAATATATGCTGGATTCTGCACATACTGTATGGGTCGGGCTTTGTCTAGTCCTATAATGTATTTCCTGAAAAAAGTAACACCTTATTTTTTATTATTGTTATAAACCTGCTTTTAGAACTCTTGCTCAGATTAGATTCCCACTCTCAGAAGCACATGTGAAGACTGTATTGATCTTTGACATCAAATACCAAGGTAGAGAGAATAGTTCCAAATTAAAATATAAGTGGTAAAATACTAAAACAAGAGATTATTCTTTTTTATCTTGATATAATGTTTACTGGAGATGGAAAAATTGATAGAGAAATGTTAAGACATGAAGATACTGGTAACAAGATACTAAGTACTATATGTTCTATTGTGAGTTATGAACTTTTGTTAAAAGAAGGTCAAATGAGAGCCAAGCTTGGTCCAGCGGTTAAGGCACCAGGTTAGGAAACAGGGACTGTGAGTTCTATTCCTGCCATAAGCATGAATGCCAGCTGGGTGACTTTGGTTCAGTCACTCTCAGTCCTACTCACCTCCCAGGACTGCTGTGGGAAAATAGGAGGGAGAAGACCAGAGGTGTCTAAACTAAAGAGTCTTCTGTCCATTGTGTTAAATTGAAGTGAAAATTTGGTGTATCAGGAGAAATAAAAAAGTTGAATGCAGGGGAATAAGTTTCTAGGAAATATATATGGCTAAATCAGAAGAATGGATGAGTGATGAATGAATGTGAACTGAATATAAACAGGATGGATCAATAAAAAAAGAAACAAGTAATTTGATAAGTAGATGAATTAAAGTTCACTTTGAGAGGTGGAGGGTTAGGTTGTGGCCCTTTAATTGTGTATTTTTAAAGTTGTATGCCACCTAGGTGAATTGGATAGCAATATAAATTTAGTAAAGAAATAAAATAATATATAAAATTGTATTAGGAAGCAAATATATAAAGGAAGAGTGAATGGGCTGAAAAGGTGAAGTCAGAAAATTTATGACTAGATGGAATTAATGAAATCTTCTAGAAAGAGAGGGGTCAACTGAGGAGCAAACTAAATGAATTGAGGCATACACAGTGCATAGAAGATGGCTTGTAAGGCAGTGAAGGCATGATAGTATCTAAAGAATGGTATGGGTGTAAGCTAGAGCCATTGATGTTTCTTTTTCTTTCTCTTTTGCCTGTAATTTCTTTTGCTTATTGTTTTTGTTGCACTTTGCACAGTACTGGTTGCTCTAAAACTAAATAGCAATACAGGTACGTATTATATAAACCTGATAAGAATTCCTGGGAATTTTAAATATATCTGACTCTCTGAATGTCAGTTCTTCTAATAAACATATTAATATGGATTTGAGATCCCCCCCACCCCAGTTTCATGCTCAGTACAACTACTGATTTCTTAAGCTTTGAAAAAATCATTAGCTAGAATACTAAAGTTTATGGTTACATTTACTATAAATTAGTTCCAATATGGATGCACTTAATTGTACACTATCTCATTTACTATTTGAAGAAGTGTTTACTGACTGGGAGTTGTGGTGGTGCAGTGATTAGAATGCAGTATTGCAGGCTAATTTTGTCCGCAGCAAGCAGTTCGATCATGACCAGCTCAGGGTTGACTCAGCCTTCCATCCTTCCAAGGTTGGTAAAATGAGGACCCAGATTGTTGCAATAATATGCTGACTTGTAAACCACTTAGATAGGTCTGTAAATCACTATTAAGTGATATATATAGTAAGTCTAAGTCCTATTGCTATATTTGAAAAGAAGCAACACAGTGTATGTGGCCATCCTGCCCCCCCCCAACTTTTGATGTTTAATTATTAACCCTAATTGTTAACTCTAATTTAATTTTTAATTTTAATGTGAATTTTTATATATTGTTTTATGTATTGGTTACAATTGCAACCAGCCTGCCTGCCAGTGAGGATCTATATACTGTACAAACCAGAAAGAGGGATGAGAAAATATTTACAGTCCCGTCACATCCTGGACATAATCTATTTCAACTTCACCCCTCAGGATGCTGCTATAGAGCATTGCATCCCAAAACAACCAGACATAAAGACATTCCCCCATGCCATTACTCTGCTGAATTCCCACAGCACTGTCTTATTTGTCATCTTTTCTCATCTTCTCGTCTTTCTTACTATCTTCTCCTAAGGGTTTCTTATGATTTATCAATTGTTGTTTGTAACTTACGATTAATTATTGTAACTATGATTATGACCTATGACCTATTACTTGGTGTTTAGATGTACATTGGGAGTGTATGCATCGGAGACAAATTCCTCATGTGTCAAATCACACTTGGTCAATAAAGTGTTCTATTTTATTTTATTCGGTTCAGTTCAGTTCCATTCTACTATATATTATATTGTACACCACCCAGAGCCCATTTTTAAGGGAGATGAGTGGTTTATAACTATGAAATATAAATAAATAATAAATATATTACTGTCAAAGAAACTAGAGAAAAGGATAAGGCTATTGCAGTTCTTTTTTTAAAAAAAATCTAGAAGCCCTACAGGAGGCAAGCTACTACTTAATCCAAGACTGGTAGTTAAATAAATAACTAAATGCAAGCTGTCTATTATATAGCATCATATCCATCCCTATGAGGCTCAATTCGTTAATAATGCCTAAATAAAGGAGTGAAAGAAAATATTGCCATAATTATCCATAACCAATTAAACCATGCATGGTTTACTCAATTAACCTGTTTTTTTGAAGCTTGCATGACACACTGAACCATAAACTCGCCATACAAGCTAAAAATCCAGTGTCTGGTCAATGATTCGGTGTGCCAGACAAATACAGCTAGTGAGCAAAATAGTTGCGGAATCAACTAAGAGAAATATTTTCCTCCTTATGCATCCTTGTGTATGTGGGATTTATTTCTTAAAAAAGAAAGATTCCTTAGTTGCTTCTTCCACAAGAGGTATTGCATTGTTCTCTGAAAGGCAGAAATTCCAATTCCATCACCACAGAGCATGATGGAATAGCGATGAGACACAGCTGACTCTTTAAATGGTGAACCAGCCTTGACCGGAATCATAGGCAGGAAAGGCGCAGCTGTCTTGCGGAGTTGCCTCTGGCCATCACCCAGGCTTTGCAAATAGGGCTGCCTCCATTTTCAAATAAATGAACCACCTAGAGATGGAGAACAAGAGACAAAAAACCTGCCACTGAGCACTGCCACTGAGCACTGGCAAAAGGCACAGAAAGTGGCTGGTTGAGAATATGAGTTTATTTTCATCCAAAATTGGAATTAAACTAGCAATTTATTGTTTGGTTTCAAAATGAGGAGACAAAGAAGCCCTTTTCCATTCTTATAAATTATCTGCTATCCAGCCATAGGTCCCCAGGGGAGATATATTGCCTGACCTGTTTTTGTTGCATGCTATCTTGCACATTAGCATTTGCTAAATATATTGTGGCAGTTTATTTATTCTGTCCATAGCTCTAGGAATCGCATCCAGACATCACTGGAGTGGCTTGATTGTATGAAAATAATGAATTATTATTATTATTATATTTTCCAAACCCCCCTTTACTCTTTTAAAGGCATATAGTAGGAATCATGCACACATTGTCCTTGTAAAAACTTTTGGGGGGAAAGCATATTAATCAGAATGCTGGAAAAGAATTCAATTACAAACATATCGTTCATGAAAATTTTCACTAAATCTCTATTAAACAACAACAACAACTATCTTAAAGGCTGGATGCTGTGTAGTGCGTTGTTTTGTGCAGAAGTAATCTCAAATGGTTAAATTAATCTTAGGTTTTGTAATAATGCCCTTAACAACAGCTAAATGGAGCTTAGCCATAGAGTTCACTTCATCTTCCTCTTGGAAATTGTTTTGGCAGAAAGAGTGAATCAGGCCCTGCTGGCTACTAAAGAGTTATTAGGAAAGAAGAAATACATGCTATACAGTAAGGCATATTCTGTATATCTCAATGTTCTTCCTGTACGATTTTGCTTTCAGTTAAGTATTATTTATGTCAAAAGAATCAGAAGTGGGAGACCAGCTTATGCATGTTCTTGAAGTATGGGCATGCATTAATGCAATCCTAATACAAATTCTCTCTTTTCTCCAGGTTTTGTTTTTTAGACATGAGCTCAGAGGTGATATTCAGCAGGCTCTGACCAGTTCTGGAGAACCGGTAGCAGAAATTTTGAGTAGTTCGGAGAACTGGTAAATACCACCTCTGACTGGCTCCACCCCCCATCTATTCTCTGCCTCCCGAGTCCCAGCTGATCAGGAGGAAAATGAGATTTTACAGTATTCTTCTTCTGGAGTGGGGTGGGAATGGAGATTTTACAGTATCCTTCCCCTGTCACGCCCACCAAGTCATGCCACGCCTGCCAAGCCCACAGAATCAGTACTAAAATTTTTTGAATCCCACCACTGCATGGGATCTAATTGTCTTCTCTAGGAATGGGAAAACTGTGGGTCTCCTGACATTGAAGTACAGTGTCCCTCACCACTGGAAGTTCAATAATGTTGGGAAGGTTTTCAGATCTCCACCCTGATATTCAAGGACACGTATAGGTAGTCCTCAACTTATGAAAACAATTGAGCCTAAAATTTCCATTGCTAAGTGAGACATTTGTTAAGTGGGTTTTGCCCCATTTCTTGCCACAGTTATTAAGTGAATCACTGCAGCTGTTAAGTTAGTAACTTGGTTGTTAAGTAAATCTGGCTTCCCCATTGACTTTGCTTGTCAGAATGTTGCAAAAGGGAGTCACGTGATCTCAGAAGGCTACAACCGTCATAAATATGAACCAGTTGCCAAGTGTCTGAATTTTGACTACATGGCCACGGGGAACGATGCAATGGTCTTCAGTGTGGAAAAACAGTCGTAAGTAACTCTTTTCAGTGCCGTTGTAATTTTGAACAGTCACTAAATGAATTGTTGTAAATCAAGGACTACCTGCACTTTAGGATGTGTCCCCCAGAGGTCAATTTCCTCATTAAATGCCTTTTCACTAGCATAGGATCTTTGCTCCTGTGAAGAGTGACTCAGAGTAAAGCTTGAAATTGGATTAATTATGTGAAGGCAATTAATATGCATCATTTTCTGTTATGTAAACAGCATCGCCAGGGCTGGCTGAACAGCCTAATGAGGCATAACCCTTTCTGTATCCCATTCTGTTTGCATTTCAAGGAAGCCATTGGAAATTCTTGAAATGTACAGCAGCTTCAGAGAGACGAATGTACGAAGCAGTTTGAAAAAGAGACAGCAGTTTCTGTCTGGATGACACTAGGAAAGGATTGTATTTTCTCTCCCAGCGGTCCTGTGGTTATTATTTGCATTGGTAGAAAACATAATCACATCCACATAATTGATATTCTATCATCTCTAGTTGTACCATTTATTCAAAATATAGGGGAGGAGGCTTGTATTTAATCTATCTTGCTGACATCACCATGCTCTCCTCACTCAAATGTAGACCCTAACCATTTTCGATGAAAGAGAAAATTTAAAAACTCTTCTCTTGCTACCTTTCATCTAAGGCACATCTCTCAGGGAGCAAAATACGTCAGCTGTCTAAGGGTTCTGATTACTAATTTTGTTCCTCTGATCCCTGTTAAAGTAAAGGATAGGACTCTTTGAAGCAAACAGATGCTGCTTTTGATAATGAACAAAACCACTGTAGATCTGTCATTTCTGAAACACAATGATCAGCCCCATAGGTACACATTTCTTAACTGAGCGTTGGTGTTGCATATTTGTCTCTGAGTAACTTTAATTAAGGATGCCATGTTCACTTATTTTTATAACAACAAATGGCTAGATTTGTATTGTAGGCTTTTTCTAGGAGCTCAAGGTGGTTAACCCTAAGGGGCATTTCCATTTTATTCCTACAGTAACCATCCCATGCTGTAGGCTGGGCTTAAAAAGGTAAGTCAGTGGGTTTCCATTACTGAAGCCTGATTTAACCTTAAGTCTCTTCATTCCTAGATCATCATCACACCTATGTGGATACCTTTGCTGCTACTCTGAGTGTCTCTCAACTACGGAGTAGTTTATGTATTCATTTCTTAGAAACATGGGTGTTGCATATATGAAGGCCTACCATTCTAAAGTTTAAATGATGTGAATGTTGTGGGTGGGTGTTTGTTTTGTACAGCTTGACTTTGTTTTACTTTCCAGATAATTATAAATATTAAAATATTTCTGATCTGCGATTTTCAATTATCTAATGGAAGTGTTCCAGAGGTGGTATTCAGCAGGTTCTGACCAATTCTGCAGAACTGGTTAGTGGAAATTTTGAGTAGTTTGGAGAACCGGTAAATACCACCACTGACTGGCCCCACCCCCATCTATTCTCTGCCTCCCGAGTCCCAGCTGATTGGGAGGAAATTTTGCAGTAACCTTCCCCTACCACACCCACCAAGCCACAGCCACAGGCTCACAGGCTCAATCGGGCTCACAGAACCAGTAGTAAAAAAAATTGAATCCCACCACTGAAGTGTTCCTCGCATTATATCGACCCATAAAAACATTATTAAGGTCTTTTCCTTCCCTAAAATTACTAACTGACCTAGCTGCAAATGAGACTACCAAATGCTTAAAATGAAGTTAAAGGCCAAACTGGGTAATTGAAATAAGGATTTCTTTATTTTAGTTAATGGAAATGAATTAGCAATATATTTGGAATGCAGGAAACAGTTCCATTGTCCTCATGACTTAGCATTAAAAAGAAGATAAACTGGGCCTGCCAATTTGTGACTCACTGAGACAAATGTAGCACATGGCCATGTGTTGCTATTATTACTCCCTCAACACATGTAGAAATGCATATAAAAAGGTAAAATTGTACCGTCAAAAGAAAAGAAACTGCCATAAAATAAAATAAGCAGGTAAAACCAAAGAAAGAACAAATCTTTGTAGAACAGAGAAATTGCACCGACATTAGAAGGCAAAGAAAAATGAAAAGGGTTTCACCTTGGGTCAAAAAGTTAAACCAGGCAACAGGCAAATCTGAACAGATTGTAATTATGAAGCTATGACCAACAAAGTCCATTCCTGAATTGCCATTGTTAGAGCAAGGTCTCCAATGACCATCTTTGAGCCTCAGATATTCCTTAAGGCTTTATTGCGCAACACCAGCATGCTGCACTGGGTTTGTCAGCCCTCCAGGGTAAACTAGACAGAAAACACGACTTAGATGAGTTAATTCTGCTTCAGCTACGTTAGCAGAATCTTTCAAGTCTGAAGGTAGAAATGTCCCACTGCCGCTTTTAACCATCTGATGAACCAGGGCAGGTGCTTCCTAAGTTTCTTCCTCTAACTTTTAAGCCCTTGAGGGCTCCACCTTCTCTTGACTGATGGTTTCTTGTAGTAGCATCTCCTTCTCTTGTCTCTCAAAATAATTCATGCATTCTATTACAGTGGTGGACTGACATCCCATGAAGATGATCCAGTACTAAAACAATGCAATCGGAACACCCAGTTCCAGCCACTATCCCTGAGGCACCATAGTTGCCTCTAACATTTCTGGAAAGTGCTCAGAGAAAAGCTGACCTCTCCAACAATATAAGATTTTTTAAAAATGCATTTATCAGGCTATCTCTAGCCAAATAAGCTCATGGATAGTACCTTTTAAATGTACTCAGTGTTTCAGAGGCTATTTTCGTTCTATCAAAAAAGCCAGTCTTAGGGTCTTAGGATGCATTAACAGAGGGGAAGAATCAAGGAAGTGTTAATACCATTTTATAATGCCTTGAATATTGCATCCAGTTTTGATCACTAAGATATAACAAAGATGTTGAGTGGCTAGAAAGGGTACAGAGCAGAACGACAAAGATGATTACGGGACTGAAGGCTAAAACATATGAAGAACGGTTGCAGGAATTGGATATGTCTAATTTAATGAAAAGAAGGATATGGGGTGACATAATTTGCAGTGTTCTAATATCTAAGGGGCCAAAGAAGAGGGGGTCAATCTATTCTCCAAAGCACCTGAAGGGAGGACAAGAAGCAATAGATAGAATCTAAGCAAGTAGAAAATCAACCTAGAACTAAAGCGAAATTTCCTGATAGTTGGAACAATTGATCAATGGAAAGATTTGCCTGCAAAAATTGTGGATGCTCCAATACTTGTGGTTTTTAAGAAGAGATTGGACAATCATTTGTCTGAAATGGCATAGGGTTTCCTGCTTGAGCAGGGAGTTGGACTAGACGACCTCCAGTGTCCCTTCCAATACTGCTATTCTGTTATTCTACCTACAAGTTACAAAACTGAGCTTTAAGGAGCAGCAAAATTTGCTCCTGCAGTTAGAATAACCACAAAATTGGACTGAACTTCAGTCACTGACTACCACAATCAAGAAGCCCTATGAGATCTGCCAGAGAAGGTGTGCATATCATCAACTAGCAATGATATGGGTTCTCTGCCGCTAAGGTGATTCTTATATTTTGTTATATATCTGTAGGTTTTTTAATACATGCTTTTGCTCATTTGTAAAACCTTTAGTAAGATAGGTGCTATATAAATTTGATCAAATAAATGAATCAATCAACAATAATCAATTGATTAAGCATATTCTGGCTCAACCATAGTTTTACCATATCGCTCCTGACGGGTTTTTAATTGTGTATTTTGTATTTTAATTGAGGGGATTTTAAATTGAAATTTTAATTCTATTTTATTCATCTGTTTACCTCCTCCATGCATAGGTACATGCATATGTATATGTATATGTACTGTTTATATTTGTATATTTTATGCGTTTTTATTGTACGCCGCCCCGAGTCCTTCTGGAGAGGGTGCGGCTAACAAATAAAATTTATTATTATTATTTATTATTATTCACTGCATCAGCAGGATCTGATTAACAAAGTAGAGCTGCATTGCATCAACATTTGAGATGGCCAGGCTTCCTAAATCTCTGAATGATTACATTAAAGTTAAACGGTACGGGGAATTCCATGTCAATTTTAAATAGCATAGGGAGTGAGAAGCCTGTAAAACCCCAAATGTAAAAGCTAAGGAATCAAGCAGATATTCTGCTATCTTCTGTAAACAGCTATCAAGAATTAAGCAACATCACCGCAGAGTCAACATTCTGCATAATCCACAAGGCACAATGCCATCAGAAGGATAATCGACAGGCTCACATTCCCAATATAGAACAAGCCACCTTGAGACTCTAGAAAGAGTGCAGAGAAGAGCAACAAAGATGATTAGGGGACTGGAGACTAAAACATATGAAGAACGGTTGCAGGAACTGGGTATGTTTAGCTTAAGAGAAAGAAGGACTAGGGGAGACATGATAGCAGTGTTCCAATATCTCAGGGGTTGCCACAAAGAAGAGGGAGTCAAACTATTCTCCAAGGCACCTGAGGGTAGAACAAGAAGCAATGGGTGGAAACTAATCAAGGAGAGAAGCAACTTAGAAGTAAGGAGAAATTTCCTGACAGTTAGAACAATTAATCAGTGGAACAGCTTGCCTCCAGAAGTTGTGAATGCCCCAACACTGGAAGTCTTTAAGAAGATGTTGGATAGCTATTTGACTGAAATGGTATAGAGTTTCCTGCCTAGGCAGGGGGTTGGACTAGAAGACCTCCAAGGTCCCTTCCAACTCTACTATTGTATTACCTTGGAAGCAGGACATTGTTAAGGTTTCTGTGATGGCTTTTCACTCACTTCTTGTTCCTGATGGTGTGCACATCCAAAACAGGATCACCATCCGTCCAGGCTTCCAGGGCTTGCACACACAAAATTGCACAAATAGTTTGTGCAGGCAATCCCATTCTGTCTGCAGAAACCACTTGCTGATTTGACAAGTAAAGCAGAAAGGTCAATCCAGAGTATGGTCTTATAGGATGTGTATGCAAGACTTAGGTCATATGTATCCAAAGCTGAATCACTGTCAGAATTCTCTCCTGTTCTCTCAAATTTTGCTTGGAGAAGTCATCGATAAATCAGAGTTTTTCCCCCCATATATATTCTTTTAAAAATTCATATGTACAGGTAAACCTCGACTTATAACCATCTGTTTAGTGACTGGTTGAAGTTACAAAAGCACTGAAAAAGTGACTTGTGACCATTTTTCACACTTACCCTGTAGTCACGTGATAAAAAAATTGGATATTTGAGAACCAGGATCTGATTAACAAAGTAGAGCTGCATTGCATCAACATTTGAGATGGCCAGGCTTCCTAAATCTCTGAATGATTACATTAAAGTTAAACAGTACGGGGAATTCCATGTCAATTTTAAATAGCATAGGGAGTGAGAAGCAGTGTCCCAGGGTCATGTGATCACCTTTTATGACTTTCTGGCAAGCAAGGTCAACGGGGAATCCATATTCACTTAACAACCACGTTACTAATTTAACAACTGCAGTGATTCACTGAACAGCTGTGGCAACGAAGGTCATAAAATAGGGCAAAACTCACTTAACAACTGTCTTGCTTAGCAAACAGAAATTTTGGGGTCAATTGTAGTTGTAAGTTGAGGACTACCTGCATTCAAAAGACATGTGAACAGGAAGGCTGGCTATCTCAAAATTAAAATCCCAAATCAAAAGACTATGCTAAACATGTTTGACAAATTGCAAAAAAAAAAAAAAAAAGTTCATTCCTCCCATTGATGAATATGCTTTTTGATTTGAATGTTTCATAGTTTATTTCCAATGCAGATGGTTTTAATTTATGAAGTGTGGCACCATTATTATTACATTTTATATCTAGATTAAAATTATGTTACAAAAAGGAAATGGCATATTTAGTCATGTCCAGTGCTAATCTATTATAAAGTCATTACTTTTATTCGGGGTGGGAGGGAGATGAGGGTGGAAAGATCACACAAACCCATAGAACCACAGATAATGAGAATCCCTACACTTCCTACTAAGAAAGATGGAATGATAAAAACCATAAGAAAAGGTTCTCGCAGAATGGTCAGCTCTTATCAACTGCTATCAAAGTTTGCATACCAAAGGTGAGTTCCTATCGGTTTACCTCGGTTTGGCTGAACCAGTAGTGGTATGCCAGCCTGGGTCGCAGAACCAGCAGCGACCCAGGCTGGACACATGTCCGAACTGGTTCCCCCGTTTGCTTTAGTTTTTATCAGCTCCCGAATATGAGATAACGTTTCATTTAGTTACTTGACTTAGGTGCCATCTTGCTCCTCTTCCAACCTCATTGAAGGGACTCTTGATTTCAAAGAGTAATGGAGCTTCTGCTGAGAGAAACATGGGATAAAACAAAGTTCTATGGATGATCATTACAAAGGGATAATAAGAAGGTGTGGACCTTCCTCAAGGTACAGGGGTATCAAACTCGTGGCCTGCAGGTTGGATGCATCACGTGCTGGCCACGCCCTTGCCCAGTTTAGCGAAGTAGGAAAAAGTCATGATACATCACGTGACAACGCCATGACAATGTGAGTTTGACACCCCTGCTCTAGGAGTTCTAGCAGCTGAGGGACAATTTCTAACCCTGGGAGGAGATATTTAGGACTGGCTATGGCAATACCTTCTTCAATACCAGGCTGAAAAAGAATGTCAAAGAAAGTCCTTGTGATAATGCCTGCTGTAAGAATTTCAGAAAGTACAAGCCAAATTAAATATTGACAAACATCCCTCCCATTGTTTAACACTCCTCCCTTCCTCCTCCCCCTCTCTCCCTCTCTCTCTCTCTCCCTCTCTCCCTCCCTCCCTCTCTCTCTCTCTCTCCCTCTCTCTCTCTCCCTCTCTCTGTTTCACATGGTGGGGAAATTGTATGTTGCCAAGACCATTGGATGATTCCACTGTAATTTAAAAACAAAAGACCTGGTGGCAACTAAAAACATTTTGGGGGGCAGATGTTATGTATAGCACAGCAGCTGTGCCGACATGAAGCCAGCAAGCAGCTTCTCTCCACGGGGTGTTTTCTCTGTTCTTTACTCAGATAATATATAAATAGTCCAGCCAGGTTTATGGGATATTCATAAAAATGGTAAAAAGATATAATGGATGTAAAGAGATTCAGAGTGAAGAGTTTAAAGCAAACTATGTCTGGCTTCGTTATTACAGAAACTTGTAAAAATGCATTTGAGAACAAATATAGCCAGTATCACAATATATTTAAATCTTTTGCTGTTCTCTTTCAATGAGGATGGAGAGACCAGGTGGTTATTGTTTAAATTTATGGAATAAAGTGTTTTCAATATTCAAAATGCAACTTCATTTTACTCTTTCATTATATAAAGTGGACTTCCCATTTCCTTCTACGTGTCTTGGACAAGTCCTTTAATTCCATGGACTATCTAGCACAGCTAAAAGGCAGCAGGTAGGAGACGTCTAAAGTTATATTTAGACTATTGCAAGGAGTTCTAATTCAGAAAATACACTGTATCTCTCTATTGTAATGGACCGAGAAAGGTAAAGAAAGCATCAATCAAACCAATTACAGGACTGGAACACTATCCAAATTGAAAATACAAATTATGGGAGATTTCTGAGTGTAAAATAAGATAACAAATATAGAATGTGATAACAGAGCCTTCAGTGACATGCCTTACATATGTCAGTAAATCTCTGTGTCTTTAATTCCTGTTTATTAAATATGCCATGACAGCCTTGTTCAAATGTAAGTTATAAACTATGACTTACAAACCACAGTGGTTAACGTCACCCAACAGATTAAGTCAAAAACAAACAAACCCCATTATGGTTTGCCCAATGCATGAAACCAGCGATATGAGAAATATAAGCAGAGGGATCTTTTTTTAATCTTCTTTTCATGGCATTAGAACTCTGTTCTAATTCATTTTCCCCATGAAATGTATGACCACTTTTAGATCAGACTATAGACTACAGAAGTATCTTTCCAAGGATAATGGATAATTAGCGTATAGAATTCGTTGGCACAAAATATGAGGATAGTTACCAATACTTTATTTAGGCACATCATTCTAATTATGGGGAAGAAGCATAAATGTGCATACTGCTTTGTGCTCTACAGATATTCCTCCTTAGAATTGGAAGCATAAAATTCATTCTGTAGACTCTGGCTACTTGCCTGCACATGATCAGCAAACCCAAATTGAGAAAGTGACCTGCATACAGGTTACAACTCTGCTCAGAACATTCACCTCAACACAAGGAGGTTGGAGTTTAGTTAATGTGGAGCTAGAGCTTGAGTCTCTATCTCCCTTCCACTTTTACAATGAAGCATATCTGAAAATGATCAGGTACTGATCAGGTGACTAATTGGTACTGACAACATGATCATTGAGCAAAGTGGTTGCTAAGTGAAACTGCGACTGTATTTATGATCTTATTTCAATTTTCCTTTGCTTTACAGACCTGTGGAAATTGTAAAAGCAAGGAAAGATTAGTCACAAAGTTATTTTTTCATCACCTTTGTAACTGAGAATGGTTGCTAAATAAGATGATTGCTAAACAAGGGCTATCTCTATTCAAAACAGATTTAACTCCAAACCTGATCATGAATGGAGGACAAGCTTCCTGGACAAGTGCTATCAGCTATGATCTGCATAGGATCTCACAGTTTAGCAGTAGCTATTTCATTCACACATGAATCCTTTGAAGGAGGATTATGTGTTTATCAGTGAATAGGGCCATGTTATCAGCTGTGTTGGTAAACATCCATGTATCATGGATTAAATCTATGCTTACAGTGATTTCTGCACAGTCAGAAAATCAAAAGAAGTCAGTTCTGATTCTAAGAGGAGAGCCATGCTACTCTATCGTTATTTATTTATTTGGATTTATAAACCGCCCCCTCTCCCAAAAAGGGACTCGGGGCGGTGTACAGTCAATGAAACACAGATAAAATACATAAATAACAATATAAATAATATATAAACAATTAAATACTTGAGCATTTGAGTGGAGGAGGTGAGACTGTACAAAGAAATAAATATAGTATAAAAGCCCTAAAACATCCCAATTAAAATAACCAAACCCAATTAAAATATATCCCCGGGAGGTAAGACTAAGAGTGTGCCAGGCCAGCTAATTGAAACAGGTGAGTCTTTAGTTTTTGACGGAAGGAACGGAGGTCAGTGGTGGTTCTGATGTCGGGGGGGAGGTCATTCCAGAGGGTTGGGCCCATCACAGAGAAGGACCTACTCCTAGGTGTCGCCCGCTGGCATTGCCTGGTGGACGGCACCAGGAGGAGTCCCTCCCTGTGAGAGCGGATTGGTCGTAGGGACGTGTGTGGTAGGATGCGATCCTGCAGATAACTAGGTCCTATGCCATGGAGTGCTTTAAAGATGGTAATCAATACCTTGAAACGCATCCGAAAGGCCACAGGCAGCCAGTGCAGCTCGCGCAGGAGAGGTGTTACGTGGGAGTATCGTGCACTCCCCATGATGGCCCGCGCGGCTGCGTTCTGGACTAGCTGTAGTCTCCAGATGCGTCCCAAGGGGAGCCCCATGTAGAGGGCATTGCAGTAGTCCAGGCGAGACGTCACCAGCGCGTGAGTGACCGTGCGTAGGGCACTCCGTTCCAGTAGGGGGCGCAATTGGCGCACCAGGTGAACCTGGTGGAACGCCCCCCTTGCCACGGCTGCCACATGGTCATCCATTGACAGCCGGGCATCAAGGAGGACGCCCAAATTGCGCGCCCGTTCCACAGGGGACAGTTGTTCGCCCCCTATGGCCAGCGATGGTATCAGCTGGCTGAACCGAGGTGCCGGTAGCCACAGCCACTCAGTCTTGGAGGGGTTGAGTTTGAGTCTGTTGTCCCCCATCCAGACCCCGACGGCTTCCAAACACCGGGACATCACTTCGACAGCCTCGTTGGGGTGGTTTGGGGTTGAAATGTACAGCTGAGTATCATCAGCGTACAGATGGTACTCAACCCCAAAGCCACGGATGATCTCACCCAGCGGCTTCACATATGCATTGAACAGGAGAGGCGAGAGGACCGACCCCTGTGGCACCCCACAAGTGAGTGGCCTCAGGGTCAACCTCTGCCCCCCTGTCAACACACATTGCTTCCGGTCGGAGAGGTAGGAGCCGAACCACCGCAAGACGGTACCTCCGACTCCCATCCCCTCCAACCGGCGCAATAGGATACCATGGTCGATGGTATCAAAAGCCGCCGAGAGGTCTAATAGGACCAGGATAGAGGAACAACCTCTATCTCTGGCCCTCCAGAGATCATCGACCAACACGACCAAGGCTGTCTCTGTGCTGTGCCCGGGTCGGAAGCCGGACTGGCGTGAGTCTAGATAATCGGATTCGTCCAGGTGTCACGGAAACTGCTGCGCCACCACATTCTCAACAACCTTCGCCAAAAAGGGAAGGTTGGAGACTGGACGATAATTAGCTAGCTCCGTTGGGTCGAGCGAAGGCCTCTTGAGCAAGGGTCTCACCACCGCCTCTTTCAAGGCAGTTGGTAAGTATCCCTCACCCAATGAGGCGTTCACCAGGCCCAGAAGCCAGCCTCGTGTCACCTCCCAGGCTGCCAGTACCAGCCAGGAGGGACACGGGTCCATTGAACATGTAGTGGGTCGCAGCCTTCCACACAACCTGTCCAAATCCTCGGGGGCAACAGAGTCAAACTCCTCCCAGAATGGTCTCTCAAGATTCGCTGCTGACGGCCCGTCCGGTCCACTGACGGAGGTCCATCCACTCCGGATCTGAGCGATTTTGTCCTGCAGATATTCTCCAAACTCCTCTGCTCTTCCCTGTAAGGGTGCCCCCCGCGTCCCCTGCAATAAAAGGGAGCGGGTCACCCGAAACAGGGCGGCAGGGCGGTTATCCGCGGATGCAATAAGGGCGGCACAATATCTACGCTTGGCCGCTCTCATTGCCACAAGGTAAGTCCGCAAATAGGCTCTTACCTTTGTTCGGTCAGATTCGGAGCGTGAGGACCTCCACCTGCTCTCTAGACGTCTCCTGTGGCGCTTCATCACCCTTAGCTCCTCAGTGAACCAAGGAGCCCGGGTGGATTGATGCCGCCGGAGAGGTCGCAAAGGCGCAACCCGGTCCAAGGCCCCAGCCGTCGCCCTATTCCAGGCAGTCACTAGGTCCTCTGACCGGGAGCGGGACAGGGCTACAGGTATTGGCCCAAGCTCCGTCTGGAATCTATCCGGTTCCATCAGGAGCCTGGGGAGGTACCAGCTTGGAGAGTCTGGTTCCGCCTCCTCGCGGTGGGGGATAGCGCCAGGGAAGTCCAGCCGGAGGGATGAGTGATCTGACCATGACAGGGGCGTGATGACTAAGTCCCCTATTCCCAGATCACTCGTCCACTGTTCAGATACAAAAATAAGGTCCAGTGTGTGGCCCCCTTCGTGAGTGGGGCCCTGAACTAATTGGGTCAGGTCCATGGCCGTCATGGAAGCCATGAACTCCCGAGCCACCTCAGAGGCCGCTCCCGTCGACGGCAAGTTGAAGTCCCCCGTGACCAAGAGTTTGGGGGTCTCAACTGCCATCTCTGAGATTAGCTCGAGGAGCTCGGGCAGGGCTGCTGATGCATAGCGAGGAGCCAAGAATACAATCAGCAAGCCCCACTGCCTCCCTGGGCCCCAGTTCACACCAAGGGACTCACACCCGGGTATCTGAGGGACAGTGAACTCCCTCGGCTCTAAACATTCCCGAATAACCACCGCCACCCCACCACCCTTGCCCAGGGCCCGGGGCTGATGGAATGCCCGGAAACCTGGTGGGCACATTTCCACGAGGGGTAAACCACCCTTGTGGCCCAACCAGGTCTCCGTTATCCCTGCAAGGTCTAGCTCCCCCTCTGAGATCAACTCATTGATGAGGGGGGCCTTGTTAGTAACAGACCTTGCATTGCAAAGCATCAGCCGCAGGCCCTGGCTCTGTAGTTCCTGTCCACCTAGACTGCAGGGGTTGGTACAAGCGACCGGGCGTAACCAACAGCCACGGTCTCCCAACCGACCTTGAGATCTTCTCCTGTCCTCACATTCCCCCCCTCCCCACGACCGTTGTAATAGAACAACCCTCTGTTGAAGTGACCTTTGCTTTCTCCCCCTCCATCTCACTCCCGTCCTTCCTGGACTCACCTGTTTGCCTGGCACTGGCTCTCCTCCCGGTCTGATTGGCCCTCCCCCCCACCCTGGAACCCCCTAAAAAAGATAAAAAACATTTTATTAAAAATCCCCTTAACTTCCGTCTCCTGCACCTCTCGGGGTTCACGAACCCGTCATCGAGCAGGCCCTTGAGAGAGCCAAGGGCCATACCTGCGAGAGAGGGGCCTCCCGCAGGCGGAGCAAGTCTAACCTCGAATAAGTTATTATTAAAATTCCAATGGGGGTTAAGGTGCTATAGATGGTGAAAATAAGTCAATGTGGGGGGGTAAGAGGCATTGTCCTGGTTCGTCCTTCGATGAGGGGGGGGAGTAGGTGTCCAGATGGTAAGGACTAGACAGAGGTGGCGAAGATAGTAGAAAATGGGTGATAGCCCTGGATGGTAAATAGTAAAAAATGGGTGATAGCCCTAGATGGTCCTAGATGGGCATGAGCTCAGGGACAGAGATCCAGGGTCCTCGGTGGGTTGGGGGGAGGCATTCTTGGCCCAGGTATCCAGGTATCCGTGATCCAGGCGCCACTCCAGCCTCTCCATGGTCCTAGGCCAAGTCCATGGCCCTAGGCCAGATCTTCCAGTGGCCTCTGATGATTCAGGCCCCCCCCAGCCACCGTCAGCCACCGTCCTGTCCTAAAGCTCTGTCCTGGCTCCCTCCCAAAGGGCCCAATAGTCCAGGCTCTCACCCAGCGCTCACCCAGCGCTCCGATATTCCTGGCGTTGATCTTTCGGTGTCTTCTATCAGCGGAGGCCCGAAGGAGTCGCCGGGAGCCGCCAGAAGATGACATAAACCTCAGCAAAAAGCCTCGGCAAGGCCCTTGGCAGCGGCGTCTTCACATTGCCACCGCCGCTGTCTCTACTCCACATGGCCCTTCGGTCTTCTTCGGCCTTGCCGGCCACCTCGCCTCCTTGCCGGCCGCCTCCACCTCGCCTCCCTGCCGGCCGCTCTGTCGCTCCACTTGTCTCTCCCTCTGCCAGCGCGCACGTACCAGATGCCAAAACGCCAGACGCTGCTGTGCCGCCGCCATTCCTCGCCTGCTCTCACGCCCAGCCTCTTCCGCTCTTCCACTCTTCCTCGATCTCCCTCCGACCACCCCGACCACCCTGGCAGACCAAAATAGGTCCAAAGCCAGCCAGGGTGGTGCAACAGTCCGACTCTCGGCCCTCAGATGGAACGAGGGCCGGGAATAGCACCCTTTACCCCATTGGCGCTCCGCAGCGTCTCCCGGAGCTCAAGAGGTGACTGCCATTGCCGGAAGCTCCTCCTCCTCCTAACAAGTCAAACTAACAAAGGCTACTTTTGCTACCATAGACTAGCACAGATCTCCTCCTACAATGTCTCCAGAGTCAGGATGTCCATATGAGCAGGATAGCTCAGTTGCAGGGAGACCTACGCGATAACATTAAGTACAACAAAACACTCTTGATTTTTATACCAAGACTCAATTAGATCAACAGTATGCCCCATTTTTCAATAAATATAAAATAGTGTTGCTGAGTTTTTGAAATGGGTATTATGGCTGTAAATCCTGAAGATGGTTTTGCTTTGCTGTTGTCCTCTGCTTCCCTGATACATATGTTTGGCTCTGGTAAGAAATAATGCATTCAACAATGCAAGCAGTAGTCTCATCCATCAGAGCTCTTGGGTTCTTGCAGTAAATTAAGAACAAGCATAGCAATTCATAACCATTTACTTAATGCCTACGGAAACCAAGCTCATAACATAATCTCCTGCCCTTTCCTGTCCAACCCCATTGTTTTAAAAAAGGAAAGACACCATAAATTATGTGCTTGAAACAAACAGTGGTGATAAAGATGCTTTGTTTTTCAAACATATCTAATTGGGAACAGAACAAATTGATTTCATGTATATTATCAATGGAAAGTGTAGCTGCTCTACAAGGATTTCAAACATGTTCCCATTAAAAAAAAATCATTCCTGTACTACACAAACTCTTGTAGACTGAAAATTGTATCAGCACATTAATGCTGTCTGCAGCTTCACCAGTGATTTTAAATGGGCTTCCTAGGGGGAATTTGAGTGTTCCTATCTAAATTACAAAAAAACAAGGATGGGAGTGTTTTCATTTTGTATGCAATGGGTAACCTGCTCTCCCATCCCACTTTTTGCAATATAGCTAATAAAGTCAGAGTCAGAAAAGGTTGAGGACCTTCTGGAGCTCAGAAATAGCTCACCATGTTGATTGGTCCTGTCTTTTGAGTTTGCATTGCACTTGATGTGACTCATGAAGCTTTCAGCACAATGCAGCTTCTTCTTTTCCCAATTGCAGAAAGCTACCTCTACTTGATCAGACCGATTGGATTCACGTATAAATCATGATGTAAATTAAATGGTTTTTTTTTCTATCAGGGCAGCCTGGTCTACCCAAATTTAGGATGGAACATACTGGTTCTGCTTTTGCCTTTCAGACCCAATCCAAAGGACTTCGCAAGCAGTAGCTATTAATGACAAACTATTTTTTGTGTTGAATTTATATTTACTGACAAAGAAATTGTTTCTTTATTTCTAACCCAGCTAATTGGGACTTGCAAAGCAAACAAATCCTAATCATTCATTATAACGTGTAAAACAGGCAGTGTGTTTGTACAGCTAACTCTGGTTAGCAGGGGATCTCCAGAGTCTTATTTATCTCAGATAGATAGATAGATAGATAGATAGATAGATAGATAGATAGATAGATGGATGGATGGATGGATGGGTGGGTGGGTGGGTGGGTGGGTGGGTGGGTGGGTGGTGGGTGGATGGATGGATGGATGGATGGATGGATGGATGGATGAACAGATAGAGGGACAGGGACAGGGACAGGGACAGAGACAGAGACATTTCCCAAGGATATTGAATCTGGGATTTTGCCCTTGGAGAGCATGGGTTCTAGCTCTGATGAAAAGAAAATGCTGGTGGAAAATGTGAGATGTTGAACCAGTTATATCACTTCTTGTGATGCCCTTACATTTGGTATGAGCAGTGATGAGTTCCTACCAGTTCGGAGCAGTTTGGGCAAACTGGTAATGGTTTGGCGGCCTGGGTCACTGGAACCGGCAGGGATCCAGGCCTGCCAATGCCCCAGAACTAGTTCTCCAGGCGGTGCCATAGGTGCCACCATTTTATTTTTGCTTCTGTGCATGCGCAGAACAATTTTTATTGCATTGCGCATGCGCATGCAGTGTACATCAACACACACGTGCATGCGCAGCACAGCCATGAGCAAACCCGCACTAGTAACTGCCGAAACCCACCCCTGGGTATGAGTCTTAGTATCTAGAAACTACTTTGTGTAAAGTCAGAAATTTTCAAGCCAGCATTCCAACCATTATGGAAACATTAAGCCAACATCTTTGATTCTCAAGAGCAAGAAAAAGCAGCCCAAAGTCTATTGATTCCATTGAAAAGGCAGACAGAAAGGGGCTTGAATTTAAATCTTGGCGTGTATGGAATTCAAGCTTGGTGTATGTTTCTAGTAGTTTGATAAATGTGTTCTATAATAGTTTTGGAGTGGTGCCTTGTGTTAAGTGTGATCATATGGACAATATAGATGATAACACTTGGCTAAAACAATGTGTGCAACAGTAATAAATGGTAGTTTACAGGCTTTCATTATTTGTGCTCTTTATTGTACAAATACAATAATGGTAATCCACATTCCAGATACCAATATGAGTTGTAGGGCTCAGGGCTATTGGCTGAGCAATCATAGTCAGCAGCTATAGAACTATTGGAAGAAAAAGCCATCCCAACATATAGAGATTGAAAACAAAGAAATAATGATTTAGTAGTACAGATCAAGTCCAATAAGAAAATAATCTCTGAAAAGAATGTACCAATCCTGGAAAGATCATCCAGCATCAGAAATAACAGAACAAAGGATAGCAGATCAATGTTGATTTATAATACAAAATAAAATATCACAGAAGCAGAATTGGAAGAACTACAATTATCTATCAGGGCAAAGAAATCAAAGCCTTGACAGAAGTAGATCAGACTGTACAGGCAAACCAGGGGTAGGTGGCAATAGAGGAAGCCAGCATAGATACTGAATTGTTTTATTTACAAAATCAGGCATCCCGTTTTCTGCCTTTTCCTAAGAAAGAGCAAAGCCCTCTGACAAAAAGAAATAGAATTTAAACAAATAATACATGGGCTTGTAGAAGAACACAAAAACAACAGAATAATGTTGGCTGCATTGAAGCTTGTTCCAAAAAATAGCTAATACAATTATTAAAAGATGCTAATACTGTAATATCAAATATAAGCACCAGCACACTGCAAGAAACAAACCACCTAATGGACAGCACAGATGCAGTTATCACTGAATACCTTGGGTGCAAAATCAACAATCAAGAAAAAAGCCAAACAGTTCACAACCAAATGGAAGATTAGGCTGGTAAATATAATCAGCATGTTGAAAACAGATGCAAGCAAGCTAGAACAGATGAAAAAAAAATCTGAAGAACAAGAAGGCTAAAGAATACCTGATCAAGAAATATCACCTAGAAACAAGAAAAATTAAGAAATCACTGGAAATAATAAAGCAGCAAATAATTCTTATAGCCAGGAAGATCTGCAGATACAAAGGACAAATTGTACACCATAGGCAGTGTGCTCCTATTTCAGTTTTCAGTACCCAGAGACATCAGAATAGAAGAAAAAGAATGGGACAAAACCACAAAATACAATGAATTGCAAATGGAATGACTGTGGCAGAAGAAAGCAAAAATAATACCAAGAGTGATTGGCAACTTGGGTGCAATCCCAAAACAACTAGCCCACCACTAGAACACTATCCGTATTGACAAACTCACCACCAGTCAATTGCAGAAGGCAGATTTGCTTGAAACAGCTTACATTCTGCGTCAATATTTTAAAAACACCAAGCTGCATCTGCCAAATCCTATCTAAATATCTAGCTGACTATGTGACTAAAGAGAGAACTGCTTACCTCCTGCGATAATAGCTTTAAAATTAAATTAAAACAATGTGTGCTTATCCCAAGTAGACAATGATAACTAGGTGGGAAGGAGTCGATAGGTGGACAAAAATGCTAAACCCAGTCTAAACATCTGGTTGATTCTGCTCCCAATCATAATAGCTATTTTCCTTTATTATTCTTAGAGTAACAGACTGCTTTTAGGGACATAAAATAAGTTGTTGGGCATTCCCTTCCCCCAAATCAGTTGAAGTTCCTGAGTTGCTGCTAAGAATTTGTCTTGTTTTGTCCCCGGCCCAGATACCCTGTAGAAGCTGAGAATGAAAACACAGTGTCCTTTGAAAGGTAATCATAATCACTACTGTTCTAGATGTGTTACTGACAATGATAGGAGTTGTCATTAATAAGGGGAAAGAGGTGGCAGCATTTCAGTCCTCAGAACAGCTGTGGGAAATTATAACTTTAACACCATGCCATTGTTTAATACTGTAATGTATGTTAGGTTTTCATTCTGAATTCTGCACTCTTTCATTAGGCAATACTGAATTAGAGCAAAGGTATCTAAGGTAGCCTTTTGCTCCACTTAACTCTGAAGAAGTGTGGGGAAAAGACGAGGCTTGACACAAAGAGGAACGTCCAACTCTGTTTTATTAACAAGAAGCAATGTCAAGTAATACAGGAGAGAATCCACGTTCCTTAGCCTGACAGCTATTTAAGGGAAAGCTGTCAGGCCGAGGAACCAATCAAGAGATCAGATCAGCCCGCCTTCAGCCATGCCGCGCCTGATTGGCTAAGGCGCAGCATGGCTGTTGCTGGCTGACAACAGGGGGAATTCCCCGGTCGTAAGTCGGGGAGGAAAGAATACAATACTCCTTCCCCCCCAGCGAGTACGCATGCGTAGCAGTGGAGCATGCGTAGTCGCTAAGATAGGCTGGGCGGCGACGGACACGCCCAGAACGCCTCAGAACTGGGCAGACCGTCGGAGAAGGAGGTGGTGTCCGTGGGAGCTCCTCCCTGAAGGGAGTGGAGCTCCGGGCGCCATCTTGAAGGCCTACCCCAGCCGGAGGAGGAGGCGGAGACTCAGGAACAGGTAGGCAGGGCCGGGGTGGCGCGGCCGCTGGCGGGTTTGAGTCAGGGAAGTTTGAATTGTTGCGAGGGACAGGCTGGCCTGATTGAGGGAAGGCCAAAGTCGGTTGCAATGGCGGAGCTGGTAGCCCAACGGGGGCTGAAACGATGGAGGGCTGTGGAAGGCGGAAGGCGCCTGGAACAGTCTCTGGCGAAACTTCTTGCGGCCTGGGCAACTGCCACGGCGGGGGAATCGGGTGCGGCGCCAACCCCGGGGCCTCGGGATGAATTGGCGAGGCCGACCCTGCGGGGTTGTTGGGTGGATCCAAAGGTTCGCGACGCCTTAATTGATCCACGTGGCGGCGCCAGTCTGCACCGTCGGCGGTCCGGACCCTGTAAGAGCAGGGGCCGGTTACAAAAGTGACGGTGGCAGGCACCCACTTAAAATCCCCGGAGAAAGCCCTTGCCCATACTGGATCGCCCTCACGGAAGGAACGAGGAGGGGGTCCCAGGTTGCTCGGCTGTGCCTCAGAATAGGTTGGGTGCAACCTATCTAAGGTGGTCCGCAGGCGCCGGCCCATCAGCAGCTCAGCTGGGGTTTTGCCGGACAAGGGACACGGGGTGGAATGCTGAACCAGGAGGTAAGCAGCCACCCTCGTGGGCCAGTCGCCCTTGTCCATTCGGCCAAGGGCGTCTTTGGCCGAGCGGACAGCGCGTTCCGCCCGGCCATTGCTGGCCGGATGATAGGGAGCGACGAGGGCATGCCTGATGCCTTGGGTGGCCAGGAAGCCCTGGAACACGGTGGACGCAAACTGAGGACCATTGTCCGACACAACGACGTCCGGCAAGCCGTGGGTGGCAAACAGTCGCGTCAGTGCTCGGACAGTGGCCTCGGCTGTGGTGGAGGTCATGATGATGAGCTCCACCCAGCGCGAGTAAGCGTCCACCACAACCAGGAAAACCTGACCTCGGAAAGGCCCGGCGAAGTCCAGGTGGAGGCGTGACCACGGGCCGCGGGGAATCTCCCACTCCCGCGGCGGGGCCGCCGGAGGCGCTGGACGGGAGACCTGGCAGGTCGAGCACCTGGCAACCCAGGTAGCTATCTCGTCGTCCAGACGGGGCCACCAGACATAGCTGCGCGCCAATGCCTTCATGCGCGCTATGCCAGGGTGGCCCTCATGGAGGCGAGACAGCACCTGGTCACGCAGAGTGGGTGGAATGATCACCCTGTCCCCCCACAGGAGGCACCCACTGTGAAGGGACAGCTCTAACTGCCTGGCCTTGTAGGGGCGGTGGCCGTCGGGCACCGGCCCCCCAGGCCACCCCCGCAGAACCCAGGTCATCACCTGGGAGAGGGTGGGGTCGGCCAGAGACGCTGCTGCCACATCGCCCGCAGAGAGCGGCAAGGCCAGGTCTGCAATGGCCAAAACAGACAGGCAAGGCACTGTCTGAGGATCGGAGACGGGCAAGGGGCAGCGGCTGAGGGCATCAGCGTGCCCCAGCTGCTTGCCTGGGCGGTAGACTAGGGCATACGAGTATGCCGCTAGGAACTCTACCCAGCGTGTCATCCGGGGGGACAGAATGGGAGGGGTCGGACGGTCACCGGCCAGAAGCCCAAGGAGCGGCTTGTGGTCAGTGAAGAGCGTGAAATGCCGTCCGTAGAGGTATTCGTGGAACTTTTTAACCCCGGACACGGCAGCCAGAGCCTCCTTGTCGATCTGGCTGTAATTTCTCTCCGCTGGAGAGAGTGTCCGGGAATAAAAAGCTATGGGGGCTTCCGAGCCGTTGGGGAGGACGTGGCTCAGGACCGCCCCCAAACCCACGGGGGAGGCGTCACACGCCAGAGTCAGGGGCATCCTGTCACTATATTGGACTAGGACTGCCTCTGACGTCAGCATGCCTTTGACAGCCGCGAACGCATGCGCTTCGCGGCTGCCCCAGCGCCAGGCTGCCGATCGGTCGAGCAACCGATGCAGCGGCTCGGCTAGTGACGCCTTGTGCGGCAAAAATGGCGCGTAGAAATTTAAAAGCCCCAAGAACGACTGCAGCTCCGCCTTAGAGGCGGGGGTGGGGGCGTTCTTGATGGCTGCGACTTTAGTAGGGGTGGGGTGGATTCCGTGGGCATCAATGGAGAAGCCGAGGAAATCCACTTTAGGCACAGCAAATGAACATTTGCTGCGCTTTAATTTGAGACCCGCGCCCCTAAAACGGTCGAGGACCTTCCCCAGTACTTCGAGGAGTCCTGAGCGGCTGGATGCAGCGATCAGGACATCGTCGAAATAGGGTACAACGCCAGGGAGCCCATGGAGCAAACGCTCCATGAGGCTCTGGAAGATCCCCGGGGCCACGGAAACGCCGAATTGGAGGCGGCGGCAACGGAAAGCCCCACGGTGGGTGACGATAGTCTGCGCAGCCGCCGCTTCGTCATCCACCGGGAGCTGCTGGTAGGCCTGCGCCATGTCCAGTTTCGCAAAAATACAGCCCTGCCCCAGGGAGTGGAGCAGGTGCTGTACTACAGGGACTGGATAGGGGTTTGCCTGAAGGGCCAAATTGATGGTTGACTTAAAATCGGCGCAGAGGCGTATGGAACCGTCGGCCTTCACAGGGACCACTATTGGGGTCTCCCAACGCGAGTAGTCAACAGGCTCCAATACACCCTGCGCCAACAAGCGGTCAATCTCCTCATCAACTTTGGCCCTTAAGGCAAAAGGCACCCTGCGGGCCTTCAGCCTAATGGGAGCAACCTGGGGATCTAAATTAAGAGAGATGGGGGTGCCCTTGTAAAGTCCCAGCTGGCCGTCAAAGACGTCCGCGTAGGCGGAGATGACAGCAGCTACGTCAGGGGGCGTGTCTGAGATGGAGTGCACCCCCTGTACGGAGAGACCAAGGGCGGGGAACCAATCTAGCCCCAATAGAGCGGGAAGGGGCTTTTCAACCACTAGGATTGGCAGGCACCCCGAAAACCCCCCGTATTCAACCCTGACTGTGTGGCAGCCCAGGGTTGGGATAAGTGACCCCTGATAGTCCCTTAAGGCCACGGGGCTAGCAGACAGCTGGCGTTTCAGGACGCCGGGGCACAGTTTCTGAAAGTCAGCCCAGGCGATTAAGGAGCGGGACGAGCCGGAGTCCACCTCCATTACACAAGGCGTGCCCTCAATGAGGACTGACGCCTTGATTCTGTCCGCAC
The DNA here is from genome assembly GCF_964273705.1 of Natrix helvetica. Taxonomy (NCBI): domain Eukaryota; kingdom Metazoa; phylum Chordata; class Lepidosauria; order Squamata; family Natricidae; genus Natrix; species Natrix helvetica. The sequence continues at coordinate 69,189,398 of NC_138549.1, read as the reverse complement.
CTGCGGAGGCCTGGTAGATCGCCTCTGCAGGGGCGGCTGCTGCAGGTCCTGGCTCCACGGTGTAACAGCTGGCCTTCGAGCGCGGCTGGCGGCGGGGCTGCTGCTGCGGTCCGGCTGTCATCTGCTGGCCTGTGGCTCCCTGGGATGGCGGCGGTGGTAGCGTAGCTCGGCAAACTTGGGCCAGGTGCCCTTTTTTCGAGCACCGGCGGCAGATGGATGCCCGGAATGGGCAGGCTGACCGGTCGTGGCTGCCCCCGCAGCCCAGGCAGGCTGTCACAATCTGGCGCGGAGGTCGCGGATTGCGGCGTCTCTGTAGTTCTGCCAGGCGAGCCACAAGTTCTTCCTCTTCCTCAGCCGGGCTCGGAATGGGCACCAGCTGATCAATGAGGCAGGTCTGCGCTGGGGAAGATTGAAACGGGTGGCGGTCCATCTCAGCGACGGATTGCTCCGACAGCTCCGCCGCCCGTGCCTCAGCGACCGCCTCTGACAGGGTGATTTCTGGCCGAGCCAGGAGACGCCTCCTCAGCCGGCGGTCCCTGATGCCGCTCACGAATTGTTCCACCAGGTTGTCCTCCAAGTCTGGGAACTCGCAGGGTATGGCTGTGGTCCGCAAGGACTGGAGGAACTGGCTGACGTCTTCGTGCGGCTTCTGGACGCACTGGCGGAAAGCGTACCGCCTGGTGATTTTCGATGGGGTCGGGGCGTAATGTCCCTTCAGCTTGGCCATCAGCGTGTCCCAGTCGAGGTCGTGGACTGGCACTGGGGCTGCCAACGCCCGGGCGGCGTTGAACATCGGGGTTCCGCAGCTACTGAGGAAGAAGCTGCACTTCTCCTCCATCGGGATACCCCGTTTCCCGTTGGCTCGTAGGAAGCACTCAAATCGCTCCAAAAATCCCGTCCATCCCTCTCCCTCGGTTCCGAAGGGAGCGAACGGTGGAAGCGAAGACATTGCGGCTTGAAGTTGTGCGGCTCGGGGAGCTAAACTCAAGCGGCTGTGTAAAGAGGTCAGGTTCCGTCAGGGTCGTCGCCTCAGAAAAATCCCACCTTCGTCGCCAGTGAAGAAGTGTGGGGAAAAGACGAGGCTTGACACAAAGAGGAACGTCCAACTCTGTTTTATTAACAAGAAGCAATGTCAAGTAATACAGGAGAGAATCCACGTTCCTTAGCCTGACAGCTATTTAAGGGAAAGCTGTCAGGCCGAGGAACCAATCAAGAGATCAGATCAGCCCGCCTTCAGCCATGCCGCGCCTGATTGGCTAAGGCGCAGCATGGCTGTTGCTGGCTGACAACAGGGGGAATTCCCCGGTCGTAAGTCGGGGAGGAAAGAATACAATAAACTCAATAACCTGTTAATGTAGCTTTTTTGTACTGTATCTATACATTTTCTTAGGGACATGGTGCCTTAGTGACTAAGACACTGAACTTGTCAATCAGAGAGGTTGGCAGTTCAAATCCTTAGTGCCTCATAATGGAGTGAGCTCCTGTTACTTGTCCCAGCTTCTGGCAACCTAGCTGTTCGAAAGCATGTAAAAATGCAGAAAGAAAAATAGGGACTACTTTGGTGGGAAAGTAACAGCGTTCCGTGCACATTCGGCGTTTAGTCATGCCTGCCACATGACCATAGAGATGTCTTTGGAGATGTCTTCAACTTTGAAATGGAGATATGCACCGCCCCCTAGAGTCAGGAATGAGTAGTACATACAGTATGTGCGAGGGGAATCTTTACCTTTTATCTTAAAGCCTACATTTTTTCCTCTAGTTTGGAACACACTTTCCTAAAGTCTTCATTTGGAATATATATTTAAAAAATGGCCTCAGCACACAATGCCACAAGCATGCCCCAAACAGAAGCCAAGTAAGCAGAGCCAGGGCTAACATTGTTTTGCAGAATAAGGAACGTGGTACTTGTGGACATTACTGCCCTGTCTTAATGTTTTCCTGGCTTTTGAAACTTATGTAAGAAGAAATGGCCATGCCTCAGAGCAAAACACCAATCATTTTTTCTTACAAGAATGTCCAAGTCCCATCGCCTTCTTTAAAAATCAGAAGAATGGATGGTGCTTCCTTTGAAGAACAGATAGAAAAGCTGGAGAAATGCCAGGTTGATGACCAGCAGGTGACAAGAAACTTTTTAGCAAATGCATCCCTTGTGTGATTTTGTGACAGCCCCCACAGTATACTCATAATTCTGCTGATTAACTATCGAGAATACAGATCTGAGCAAGAACGGGAAGGAACTTGATGCAAGAAGATTCCTTGGGAAATAGTTGGAGAACTTTTGTTTTAAAATGTCATATATAATCAGTTAACTTAAAAAATAAAGCATTAAGTTATGAACATCCAACTGTGCTGTCACTGAACTTCTAGCCCAGCCTTCTTGAATCTAGTACCCACCAGTTATTTTGGGTTGCAACCACAGGCATTAAGTACAGTTCATGAGGATGAAAAAAAAATATTCATGAAAGCATCATGAAGCAAAACGCAGATTTCCATCTTTTCTTTTGATGTTGGATGCAGGGATGTAAATCATTTGGTTCATGACATGATACATGTTTTTTCATCTGTCCCCCTTCATTTCCCTTATGACTACAACTCCCATTCCATCTTAGATGGCCAGACAATTTGGCTCAGAGGGAATTACTCAATGTTTAAATTTAATAGGTACTCTGATATAATTCTTGTACACACAGCTCAAGAGGTTACATCTCTGGGACATCCTGAAAACATAGAAATGCCTTCCAAATAATTACTAAAGAAGATTTTTTCTTTGTATTCTCTCTCAAGTGTCCAGTAGCGCTTCTAAATGGGGTCTATTTATTTTATTACAGGTGCTTTTATGCCATTTCAGTTGATTGAATTCAGTTGATGTATAGTGCTTTTAAAAATGTCTGCAATTTTTCCCCATAACCATTTCTTTTTATAAGACTTTATTTACTTTGGACACATATTGAGTTCCTCATTTATACTTAAACAGCATCAGAGGAAATAAGCAGTCTGAGCAACCAAATCTGGTAGAGACTTCATGAATCCAGGCTAATTTAAACAAGAGCAATGCTGTTCATGGAACTTTACTCCCTGAGAAATCTGAACTTATCTTCACCCCTGCCAGAGGCAGTTTGCCAACAGAAAGACTGAGACCGTACTATATAGTAATTTGGTATTTTAAAATTTCCAGGGATAAAATAATATCAGCTATTTCGGTAAAGAGTAGCATGAATGCACCATCTGAAGTGGAAAATTTGACCAAGCAATCTACTAGTTCTGTTATTCCACTGGTAGGTTTACACTAGAACAGATCATCCAGAGCTCAACATGGGACAGTAGTCACACATCTGATCCGATGTTCCTGTCGGAGTAGTAGTTATTTAATCTAAAATTGGGGGAGCTCTCAGAATCTCTCCCTTGTCACGGTGAGATCACACACTGATTATCATGGGATGTTCTCGGACTTTCCATTACAGGGAAACTGGACTCTGCCCAAATAGCCAGATTCATAAAACAAATGAAATATTAACTGATCTAGCTCCTTTTAAACAAACCTGCTATGAAATCCATTGAGGGCTCTGCCTTCTTTTGGTTATCCTTATTCTGCTTATGTGAGATTTCCTATATTTCTTCGTTCTCCCTGCTATCTTGTTAGTTTTTCTTTTCTTTTTTTACATTTGCTCCTTTGAAGCAAAATAATTCTCAGTGACAGGAAAGACTCATATGCAAGTTGAATCTGCTTATTACACTGCAACACATTTTATGACACACAACTTAAATCTTACAGTACATGTGGTTGCATAAAATCTTTCAGAATATTTGGAGGAAGTTTTGAGCCAGTCACCAGATAACCTTAAGGAAAACATATCAACTTTAACCCTGTTCTCCAGCTTTGAAACATATACGAAAATACTGGCTAACTTTAGATTACAACAAAATAATGCTGTATTTTCATCCACCAAAGCAATATGCATTGCTATTAAAATCCTCCAAAAACATTATTAGGAAGCTGTCAGATTCTATTTCAATTCACCTTCTTTTTGAAAGCGATGCTGACATTCCATTAATAAACTTATATAGAAGTCATAAAAATATATTAATTCGCCTGATGGATGGGATTCAACACCTTACGGCTCTTGTAAGGGCTGCAATAATTCAGACCATTTTACAAAATTGTTTTTTTTTAAATCCCACTACAACCAGCACCAGCCACACTTCTGTCAGTTGTATAATGTATATCTCTATTCCCTACTTCCCTGAGCAAGCTTTTAAGCAGAGCATAATAAGGTTTTGAATCAGGAAGCATAACAGATTGTTTCTACAGTTGCTCATCTCCTCTCTCTGTGTGTTTTATTCTTTTTCAAGCACATCTCCTCAGAGAAATAAACTAAATTTAGCACACTCCACATTTGGTTGTGAATCGTAGGTCGGAGACACAATTTCCCACCCCCACCCCCAGCTGAAAGTAGTACAATAGACTCATTGTTACCTATAGCTCAGATGCTCAGCCAGCAATAGTTTTACGATCTGAAGATTATTTTTTGTACTATTTCATAATTGTGATATCCTTGTTGGACATAAAAGCTTCTTATAGTACTTTTGTCAGATCTAAAGTACAGATGAAAGTCCAAGACTATTTTCACTTCCTGAAAATTTGGGAGCTCCATCTATACAGCTCCACTTTCTACTTCATTTATCACTTATTGTTGGCAGGTTATGGAGCCACAAGTGAGGCCTTTTAGTGTAACGCCTCCTAAGCTCTGAAATGTATTGTTATTAAGATGCCATGGACTCAGGACTACAGGATTTTAGAAAGCTCTGGAAATTTATCTACCTTGGAAAGACTCTGAAATATCTACAATGGGGATGGTTGGTGAAGAGGACAATTTTCAGATATGACAAAATTGACATGTTTAATTAGAGAAAATACAATAAATGAGGAGTCCTTAAATGCTCTCTGAATTTGGTTGTTTTCTTGAAGTCATTTCATTACCCAAACTAGGTAACATCATCTAACACGGATGATGTTTGGGTAATGAAACATCTGCAAGAAAACAACCAAGCTCAGAGAGCACCAAGGACTCCAGGTTTCAACCCTGAGCTTCAAATATTCTCTTTTATTGGCAAAACAATAACTACATTTGTTAGTGACTTGAAATCCTTTTTATATTTTTGCTTAAATGAAAAAATGAATTTGTGATAAGTGGGTTTTGATTATTAGAAAAGTAGATTATAGAAAGAGAGCCATGATATAACACTTACAGAGGATAAAATATAACTGTAAAGAAGATTGAAGACCACTACTGTATATCATTTTTCTTTTCCTTCCTTCCTTCCTTCCTTCCTTCCTTCCTTCCTTCCTTCCTTCCTTCCTTTCCTTTCCTTCTTATCACTTTGCTTTCTTTCTTTTTAAAATTTATATTAAATTTTAAAAAATATTTAATAAAATACTTTTAAAAATAGAAGTGGAATTGGGGGAATCTTTCAATCTGTATTTTATCTGAATGGATTTTTCACTGTGACATATATTAAGATTTCTCTGGAGTGAATATTTCTACTGACTTTGAGTTTCGAAAATTGATTTATAAAGTTTGTTAGGTTGGGTTTTTAATATGCAAGCCAAGTTAAAAATGTTTTTTTTTGAGAATAAAAAGAATATGCATTTTTTTCTTTAAATTTATAAATGTTCTTGCATTCTAAAGCTAAGCTAAGAAAAATTTCTGATGAAGAATCTGATTGTAGGGATGTCTCTCTTTGTCTCTGCTTACAGAGTGCCTACAGTCTTGGAAAATGGAGCCCTTGCTGCAGAGTATGTAATAATATTGGTGGTTATAGCTGCGGTGGTACAGTGCAGGCTACTTCTGCTGCCTGCTGCCTGCCTGCAGTTTGGCAGTTCGAATCTCACCAGGCTCAAGATTGATTCAGCCTTCCATCATTCCAAGGTCAGTAAAATGAGGACACAGGTTGTTGGGGGCAATATACTGACTCCGTAAACTTCTGAGAAAGGGCTGTAAAAGCACTGTGAAGTGGTATTTATATCTAAGTGCCTATTGCTATTATACTTCTTATGACTGAATCTGTAAGAATGCTGGAAGCAGCATTCATGTTCAAGCTAACTCTTTGCTAGGATATTCCATTATATTTCTGATTTTGTGTTCTCATCCCACAAATCACTCAACATTGTATGTCTGCCAACCAAACTTCCAGTTACTCTACTTTATGATGTAATTTGGATTACGCTTTTAAATCTTGGGAGTCATGTAAACTTGCCAATACATCTTTTCATGCCTAGGTTGCACTATTTTGACTACATCAGTATTAGCAGAAAACTAAGCTCTGCCTTCTCATACAACTGTCTATTGTTGTATGAACCAAGAATAACTACCACTTCAGGTTTCTACAACCTAAAATTTCCACCGATGACTAACCTTGGGTTAATAATCCAGTTTTTGCAACAGGAAATGGTTGTAATTTCTCACATCTTCTGTAATACAGTATGGGAAAAAATATTTGTCCTCAGACTGGCTTCATACCACACCAAGTCATGGTTTGTTGACTATCTTGCATTTGATTGGATTTAAGCAACACATTAAGCCAAAACCAAACAAACGACACAATGTCTAAGTGTGAATTAAGATTAAGAGAGAGCTCTATTTACTGAACTATTTCTCTTTACATGGATAATAAAATCAGGAAGAAATCAGCTTATATTACCACTTGCATGGATTCTAAGAATTAGATTATTAATGCAGAGGAGACTTATAAAATTGGTAGCATTCGTTAAGTGGTCTGCAAAAATTTTCTGCATTAATCACTACAGAATCATCTGACATTATCACGTGTCACCATGAAATAGAATATCAAATGCCCAACATGGCCTTTTCAATATGCCTATATCCACCTATATCCAGAGAAGGGTGAATCATCTCAATACATTTTCCTAAGCAATTTTTAGTAGATCCCTTTTAAAATTGCAAACTGGAATTTTTCCTCTTTTGTTTCCTGTGCTGTTTGCCAACAACAGGGCAATAGTTTTGCAACTGTGAGAATAAATGTGCCCTTAAAATGGTTCAAAACATTTGAGGAGCAATGGACCAGAAGAGCTATGAAGAGTCTTGAGATGCCAGGTGTGTGGGTGTGAGTCATGCACAAAAGCACCAAATTGCCATCCTAAAGGAAATGTTCCAAGAATTTGGTTGCAATTGGATGTTGACAGGATGGTCCACAAAAGCTGGAAATACTTAAGTTTTTGGTGCTAGTAATTCATTTGTTTGGAACAGCGTTTGTCAGAAAAACATAATGCTATTGGAATATCACTACAATACTGGCTACAATTCATGGCTGAATTAAGCAATATTATTTGGCTTAAGACTGCATAAAAAGTAGACCTATCCTGTTTGCTAAGTGATGGTTTGAAGCAAACATGTCCTAGGCAATAGACTGAAAATGAAACATGTTTCATCAAGAATGCTGCTCAATATTGACAGGCAGGAAGAGAGAAATGGAGGATATTGTGCTGAATTATTCAGCGATGCCTGGAGTAAGGAAAGATCAAAAATCAATTTTGGTTTGAACAAAATGCAGTTCAACTGACAGACTACAATGGCTTACACTGAGTAGTCCAGATATAGCTTTGTTTCAGACAGACCAATGCTGTTTGAGAGACTTTGCCTGTGTGATAGTCAATTATTTGCTTATAGTATATTTGTGTGTTCTCCAAGGAACTCAAGAGACCATAGTGGGGTTATCTTGTTTTCTTTTATCATCACTATTCTGAGAATAGATTGGATCTGAGAGATAGTGGCTGCTGTAGTGAAATCCAGGCTTAATCAGTAAAGAGGCATCAAACGTCAGTATAGCAAGCCAAAAACCTGAAAGGACAGAAACTGGAGATAAGAAACTACAGGAGTTCCGGTTCCGGCGGCGGCGGCGACGGGCAGCTCTTTGCCCGCTCCGGCTCCCCGGTGGGCTTCCCCACTCCTTGGGGGGCACAGGACACCCCGCAGAGGGGTCCTGCCGGAGGGGCGGCATCGCGGAGGTCTCCTGCAGCGGCGGCAGCCGGCGGGAGCTCTCTCGCGCGCCCAAGGCACCGGGGAGCAAGCTCGGAGGGCGCATCGCGTTTCCACGCCTCGCGCCTCGCTACAAGCCGACTGGAGAATGCTACAATTGAAGGAAGCAGCTGCGGTGCGGTGAGGTTGCCTCTCTCTTCATCCCTTACTTTGCATGAAGATTTGATTCAGCTTTTAAAACTTTAAAATAACTTTCGGAGCATTTTGGAGGTGCGGCTGGAGGGAGGGGGGTTTTCCCCCCCCCCTTGGACAAGCGGCAAGAAACAATTTTGCTCTCAGCCCCCGGGGAAGGAGGAGGGGGGAGAGCCAACGAATGAAGCCTCACTTAGGCTGAGATGATTTTCTTTTCAATTTAATTTTACATATTACAATGATTTGAGGACTTTTGGAATTTTTTAAAACTTTGTTACGCCTCTGTGCCCAAAACTGGCAGGGCAAGATGGCACACTTCCGTTGTCTTTATGAACTCTGAAACCTGACTCCACCTTTAAAATTCAGGCTTCCGGTCTTTGTCTCCGTGTCTCCCAGAGGAACCTCTTGTGGATTGGTATTTTTTTAACCTTCTAGGGGAAATTTTCTATCTATTGCCAGACTTATTGGAGAGATTCTCTTCTGCCTGGTTATTCTGCTCCCGGATTCACCTGGCTACCCTTCTTTTCTAACTGCTTACTTCATATTTGGACTGAACTTTTAACGGTATAAAGGATGGCATCTAAAAGACCCCCTCCTGGAAAACCTGGCTTTGCCACCTCTGCTCCAACATCCGCAACATCCAGTCCAGCCACACAGTCAAAGATAACAGAACTGATGCAACATAAGACTACAGAGATGGACTTTCAACAAATGCTTCAACAAATTCTACAGGGCCAGGAGGAAATCAAGAAACAGTTAAGGGAAATGAAAGATGAAATTAAAGAAAATCAAGCCCAAATATATAAGAACTCACAAAGACTGAATCTTGTGGAAGGGGGGGTGGAGGAGGTGAGGGGGGGGGTGGAAGCTGTGCAGAAAGGGAACAAAGATCTTGACATCCAACAGATGAAATTAGAATTTGAGAGAATGTCCTATTATCTTAGATTTCAAAATGTTATAGAAGAAGATGGGGAAAATATAAGGGACATCATGACAAACATTCTGGCTGACTATACACACAAAGAAAAACAACAGATGGGGTGGGATATAGATCTGGTTTATAGAGTGAACTCAGCTTATGCTAGAACACACAATGTACCCAGGGAGGTTCACATTAAATTCCTTAGAAAAACCACAAGAGATGAAATTCTGGGTGTACAAAGGGGGCAAGCATTGACATATCATGATATGGAGATAACCATTCTGAAGCAGATCCCTAAGAAGATTAGAGAAAAAAGAAAAAATTATTCGCAATTAGCGAATAAATTATACCAGAAAGGGGTGTGGTTTAGATGGTTGATGCCTGAAGGTATGCTGATATTCTGGGAGGAGACAAGAATCAGAATTAATTCACCCATAGAGGCGCAGGCCTTTATGGAAAAAAATAAAACACTCCTAGAGAAACCACCAGACACTACAACGGACATGCAGGACACGGGAGGGGCCAGAGCTCTGCCAGTGGAGGGAGATGGGGCAATAGCAAGAAGACTCAGATCACAGAAATAAATATGAAAATCATATTATTATAAATTGACCGAAAGTGAAAATGGAATTATATTTGGATTTTATATTGTAATGTTTAATTTGATTGAATTTAATAATAGAACTAATATGCTGATTATAATCAATTATATACTAATGCATTATATATAAATGTACGCTATGGGTATGGAGGGAGGGGGGCCTCACACACTTTGCAACTGCCAAAATTTGTATACCTGTCCATTTACCCTTTTCCCTATAAATTTTGAAAAACCAATAAAATTTTATTACAAAAAAGAAACTACAGAAATGGCTGTTAGGAATGGTAGAAAAAGGACTCTAAGATATACATGCCCCTATTTTGCCACAATTACAAACCTTTAAATTTTACTTGCCCTGCTGCTGCTCTAACAGCTATTGCTTTGGTCAAGATAATGAATATTTTGTGTTCAACAGATGTCCAATGAAAGAACTTTTAAGTTTGAAGAATCTGCTAGGCTTAATTTGAGATAGCTCCTTGAGAAAGCAGATGGGTAAGAGCTTAAAGGTATCAGAAAAGAAATTATCATGGATTGACAGGTGGAGGGAAATTTGGGCATGACTTTCTCCCTCAAACTACAGATGGATGCAGCTTTAATATTAGAATGACCTGACTTGAACTAATCCTGGGTCAGGAGCAAGGAATCTTTATTGTAGGGTTACCAAATCTGGGCTCCAAATAAATATAGAAAAGAGCAAAGAGATACAGAAAACTCTTCACTGCTGTCTAGTTCATTGCACTTTTGCACTCCATATAGGATAGTCTTCCTTAATGGGCTGGGAGAAGCTTGTTTAAAGGCCCCAGACAAGTGAAACAAGCTTCCAGTTGGGAAACAATGAGCCAAGCTAGACAAGTATTGCCACACTATCAGAGCAATGTCACTAAAATGCTGCGGTTGCATTATACTGTGGAAAAAACTAGGGTGTTATCTAAATCAGGCAAAAACTTTTTTAGGCGCAATACGAACTGGGGCCAACTGAATTCATACTTTTAGAGGCAGTTTCCTGGTTTCTGAACAAGGAGAAGCAGGGCCCCACCACATACTTAGTTGCCAGTTGCCATTGTCAGGCACACTCAAGGGAGCTTTGCTGTGCTCCCTTTAAGCAGTTGAGAGTTCAAACAAAGCTGAGGCAAAAAGTGCCTGGTTCTAGAATGAACGTTTCTCATGAATTAAATCAAATTGGCTAGATAAATAGCACTAGCAAAAGCACTTAGACTTGTATACTGTTTCACAGTGCTTTACAGCTCTCTCTAAGCAGTTTAAATAGTCAGCATATTGCCCCCCAACAATCTGCATCCTCATTTTACTGACCTTGGAAGGATGGAAGGCTGAGTCAACCTTGAGCCGCTTAGAATCGAATTCCTGGAGCAAGCAGTGAGTTATTTATTTTATTTATTTATTTCTTAGATTTTTAGACCGCCCCTCTCCCAGAAAGCGACTCGGGGCGGTGTACAGTCAATACAAATAAAATCGGTCATAATAATAAAATACATTTAAGATACATTTGGAGGGGGAGATAGGCTGTACTAAGAAATAAATATATTCTAATCCTAAAAACATCACAATTAAAACCCCAAACCCAATTAAAATAAAATGAATCCCCGGGAGGTAAAACTAAGAAAGTGCCAGGCCAGCTGATTGAAATAGGTGAGTCTTTAACTTTTGCCGGAAGGAACGGAGGTCGGTGGTAGTTCGAATGTCTGGGTGGAGGTCATTCCAGAGGGTTGGGCCCATCACAGAGAAGGATCTACTCCTAGGCGTCGCCCGCTGGCATTGCCTAGCAGACGGCACCAGGAGGAGCCCCTCCCTGTGTGAGCGGATAGGTCGCAGGGACGTTTGTGGTAGGATGCGATCCTGCAGATAACTAGGTCCTATGCCATGGAGCGCTTTAAAGATGGTGATCAATACCTTGAAACGCACCCGAAAGGCCACAGGTAGCCAGTGCAGCTCGCGCAGGAGAGGTGTTACGTGGGAGTAACGTGTACTTCCCATAATAACCCGCGCGGCTGCGTTCTGAACTAGCTGCAGTCTCCGGATGCGTCTCAAGGGAAGCCCCATGTAGAGGGCATTGCAGTAGTCCAGGCGAGACGTCACCAGCGCATGAGTGACCGTGCGCAGGGCACTCCGGTCCAGTAGGGGGCGCAATTGGCGCACCAGGCGGACCTGGTGGAACGCCCCCCTTGCCACGGCTGCCACATGGTCCTCCATTGACAGCCGGGCATCGAGGAGGACGCCCAAGTTGCGCGCCCGCTCCACGGGGGACAGTTGTTCGCCCCCTATGGCCAGCGATGGAGTCAGCTGGCTGAACCGAGATGCCGGTACCCACAGCCACTCGGTCTTGGAGGGGTTGAGTTTGAGTCTGTTGTCCCCCATCCAGACCCCGACGGCTTCCAAACACCGGGACATCACTTCGACAGCCTCGTTGGGGTGGTTTGGGGTTGAAATGTACAGCTGAGTATCATCAGCGTAAAGATGGTACTCAACCCCAAAACCACGGATGATCTCACCCAGCGGCTTCACATATGCGTTGAACAGGAGAGGCGAGAGGACCGACCCCTGTGGCACCCCACAAGTGAGTGGCCTCAGGGACGACCTCTGCCCCCCTGTCAACACACATTGCTTCCGGTCGGAGAGGTAGGAGCCGAACCACCGCAAAACGGTGCCTCCGACTCCCATCCCCTCCAACCGGCGCAATAGGATACCATGGTCGATGGTATCAAAAGCCGCCGAGAGGTCTAATAGGACCAGGATAGAGGAACAACCCCTATCTCTGGCCCTCCAGAGATCATCGACCAACGCGACCAAGGCTGTCTCAGTGCTGTGCCCGGGTCGGAAGCCGGACTGGCGTGGGTCTAGATAGTTGGATTCGTCTAGGTGTCGTGGAAATTGCTGCGCCACCACATTCTCAACAACCTTCGCCAAAAAGGGGAGGTTGGAGACTGGACGATAATTAGCTAGCTCCATTGGGTCGAGCGAAGGTCTCTTGAGCAAGGGTCTCACCACCGCCTCTTTCAAGGCGGTTGGTAAGTATCCCTCACCCAATGAGGCGTTCACCAGGCCCAGGAGCCAGCCTCGTGTCACCTCCCAGGCTGCCAGTACCAGCCAGGAGGGGCACGGGTCCATTAAACATGTGGTGGGTCGCAGCCGTCCATGCAACCTGTCCAAATCCTCGGGGGCAACAGAGTCAAACTCCTCCCAGAATGGTCTCTCAAGGCTCGCTGTTGGCGGCTCGTCTGGTCCACTGACGGAGGTCCACCCGCTCCGGATCTGATCGATTTTGTCCTGAAGATATTCCCCAAACTCCTCTGCTCTACCCTGTAAGGGTGTCTCCCGCGCCCCCTGCGATAAAAGGGAGCGGGTCACCCTAAACAGGGTGGCAGGGCGGTTATCCGCGGACGCAATAAGAGCAGCACAATGTCTACGTTTGGCCGCTCTTATTGCCACAAGGTAAGTCCGCAAATAGGCTCTTACCTGTGTTCGGTCAGATTCGGAGCGTGAGGACCTCCACCTGCTCTCTAGACGTCTCCTGTGGCGCTTCATCACCCTAAGCTCCTCAGTAAACCAAGGAGCCCGGGTGGGTCGATGCCGCAGGAGAGGTCGCAAAGGCGCAACCCGGTCCAAGGCCCCAGTCGTCGCCCTATTCCAGGCAGTCACTAGGTCCTCGGAGCGGGAGCGGGACAAGGCTACAGGTATTGGCCCAAGCTCCGTCTGGAATCTATCAGATTCCATCAGGTGCCTGGGGCGGTACCAGTTTATAGAGTCTGGTTCCGCCTCCTCGCGGTGGGGGATAGCGCCAGGGAAGTCCAGCCAGAGGGATGAGTGGTCTGACCATGACAGGGGCGTGATGACTAAATCCCCTATTCCCAGATCACTCGTCCACTGTTCAGATACAAAAATGAGATCCAGTGTGTGGCCCCCTTCGTGAGTGGGGCCCTGCACTAATTGGGTCAGGTTACAAAACAGCTTCCTTTGCGACTGTCTATCATGCTTGAGAAGTGAGAAAACTTGAAAAACGCAGTTATTCATGAGCATTTCTCTTTGGAGTCAGTTGCTTGCATGTCCCAATGATTCTGCCAGATCAAAGGAAATGTCCTTGCAAAGCAAAGGCTGTTGTAATGTGCTCGGAAAGTGAAACAGGAATGAGGGAAGTGATTTCAAAGTTGTAAAAAAAAAAATAATTATCCAGATTTTTCATGTCCAACACATTACTATAGTCTTTCCGGACTCTAGCAACATGACTCTGCTGGGATACCCTGCGCAAAGGCAGTGGATGTGATTTATGTGTGCATAAACATGTTATATATGTTTATATGTATGATTCTAGGTTAAGAGTCACAGTTGGAGTGGATTTCGTATGGCTGGTTTAAGAACTCTCCACAGAGGCTAACTTGAAGCTACAATTATGACATCTAAAGCTTCCTCTGATAAAGACAAAACTTAAAGAAAGGGCTATTCCTTATGCAGTCCAACCTGCCAGGACATAATGAGACTCATTCTTCTCTATAATGAAAGTAATTGGCCTTTGGAATGATTCATTGAAGCAGTGGATTGCTGCAGAGTGATGGCATGGTTAACATCTGTGAGAACCTGAAACAACTGAACAAAGCTACAGAAGGAGAGAAATATGTCCTCCCTATTATCTATCCCTATCATCTATTATAGATGACATTATTTCTATTTCTATTATTTCTTATTCCTAGCATAAAGTATCCTAATAGCTGTTGGGGAGTTTTGGCAGATCCAGCCAAGACCCAAATTATCCTAAATTAGATTTCTTTTGAAAAAATTACTTCAGTTCATTTGCTTATGTCTACAGGTAGTCTTCAACTTACGATGACAATTGAACCCGAAATTTATGCTGCTACATGAGAAATTTGTTAAGTGAGTTTTGCCCCATTTAACAACTTTTCTTGCCACATTTATTAAGTGAATCACTACAACCGTCATAAATGTGAGTCAGTTGTCAAGCATCTGAATATAAATCATGTGACCATGGGGATGCTGTAATGGTCATAAGTGTGAAAAATGGTCACAAGTCACTTTTTTCAGTGCCATTGTAACTTCTTTTTTTAAAAAGAATTTTATTGGTTTTTAAACATTTATAGGGAAGGGTAGGTGGATATACAATTTTTTTTGGCAGCTACATCGTGCTGAAAGTAGAAATCTCTCCAAATCTCACAACTTTTACAGAAAGGAAAACAAAAGATAAAAGATAAGCAGAAACAGCATCTTGTTATACATTGTATCAACCACATGTTCAATCATCTCTTTTACCACTTTCTAATATATCAACAATTACAATAATATTTCAAATACATTTATTTTTGTGACCTGAGTCTTTTCAATATTGCTCCCTCCCCCTGGTCCTCTGGTGGAGCCGCAGCCCCTCCCTCCCTCATATCTTGTGTATTATCACATTTTTCACTACCTCTTATGGTTTTGTCCTCTAGGAGGGGACTGTGTTTTTTCATGAAGGCCTCTGCCTCCACAACTGAATTGATTCTAATTCTATTTCCCTCCCAGAAGATCAACATTCGTTCTGGCAATAACCATCTAAACCAAACTCCTTTATTATATAATTGCCATTGTAACTTTGAATGGTCATTAAGTGAACTGTTGTAAGTCAAGGACTACCTGTACTTATATATCATTCAGATCAATTTAAGCGACCTTGTCAAGTCAAAGCACAAATAAAATAAGTTATTCTCCAGAGCAATATTTGTGCAAATACTGGAAAGATGTTTCAGTATACATGGGCACTCCTTGTGCAAAGTCTCCTTGAGAATTAACCTCACCCGAATTCATTTAAAGTTTTAGCAACACTAATGACCACTGATCTGAAACCGAATAAAAGGAAAGGCTTCTATTCCTGAAGAACTCATTTACCCTGGACAGCTCATAATTGAATTTAGAGTGAACCCAGTTTTTTTTATTAAAAATAAAAAAGAACCAAGAGTTGAATTAATAACACTTTGAGGCATTGCTTCTTCAATAAAGTTCAAAGATTAAAGTTCAAATACCAATGGGATATAACCCTGATGATGAAGTGTTTCCTACCCAAACACTTGTAGACAATGTACTTGTCCAATACTTGCTGAAATACTCCAAATTAACTTTTAGAAAGAAATAAAACTCAATATTTCATTAATTAATTTCTGATTGATTTCACCAGCATAGAACCCATAATAGGTTTCTGAATCTGAACTATGAACAATACAGTACTGAACATTATACCAAATGGTTAGCTAGTGTATGCCTGTAGCTTACCTACCACACCCAAACCATTTTTTTTGCAGTGAATATCCAAAAGGATTAATTTCTTTTTTTTTCTGAAAGAATTTTATTGGTTTTTTTAAAAAAATTGGGGGAAAAGGGTAGTTGGATATACAAAATTTTTTTGGGGGGGGCATCGTGCTAGAGGTAGGAATCTCTCCAATTCTCACAATTTTTTACAGAAAAAAAAAACAAAAGATAAAAGATAAGCAGAAACAGCATTTTATTATACATTGCATCAACCATGTGTTCAATCATCTCTTTTGCCACTTTCTAATATATCAAAAATTAAAATGATATTCCAGATATATTTATTTTTGTGACCTGAGTCTTTCCATTATTGTTCCCTCCCCCCTGTCCCCAGGCGGAGCCGCAGCCCCTCCTTCCTTCATGTCTTGTGTTTTGTCACCTTTTTCACTACTTCTTATATTTCCGTCCTCTAGGAGGGCAATATGTTTTTTAATGAAGGCCTCTGCCTCCACAACTGTGTTAATTCTAATTCTGTTTCCCTCCTAGAAGATCAGCATTCCTTCTGGCAATAACCATCTAAACCAAATTCCCTTATTATATAATTTCTTTGATAAGGAGGAATACTTCCTCCTCTTATCTCTTATTTTTTTCGGAATTTGCTTAAGAATGGCAATTTCTTTATCTTTATATTTTAGTGGTCCCCCTCTCTGAGCCCCTAGAATCTCATCCCTCGTGATCTTCCTAAGAAATTTAACATGTACTTCTCTTGGAACATTATGTGTTCTGGCATATGCTGATCCCTAATCCTATAAACCAGATCCATATCCCACCACAACTGTTCTTTATCTCTTTTAATATATTCTGCTAAAATTGTGACTCATAATATCCTTAAGTGTCAGGCCTGTAGTTATGTTTCTTTTTAGGATCTTTGGCCTGCCACACTTTTTATTAATTTCCTATGCTGTTTCATTAGTGTAGTAGTTGGGAGTGGGGAATAGAAAGGAGTAGGATTGTGGAATGTATTGTGTTGACATTCTTTTATAGAAGCCAAGGTCATCTTTTGTCTCCGCACCTCGACACCTGACCGGAAGCAGAGGGGTGTAGATGCCAGCGTGGAAGATGATGATTGGAACATGTGATGGATTTGTGGGTGTGGGGTTAGATCACGAACTTTCAACTGGGTGGAATTCCAGGAAGAACATTAGAGTGAAAATTCCATAGACGTGCTAACTTGCCTGTATGAATAAATGGGAACTTTAAGGATGATTCTGCCTTGGACAATGATTTATTTCATACATGGTATTTAGAACGCTAACATTAAGATCTTCATCTTCTGTCTCCGGTAGGTTCTGGAATCTGAGAAAGAAGGACATTCTTTCAAGTTCTATCTTTGCCATAAAATTTTCCAATTCTATATTCCCCTTCTGGACTGCCTTAACCTCCTCTCCCAGCCCAGCCGCGCCCTCCTCTAGCACACCAATTCTTTGTTTATTTTCTGTTATTTGTTGCTGCACACTTTTAAGCTCATCTCTAAAATCTGCTACCTCCTTTTTCAACTCATTTTGTCCCTGCATAATAGCTTGAAACATTTGAGTAACAGATAAATCCTTTGAACTTTCTCCAGTCTTTTCTTGTAAAAATGATGAAATTTTTGTCTGTTGAATCGTTGGACTGGACAGTAGAAGTTGGTGCCGAGGCTGCTTTGCTTGTAGGTGGTTTTCTGGGCCCCATTGTCTAAGTTCAGAAAGAGTAAAGATCTTTTGCAAAAGAAATGGCATCTGTGAAGCGCGCAGCCAAGCGAGTCCAAGAAGACAGGCAAATCCAAAAGTGAAAATTAACCCTCTGTCACAGTTTCAAGCCAAGAAGTCACTCAGAAAAAAAAGGAAATCAAATAGTCCAAATCCAGAAAGACCACGTAATAGGAGAGGCTCCAAGAGTCCTTCAGGAGGGATAAAATAAAGCCAGACTTTCTTCAAAGGTAGTTTCAAAAGGCAGACTTCATTTATAAGTGCGAAGTGGAAGAAGGAAGGAGGCCATCTTGGCTCCTCCTCGGGATCAGGAGCAGAACATTAAAAACTTCCATAAAACCTTCAAAATAACTCAGCAATCAGCTCTTGCAGTTATGATATAAATCTTTTCACATAGTTAGTTCAAGCGGCTAATTCAATTTTTTGCTCTCTATCTCCATTCCAAGATTGAGAGACAGTCCAAATGCCGCTTTGCCTGAGAGAGGTAGAAGAAGAAAAACAACCCCCCTCCAATCTTCCTACTTCAAACAGATTGAATCCACAACTTGTAAAAAAGTCGCTACTCGTCAGTTAAAAGCAATTAAGCAGATTGGAGTGAATTTCTCACCTCCAGCATTTCAGCCGCTGCATGTAGTTAACTCTTTCCTTCCAGAATCCATTCAGCGAAGGTGCTGTTATGCACCCCCTACGCTCCCTAAGGCGAAACTGGAGACCCCCACATGGCTGCCGCCTATCCGGGGGGTTCCAGCAAGCCGCCCTACGGCAGGTGGTCCCTCCAAGACCCCCTGTGCTTCTAAAAGGAGCCCACCAGAGAAGCGAACAGCGGACCAACGTCTGTCGCCTTTGGAAACTGGAAGTGATCTCCAAAAAGATTAATTTCTTTATGAGACAATTGTTATTCTAGCTGAGAGATAGCTAGAACTATAACATTAAATAAGGTTATAAGATAAAGACTAGATTGTGCAAGTAGACATAGCAATCATAATTGAGCAGAATAATTTCTAGGTGCTGTTCAAGATGACTGATGAACTACTCAGCATCTCAGAATCAGGAGAGTAAAAAGTTTGTTTACTGTGTATTTGTGAATTTATGATTCAGAGAAATGAAGCATATTGCAAGTTTAATCAGTGACCAGGAGAAGGAAGAGCCAATATCTTATGAAAAAGAGTTTAGAAAGATTAGATGAAGATTGAATTTACTTCTAGGAAAAATAGATTAGGGGTTGATGACACTGATAAATTTAGCTGTTGTAAATAAACTAGGCTATGTGTTCTGACCCCCCTTCCTCCGTTGCCCACACAGCACACACACTCCGGAACAGTACAAGGGAACAAGGTTTATTACACCAACAGACAAGAGGTTTTGTGGCAGCAAGCCACCAAGACAGAACTCACAGAGACAGAACACACAAAAGCAGCTATCCAGCTTGCCAGGATCCCAGACTAGAGTTGCTGGCTTAAGTCCTTTGTTGATTGCTACGCAGAGCCTCTCCAGAGTCAACCCTTTTATAACCTAAAAAGGGCGTCTCCCAAACAGCACCTGAGAGCTCTTTACTGCCTATAATTACGCCCACGCTCCATGCGTCTGTGGGCGCGCCGGAAACGGGCATCTAGAAACGCCCTACTAAGTCCTGAGTCACTGTCCTCTCCGCTGCTCCAAGGCAGGGCATCGGGAGTCCTCCTCCTCTGGCTCTCACTGCTGCTCCATGCCTCTGGCGCCACCTGGTGGCCGACCAGACTCTCGGATTCCTGCTCAGCCTCCGAATCCTGTCCAGGATCACCCATCTCCTCTGGAGCTGACGCGTATGGAGTATCACTCTCGGAGTCTGCTGACAGCGGCACCGGCTGGGCCACAACACTATCCCTCACCGCAGGGCCCTTCCCCCGGGCCTGGCGCTCGGGATGCGGTCGGGAGGGAAATCGTCCATGATAGGCCCGCACCAAAGCTGGAGCATGCACAGCCGTCACATCGGTCCAGGTCCCCCTGTCCGAGTCCTCGTCTGCCCAGTCGACCAAATACTGGAACCGACCCTTGAGCCATCTCGAGTCACGGATCCAGGTCACTCTGTGCGATGGCCGTGCGTGCACCTCAGGCGACGATGGCAGGGGCGAAGAGGGACGTCAGAGAGGACAATCCGACCGCTCAGGGATCAGGAGCGAGCGATGGAACACCGGGTGTACTCGCATCGAGCGCGGGAGGGTCAGGCGATAGGCCACCAGATTGATAACGGCCTCCACAGGGAACGGCCCCAGATACCGGTGGTCCAACTTCCTCGTAGGCCGGTGGGACGGAAGATGCCGCGTGTACAACCACACGCGATCACCCACTGCCAATTCCGGCACCGCACGGCGAGACCTGTCCGCCACCCGCTTGTAATCCTCCTTCGCGTGATTCAAGTAGCGGCGCACCATCTGGTGAACCGGCTGAAGCTCAGAGAGGAAATCCTGTGCTGCGGGGACCGGAGAGTCCACGGGGGTGAGAGGGAAAAAACGAGGGTGGTATCCGACGTTCGCCAAGGCGTCGTCCGTGTGGAGGAGTGCTGCGAATTGTTGAACGCAAACTCCACCACGGCGAGGTACTCCGCCCAATTGTTCTGCTGCTGGTTCACGAAGCAGCGCAGATATTGTTCCAGAATCCCAATCACCTTCTCCGTCCCTCCATCGGTTTCGGGATGGTGCGCCGAGGACAGACAAACTTGAACGTCAAGAGCGGCCATCAGCCCTTTCCAGAACTGGGCCGTGAATTGTGTACCACGATCGGAGACGACCCGGTCAGGTAGGCCGTGCAGCCGGAACACGTGCTGGATGAACATGCGGGCGGTGGCGCGGGCTGTCGGCAATCTCCGGCAGGGGATGAAATGCGCCATCTTGGTGAGCATGGCCACCACCACTAGGACCGTAGTGAAACCGGACGACGGAGGCAGTTCCGTCAAGAAGTCCATGGACACAGCTCCCCAGGGTCTGTCCGGGGTCGGCAATGGCTGTAGCAAGCCTGGAGGAGCTCCCGTCGCTGATTTGGCCTGTCGACACTGCACACATGACGTGACGTATGTCTGCACATCGTGTCGCAGGCGAGGCCACCAAAACGTACGGGAAACCAGGTGCAAAGTTTTGAACAGGCCAAAGTGTCCCGCTGCCGGAGTGTCATGACATTGGGAGAGAACCAATCAACGGAGCGGTCCTGCAGGCACGTAGAGCCGATCCCGATACCTCAAAAGGTCCTCATCAAAGGTCCACGGGAATGTCGGCCCTACCTCTGCCCGCCGTTGTTCCACCCACTCGTCGTTTCGCTGCGCATTCCGTATCAACGACCGTAAATCCACGGGTTCCTGGATTGCAGCGAAGGACTCGACGGGTAGGACCGTCCGGGGGGGCAGTGAGTCAGCAGGGTCTGAGTACTCCGGCTTTCTAGATAGGGCATCCGCCCTCTGGTTCAAGGTACTGGGGATATACGTGACCTTGAAGTGGAACCGGGCAAAAAACAGAGACCACCGGATCTGGCGCGGATTGAGCTTCTGCGCTGTTGTCAAAAACTCCAGATTCCGATGGTCTGTCCAGACTTCGACCTGATGCCTGGCCCCCTCCAGGTGATGTCGCCAGGCTTCGAACGCCGCCTTGATAGCCAGCAACTCCTTCTCCCAGATGGTATAATTGCGCTTGGAAGGATTGAGTTTCCGAGAGTAATAGGCGCAAGGGAAAAGGGTGCCATCAGGGGCGTGAGCCTGCAATAACACCGCCCCCACCGCGATGTCAGACGCATCCGCCTCGACTACAAAGGGGCGATGGGGATCAGGGTGTTTCAAGATCGGCTCCTTTGTAAAAGCGCGCTTCAAGGCCACGAACGCTTGTTGTTCCGTGGACCCCCAGTGAAACGGCACTTTCTTTTGCAGGAGCCGAGAGAGGGGCGCGGTCAAGAAAGCAAAGCCAGGGATGAAGGACCGGTAGTAGTTGGCAAACCCGAGGAGTCTCTGAACGTCTTTCATCCGTTGAGGAGATTGCCAACTTCGTAATGCCTCCACCTTGCCTGGCTCCATCGCAATTCCTTCAGGGGATATACGGTGCCCCAGGAACTCGATGGTGGTCTGCCAGAACTGACACTTCTCCAGCTTGGCAAATAAGCGACGCGTTCGAAGGCGCTGCAAGACCTGACGCAAGTGCTGTTGATGATCCTTCCGAGACATAGAGTAGATCAAGATGTCGTCCAGGTAGATGATGACAAACTGATCCAAAAGGTCCCGAAAGATATCATTCATAAAATGTTGGAAGACAGCTGGGGCATTGGTCAACCCGAACGGCATGACCGTATACTCAAAATGTCCGTATCGGGTTCCAAAGGCTGTCTTCCATTCGTCCCCCGCCCTGACCCGGACCAGATTGTAAGCTCCACGTAAGTCCAGTTTTGTAAAACCGGAGCCGCTCCAACAACTCGGGAATCAGAGGCAACGGGTAGCGATTACGGATCGTGATGGCGTTCAAGCGCCGGTAATCGCAACAAAGTCTTAGATCCCCGGTCTTCTTTTTGATGAACAAAACCGGGGCAGACAAGGGTGAAGACGAAGGCCGGATAAAACCCCGGGCAAGGTCCTTGTCAAGGAAGTCCCGCAATGCGGCCAACTCCGGTTCAGACATGGAGTATAGGCGGCCCGTCGGGAGTTTCGCATCAGGTACCAGGTCAATGGGACAGTCATAAGGCCGGTGCGGTGGCAGTTGATCCGCCTCCTGCTCGCTAAACACGTCTGCGAACTCCGTTAAATCCGGCGGCACTGTCACCTCGGCCGAACTGGGCACCTGAGCCGCGCAAACATGACGGGTGTGGTCCACGCATTGCAAGGACGGGAACGAGATGTGGTTCTGCGACCAGTGGATCTGGGGATGGTGCGCCCGCAGCCAAGCCAAGCCCAACACCACGGGGAAATGCAGACCCGAAGCCACGTAAAATTGAATGGCCTCCTCATGCTCCCCAAGGATCAGGCACAAAGGCTGCGTGGCATTCTTGATGGGCCCAGACAGAAGCACCTGGCCGTCAATGGTCTCCACTCGCATCGGAGGGTCTACCGGGCACAGAGGGACATGATATTTCGTGACAAACGCTGCATCCATAAAATTCGTGGTAGCCCCAGAATCGACCAAGGCATGGACTGGAATTCCCTGCAGACTACCCGACAAGAGAATGTGCGCTGCAAGAATCAGATGTCGTGGAGGCCCCTCCGCCTCTGTTCCGGCCTGTGCCCGACCCGAAGTCTCCCTCAGATCGGGCTTTCCCCGTTTCCCAAGACGGAGGTCCGTCGTTGAGGGGAGGCCGTAGACCGTGCACCCCCTCTACCTCCCTTCTTGGGGCAACCCGTAGCCAGATGTCCCGGATCCCCACAGTAAAAACACAACCCCCCTGCACGCCGTCTCTCCATCTCCGTGCGTGACAAGCGGGGTCTGGCTGCACCCAACTCCATGGGCTCCTCCCGTGGGACAGGAGTCTCTCGTGGAACTGGCATTCTCAGAACCTCCCGGGACGCTCGGCGAGGCCTCCGCCTCTGCAGCCGGCCGTCAATCCGGAGGCATAGATGAACCAACGCGTCAAACGTTGGAGGCCTGTCCACTCTCACCAGCTCATCCTGCAGGTCCTCTGACAGGCCATCCTGAAAAGCATCCATAAGGGCTGGCTCATTCCACTCAGAGTCCTGACTGAGCAGCCGGAACTCGGTAACATAGTCCAGTAAAGAACCACGCCCTTGGTGCAACTCTTTCAGGAGTCTAGTGGCTGTTTCTCCTTTGATGGGGTCCTCGAACGTCAGCCGAAGATGAGTGCAAAAACCCTGGAAGTCATCCAGCAGGGGGCTCGGCTGAGTCAGCAAAGGCATAGCCCACCGTGCTGCTGTGCCTGAGAGCAAGCTTATCACAAAGCCCACCTTCGTCTGGTCGGTGGGAAAGTCCTCCGCTCTCAAGGCAATGAACAACCGGCATTGGCCCAGGAACGCCGAGAAAAGTTTCGGACTGCCATCAAACTTATCCGGCATGGCCACTGGGCATTTCCTTCGTTGCTGCTGGGGGGGTGGGGGGTTGGCAGGAGCAGACAGCTGTGCAACTTGCGCTGTTAGCAAGGCAAGTTGCTGTGCGAAGAGAGCATTCTCCGCCTGAAGTTGCTCCATCATAGCTGAATGGAGATACGTTTGGGGTAGCAATCAATCTGTTCTGACCCCCCTTCCTCCGTTGCCCTCACAGCACACACACTCCGGAACAGTACAAGGGAACAAGGTTTATTACACCAACAGACAAGAGGTTTTGTGGCAGGAAGCCACCAAGACAGAACTCACAGAGACAGAACACACAAAAGCAGCTATCCAGCTTGCCAGGATCCCAGACTAGAGTTGCTGGCTTAAGTCCTTTGTTGATTGCTACGCAGAGCCTCTCCAGAGTCAACCCTTTTATAACCTAAAAAGGGCGTCTCCCAAACAGCACCTGAGAGCTCTTTACTGCCTATAATTACGCCCACGCTCCTTGCATCTGTGGGTGCGCTGGAAACGGGCATCTAGAAACGCCCTACTAAGTCCTGAGTCACTGTCCTCTCCGCTGCTCCAAGGCAGGGCATCGGGAGTCCTCCTCCTCTGGCTCTCACTGCTGCTCCATGCCTCTGGCGCCACCTGGTGGCCGACCAGACTCTCGGATTCCTGCTCAGCCTCCGAATCCTGTCCAGGATCGCCCATCTCCTCTGGAGCTGACTCGTATGGAGTATCACTCTCGGAGTCTGGTGACAGCGGCACCGGTTGGGCCACAACAGCTATGTTTGTTTAACTAGAGTCTCAGACCATTTTATACAGAGCAAATAGCAGCGTCTGTATACTGCACAAAACTAAAAAGTGGATTTGCCTAATTTTGATTAAGTGCAATGCATTAACCCAACCCTTGTGGCTTGAAAAATCTTCTTTACAGTTTGCTGAACAAAATATGTTTAAATTGATAAGAAAGCCTAATCTATGAACATAACCAGTAGCTTGCCTAAACCTTCAATAAATGTAATAGCCAAAAGGAGTGATGTGTCCTGCAGACATTTTAAAATAGAGGTAAGGAGTTAGGTTTGGTGATAAATGCTGCTTTGCACATCTGGCGGTAAAATGCTATCAGTCATTGTAGAAGCCAGCAAAGAGGAAGAAAAGCTGCACCCTGGTCAGTGATCGGACAAGAGAAATCTCAGCGCAAGTAAGAATGGAATTTGAGAAAAGTATTTCAGACTGGACACTCTCTCTGTGGGGTAAAGGCAGGCTAAAGCCTTCAAGGTAGACCAGATGTGAACATCAAAGTCATGAGTACAAAAACTACATATATTATAGGGTTACAGTAATAGAATGTAGTTGTTCAGCCACTACATCGTAAAAATGGAAAAAATGAAAAAATGGCACCTCAAAGACCCACTTTCAGGTTGTCTCCCCATCTTCTCTTTTCATCATACTTTGCTGATAGAAGTGAAAGACATTATAGTTTTTGGAATAATGGGAAAGCTCTGAGTCTCCCATTGCCAAAAGGTGAAAAGAAGGAGTGACAGAAACTGAGGATGGAGTCAAAAGAGGAATCAGCCTACAGTTGTTACATAGTTACAAATGGCTACCATATTTTTCGGAGTATAAGACACATCGGACTATAAGACGCACCAGGATTTTGAAGAGGTAATTTTTTAAAAAAATGTTTTTGCACTCCGCATACTTCCCAAACCCTCTGCATGCTTGTTCTTTGTGAAAAATGGGCCATGCAGAGTGTTTGAGAGGCCTGCAAAGTGCTCCTGGGAGATTGGGGGGGAGCAAAAAATGGCCCATTTTTCCCTCGTTTTTGCCCTCCCCAGCCCCCAGAAGCATTTAGTAGGCCTCCCAAACACTCTGCACATCCATTTTTGTGAAGCGCACGGTGTTTCGGGAGGCCAAAAATGCTGTATTCAGTATTTTCACCCTCTTTTTTTGGGGGGGGGTGCGTCTTATGCTCTGAAAAATATGGTAAGTCCAAATCCTCTTGAATTCTGTTAAATTTTATCTGGTGCCAAAATAATGTTAACCATTAGTTGACTAGATTCCTGTGAATAAATAAACCTGTTTAACTGGAGCTGGCTCTGGTCTTTTGTGCCTAATAGGCAGGTCACTCATGGTATGATGCACTTTCAATGGACTGGATGGCACAGCTTGTGCCAGAGGAAGTTGGAGGAAGCCACTTTAGAACTAGGGCAGGAAAAAATGAGTTTGCCCTGCAATTTTTTCGGCTCAAGATTGTTCCAAACTCTGTTTAGATCCTCTTAATGTAATTACTGAGGTTCTCAGGTTCATGCCTAGCAAGTCATTGGGGATAACCTACAGACTTCTAATTGTTAATAGCATTTTAAGAATATAATCTATTAACATAATTATGGATTTGCCTACATTGGGTGTGTTTGTGTGTGCTATAAACTATGTGTCGGAGGGTGGGGGAATTCATGTATGTATGCATGCATGCATGTATGTATGTATGTATACAACACAGGACACCATCACCAATCACCCTCACCAAACATCAATTCCCTGAACCAATCAAGATGTGACAACACAGCCAACCAATCCGTTTAAAGCAACAAAGCCAAATTCCACACCCACCCACCTATATTTATAGAAAAACGGCAGCTCCGATCACACTTTGCTCGCACAAGCACGAAGCCAAAGGCACCAGCCTGAAGATGACGAGTGTGACCTCGGCGAAACATCACCAAGATACTGTCAATCTTACACCAGAAAAGACCCGAATACGCCAAGACCTGCATACCTATACCCGTGAAAATCTACGAACACACACACACACACACACACACACACACACACACACACACAAAGCTGGGGAAAATCTCAGAGCCATTGTTAGCCCTAGTACCCAGTTTTCTCCAATCTCCAACGTCATTTACATTTATTACATCAAGCTTCCATGTTCCCCAAGTGGCATGGGCATCTTTGGGATGACTAATATAGGGATATATAATTAAATGAACTGTAAGTATGAGTAATCAATAAGAAAACTATGGCAATTAGTAAGCTGTGTTTAAAAATAAGAGAACTTTAGACCTCTGAAGTCCTATTCCATGAATCCGTGAAAGCAAGAACGAATCCTGAAATGAAGATACAGAATATCCCAGAGAATGGTAGAAAGGGAACCAGGTTGTTGAAATGCTGAAGTTATGTTCAGAATATGTGACCTTCTGCTCCATAGTTATTTACAACAGGGCAGAATGCTGTGAAAACAAAATTCTTCCAGTATATTTCATCTTGAACTGTAAAATGTATGACTTTTCTCTAGAAACACAGATATTGTTAGGATTAGATCTTTTAAAACACTGTAACTTCTTATAGAAAGCAAATCAGAGTATACACTCAGTATAGATAAGGCAAAACTATCAGGTCATGTGCAAAATGCAAAGAAAAAAGCAATTTGGTGAATGGTTTGTGGTCGTCCTCAGTTCCCCTTTAACTCAGAGAGACTTTGAAGGGGAGTCCATCTCTCTAACATTCCTCAGGGACTTGCATAGTGTTTCCATTTCTATTTCAAGCCTTAAAAAGTTCAGTGAGAGGCATGAATTGTACTTGTGGGGTTTTTCCACTGACCCAGGATGCCCCAAGTACTGAAAATGGCTTAGATAGTATATGTATGATTTTTTTTTTACAAAACTCAAAAATTCGATATATTTTCAATTTTTTGAACCTGGAAGAAGATCTACATGCACTTTATATTGGACAATGAACAGGTGGACCAAAAAGTATTTTGATAGCTTAAAATCAGTTTGCCGAATGCACTTTCCTTAGAGAGATGGAAAACTCAGAGCTGTATAAAAAAATATGTTGGCTGACAGCTAAAAATTTTTAGCCTGTAATGTTTGTATGCGTGAATATAGTGTGTGTGTGTGTGTGTGTGTGTGTGTGTGTGTGATCATCATAATCATCCCCAATCGATCCATTTCAAGAAAAAATGTCTCTTCTTGAAAGTTATGGACCATAATATTCCATACTGGTCCATTGCAGGCTGGTAAGCAGATATATTTTGATTTCCCAGGATAAGGCTGAGAAATAGTGGCTTATCTAAAAATTACCTAATCATCACCTCCCTTATCCATGACTAAAGGAGCATTGCACTATATAGGAACTGGGTCTTGCTGCTCCTTCTTTAGTATCTTGACTTCTACATCACTCTGAACCATCTCTCTCTCTCTCTCTCTCTCTCTCTCTCTCTCTCTCTCTCTCTCTCTCTCTCTCTCCCCCCCCTCCCCCACTCCCCCACTCTCCCATATTTTAAACTATCTATCCAAATATGAATTTTACTGCAGGATTCCGTTGCAGATGGCTTTGGCTTCCAGGCAGCTCTCAAGTGTTTTTCTCCCAACAGGCATCATATATGCAGTGTCATAACGATAAAGGATCACAAACTTGCAAATGTTCAAAGTAGCACTATTGCATCCATTGTCAAACAGTATGAATCAATCAATACCATCAGTTCCACTTCAAAAAGCCCCACATATGCTTACTAAATAAAGTTATATACGAAGTAAAGTGGCTTACTAAATATGCTTACTAAATAAATGCTTATAAAGGCAAAGGGCTTTGGGCTATTGCTAAGCATTGCTACAATAGGCTTGGATTTAAAATTTGAAAAGCTAATGTAGATTCTCGGGAGCTGAATTAAAGCATTGCCACCAGGATGGCCTCAGATTGACTTTGGGAAATCTCTTTGAATCAGAACCAAGACATCTCAGGATCCAATATGGGCATCAAAATCAAATTTCTCAATATTTTAATGGTGTGGGTTTTGTTACTAATTACAGGTTAATGTGTGGGTGCATTAGAGCATAGCAAATCCATAATCAAAGTAAGTTTTTGCTCTGCCTTGTAAGAATCCAACGCTGGTATACACTGAGCCAATCTAAGTAGACCAAAATGAGCTCCAGCTTTTAAAATAGCAACACAACCTTTGGGTTGGAGGTAAACTGACAAATTGAATAAATAAAAATATTAGAAGAATATCCTCTGCAGAACCCTTGAAGACATTATTGTAAAATATTGTAAAAATACTTGATGGTCTAAATAATTCCCACTGCAGGTGACACAAATTATAGAGTGCATGACAAAGAATTCACATGGTGCCAAATTAGGCATCCTGGAAACATGACAACATTGGTTTCTAGAGGATTCTGACTCATTTCCTGGTTTCATTACTTTTTCTCTAATGAACTTTATAAAACCCTTGGCATTTTGAGATCTTCCCCACCCCTTCTTCCTGATGGTTTTCAGTATTCACATACCAAGAGTGTCACTAAAACAAAAATCTATTTTTTTAATTAGATGGAAACTGTCTACTTGTCCCAGAAAAAAAAAAGGAAAATATTTCTTGAAGATAATTTCCTAAATTATGCAGCCCAGTGTTTTGAAGTCATACTTCTGACAACATTTTAATAGTAATGCTTAGTATTCTAAAGATTTGCCAAATGGCTAGACACCTAATCTTGCTCGTGTTGGATGTGTCTTAGCTTCATATTATAGAGCTGCTTTATCCAAACTAATATCTGGCTGATACGTTAGACTATGGTTCCCATCATTACCAGTTAGGATGACTGTCTTAAAATGCCAGTTTATATTTCCAGTTTTCTGTAGTGCTTGTAGCAGAGATGTTGCTATTCATCACATTAGGATATGAATACCTTCATTCATATTAAGTAATCAGATGTGTGGTGTGAACATAAAAAGGGAAATAATACACTGTATTTTGGTATCTAGTAATTCCCTAGGGCTTGTTTTGTATATGGCGTACTGTAATAAACATTGACTCTGGTCTTTGACTGTATATGGTATAATACTTTGATATCTATTATCCTGCTGAGTAGATTTTCAATTCCCCCTCTTTGAAACAGCTTGCCCAAGCAGTTCAAGAAAAATGGAAAGTGTCATTCATATACTGTTGTATTACAGGGATCTGTGGAACATATTTATTCAACCTATTTTGCAATAATATTGCAAACAGATTTTTGGTATGTAAAGCTTCTACTTACTAACTGTAAAGCCAACATCACTAAACTGTGGCCAAATTTTCCACAGCAGCAATCAAGACATGTCATCAAATAATGTATTCCTGGTATTTATCTATCTATCTATCTATCTATCTATCTATCTATCTATCTATCTATCTATCATCTATCTATCTATCATCTATCTATTTACCTCTCTCTCTCTCTCTCTCTCTCTCTCTCTCTCTATATATATATATATATATATATATATATGTATGTATGTATGTACGTACATACATACATACATACATACATACATACATATATATATATATATATATATATATATATATATATATATATATATACATACAGAGAGAGAGAGAGAGAGAGAGGGAGAGAGAGAGAGAGAGAGAGAGAGAGAGATGTTACTGCAATGTGTGGATCATTGACTGTAATAAAGAATTGATGTATTTAATAATGATACAGGAAGAAGAGAAATTGAATGTTGTCAATTGGTCAAAGTATATTAATAGCTCCAGAAACCTCCAGTGACTGATCAGGTAGTTATTCTGAGATATCTGTCAAATGTCAGAGCACATCATATCTAAAAATGGCAGATGATGAAAACTACAGGATGTGTAGCTAAGCTGCCTGGCTTAAAAAACGAAGAAGGAGGGAATGCAAGTAAATGAATTATGATATCTTGTGCTGACAGGTTATAGAATTTTACAGTGAGGAGGGCAAAGTGCCTTCTTTTCAACAGAAGAACAGATCTCTTTCATCCAAAATTTGTACCACTACAAAATTCCCTTCCTAAAAACGAGCTGTTAGATCAACAATAGACTTATTGAGAATATCAATTCTTATTTGAGCAGGACTCATTCCCCCCCCCTCGCACTGCTACAAAATTGGCTGTTCTGCTTCTTTGGCATTTATTTTAAGAGAAAAGGCTTTTCATCCCACCTTCCCTTGGTCAGAGGCCAAGTAAAATGAATATAAAAACAGCAACACTATACAAATATAGCTGGAGGGGGAAAACAGATGCTAAAACAGAGAGGAGTAAAAACAACAGTGGAGACGCCCACTGAAGAAAACAGTTCCTTGATTCATCTTCTTACAATCCAATCCTAAATGAATGAGTAATCACATGTGTAGGCATTCCTGAGCATGACTTTGGCACTCAATGTTCAAAGGATAAGGGAAAGGAGCAAAATCTTATGGCCGTTACATTGAACCCCTACCCCACGCTTATAATACTTTTCCAATGTGTTACCACCAAATCTGGAGGACTAGTATTGTGATTACCCCTACGTAGCATGAGTGTGAGGTTGGAGGTTGTAGCGCAGCAATTTGAATAACACCTGATTAGTTATGGTTGCCACATAGGGTGTTACAACACAAATGTCTCCAGTCTCTTGAGAATCCTTTATAATCTCATTTAAGGGATCTAGCAACCAACAAGTTCTCGGTCAGGCATCACTGCTGTGATCCTGAAGTTGCTTCCAGTAGTTGATATTAGGTATCATGAAACTGTCATTGAATGTGTTTCTAGTGTATTTAAATTGCCTAGAAGAGCAAAATATATATTTATATTTCGGTTGTGATAATAATTTGGATATTGTTACGCATTAGGCAAGGGTATCACTGTTGTCTCCAGCAGCATAAACTCTTGGGCCCACCAACTCCATACAGAGCCTACCTTTTGTTCTCCTGGCATATAATCATTTTTTAAAAGAAGCAATGAACAAGTTTGTTTTGCATGTGGATATGCTACATTGCATATAAATTATTAGTGGGATGGGGTGGCTCAGTGGCTAAGACACTGAGCTTGTTGATCAAAAAGGTTGGCAGTTCAGCGGTTCGAATCTCTAGCACCGCATAAAGGAGTGAGCTCCCATTACTTGTCCCAGCTTCTGCCAACCTAGCAGTTTGAAAGCATGTAAAAATGCGTTGAAAAATAGGAACTACCTTTGATGGGAAGGTAACAATGCTACATGCGCCTTCGGCGTTTAATCGTGCCGGCCACATGACCACAGAGAAGTCTTCGGACAGCGCTGGTTCTTTGGCTTTGAAATGGAGATGAGCACTGCCCCCTAGAGTCAGGAACAACTAGCACATATGTGCAAGGGGACCCTTTTATATAGGTCATTAAAAAGACTGGAGCAAGTATTATCTCTATGTTTATATGGCTCCCATAAAAATAAAATTATACTTTCCCAGTCTTTTTAATAGACTAATGTTGCCTTCTACTATCTTAAGCGAATGTGTAATACTTTCAGACCTCATGGAAGATTGCATTATCAGTGGTTATTCACCTTGATAGCTGCATTTTACTTCCAGAATCAGGGGATGTGTTATAAAGACCAGTTAGTATGGAAGAATAATAGAAAGGTATTGTCTTTCTGTTTATGAATTTCTCCAATGTATCTGGATGACACAGCATGAGCCAAACACCATAGACTCTTGGTTCAATCTCTTTATTGTCTTTTCATTTGGCTGAAGCGGACAGTTTATAATTTATTATTGTACCCCATACTATTTTACAAGCCTTTAATCAGAACAGAAAAGAAATCCGGCATGCCTACAGTTAATTAACCCAGGATGATGTAATTGCCTACACTCAAATTATATATATATATATATATAATTTTCTGGAATAACTACTCCATAGATGAAATTCCAGATTTCTTAGAAATTTCTGAAAGTTTGGGCTGTCCCAGTGAGACGAAAAGTATAGATAGAGAGGGATTGGGAAAGAAGCAATTGAGCAAAACCTGGGACTGATTTAATTATAGGATCCAAGGTCTGGCACAATTTAAAAATGCTGAAATGAATATATTGCAATACAGGATCCAAGAATTGTAAGTCAGTGTGGATCAGCACCTGTCATCTAGGGTGTATTTTTGTTTTGTTTTTAATGTATAATTATATTGTTTCTTCTTTGAATCTGGTATCCTTGCTTAATAGCTGCCAAATGGCTAAATGTTGCTGAAAGCAACATTTCATGTACCTGCTTTCTTGTGCAAAAACATGAATATTAACCTCATTTATTTATATATTTCTTGTTATTTCCTTCAGTTTAGCGGCTGCAGCAGTTCAAAGAAGATACAGTGGTAGGATTCAAATTTCTTCATTACCAGTTCTGTGGGTGTGGCTTGGTGGGCGTGGTGTGGTGTGACTTGGTGGGCATGGCTTGGTGGGCGGGGCATGGGAAGGATACTTTCCAACTCTGTTCTCCTGTTCAGGGCAACAAAAGAAAATCAGCTGGGAGGCAGCGGGAGTGGGTCCAGCCTATTTGCCAGTTTTCCGAACTACTCAAAATTTCTGCTACTGGTTCTTCAGAACTGATCAGAACTGGCTGAATACCACCTCAGTACGGTACAACAATAGGTAGGATGTTCCATTGCAAAAACAGACTAAACCTTCCCATTTCACCCTATAACTGAATTTCAAAAACTTAATTTTGGTCAGCCTCTGCACAGGGGTGAAGTCCTCCCGGTTCAGCCGGGTTTGGCTGAACCAGTAGGGACAATTGTCCCCTACCTATTCACCAGAATCAGCAGGAAAAAAATGAAAAAAAAAGCTTCGGATGATCACGTGGCTCACAGCTGATCTGTGTGATCATCGGAAGTGCTTTTTTTGCTTTTTAAAGCATTTTTTCCTGCCGGTTTGGGCGAATAGGAAGGGAAAAAGTGCTTTAAAAATGAGAAAAAAGAGCTTCTGACTATCATGGGGCTCACAGCTGATCAGCGTGATCGTCTGAAGCTTTCCCCCCCTACTTTTTAAAACAGGTTTTTCCTGCCAGTTTAGGCGAATAGGTAGGAAAAAAATGCTTTAAAAAGTGAAAAAAAAAGGTTCCATGACAATCAGC
This sequence comes from Natrix helvetica, assembly GCF_964273705.1. Classification (NCBI taxonomy): domain Eukaryota; kingdom Metazoa; phylum Chordata; class Lepidosauria; order Squamata; family Natricidae; genus Natrix; species Natrix helvetica. Next base: position 69,155,836 of record NC_138549.1, on the reverse strand, counting down.
TGTGCTGTGCGATCATGGGAACCTTTTTTCCCACTTTCTAAAGAATTTTTTTACTACCTATTTGCCTGTACCAGTAGTAAAAAAATGCTTTAAAAAGTGAAAAAAACAGTTCCCACGCTCGCATGGCACAGCTGAACCTTTTTTTCACTTCTTAAAGCTTTTTTTACTACTGGTTCGGGCAAATAGGTAGTAAAAAAATGCTTTAAAAATTAAAAAAAAGTTGGCCATGCCCACCCAGTCACATAACCCCACCACTACCAAGCCACGCCCAGAGAACCAGTGGCAAAGCAACTTACATTTCACCACTGCCTCTGCAATATTTGAGCAAGACGGTCTTATCCATATGGCACATTTTAGCCAAGCATAGTTTTATGGCAGGGTTGTAGGCCACCCAGAGTTTGGTTTTTAAAATGGGAGGGTAGAAAATATTTTAAATAAATAAATAATGCCACATAGCAAATGAATTTACAGATATCTCCATTTTTTGCACAGTGAAGTTTTAAAATAACCATAGTCCATTCATTCCCAATCATGCAAGTTTGTACGCAATATTAGCATAGTTCAGTAGGCATTATCAAATAACTGATTGAGAGTTTTCTGCTACTAACTTGACTAAAACTAAGAAATAGCCACGATTAGAAGTGCCTGCTTTTGCTCAAAGTGCTTTCTGATCTCCATTTCTTGAATGATGAGATGCTAGAATGACTGAAGAATGGATAATGTAATATAGGGTGCAAATTTGAAATCGGAATGATTAGGGTTTCCATCTAATAATTTTCAATTTAGTAAGTAATGGTTCATGACTACCAGGTAATTCAATAGAAACATGCTGAGTTGCTTATGAGATGATAAAGTTGAACAAAATATGAATTAAAATATAAGAATGAAGACGTGCCATAAAAGGGACAGTTAGAAGCTTGCTTAAAGGGACAGGGAAATGTCATCAGCCTCTAACCACAAGATGTTCCAGCCAACGTCCCTATGTCAAAAGTCCAAACCACAAGGTTCAAATAAAGTTTGCTAAAGACACGTAGTCCATACCTGTGTCCCAAGAACAAAAAGAAAAGTAAGACCCCCATCTACTTATAAGGCTTTTTCCCCAAAATAACTAATAAAAAATGTGTTAAGTATTTCCGTGTTGCGCTGCTTTTGAGAATGTATAAGAACGCGTGCTTCGATAATGAAGGTTGTTCAGAATTTCCAATGCTAGCTACGTGTTAGCTTTCTGAACCTGGCTGCCAAGTACATTTTTCCTGTATCCTGAGAAGTCTAAGCCTGTCCTTTTCTGCAACAATAACATCATCTTAAATTTAAGATCTTGTCCAACTTTTTTATACATTCTCTAGACAACATGCTATTAGTCACACTTAATGAAGTCTTAAAACATTTTTGCCCATTTTCATTAATGTGTTTATGTTTTATGAAACCTCTAGTGTTTTAAATAATGTTGTAATCTGCCAAAGAGTTTCAGTTACTGGGCAAATTATGCATAATGAATAAAATGCATAAATTATATTGATAATAACTAGATTGAAAAGTGGAATTTGCAAATGTCATAATCATCATTATTCCTATTTTTATCTACCATCAGTAATTTTATGGGTGTTTTTTTTAAAGTAACCAACCATTTCCTTATTTCTCATTTGTAGTTGTTTTAAGAATTTAGTCACTGAGGTTTTTCCCCCCTCCATAAATACTTTTATTTTTAAAATGGGATATCTTAGGGTCATCTTAGCTCAGAAAGCAGAACTTTCTTCTTCCTGACAAATGTTTCTTTGTTGCAAGGGCCCATCTTAATATCAGAATTATTATCTTTTGTAGGAAATATGAATAAAACAATGATCAAATAATGTAACAGAATATTTTACTGTTAATGTAATGAAGTTCTTTGTGTACTGAAAATAAAAGTTAAAGCAAAGAAGTCCCAGATGATGATAATTGACTCTTAAACCTATTATTAATTTGAAAGTTTTTCAGTATTTTAGCAAATGGGGCTGTAACTCTCTTTGACTAACACCCAACTAAAAGAATGTAATCAGTAAGTAAATTGTTCTTATGAATTTTTTCATTAATGCAAACTCCCTTAAGCTTGGAAGCTGCTAGTTAATTCCATTAAACTTCAGTTTTTATGTTAAACAATAAGGTTTCCTGGAGGCACTTCATTTTATGCCTTTGTAAAATTGGATTGGAGACGAGTCATCACATTTATAGGCTGTTACATTGGATCTGTGATATAATTGCCTTATTATGTTCATAATTTTTTTTCATATCACAATTTGTTCAGCAGCATGAGCAAATAGAGCCATCTTCTAAAGAGCTTTGTATCGGGCATTTGGCAATTTGGCATTTACCCAATCTGATCACTAGAATTGCATTGATAGTAAACTGAATGAAACATTTGGCAAGGATTGTGATTAACAAATTGGCCCTAGAAAGCAAGGATATTTCTGAGGTCAGTCTAGCCTGCTTCTACATTTCTGGAATCCCACCTTCTAAAATATTATTCAAAAGGCAATTAATATGAAGAATGAGATCTGCACCCTGAGTTCTATGGATTTTTTCACTATATTCATTTATCCCAGAAGTCTTACTTTGTTGAAAGGTTTCAATTGATTCTTTGATCTTATAATCTACAGGGAGTCTGTTTAAAACTTAATGAAGGCTTCAATTAATGGACTTTTTAATTAAAGCGTCAGGGAAACTGTCAATACTTTCAAAATAATATTTGTCTGATTTATACATTTTTTAAAAGTTTTGGAAGATTCCACTTTTGGAATCCTAAATGTGAATTTGCCAACATTGTCTTTAAAATCTGGATTAAAATATCATTTGGTTGAGTGAGTGGTTTGTTTTGTTGATGTTGATGGAATTTTTCTTTTTTCTTTTTCTATACCTAGTGTATTAAATTTTTAGAAAAGATAAAATATAAAAACAGAAAAAACAAAATTGAAAAGGAAAAAACTAAAGGGAGGAACTGCAAAGAATAAGAAGAAAAACAAAAACAAAAAGAGCAACTTTCTTTGATACAGTTACAAATATAAAATACATTAACTTTTTGCTCTAAAGTTCAATGGCATACAATATTTCTATAATCATAAACAGTTCTAATCACCAAATCCCAAAAATAAACTTTAATTTCTTTTGTCTTTCAGGACTTTCTACTTTTTGTTCAGAAACTGATAGTATTGATGATTGAAATATAGGTGGACTATAGCCCTAATTTTTTGTTAAATTATGCTTCCTATCATCCCTCTTTACTTATATTCTTCCATAGGTCTACCAAAGATTGTAGGTCAGCAATGTCTAGACAGTTATTAACTCACCATTTACTCATAAAAAAGATACCCTTCAAGTAGCTTTCGGTGTGTGAACCAGGAAACATGGTATCTGTAAGAACTACCAGACTGGAAAGTAACCTGGAGAATGAGAGGCTTGTTTAAGACAAATTTAAGACAAAATATATATGTATAGGAAAGAATAACTGTGATATAGTAATAAAGCTTTGGTATTTACATCTATTTATCTTCAAACACTGAAAGGCACATCAATTTGCAGGTTATTTCAAACAAAAAGGTAGCTTTTCTATTCAGTTATGAAGTGTTTAGGCAAAAAAAACCTATTTAATATAAACTGCCTCTAGTGATTTAAACAGCCTTTGGTGGCAGCCCCTCAAATATAGCAGTGTTCCAATATTTGAGAAGGCTGCCACAAAGAAGAGGGGTCCAACCTATTTTTCAAAGCATCAGAAGGCAAGACAATAAACAATGGATGGAACCGAAACAAGGCGAGAAGCAACCTAGAACTAAGGAGAAATTTCCTTTTATTGGAATCTTGGGAATTATCTGGTCAGAAATAATTAGGAAGTGTAATTTGCTTTAGCAGAGCTGCACATCCTCTGTATTGCAATCAGTTGGAACAATTAACCAGTGGAACAGCTTTCCTTCAGAAGTTGTGGGTGCTCCATCACTGGAAGCTTTAAAGAAGAGACCGGACAGTCACTTGTCTGAAATGGTATAGGATTCCCTGCTTGAGCAGAAGGTTGGACCAGAAGACTTCCAAGGTCCTTTCCAACTCTGTTATTCTGTTATTTAGGCAAAACCTGAAACATTATTTTGTTCCTTTGCAATTAAATTATTCCAGTTAACTAGGAATTCATGTAACAGGCTACAAGTTGTACTTGTCAGCATTCCAACTATCATCCAGAATTAAATTAAATCAGAGTTCAAGACATAACTTTCATCAAAGTTCCAATTTAATAAGACAGACGTGTTGGTACATCTATTGCAAACCCGAATCTGAACTTCCTGGGGTTTCCACCCAGTTGAAAGTTCATGATCTTGTCCCCACACCCACAAGTTCATCACATGGTCCAATCTTCCTCTGCCACGCTGGCACCTCCACCCATCTAGTTCCGGTCAGGTGCAGAGGTGCGGAGACAAAAGATGACCTTGGGCTTCTAGAAAGGAATGTTCTATTTTGACAACAACACATTCTACAATTCTACTCCTTACTATTCCCCCTCCCAATTCCCCACTAATGAAACAGCATAATAAAGAAATAGAGAGAGTGTGTGGCAGGCCAAAGATTCTTAAAGGAACTGCTGCAGGCCTCACACTACTAGCATTTGACTCCTTATTAACTAGCAAGGCTCAAAATGAAGAAATGGGAAAACATGAAGCATCTGAGTCTTTCCCCTTTCATACAGAAGTGTGATATTGAAGAATATATAAAATGGCTCCAGGTTTGATCACAATGTTTATTATTTATTTATTTATTTATTTATTTATTTATTTATTTATTTATTTATTTATTTATTTATTTATTTATTTATTAAATTTGTTAGCCACTCCCTCTCCACAAAGGGACTCGGGGCGGTGTACAATAAATAAAACACATAATATAAAATTACACATTGTGCGGAGGAGGTATAAAAACACAGTACATCATTATTATAACATAGAAATATTAAAATAAGTTAAAATTAGATACCCCCATGGAGATTACAAGTTTAAAAATTGCCAGGATGAATAAAATGAAACTATGGTTGAGCCAGGCCTGCTAGTTGAAAAAGGTGGGTCTTGAGTTTTGAACGGAAGGAGCGGAGGTTGGTGTTAATCCTAATATCCGGGGGGAGGTCATTCCAGAGGGCTGGGCCCATCACAGAGAAGGCCCTACTCCTGGGCGCCACCCTCTGGCACTGCTTAGTGGATGACACCCAGAGAAGTCCCTCTCTGTGCAAGCGAATTGGTCGTAGGGATGTATGGGGCAGGATGCGATCCCGCAGGTAATGTTGCATCTGCCATGTTGCTCATTTTGACCCTTGCTCCCCAAGCAGGTCAGTACTTGACATCAAAATTAAAAAATGAGTCATGCAGATGCCCACTGTTAGGGGTTTGATCCTGATGGGCTCAAGTTGACTCAACTTTCTATCGTTCCGAGGTTGGTAAAATGAGGACCCAGATTGTTGGGGGCAATATGCTGACATTTGTAAATCATTTAGAGTGTCATGTAAAGCACTATGAAGTGGTATATAAGTTTAAGGGCTATTTCTATTTCTATTGCTAAAATCTAAATATTTACTACATGAAATCCATATTTAAAAACTTCTTGGAGACAGATTCAGTATTTTATTTATTTTTATTTTATTTCTTGGATTTCTAAACCGCCCCCTCTCCCAAAAAGGGACTCGGGGCGGTGTACAGTCAAATGCAGATAAAAGTAGAAAAGGAATGAGTTAAAATCATGTTGGATTCAAAAACTATAATGAAAAATGCAAGGGTTAGGAATGGTGGGATGAACCATTATCGGACTGTCTCTAAATCACGGGAATAAATGGGTATAAGAGAAAAGGAAAGAGGTGTAAACTTACATAATAAAATGAAGATAGAAAGAGGAAAATATGAGTCCTATACAAAAAAGTATTGGAAGATTGATACATTTCTTGGCAGAATTCATGGAAATACATGTAATAAAACAGGATATTAAAGCTGCTTGCAAGAGAATGAAAAATGACTGAGAACTATGGGATTACATTAATGAGAAATATGAAAAAGTGCCTCATGAATGATGAAGTCAAAAAGGCTCCGAGTAGAAAAAATGCATGCTGCATAAGAAAACGATTGTTTCAAAAATGAGATTGAGAAAAAGAAGAGTATGGTGAATAAAAGTTGTTAGGTTTGTAGTCAAAGGGAGCAAGGAATTGTGAAGAAATACCAAAAAGAAAATTTTAGAGAATTGCATGGAAATTACTGAGCTATAACAGTAGAATGAAAACAATATTTGAAGTTTTAGCACCCAGGATGAAATGATGAAAGGGGACAAATCATGCTGTAAGAATGTTTTAAAGAATGATAAGGCTGCAGAGATGATGGGAGAACATGAAAAAAGTTAAAGTATGGCTGTAGTTTCCTTATGAAGAACCTAAGCAACTTGTTTAATGTGTATATGAAAACAATATCTGAGGCTCATGATTGGAAACGTGTCATTATTGTTCCCCTAGCCAAAGAGATATTTAATTAGAGGGATTGCAGAAGCCACTCGTTTGAAAAGTATGGCCGGGAAGGTATTTGGAAGAATTATCCTGGAAAAGTTATACGAGGTGATAAAAAGCGAAACTTGAGAAATACAGTACGGCTTTATATGAAGCAGATTGTACAGATTGGATTTTTGCTTCTTGTTAGTTAATTGAGAAATACATGGATGAGAAAAAGAAAGTTACTTTACTTTTGTCAATTTAAAAGAGAATATGAATAGGCTTGAATTATGGAACGTTTGGCATGACTGTGGGGATGAAAGCTGATGGATCACATTTGTTCCCATGTGGAAGGTTGAATTAACATCATATGTTTTCCTAAATTCTCCACTGTACCAATGATGGAGCTCTGAATTAATATCATTCTGCATTATAAATCAGAGTAATTAGTCTGTGGAACAGAATATATTTTTCTTATTAGCTGCTAAGTCTTTAGAAACCTCAAAAAATAGCAAAATATTCAGTCATGATTGCAGTAAGGAGCAGTTGGGTATAATTAAATTCTGGTGGTTTCTATATAAAAACATTTAACTATGTGTTAAAACTTTTCTTAGATGTATTGTGTAGATGTATTGTGTTACGTTTGGTGTTTTATATAGAATTTTGATCAATGACCATCAATAAAATTTGATTGATTGACTGGTTCAAAATGCAAGTAAAGCATGCATAAAAAGAATTGTAGGTAGTTTAACAAAACTAGATTATATCATCTTTTTTATTTAAAGTTTAAAGAAAGCTTATAGTAAAGTTAGCTGTGGGGATGTGTATACAGAGATATTTTTACATGGTGGGATGATGTGCTGTTGGCCGCCAACCTACATCAGGGATATCAAACTGGATTTCTTTGAGGGCTGGATCAGCATTGTATGAACCAGCCACTGGGGGTGGGGAGAGATGGGACAGACGCCTTCTGCAGCATCCTGCTAGCCAAAACAGGGTGTGGGGAGTCCACATGCAGCCCCCTGGGCCCGTTTTGGCTGGCAAAGTGTTGCAGGAGGCTGTTCAGGCCAAAAACGGACTGCCCGGGAGCCTCATGTGCCCCCCACGCCCCATTTCAGCCAGCAAAGTGCTGCAAGAAGCTGTCTAGGCCAAAAACAGGTCACATGGGGATAGTGCACACACCCCATACCCCATTTTGGCTGCCAGAGGCACCGTGGGCTGGTCCTTTGTTATTTCCAGGTTGGCCCCGCAGGCCAGATGTAAACACCCCACGGGTTGCATCCAGCTCATGGGCCTTGCGTTTGACACCTCTGACCTATATGCTTTGCAGTAAATATTAGCTAGATTGTGTAATATAGTGCTTCACAAACTTTTTCTTCCATTACCTTCCACAAGGAAAGCCCTTTCTACACAGTGTAGGTGAGGCACTTTAAGTCAATTTAAATGTCCCTGTTGTGATTGGGTAATGAAGCTGTGGGAAGTTATGTAAAGAAAATCCCCTTTCATCCAATTTTGTGTAATTTATCCTGGCTTGGGAAGCACTGCTATAATGCAAGAAGGAGCAAGGATCTGAAAATTAATGAATTAAAGACTAGAGTAGGTATAAAGACGGTTAAGAAAATAGAATTGTGAAACAATATATAAAGGAATAATCAATGGGCAGAATGGAAGCAGACATAAGATCATTTAGCTAAATTTCTTTTTCTAATCACGTCTTAATTGTTCTGTCTTACTATTTCTTATTATTTTTCTGTAGTTTACGTAATGGTGTTTACCCCAAAAACACATAGCGTAATAGGTCTGCATTATGCATACATTCACAAAAATTGAAAAAATGTTCATTGAACAGAGCACTGGAAATTAATGGAAACCTTGTTACAGCTCTATATATGTTTTTCAACATAATGAATCCCAAATTCCAATTTGGTTTCAAGCAAGTCAGATTAATTTCTATGTAATTTATCTTGATCTCACTAGTTAAGGCCATTAGCAACCTTGAAACAGTGATTTCATTTATCGTTGAAGAGTAAGATAATCTAATCAATATTGCATGGAAATCTTAAATTAAGCAAGAGACTCTTAAGAATCTTTCCCAAAACTCCAAAAGAGTGGTGTGATAACATAGCATACAATTATTTTTAAATCCATGTCAACAGTTCATCAAGAATTAACTCTGGGAAAATAGAATAGAATATTAATTTAGTCAGGTTTGTTTTTGCAAAACTTTAGAAAAGTAAATGTATTAAAATATGAAAAGTTACATTGGCAGAAATAAATATGTAACAAATGTATGTATTAAAACCTCTACAGTGAATGGTAACTTTACTCAAACCTGGTCATCATGTAAAAGCTGTATTAATAATGTAAATGGACCAGTTATATTGCAAAGGTCTGGATTTCAAATACTTCAGAATAAAATTTAGGTGCCTTTCAACTTTGGACAGTAGATCGTAAAACCAAAGAAAATAGAAACTAAACTATAATAAAATAATGAAAGACAACAAGAACCAATTGCAAGAGTAGGTAAGAGCACCTGCGCCCTGAAACAAATCTGGCAAGGTCTCCAACCACTCTAACCCAAGGCCAGTGGTGGGTTCTGGATTCGTACTTGTTTGTGACGCTTCCACAAGCCTCCGGGATGCTCCAGCTGCTCAGCGGAGAGTCACACAGGCGCCATACATGCCATGCATGTGCACAGAAGCACCAAAGGCTTAAAGGACAGGTAAGGAGCTCAGGCGGGTGGGTGGGCCCTTTGGAGCACCGTAACGGAATGGTACCTGGTGCTCTGGGCAGGCTCCAGTACGCCTGTACCGGGGCGTACCGCCTACAACCCACCACTGACCAAGGCCAAGGAGAATATTTCAGATCTTTAGGGCTTTCTAGAATGCTATCATGGTACAAGCCACTTATTCCAGAGAACAGGCACCTGATGATAGAGAAGGTACACTTCTGCAGTCCCTAATAAATTGCATTGCTTGATCGAAGGAACCTAGCAAACAACTATATTGGATCTCATCTCAGCCAGACTATGGGAGATAGGAGGTTCCTTGCTCAATTTCCTTAATCTTAACTAGCTTCATTTCTTCTATTCAGGACATCTAAGAAAATCTAAATCTCATCATGAGTGGAGTTAAACAAACTAATAAGTGAGTGTATTAGCTCTAAATACCAGTAGGTGTGCAGTGGGCACTTTAGAAGAATTCCTGAAATAGACCCAGATTTTCAAAGGCAATAACGAAATGTTTATTTATAGTTCTAGCTTATAAGGCCCATGCTACGCAAGGTTAACTTTATAGGGTTTCTCCCTTTTAGTTCTCCCCCAACTGAGTTATTCATAGATGTATTAACAGTGCGCTGTATTTTAAAATTCTCCGTGACTTTTGCTGTTCTTTCCTGAGTTTGAAAGACCCCAAGTTTTGGGAGCTATGTAACATGCAAAATGGCTGATCATCTGCAGCAAGAGAGTATGCTATAAGGTTTTTCTTTGTAAGTGTATATTTCACTGATTTCTTTTACAAAAAATCCCGACATAGTATAGTTGGAGTCTAGATTTGGAGTCTTCCCAAATTTCTCTTTCACATAGAATTGTTTGGTTTTTTTTTTAAAAAAAACCAGATAATGCCTCTTTGTTTTCTTTTGCTTTTTGGGTGCCTCTTTGAATTCCTAAGCTAGGAACCTTATATGTTTGATTGTCCAATTACCCAGCTAGAAGCTTATTAGTAATTTTTCTCCCAATGAGAGAATGTGTGGCAAAATTGATATTTATACTGTGTTTCTCTGTACTGGATACATGTAACTTCTTATATATTTGTACCTCTGGGGAAAGATAATATATGAAACAATAAGCTGTTTTCATCCTTTGTCAAGAAAAGTAACAACTGTTACTTAACCTTATAAATCTGAATTGTTCCTTAGTTGACGTATAACTGAAAAGCTGGTGGGTTTTGCTGGGGTTTCAGTTTTCACTGGAAACATTTTGTCCAGCCTAGCTCAGCAGTCCTTTTATCATCACACCTAATCTGCATCAGAGGCAACTGTTACTGTTTGTCATTCTAGGACAAAAATCACTTCTTGGTCTGCCTTGCAATGAAAAGAACCTCTGTATTGTCTGGGAGAAGCATTACAGCTCCATGACCTATTCAAGTGAGAAACTAAGCGAGTACAGAACAGTTTTTCATCCTGTTCCAAAGCTCTGAAATTATAGATGATAATTTATCATTTGGCGGCTGCTTGAGGTGTTCCAAAGTGGACAGCGATAAAATTAATGTTTGAAAAAGTTAATCTGGAGCGCTGGGATTTTATGAAGCTAGATAGCTTCCCAAAATTACCATTGAGATTAAGGTGGTGACTGGTGAAAATCTACGGTTTTGTGATCATAATTAAACACATATTAAATTAATTAAATGCATTTAAATTTAACTATACTGATAATTAAATCAAGTTTGCTATTTAATGTTGCCAAATTACTTTTCTTTTCTGCCCCCAACTTTTTGTTTTGTTTTGTAATGCTATCCCTCCTAAGAATGGACAAACTCATAGACTGAATGAGAAGGACTTTCTTCTTGTCTTCTCTAAGGCCACATTGCAATAACAGAATAGCAGAATTGGAAGGAACTTTGGAGAACTTCTAGTCAGGAAACACTCATACCATTTCAGACAAATGGCTGTGCAATCTCTTCTTAAAAACATTCAGTGATGGAGTGCCCACAACTTCTGAAGGCAAGGCAATTCCACTGATTAATTGTTCTAACTGATTGCAATAGAGAGGAGGTGCAGCTCTGCTAAGGCAAATAACACCTCCTAATTATTTCTGACCAGATAATTCCCAAGACTCCAATAAAGTCTTTTAATGCCTTTAGAGAGTTTTTAAATCCATCCTTTTCATGTGGCAAGCCACCTTTACAGTCTTGATTACTCCCAAGGTCTTTTTCTCTCTCTTCCTACTCTTCAGTCAAAACCTCACATTATTTACCTATTCCTTTCAGATCACAGAAAAAAAACCTATTGCTGATAAAATGCATCATATTAAGCTTAACACTGCCAGACACAAAATCCCTTCTGTGCACATAATAGAAAACCCAGCTAACATGAATAACAAAGGAATGCTAACATGAATAACAAAGGAAATGTAGTTGGTTATTTAAAAACAAAATAAAAAATAAAAGGAAGCAAGTTTCATGGCTAAAAATGGGGGGGGGGAGAAGGACATAGAACTTTTGACCTTTTTTATTCCCAAAATCTCTAACCATTCACTGAATTAACATTTGGATACCTCTGATCAGTTGCAATACTGTAACATTTTTTCCTAGGAATTAACAGTAATTATTCATATAGGGCAGTAATGTAAAAAATGTCCTCTGCAGAACATATATACTTTTCAGCTTTAGGGACTCCTCCAGAACGGGTGAGGTCAAAATCTGGCATCATTTTTCCATTTAGGACAGAAAGGCAGAAGACGTCCTTCCAATGTTTTGAATTTCCCCCATCAGGTTTGCCTGGCCTGCATTGGGGGCCTGCATTGGCTCTCAATACATCAGGCAAAAACTAGACACCCTTAAACCTTATAAGTGTTTCTTTTAATCAGTAAATGATTTTGCAAAGGCAAAGCATGCTCTCTATGGCAGTGTTTTGCAACCTTAGCAACATTAAGACATGTGGACCTCCACTTGAAGTCTTAAAGTTGCTAAGTTCAGAAACAATGCTTTGGGTTCTACTGGAGCCTCTGTGTTGGATGTAATGCTGGTTGGGAGAATGAGTGAGTTAAAGATGAGCATGGAAGTCATGTAACGTTTTGCACATGAGGTTTAGTGTTATATGTACATCTATGCAGTATATCTCGCATCTGAGAGCTTAAGGAAAAGAAAAGTGGGCTGTACATACCATGCTAAAGATAGATTCTGTGTATTCCTTCTTGCAGCACTGCAGATAAGAATTTCCATTTGAGTACTAGAGCTTGAATAGCTTGTAAAATTAATGTTCTGTATTTAGTACAATGGCCCTTGAGGTCAATTCCCACTAGAAGGTTGTGATCCATAGAAAGAACTGCAGCTACGGTGTCAGCATAGTCCAAAAACAGAGGGGGAAAAACCTGGTCACTGCCTCTTGCTAACCAGTATAAGCAGAATTCTACATACAATACACATATAAAGAAACTGAAAATAATATAAAACCTAATCCATGAAGGCGTGACATATATAGAATCTATATGTCCCTTGTTTGAGACAGATTGGCTGAACCGGTAGTAGTGGTGGTGGGAGGCTCCACCCACCTGCCCAGACGCTTCTGCACATGTGCAGGAGCATGCCCGGGAGCGTGCCCAATCCAGTAGTAAAAAAATTGGCAACCCACCTCTGGTTTGAGAGTATAAATCAAAGAAAGGTGGATTGTGTGTTTGAGGGGGAGAGAGAGGGTGGGAGAGGGGAGATAGAGAGAGAGAGAGAGAGAGGGAGAGAGAGAGAACTCTCATTAGCTTGACCTTTAACTGAGTGAAACTGTGTGTCATAGGGCAATACTTTTTGAACTAAGGTACCTCAAATGAGTTAACTTACAGAATGAAATTTTGGAAATTTTGGCTACTACTGCATTGTTGGCTGCAGCTGCGGTCACGTGATCTTCATTTTCAAACATATATATGACAGTTTCCCAGTCAATCTTGCTCCATTTCCCACTCAACAGCAGCCATTTACTTTCCTGCTGATTAGGGAAGGAAGGAAGGAAGGAAGGAAGGAAGGAAGGAAGGAAGGAAGGAAGGAAGGAAGGAAGGAAGGAAGGAAGGAAGGAAAACTTGCAATGCTTCCTACCAGATTTCCACAAGACAGCTCAATAGGGAATGCCAGCAGGAAGTCAGAAGTCTCCTGCTCCCACTGCTTTTTTGCCCACCTTTGGTCAGTATTTCTGTTTAGGTAAAAAATATATCTCTGAAATGATGATCCAATGGGACACAGGTTGTCTACTAGCATTCTAAAGATAGTGATGTCCATTGGGATTCTTCGATCATGCTCATGAACTCACACATTTCAATTATCAACTATCTGCAATGAATATAAATCCTTCCATTCCCCACCATCCTGTCAGAGCTGAAGACATTTCTTGGATGAATAGCAAAATGTGTTCAAAAGAAAAAACAAGAAAGTCCACTTGCCTTCTGAAAAAAACACTTTTGGGGTAATAACTCTATATGTACATTTTTAGATTCTGTTACTGCCAGTGTGACTCCTCTTGGTTGATTCAAGATGTGTTAATTTTTAGAAAATCTGTAAAAATGAAAAACAGAAATATTAAAACAGAGTTTAATAATTTTTCTGTCTCCTATCCCTCTTTTGCAGCTACAGATTAAATAAGATGCCTAAACAGAGGTTGACATTGAGGTTAACTATAATTCAGAGTCATAGCTCTTCCCAGCTTGGTTTTCTCCAGGGGTTTCTGATCTGAATTCCTATAATGGATTATGAGACTTGATTCAGCATATCTATAGAAAACAGAATATAATGACCTAATCAATGGATCAGAGAGAAACCAATGACTGCCTGTGTTGTCTAAGTTTGGAATCAAATATTGTAAATAAAATTGATTTTATTTCAAGATAAGCTGCTGAAAGCCCTGGAAAGTCACAGCACTTCAAATAAAAATTATTTGGGGGCTTGATGGTATCTCGGTGGCTTCTGAAGCTGACTACAAACACAGAATTCTCTTGTCAGATACTTAAGACACTTTGATTTTGCAATGTAGCAAAATGACATTTTCCTTTCAGCTGTTTTCTTTACAAGAGACACAAGAACTTGCCTTTACATAGAACAAAAAGCCTAATATGTTATGTGTTTCTGCGGCCTAGTGGCCAAGAAGTGATACTTCACAGATGGCATGCATTAAGGAGGGAGTGTAATAGATTTCCACTAAATTTCATGGTGCCTGGATGGGAGACCACCAAGAAATCCCAGGGCTTTAAGCTAGACCAGGAAGTTAAAAAATAAGATCCTGGTAGAAAACAATCTATATTGTTGGTAACAATCTACATTATATTGTTAAGAAACTATTGCTAATAAAAGTGCAAAGGAGTTGTCTGTGAAGCCACCAGAGGCTAAACTCAGTTGAAGCAGATTTTTTAAATTCCATGGGATAAAGATAATGAGCTATATTTGGAAGTTTGTTGGGGGAGGGGGGGACTCACTTTTTCTAATAACAGAAGAAATAACTAGAGTTAGATTTGGTTAGTAACCGAGAATCATTCTAGTAGGATGTGTAGTTCTTGTTTCTGTATACAGATAGGCGCTCCATGGCACAGGGCCTAGCTACCTGCGGGATCGCGTTCTGCCCCACACATCCCTGCGACCTATTCACTCGCACAGGGAGGGACTTCTCCGGGTGCCGTCCTCCAGAGAGTGTCAGAGAGTGGCGCCCAGGAGTAGGGCCTTCTCTGTGATGGGCCCTACCCTTTGGAATGACCTCCCCCCAGACATTAGGACAACGACTGACCTCCGCTCCTTCCGCACGAAACTTAAGACCCACCTGTTCCGACTAGCCGGCCTGGCTTAAATTTAGAGCTTCTCCACCTCTTGGGCATTTCTAATTGTTAATTTTTAACTTTAACTATCATTGGGGTTTTTAATTGTTTTAAATTATTGTAATTTATTTATTTATTGTTCCACCTCCTCCATATTGTATCGTTGTAACCGCTTCTGGTGTACGTCGCCCCGAGTCCCTTGGGGGAGAGGGGGCGACTAAGAAGTCAAAATAATAAATAAATAAATAAAATAAATTCCGTGATTTCTGCATATTCCAGACTACCTTAAATTTCACAATAATGAATGTTTTGTTAGTACAAGCAGAGCTTTTGTTCTATAAAATTAACATATACTTTTCTGAGTTCCAATTTCCAGTTGGTCATGAAACCCTTGATGATTATCAACTGGATTTCTCAGCCTTTCCTACCTCACAGATATGTTGTTTTGTTAAGAGTTTTGAAGCGAAACTGGGCTATAGTACAACTTTTAGGTTCTTCCCAGAGACATTTAGTCTCCATTGTGTTGAAATTCTTGATGTATTGAAAGATCCAGTTTGTTTTCAAAACTTAAAAGCAGCTGGAGAGATTTTCTTCCAAGGTTGAATGCTACTTTGCAGAAGGATTTATGTGCCTTTAAGTAAATATTCTTTCAGTCCTTCAATGACCGTTTTGCATCATTGTCTTAACTAGCTGCCATCTAACGGATGACCTTTTAAATAAGGAATTGTTAGCTTGGCTGATTTTTTGCTGAGATATTTTGCTGATAAGCAAAATGATTTTCATCATCTTACAATCTTCAAGTGGTCTGCTTTGTAGACACCATAGAAGGCAAGCCAGATCCCTTGAGAATAGGGTGCCAGCACCTTTTGGCTTAATTGTAACTTATGTACTTAAAGCTTATTGCTTAAATTTGCTCTTAAGCACATATGAGATTGTATCAGCAAAACAAGGCTAACTTCAAGCCAAGGTGCAGAAGCAGCACTGGTTAAACTTCACTTTGAGAACTGTGTTCGATTCTGGCTGCCAAACATCAGGTGAAATTTAGACAGACTGGAATGAGTTCATGGAAGATGATCAGGAACTGGAAACTATAAAAGGGAAGCATACTGTGATCCCTTCAACCATCCTGTGATTCTATCAGAGACTCCGCTTCCCTTATCTTCTGGAAGAATAGCTAGTCATAGGTATCCTGCCTGGCTCTAGTCTTGGTCCAGTGAGGGACAGCTTCTCGTAAAGCTGAGCCAAAACCTGACCTGCAATTTCTCAAAACTGGTCATCCATGAGAAATATCCCAGTTGTTCTACCTTAATTGTTAGAGAATTTGAGGTTTTTTTTTAAATGTATTGTTACAGGAGGAGATCTGCTACTCAGGGATGATGTTGTCTGTTGTGCATTTTCCATCATGCTGAGATACACACTTCCAGAGGTGGTATTCTGTGGGTTCTCCCCGGTTCGGTCGAACCAGTTGTGGCGGTGGTGGGTGGCTCTGCCCACCCATTCAGACATCATCAAAGATGCTCTGCGTATGCACAAAAGGTTCTGCGCATGCACAGAAGTGGTACGCGAGCTCCCGCTTCTGAACCAGTAGCGAATTGCAGCATTTCATGCCTGCACACTTCCCAGCTGAAACAGCTCATTATATCATGATGTCATTATATCATGTCTTGCCTCGGAATTGGACTGAACAGAATTGAACTGAAGATAAGGAGGTTGCTGTCTACTAGAGAGATGGTTGTATAATGAAAGGCAGCACATTTGCGCATGGCCAATGTAACGCTAAATAAGTGTGAGAATACACCTTCCATCCTTCAAAATTATTATTTTTTTCCAAAATTCTATTCTCCCCTGAATTTTTTTTTAAAAAAGCTTTGTGTTTTTAATCAAATGAAATGAAAAATGGCAAGAAAAAATGCAAGATAACTTTTGTACAAATTTTTGTATAACTTTTGTACAAATTTTAAACACTAGTTTAGAGATCAGAACAGAATTCAACTGAAGATAAGGAGGTTGCTGGATACTAGATTGATGATTGTATAATGAAAGGCAGAACATTTGCACATGGCCAATGTAATGCTAAATAAGTGTGAAAATACACCTTCCATCCTTCAAAATTATTTTTTTTTCAAAATTCTATTCTCCCCTGATTTTTTTTTAAAACCTTTGTGTTTTTAATCAAATGAAATGAAAAATGGCAAGAAAAAATGCAAGATAACTTTTGTACAAATTTTTGTATAACTTTTGTACAAAATTTTGTATAACTTTTGTACAAATTTTAAACGCTAGTTTAGAGATCTATTCTCCATCAGAAAAAAGAAAGAAAGGAAGGAAGGAAGGAAGGAAGGAAGGAAGGAAGGAAGGAAGGAAGGAAGGACCCCATGCATTGGTCAAAGTCTAAATGGTACTGTTTGCCTATATAACTGTTGGCTTTTGTATTATTGCAATAATTAAATTGAAAGGCAGAATACGAATACAGATGGATAATTGTATCTCTGTTGGGAGCTGCAGGCCTGGGATGATAAGCTCTTGGGGGTCATATGCCAATTAAGGGGGTGGGGGAGGTTAAAATAAATGGTGGGTAGAATGAAACAAAAAAAACCAAACCTAAATGTGCCTGCTTCTCGCTTGTCTCTCTTTTTCTCTTGCTGTCTCCCTGAAACCCTCTTATCTCTTTCCCAAACTGCTGGGAAAGTGACATATTATCTTGACATGTTATCTTGCCTGCCAGAAATATGTTCTGATGAATTGTAGAGGGATTTAAAATCATGCTAGAAGCCATAGAAAAATAGGCTGATAGCTACACAGGACCACAGATTGCCCCTTCCAGCATAAATATTTAAAATTAATAAATATACTCCGTGCTGCCTTGGTGAGACCACAGTACTGAATGACTCATGCCTGTCTCTCATAGCTGCAGCAAAGTCTTCCATGTCACCAAAAATGGTGGTAGGACATGTTTGGTCACTTTAGGTAAAGATAAAAGTTCCCTTGCACATGCGTGCTAGTTGTTTCTGTCTCTAGGGGCGGTGCTCATCTCCGTTTCTAAGCTGAAGAGCCAGCACTGTCCAAAGACGTCTCTGTGGTCATGTGGCCGGCATGACTAAAGGCCAAAGGCACACAGAACGCTGCTGTCTTCCCACCAAAGGTGGTTCCTGTTTTTCTACTTACATTTTTACATGCTTTGAAACTGCTAGGTTGGCAGAAGCTGGGACAAGTAATGGGAGCTCACTCCATTAAGCGGGGCTAGGGATTCAAACTGCTGAACTGCCAACCTTCTGATCAACAAGCTCAACATCTTAGCCATGGAGCCATTGCATCCTTGACTTGGTCACTTTAGATCCAATCAAACCACCCTTTTTTATGTGGCAAAGAGGTTTGAACTTCAACCTGTAGAAGCCTGCTGCTTTTCCTTAGCAGTCCTGAAAAAGCTGCTACTTCAGAGGGTGGTTTAGATTTGTTTGTGTAACTGATGCAGCCTTGCCTGGGGAGGGACTGAAGATACATTTGGATAACTACTCTACAGTCTTGAGAAAGCCAGATCTCTGCAGCTTCTCATTGTTGTGCAAGCTTTTTAAAGTTTGTTAAGTTTCTCAAGTTGAGGGGCACACCGAGTGCCCCAGAAGCCACATTGCAAAAAGTGTGCAGAGCTAGGAGAAAAAATAAATTTGATTTTATAAAACACACGTGCCTCTAAATGGATTTTAAATGAATCCATTAATTTCCCACTGTATATTTAATAATGTGAGCCACATGAGACAGCAAGTTTTGTTTTCCTCTCTTAAAGGCATAGAAATACTATGCTAGTGGGTAGGTAACAACAATCTACATTCATAAAGAAGTAATGAGAGTGAATGAGTTCCAACATTTGACAGATTGTGTAGTAGGAATGTTGACAGGTAACTAGGCAATGTAGCTGCTCTTGTTTATGTTTAGTACAACATCAGTAGAATTACAGCTTTTAAGATGTGACCTTTTTCAGTGACCTCTCTAATTCAATTACAGTGCTTACCATTTGTGAACAGTTTGGACAAGTGTTCCACAAGAAGGAGAAAATGATGGGTCTTCCATAAAGATGTATTGTTAGTACTACCAAATAGTTTTTCATTGCCAAATGGAACATGGGGTGTTTATCTCTGTGTCCAGGTGTTTATTATATATGGCAAGTGAGAGCTCCAGTGAAAAAGTAATCAAATTGGATAGGAGTCCAAAAGTTGTTTACACCGGATGAATATTGAGAAGACATTTTACAAAATAAGAATCTTTCTCACACTGCATTTGCAATTTCTACCAAGAATGGGTTCTGTCTAAAATCTGGGTCAAATTGGAGAAGTCAAATTCCACAAATCAGTTGCTATATGTGTTAGGATGCCTTTCATGTGGGGAAAAGAATCACACATTCTGTCCTCCAAAAGCACATACTTTACACCAAGTTTCAGCTCCATTCTTAGCTACCTGTCACTCCAAACTTCTGCATGCTTGGGGAAAAACTGGAGACAAGAATGCTATGCATGGTATCTTGCATAAAAGAAGAATGAGGAAAATATTGTAAATAAATGAAACAGTTCTTTATCTTGCCACCTTAAGTGCTGCTCAGCCTTTCTAAGAAGTGAACCTCTGTACAGCAGCATTTTCTCCATTCATTCTCATTCAGCAGGCAAAGTTCTAGGGCAAAAGGAAGGTTTTTACATGAACCCTTATATCAATAGACTGAGGGTCTCTAAAAAGCCATGTTCAAGACATACAATATGGGTTTCTTCAAATCATTTCCAACTTGCTTTAGCATGTGCATAGTTTTCACACTGCTGTAAGAGAAGGAGCCAAAGCAGATCTCCCTATCTGGCCTCAACAGCCTGGGAAGAAATCATATCGCTACAGCAAGATGGGAAGCTATGATAGGTGGAACATTAGAAGATACAATTTAGGTTTGAAGTTCTTAATATAGGGTTGCATTTAGGAAAGTTTTGGGGGAAATTCCTGCCTGATCTAATATGATATGGATGACATTCTATGCTAAATGTGTTTTTTGATGTATAGATGGACATTTTCTTTTTTTAAATGTGGGGTATCATTCTAAAATATGCTGCTCCTCTCCACATTCCAAAATATGCTATTCCACATTACAAAATATTTTTCTAAAATATGCTACTCCCTTATCAGGGACTCTGAAGTGTCAAAGTCTAGAATTCTCTTTCTGTTTAACATGTTGTTGAGTTCTGAGTTAAACTATCCAAATTTGGCTTGCACTTTTTAATTAAAAAAGAGAGATTAGAAGAATTCATTGTATATCTTTTCTTGAAAACTACAGGTTTACTCAGGCTGTAATACTGCATAAAATGGTGTCTACTGAATGGCTACTCATTCATTAACTTTCTAGCCACATTGTTACTTCCTTCAATGATTTTCACTCCATCTTTGTCAATCCCCAGGCAAGTCACATAAACCTGCTTATAAATTGTGGTCTATAGCATCCATCAAGTGACAGCATTCCTGTGAGAAATCACCCATTTCAAACAGAATTCATCTAGGGCCCTTACTAATGTGATAATGAAACAGGATATAAAAGCATAACAATTTTATTAGATGAAATGTCAACTCAATGTTTATTTTTCTGGTGGACATGCACATCTGTTGTCATCTAGAAATAGGACTGTCATCTGGAAAGGCCCCCTAAGATACAGTGAAACCAAGAAACTAATCCACCACTCTCATTTATGTAAATTAATCAGTGATGATGTGGATTATGCTGACTGCTTTATCCATTCCTGGTAAGTGGGAAAAGTATTTTGATTTAATAACTAACAACTTATTTCATCCATCGTGACACTAATAAGACTCAATGGGAAGTAAATATAGTCACCTTCAGCTTGTTATTACTGTTTAACCCCATCATTCCTATTATCATTGTCGGCATTGTTATACTCTATCAAATTCATTTCAAACACTGCCTTTACTTTGCTTTTCCACAAAAGACACTCCGACTGTAATCCCAAATTGTGTTTAACACAATAGGGCAGACCCCTGAAGTAATTTGCAGAGTTTGTGTTTAAATAGACCGTAGCTGAGCTGCAAAAAGTAACTACAGTTGTCTCTTGACATTGCCTGCTCACGTTCATTTTTAACTTTTTTTTTTTTTGCTTTTAAACCTGCAGAGAATTATAGCCTTTTTTTTCTTTTGTTGCTAGGCTTGCAAATAGGCTTGAAATGAGAGTGGGGATTGGTGAAATGACTGTTGATGTCATAATAGCTTTAACAACTTGTTCTGTTAAGAGTGGACAACATTTAGGGTTGCTATGACCCTCTTCAGTTTCCTCCAAAAAGGAAAGTCACACAATTTCCTACCATTTTGAGTTCAGGAACATATAAAATGGCAATAAAACCCTGCAATAGAAATTATGGACTTAAAAAGAAAAAGAAGCGTACAAACTCTTCCCTAAAAGCTGCAGAAGGTGGGGAGAAGAAATCCAGCTTTATACACAATGTGGCTTTTGCTTCGCTCCCTAAAATTTAAATTTTGACAAAACAACCAAATGATTCTCCATCTTTATTGGGAATTTAATTGGGAATCTTTTTAATTAGTGTAGCTTGCCTTAGCCTGATAGAGTATGACAG
The DNA here is from genome assembly GCF_964273705.1 of Natrix helvetica. Classification (NCBI taxonomy): domain Eukaryota; kingdom Metazoa; phylum Chordata; class Lepidosauria; order Squamata; family Natricidae; genus Natrix; species Natrix helvetica. The sequence continues at coordinate 69,134,258 of NC_138549.1, read as the reverse complement.
CATATAAACATCTCTTTGTCTCTGTGTGAGATTGTGTGTGTGTATGAGAGAGACAGAGAGAGAAAGAGAGAGAGAGGGAGGGGGAGAGAGGGAGGGGGGAGGGTGTTAGATTCGGGCAATGAGAGGACGAGAGGAATTCTACGCTGGGCACGTTAATTTGGCATTTTTCCTTTTTCAGGCGGAGACCCTTTTCTCGAATTCTGGCCAAAACAATTCTAACACGCTTTAATAGTTGCTCCTCGTTTGCAGCCGATACTAAGATGTCGTCGAAATAAGGGACGACTCCTGGTATGCCCTGCAAAAGCCGTTCCATGACGCTTTGGAACAATCCCAGAGCAATGCTTACGCCGAATTGTAAATGGTTGCATTTAAAAGCACCCCTGTGCATCACTATAGTTTGGGCCTCCACCATGGCGCTATCCACTGGCAGCTGCTGATAAGCTTGTGCCATGTCTAATTTTGCAAAAAAAAATTTCCTGGCCCCAACGAGTGCAATAGCTGCTGTACTACGGGCACAGGATATGCGCTCTGTTGGAGAGCGACATTAATTGTGCATTTATAGTCCTGACCCATCTGGCTTAACTGGGGTCACGATTGGGGTTTCCCAGCGAGTGTGGTCCACTGGTTCGAGGATTCCTTGCTCGACCAGCTTATCAATTTCCTTATCAATTTTGGGTCGGAGCGCAAAAGGCACTCTCCTGGGTTTGAGTCTGATAGGCGCCACATTTGGATCCAAATTGAATGAGATTGGTGTCCCCACATACTTACCAAGGCCGGGGCTGAACACATCCTCGAACTCCTTAAAAATTCCTTCGGCGCTGCTGTTACCCACGGCGTTGATGCCGGTGACTTCCAGCCCCAGGGCTTCAAACCAATCCAATCCCAGGAGGCTCTGCAGTGGCACGCTGGCTACGGTTACGGGCAGTTGGGCCATGATGTCTTTGAACTGGACTCGGAACATGCCTTGACCCACGATGGGGACCCTGTTCCCCTGGTAATCACGAAGCAGGATGTCTGGTTTCCGCAGTTGGTGCTTCTTCAGGTTGGGAATCGCCTTCTTCATCGCTGACCACGAGATGATCGTCAGCGATGATCCCGTGTCGACTTCAAGCTCACATGGGGAGTCCTCAAGGAGGACAGTGAGTTTCAGCTTTTTAGGTCGCTTTGTGCGGACCTGTCCTATCATTGTGAGATAGGTTCTTAGTGGTTCTCTCTGGGGATACTCTCTCTTGGCTGACTCCCTTGGTTCTCTCTCTGGGCGCCCTTTGTTTTTTCGCCAAGCCCCTGGGGTGGGCTTCTGTTGGCGATAAGATGGCGGTTGCCATGTTGTAGCCGGGACTTCGCTCCGACACACTTTTGCAATGTGTCCTACTTTGTCGCAACGCTGGCAAACAACATCTCTAAAATGGCAGGTAGATCGGGGATGTTTCCCTCCGCAGCTTGCGCAGGGCGGCAAACAAGATTCGAATTTTCGCGCCAGTTTTGTGTGGCTACTGTGCATGCGATGGCTGTCTTCGCACTCGCTGTCCTCGGTCTCCTGGTCGGTGGCCTCGTGATGCACCCAGGTCTGTCTGGTTCCAGATTGGGGTGCGCTGTACCCACATTGCAGTGTCTCTGTTGATCTATCCGCCGATTCTGAAGCTCTTGCCTCATCAAGTGCGATTTGCAGGGTTAAGTTGGGTTTAGCCAACAACCGTTTCTGCAAAGAAATGTCCCGCACTCCGCAAATGAGGCGTTCTAGGATGTGCTCATCCAGATTCCTGAATTCGCAATACGTTGCTGCCTTTTGGAGCGCTGCAACATTCGTCGGCTTTCTGGTTCCTCATGTGGAATTCGTGGTGGCGAACGTGGCGGGACGGTAGTGCGTCTGTAGCGTCTGCTGTAGCGCCGTTCATGTTACCGCCTGGATGGGGGTTGGCTCCGATAGATCCCTGGCCGTCTCGAAGACCTCTCGACCACAGTAGCCCAGGAACATATTCTTTTTCCGGGAGTCTGGTACTCCCATGAGATCGTTTGCCTCGAGGAAGCATTCGAATCTCAACATGTAGGATTCCCAATGTTCGGCTACTGGGCAGTACGGGGTTGGTGGAGCGTGCATCGCCATCTTGTCTTGCGTTTGAATTTGCCGCGCTGAGATGGCTGCCGGGATTTCCAGCCGAAACCCGGGGCTGGATCGATTCCGTAGATTCTTGCTAGTAGATCTTCGTCCTATCTGCCTCTCGATCCCACCTTCGTCGCCAGTGTTAGATTCGGGCAACGAGAGGACAGACTCCAGACGATTGTGACAACAGCTCTTTATTAGTTAGGTAGTAGTGATCCAGCTGAATCCGGGGTCGTGCAGCTCCCCTTTTATGGGGAGCTGGCAGGCCTCCCGTCCAATCAGAACAACCCCTTGTTCCCGCCCTAGTGGCGGACCTGAGTGGAGACTACAGCAGTTTATGCAAATATCTAACAGAGGGGGAGGGAGGTACAAACTTGCACATACCAAATCCCTATTCTGGGCTTTATTGCCAAGCCAATTGATGTTGTCAGACTCCTACATGCACTCATTTCACCCAGCACATTCTGTATGGTTGAAACACTTTTGGTTTCATTCAGAAAGTCTCCAAATTTTGAACTTTCCATATACAAGTGAAAGAGACTGAAACTCCTTTTCTCTGATTCTGTATTTCCACCTGCTTTGTGAAGGATTTGGGATATGTATTACTTGACTACAGCCCCCTCCTTCAATCCCACCCAGATACTGACAGGATTATGCCCACATTTATTTAATATATACGTTAGAAAACAGGCTTATATTGGAGGTCAGCAAACTCTGGATACTTGCTCAGACCAACAACTGAGGAGTGCTTTCCGTTCCTCTGTTTTCCTACTGCTCTCTGAAAACAAATGAATATTGACAGTAGAAGGGCAAGGAGGAAGTGTGGAAGATGTCCTCCCCTTGTGAGCAACATCTGAAAGCTTGGACATGACTAGCCACGTGGACAACAGAGTGGAGATGGAGCCACTGAGGATGGTATGGAGTAGTACAGGGGCAAAGGAGTAGAATTGAAAGCCTGAGCTGAAAGAACACAGCAGAGGTAGAGCAGCAATAGAGAGCCATTAATCGAGTCGCTATTGATTTGGGTGGTCTTGTAAATATACATAATAAATACATATATAAATGTTACCAACTGTGAACAGGGATTGTTCTATTGGCTTCTTGCCAGAAGAGTTGCTGTCCTGAAGTGGTGGGAAATCCATTGTGTTTTAAATGCTTCAATGAAATATAGGTAACAGGATGGCTTATTCATATAAGGAAATAACTGAAAAATAGAATAACTATATCAATTTTTGAAACACTTTCCCAACATAAAACAGGAGCAATGAGAAATTTCTGGCCATAACCATAAGGGGGATACAGCCAATGCATCATATTTAAGGTTTTCCTTTGTGGCTTTTTGGCTTCTCCAAAACTGATGAAGTCTCTGAGCCCTGAAAAAGTTGCCTGCCCCCTACTTCATAGATAATTTATGCCTCTGGTGCTCATTTGAATGTACCACAATTATATGTGAAACTGGAAAACATATTCATAGAAGGCATGTTCCAGAGTAGACATGTATTTGCTCAAGGTGAATTTATTTCTTCATTATGCAAGTTAATACTCATAATGCACGACTGATCCCCCTTGTTCAACAAAGGGAAAAAACGGATGCTTTGCTTATAAACAATTTTCAGTTTCTGTATCATGAACAACTCTAGTTAAAATTGTTTCCTCAACTCAGGATTCTCTACTTGTGTTGGGATTATAATTTGCTGAACATGGGAAGGTTTTGTTAAAATATATGTGGAAGGCATCTGCTTGGGGGAGATTGACAAAAGGAATGATGGATAGTTGACCTAAAAAGACATCTTCTGGAGACCTTGAAGAAATGGTTCTAGGAAGAAGAGACACTATTGGGGCAGAACAAATCCATAAAATAGTTCTTAAAGTTCTAACCTTTGATGTATGCATTCAAGGTCTGGAAAATGCCAGGAGTCTTCCCCCTACACACACCTTGGTAGCATGATAGTGTTTAGGGTCTTTGTTGTGCTCATCAAAGACAAATAGCCAAGAAAAACAATATCTCTACATGTTGGAGATCCAGGCAGATATTTTTCTCCTATTTGTCTTTGATGAGCACAACCAATTCAGTAAACACTGTCATTATATGTGGCAATATGCTACTAGGATGAACATGACATGCTTGTGGTTAGTTGGTAAACACTCTGTTCTTTCAACAGTCTCATTGTTGGAATGGAAGTGGTTTATAGCCACTGTTGTAAAAACAAGACACTATCAAGGGTGAAAGATGCCATGCTTTCAACTGTAAGGAAAAAGCTAAGCCAAGTTTCCAGCATGCTGTACTCAGAAGGGGTTGGACTGAATTGGGCATAATCTTTACTTTTGCCTGTAAATTAAATTGTACTTCATCTGATACTCCTGAAACTCAGCCTCTGCAATCACACAGTGATCAGAACCATTAATTTCTATTGGAACTACCCAACAGTAGTTAAGCTTGGCCTCTTCTCCCATTGCATAGCTGTTGAATATTGCCTACTCTATCAGCTTCATCTTTCCAGGGTCAAGAAAGTAAATATAAATATATCTCCCTGTCTTGCTCCATGGACAGCTCATGCAGGAACAATTCATTACCAGGGTTTCTGCTAACAGCATAATTAGGAGATGCAGAAGAAAAGAGCCTTTTAGCAGCTAGTTGGCAAAACGCCTTCTGGTACGTATGCTATTTATAACAAGCAAAAAAGAGACGTTAACGGAAGCATTTTTACTGATAGCCCAATATAGGAGGTCATTTAAGATTCCAGGTAGAGTTGCTTTTTTCCTAGCAAAGTTTCAGTGCATTTAAGAGATGCACAAGAAGGAGAAATTCCCAAAAGCAACATTTTTACAGAAAGGGAAAGCTGAACCTGTTTGGGTTTTCATCCACTGTGTGGTTTTTGAATTCTACTCACACTGTAGAGGAAAGATGATACATTTATTTCTGATCAGAAATATACTGTTTCAAATTTTGCTCCAATCATGGAGCAATTCTGGCTAATTTTAGATAGGCCACCATAGTCCATCATTTTCTCTTTGTTAATTCAAAAACCATCATTTCTCCCCAAAAGGATTTCTTGCATAAGATAAAACTGTGCTTTATTCACACTGTCATCCATCCACTAAACAGTTATCTAGGATCCCACTATGCAATTTAGATCCAATTTTGGATAGAGGACAAATAAGATCCTAAAATAATGCTGTTCCTACTCAAACCCATTATTAACGGGCTATTTAAGATGTGTACACTAGCAGTTTAAGGGGAAAATTGAATTTGGATTCATCACTTTTTAATTTGTAAATACCTTATTCTACTTATCTTGCAATCAATTTTCATAATGACATAATATTAAAGGCGAATATTTGCGGCTCAGGGTTGAAATGAGGGTCCTTGATACTCTCTGAGCTTGGTTGTTTTCCTGAAGATGTTTTATTACCCAAGCTAGTTAATATCATCAGCGCTCATTAAACACCAGAGGGAAAGAAAAATGACTGAATAAGAAAAAAATTCCCTTGTTTTCTATTTATGCTCTCAGTTCAAAATATTATTTGCATCCATCCTGTCCAAACATCTAAAAACAGGTCAGCAATGTAGTCAGAATTAAACTGGTGAAGTTCTCATTCCATATCTAAGTAGAACAAAAAAATAATAATTCTAGATGTGTTATTCAGTTCAATATCAATATGGAATCTATGTATACACAATGAGCAGTGTTTTGCAATACAATAGTAGAGTTGGAAGGGACCTTGGAGGTCTTCTAGTCCAACCCCCTGCCTAGGCAGGAAACCCGTTTCAGACAAATAGCGATCCAACATCTTCTTAAAGACTTCCAGTGTTGGGGCATTCACAACTTCTGGAGGCAAGCTGTTTCACTGATTAATTGTTCTAACTGTCAGGAAATTTCTCCTCAGTTCTAAGTTGCTTCTCTCCTTGATTAGTTTCCACCCATTGCTTCTTGTTCTACCCTCAGGTGCTTTGGAACCTCAGGCACTGGTGCTCAGGTAGTTTGACTCCCTCTTCTTTGTGGCAACCTCTGAGATATTGGAACACTGCTATCATGTCTCCCCTAGTCCTTCTTTCTCTTAAGCTAAACATACCCAGTTCCTGCAACTGTTCTTCATATGTTTTAGTCTCCAGTCCCCTAATCATCTTTGTTGCTCTTCTCTGCACTCTTTCTAGAGTCTCCACATCTTTTTTACATCGTGGCGACCAGAACTGAATGCAGTATTCCAAGTGTGGCCTTACCAAGGCATTATAAAGTGGTATTAACACTTCACATGCTCTTGATTCTATCCCTCTGTTGATGCAGCCTAGGACTGTGTTGGCTTTTTTGGCAGCTGCTGCACACTGCTGGCTCATATTTAAATGGTTGTCCAATAGGACTCCAAGATCCCTTTCACAATTACTACTGTTGAGCAAAGTACCACCTATACTGTACCTGTGCATTTTGTTTTTCTTGCCTAAATGTAGAACCTTACTCTTTTCACCATTGAATTTCATTTTGTTAGATAGTGCCCAATGTTCAAGTTTGTCAAGGTCCTTCTGTATCTTTAGCCTATCTTCTGGAGTGTTGACTATTCCTGCCATCTTAGTGTCATCTGCAAATTTGATGAGTTCCCCATTTATTCCCTCATCCAAATCATTGATGAAGATGTTGAAGAGTACTGGGCCTAAAACAGAGCCTTGGGGTACTCCACTGCATACTTCCCTCCATGTAGATGCAGTTCCATTGAGAACTACACGTTGAGTGCGGTTGGTCAGCCAGTTACGAATCCATCCGGTGGTGATGCTGTCTAACCCACATTCTTCTACTTTATCTAGTAGTAGGTTATGGTCTACCTTATCAAAAGCCTTACTGAAGTCCAAGTAAACTATATCGACGGCATTCCTCTGGTCCACTAATTTTGTCACATTATCAAAGAATGCAATAAGATTAGTCTGGCATGATCTGTTTTTGACAAATCCATGTTGGCTTTTGGCTATTACTTTGTTTGCTTCTAGGTGTTCGCAAATTCGTTGCTTGATTATTTTTTCCAGAATCTTTCCTGGTATTGAGGTCAGGCTGATAGGTCTGTAGTTTCCTGGATCTGTTTTTTTCCCTTTTTGAAGATGGGAACCATATCAGCTCTTTTCCAGTCCTCTGGTAGTTCCCCGGTGTTTTCTTGAATGATGGTGATTTTTCCTTTCAGAACACTGTGAATCCTATGACAATAACACTTCAGAAGATACCTCAGTACCGTCTTGGAGCCTTTCCCTTATAAATGTCTTATAAATGGGCTTATAAATGTCTCTTTTTTCTTCTCTTTGCCCATAAAATTGTTTTCATCTTGTTCTCAGCCCCAAAAAGCTTTAAATTATCTGTATTGATATTAAACCAGTGCGTTCCCTTTAGTCAATGGGTATTGCACCCTTGACTGCCCATTGTGGCAGAAGCTAAGACATGTGGCCCATAGTGAGTGGGATCAGAATGGTGCTTATTGATAATTTCAGGCTCACTGATACATGCACGGCCCCTACCTAGCCATCCTCAGCTGCTGCTATTCTGCTGCCCCAAAGACCTGGAGATGGTGTCTACCAATGACTGTAATGTTGGCCTATAGAAATGTGTAATCATCCTAGACTGCTAAATGGGCTGTCCTAAATGCTTTAACTTTATAAGCATTTGTGGTGGAGCACTAGACTGAAATAGGAAGAGGAGGTCTGTCTGTTGGTATGTCTCTCTATCATCTATCTCTTATCATCTATTTCTTATCATCTGTTTATCTGTCTGTCTGTCTCTTTCTCTATATATGAAATCCTAAATAAATATGCTTCTTGTAACTTCTCTCATTCATGACTGATTTGTTTAAAAAAAACGTTTTATTTGCCTCAGCTTATGACAGAAAGCAAGAGAGAGGGAAAGCATAGAAAGAAACCTAGCTTGACGGGAGACGTTTCCCAGCAGCTAGTTGCCAATGTAGCTGTTGCTGCACCTTTACTAAACCCCACTTCTTCCCACTTGCCTAACACAGAGAGAAGTGTATCTGGCCAACCAGTGCACATATACTGTACACAAAGAAATGCATATAAGCAACATACAGGTTCTACACGCATGCCAATATATAATCATCTACATATTAGATTATCTTAAAGTCAAAAAGACTCACCCTCTGAACTATATGCAGAATTACTACGTAGGCGTTTGCCTCTTAAAAGATAATAGTATACTGATATTGTACTATGTCAGTATTGTGGAATGTGCTAGGAACCGTATTTGAGCAGAACAAAGTATAAAACAGCTGTGTCTAGAATAAAACCCAATTTTTCTTCAAGATCTTCCATTAGTTTATCTCAACCTACTTTCTTCCAATCTTTTCTAATCTAAAACTATTTCATTTTAATTTCTTACCAAATGAGGGCAGCTGGGAAGGGGTTGGACGCCAGGCCAATGTCGAGAGCTCCAAGTCAGCAACTTATGCATCATCTTTTATTAGAAATGTCTTTATTGACACACACTCACACACGTGTGTGTGTGTGTGTATGTGTTGTATTTGTGCTGATAAATAAATAAAGGGAGACTAGTATAGATCTATTTCGAGCTAATTAGCTCTCATCAGCTAGCCATACCCTTACTGGGATTTGAACCTGTGCTGTTATATATCTCAGGCAGGAGTCTTAGCCACTAAGCCACAGGATCGCCTCCTTATCAGTTGAGCCAGGGTTATATACTTATATATATACCAGGGGTATATATATATACCAGGGGTTGTAACACAAATATATATATATATATATATATATATATATATATATATATATATATATATATATATATATATATATATATATATATATATATATATATATATATATATATATATATATATATATATATATATATATATATATATATATATATATATATATATATATATATATATATATATATATATATATATATATATATATATATATATATATATATATTAGTGTTACAATACATACCTATTTCCCTGGCTCAACTGATAAGGAAGTGAGCCCGTGGCTTAGTGGCTAACACTCCTGCCTAAGATATATACAGCCCGGGTTCAAATCCCAGTAAGGGTATGGCTAGCTAATGAGAGCTAATTAGCTCGAAATAGATCTATACTAGTCTCCCTTTATTTATTTATCAGTACAAATATAACACACACACACACACACACACACACACACACACACACACACACACACACACACACACACACACACACACACATATATATATATATATATATATATATATATATATATATATATATATATATCCCAGTAAGGGTATGGCTAGCTGATGAGAGCTAATTAGCTCGAAATAGATCTATCCTAGTCTCCCTTTATTTATTTATCAGTACAATTACAACACACACACACACACACACACACACACACACACATATATTTGTTTTCATAGATTTTCACGGGTGTAGGTATGCTGGTTTTGTTGTATTCGGGTCTTTTCCCATTAAGATTGAGATTGTCTAAAGGTCTCACTTGCCATCTTCAGGCTGGGTTTTGGGCTTAAAGCATGGTTGGAGCTGCTGTCTTTCTATAAATCTTGGTGGGGGGGTGGAGTGCTAGCTTTGTTTCAGTAAGTAGAATGACTGGTTGTGTGGTTGTCTCATGATTGGTATCATGATGGGAAAAGACTCAAATACAACAAGACCAGCATACATGCATGCATGCATGCATGCATGCACGCACGCACGCACGCACGCGCACACACACACAGAGGTCTTGTTGTATTCAGGTCTTTTCCCATGTAAGAAGCGAGGTCTCACTCTCCATCTTCAGGCTGGTGTTTTGGGTTTAAAGCGTGATCAGAGTTGCCATCCCATTACAAACCTTGGTGGGGGGGGTGGAGTGCTGGCCCCATTTCAGCAAGTGGATTGATTGGATGTGTGGCTGTATCATGATTGATATATTGGTGCTGATTGGTGCTGGCTGTGGGTCCATTGTTGTTTTGTATTGTAACAGCCTGGGTGGTGGGTGGGCCTCATTTGTTTACCAGGGCTGGTTTCCAAATGTCTGGTAGGCAGGAGGCATCATCATGTTTATTCATGTTGTGGGGGTGTTTCTCTATTTCGATAGCTTCCATAATTATTCTCTTGGTGAAGTGTTCAGTTTTGGAGATTAACCTGGTTCCTTCAAAATTAATTTCATGTTCTGTAGCTTTAAGGTGCTGGAAAAGGGAGGAAGTTTTTTCTTTTTTTCCTACTGTGTTCTTGTGTTCTGCGATGCGTGCATTTATTATCCTGTTCGTTTGTCGTATGTATATTGCAGGACAGATTTTGCATGGTATTTCGTAGACTCCTTGGTTTTCTAGCTGGAACTTGTCTTTGGGGTTTCTTAAGATGTTGGCTATTTTTTGGTCAGTGTTGAAGGCTGTCTTGATATTGTGCTTGTGGAGAATTTTGCTGATTTTATCTGTGGTGCCTTTGATGTAAGGGAGGAGGGCGATGCCATTGTCCTGATCTATGTCTCGGTTTTTGGGGGGAGTCTCCCTTTGGATTAGGTTGGTAATTGTTTTTCTTTGGAATCCGTTGGAGATTAATATGTTTGTGAGAGTGTGTAATTCAGTTTTCAGGTGGTCTTTGTCGGCTAGGCATTTGGTTCTGGAGATGAGGCTCTTGGCTACAGAGTTGATCTGTGCAGGATGGTGATGGGATTGTGCATTTAAGTAGCGGTTGGTGTGTATTTTTTTCCGGTAGGTGGTGTGTCCTAGGCGGTCTTTGGTTTTTTTGTAGATTAGGATGTCCAAAAAGGGAAGTTACCGTGTTTCCCCGAAAATACGACAGGGGCTTATTTTCTTTTGCCCCACGAAATATGCCCTTCGGCTTATTATCAGGGAGGGCTTATTGTTTTGGGGCTGCCGGGCGGCTGCTCCCTTGTGAACTGGCTCCCGAAAAGCCGGGCACAGCTTCAGGGGCGAAGCAGCCATGAGGTAACCATGCCCACGAGCAGCCGCCCGGCAAATCCCCTCTCCAGCCAGGAAGAGCGCCATTCACTGACCTAGGGGGTAATCCCTAAGGTGCCAAGCCATGTGGCGCTCTGCCCGCCCCCCAGCTCCTGCGGCTTGGCACATTCGGGATGCCCCCTAGGTCAGTGCATGGAGCTCTGCCTGGCTGGAGAAGGGGGTTGCGTGAGTGCCTGTTCCGGACGCAGCCTCACCAAGCCCTTGCACAGCTCTCCCAGGCCACCGCCGCTGGCTGCTGCTGCCCGCCGCCACCCGCCGCCGCCCCGCTCCGCTCCGCGCATAACTTTCAAACTCCAAAACCCGGGACAGAGTCTTCCAGCATCGGCCGCTCTAGGAGTGCTCTCTATGGTGGGCCGGCTGCTGGACTATCTGTCAGGCAGAGCGCCACATGGCTTGGCACCTTAGGGATTACCCCCTAGGTCAGTGAATGGTGCTCTTCCCGGCTGGAGAGGGGATTTGCCGGGCGGCTGCTCGTGGGCATGGTTACCTCATGGCTGCTTCGCCCCTGAGGCTGTGCCCGGCTCTTCGGGAGCCAGTTCACAAGGGAGCAGCCGCCCGGCAACTCTCCCCTTCGGCCAGGCAGAACGCCACTCCCCAACCTAGCGGTATCCCAAAGGCGGCAAGCAACGTGAGCGCTCCCCCCGGCTCCTGGACTTGGCGCTTTTGGAATAACGCTAGGTCAGTGAGCGGTGCTCTGCCTGGCCGGAGGGGGGTTTATTTTCGGGGGTGGGCTTATATTTTTGCCCACGCGAAAAATGTGGCAAGGGTTTAGTTTCGGGACATGTTGCATTTTCGGGGAAACACGGTAGTTGTTTGCTTCTATTTCCATGGTGAATTGTATTTTGGGGTGTAGGCTGTCGAGATGTGTGAGGAAGTTGTCCAGTTTTTCTTTCCCATGTGGCCAAATCATGAAAGTGTCATCAACATATCTAACCCAAACTCTGGCTCCAGTGATAAAGCTCCCACAACTTCTGAAGACAAACTGTTCCCTTGGTTTGATGGCTCTCACTGTCAGAAAATTTCTCCTTATTTCCAGGTTGAATCTCAACTTGTCCAGTTTCCATTCATTATTCCTCATCTGGCCTTTGAGTGCTTTATAAAATAGCTTCACCCCCTCCTCTCTGTGGCAGCACCTCAAATATTGGAACCCTGCTATCGTGTCTCCCCTCGTCCTTCTCTTCACTAGAATGCCCAGTTCCTGCAACCATTCATGGTAAGTTTTAGCCTCCAGTACAATAGGTTGAGTAAACAAAGGAAGAATATGCAGCCTTGCATGCTCCTTTGCTGACCAGGAGCCAGTCTGTTTCACCATGCTCTGCATGTACTATAGGTTCCTGATCTGTACAATCATAGTGCAGAAACTGAGTGGTTTTCTTCTCCTGCTTTAGCGTGACTCAAAATTAGCTCATAAGCAGTTTGTGATCTGTTCCCACAGTTAGACCCTGGTCACATTTTTGCTGCTATAACTAGACCTCCTTCTAGCTCTTTGTGCTAACAGTGCAATCAATTCTATTTATGTGTACTGAATCTAGTGATATATCTGGCATTGTTTGGGTTGTATGAAAATGGTGGTAAGAATGAAGAAATCATTGGAGGGTTGGTAATTAATAAGTCATTCCCCTGCTTCATTTTCATTTACTAGCTCATACAATCCAATTTCATGACATAGGAACCATTTTCCTTCTTAATGTCTCAACTTCAGCATTCTATTTTCCAAACACAAGTGTCATGTCATGCTTTCATGATCTTTTGGTTTCATATTAAATTTGACCACAAAATTTCTTTTCCCACACCCATGTTGGAGCATAAATTTGAACAAACATCATATTGCCAGATGTCTACAGAGATTCTCATTCATCCAGGTGGTCATGGCTGTCCCAAAGGTGCTTTTTCAAGAGGCAACTGGACTTCCTTGTTTTTAGTTGAAGACATTTCGCTTCTCATCCTTGGATGAGAAATGAAATGTCTTCAAAGAAAAATAAGAAAGTCCAGTTGTCTCTTGAAAAAGCACTTTGGGATGATCATATTCCTGAGGTTTCTGTAAAGTCTAATTGATAGTAGTTAGTCATTCATTGCACTACACCCAAGAACTCCCCTTGCAATTAACATGATTAAGGACCTGGAGACTAAAATATATGAAGAACGGTTGGTGGAATTAGATATGGCTAATCTAGAGCAAAGAAGGACTACGGGTGACATGATAGTAGTGTTCCAATATTTGAGAAGGCTGCCACAAAGAAGAGGGGGTCAATCTATTCTTCAAAGCACCAGAAGCAAGACAGGAAGCAATGGATGGAAACTAATCAAGGAGAGAAGCAACCTAGAACCAAGGAGAAATTTCCTGACAGTGAGAAGAATTAACCAGTGAAATGCCTTCTGAAGTTGTGGGTGCTTCATCATTGGAGGCTTTTAAGAAGAGCCTGGTGGACAGCTACTTGTCTGAAATGGTGTAGGGCAGGGGTGTCCAAACTTGGGAACTTTAAGACTTGTGGACTTCAACTTCCAGAATTGCTGGCTGGGGAATTCTGGGAGTTGAAGTCCACAAGTCTTAAAGTTCCCAAGTTTGGACACCCCTTGTGTAGGGTCTCCTGCTTGAGCAGTCGGTTGGATGACAAGATCTCCATGGTCCCTTCCAACTCTATTATTCTCTATTCTATTCTACTATATCTTTTCTTGCTTCGGAAGCAACACCATTCTTTCTTTGAATGTGTGTGTGTGTGTGTGTGTGTGTGTGTGTGTGTGTGTCCTGCATAGTAAACAGCATGATTTCCTGACCGAAAGTGTTTAATTCTGAGTTCTCTGATGCCTAAGATTGTATTCAGTTTGTTTCATCTTCAACTGTGTTGAGCATTCGCCATATTCATGCTTTTTACATCCCCTGTTCCCAGCGTAAGTCTGGCTTTGCAGTTTGGGGTTTTCTTTTTCTGCATAGCAACATCAGCAACTACATGCCCCAAAGGGTTTAATCTAGCCACATCATAACATAATTAGTAGTCTCAAAGATGCCCACCTCTTCTTCTGGTATATGTTGTATGTTACTCAACTTGAGAGGCTGATCGTACGGCACTATACCATCAATCACTTTATACAGTCTATCCATGTATGTTTTTTGTAACAGGCAGAAAAGGTTTACCACTGCTTTTTCTCTTGAAGTATGGAATGATGATTTTACTATGGTTACTATAGTGATCACCTGCCTCCAGAATTTTTCTACATTGCTGCTGCCATGTGTGTGTGTGTGCGTGTGTGCATGTGTGTGTGTGTGTGTGTTGCATTTGTGCTGATAAATAAATATAGGGAGTTCAATTCCCAGATAAATAAATAAAGGGTTCAATTCCCAGTAAGGGTATGGCTAGCTGATGAGAGCTAAATAGCTTGAAATAGATCTATACTAGTCTCCCTTTATTTATTTAGCAGCACAAATGCAACACAAATGTAACAAGGCAACATAAAAAAATGGCTTTCTGCCTGGGTGGCCCATATATATGTGTGTGTGTGTGTGTGTGTGTGCGCGTGCACGCACGCACATACATAGATATATTCAATTTCAATTTAATTTATTTGATTTCTAGACCACCCCCTCTCCCCAAAGGGACTCGGGGCGATATAGATATAGATATAGGTATAGGTATAGATATAGATATATAGATATAGATATAGAGATAGAGATAGAGATAGAGATAGAGATAGAGATATATAGATATTGCATGCGTGCCTCCTTGATTTGGCTTGGCAGCTAGGATGACCCTTTGTGCCTTGCATCATACTGCTGGGATTATAGACCCTTGGTTTATACTTCCAGAATCCTTCGCTCATTCTTCCCAGGAACATCCCCACCTCCACCACAATGAGACACCATAGCAAGATTCAGGTGAGATTGCTTTTCTACTTCAACTGCTTTTACATAAAGCCAACTGTTCAGTAATTCTGTTTGGAACAGCACTTACTGTGGCTCAACAAAAGAAAATAGTCACCAGTCAGATTTTGTTTGTCCTTCTAGAAAAATGCATTCCTTTCTCAACAATTTCTTCTGCTTTAACCATCCTTTGCTTGGGGGATTTGTCCATTTTGTATTGTTGGGAGAAACATGGAGTTGATACAGGTAGTCCTTGAATTGAGCACTGAAAAAGTGAGTTATGACTGTTTTGAACACTTACAACCATTCCCATGATCATGTGATCAAAATTCACTCAGTGTCATGTGATCACCTTTTGCAACCTTCTGACAAGCAGAAGTCAATAGGGAAGCCAGTTTCACTTCACATCCATGTTACTAACTTAACAACTTCAGTGATTTACTTAAAAACATGGAAACAAAGGTCACAAATGGAGCAAAATTCACTTAACAACTGTTTTACTGAGCAATACAAATTTTGGGTTCAATTGCGATTGTAAGTTGAGAACTATCTGTACATCAATCTAAACTGTTGGAAAATATAATGATTTCAGGAAAATAAACAAGGTTTTATAATTGGAGGCTAATTTATCAACATGCAAATCCTTAAAAAGTGAGCCTCCCTCACTTTTTAAGGATTTAGCAAATTGAGTACTTTATCCTTGTCTAGTTGAGGAACTTATCAAGATGAATGTTTATGATTAAGGCCACAGCCAGAAATTGGAAAGGGAAACCAATGGAAATATCTGATGCTATAGAATCATTTGGCCAAGAAATAGGTCATTCTGATCAATGTGATAACTTGTGCCAATCAATGCACAAAATCCCAAACATGAATAGTTCAACACGTTTCTATAAGGGGTTATTAAATAATCAATTATGTAACATAACCATCCTGAAAATGAGCACTCAGCTGCTTTGGATAATCACCCCAGGGCCTCTGACTTCATTAACCAGACTTTAGTTATCTTCAAAATCAAAAATCAGCTTGATTTATCTTCCAGAAGTTGGGTGGAATTACCAGTTTGTATCGATGCGAGTCAAATCTACAAAGGTTAATGATGCAATGCCATGATTTCAACACCCTGGGCAAGTCCAACAACAACAATAATGCTTCCTCCTGTCACATTATTTCAGCAATGTTATATTCTTTGTTGGAAATAGTCATGCCCTGTTTGTAGTGAAGGGCATAAAAGGAAGGTATCAAAAGGCTGGGTGGAATCCCAATGTTTGCCCTCGAACCAAACAATATAAGGGAGACGTCCTCTATAAATCAGAGGAAGAAGTATGCAGAGTTGTTACGTAGGGCAACAAGATTATGAACGGGAAGGGGAAATGCGTAGAAAGGAATGGAATGGATGGTTTGAATTCCTAAATGAGGAACCCTGAAACATAAGCAACTTTGTTGCCGAACTCAGTTAACCATTATAATCATGTACAATTCTAAATGGCATATGTTTCCACATCTGTATTCTAATGTCATTGGTTGAATGTAATATTCCTTGAAAGCTGAGCTAATGTTAGAATATAGCATTAAGAATACAAAAGATGGGTTATCCACGGATTACGTCTTTGGTAAGTGTCTAAGCAAATGAGCTCATGGATGCCTATTTGCTGTAGAAAGTGTCAAATTCTGAATGCTTCTACAGACGCCTTCGACTATTTTAGTAGGGCTCCAGGGGAAGGATGCTGTAAAAGCTCCATTCCCACCCCACTCCAGGGGAAGGTTACTGCAAAATACCCATTTCCTTCCGATTAGCTGGGACTTGGGAGGCAGAGAATAGATGGAGGTGGGGCCAGTCAGAGGTGGTATTTACTCTAAGTAGTTCTCCAAACTACTCAAAATTTCTGCTACTGGTTCTCCAGAACTGGTCAGAACCTGCTGAATACCACCTCTGTGGTTAATGTACCTTTGGTGCCAATTTCATGTGTTGCCCACGCTGTATCTTGCTCTCATTAGCCAACAACAAGGAGCTGAAAGTTTACAGCTGGGTCTTCAATCTTCATAGTATGGCTGTAAAGAGGACAGGGGGGCTTTAGAATGGATGCAGCTTCGTTTCTCTGTGGCGCTGCAGAAGCTGTTGAGAGACACCTGCATAATAACCAGCCGATGTAGCTGCTGATGCAATTTCCTAATAGAATGCTTTTCATGCAGAGACGGTCTGGAGCTGAAGATGGTTGGCTCATTAATGCTTTTCTTGCCATTCTGCAGGTGTTTAGCTGAAAGCATACAGCAACATCTCCTGGCCAGGAATGGCTATGGCAGTGCATTCCAAAGAGGGCTTTTAAAGGTTTTTTTTAAAAAAATTGTATGCAAAGAACAGAGAAGTAAGCAAGCAAATGTGAATGAAAAGCCTGCGAAAGCATAATCTCTTCTGTGCAAAACCAAACAATCCCCAGATATATATATTTACATCATGCAATTCATCTGTTAACATTGGAATTGGTTTCCTTAATTCCTTAGTTTCCTTAGATTTCATTTCCTAGGAAAAACAGGAAATGGAATTCACATTTTGGAATACATCTGGTCCTTGACTTATGACCACAATTGAGCCCCAAATTTCTGTTGCTAAGCAAAACATTTGTTAAATGAGGTTTACCATCCTTCATTGCCACTGTTGTTAAGTGATTCATTGCCGTTGTTAAGTTAGTAACATGATGATTAATCTGGCTTCCCCGTTGACTTTGCTTGGTGGAAGGTCGCAGAACGGGATCCCATGACCCCAGGACACTGCAACTGTTATTAATATGAATCACTTGCCGAGTGTATAAAATTTTATCACATGACGATAGGGATGCTGCAATGGTAATAAATGTGAAAATTGGTCATAAATCACTTTTTCCAGTGCTGTTGTAACGTCGAACAATCACTAAATGAACTATTGTAAGTCAAAGATTATTTGTAGCACCTTATTGAAATTTCACAGAATTAGAACACTTGTTCGATTATAGAAAGGTTGTTGTGCAATGGATTAAGAAGGAGTATTCTTCCAATCTCTGCAGCATCATTCTCCGTACAACAGGGCTTTAAAGAAAACTTCAAGGATCCAGGGACAAAAGGGTTCACTTGAAGTTCCTGTTTACTCATTGCATCTGGGCCGATGTAATCTTTTTTATTCAGGTTGAAAAAAATGTAACATGCACCTATCATTCCTTAAAAAAAAAAAAAGAGCCAGAAATCATGCTGATCACAGAATTAACAGAATAGTATAATCACAGTTCGTACCTTACCATTAAAATAATCATATATGCCAATTCCTTTCATGTACAAAGTGTAGTCCTATTGCCAATTCTCATCTTTTTCAATTTTCATAAATGACTAGACACAAACAAAACTTGTTTGACATTAAGCCTCAGTTCTGTCTTATTAAGTATTGCACAAATTGGACATTAATAGAATTCCAGAAGATCTGCATATTTTTCTGAGGTATACCATGTCCTAGAAAAATATTGCTCAAGTTTTGTTTGATTCAGGTTACTAAATTTTAAAATTTGTCTTATTTTTCTAACATTTCACGTCAGCAACTTCAAACATATCATTGGGATCATCATCATCAAATTCTATAGAGATCAAACAATGACAATCTGGATTTCAGTTTTGCAGATGTTAATTTTTTTAAAAAATGAGAAGTTAATATCCCTGCTGCATAATAACAACATAAAACTCCAATAATCATCCCTACAGTAAGATAATTATAGAAGGCCAATGGATCCAAAAGAGTCTAACCTTTCTGAGTATTGATTTTACATGTTTCATCTTTGGAGGAATGCTGGCTTGTTCTGGTGGACAAATCAATAAGCCAGAAACAGTTGCTAGTCAGCTAGATGCCAATCATGATCTTTCAAAGGGGTAGTTGTGTTGCATTCAAGTGCAGCAGAGAATTGACAGCTATTTGGTTCAAGAACTAAAGCCCATTTTTATCTAGAACTGAATTAATCAGCAATAACTAATAGCTTCCATAAGGCAGAAAATAATTCAGAATTATAATCCTTCAAGTACTCCAGCCAGGCTATTTTACACCTCAGAGCCCAAAGTTTGTGTTGCTAAGTGAAACAGTTGTTAAGTGAATTTTGACCCATTTTACGACAGTTGTTAGGTTGCTAAGCAGTTGTTAAGTTAGAAATATGATGGTTAAGTGAATTTGGCATCCTCATTGACTTTGCTTGTCACAAAGTTGCAAAGGAGGATCACATGACTTTGGGACACGGCAGCTGTCCTAAAGATGAACCCGCTGCCAAGCAGCTGAATTTTGATCATGTGACCATGGGGATGCTGCAACGGCCATAAGTGTGAAAAATGGTCATGCCATTTTTTTTCAGTGAAGTTGTAACTTTGAATGATCACAAAATGGAACTGTTGTAAGTTGAGGACTTCCTGTAAAAGCAGCTATTTTTGTTGATAAATTATTGGAGTAATTGATTTCATTTCCTTAGGATTGGTGTAGAGAGAAGTAACTTTTGTGGCTCAAATGCTGATTCCTATTCCAGAACATGAAGTCTGATTGAGATTAGCGCCCTTGCAGTCTCAATTCCCAAGATGTGCTTAGTGGCATTATTTCTCCACGGAGAAAACAGGTTTGAGATTTCTTTCTTCCTTGTTCAAAAGCTTTAGAAATTCAAGTTAATGAGATTTTAAAAGGTGAGGAAAGGAGGGGAACGTACCACATTAGCAATGCTGACTATCCAGAACTTTAACCAAGATTGATTTAATTAGACCAAGCTAGGAAAAGCTTGGGTTGCAAGTTGAGTAAATTACAAGTTGAACAATGTAACCAATGGCTCATTAGTTACTTGAAGAGAAAACATAAATCTGAACATTTCAAATGCTGAATTATATTTTCAGTGCCAATAAATGAGGCCATTCCACCTGAAAAGGCTACAACCATAAAAGTATGCAACATCAATTTAAACTGTTCTGTCTTGATCTCCAAACCATATAGTTCAACAGACAAACAACAGTGAATCTTTCAGGACCAAAGGTTGATTAATAGGATTGCTTTGCGTACAATATACTATATATCCAAAATCTGGTAGCTCTTATTATGTACATAATAATGCTGACAGTCCTGAAATATGTTTGGGATGATTAAGAGTAGATGAATATACTGCTCTTTAGTGAACAAAAGACAAAAGTGAAAGTAGGATGATACAACATTCTATATGAGATTCTGGTTGTTAATATTCAGAAGTGTATGTACGTATTATAGAACTGCGGAGTTGGAAAAGGACTATGAGGATTTTCTAGACTGTTTTTCTGCAGTATGCAACAAACAACAACACTTAAACCATTATTGGGAGCTGATTGTCTGACTCCAGATTTGGACAAACCAAATATAGAACATTTCACTACTGTATAGATTTCACTGCTGTATAGATTGTATCTTCAGGAAGTTTTTCCTTATATTTAAATGCAGTCTAGGCAGCTGCAACTTATAGTTACTATGATAATGCAAAGTAGCTCAACACCCCATGTGTAATTCTGGAGACAGTTCCTGATACAAGAAGAGTTCCCTTCTCTGATAAATTTACATGCCAGAGTGGTTCATATATCCCTATCAATCAGGCATAAGAAGTAATGAGGGAAGGAGAAATTCCATTGTTTGTAGGCCAATTTTACTAAAACACAATTCCCATGAAAAAAGAAAGAAAGAAAGAAAGAAAGAAAGAAAATAGAAAGTTAGCTAGCTAGCTACCTAACAAGAAAGAAAGAAAGAAAGAAAGAAAGAAAGAAAGAAAGAAAGAAAGAAAGAAAGAAAGAAAGAAAAATGGAGCTGCCGTTTCCTGTAAATTATAATGCACTTTAACCACTTGAATAATACTTGGTAAATATGCATAATAGAAAAAACATAGAGAAAAATAAGTTAATAAAACAGCAGGTAAAACTGCTTACATGAAAAGTTTAGAACCATTGAAAAACTGTACAATAATGCAGTAATGCAAACATTACAGACATGTGCATGTAAAAATGTTTAAGACTGTTTATGCTGCTTTTTTATTTAAAGTCTGAAAACTGATGTGAATATGGGGTAAGATGCATTTAATACTGGAAATGTGACTAAAACTAGAGCTCTTATGCAGAAAAAAAATCCTGAGTTGCATTTCCCCTATCCCAGGAATTGGTTACTGGAGTGAGAGTGTGTGTTACTGGAGTGAGAGTGTGTGTTACTGGAGTGAGAGTGTGTGTGTGAGGGGGGGGGGAGGGGATGGGAGTGGTAGCATTGTACATTTATTAAATTTATTTTTTATGTCTGTAGATTCTAAATGTGGTAATATAGACATTTAAATGGATGCAAATATATTTCACAAAAATTACCACTCTAATCTCTAACATGCCAAAATTAGATCATCATTTGAGGTGGGGGGGGGAGGGTTATTTTTCCCTATGACATAAATTGATAATGGTGATTATATATATTTCTGTTTTGTTTAAAACAACTACAGTGTAATCATTGTTTTTTTAAAAAATCCTCCAAAATATTATTCTAGAAATAAATTCTGATTCCAGATAGGACAACAATAATCTGTGTAGGATAATGGGCAACATTATGAAATGTGCATTACATCAGAGTCTGCAATAATACAACAATATCCATTTGTGATCAAAGAGAGATAACATTATTTGATTTGAAACTGCAAACTGGAATTTCCCCAGCCTATTTAGCTGAACTGAAAATACAAGTAAATCCAGGCAGTCAACAAAATGCAGTGCTATATAGTTAAGTCCCTTAAATTCTATCTATTCCAAGGTCCATTAACTCTCTGAAATACTGTTACTTGAATTTGCTGAGTGTAGATACAAAAGTACATTTCCCTCTGATAAATTGTAACTCAAATTCAGGTTACCAAACAGCTTTTATTTTATTTTTACAGCCCAAATTAGCTTGCCTACGGATTATGATTCCAAATTTTAAGTGAACGAATATTGCTATGGTGTTAAAACAGAAGATTTTGAACCAACGCAAAGAGGATTCTAAAACTATATTTCAGCATCTTAGATCAGCATCTGTACCTACCTTTTTAAGGCTAGTGAACATCCTAGGAATTTTGAGAACAAATTTGGGGAACTCTTCCCAAAATGGCCACCATGAGAGATATCAGTAGTACCAGCCTACTTGAATGTTTCCTGCCATTCCTGTCTCTTGATTTACCTCCTTCAGTACACTTCCTGTCATCCTTATTTCCTTTTCTTTTTCTGGGCAAGTAGTCGTCTTATTGAATGAACTGCAGAGTTCAAATCACCCCTGACATTTTTGTTTCTCATGAAAGTTTATTGAATCTGTTTTAGGCCCAACAGCATTTAAAGATGATTCTGCAAGGAGGCACTTCTCAGCTTACTATACTTTTTCAAAGTATATAACCACGTAAGGCATGTTATTGGCTGCAGCGAGATGGTCGTGCTGAGTTGTCCTAGACCAGGGGTGTCAAACTCACGGCCCAGGGGCCAGATGTATCACACACTGGCCACCCCCACCCCCAGTTTAGCAAAGGGGGGGGAGTCATAATATGTCACGTGATGACACGATGCCGCAAATCTGATAGCCCTAGACCTTGAAGATATTACAAAACAAATATTTTATTTATCAAATACAAAATGTTTAGGGCTGAAAATGTTTACAGCTGTGTGAAAAAGTCCTGCACGCTTTCAGTTTTAAGCTGTATTTACATGTTTAATCAACTTTTCATTCATAGAAACCACGCAAAATTAATACTTAATTTCAGTAGTCGGATTGAGATGCATAATTTTATTAATATAACCAAAGTCTTTTTAAGGTTTTGAGTGAGTTTATGTGCTAAAACAAACACAATTTGAATTTTGGAGAATGTTAGGATCGAAAGTAGCCAATCAGCAGTGAGCTTTGGCTGACCAATCAAAATGCACAGAGGCTAAATCTATGAGCCAATCAATGTTGTCATACTCTCTGACTATAAATAGGCATGAAAAGCATCGAAAAATTTAATTTAGCTCTGGCTGCGGGCAAGGATGGAGACCTTTGCTTTTACCAGTATTGAGCAGCGGCATTGCATCATTGTGCTTCATGAAGAGGGTTAGTCCTGTACAGAAATAGCCAAGAGAGTGAAATGCCATCGCACCACAGTGAGCAGAGTAACTGGTTCAGTTGATGACAGGCTCCGCTCTGGAAGACCAAGAAAGTCAACAAAATGGCAAGATCAGGCTCTGCAACGCATTTCAATGGCTGACAGGAAGCTCACCTCACCTCAGATTACAAGAATTTGGGGTGAAACATGTGATGTAAAAGTGTGCACAAGCACAGTGTGCCACAGACTGCTTGCCAGAGGACTCAAAGGCTGCAGGGCTTGAAGTAAACCTTTGCTCACAGATGCTCATTGCTCTCGTTGACATGCATGGGCCAAGAAGTATGCCAAGTGGATCAACAAACACTGGGCCAAGGTCATCTTCAGTGACGAGAGCAATTTCTACTTGACTGGGAATCAGTGCAATAAATACATCAGAAGATTTCCAGCTGAAGAATTTAGGCCGTACTACCTAAATCTATCTGTGAAGCATCCATTGCATGTGATGATCTGGGGCTGTATCATTGCTTCTGGGATTGGTAGGATACAAATCATGCAGGGAATCATGAATTCCATGCAGTATGTTGAAGTCTCGGAAAAGACCTTGCTTCCTTCAGCTCAGCAACTTGTAGGGAAGGACTTTTACTTCCAGGATGACAACACTCCTTGTCATCGAACCAAGTCCGTCCAGCAGTGGATGAAGAAGCATGGTGTTCGACTCTTGGATTGGCCAGCTCAGAGCCTGGATTTGAACTCAATTGAGAATTTGTGGGCCAAGATTGGTTACAAAATAAGCAAGAATCATTCAAAGACCAAGCAGGAGTTGATTGAATCCATTATTGCAGCCTGACACCACATTATCACCAAAGTTCATGTGCAAATGCTTATATAGTCTATGCCGAAGCGATGCTGCCTGGTGATAAGCAATAAGGGCTGGCCAATTTCATATTAGTAACCATGTTTAGTTACCTAAACGGTCCTTTTCAGGGCCACAAACAATAAAAGTGTTAACAAAACACTAGCATCGGCCTTAGTAATTGCAACATGTATGCCACTGGGTATGCATCAGTTAATCTGTTTTCATAGTCATTGTAAGCATGCAAGAAAATTCAGAATCCCCATCCAAACAGCACCAAATTGCAAAAATCTTAAGCTTTTCACTTTAAAACCACCAGTATTTATTTAAATATAACAATATTTGCATAGCAGTCAGCATAAAATATCATAAAATCAATGGCCTATCCAAAAAATGCCATAAAGCGTAAAGCGTGCAGGACTTTTTCACACAGGTGTAGCTCCAAAATTGAAGACAAATGGGAGCTTTTCTACTAGCTGGTGAACTGTCAAGAATTTTGCATTTGTATCATAAGTAAAAAGTGTATTTAGATTTCTTCACAGCTGCTGTATAAGTCATCTTTCCTCAACGTGTCATATAACTTATTTAAGGACATTGATCCTCAACATATTGGTTCTTTATATTATCCTGAACTATGGCTAACTTTAATGCAGACTATTTGACACACGGTTCTATAAATATAATTTCATTTGAAAATATTTTCCTACTTTAGGCATAGGAATAATAGCAGCTATTACATTAATAAGCATTGAATATGGCCACCGGCATGCAATCTGTTTTAAACCTGTTTTAAAAGAGCAAAAGAACTATTTTTTCCATATTGACAAAAAGGAGCAAGTCTTTGAAAGCAGTGAGGCAGTTGGGAACTAATGAGCAAGAAAGCAAATAGGAACACAGAGTTTTGCAAGGGAATTGTTGTATTTGTGGAGTTTGTTACGTTTTTAATAAATTGTTGGGATAATTGGATGAAGTTGTGGTGAGGTTTTTTTGGGGGGGGGGCTGAATGAGCTATTTGTTTGCTCTTTTGCCCAACACATAGTATAAGCAACAGGGGGGCTATAGCTTGAGTTGACTCACTGATGAAGTGAATGGCTGGTAGGTTGTTGTGCATTCTCTGTCAACATGTCAGCACTCTTAAGAAGAAGAAGAGACACTTGAGAGCTTGCAATCAAAGCAAGCAATTAGAAAAGCAAACAGGAAAGTTTTGTGAGATAGTGGGAGAAAGAACACTGACTCCCTACCTCCAGAGAGTAAGCATTAAAGTGACTAGATACTTGTGGGACTCAATGCCCTCAAGTGCTGTAAAAATGTAATATATGGCTTTATAATATATGACAATTGTTAAAAAAGAATAAGAAAACCATATTCCAAATAATACCTAGAATGAAGGTAGAAAGCCAGCAAGAGGCAAGGTGCTTTTTAGTTTATTGTAAAGAATATCAATATATATTGGGCATTAGTCAAGATTCACACTCAATTAGCTCTTGGCTTTGAGAAAGCAAGTTGTTGGAATGAGAGATGCTTTAAAGTACTAGAGAGATATGCAGACATGATGTTCTTGCATGTAATAACTTCATTCCATTCATGCAGTGATAGCTCCCTGTCTGTCTGAAGAACAGACGTCTTGGGGTGGAGAACATTATTTTGAGGATTAGATTCCTAGAAGGAACCTAATCCTTGGCATTCCTATTTGAGTGACAGATTTTTGTTATGCACATTTCAGGCATTAGAAACACAGGGATGTGAGTTTGCGACTTGTCTGTAGGTCTCATGATGGGTTATTTTTCTTGTTGTAGACACCATACACCAGGGCTGTCAAACATGCAGCCCAAGAGCCAGATACATCACATGCTGGCCATGCCTACCCCCAATTTAATGAAGAGGGAAAAAGTCCAGATACGTCACGTGATAACACCATGATAATGCAAGTTTGACACCACTGCCATACACTGTTTTGCTTACCTGGTTGTAGACATCAAACACTTCTTTGGATAAATTACTAGATGGTGTTAGGGAAGAGGCAGTGGCTACCATTCAGAAAATATAGACACCCCTCCCCCTGGAAATTCACTCTGGCTGCTATGAAACAGGCTGAAGTTCATGATGGCCAAGGTGATATTCCTAGAAATGCTATAAATGCAAAGCATGAAAGCAACTAGTAGAAAAGCTCAAAAGATGGATATCACTATCGGGTTTTTTTTTTTAAAGGTTATAAATTGTTTATTCCATAGATCACCAAAATAGTGGCTAGGGAATTCTGGGAGTTGAAGTCCACAAATCTTAAAGTTGCCAAGATTGGAGAGCCATCATTTGAAAAAAGACATGACAATTCCAGTCCAATGTTAGAAATCACTTATAAAATATGGAGGATTAAGAATGCCTTGTTGCAGATAAGACCATAAGTATAGTGCATAGAATAAAACATAATGGGATGAAGAGAATGAAAGGAATATGGTCCTTCTTGGATTCCAACTTCAAACAAAAGGCAGGAAGGGAACATCAATGATCTTTATATCAAACAGGGTAGCAGATGTACTTGAAAGCCTAGGATGGCTTGTCCCGGAATAACAGAATAATAGAGTTAGAAGGGACCTTGAAGATTCCCTGCTCAAGCAGGAAACCCTATAGCCATGATGGCGAACCTATTGCACGCATCCCGGAAGTGGAATGCAGAGCCATCTCTCCAGGCACACAAGCCATCACCCATTGCTCTTCCAGGTTCTGGCGCACCAGCCAGCTGGTCCACGTGTGCGGGAGCACCGCAAACCAGAAGTCAAGCCGCCAGGTGCACATCTGCATGCTAGGAAGATGATCTTCAGGTTTTTGACATGTGCATGTCCACTCGCCACCTGGTCTTCTGGTTTCTGCCACGCGCATGTGTGCTCCCATTTCAGTATTCGGTGCCGAAAATATTCGCCAACACTGCCCTATAGCATTTCAGACAAATAGAATCACCATGGGTGGCAATATCTAATTTTAAAATGGAGTCAAATCTTGGAATGTGCTATCACTTGCATGATCAAGGTGATCTTGAGGTAAATCATGGAGATATGCAGACAAAAGGCTCTTATCAGGGATTTCAATTATCCTCTGTGAGACTAGGTTCTTTCATGCTTAGATCACAACAAAGAAACCAGAGTTCTGATGGACTGTCTTTTAGAAGAGTGATCTTCTAACCAGACCAACCAGACCAACCAGACAGCCCAATTTAGCCCTGGGAAATAATAGTAATCCAATATAAAACATAAGTATTAAGGAGCAGATAGGAAACAATAACCATGATATCACCACATTATTCATGGGTTCTGTACTTGCAAATTTGCAAAAATGGTTGTGTAGCCCCAAAAACAGAACCTGGCTGTGGTCCTTTCACACTAGAGTGGCAAGATATTGGAATCCACCGATCACACATATCAAAGTGAGATTTCAGCATTTGCTAATTTGGTATTTGTGGCAGTGGAAATGTTGTTACAAATAATAAGAGAAATACGTTTGCACTGGCATTTTTCAGGGAGGAAATCCTAACTCTGTTCTGCCCAAATTGGTGAAATGGAGAAAGAAAGACAAATTGAACATACAGAGCACATGGCTTCTGCAGGATAAATTTTTGACTTACCAGCCTTGTAGTTATTAGAGAGTATTGACAAGAATATGGATAGAATTGACCTCGTCAATCTCTAGTCTTGGATTTTCCAAAAGCTTTTGGCAAAGTTCCTTACCACAGACTCTTGTGTAAACTTCTCTGTGTAGAATCCATTAAAATAGCAGCTGTGGAGGATTACAAGGAGACATGAATACGTCTCCACTTTTTAAAAAAGTTTTTTTTAATCTCACATTTATTATTTTTATAAATAACTCAAGGTGGTGGACATACCACCCGCAGCCACTTGGTTGAGTTGGGTAACTATAGAAATTGAATAAACAAATTACCCCTTTTTAGAAAAGAATTCATTACCGCCAGGATCCGACTGCATGTCACTTCCAGGGAAACCTTGGTTAGCCAGGAAGGACATGGAACCTATATGAAGGTAGCTGATGAATGAAGGTGAATATATATGTCCCAGGATAATAGTGCAGGATCCAATCTGGGTCAGTGAAAGGGACCAGCAGTTTTGTCTTCTGAATTTTGGGCTCATACTGAAGTACATCTTCAGGGAACTTCTAGAGAGAAGATGGAATCCAGTATGAGTCCAAAAGCTCAGAAGGGAAGACCGTTAGTCCCTGTGACCGACCCAGATTGGATCCCAAGGTAGCTGAGCTTACAATTCAAAAATCCGGTCTACTCCCATGAATCCCTAAAGAGAATCAAACAGTTACTTCCATGGGAATTTGCCTTGAAGCTAGAACGCAACTTAAGGCAGATCTGAGCAACTTCATTTGGCAGCTGCCTATCTCCGACTCCACATTCCCCAGGTCACTTTAAACAGTGATTTACAAATATTACAGAAAGTGATCCAGCATGAATCGTGATCGAGTGGCTGCAGATTTTAGGGAACGTACAGCCTCCTCTTATTTGGAGGATACGGGTTGAATGGTACCGGGTTAGAATGTTCAAATTGCAGTAGAACCTCTGGACACGACCATAATTCATTCCCTAATTTTGCTCGTGACCCAAACCTAATTTTGGTAATTTGGCGCTTACAAAAAAAATAGTGTGGAAGAGAAAACCGGCCATGAAAAAAAATTGTGCATTTTTGGGGGTCGGAACCCGATTTGCTTGTGGTCAGAAGCGTTCATGACCAGAGGTTCTACTGTATAATGAGTAGAGCTGAGTGTAATCACTGGAAAACTCAGATGGAAGTGGAGGTAATGACTAGTAGGTAACTGTTATCTGAGCTGGATTTGCAAGACTGACACTGCTGTAAGCAGGGATGCAGCAGACAGGAAAGAAAATCTCAGATCTAGACCTAGACCATTGGAATGCATGACATTCAGACACACCATGCTTTGTAAGTCAAGTGTGTCCTCTAGGTTCTTATAATACCTTGAATGCTGCTCACAGTCTAAAAATAGTCAACTGACCTCCCAAACATACAAAGACAAATTGGGTCTTATCGAGCCAGCTTCTCAGTCTGTCATCCTGCCAATTCTGTAGCAACAGCAGACTTCTAACGGTTTTTCTTCCCGGTCCAGTCATTATTTTTCATTATATTCTTTCCTTTAGTCTGTTGATTTTTGGCCGGGTTAGTTCCTGACCATCAATCTATTTTCCTCTGCAGCTGCTTGGCTTTGGAGAACTGGATTTCAAGCATAAAATTAAACTTCTTGTGTGATAGGGAAGCCTTATTTGTCTCACTATGACTCATTATTGACTTTTTCTTCCTCTGCTCAACATGGCCAGTGGGTGGGGTTCTACAGGGAAACACTGTTAATTACTCACAAAGCAGCATGTGAATTGATGAGCTGCGTCTGAGCTCAGCTATCTGGCTGGGTAGTGCATTCATAATGTGCAGTGTTTGAAAATAAATATTGTTGCTAACTTCCATCCTTCTTCTCATCCAAATAAGCCATGTATCTGGAGCAGAGGATAAGAAAACACTGGAATAGTTACTTTCTGGTCAAGCGGAATTCCTAATGGGAATGTTACAATCAAGGAAAAATGAAAAGAAGAGCTGTCAACCATTTGCTAGAAAGAAATCTATTCCGTAAACATTGATCTGTAAGCAGAGAACTTACTGAATCCTTCTAATCCACATAATAAATAGATAAACCTTTGGCTCAGATTCAACCTATTTTCTCTTGCTGCAGATCCTTTTGCTTTTTGTTATTGCTTATTCAAAATAATCAGCATTTGAACACTTGGTCTTTTCCTTATACTAGCCATCTTTGTGGGCTTTGTGTCATTAGAAATAAATTTCCTATCCAAATTTACAACATTTCAGACCCATAGATTCCCTAGACACAACTTTAAGCAAAAGCAGCAAAATATAAATCACACAAGCTATACGTCAAACATGTTTAAATAAATTGCACAAGTGATTTCCCCAGTCTGAACTTTTGTGATGTGTTCAGAATAAGTTGCAAGACTGGTCTGACTTCTACATAATAAGGTCCATTTATAATCAGATGTGGAACTTGAAACAAAGTACCACTGTGTCGGTGGAACTAATAGGATATGAATTAAAACAAAGAGAGACATCTGTCATGCTACAACCTGCCAATAAAAACAAATATAGCAATGTAAAACAATAGTTTATATTTATCTTGAGAAATCAGATCATCATAATAAATACATTGTTAATGAAATTTGTCCATATTAACTAAGGAGAGGCGGTATAACACAGTTAGATTTGCAAGGCTGATGGCACCCTCACCAGGTACATCAAACCAGGAAATCAACTCCATAAAAAGGCTAATTCTTCTTTCATTGGGAATGGCTACTGTATGATAACAGACGTTTGCAAGCCTGATTGTACTTCACCTGTTTTCGCCTTCTTATACTCAGGTGAATTAGAGAGGTGCCTGTCTCAGTCTCTTCTGCACATTCTATATTTGTTGTGGACTTAAGATATGATTTCCCCCTCATTGCTTTGGCATATCTCCATCAACGTCACCTTCCTTACTCTCTACATCAGGGTTGTCAAACTCGCAACGTCACATTTTCGTCATCTAACATATCACGACTTTTCCCTCTTTGCGAAACTGGGGGTGGGCGTGGCCAGTGCATGACACATCCAGCCCATGGGCCGCCAGTTTGACACCCCTGCTCTACATTCATGATGTTATTTTTTTTATTAGATTACCGTAATGTGCTGTACCTGATTCTGCCTTTGAAGACCTCCCACAAATTTCAGCTGGTCTAGAATACAGCAGCACACACGTGGTCAGTCACAGTATTGCCGTATTATAGCTCTGCTGCACTAGGTTGACCCTGCCTTCCATCCTTCCAAGACCAGTAAAATGAGAACTCAGATTGTTGTTGGGGACAATATGCTGACTCTGTAAACCACTTAGAGAGGGTTGTAAAGCACTCTGAAGCAGTATTTAAGTCTAAGTGCTATTGCACTAGCTGAACTGCTTGCCGTAGGTTTCCAAATACAATTCAAGGTACTCATTGCTACCTGTAAAACCCTATATAGCTTAGAATCTGGATATCTTAGTTATTCCACAGTAGTGCCTGCCAATCTTGTCCAAACCATTAGGGAATGCTTGCGACAGGTCTCCACATAGGAGGAGGTGTAGTGTAAGATGCCTTCTATGTAGTGCTCTGTTTTTCTGAAATAGCTTGTTCTCTGAGGTGTAGATGTCCCTTATTCATGGCCTTCCAGAAGCTGATGAAAACGTGGCTTTTCCGTAGGATCTTTGGGTGTGAATTATGTATAGTCATGCCATTTTTATAACTCTATAATTTTAGTGTCTTACTTTTAGTTCCTATTTTAATCAATTTTGTTCTAACTTTATATCCTGTTTATATTTTATAAATTCTATAAGCTGGTGTTAGTTTCAGGTAGTTAGGATGAGTTTCACAAATATAAATAAATATTGTATATTTTTAAATTTGGAACATCAATATTTGTTGATGCCAGTTCATGTTCTGGTTTCAGTGGACTGAGTGACAAAGAAGTGAAGATTAGGTCTCCGGTGTTGCTTTACTGACATCTAGTGGCTATCCAGATTTTTGTACCTCAGATATGTCATACCTAAGTAGACAGAAAAACAATTAGAATGTAAAGTTGCTGGTTTTCCTACATTTTTCCCCCTTTGTAATGCATTGAAAAAATAATTGGTGGGTACCAAGGGGATCTCGCTACAAATGTTCTCTTCCAAAGAAACAATAGGATGAAGTCAAAGAATGATTGGAATAGAGGAACATAGGATAGTATATTTTTCTGGGGGTGATTGAAAGAGAGAAATTAATATAGGGTCTTTAAAACAGTATGATATAAATGCCAGGAAAAATATGAACATGACATAAAACAAGTGGCGTGGAAAATCCACACAATGAAATGTCTGGGGATATGGACTAATTTAATTTTCTTATACAGATACCCTAGTTAGAGGATTTAGTTAGAGGATTTAGAACAAACAAGAATTTTGTTCTATCAGAAGTGACAGCATTGAATCATTGTATTCTGTCAAGAATTATGCAACAAGTGGGCAGAATAGCTGATTGGAAATACTGGAATATTTATGGAAAATAGCATCTAGTAAAGGATTAAGCCAGGCAAGAAATGTTAGAAAAATATCCAAAGGGTGGGTAAAATTTCTGAGTTACAAATATCAGTAGAAAGGCAGGCAAAGAATTACAAGGTATTTGGAGGAAAGGGTAAAATTAATTAAATTCTATAGGCCCATTCTTAATTAAATATTTAAAAAGCCATGTTTTTCAGTATATTGGTTACAGTTGATTTCTCTTTTATACAGTATCCAAAAATAATAATTATGCTCTTCAATTATATTTTTTTTCAAAAAAAAGATTATTGCCTTAAGTGTGCAAATTTAATAAACCAGGCATATAACTTCTTTTAAAGCAATAGTCACTCAGAACGCTGAGTCAGCTTGTCGCAACTAGGCATCATGGGAACAATTCCATTATGTTTATTGTTTATTTATGATGTGCATAAAAGTATTGGGTCTACACAAAGATGAAAAAGAAAACAGACAGGTCCTGACCTCGTAAGCTTATAATCTAATTAAATACGTGTCATATTAGCAAGGAAGTGGGGGAGGAATCAATCAAGAACAGCCTGGCTGGAGAGATGTGCGTAGGTATTAAATGAAAAGTGACAGCAGCAGACACATTTTTTATTCACATGTCTACACAGTTTATGTATAAAGCAGGGAACAGAGTGACAAAAGAACAAGCTGTTGTCAAGCTTCGGCCAATCTTGGAAATTTTGTAGAATAAACTCCATAACAGGGAAACAAGCTATAAAGGCTATGCAAATAATCTGGCCAGAAATTGGGAATCAGACACAAACAGAGTAGGTTATTCTGTCTAGGAAATTATGCACCAAAACGTTGTGGACTATTAGGTTAAACAGATTTCTTTTGGTAGAGGTTTAGGGCAGGCCCTTAATTCCCTTCTTCCCAAAATAGAGGGGAAAAATCTCCTCAATTTTGGGGCAGATTTGGGATAAAAGCCACCTATTTTGTTACTTTAAAAACAAAAAGTCTAGATATTTTGGTTCCAATTCTAGAATACCGTGTGAGCTACAAAAGAGGCATTGGGACCAAGCCATGGTTCAGAGCAATCCATGGTTTAGAGCAGTGTTTCTCAATCTCGGAGTTTTTGTGGTTTGGGAAGTTGAGAACCACCCATCTTAAAATAGCTGAGATTGAGAAACCCTCATCTAGAGGGTCCTGACTGGTGATTATTTATCATGATTATGGAATTATTATTTTAAGTTTGTTATGGCAGCTCACTTCAGCAGACCCTGAGTGGGGACAAGACAGAGAAGCTAGGTCAGTTTGGATACTAAAAAGTACATTGATAGAGAAACAAATATTGGGCCTTGTAGGTTAAACATTTAAACTCTAAAATATTGGGAGCCCAATGAGACACAATAGGCAGGGCATAGAAATGGTTTAATTCTTGTAATTCTTATAAACAAATCAGACTTTCCACTTCCACAGCGCAATAGTTTGGTGAATAAACAAGCATCATTACCCATTTAGCCAATTTAAGGATGGTCTGGAATATGCCAAAGGAAGAAACTGGATGCAGGGTGAATGTGTTTTCTGCTGCAAAGAAGCTTGAAGATGAAAAATAGAATCTTAAATGTAACTAAAAGATAGGTATCCATTGAGAAGGATTTCAAGGAACATGTTGAAAAGAAGAAAAACATTTGTGGTGCTCACTCATCTCCAAATGCAGTTTGGCTTTCGTGATTAACTATCTACAAAGGCAGCATTTCAGATCAACTCCAACAACTCTTTTAACAGAAAAAACAAAACAAGAACAACAGCAACAAGGCCTCAAGAATGAGTATGTTTTGACAGAAAAGGGCACTTTGCCCTTTCGATTCAACTCCTTTTTTTTTGTCAATCCAATTCATTTGTCTCACTATAAACAGCCTTTGCTGTCTTTGAAATTTCATCGTTTACACTACTTGCTTCAATGGTTTTTCACTTACTGAGTAATTCCATAGGTTTATTGTTCTCTCGGGGAAATATTTCAGCTCAGATTAAACAGGCATAGTCTGGGACACGCAATAGGTTTAAGATGCATCTTGTTTCATCTTGAAATGAGATACCAATATTGTCTTTTATATTTACATTTGTCTATATTCTCCTGGCTGCGGTTTTTCCTGCTTCCTGAAACTTCCCCAGTTTGTATCCACCCCCAGGCAGGCTCAGCTGATGATGAAACGTCTGTTGAGGGTGACAGTTGTCCCAGTGATTTATACCAGTGCTACAGCTCAAGATGACTTTTACATCATGATTACTCTAACCACCCCATGCTTAGCATTTCAAGATGAGTGGGGGCTGCAAATCCCAGAATTATCAGCCAGCATGTCCGTTTCCAAGATTAGATTAAGTATAATCCCTATGCAGGGATATTTAGCCTGCTCATCTGAGGGCTAAGAGTGGGATTGGGATAATAGTACATATGGAATCTCCAAAAATATTCCTGATCTCTCAATACTGAATCTTGCTAGCCTGAGTGGAAGAGTTGAACAGACTTTGATTTCTCTTTATCTAACCCTGCGCGAAGTTGGCTTTTATACTGAAAGGGAATTCAGATATAAACCTATTGTTCAGATCTGCTCCCCACTTTTAGAATCCTCATCGATCA
Source organism: Natrix helvetica (assembly GCF_964273705.1). Classification (NCBI taxonomy): domain Eukaryota; kingdom Metazoa; phylum Chordata; class Lepidosauria; order Squamata; family Natricidae; genus Natrix; species Natrix helvetica. The sequence continues at coordinate 69,099,666 of NC_138549.1, read as the reverse complement.
ATTAAATTCCAGGGCTCCATTCGTGTTGCTCATGCAAATACAGACATTAGTTTTAAAAAGCATTGAGGCTTCGTGTTGAGCCCCACTCCAAAATTACACTGTTATTCACATCTCCAAATTTCATCGTTTTCCTCATCTCCACCCACATTGCTTCTGGAACCCACTTCATAGTTTACCATTCTGTGAGAGACATTCAGATTCAGGCATTAAGTTCAAAACACAGACATCAAAAATAACAGAGGTAAAAGGAATGACATGACTAAGGACATTAGTCCTTTACCCTTTCCTGGCATTTGCTCTATTTGTAAAAAATAATGTGTGGAAAGCCATATGATGCACCGAGGATATCTAGTGCCAAACAACTCCTGCCAGTAGTAGGATTTTCTGAGCCTTATCAGATCACCCGCTTTCCCCCCCCCAAAAAAAATCATATTCAAAATCAAATCAGAATTCCTCACAGGGTTTTTTTTCTTTTTCCAGATGTGTACTGCTATTCTATATAATAATCAGGCACATCTATAGAATGTCTCTTTGACTTCTTCGCTAATCTCTAGCTGCAGGATTTCCTAGTGGTGTTTTTTCTCAAGTTCCTTAACCGGAACTGGCTCTGTTTAACTTTTGAAGACGAGCCAAGTCAATCTTGAATCTTATTTTACTTTTCTTAAAGTGTATTTAATGCAAAAGAAGAAGATAATGAGATTTATTCACAGATACATAGGCTAGAATTGTGTAATAAATTCACTAGTCATAAGTATATGTCTATTTGTATTCATATCTTTGATATGCCACATAGCGCTTACACGGAAGAGCATAAAAAGCTTTCACACTTAGGAATAGGATTTTAGAAATAGGGAGGATGCAGCAATACACCCATTGAAATAATCACACATCATTTTTCCCAGAAGTATTACAAAGAGTTAACATGTTTTTCATGCCAATAAGGGTTTCTCGCTTGGTCATAGATGACATCATCTTAAAAATAATTAAAAATACAAAAAGCAATACCGTAATCAGACTCCACATTTTTGGGCAGAGGCCTAAGGAAGCTACAGAAAATTGCAGAGTGAATTCTATTATGTGAATTTTTTTCCCCAAACCAACTTTGTTTCTTATATAGCTTTAGCAAAAGTTAGATCAGATTGAAAGCAGCCCTAATTGTATCAATTTATGCATTTTAAGGGGGGGGATCCCTTTTCCTTTTCACTACATATACACTGTGTTGTCATGGCTACTGCTCTGAAAGAAAAACGGCCTGTCAAATGCAAAATAGGCTTTGGGGCACAGTGAGAACATTCTCTGAGGCTACACAGAAACCTATTGTTGCATTCCAGGACAGGTTTTGCAAATTACACTATTGATTTAATTGTGCGCATGGACAAAAATCCTTTTACTGTATTAATGTTTCCTATTCCTAAAATGAGCCCAGGGTGTTTTGAAAGAATCCAAGCATTAATTAAAGTTTTCATCTTGTTTTGTAGAGGATCCTAAGGAATAATATTTTTCATCGTTTATAATGGCATTGTAATTGTGGAATATCTATTAAGTCCTATTAAGTAGCAAATGAAAGTATTCAGTGTCAGTTTTTCATGTTCTATTGTTTCTTACCTTCTTAGCTAAGAATCTAGCTTTGCTTTCATGTTGGTATTTTGGTCCAAGAATAGCTAGCGCCTCCATTATAACCATTCTTATATTTCCCAGAAAATAATGATGGGACTGGCAGTCTATTCTATTCAACAAATGCGACAAATACTGGGACTGTCATTGGACATATTGAAAGTTTGTTCGTTAGTAAAGTGGCTCCTCAAGAAGCATGCCAATATGTCATTTGGATTCTTAACATTCTTCTTGTCCTCCCATCATTAAAGACGTCTCAATATTGGAAAGTGTGGGAGGACAGGCACTGGGGACAAATTGGAGAAGGAAAAAAGAGGTTCAGCAATAGTTCTCCCTTCCCTTTCAGAGTCTTGTCATAGACTAATGCTTTGAGATGGGATCCAAACAGTTCAGTTTCATTACTGAAGCTAATATCCAGCTTATAATGAAAGAGCAAAACAAAGAAGACACAACCCCTTTTAAGAATGCAAAAATGGAAGGAACTATTGAGGTGATCAAAATTCTGATGAGGTGATCTAAGAAGTTCACATGGGAGACTTAAACTGTTTCATTATACTATACATGAAACTCCTGATAAAAAATTAAAATATATGTGAAAGTAGTAATAAAAAATGCATTTATGGAATATTAGATCATGAGTCCTAAAAGATGGAACATGAATAATACAATCTCCTTCTCCTTCACTTGCTAATGGCAAAAAAATGAGTATCACACAATAGTAATAAGGAATATCACACTATATTCAAAACCTCACAGAATCACAATGATCAGAGGGGGAAGGAGGAAGTTTGGTCCACTCAGGATGAGAAATGTCCCTACATTATTTTTTAAGTATCTAAGTAATGATATTTTGTAGGCATGGAGAAAAAGGCAATGTCTTCCACTTTTTGCTACAATTTAAAACACAATTTAAAATATTATTCACTTCATAAATGGTAAATTTAACGCTCTTTTGGAACATATGATGGTACATTGATTGTTCTAACACAAGTAGGCATTTTTTTGGCACCAAAGAATGTGTTTTTTTTTTAAGTTGGGAGAAAATGTTGCAACAGGTAAAGCAGTAACACAATGTGATACAATGCGATATATGATTCATATGATTCATATGTTATATGAAATTGCCTACAATGTGTGGTTTCTGCAGGTTTAAAAAACATATTTATGGTCTACATTCATCTAAGCTTACCCAATATTATAATATAAAACAAGGTTGAGGAATCTTGGGGGAAGTATGTTTGTCTGAGACACATCCCTGAATTTTTACTCACTGCATCTTATATTAGTAATTGTTTTGCCTTGATTTCTGTCCATTGAAGACAAAAGACAAATAAATTACAATGTACAGGTAGTTCTAATTTAGCAACTGTTCATAGTTACTACTGATGAAAAAGTAACTTTATGACCAATTTTCACATTTATGACTGCAAGTTTGTAAAGCAAAAGAAAGCTGAAGATAATAAGCACAGTTGTAGTTTCACTTAGTCTGATTTGTTTAACTATTGAATTGCCAGTCTTAGTTGTGGTTGCTTAACAAGGGCTGTCTGAATAGGAAACTCAAACTATTCAAATAACTTACAATACAATACAATAGTAGAGTTGGAAGGGACCTTGGAGGTCTTCTAGTCCAACCCCCTGCCTAGGCAGGAAACCCTATACCGTTTCAGACAAATAGCTATCCAACATCTTCTTAAAGACTTCCAGTGTTGGGGCATTCACAACTTCTGGAGGCAAGCTGTTCCACTGATTAATTGTTCTCACTGTCAGGAAATTTCTTCTCAGTTCTAATTTGCTTCTCTCCTTGATTAGTTTCCACCCATTGCTTCTTGTTCTGTCCACAGGTGCCTTGGAGAATAGTTTGACTCCCTCTTCTTTGTGGCAACCTCTGAGATATTGGAATAATGCTATCATGTCTCCCCTAGTCCTTCTTTCTCTTAAGCTAGACATACCCAGTTCCTGCAACCGTTCTTCATATGTTTTAGTCTCCAGTCCCCTAATCATCTTTGTTGCTCTTCTCTGCACTCTTTCTAGAGTCTCCACATCTTTTTTACATCGTGGCGACCAGAACTGAATGCAGTATTCCAAGTGTGGCCTTACCAAGGCATTATAAAGTGGTATTATAATTATATAACTTATAATTATTGTTTAATTATATAACTTATAATTATTGTTTAATTCACTTGAATGAAAATCAAATATTGGTACTTTGATGGATCTAATCATTTTAAATACAGAAGCATAATCTGTCTGGTACTCTTTCCAAGAAGTAAGTGTGTGTGTGTGTGTGTGTGTGTGTCTGTGTGTTAGGGAGCTCTCCCTTATTGTACCACCAAAAAGACTTACATAATCATAAAAACAAGAGAAGTCTGCCAAATTATATATCAGTCCTGAAACTCAAGGGTTATATTATTAAAGAAGAACAGAAGAGACTATTGATAGGAGCAAGAAGGTGAAACAGAAAGTTAGACAAGTCTTAAGACTAGAGAATTATAGTTAATCAGTGGTGCATGAAAAATATGATTCGGATTATGACTATATGAAAATGCTGGTATATGCTGATTGGAAGCATTTTATTTAGTGAATTGTAAATGAAAGGGGTAATGTTCAGGACATTTTGTAAATTAAATAAATGGATTTTTAGATCATTTTCTGGTTATCTCGCTTTCTACACATTTTGCCAATCAACTGGCTAAATTAAGTATCATGAAAATTCTGTCTAGATTAATTATGGGTTAGTGATTAAATCACATATGCCTGGGTTGGCTGAACTCCCTGAGCTGTAAGCATAATCTTAACAGCAAGAACAAGGTTCACATACTATAATGTGGGAATCCCATTTTTGGGTCCCCAACTGTACTTCAAAATCATTTTTGAGCACTAACACTTCCAATTTTCAGTGGTGGTTTTTTTTTTAGTATTTTAATGCAATAAAAGGTGAAAAACAAATGTCAATCTCAACAAGGCTTCCAGCATATAACAGAAAATAGCTATCTCTGTGCTAAGCACATCCCCTGAGAAACTGTTTTTTGGGCTTAGTCCAAAGTATGAACCTAGCCATTCTTATCTTGTATTCTCTTTCCCTCTACTCTCTGATGTTATTAACCATTATAGCCTAATTGTTCATTTATTTGGACTTAGACACTGCCCAACTCCAACTAACTCAGTTTAGCTGACAGCATAAAATCAGAACATCAAATATACGTTCTAGATTAAAAACATAGTAATAATCAGATGGCAGATCTCATTCACACGTATTATATACCCAATTGTCTCCTTAAGCCCAATTTCAACCAGAGTGCCCCCACATCTGGTTACCTGAGGAGCAGAGCTTCTGAAAACTTGTAATGATGCATGGGTATTGTCAAGCACTCTTTCTCCCTTTCCTGGGGTCCCTGGGGCAAAACCCTGAAAATCTCAGTGGGCACAATTCTGAGAGGGACATATTCCCCTCTGATCACAGCCAGAACTTAACAAAATATGCCATGCTGGTGTCCTCATCCACAATAAGACATGAAGACCAATCCATATTAATTAACAGAGATCTTCTGTGTGGATCTTTTCATATATTCTTTGGCTCCTGATATATGTTCTCCCAATTTGATCATAGTTGGGGAGATACTAAATGGATGTGAGCATTCACACACCCAGTGGTGTATTAACTATTAAGCAGACTAAGCATGTGCTTGAGGCACCAGACCCAATGGGGCAACACAAAGTTGAGAAAGAAAGAAAAAAACCCAATGAAGATTTGTACAGTATGTACAAAGGAGGGGAGCACCAAGATTTGTCAGTGCTTAGGGCACCAGTGAGCCTTAATCTGCCACTGCACACACTTCATTATGTGAAGCTATGATAGGACTCTTCATTCCAAGCCCATTCAAATACCTCTGCAGGCTCAATGGATGCTTTCAGAGGCTTCTTGCCTCTCCATATAATTCTGCATTACATTACTTCAAATACAGTATAATGTTTTCTTCATGGCTGGAACTACCATTGCTCTCATTACTACCACTTCAGATTCTTGATTCCCTCCTAGATATTGAGTTCAGATTATTCTATTTTATTGCTACTTTTCTCCTGGGTTGCAGTAGTAGTGGGCTGATTCTGTTTTTAAACTAAATTTATATGCTTTTCATACCAAAACTGATCTTTCTCCTCCTCCTCCTCCTCCTCTCAATTCTCCTTCCTCATCTGTTTCCCATTCTGGTTACACGGAACCATTACCATAGTTAGCTACTGGTATGCTTATCTGACATGGAAGTTCATATCTTCTTAGATTCATTAACCCATTATTGAAATCTTTTTCAGGCCTCCTTCCCTTGCTGTGAGATGGAAGTCACGGAACCTCTTCAACCCTTCAGGCAAAGAGTGGTGGATTCCTTACGCTATTAGATCCTTTGCCCTTCCAAGTTCTTGTCTGCTCTAAGGCATGAATATGAATTTTTGTGCCTTTATACGTCATTCCAAACATTCTCAATAATTCATTTGTATGAACAACATCAGTATTTGAAGTTTGGCAGACTTTGTGGTGTGGTGCATATTATATTGTTAAAAACTGAATTTAGTACTCTCTCAATTAGCATGAAATGCCAATTTAAAAACAGACAAAAGTATTGTTTTCAGCAAATCAAGTTAAATATAACAAAGAGACAGATTGCTCCTGTAACGCTGTAATACATATTTGGGGATGGGGGGGGGAGGGGGAAGGGGATATAATGATGTCTGGTTGCCTTTCTGGTTAGAGCAATTTTTTTACAGTTTGGTTTGCATGAGAAGCAAGAACAAAACGCTCTTTCCTTCTCTTGTCAGATCTAAGGAACAAGGGTGCCATCTCTTGAACCAATTCAGTATCAATAGTTGGCAAGTGATAAGAAACACAGAGTATCAAATCTTTCATTTTCTTTTTCATTTAGTATTATAAACTTCCCCCTTTTCCTCAAAAAATGCCTTTCACAATAAGTTTATCACAAATGCAGATGGGTGGGTTAGTCCAATTATATACATTTATTAGACAACCCGTGACCCTTTGACTCATCCTTTCAGAGATATCCCCTTACCAGATCCCTCAATGTCTTCCACACAGCCACCGAGATTCTAATGCATTGCCTTCACTGGACAAGCTGGGATCCATTCAGAGTTCTGTCTGCCTTGAAGCTGAACTGTATAGTACAGTCAAACATCAGCACAGGAAATATTTTATGGCATTGTATTATTTCATAAACTGTATTATGGTCAGGGCCGGATTTTCCTATAGGCTAACTAGGCTTCAGCCTAGGGCCTCAAGATCAAGAGGGGCCTTTTATTTTTATTTATTATCCATGCCACATTTTTTATAAAGGTTAGTATCAATTACAGCATGTTTCATTTAATATATTGATATATATCACAGTAATGATGTATTTTATTATCTCTCATGTAATTTACAAACTTAAAAATGGGAGGTGAAAGGGCCCCATAAGTGGAATAGCCTAGGGCCTCTTTGCATCTAAATCCGGCCCTGATTATGGTTATGTTTATGTCATAAAATGTTTTATAAAATTTGCCAAATTTCAATTCCATGGGAGTCATGGATTCTCACGGAACCTCGGTGGCACAGTGGTTAAAGTGCAGTACTGCAGGCTACTTCTGCTAACTGCTGGCTGCCTGCAATTTGGCAGTTCAAATCTCACCAGGCTCAAGGTTGACTCAGCCTTCCATCCTTCTGAGGTTGGTAAAATGAGGAACCAGATTGTTGGGGCTAATAGGCTGACTTTGTAAACTGCTTCGAAAGAGAGCTGTAAAGCATCATGAAGCAGTATATGAGTCTAAGTGCTATTGTGATTAGTAGCACAGCTGTTAAGTGAATCTGGCTTCCCTATTGACTTTGCTTGTGAGAAGGTCGCAAAGGGGGATCACATGACCTTGGGACACAGCAACAGTCATAAATATGAAGCATTTGCAAATCATCTGAATTTTGATCAGGTGACCATGGGGATGCTGCAAAAGTCATAAGTGTGAAAAAATGGTCATAAGTCATATTTTTCAGTGCCATTGTAACTTTGAACGGTCACTAAATGAACCGTTGTAAGTCGAGGACTACTTGTATATTAGATAACCTGTTAGGTCATCATTTCAGAAATATTTCTTTACCAGATTATTGAATGCCTTCAACAATGGTAGAGCTTTGTTGTATTTGAAAAGGTTTTTGTTTTTAAATTCAGGGAGATGTTCAGAGAAGTATCTTCCTTAAATGTAGCCCACATCGAATTGTATAGTACAGTCAAACATTCGAAGTTGATTCCAGGAAACGTTTTATGACATTTGGTATGATGTCATAAAATGTTCTATGGCTATGCTTATGTCTTAAAATACTTTATAAAATTTGCCAGATTTCAATTCCACAGGAGTCATGGATCCCTGATTTTGGACACATTCTATAAATTAGCTCATCTGAGGCACCTTGGTTGAAAAGCTGTCCCCCTATGATGCACCATTTGCCCACTTGGGGATTATGGGAACAAGAGTTTTAGTAGTCTATTGATCACTGCATTGCTCAGACTTTCCCCATTTTTGATCTTCATGGAACACAGTCCTGATGGCCAGGGTAGTGATTGTAGCTGACATAAAAACATCTTGTCCTGATTCTTTTACCAATGTTTTGTAGCGTGAAAAATAGAGGGCTGAGGCCTGTATAAACCTTGCCTGGAGACAAGACAAGTCCGCTTCATGGAGACAGATAAAAGTGAAGCTGTCAGACCGCTCTGCTGATGCTGTAAATCAGTAGTTTAAACAAGAAAACCTTTTTTTTTGGTGGTCTATGTATAAAGGCAGGATTCTGTGGAAAGAGCTTATTCACTACATTTTGTCACGCCTTAACAAAAAGTTCATAGGATAAAAGCTAAAACTGTAAAATATGCCGTAAGTTAAAACCAAATAAAAACAACCTTGACATGCAACCATGCTAATTCCAAGGATTAATATAGTTAAGCCTGGCAAAAATACAAAAAAATGTTCACTGATATCCAAACAGCCAACTAAATAAATCCAGACAAACCTGTTAGGAGACAATATACTACACTAAGCCACCATGATTGCAAATAGTGCTCCTGAATTCAAGGGGTGAATAGTAATCTGAGAAAGATTACTGGTAGTTTAACATTGTCACAATTGTTGGTGTGCCAACCAATAACAAGAGCTTTGAGCCTTTTGGAGCTGATAACACTAGCAAGCAAAAACTTCAGAGATTTCAGGAAGGTCTGGGTAGAATCTTGACTGTCACAACCTCCTTTAAATTTCCCCCCCAATGTTTTTGTTTATCTCCAAAGTTAAAATACAGAATAAAGAAAAAAGAAGAAAGAAAGAAAAAAACAAATATGAATTACAAACAGCAACCAAGCAATAGTAATAAAAAAGCCATGTTTACTAAAAATGACACATGACAAATATATCATTAACATTAGCACGCCTAATCCATTGTCTCTAATCAATGTGGTTATTTTCAACATCTCTGGCAGTTCAGGCAATTTTAAAGTCCATTCTTCAACAGTTGAGGTCCCTTTTTCTTTCCAATACTTCACATAAACCTTGCAGCACTCACCATGTAAAGAAATAATATGCCAAACTGTTTTCTATTGATTTATCCATAATATGGCTTTTCGGGTGCGTTTCAAGGTGTTGATAGTCATCTTCAAAGCACTCCATGGCTCGGGACCTAGTTATCTGCGGGATCGCATTCTACCCCATACATCCCTGCGACCAATCCGCTCTCACAGAGAGGGCCTCCTCCGGGTTCCTTCCGCTAAACAGTGTGGGCGGGCGGTGCCTAGGAGTAGGGCCTTCTCTGTGATGGGCCCAACCCTCTGGAACGACCTCCCCCCGATATTAGAACCACCTCTGATCTCCGCTCCTTCCGCAAGAAACTCAAGACCCACCTGTTTCGAGCAGCTGGTCTGGCCTAATTATAATCGTAACTCTATTTACAAAGGGAACATCTATCACTAACTTTCCTGGATGGCTTTTTAAATTTTATATACTGGGGTTTTAAACTGGTTTTAAAATTGTTTTTAATTATTTAAATTGGTTTTGGGGTCTTATATACAGACAGTATGTGTGTGTTGTTTTGTTCAATGTCTTAGGTTATGTTTTTTGTTGTTTTGATTTTGAACGGTCTGTACACCGCCCCGAGTCCCTACGGGGAGAGGGGGCGGTTTAGAAATTAAATAAACCTTAAACCTTAAACCTAATATAATCTCCTTTAAAGTTAATTAATTAAGAAGTTTCTTTCAGTACTTTGAAATGCTTTTCCCCAGATCTTTCCCCATCTCGCCTGAATTCAACTAATTCACCTATCTTTCTTTTTTCCAGGTTCCCCACAATCTCCCATAAGGACTTCATGAAAATTACACTTCTAATAAGTCTTTAAACATTTAATATATTGCTTTTACTAATTACTAGCTATCCCCCACCCTCTCTCACACTTGATCACTTTTTCTCCAGCTAAAATCTACTTATCCCGAGAGGTATACGGTGGGGATTGTCTGTCAGGGAGTGTCATCTGATAGGACCCAGGAAGTGACACTTCCTCTCTAAAATATCATTTACCCAGATCCCAGACTTGCTCCTATCTGCTGGCCTTTGGTAAGGTCTTGAAGATCTGGTCTTGTTGTTGAACCTGGGGCCCTGGATGTGCTAATTATTGTTAGTTGTAGTGCACATTGTTTACCTTGTTTACCATTTTATTATAAAGTTTTTAATCTTGTTTTTATTCATTGTTTGCTGCCCAGAGTCATGTGTTTGAGATGGGTGGCTAAAGTGATTGAATCATAAATGAATACATGCATGCATACCTACATACATACACACATGTATTTTTGGCTTTTTATTTGATCCAATTTCCTTGTTAGGCAGTTTATATTCTAACCAAAGGAATGAATGACATCTGCTAAGTTGCCAGGCATTTTGCCTCATTTGAAAGGGTGGAGTCACATGACAGAAAGCTTAAGCGAATCACTACTAAGTCCAGCTAGGCATGAGGCTTAGGCCATTTAAAATTGTCTGAATAATAATTTTAGTGAAACTGAGTTGAACGTGTACATTGCACCAAATAAGAATTGGGCCAGACCTTGCTGTTATGTTTATATTTCTCTTTGAACAAAATGAGATTTGTCATTAAAAGTCAAGGTCCATCTAATCAGGCTACAGTTTAACAATCTGTTAACAATCATTTGTTTTGTGATCAAAGTTACAATGGCATTGGGAAAAGAGTCCTGATACTTATAAACATTGTAGTGTCCCCATGATCACAATTTGGGTGCTGGGCAACCTGCTCACATTTATGACAGTTGCAGCATCCTGCAGTCATGTGATCACCATTTGCAAATTACCCAGCCGGCGTTTGGCAGCAGTCAATGGGGAAGGAGGCAACTGCAAGCTATCTTGTGATTACGTCATGTCTCATTTAATGACTGTGGGTGATTTGCTTAATGACTATGGCAAAAAAGTTTGTAAAAATCAAGTGTTGTTGATAACGACCTCACGGCTTAACAACAAATTTTCTGGTCTCTATTGCAGTTGTAAATTGAGTATTACCTATAGCATTGCCAGTGGAAACTTCTTGAAAGCAATGATGGCATATTTTATTGTTTTAATGATCTGGAGGAATAGGTTAAGAAAGATGCTTGATTTTGACTAAGTACAATCTTACATAATGAGTTCTTCAATATAAGGAGGCTGCTGAAAAGTGAAAAGAAAAGCTAAACATTCTTAAGTGGTACACTTACAAAAATTTTAAAAAGGACAAAGGGGGATACTTTGAGGAAATAAGTAAATTTTAGAGAGCAAATGTTTTTTAAACTGAAAAGCAGATTTTCTAAAAAGTGCTAAATGTTGAATGATGCAAAATCAGCCAACTGTTTTTGTTGGCTCATTCAACTTTTGTCACACAATAATCCCTGTGACTGCAGTGCTTCTCTCCAAATTCACCCCTTTAAGATGACACATTAATATACAACATTATTCTGCCATGATGACAAAGTGTTTCCCACTATGAAAAATGAAGCCACTCTCAAAGATGTCAAAACAAGTATGAGTTTCTAAAATGGATTGAATATTTTGACTCTGAAATTCTTGTGGTAAAAATAAAAGTAAATTTTAACAAATGCAGGGGAGTTGATCAAATTAACAAGGGAAGCATATGGACACTACTTAAAGCAGGGGTGTCAAACACGCAGCATCATGGCAGCATCTCGTGATGTATCAGGAATTTTTCCCCCTTCTCTAAACTGGGTGGCGGTGGGGCCAGCATGTGACGCATCCGGACTGCGGGCGGGTGAGTTTGACACCCCTGACTTACAGTATGTATCAGTTAAAAACTGTTCACTATGAATGTGTGTTACATCCAGATAATGGTAGATGTTATTGTATTGAAAAAATAGATTGTGCTTTCTTTATATCGTTCAAAGGAAATTACAAAAATTGTAGTGTTTGAAGACTCCAATATATAGTCTAGAAAAGCAAATATAAAAAGGATGGCAGTCTATAAATATCTTTTTTTTAAAACAAAGTTTTATTGGTTTTTTGGTGTTTTACAAAAGGAAAAGGTATGGGGAAAGTTACAAATTGTGGCAGCCGCAAACTGCAGTAGGTATACCCCCCCTCCAGACTCATGGTGTACATTTGCATAGCATTCAAATATTATATAATAACATATAGTCAGTGTGGTAAATTCATTAGTAATTTCAATCAATTTATGTCATGTGGATTTTCTTACTTATTTGTGTGATCTGAGCTTTCTTGATGTCGCCCCATCTCCCCCTGTTGGCAGTGCTCCGGCCCCTCCCGTGTCTTGTGCATCTACTGGGATGTCTTCTGGTTTTTCTAGGAGTAATTTATTTTTTTCCATAAAGGCCTGCGCCTCTATGGGTGTATTAATTCTGACCCTTGTCTCCTCCCAGAATATTAACATACCTTCAGGCAGCAACCAACGAAACCACACCCCCTTCTGGTATAATTTATTCGCCAATTGCGAATTATATTTTCTTTTCTCCCTCACTTTCTTGGGGATCTGTTTCAGTATGGTTATCTCCTTATCTTTTTATATCAGGGCTTGTCCCCTTTGTGTATTCAGAATTTCATCTCTTGTGCTTTTCCTAATAAATTTAATGTGTACCTCCCTGGGGACATTGTGTGTTCTAGCATATGCGGAGTTCACTCTATAAACCAGGTCTATTTCCCACCCCATCTGTTGTTTTTCTTTCTGAGTATACTCAGCCAAGATAGTTGTCATGATGTCCCTAATGTTTTCATCATCTGTCTCCATCACATTCTGAAACCTAAGATAAAAGGACATTCTCTCAAACTCTATTTTCATTTGTTGGGTGTCAAGCTCTTTGTTTCCCTTTTGCACGTCCTCCACCCCCCCCTTCATCTCAGCCGCCCCCTGCTCCAAGAGATCCAGTCTCTGTGAGTTCTTATTAATTTTTTCCTGGTTCCCTCTAATTTCTTCTTTCATGTCCTTCAATTGTTTCTTTAGTTCCTCTTGTCCCTGTAGAATTTGCTGAAACATTTGGTGAAACTCCAAGTCTGTAGTTTTAACTTGTTTAAAGGCTGTCAATGTTGATTGTGTGCTTGGACTTGAGGTTGCAGATGTCGGGGCAGAGGCAGCAAAGCCAGACTTTCCAGGAGGTGGTCTTTTAGATGTCATTGTTAGTAATAAAGAGTCCAGTCAGTATAGAGAAGAATCAGTCAGAGTGGTAGAGCAGCCAAGAGAGTCCGGGGGTGGTGGTGGTAGAGAGACCAGGCACAAGGGAACTCTCTAATCACCCTGGCAGGGAACAGACGTTTTTCACTCCAAAAAGTTCAAAAGCAAACAATCCACAAGAGAATTATCCAAATAACACGGAGACAAAGACCGGAAGCCTGAAGCTAAGAGGTGGAGTCAAGTTCACCTTTCATGAAGACAACGGAAGTGTGCCATCTTGCCCTGCCAACTTCGGGTACTGAGGCAACAAATAAAGTTTTCAAAATTCAAAGTTCCCAAGGCTTCCAGATCGCATTGTCTTAAAACCTAAAGGTTTAAATCTGAAGATCCATTTAGTTGGAGTGTGACCTCTTTGGTTTGGCTCTCCCCCTCCTCCTTCCCTGGGGCTACAAGCATGTTTGTTTCTAGCCGCTTGTCCAAGGGGGGGGGGAAATCCCCCTCCCCTCCAGCCGCACTTCTCCAAGTTAGCCAAAAGTTCCAATTAACACAACTGACAAGTTTTAGAGTTGGTAATAGGTATGAAGGGAGTCTACACCTCACCGCACCGCCGCTGCATCCTTCAACTGTCTTTTTTTCTTCCGGACAGCCTCACAGCGAAGACGCTTCAGCGCGCCTCCCCTTCGCGCTCCTCGGTGCCTGGAGCAAAGCGGGAGCCCCCTGACGGCTGCCGCCAATGCAGGGGTCCTCCCGCCACGCCGCTCCTCCGGCAGAATGCCTCTCCGGGGCGTCCTGTGCCCCCCAAGGAGTGGGGAGCCCCCCGGGGATGCGCGGGGTGAGCAGTCTCTGCCCGTCGCCGTCAGCCGCCGGAACCAGAAGCCAGCAGTCTATAAATATCTGAGGAATGTTTAAGGAGGACATCAGACAAAATTGTTCTCTGAGAGCAAAAAATTGAATTAGCCACTTGAACTAACTATGTGAAAAGATTTATATCATAACTGCAAGAGCTGATTGCCGAGTTATTTTGAAAGTTTTATGGAAGTTTTTAATGTTCTGCTCCTGATCCCGAGGAGGAGCCAAGATGGCCTTCTTCCTTCTTCTTCTTCGCACTTATAAATGAAGTCTGCCTTTTGAAACTACCTTTGAAGAAAGTCTGGCTTTATATTATCCCCCCTGAAGGACTCTTGGAGCCTCTCCTATTACGTGGTCTTTCTGGATTTGGACTATTTGATTTCCATTTTTTTTGAGTGACTTCTTGGCTTGGAACTGTGACAGAGGGTTAATTTTCACTTTTGGATTTGCCTGCCTTCTCGGACTCGCTCAGCTGTGCGCTTCACAGATGCCATTTCTTTTGCAAAAGATCTTTACTCTTTCTGAACTTAGACAATGGGGCCCAGAGAACCACCTACAGGCAAAGCAGCCTCGGCACCAACTTCTACTGTATCCAGTCCAACAATTCAACAGACAAAAATTTCATCATTTTTACAAGAAAAGACTGGAGAAAGTTCAAAGGATTTATCTGTTACTCAAATGTTTCAAGCTATTATGCAGGGACAAAATGAGTTGAAAAAGGAGGTAGCAGATTTTAGAGATGAGCTTAAAAGTGTGCAGCAACAAATAACAGAAAATAAACAGAGAATTGGTGTGCTAGAGGAGGGCATGGCTGGGCTGGGTGAGGAGGTTAAGGCAGTCCATAAGGGGAATATAGAATTGGAAAATTTTATGGCAAAGATAGAACTTGAAAGAATGTTCTTCTTTCTCAGATTTCAAAACCTACCGGAGACAGAAGATGAAGATCTTAAGGATATTATGAGTACAATTTTAGCAGAATATACTAAAAGAGATAAAGAACAGTTGTGGTGGGATATGGATCTGGTTTATAGGATTAATTCATCATATGCCAGAACACATAATGTTCCAAGGGAAGTACATGTTAAATTTCTTAGGAAGACCATGAGGGATGAGATTCGAGGGGCTCAGAGGGGGGGACCACTAAAATATAAATATAAAGAAATTGCCATTCTTAAGCAAATTCCAAAAAAAATAAGAGATAAGAGGAGGAAGTATTCCTCCTTATCAAAGAAATTATATAATAAGGGAATTTGGTTTAGATGGTTATTGCCAGAAGGAATGCTGATCTTCTGGGAGGGAAACAGAATTAGAATTAACACAGTCGTGGAGGCAGAGACCTTCGTTAAAAAACATAGTGCCCTCCTAGAGGACGGAAATATAAGAAGTAGTGAAAAAGGCGACAAACCACAAGACATGAAGGAGGGAGGTACTGCAGCTCTGCCTGGGGACAGGGGGGAGGGAACAATAACAGAAAGACTCAAGTCACAAAAATAAATATATCTGGAATATCATTTTAATTGTTGATATATTAGAAAGTGGCAAAAGAGATGATTGAACACATGGTTGATACAATGTATAACAAGACGCTGTTTCTGCTTATCTTTTATCTTTTGTTTTTTTTCTGTAAAAGTTGTGAGAATTGGAGAGATTTCTACCTCTAGCACGATGGAGTTGCCCAAAAATTTCTTTTTGTATATCCACCTACCCTTTCCCCAAAAAATTTTTAAAAACCAATAAAATTCTTTCAGAAAAAAAAGACAAAATTGTTCTCTGTAAGGTAATAGATAGAAATTGCTGATAAGTCCAAATTATTAGGTCAAAAATCAGATTGGTAATTTTTTCATGGTGGAGAAGAATTTTTTTTAATTATAGGAGGATAGAAGCTGGATATGTTCTATATTCTGCCTGTATTAAGGGAAATTGTGACACAATCTCATTTTGTTAGAACTGTGGCAGGTTAGTGTTGCTAACTTTACTTTCTGGCAGGTTTGCTGTTAGCAAGTGAATCTCAGTCCTTAGAATACTTCACCTGCTACTTTCTTAATAGCTGCGCAGGCAGCAAAACAGATGAAGAAGCACAGCTGGGCTTGTTGTGATTTTTAGATCTCCAGGGGATGATTAAACCAAGTCACTGTTGTCAACTTTGTTTTCTGGCAGGTCTTCACTATAAGAGATTATATGCTGTCTTGGAAAAAGTCATGCAACTTTTAAAAACAGAATGAGGGTATGGTTGGGGTGAGGGATTCAAATCAGTCTTGACTCCTGGCAACTGCCTGGACAAGCCCCTGCAGTTTTCTGGGCAAACTTTTGGGAAACTGTTTACCACTGCTGCTTTCTATAGCTAAGAGAGTGACTTGTCCAAAGTTCCCAGCTGCCTTTGTGCCATAAGGCATTACTCACAGACTCCCACTTTCTAGCCTGGGGCCTTGATCCCTATGCCAAGTTGGCTTTTGGGAACACAATTGATTTTGGGGACACAATTGTTCGATTTCAGATGAAGTTGAAATGAAGAAATCGGCAAAATTGATGATTTTTTTTTTCTTGGTAAGAAAGATCATGAAAGGGTGTGTGATCTGATGACTAAACCTGAATTCCCATCACCCTGGCAATAGTTGAAAGAGACTCTACAACTGTCTACTATAAATTGATGGATGGTTGCGTAATGCCAGATCGTTGGGACAATCCTGAAGTTGCAGACAGCAAAGGGGGGGAGGGGAGGGAGAGAAAGAAGCTGTTGAGATGAAAGGGAAGAGGATAAGGATTCTCTGGACTCTTCTAATGTAAATCAGTTTGGCATTAACAAGGGCAGCTGGGAGTTGGAACATTTGTTTAAAAATCCCCACTAAAGCTTGAAAATTGGCAAAATATTCAAGTCTGCCTCTTGTAATTCTATAACGTCATAGACAAATTCTAGACTCTGTCCTCTCTTCATGAGTAACATCAAAATTGTAGCTGTATTTCAAAAAGCCAGGCTCTGGAATAAAAGAGAATTCTGTCTTTTATTTCTGATAAAACAATTGCCTTATGAGGCAATGAATGAAAATTTCTTTAATTTTATAAAATACCTGCTTTTTCCAATGAATTTCTTTACAAGAATTACAATAAATTATTCACAGCCCCTGCTGTATTAAATTGCTTAATTGTGGGTCCCTTGCAGAAGAAAAAACTGTGCAACAAAGTTTATTCACCAGGAAAATATAACTTCACTTAATGGCACCTACTGCTTCCAGTATTCCCAATACCACGATCTTGTTTCAAGATGAATCTCCAGGAACAACCATAAGAAATATTATACACTTTCAAATGTCTCACATTACAGGTAGTTCTCAGCTTATTACAGCCCCCCAAAAGCTACTTACAATCCAGATTCTAATGGTCGTCCATCCTGGGTTTGGATGCTCAGCAATCAGCCCACATTTTTTTGCAGCATCTCAAAGTCATGTGATCATGATTTACAATGTTTTCTATTGGAAACTGGCAGTTCGCTTAATGACTGCAGCAAAAAAAAGCTCATGCATTAGGAGCAGTCACACCTAATGACCCGCTTAACAACCAACAGGACTTGTGACCGCAATTGGAGACACAATTATGGTTATAAACCTGTACTATCCTTATGTTACACAAGGCAAAATGGAATGGAAGTTGTCAGCTCATTATTTACGACTAAAGTTTTCAGAGAGTTTCCCCATTTAATTATAGGATGATGTTATTCAACGCATTTTACAGATCTCTTGGGATTTCTAGCTGTTCTTTTACAAGTACTGCTTAAGAAGTTCTTTCTGTGTTCAAAATTTGTTAAATATGTTAATGTGGTTAAGGACCACACAAGCACATTTCCAAGCACAAAGATTACTTTTGAGTTCAGAAGAAGGATGAGAAGAACTACCCAGAGCTAAGGGACTGGAATTCATTTTCTCAGCTGTATGTATTCTTAGTCTACCAACTGCAACCCTCCCCCCAAAAACAGAGGACCATTAGATACACCAAATAATTAAACATTGTCTGTATTCCATTGTTCCCACCTAGCACTCATTGTGAATTTCTGCATCTCAGAACTAGCAGCCTTAATCTGTATAATTAAAGTCTAATTTTTTTCAGCAGAACCATAGCTGGTTTATTTAGAAGCAAGATTGATTTTAATAAGGTCTACTCTCTAGGATTGTCAGCTTATTTTATTTAATTGATAAATTAACAAAAATGTATCCAATTACTCATTAGGCCAGCAATTTTTATCAATGACATTTGAAAAAGACTATAAGCAAGTCTATTTATCCTTTTGCATTTATTTTTCTAAAGTTCCTTTATCTAAGCTAATTATTTAGCTGATGATACTCAGCTGTACATTTCCACCCCGAACCACCCCAACGAGGCCGTCGAAGTGATGTCCCGGTGTGTGGAAGCCGTACGGGTCTGGATGGATGACAACCGACTCAGGCTCAACCCTTCCAAGACGGAGTGGCTGTGGGTTCCGGCTCCCCGGTTCAACCAGATAATTCCATCTCTGGCCATTGGGGGCATTCAACTCGCCCCCGTGGAGCGGGCGCGCAATTTGGGCGTCCTCCTGGATGCCAGGCTGTCCATGGATGAACATGTGACAGCCGTGGCCAGGGGGGCGTTCCACCAGGTTCGCCTGGTGCGCCAATTGCGCCCCCTATTGGACCGGGACGCCCTACGCACAGTCACCCATGCGCTGGTGACGTCTCGCCTGGACTACTGTAACGCTCTCTACATGGGGCTTCCCTTGAAATGCACTTGGAGACTGCAGTTGGTCCAGAATGCGGCCGCGCGGGTGATTATGGGGAGTACTAAGTACTCCCATGTGACACCTCTCCTGCGCGAGCTGCACTGGCTTCCTGTGGTCTATCGAGTGCGTTTCAAGGTCTTGATTACGATCTTTAAAGTGCTCCATGGCTCAGGACCTAGTTACCTGCGGGATCGTATTCTGCCCCATACATCCCTACGACCCATCCGCTCGCACAGAGAGGGACTTCTCCAGGTGCCGTCCACCAGACAGTGCCATGGGGCGGCGCCTAGGAGCAGAGCCTTCTCTGTGGCGGGCCCAGCCCTGTGGAATGACCTCCCCCCGGATATTAGGACCACTACTGACCTCCGCTCCTTCCGTGTCAAACTCAAGACCCACCTTTTCCAAATAGCTGGCCTGGCTCAACCATAACTTCGTAACGCTCCTGATGGGTTTTTTAATTTAGTAATTTTATTTAAGGGGATTTTAAATTGTGTTTTTAATTGTCTTACACTTATAAGTCAACTCTCCTCCATGCACATATGTATATGTCTCTGTTCTTTTTGTATATATGTTTGTCTTATGTGTATTTTTATCCGTTTTGATTGTACGCCGCCCCGAGTCCTTCGGGAGAGGGTTGCGGTTAATCAAATAAAATTATTATTATTATTATTATTATTATTATTATTATTATTATTATTATTATTATTATTTCAGAAACCGTTTTTCTAATCTAACCATGGTATCCTACTGCGCCGGCTGGAGGGGATGGGAGTCGGAGGCACCGTTTTATGGTGGTTCGGCTCCTACCTCTCCGGTCGGATGCAATATGTGTTGACTGGGGGGCAGAGGTCGACCCCGAGGCCACTCTCTTGTGGGGTGCCGCAAGGGTCGGTCCTCTCGCCCCTTTTGTTCAATGCATATGTGAAGCCGCTGGGTGAGATTATCCGTGGTTTGGGGGTTGAGTACCATCTGTACGCTGATGATACTCAGTTGTACATCTCAACCCCAAGCCACCCCAACGAGGCTGTCAAAGTGATGTCCCGGTGTTTGGAAGCCGTCGGGGTCTGGATGGGGGACAACAGACTCAAACTCAACCCCTCCAAGACTGAGTGGCTGTGGCTACCGGCACCTCGGTTCAGCCAGCTGATTCCATCACTGGCCATAGGGGGCGAACAATTGCCCCCTGTGGAACGGGAGCGCAATTTGGGCGTCCTCCTAGATGCCCGGCTGTCAATGGATGATCATGTGGCAGCCGTGGCAAGGGGGGCGTTCCACCAGGTTCGCCTGGTGCGCCAATTGCGCCCCCTTCTGGACCGTGATGCCTTACGCACAGTCACTCATGCACTGGTGACGTCTCGCCTGGACTACTGTAACGCTCTCTACATGGGGCTTCCCTTGGGACGCGCCCGAGGACTGCAGCTAGTCCAGAACGCAGCCGCGCGGGTAATCATGGGGAGTACTAGGTACTCCCACGTAACACCTCTCCTGCGCGAGCTGCACTGGCTGCCTGTGGTCTTTCAGGTGCGTTTCAAGGTTCTGATCACCATCTTTAAAGCGCTCCATGGCATAGGGCCTAGTTACCTGCGGGATCGCATCCTCCCACATACATCCCTGCGGCCAATTCGCTCTCACAGGGAGGGCCTTCTCCTGGTGCCGTCCACGAGGCAATGCCAACGGGCGACACCGAGGAGTAGGGCCTTCTCTGTGATGGGCCCAACCCTCTGGAATGACCTCCCCCCCGACATTAGAACCACTACTGACCTCCGCTCCTTCCGACAGAAACTGAAGACACACCTGTTCCGACTGGCTGGTTTGGCATAATTTATAACGTCTACCTCCTGGCATACACATTCTTACTGGTTTTTAGAGGGATAGTGTTTTAAACTTAACCTGATATGACATTGGGATTTTAAACTTTTGTATCGATTTATTTATTTAGCTGTACAGTTTGGCATATTTTATCCTCCTCTCATACATGTATTTATGTAGTTATTACTATGTTTTAATCTGTTGTATTTTGATACGGACTGTACATCGCCCCGAGTCCCTTTCGGGAGAGGGGGCGGTATATAAACGCTAATAAATAATAATAATAATAATAATCTAAAACATACTAAAACATACGAAGAATGGCTGCAGGATTTAGGTTCGGCTAGTCTAAATAAAAGAAGAATTAGCGGTGACATTGTTGGAAGAAATGTCCTTCTGGGTTCGGCTCCAAGTGGGGAAAAAGACATTGGAGACATGGAGGCTGCTTGGAAAGATGGTTTTAATGGTGGACAGGACCACATGGCTTGAGTCCTGAACAAAAAAGGTGATCACATGCTTCAATGTTGGTGGAGAAGAAGAGAAGGGAAGAGAAGAGCAGAGAAGAGAAGCGCTGAAGAAGGGCTTGCAGGGCTTTTTATAATCTGTTCAGCCCCACCTATCTGTTTCCTGTTCCTGTGTAAGAAATGTATTCTGATTGGTTGCCAGACTCCAATGGGCCCGTGCAAGGGCAACCCTCTAGGCTGAGTTTTGAATCCAGGTTTGGTTGAGTTCTCAGATGCCATGTGGTGAGTTGGGTAAAGGCTAATCATGCCTTAATCCCATTACCCTGGGGCTGAAGGGGAGAACTCTTTATTATGTAAAGTGGACTAGCTTGGCCTTCTTAATGGCCCATTGACAAAGTGGGGATGGACAGGAAACTGCAGGAATTTACTTTGTGTTTAAAATGTGTTTCTCCCTTTTTCACATCCAGGAAAATATAATATTCTGCCTTTTCAATATTTCCTAGGATATTTCATTTTTCTGGGTGGGCTGGGTGGTAACTTCCTACAACATGATAGCAGTATTTGAGGGGCTGCCACAAAGAAGAGAGGATCAAATTATTTACCAAAGCACCAGAGGGCAGGACAAGAAACAATGGTTGGAAACCAATCAAAGAAAGAAACAACCTAGAATTTGGGAGAAATTTCCTACCAGCGAAGTTGAACAGCTTGCCTGCAGAAATTGTGGGCACGCCATCACTGGATGTTTTTAAGAAAAGACTGGACATCAACCTATCTGAAATTAGCCGGGGGGGGGGACAACCCTCTGAGGAGGTTTCTTTAATAGTGCAATTTTTAAACAATATATGTTTGGAAGTAGGTAAATCCCATTGTAGTTGGTAGGATTGATGCCAGCTAAGTGTCTGCACAACTTTAGCCTCAAATTGTCTAATTCTGCCAAGCAATTCTGTGTAATTAACTAATCCCTTAGATCTCTGTCTGTTGTTGTTTATTAGAATGGCTTACAATAAGCATGTTAAACAGACAATAATGAACAAACAAGTAAAGACTCTTTGTTATAATATACAAATGTAATCAGTAACTCTATAAAAAGCAATAACCACAGCTAAGCATTTGGAAAGCTGCTTGTCTACAGGTGAGGCTTCTCTGTGTTTCCACATTTTGTCCCATTGACTTCAGTGGATGACTTGATGAATGTTATTTAGACATCAGTGACTCGGGAAGATAATGGATACCTAAAGCTCCTATATACAGTAAATGGATGAGTTCCAGAGCATATAACATAGACTAGGTTGAAGAGATTTTATACTGCATGAATCTATTTTGTTTTTTAGCAGAGTCCTGAGTTCTAATACAGACAGGTAAAAACATGTTTAGAGATGCAGTGTTCTGAGCTCAGGGACTGAGGATGGATAGCCTTACTAAAAAAAAAAGTGTAATTATTCCACAGAAAAACCTTATCTTAGTTTCCCCCCTGACAACTTCCTCAGTTCAACATTAGAACTGGGAGGTGGCGGGGGAGGATTTTTTTGTTGCTACTATTATTAACACGTTGATGTTTGGATGCAAATCATTCTGCTTATGGTCTGCACCTCTCTGACTTACAATATACATAGTGTGGTATCTTCACTTATTTTGCATCCTATATGCATTCCAGATCCTGGTATGTAAACCTCAGCAATGAAGATGTTCTAGATGATTACTTTAAGAAAGCTCACAATCCATATAACACATTTTAAAATTCCATCTTTGCACTATTATAAATGGCATTTTCTTTGATGTAGACTCTGATCTTTCAGTGCCTCCTACGTCAGTCGGTTGGTTCTTTTCTAAATGTCTCCAGATGGTGCTTTAAGCCTTTAGGGATTGTGTTGTGAGTTATTTTTAGAAGATTCCCGCCCTCCGTCTGCCCAAACCAGCAAGCTGAAGCATCTGAAAAATCATACTGTATTCAAATTGTGCAATTTGTAGTGTGTGTGTGTGTGTGTTGCATGGGATCATCCTTCCCTGTGTTTCCTCAAACACATTCCAAGTATTATTTTGGAAGGTTACATTGACCTTGAGTTCTGGTATTTGTCTTTACAGGGGCAGCCTTAAGTGTTACATAATCATAAAAAACAGCTTTCAACCTCCTGGGAATCTCCAGAAGTGTTGAACATGTGACTGTGGTATTCAGTGATTGAAGTCCAACAAATCTGGAAGATAGAAGATTGGAGGAAACTTCTGCACAATTTCAAACAGTAAATATAACTATGTGCAATAATTAATATATAGTCTGGTTATATTATCATATCATAGAGTATGTAAACTACATTTCTTCAGATGTGGATTTTTATTTTACTCAAAAAAAAGTTACAACACAAAACTCCAAAATGTTTTAACAGAAACAAACAGAAGAAACAAAACAAATAAGACATTTTTTTAAAAAGGTGCATTAAGAAACAATAGCACATATACACATATTATTCCCTCTAGTTGAATAGTGATAAATATATTACAATGATATTTGTTTACCACACCTTGTGAAACAGCCCCTCCCAATTTTAGAATACTAATTTTATTTGCAGATTATTAACCTGTGATCTATCTACTATATTAATGACAAAATAGTTCACAAGTAGAATAATAATTAAAAAGAAGAAGCAAGTGCCAATGGTTAAAACCGATTTGTCCTGGATCAAATATCCATGTTTGCTTCTTAATACCATCTCTTATCAATTATTGTCTGGTTAAATATAATAAGTCCATTCTTCAAAGTTTTTTTGTCTTCCCAAAAGAATCCAGATGAAATTGTCTTCCAGTTAAGTATGATAAATCCCTTCTAATGGTGGGGTTTTATTTTTGCATTTTTGCAGCCCAGATAGGATAGCTCTAAATCTATATGTTACTAAAACTCTGATCTCTTTTTGTCTACTTATAATCTTCAATTGGGCAAAACGGTGCATCAATTGTTGAATAATAAAATTAAAGCAATGATTTTTAAACCAAGGTACCTCAAATGGGCTAACTTATAGAAAGCCAGCCCAGAACCCACTATTCCTGAAATTTGGGGAAGTTGTGGCTGCTTTAGTGCACCATTCCACTGTAGTCAGTCACAATCGCTATTTTCAATGCTCCTTGGCAAGTTATTTTGGAAGCCAACTATCAGGCGTGCCTCTTTCAAAATCCAAGAAAGGAAACCCCCAACTCCATTGTACTAGAAAAAAGGTACTTTTATTGGATATGAAATGAAAACAGTGAAAGTGAAGCAAGATCTGAGGCAAAAAGGCTTGTACATATCAAACGTTTATCCAAATCCCGACAAATGTCCAATCTCCAACCCCCAAGATTGTCATGTGGGGTGCATCTTCAGGTGGCCTCATCCAGCTGGTATGTAGAGACGGTTGACCTTGACCAAACTCAAACACGAGCTTCAGCATGTGCAGACGATGGTGAGAACAAAACTCTCTCTTTCAAGATGTCTCCACCAGTACAATTCCCCTCCCAAATACCATGAACCCCCTCCCTCCCCGTTATTTTGGAAGCCGATAGCAAGCAAGTGATATAGAGGCTGACACCAACAAGAAGTGTAAACTCAATTGTGTCTTTGCAGGCATTCTCTGACAGCTTCCCAAAAGCCAAGACTTCCCCACCTGAACAATCTCTCCAGCCCCTGTGCACTTCACCTATAAGGTCCCTTCCAACTCTGTTATTCTGTTTCCTTGATTAAGGTCCAACTGCATTGTACCCCTATATGAAATTAATGTACACAATCAAACAATTTCACTCTCACCACTGGAAGCTAGTGAGTGTGGACATAAGCACTTAGGAACATGAACTCAGGATCCAATACTTTATAGGAAAGTAAACTTTAGAGAAATTTGTTTTCTTTGACATCTCCTATGAACTAGGCAGAAGATATTACCATGAGACACCAAGGTATATAAAAAATGTCTACGCTGCATGACAGCAGGATAAGAAGACTGCGAAGGGAACTACAGGATGGGTGTTTCAGAAAGAGACCACCATGACTCTGCTTTGAAAGCAGTAATTCAGGAGCTCGGTAGGAAATGAAGAACACAGAACAGAACTCAAATTGTTCACGCCAATTCATAACAAAATATTCAGATAGTGTTTAGGGCATCTGAAGCCCATTGAAATGGATGCTTGCTCTTATGAGGCCAATAGGAAAGAGTCTCCGGACCAAAAAGAAGAAAAAGGAAAAAATGTGCTACAGGTAGTCCTCGATGCATGATCACAATTGAGCCCCAAATTTCCATTGCTAAGTGTGACATTTGTTAAGGGAGCCTTGCCCTATTACGACCTTCCTTGCCCCAGTTGTTAAGTGAATCACTGCGCTTGTGAAATGAATAACACAGAGGTGAAGCGAATCTGGCTTTCCCATTGACTTTGCTTGTCAGAAGGTCGCAAAAGTGATCAAGTGACCCCAGGACACTGCAACGGTCATAAATATGAATCAGTTGCCAAGAGTCTGACCATGGGGATGCTACACAGTGTGAAACATTGTCATAAGTCTTTTTTTTTCTGTGCATTTGTAGCTTTGAATGGTCATTAAATGATCTGTTGGAAGTTGAGGACTACCTGTACTTCATTCCATAAGTCTCCACTGCAACACAATTGAGGAAAAATCCTCAAAGCATGCAAGGAGCTTTGGAATAAGGTACATCTCCACATATTCCTCTTTTTCTTGCTGCTGCTTCTTTTTCTTCTTCTTTTTTAATATTATGGGGCTATAAATCCCCTCCCTAAGTCACAACCAGAAGGGCATGAAAACAGATGGACTAAAGCCTTCCAAAGCAGGTTGTCAAGAAACAGATCGTTTGATTATGATGTTACCTATTGGAATCACACGAACTATAATAAAGAAGGCAACAGCGAAAAGGACAGGAATGAAGACAATAAGAAATTCAGCACCCCAATATTCAGGAGGAAAAGGGGAGTTTGTGAGAAAGTTCTTTTGGGACTGGTGGCCCTTTAAAAATATGTTGCAGGTATTTTTGCAAAATGGTGGGAACGAGAGATGAGTTTTCCCATCCACTGAACTGTAGCCATGAGGCATTTAATTAGTTACAAAGATCCTATTCACCAGAATGTTCCTTGCCATCCTTCTGGCCCTCAGTCTCACAGGAAATTATCTCCCGGCCCTGCATACCTTTGTTCTTTTTTCACAAGAAGCAAGCATCCTTTCCCTCTGGAAAAAAAAAGGGGTAGGGGGGAAATCCCACTCTGCTGCAGCTGCTCGTGTTTTGCTTTTCTAAGGAGGCTTCTAAGCCCAATCTGGTAGATTTCTGTCTTTGGTTGCCAGGTTGTGGAGCCAAGATGTGGAGGGCATCGAGAATGGCCTTAAAGGACAGAAGGAAGATTTGTTACCAAGGCAACAATCAGACTTGAGCTCATTCCAAGAGACAAACTTAAGAAAATGCTTCAGACAGCTCTCCCTAATTCGCACAAAGATTAAAATAAACGGTGTGTGTGTGTGTGTGTGTGTGTGTGTGTGTGTGTGTGTGACAATGGGAGCACATTCAGAGTTGGAAGATTCTATTCTTCTAGCTCTTCCAATAAAAGGAGTTTTAAACCAATGTGGCTTTTGTTTCTTGGTCTGGTCTACATTTTAGAACTGACATAAATGTAATGGAGATACTTGAGAAAGTATCTGAATTATCCCCAGCCAGACCACATGTTACCAGCTAGCACTGAAGTTGTTAAGAAAGTTTGGAGCTATAATTCAGACTTTGGTTTTTCCCAACCCTGCATAAGGAATGTTCTTGCTTCTGGTGTGTATCATTCAGTTTTGCCTTCTTTTGCAAAAAAAAAAAATCTTCAGTTTTCCTTTTTGATCACACAGCTTTGGCGGTGTTTTAATAACAATAGCAACTGATATGGCCCAATGCTGTATAATACAAGAAACAAACATATTACAACACATGTGTTATTCTATCCTCAATTCCGTCAAGAAACTTTTCTGTTTGAAGTTTCTTATATTTTTCATGGATCACATATGTATCCCCCCCCCGTGTGTGTGTGTGTGTGTGTGTGTGTGTGTGTGTGTGTGAGAGAGAGAGAGAGAGAGAGAGAGAGAGAGAGAGAGAGAGAGAAGGAACCCATCTCCCAAATTTTATTCTTTTCAGATTCTTTTATTTTTATAATGATTTTGGATTGTTTTAATTTTGTTAGTGTTTGTCTTGAATTTGGGGGAAAAAAACCTCTACATTTTAATAAAGTCAGAGAACATTTTTTAAAATTAAAAATTAAATTAATTCTCTTTCCCAGACCTGTATGGCAGTTTTCTAAAGGTACCAGATCTGGTATGCAAAAATCTGAATGACCATTAGACAGTTGCAAAGAGTTAGTGTTTGGTACTCTCTAATTTCTGCAGCTCAGATCTAGTTATTTTAGATTTACTGATATTACAGCGGAAGACATTATGCAAAACAATTGGTATAAAAAGTATTTATTATATGAACCGAAACACTTCAAATATTCACAATCCATTGTTGCTTTGGTTCACTTTCATGGGTTTTGGTATTTTGTTATTGCTTGTTTATGAACTGAAAACATCCAGTTTATTTACATTGAATGATTTCACTATGATAACTATTAAAAGTATAGCATTGTGATTTGAAATTCTTGTGTAAAAGCGCCCTCTGGTGTTATACAAAGAACCACATGTTTAATTTTTCTGAAAGAAAGAAGTATGTGAATTTGACTTTATTCAGATATAACACTTTGCGTTAAAAAGCTATTCTTCCTACTTGTAGTGGGAAAAGACAAGTGGTGAACCAAGTATATTCTAAAAGACGTGCTCTGGAACACTTTCAATTTTGTTATTCTACATCTTTCAAGTTGAAAAGCTTTGCAGATGCAGTTAAAGCGAAAATTGGATAAAATCTCCCATTGCAAAATGAGAGGTTGCAGTAGTGTGTCAAGAACATATTTAAACGATACCTTTTTAGTTTAATGTTGCTACATGCGTTGCTTAACAGTAATCACCAGTGCTTCTGATCTCCTTGTTACCCCGAATTTCCCTTCTTTCTACTTATATATCATCTCCCTACTTTTGGTCATGCCATTGTTACTACAAGGCAGGAGAGGACAATTTTGAGTTCTTCAGAAATTGAGAAGCCATTTACATGAACTCAAACATTCATTAATAAAGAACCTGTTTTGCTTGGCCGTTTATCCTTTGAATCTGTAGCTGGATAGACATTAATACTGTACTAGCAATAGCAATTAGACATATACCGCTTCATAGTGCTTTACAGCCCTCTTTAAGTATTGCCTCCAACAATCTGGGTTTCATTTTACCAACCTCAGAAGGATGGAGGGCTGAATCAAACTTGAGCCAATGAGAATCAGATTGCTGGCAGTCGGCAGAGTTTGTTTCCAATACTGCATTTTAACCAATGCACCATATTAAGCACCAATGCCATTCAACTCAAAGTATGGACA
Source organism: Natrix helvetica (assembly GCF_964273705.1). Classification (NCBI taxonomy): domain Eukaryota; kingdom Metazoa; phylum Chordata; class Lepidosauria; order Squamata; family Natricidae; genus Natrix; species Natrix helvetica. The sequence goes on along the minus strand of NC_138549.1, from coordinate 69,071,063 downwards.
GATTTGGTGGAGCAAAGTGTGGAGAAAAGTGGATAGTTCTTTTGGAATGAAAGAAAAACTACTTTGAAACCTACCAAGGAAGGCTTATAGCAAAGAAATTTAACTTTTGGGTCTTTCTCACCAACATTCAGTCAGTTTTACTTTAATTTCAGCATTAGCTAGGTGACAAGATGATGAATATTTTTTTTTGCCAGTGGTATGTAGATAACACATCTTTGGACAAAAGATTTTGGTGACCCATAGCAGATAGTCTGTTAGAAAAAAATGTTATAATTACAGCAGCATAAACCTGTACCTAAGTCAGTGAATCTTTCTTTCCTCAGACTAGTTGCTCTAGAGTCTAGATATTGTGGGAATACAGCACAAGAATTCACAACCAGTGTAGCTGATGCCTGGGAATTTATTAACAATTTTTGACTGCACTGGAAAAAACAGCAGACAAAAATGATGCAAAAACCTGACTGTGGAAAAATGAAATTCAGGTATGGAGTGTGACTAATTGGTAAGTAAAACCTAACACACCACTTTTGCAATTTAGAGCAGCTGCTCCAATGAGTTTTAAGAAGCAGCCATGTTTAATGAGCACCACCATCACATTTTCAAACTATAGGACTATGGGTATGGAATTATGAATTATGCAGGTTTTGTCATTAAGAGCAGAATGTTTGACAGATTAACAGAGTTGGAAGGGACCTTGTAGGTCATCTAGTCCAACCCCTCTGCCCAAGCAGGAGACCCTACAACATTTTGACAGATGGCAGTCCAGCCTCTTCTATAAAGTTTCCAGTGATGAAGCTCCTACAACTTCCAAAGGCAACTTCTGTTCCATTGGTTGATTGCTCTCAGTGTCAGAAAACTTTTCCTTATTTCCAGGTTGAATCTCTTCTTGATCAGTTTCCATCTATTATTCCTTGTCTGGCCTTCAGGTGCTTTGGAAAATAGCTTGACCTCTTCCTCTCTGTGGCAATCCCTCAAATATTGGAACCCTGCTATCATGTCTCTCCCTGTCCTTCTCTTCACTAGACTAGCCATGCCCAGAATGCAAGTGTTCCTCAAAGCAAAAGAGCCTCCTGCCACTGGGTGATAATAAAATTTAAAACTTTACATTATTTAACACTGTGCATCGACCTTCCATTAAAAGAAACTGAGCCAATGTATACAGTAAATGCCTGGATTCTATTGGAGTCAATAGGTTTTATTTTTAAGTAGGCTAGCACAGACTCATACCGTTAAAGTCTTTGCATTTCCCCCTCTTCCTCCTTCCTGCCCCATATTTTCTCAGAGATTGCTTAGCTACTGTTCTACGGCCAAGTGGAAGGCAAAATCTATCTAATAGCAGAGTCCAGAATAAATACAGGGACTGTTGTCAAATTGAGCATAGCTGTTTTTTATTACATAACAGCTTCAGAACTTCGTTGAGATGTGGGGAGGTCACTGGGCACACACAGAGATTGTTATTTTAGAGCTAAATTTTCTGCTTTACAGAAAAGGAGGAAAAATCGGAAAAGTTAGCTTGGAAAATTTATTAGAACATGTGCAAGATTCATCAGAACCACATTCGCACAGTGCTAAGGTTGTCCCACTTAAGTCAAATGAGTCTTGCAGTAAAATACATCTTACAAGCATTCTTCAAAATAATGTATTTTATTGCCACAATTAACTCTGATTTCAAATATCAGTCTAGAACACAGAAAAACAACGGACTTGCACGAGCTCTCTAGACTCAGATTTTAATTATATAGTCTAAGGCTACTGGATCAGGACTGCAAATATCCATTAAGTGCTAAATGACAACAGCGAAATAAAGAAAAATTTTAACTCTTTGCTGCATCTAGCAGTTCCTTGGATTTTTGCAGGGACAGAATACATAAAGTTAATAAAATGAATCAAGTCCCCTAGCCCTTTGCCTTTGGCTCTCCTGCTGCTTTTGAAATAATAAGAAATCTTTGTGCTTGAAAATTAATTTGTGTGGGTATTTAAACACCTGAACATATTTAATAGGTTTTACGAACAAACACACATCTGTTTTCTAAAGCGAAGCTTGAAAAGAAAAAAAAATCTAAAACAATCTTTAAAAAAAAGACATCTTGGAATACATTAACATTCTAATTATTTAGATTTTTTATTATTTATTTCTAGGCATTATTATTTTTATAAGTAACTCAAGGCAGTGAACATACCTAATGGCCCTTCCTCCTCCTATTTTTCCCCTACAACTACCCTGTGAGGTAGGTTGGGCTGAGACAGTGACTACCCCAAAGTCACACAGTTGGCTTTCATATCTAAGGCGCCACTAGAACTCACAATCTCCTCGATTCTAATTTGATTCCTTAACCACTAGACCAAACTGGCTCTATAAGCTACACCAGGGGTGTCCAAACTTGGCAACTTTAAGACTTGTGGACTTCAACTCCCAGAATTCCCCAGCCAGCAGAGCTGGCTGGGGAATTCTGGGAGTTGAAGTCCACAAGTCTTAAAGTTGCCAAGTTTGGACACCCCTGAGCTACACAATAACTACAGGTAATCCTTGACTTATGATCACAATTGAGCCCAAAATTCCTGTTGCTAATCAAGACAGTTGTAAAGTGATTATACAACCTTTCTTGCCACAATTGTTAAGTGAATCACTTAATTTAGTAACCAGGTTGTTAAGTGACTCTGGCTTCCCCATTGACTGTGCATCAGAGGATGGCAAATACACTGATGGGTCAAAAAGAGGTCCGTGAAAATATTTACAGACCCCTCGCATCCTAGACATAAATTGTTTCAACTCCTACCCTCAAAACGACATTATAGAGCTCTGCACACCAGGACAACTAGACACAAGAACAGTGTTTTCCCAAACGCCATCACTCTGGTAAGCAAATAATTCCCTCACCACTGTCAAACCATTCACTAAGTCTGCATTACTATTGCTATTAGTCTTCTCATCGTTCCTATCACCCATCTCCTCCCGCTTATGACTGCAGGACTGTAACTTTGTTGCTTGCATCCTTACGATTTATACTGATATTGATTGTTTCCCGATTGATTATTTGTACCCTATGACTATCATTAAGTGTGTTGTACCATATGATTCTTGCCGAATGTATCTTGTCCTTTTATGTACACTGAGAGCATATGCACCAAAGACAAATTCCTTGTGTGTCCAATCATACTTGGCCAATAAAGAATTCTATTCTATTCTATTCTATTCTATTTCTAAAAAGGGGATCATATGACCAAGTAATACTGCAACCATCATAAATACCTGCCAGTTGCCAACTGTCCGAATTTTGATCATGTGACCATGGGGAGCTGCAATGCTCATAAGTGTAAAAAACTGTCACAAGTCACTTTTTTCAGGGCTGTTATAACTTTGAATGGTCACTAAACAAATGGTTGTAAGTTGAGGACTACATACAGTATATACCAGGGGTGTCCAAACTTGGGAACTTTAAGACTTGTGGACTTCAACTCCCAGAATTCCCCAGCCAGCTGGGGAATTCTGGGAGTTGAAGTCCACAAGTCTTAAAGTTCCCAAGTTTGGACACCCCTGGTATATACTGATTATAACCATTTTCAATTTAAAAAAATGAAAATCTTCAAGTAAGACACACGGGAATAAGCCAAACTGCTGAAAGTATAGTATTCTCAGCAAGCTGCAATCAAGAGATATAAATCCTATGTAGCGTACCAACAGAAAAGATATATTTGGGACCTAGATAAGTAAAGGAGACCCTGCAGGTTTTACTCCTCTAGTCGTTGTCGACTATAGAGGGCAGTGCTTGCTTGGGTCTCGAATCTGGGCCGCCGGCTTTCCAGCTGACAAGCCCAGCATCTTAACCATTGAGCCACGATGATGCCCATCTATAGACCTATGAAAAGATATAAACAAATACCCAGCACTAGTGTATCACCTCTTGTGGTTGTGGTTGTCCTCTTCTTGCCTTTTATGGTTGTCCTCTTCTTACGTTTCCTTCCACCTTTCCCAACATGAAAGCCTTCTCCAGAGACTAGATTTTCATGTAGTGTTCAAAGTTAATTTGACAGATGATTAATCTGTCCCAACCTGTGTGAGGAGCTCTTTGACCAGTTTTTGAGAAATAAGGGCCATGGGAGTTAGCGCCCTCTACTGGAGAGGAAGGGGCATTGTAAGCAACTCTGACTTATACTGATTACTTCAGAGAAACGATGTGCATCTCTTCTGGGAATTTTGTATTTACCCAGACAATTAAGAAGTATTGGTGTAAAGTTTAGTAAAGCTAAAGCAATAGAAAAAATGTATAGACACTCCAGAAAGAGTGCAAAGAAGAGCAACAAAGATGATTAGGAGTCGGGAGACTAAAACATATGATGAACTGTTGCAGGAATTGGATATGTTTAGTTTACTGAAAAGAAGGACTAGAGGTGACATGATAGTAGTATTCCAATATCTATGTGGCTGCCCCAAAGAAGGGGGGGCAACCTATTCTCCAAAGCAGCTAAAGACAGGACAAGAATCAATGGATGGAAACTAAACAAAGAGAGATCCAACATAGAATAAGGAAAAATTCCCTGAAAGTGAGAACAATTAATCAGTGGAACGACTTGCCTCCAGAAATTGTGAGTGCTCCAACATTGGAGTTTTTAAGAAGAGATTGGACAACCATATATCTGTAATGGTATAGGGTTTCTGGCTTGAGCAGGGATTGGACTAGAAGACATCCAAGGTTCCTTCTAACTCTTGTTATTCTGTATTCTGTACTTGCATAGCAGGGGAGATTTTACAAGACCTCAAGTCGCAGCAAATTATCCCCCACACACAGCACTCAACTATCACCTAGATCAGTGGTGGGCAACCCGCGGCTCGGGAGCCACATGTGGCTCTTTACACCCTTTAATGCGGCTCTTCTGTGTGCCGGGTGCCCGCTCCCCTCCCTCCTCTCGGGCTTCGGAGGGAAGCTTCTGCAAAAGCCCGGGCGAGTGACAACCAATTTTGGTCCTATGACTGCAGAATGCTGCAAAATACCATAAATGCAGGCCAGTTGTTGAGTGTTTCAAATGTGATTGGAACACTCAACAAGGTGACCACAGTGTGTGTGTGTGTGAGTGAGAAAGACAGACAGAGAGAGGAACAGAGAGAGGGAGTGAGGGAGGGAATCAGAGAGAGACTGACAGACACACACACACACACACAGAGAGACAGAGAGGGGGTGGGAGGGAGAGAAAGATAGACAGACAGAGAGACACACACAGAGTGAGTGATTAAGTGAATGAGTGAGAGACAGACACACCCACATACACAGAGTGACAGAGAGAGAGGAAGGGAGGGGAGAGAGACAGAGGGAGAGACAGAGACAGACACACACACACACAGAGTGAGTGAGAGACAGACAGACACACACACACACAGAGTGACAGAGATGGGGGAGGGAGGGAGAGAGAGACAAAGAGCCAGAGAGAGAGAGAGAAAGAAAAAGAAAAAAAGAAAGAAAGTGGGAGAGAGAGATGAAATTAAAAACAACAACATACAAACCTGACTTACTCAAACTATCCAAGGAAATGCAAGGCCAATGTTCACATTAGTGGTTGTGACTTTGTCAGTCAATGTCAGGATGTAATTTTCTCTACATTGTAAGGCAAATTTTACGGAATTTAACGTTATCGATAAATAATATCGTTCTAAAGTTTTTGTTTTATTAGTTGTGTTATTTGTATCCTCCCGACCTATGTGGATACTTGCATGCAGAATATTCTCAATAAAAACTTATTGAAACTAAAAACAGTGTACCATCCTATGTATTTTCGGTTTTAAAAATGTGGCTCTCAAAGTAAACTTCAATCGTGGTTTTGGCGAGATTTGGCTCAGTTGAAAAAAAAGGTTGCCCACCACTGACCTAGATGAACAAAAGACATTTCCTATCTCTAAGAACACCACACCAGCAACATAAGGAGGACCAAAAAAAGAATAGTCTCCCCCTACTTTTGTAGTAGTCTCAGACTATACTTCAAAACTAGTCCATTGATTATGTAACCTAGCTGGGACAGCAAATGTCTACAATCCTAACTTGGAGAATTGTCATTATGCAACATATTCAACCCAGGTTACATGTATTCCTTACCATCACAACCTGATCTTAATTGATTTATCAGGAGATAATTCCATTCCTCTTATAGCAATAGCACTTAGACTTATATATAGCTTCATAGTATTTTACAGCCCTCTCTAAGCGGTTTACAGAGTCAGCATATTTCCCCCTACAATCTGGGTCCTCATTTTGCCCACCTCGGAAGGATGGAAGGCTGAGTCAACCTTGAGCTGCTGAGATTTGAACTGCCGAACTGCAGCTAGCAGTCAGCTGAAGAAGCCTGCAGTAGTGCATTCTAACCACTGCGCAATGAAGGGATTCTTGCAATAAATCTTAAAAAGGTAGAAGACATAGTACACATATTGGATTGTGCTATATAATATTTCTTATGGTTTCTGAAGCATCATCTCCAAACAAGATCATGGTATTGGGAATACTGGGACCTGTCAGTACCATTAAGTCATCTTTTCCAGCTACGCTACATCTGACCAGACAAAAAAAGGGGGGGATCCCCCCCTCCACCTTATACGAGTGTGAAAGATAACAAACTTGATTGCACAATTCTTTATTCTGCAATTATGCGAGTGAATACAGCAGAGACTGTGAGTACTTTAATGTAATACACAAAAATGAATTCATTGGGATAAGGTGATGTTTTATAAAATTTGTTCCTTTATTAAGGCAAACTATTGCCTCAGGAATAAAAGGTAGAATTCCTGTTCATTCCAAAAATGATGGTTTACTGAAATACAGCTATACTGTTGAATTACAGTACATTGAATTATGTTGAATTATGTACACAAGTACACTACTCGTGAATAGAAGACAGAGTCTAGAACTGGTCGGTGACATCTTTTATTTTTTGCCAAAAGTTTTTTTTTTAACATACATATAATATAATCCAAAGTATACCATTACATCTTAACAAACATTTTCTTTTAAAGGTATACTTTATACGAATTCCATTTGTTTTGGCCTGTGACATCTTTGATGCCTGACTTTGTTACAAGAGGCAGACTTGAATATCTTGCCAATCTTCAAGCTTTAGTGGGGATTTTCAAACAAAAGTTCCAACTCCCAGCTGCCCCTTTTAATATCAGGCTCATTTACATGAGAAGAATCCGGAGAATCCTTATCCGCTTCCCCTTCATCTCAACAGCCTCTTTCTCTTCTTCCTCCCTTGTTTGCTGTCTGCATCTGAAGGACTGTCCGGAGGATCTGGCATTACGAAACCGTCCGTCAATTTATAGTAGACAATTGTAGAGTCTGTTTCAACTATTGCCAGTGTGATAGAAAGTGGGGAATCCGGTTCCGCCTGCACTGCGCCTGAGCTCTTCATGATCTGTCTTAACCTGGAAAAAAATGGAAGGAAGGTAGAAAAGTCATCACTGATGCCCGTTTCATTTAAATTTCACCTGAAGACTATCCAGCTTGTGCCCTGAATTAATAATTTCCACCGTTTGCTTCTAAAACCTTTTGTGATTCCCCCCCCCCCAAGCGCTATAACTATTATAATGAAGACCTGCCAGAAAGGAAAGTTGACAATACTTATGTATCCCAATTTTAGAGATATTATGGCAGAGGTGTCAAACTGGTGGCCTGCAGGCCGGATACGTCATGCACAGGCCATGCCCACCCCAGCTCTGCAAAGGGGGATGTCATGATACGTCATGTGACAGCAATGTGACGCAGCGAGTTTAACGCCTGTGTATTAAGGGGTTCCACATCACCCAACTGTATCTCCAACAAATCATCATGGTGCTAAAATGGTATAATAATGTGAATGCTGCCACTACATACTGGCATCCTGAAACCTGATGCAAGTGTATAGGTTGTGCAGTTTGCCTGATGACATTGTCAGATACGGTAGGTCATCATTTGGCTCCCTCCTGTAAAAACATGTGTCAATACTTCTTCATACAGTTGCATTGTCAGTGGCCATTGGCTAATGACAGCTCTGAAGATAAGAAGCCAGCTATGAGCCAAGACCATGAAATGGTCTCTCTAAACGCCAATAGCAGGTAATGAACAATGTGGAAGGTGTATCTGTATGTTTGGTTTTCTGAAAAGAACTGGTTGAGTTTTCAGTCCAAAGAAGCTGGACAAGTTTCTTTATCTGAGATAACAGTGCTTTTCATATATTATTTTGCTTCAGTCTACTAAGCCAGTAACAGGTAGCCGATGGAACATCAGCACACTCCATTGCAGAACCATTAGAAGCCTAAATGACATTACCATGAAGTAGCAAAATTTGGTAGGCCCAATGAAAACTCGGGAGAGGTCTAACCCATCCTCTCCCCAGCAACCCCAAACCCCACAATTGAGTACAAAGAGCTCTTTCCTGCTACCATTAACAGTGGGTGTTCAGCTTTAGATCCCTAACACCATCTCTTCGTGTTTTGAACGAACACGAGCAAGTACTGTACAGTCTCATTCAAATCAGAAGCCCAGTGTGTAGGAAATTAAAGTTTAAATCTTTCCTCTTCCTGTCCCTGTTGTTCATCATCTAAATCTCTTCTGCTTAAAGTAATTAAAAAGTCATGAAAAAGCCTAAATGATGGAAAGGTCCTCTGGAAAGCAATTAATTGGGAGTCTCACAGGTGCTTTTTCAAGAGGCAACTGGACTTTCTGTTTTTTCTTTGAAGACGTTTCGCTTCTCTTGGATGAGAAGTGAAACGTTTTCAAAGAAAAACCAGAAAGTCCAGTTGCCTCTTGAGGAAGCACCTTTGGGACAACCATGACCTGAATGACTGAGAATCTTCATAGACATTTAATTAATTGGGAGGGTTTATTTTTTTATTTTTTGGGGTGCACAGTGTTTCTAATCCAGAGTGACAAAAACTTTCTTCAAACATTGTAAGAAATGAAAAAAAAAACAAGCTCTGGTCTTAATATAAGGTGCTATTTTAACCCATACATTCATGCATAACAGTGTTATATTAACCTCTTTCACTTCATATCGATTATTTGTTCTTCTTAGTTATTCCAGTAAACTTGTACACTGCAGATCTCAAAAGCTGAGATGGGTATTTGGAAAGGGATGAATAGGCAGCAATGGCAAACCACTTACATGCTACCCAAAGAAGCTGCTTGATTGTGACCATGAGGTCACCAAGTCAATTCCCCCTTGGACGTTCCCACCAAATTCTGCAAAGCTTTTAATTTAGGGGTGGGAAACCTGCAAACCTCTGCATTTTTGCTGAACTGTGGTAGTCAAATGTCCTTCACTATTGGCCATACCAATAGTATGAATACCAATAGAACTGTGGTAGTCAAATGTCCTTCACTATTGGCCATACCAATAGTATGAATACCAATAGAACTGTGGTAGTCAAATGTCCTTCACTATTGGCCATACCCCCCGGTGTCCAGTGTCAGTATCAGAAATCAAATCTATCATTCGATCCCCAAAGTGGCAAGAATCAGCCAATCAGTTATACAGATAACCTTCGACTTATAGTAACTGTTCAAAGTTATAATGGCACTGAAAGAGGTGACTTATGACCATTTTTCACACTTGCAACCATTGCAGCATCCCGATGATCAAAATGGTCACAGGTCACGCGATACGACACGTGATCAAAATTCAGACACTTGTCAACTGGCTCATATTTATGACGGTTTCAGTGCCCCAGGGTCATGTGATCCCCTTTTGAGAACTTCCGACAAGCAAAGTCAACGAGGAAGTCTCATTCACTTTACAACGGTGTTACTAACAATTGCAGTGATTCATTTAACAACCGTGGCAAGATAGGTCATAAAACAGGGCAAAGCTCACTTAACAAATGTCTCCCTTAGCAACAGAAATGTTGGCTCCATTGTGATGTATTTTCCATCCTTTCTCATTTCCACCAAGTCTTATGCACACGAGCCAGCTGCGTTCATGAGCGTTCCCTTTGAATTCTTAACTTCAATGCCCCATTTTATGCCCCACCGCAGTTATTTAAATGCAGTCATATTCTTCTTTTTAACTGGGACCAAGTTAAAAAAAAAAATCCAAAACCCAAAGCAGGCAGTCAGTAGCAAAGATGTCGTTGTTATTTCACCTGAAACAGGAATGTGTGAGGTGACTGTCTACAATGCTACTCTCTGCTGGTTATGATTTATGTGAATATCCTATAAGGGAAGTTATCTCTGGCACTAAGGAAGTCAGCATTTTTGACGCCCTCAGGCATCACTGCTGGGGCGGAATTCATTCTACAAAGGTTATTTGTGAAAGGAACATAGAAAGGAATCAGACTGTGAAACTCTTTATCTGTAAATACACTGAAAGCATTGTATGGAGCATCTGCCATGAATGGGGATTTTGACAAGCTCTGCGGTGAACCAGCAGAACAATGCAGATGGGCAAGCTGATATTCTACTTGAAAAGCCCTGTCGGGCCAAAAATGAACGTCCCAGTGGAAAAGAGGGAAATGGGATACGTATTTCCACATTACCTGCCCCTTCATTATTTTATGAGTTTATTATCAAATGAACATCATTAGCAGATTTACTTGAAAGTGTTCACATTGTTAACGTTAAGAGATGTTGCTATCAAACTACTTATATATATATATTAGAATAACGTTATGTTGAATTATGTTCTAAAACTCCAAAATGTGATTGCTTTTAGGGAACGTTGGTTGTATTAAATATGGAAAATTATTAAGAGAATAATTTTGTGAAATGGGAAAAGCACTATCATTCCAGGTATTAAGTACAGGACGTACAAATTAAGTACAAATGCTTCCCATTTTTGAAAAGGCATTTTTTTAAAAAAATAACAAATGATTGTTTCTCTTTGGCACAGGTTTCATGGTATTTTACAACGGTGTTTATTTCGTTTTACTCTGAAATATTTGTATCTTCTTTAACACTAGTTTTACGTGGCATGTTTAGATTATTCATTCCCCCCCCTCCCCGTTTCTTCTGTTTTCCTTGTTTTCTGTTTATAATTATAGTAATTATGTTCTTTACTTTTATTTACAGTTTGGTTGCAAATATCTTTTAGTTAGTTGGAGATATGTTTTGTATTTTTAAAAAAACTAATAAATTATTTTTAAAAAAAAATACCTGCACCATCTCACATTCATCTGAAGATTAGCCCTAATTGCTTTGGATGTAGCAATTTTACTAACTGCAAAGGAGAGAGCAGGAATGAAAAAGCCTATTAAAAGGCAACATTTATTACTTAATTTTGAAAATAAAGCCAACTAGAACCTTTCTACTCATCCTCCCACATATCACCTCTCAATTACTAGAAGGATCAAGAACCACATTAAAATTTATAAATCTCTGTTTTGCAGGGATAACTTTTCCACCTGCACACGCTGTAAAGGTGTTCTGTACGCTGGATACTCAATGAGTATATTTAGCAAATCTGATAGATTTGTTGCTTTTCCTTTTTCTCTCCAACCCCTAGAAAGAAAAGGTAGTACCAGTATGAATGAACTCCCCTTCTTTGTTATCTGTACTTGGTGAGGGGAGAGGATAGGAAGGAAGGAAGGAAGGAAGGAAGGAAGGAAGGAAGGAAGGAAGGAAGGAAGGAAGGAAGGAAGGAAGGAAGGAAGGAAGGAAGGCAATATATTGAGAAAAGCTGCTTAAAAGCTAGACGCAGCTAACAAATGAGGAAGGAAAATATTTGGCAAGACAGAAGGCCAGGCTGACTGGCTTTTCAGGAAACTGCACCCCACCACAACCAGCAGAGACCAGTTTGGGAAAGGCTGCTGTAAGGTCTTCTGAAGCCACACAAAGCAAAATTGTAATATATAAACCATCTTGAGCACGGCTAAACTATGTTTTGCTTAGAAACCAGTTAATTCAGTGTAGTAGTGAAGGTACTGTGTCCGAACCAAGAAGATCCAGAATAAATTTCCTTTTCAGCTATGGGGTTACCCAATGATAGCATTACTACTCCAGAATGAAATAAGAAAATATCTCCTGAGACACATTCATATCAATGGGAGTTCTCAGAGACCTCCCATTTAGATAAAGTGTGGTACAACCGCAAAAATAAACAAATAATACAACGCCAGCCCTCTGCAGACACACACCTCTCATGGCTGAATGATACCTGGGCAGGAGTTGGCACCACTACCTGCAAAGGCTCGTTTTCTTTCTCATGTCCATGGAGACACACCAGCTGGAACTCTGCTAGTCCAATGAAGGATACCTTGTGCCAGTTCCTAACTGAAAGGGTATAGCAGAGAATAACAAAAACCAGAAGGAACTATGAAACAGTGATGATAACTTTTCCATTGAAGGATCTCAATGTTCTAGCCAGCATTTATGCAATTAGTTATCATGGTCTTACATGCCTCAAGATATGGATTAATTACATCTGCCTTGCCCTCCTTTCTCAACTGCATTTGTTCTCTTTCTCTTTAATTTCACAACAACTTTTGGAAAAAGATAATCCGATTTAGTAAACTAAATCAATCCAAATACAGAAGTTTGGCAGGAGTTTTTGCTGACTATACCTAGAGAATAGGAACCTGTGGCCCTTCAAATACTGGTAATTGACCTCTCCTAGCACCCTTCCCAATTTGCTATGTGGGCTACAGGTACTAGAAATAGTTTAGCAACATCTGGAAGCCAGAGAATCCCTTTATCATGAGTATGTTGATGTCGGGGAATGTGTAGGGGTGCCCTTAAAAGTGCATGGCATGCTATTGCCTATTCAAGTAATCCGAACTGTGCGTGTGCTAGAGTGTGATTGCAAGAGTGGTAATCCCAATACATCAATAGGACATCAGTCAGTGGCCATAGAGCATATTGTGTTCCACCCATTGGGTGCATAGTGAATGGGTGGGCACTATGTATGTATGCTTGACATCATATTGCCCATGGCATTAACATATAATGGTGGTGGGCAATTCTTCAGAGGCAGTCCTAGAGCCTAACAGACTCCTTTAAGAGCAATACAAGCAGGACAAGGTAAAGAATCCCTGCAGATTTTACTCATTTCCGTAGTCATGTGGCCAGCATGACAACACAAAGCACTGTTACCATCCCACTGGAACGGTACCTATTTATCTACTCGCCTTTGCATGCTTTCAAACTGCTACGTTAGCAGGAGCTGATGCAAGGACAGGCTCTCACCCGTCACATGGCACTCAGGTCTCGAACCTGGGCTGCCAGCTTCCCAGCTGCCAAGCCCAGCGTCTCAACCGCTGAGCCACTGCACCATCTCATATAAGCAGGGAAGCACATACTAATACTTTTTCTCCAACTCACAAGCAAAGGCACTTAAAGTGAGTGGACACTCCAATTTCCAGTATCTCCCCTACTTTTAATACAGGGAAGCAAACTTCACAGGAATGTAGTTTGGGTGTACGTGCATGTAGGTTCACTTGTATATGCAGTGTTAAGATTTGCCCAGGGAATCTAAAGTTGGGAGGACTTGTAGTCATTTCACATAACTGGAATCCCAGTCTTCAATAGGACACAGCTTTAAGCAGTAGCTGTAGAAATCTAGGGATTTCATGAATCACATGAAAACTATTCTTGGCGTTTGTAAATACTGTGCAAACCACAGCACTTACGCACACACACACACACGCACCTTAAATCCCTTTAAGGTATCTCCACTAACTTACCTTCTAGAAGGTCCAAGTAAACTAAGAAAGCGGCATATACCCCTCTGCTGTCAGCCACTTCCAATGACATCATTTTTGCGAACTGAAACAGACAATGGAGAGCAATAGATGTAAAAGCTATTAACAGAGTTCTCGAAAATGATATTCTATGCAACAAAACCCAAGCAGAATCTGCAATCCCTGAAAGTATTTTCCCATCAACTGCAGAGGGGTTTCTTTTGGCAGAACTCCAAGAAAAAAACACAACACACATTTTCTTTAAAAAAAATGGGGGCGGGAGGAAAGGCCAGTGAAAATATTTAACACTAGATAAAGTCTGTTAAAAGACTTGCAGGTTGTGTTTTAAATGCCAATAAAACTATCCTCCAAAAACTGTGGCCACAGGGAATAATTTACTGTAGCAGCACGAATGGTTCATAAAATAGATCTAGTTCTGTCTTAAGCTTCTGGTCTGGAACTGATTTATTTCTGTGTTGTGCTTAGCACCTGGCGCAAGAAGAAGTTATAGACGATTGTGCCAGAATCCAGACATGGAAGGATTGGGCCCAAGGTGAGTGTGTGTCTCTTGTTAACTGGGGATGTGGGCCGTTACTGGAACCTAAGCAACATCTTGAGCTCAAAATCTGGAGCAGAAAACCAAGACAAAAGTATAAAGTCAGCATATTATTGTTAGAAGGAAGGAGTATTTATGTATATAGGTAGTCCTCAACTTAGGGCCAAAACTGAGCCCAACATTTATGTTGCTAAGTGAGAAATTTGTTAAGCGAGTTTTGCCCCATTTTACGACTTTTCTTGCCACAGTTGTTTAGCGAATCACTGCAGTTGTTAAATTAGTAACATGGTTGTTAAGTGAGTTTGGTTTCCCCATTCACTTTGCTTTAGAAGGTTGCAAAATGGGGTCACATGACCCCAGGACACTGCAAAGGTCATAAATGTGTTGTCAAGCAGCCGGATGTAAATCATGTGATCATGGGGATGCTGCAAGTTGTAAGTGTGAAAAATGGTTGTGTCCTTTTTTTCAGTGCCCCTGTAACTTTGAACAGTCACTAAGTGAACCGTTGTTAGTCAAAAACTACCTGTATTTTCCGCTGAGTAACAAAGGCGGACTAAAAATCTAATAAATGTTCAATATTGAAGTACTTAAATTAGTAATACCATCATACTTTTCTTGTTCCACATGCCAATAGGGAATAGAGGAATGAGCATTTTATTACAGCTGTTGATTTCATGATGACATCCAGAGATTTCCCACCAGCTGCTCCTCAGAGGGGCCAAGATTGTCAAATCTTACTTTCTTTTGACATGCATGCATAATTCAAAATAAATTGCCAGATTCAAACACAGCCTATCCTGATTTATATGAATATCTAACAACAGCCTTGCTAAGGTGCTAGGGCAAATTTTACCCACATCTGGCACAGTTTAAAAGCTTCAGCCAATTTTTAAAGAAAAAAAAATCTTCCCTGTCTTAAAAATTTAAAGTCTAAAAGAAATTCAATTGTAAAGCTTTTATTTTATAAACTTGAACAGACTAACGCATTCCTACCCCTCAGATTATTTGCGTTATAAAAACAGCAAAGTAAGCGCCCTTTCAACAGAGGAAAGGCTTTAGAAGGGATATAGATCATGGGAGTTCTGCATTCTGTCAAAAATCTGCTTGTTAATCTAAATTCATAAACAGAAGTATTGTCAAGGGCTCTGAACTTACATATACCTAACCTCAAAAAAATCTGTTTGTTAATCTAAATTCATAAACAGAAGTATTCTCAAGGGTTCTGAACTTACATATGCATAATGTTAAAAACACTTGTTAGAAATAAATGTTTTTTCAATTTATAATTTCATTGAAGAATTTTTAACAGTAAAAACCACAAAAGAAAATAAAGGAAAAAAGTCAGAAAAAAGAAAAGAAATTACAAGGAAGCAGCTTCTGATCTTCCTGACAGCTATAAATGCATTTATATATCCCCCCTCTCTAAAATTACATCAAAATTTCCTTCTTTCAATAAGCTACACTTTCTAATCTTCAGATCATAAATCTCAAATTCATTTTCTTTTTTCAGCAAAAAGCCCATAAAGCATTTGCAGTCACTAATAAATTAATTCAAACAAGTTAATTTTGCCATCTCTGCTAGCTATGTCATCTTCACCAACCATTCTCCATTCTGGGTATTTCAGAGACTTTCCAATTTTGTAAGGTGACCAACCGTCCTCCTTTAGGGAAGACAATCCTTCTTTTGTAAGTTCTGTCCTCTCTCAAAAAGTGTCCTCCTACATGACCTCCTTTTCGATATTTGAAGACTAATCTGTTGCGCGTTATGTGACGTATTTGCATTTGACATGACAATTCGTCAAGACTCGGTATAGTGCGGTATAAGACGTGATTATGAGACGCATGCGCTCCGCACGGGAGACCTTGAGAGAGAGCGCCATGTGCAAGTGGCTTTGTTTACTTCTTACCGAAACACAACACGGCACATACGCACGCAGTAGACTCACGGCACGTCGGCAATTGAATGACTCACGGTAATTATTTCTTTCTCAGTGAATATTCAATTATATAGAGGTAAGTACAATTCACGTTTTATTAAACAGTTTTTAATGGTGTTTTTTTTACTTCATCGCAAGTATATTGAGCAGATATTGAATCTTGTGTTGAATTTTTATCTAAAGAAATGCTAGACATTAAAATAGACGACAATTGTCTCTTTGAAGAAATTAGAAGACTGAATGTATATTTAAATTCTGAAAAATTAATACAATGGGAAAATCAACACGTTGAAATTGATAAAAGATGGGTGGATATTTTCAGCTATTTCAAAAATGAACATATTCCATGTGAAAATTTATTTATACTTGTTCAATTTACGTTGTGCTGCCCTGGAACTAATGCAGCAGTTGAGTTTTTTTCAATTGCCAATGATTTTTCGACAAATGAGAAATCGAGATTGAATGTTGATACTCTAGCTGCAGCACTTGCCGTAAAATTCAATATGAAGGATATTTCTTGTTCAGATATTTCCAATATATTGTTAGAAGATGATACATTGACAAAAAATATTAATTCAATGGAAAAGTACTCATTTAAATAATAATTAACAGGCATGTAAGCATAATTACAATATAAAATGTTGCAAATGTTTTTATTATGCATATATCATATTTTAGTGTATGATTGTTGCAATGAATAAAATATTTCTTTTATTTACGATATATTTTTTCCAATTTATTTGTCCTTTTCATTGTAAAAAAGTTGGTCACCTTAGCATTTTGGACAATATAACGTGTTTTGTCCTCCTTTTCATTGTAAAAAAGTTGGTCACCTTATTTGCATATATTGCATCAGTATCATATACTATATAAACATAATCTTCTGTGGCTCTTTTTACATTTACTGTCCATTAATCCCAGCACGAAAAGCTCAGGTTTGAATCGAATGTTTTGTTTTTAAAATTCTTTGTATCACTAAATATATTTGAACCAGTGGTGGGTTTTCAAATGTTTTACTACCGGTTCGCTCTCTCGCTCTCGTGTGTCATGTGCAGAAGCGTCTGGGCGAGTGGACGGAGCCTCCCACCACCGCTACTACCGGTTCGCCCGATCTGAGCTGAACCGGAGCAACCCCCTTCTGATTTGAACCCAGAAATTTCTGGCTATTTTTACAAGTAGAGCAGGCATGACAAAATGACTTTTCATGTTGTCCACATTTCCAACACAAATTTGAAGTATCTTTGTACATTGTAGACAATTTTTCTGGAGTCGCATACAGTGAGACCTTGGGTCACGAACGGCTCAGACCATGACCAAATCAGGTGCCGACCAAAAAAATCCGCTAAATGTTCCACTCAGATCACGAATACATCCTTGGGTGTTGATCAAACAAGCTATTCATTTTCCCTGCCGTGGCTATTTCCCCTTCTGCACCATTTTTTGTCTGTGTGCGCATGTGCAGTCAGTTTTGCTTCTAGCCACGACCAAATCAGGGGCCGACCGAAGTCCTGGAACAGATTACGGTCGGCACCCGAGGTTCCACTGTACCAACAGTACAGTAAGGAACAATAAATTGGCAGTCGGGGTTAGATCTAAAATGAATACAAGTTTGTTTCATGCTTCCCCTAAACAACTATCGGAACTACTAATGGTCAAGGCAAATTGACAGTAGTTAAGCCACCAGACTTCAAGGAGGGCTGAATTTAGATCTCTTGTGGGTGCAAAAGGATATTAAACTGAGGATGCGCTTGATCCTTCCCTTGGGCTCAACCTGGTCATCTTCTGCAAGTACATTGTTTTATAAAAATTCTCTTTTAGATGATGATGATATTATCTATTCCATTGTGTCCAATTTTTGGGGATTCTACGGACCAGCTCTCTCCACATTTTCTGATCCTGAATGGCTTGTTTCAATTTATGCTCTGGCTGGTTTCCACTACAGATACTAAATACAGTATCTAGCCACTGTATTTTTGGGTGGCATTATTTCCTTTTACTCTTGATCATTCTGAAAATAACTGCCTTTTCCAGTGAGTTTGAGCACATGTCATGGCCAGAATAAGTAAGGCAGAATTTTGAGATTTTGCCTTCTAGTGATAGAGTATGTTTGGTCTTATATGCTTCTGTACTTGCTTGTTTGTCACCTTTCTATCCAAGGTATGTGTTCTCCACATATTTTTCCACTGTTCCATCAGTGTTCCCTTTTGTATCTCACTAGCTTTGTTAATTTCCTATTCACAATTATCTGTGTCTTTTGTGAAATGTAAATTGATTTTATCCATTTGAGAAAATTATCATCAAAGTCCATATCCTCCAAAATTTTAAGCAAGAAAGTCCTGTTCAAATTGTCAAAAAATAATTGGTTTTTTTTTAATTTACAAACTTATTGAAACTAAACTTGAAGCCCTCAAATAACCCTGGCAGCTTACAACTAAAAAAACCCCTTTAAAAATCCATTATATGAAAGAATATAACTGACCAGAAACAAAATATCAGAAGAAAACCAAAACAAACCAGACCAAAGCAACACAAAATGTAGGGAAACACATCCATAGTCACTATGTCACCAAGATCTGGGAAAACAACCTGGACTTCATTAATTTCCTGAAGATCATAAGGATGGGAGTTAGCCAAATGGGGAGGAGACCATTCTAGAAGGCAGGGACGCCAACAAACTCATCTCCTAAAGATGCCCTTGAGAAGTAATGAAAACAATCCCCTTTGACCTGGACTGAATGGGCTACTTGAAAAAGAGGGCCTTCTAGAAGAGATCCATATCATATCAATAAAGTGATGAGAATACTTTCACGTTTTTTGTCCTATTAAAGCCTTTGCTTGAGATCAGCATTTCTTCTCCTTCATTCTTATATCCACCTGAAATGCAATCCCTCTGTCAGCCAATTCCATTGATTTCTTCTTATGGAACAACCGATTTTCACAACAAAAAAGCATTCTGTTTTTTTTTTTTAGACTGGCAATTGGTAAAAGTTCCTTTATTTTAAAAAAAATGCTGCAGAATCCTTTTCTCCCCTTTTAATAAATTCTTCCTTAATTCGTATGCATCATCTTCATGACAATAAATTACAGGTAAGTTTATTGGCACATGGCCCTGATAAAGCACATCAGTCCCTTTCCCTCTCCCTCCAGGCTTGGTCACATTTAACATATGGTCAAGTACCAATTCTGGGGACCTGTTTTCCTCTTTGCTTAAGGTATGTGCTATCACTTCAGGAGTTATAACATTGCTGGACAAAGGTTACAGTCTTTAAAGAATAACATTTGTCCTCAGGTATAATGTGTGGTACGGTCAATATCCTCCAGCTCTAAAATCCATCTCTGCACATTTATTCTTTTATTTTCCTTTTTCGCTGAAGACTGAGAAACATCGAATGAACATTCCAAGTTTGCGTTGATCAAGAGTTCAACGTAAAACAGGTTATTTTTCATTTTAAACTTTCATGCAGGATTCTACTTACATACACACCATTCCTCGTCCTAAGACAGTATGTTAATGTTATACCTTGTACTTCAACTTCTTTAAGGTGGTTTAAGAAATTATTACTCATAAAAGCTCACTGTTTTCAGCACTATATTTCTACATTTTGTTTTAGCATCCTTGGAGCTGTCGGGCTGCAACTCTGCATAAACGAATGATGCATTTCCTAGGAATGTTAACGAGATCCCTACTTTGCTACAGATACCGGTAGATGAGCAAGCCAAGTATCAGAAGGGAGATTTTCTGTTCCCCCGGTTCTTTTTGCACTAACCGTAGGATGAGTAGACAGCCAATCCTCTCGAAGGGCCCATTTCTCGGACTTTGAGGCTTCCTCCTCCTGGCCAAAAAACCCGGAGCATCCAGCGACCGAACCTCCCTCCTCATTTGCTCTGTCTCCGCAGTCGCTCTCCGATTTTTCCATTCCCAATTCGAGTGTCATTCAGCTTCGTTCCGGTTGGTGTTTCAACGAAATAGTTCGTCCGCCAAACTTTTAAACGAGCTCTATGGTTCCGCTTTTCAGCAAGCAAACGTTTCATTCCTAACAATATTTGCTTTCTTATCTCTTTCTCATTTTTAAAATGTCTTCTTGCAGATGCCGATTTTTTAAAAAAAAACCTCCTTTAGCAGCTCTTGATTTGAAAGACATTTTTTTGAGACAACAGAGAATGAGATAAATGTAAATTATTTTACAATTCATTAAATTACTGTGCTGGTTATACAGAATATTGAGCAGCATGATGTGACTTCTCAAGCAACTAAATTTAAGTATCCTTATTGGTAGATGTAAATATTTCTAACTGTTTACTTGAGACTACTACTAATATAAAAACATAATTTAAATCCCATAAATTTACAGGGGGCAATATTGATATTGTTTCAAGATTGATAGAGGTATTCAGTGGTGGGTTTCAAAATGTTTTAGAACCTCTTCTGTAGGTGTGGCCTGCTTTGTGGGAGTGGCTTACCAGCCATGTGACTGGGTGGGCGTGGCTTGCCAGCCATGTGACTGAGTGGGTGTGGCCAACTTGCACAATGTGATGAAACTCACTTAACAACGCTCTTGCTTAGCAACCAAAATGTTGGCTCAGAAACTCTGGCATTGAAGTGTGCAAGTCTTAAAGCTGTCAAGTTACAAGACCCTTGCATCCCTAACCTTTAAAAAAAAAAACCCAGGGGTGTTCAAACTTGACAGCTTTAAAACTTGTGGACTTCAACTCCCAGAATTCCTCCTCTCGCTCTTCATCCTGATGATGTGCGGACAGGAGGGGGGGAGGGAGCTGGAACTGGTTCTAAACGGCACTGTAGATTTGTGGAACCTCTTCTATAGAAGAGATTAGAACTGGCAGGAACCCACCCCTGCAGGTATTTCAAATGAATAGTTGGACTGCTGGGAAGGATTTTATGGAAAGGAAAATTTCACAGATATTCTTCATCTAAATAATGGTTATCATATGATGAGAAAAAATTTAACTTTTATGATTTTCAATTTTATCATTGTGCATAAATTTTAACTTGTCATGTGACTCTCAGACATCAAGACAAGGGCAGTAGAATGTGAAACAAAATAACAGAACAGAGCATCTCTGAAAGCTGCACAAGAAAAACAGTTTTAAAAAATGACTTGGATAATGTGGAGAAGAAAGGGTTATTTCTGTAAAGATTCTAGAATTCTAAGGATTCTAGAATTTTATATATAAGTAAGCAATAGGTGTTCTGAATGTCCTTTCCCCACTGGAATGACCATTGAAATATGGATTATCAATTTTGAATGTTTGCAGATTAAACCCATGAAAAGATTTGAAAATAGGTAAGCACCCATAAATTTATGTTTTAATAGGTGAGATATTTCCATACAATTGGATTTTAGCACCAAAAATCAGGAGATCTCATGTAGCTATTCTATTTTCCTCTATAGACAGTGAGTGACAAAACATGGGTGAGTTACAAATGGAAACCCATATAATGAAGATTCCCTTCCCCCAGTAATAAACAGTGAATGAGGAGGATAGTTGTATATTAACAGATAAAAGCAGCCATGATATTTTAGAGTTTTTCTTAAACTTCTGGGTTTTTAAATTCTGTTTTCTGTTCTTTGCACACATTCCTTCTTTACAGCTTTTTACACTGATCTGTCTGGGAACATATTTATTAATGCTGTTAATACTAAATCAAATCAAATGCATTACAATTGTAAAACTGAATGTAAGGTTTATCTGTTTATACATCATCGATTTATTTACGTAAACTAAAGAACATCAATGCAAAAATCTAACAGAACATATATTTTTTAAAAACTCTCAGTGTTGCAGATCTTTTGCTATTATTATCCTTATAACATTTCTATCATAGAATATAAATTGTATTTTTCTTCAATAGAAGTTGGAAGATTAAATCTGTCTGGAAACAATTTGGGATCTTTTCTGAGTTCAACTGGAGGAAAAAAGTAATAAATAAAGAACATCTGTTCATTCTTTCATTACTTCTTTTACAAGAATGGAAACTGAGTGTTCAGTTATTTCGATTTTGTGTTACAAGTATGAAATTCTAGAAGTATAATCTTATTAAGTGTTTCCTAAAATTACTCCTATCAATGGAAATACTGAAAAGACTGTTGTGCTTCCAGAGAATATTAATTGAAAATATAGTTTGAGAAAGACAGCATCTTACAGATTTAATAAAATCACATTCTACAATGAAAAATGGGTCCTTCATATATTTAAATGCACTGCTACTTGCAGGAACTATTATATGTGAGATGTTTAGTTATTTGAATCTCAGTGTCTTAACAATTTGGCTGGACCTTGCTAAGCTATGATAAGATTAATTTTAATTTAATACGTAATGTGGATACAGGTATTCTGTATAAGCCATGATTTTATGATTTAACACACAGAAATCAAGCCATTTATGCCTTAGTCAATATATTATGATTAAGTGAACTATGACTTAAGATTTTTTGTGAGCTCTCTCTATTTGCAATACCGTGGGTACTGTATTTTAAATTATATTTACTTGAGAACAGTGGTGGGATTCAAATTCGTTACTACTGGTTCTGTGGCTTGATGGGAGATGTTTGGTGGGAGTAGCAAGGAAAGGATACTGTAAAATCTCTATTCCCTCCCCCACTGCAGGGGAAGGTTACTGCAAATCCCCATTTCCTCCCGATCAGCTGGGACTCAGGAGGCAGAGAATAAATGGGGGCGGGGCCAGTCAGACGGGGTATTTACCGGTTCTCCGAACTTCTCAAAATTTCTGCTACTGGTTCTCCAGAACTGGTCAGAACCTGCTGAATACCACCTCTGCTTGAGAACCACTCAGGCTTAATGGCAGTGCTGAACTTTGGGCCCTGTCAGTGGGCCCTAATTTTAATAACAACAATAGCAGTGGTAAGTTGCAAATGTTTTTACTACCGGTTCGTGCTCGCTCCCACGTGTGCTCGTGCACATGCGCAGAAGCATCCAAGCGGGTGGGCAGGCCCTCCTGCCGCCACTATTACCAGGAGCAACCCACCACTGAACAATAGCAGTAGCGCTTAGATTTTTATACTGCTTCACTGTGCTTTACATCTCTCTCTAAGCAGTTAACAGAGTCAGCATTGCCCCCAACAATCTGAGTCCTCATTTTACCCACCTTGGAAAGATGGAAGGCTGAGTCAACCTTGACCCAGTCAGCACTGAACTCCTGGAGTGAGCAATGTAGCCTTTAGAATGGCATTCTAACCCCGGATGTGATATAACCACGATCATCACGACTGTGCTTCAAACTGGATATTTGAGGATAAAAGAATAGCTGGGTACAATATAATAAAATCTACACTACCTATGCTGCTGTAACATTGGTAACTGGCCCCAATACAAAACGTTTTCTGGAACTACTTCTTGTTAGTCTTAACTGGTGAGGAATAGAAGAGATCATATTGTCATGTAATTTTTTAAAAACTTTCTATATAAATTAGAAAAAAATCCTCATATTAAACATAAACTGAGGATATTGACTTAAAACTGCCTGGATATGTCTTTGGTTCCTATTCTATTCTTCCTCCGGAGGACTGTATGGATTTTTAATATTGCATCAGTTGTCATACTATATTATATGAATGATTTTTTTCTTTGATTTATTTAGCTATTCTAGATCATCATCTTCATTTAACGACCCCTATTTATCTATTTTAGATAATTTCAGGAAAAGAACCTTTTTTTGTTTGTTTGCTGTTCTTGGTTCACTTGCAAAGGTAGATGTTGTCCAGTTGCTGCTAACATAACTGAATTGGGTGATTTCTGCTTCCGTCAATGTCAATGTGCACTTGAGTCCAATTGAATTTCATAGGCTGTCAAAATGTACATCCTGGAACTGTATCCTGGAGATTTTGTGAGTGATCAGTTCTAGTGGATGCATGTGATTGATAGATGGTTAAATGAGTTTCTAAATTCTGAGAAGACGTCCATCAAGTGGAATAGCGTTATTCCTAGGTGAGCACAGTCATACCTGTGTTGCATACTACTGAGTAATGAGAAGCTTGGGAAATAAATTTGTCTGGGATTCAATTTCCCGTGAATCAGATCACAGATGGTTTCCAGGCTGAGAAGATGATGAGGGACTACTTGCAGAAGTGCACAAACACTTCTCTTTCCCTTTCTCACTTCAGACAAAATTGTATCAGATGTAAATCCTTGGCAAAGAAAGGGGAAAGTTGTGAATATTTTATTTTCTCTCTTTATACATTTGTATTAAATACTAACACTGCTGCATTAGAAATATATCAGTGGGATTAGAACCATATCAGTGGGACGCCTTTCAGGCAGAACACCAGAAAGTTGGAGATGGTTTCCCCTCCCCCCAAAAACCCCATTATAAAAAAGCATTATAATTCAAGACGACCGCTGTATGGAATGAAATATACATAAATGAATACAAGAAAACTCTTCAGGACTTCCAACATGATTTTTGCACCAATCTGCTAGCCAGATGCTTGGGATGGTCCATTTCTTGTTTGTTATTGGTCGGTTCCGTTTAGCATTATTCCCGGGACCTCGGGGCGACTGCGGAGAGAAAGGAAAGGAAGAATGAGAAAGCACGCATTGTTTGTTTTGATCTGCACCAAGAGTTAGCGAGGAGCTCAGGATTGGCTGCGGGTTTGCCGCCGCCACCAATCCGCCTTTGGCAAAAGCAGAACTCCCCCCCCCCACCTTCCCCTAGAGCAAATAATTAAAAGAAAAGAGGGAGGGGGGAAGAAGCGCGTCTTAGTTGGAGCAGCTGCTCTCCCGCTCGCTCTCCTCTCTTTTCCGTGCAGCCGGACCTGCAGGTACGCCGGGAGCTCTTCGCTTCTCCTGTCGCCGTAGCAGCCGGTCCGCAAGAAGAGGCTTCTCTAGCCCTATCCGAAGTTGCGATCCCCGCGAAAAATGGCTGCGATCCGGGCTTTCTCCGCCGCCGCCTCGTTGCGCCGGCGGCTCCCGCTCTTGCTTCTGCTTCATTTCCTTTTCGCGCTCTGGCTGAAGGGGAACGGCTGTGTCGCCGGCACACCGGAGGAAGCGGCGGCGATGCCCACCTCGTCCCCCCTGCCGGAATCCGCCTTGCAGAAGCCCACCGTCTTCTTGGCCATCCTCGCCAGGAACGCTGCCCGCTCCTTGCCCCATTTCCTCGGCTGTCTGGAGAGGCTGCGCTACCCGAAGAACCGGATCGCCATCTGGTAAGGTTGCCTAAAAGCGCCGCCGGAGAAGAATCGGATAGGGATTCGGTGGAGATCAGGGGCGAGCGGGGTGGGGGCAGGTTTGTAAACCTCGCAGGGGAATTCTTCCCCCAAGTTATTTCCAGGTACTTGGTCAAAAGGTGCAAGGGAGACTGAGCGATGGCCAGGAACTGATGCCGCGTGTGTCAGGTAAGGTTGCTAACTGATGGGGTGGGAGGTGGGAAGGAAGAGACTTAACTCTACTACTTTAAAGTAGAAGTAGACTTAGTCTACCTCTTGCTCAGAATCTTCAAATTAAGTTTTTAAGGGCACGGAGTTACAATGAGATAACAATGATCTCTGGTAGTATGGTGGCAAAAAGGATAAGGGAACATGGTTTGAATAAAATAAATGTAAAAGATAATAGGTTGTGTAAATAAAGGGAGGAGATAAGGCAGATTTATGAAGCAAGCACCTTTTAATATAATCTGCTAATTTTGTTAGACTCCTGCTTTGTATATAGTGGCTGTTCTCCTACAATAGTGTGTCTGTCTGTCTGTCTGTCTATCTATCATCTATCTATCTATTATCTATTATCTATCTATCATCTATCTATCTATCTATCTATCTATCTATCTATCTATCTATCTATCTATCTATCTATCATCTATCTATCATCTAATTTTAGAGAATATTGTAGGGGGACAGCCAGTGGCTATATATGTATGTATGTATGTATGTATGTATGTATGTATGTATGTATGTATGTATGTATGTATATATATATATTTCAGGAGGACTGTAATGTCAGTTTATACCTGATTTAAAGAAACCAGATGGGAATGTCTTTTGTATGACGTCAACCTCCACCTCACTTTCCAAACATGTTATGGCTGCCTGCATTTGAAATTCTCCAGGAAAGGTATTTGTGAAGGAAGGCTGGAGGAGCTTCTGGGGGCTGCTGAAAGGCAGTTTGGCAGCCTGTGGATAAAAAAGTTGCTGCTGAATCCAGCTACTCAGGAATAACAATATAGAGAATTACTCCCTTGGGGGAGTACCTGTCTGGGTCTGCTCTTAAGTTTTAGGCTTTCCCAGATTTCTAGGATTCAATTTAAAAGTGTACATGCATATACACTACAAAAAGAAACGTAGATGCCTTTAAACCTTCTACTTTGTCAGCTCCAAATACGGTATAGGTTTATATGCTAATACGAAGGATACCTTCTTGGTGATGTAGGTTTAAGACATGTGACTGGTGCTTTACTGGTCTATGGCCAGACCAGAAATCCTTGGGGGAAGAACACATGACAAGCCCTGAGCTGGAACATTAGGAACAATATATTGAAATTGTCTATTCTACCTTCAACTGAGAGGCTGCAGTAATGCAAACCAAACCTCTTTTCTCATTTGCTTCATCATCTAACCACACTTGGGTTAGCGGAATAACCTTCCCCTTGACTTCAGGGGTCCCAAGTCCAAATATATGAATGGAATAGAATTCTTTCCAGCAGAGAGAAGAAAGTCAGAAACGGTTTAATTGATCCTCTCCTTTCTGAGAAGCAAACTGTTTTTATTTACTCTGCTCTTCCTCTGTCTCCTTGTTATGAACCAGAGGTATAAATCCTTAACCCTGTGACTGTTGAACGAAGCCAAACATGTGCCCACTGCAGACCACTGTAGAGTTCAGTGGTGCACCACTATATTTGTATTTGCTAGGGCACATGATTCAAGTCAAAGTGGACATCTCTTTTAGCATGATAATTGCAGGTTTTAATGATTTAACATATGGAGAGGATTCCTGTGATTAAGGGCTCCTCACTTTATACCTCAAAAAGAAAAAAAAAGTAGAAAGCAATAAAATAGGCTCAATTTTTTAAAAATTAAAAATGTTTTCCAGTCTTGGAAAAAAAAGTTCTCCGAGCCTGTAAAATAGCCAGTACCTTGAGTCCCATTTAATATTTTATTCTTTGAACTGGAAAATGCAAAAGATAAGCAGTGCTTAGTGGGGAAAGCAGTCTATATGGGAAGTATGGCGAATAGGAACAGATTGTGAAGCTTTGTAGTCTGGTTGTCAGTAATTTGCCCATTCTGACAACGATGGTTTAGTACAGGACTAAATGCCCCATGCATGCAGCTAGCTATAACATTTTAGGTCTCCAGTTGTAGGGAAAAGCATTTGTTCAGAAGGCCATTCTGAATCATGCACTCTGTCAAGCAGATGGCTTCTCTCCTCTTGTGTATGAACCAACCGCCATTTTTAACAGACTGCAGTGCATGTCCATGTTGTTTTCCTTAGCGTATCAAGTTGGTTTCCAATCAGAAGAGAATGTACTGCGCGCTTTTGCCTTCCAAACCAAGAGTCACGTTGCATATGCTCCATTATGGTTCAGTTTTTATTTTTTGCTTTACATATTCAGAAAAAGACATTATGCACTCAGAAGGCTTTTGTAGATGAAAATGACAATCCTTTTTCGCCACTGCTACATGCCATTGAGAAGGCAGCTTTACTCAATGATAGAGTAAAGCTTAGATACAAAGGAAATTTGTTAAATCCCAGGTAGTTTGGATTCCGATTAGCAAAGACTAATGTGAGAAAGGCACCCTGGAAAACTCTTAACCTCTTAACCTTAACCAGTGTAGGTGCAGCAGTGTTTTAACTTATTATAAAACACTTCCCCATGTTTTTGTGAAAGAACTGCTTTGCTAGCTTTTTTAGATAACTGCAAATCATTTCTAAGCAATGAGTTCAGTTAAGTATAACTTAGTATGTGCTGGTTCAGAAAATATAACTACAGGTGATGGCAACATAGGTACAGCCTAGAATATTTTAGACTTCAGCAAACCACTAACCAGACAAGATTCAGCAGTTGTTGGCCCTTGTAATAAACCTATTCCTTAAAATTAAACTTTCCCAGCCTGGCCTCTTTAAATATGCGAATTTTGAATTCTCATAATTGTCAACATGGCCATTATTGGATAAGGAATTCTGAGAGGAGGTCAACACATAGCATGAGAAGCTGAGATGGGCTGGCTAAACAGCATTTATAGTGCCAAAGTTGGCTATTGGCTAGGGTAGAGCATGTGGCTTGTCCCTCCTTGGCAGAAGTCTCTAATCAGGATTTAATTTACATTTTATATGTCCAGGATTTTATATATTGTATAACAGATATGTGCAGCACTTTTTTTCTTCCTACCATGTTTCTTCAAAAATAAGACAGGGTGTTATTTTCTTTTAACCCTCGAAATAAGCACTTGGCCTTATTTTCAGGGAGGTCTTATTATTTTTGAGGCACAGAAGGTGGTGAGAGTGGTCACCTCATGGCTGCTGCTTTGTTGCAATATTTTCGGGGAGGGCTTATTTTCAGGGGAGAGCTTATTTTAGAACATGAGCTCAAAAGCCAATTGGGCTTATTATCCGGGAGGTCTTATTTTTGGGGGAACAGGGTAGCATTTTCCCACAAATGAAGGGTCTGCTTTTTTCAGATCAACCAAAGGTTGAACCATTTGGTGGTGACAAGAATTGACTGACAGACCTGAATGTCATGGTCTAGAGAGAGTAAGTGGTCCAAAGTAATCCAGCCAGTTTTCATGGCTAAGGCAGGACTAGAACTCACAGTCTCCTAGTTTCTAGCCTGGTGTTTAACCATTGCATCAAATTGGCTCTTCAGAAACATCACTTGTAGTTGAATTCAAGTAAGGGAAATGAATATCTACCCTGAGTAGCCTTTTGTTACAGAGGACACTGAATACATATTTTCTCAATTTAATATGATTGATATGTGACTACAATAATGGTTGAAGGTTGATAGAATCCAAACTGGGGAAAAAAGAAATGTTTATGGGCTTTCTGCTTTTTAAAAACATTTGTGCCCCTGTTTTAAGATGGAAAGATGCTTATTAACTTTAACAAATGTTTGTACTGAAGATTTGGGAAGAAAAAGCAAGTTTTTTTTAAGTCGCTTTCCAAATATAATCACATTCTTTTGCTAAAAGTATGAGCAACACTTTAAAAATCTAAAAACTCTTCTCTAAGGACTTGTGAGTATGTCAGAAAATCACCAATGACATGCTATAATTATCCACTGACATCAGCTTTCTTTCCATTAAATCGCTTGTAACAATATTCTGTACTCTTTAGATACACTTTGAACTAATGGAATTTAAAAGATTGTGCTGAGAGACATCCAGGTTGTAATTCTGGAAATTATCAAGGGGAAAAAATAAATTCCTTTCAAACTTTGGCTATTACCGCACACCTATAGTTCTAATATACAAGAAAGCAGAATTTAATTGAGTTACCTTGCTTTGTTGCAGGTTTCCATATCAAATGACACATTTTTAATTGTTGAAAATAGTAGTTTGTGTATAGATTTTGAAAGATGACAAGACTGCAATGCCTGAGTACATTCCAATGGTAGACAAATCAAAAGGATTAATTCAAAAGACCATAGACCAAGGCATTTTTTTCCTGGGTGGAAAGATTTAAATCAATCCGATTTTTTTTTGCCTTCACAAATAAAAGTGACATCCTGCATGACTCTTTTATTTTCTGAATTAAAACTACAAATAATTCCACTGTAAGGTAGTCCTTGCCTTATGACCCTTGAGTGACTCTTTGAAGTTTCAAGAACAATGAAAAAAGCGACTTACAGCCAGTCCTCATTCTTATAACCGTAGCAGCATCCCTACAAGTCAAGTGATCAAAATTTGAACACTTGGCACCCAGCATGTATTTATGATGGTTGCAGCATCTTGAGGGCATGTGATCACCCTTTGTGACTTTCTCAGTTGGTTTCCAACCAGCAAAATCAATGGCAGAAGCTGGGTTCACTTAACATCCTCATGATTCACTAAATATCCTCATGATTCACTTAACAATCATTGCAAAAAAAGGTAAAATTGGGAGCGACTCACTTAACAACAATTTTGCTTAGCCATGGAAATTCTTGTCCCAACTATGGTCATAAGTCAAGACTACCAATATTCAATGGAGCTTCCTCTATAATTGATGTTGTATAAAATGTCAGGCTCGTATAGTGGAGTGAAGTACAATAGAGGAATTTATGAGTGATGTGAAGAAACCGGAGATGAGACATTCCCCCCCCCCCCCCTCACTGTAACTCTAACTTGTGTGCCCTTCTGAACAATCTTTTTAAGTCTTCCAAAACATTAGTGGGAACTCAGAATAGATTTGAAGTTGAAGCAATATTTTGTATTTCCTACCTTTGTAATAATGTTTGTGACATAATTAAAACAAAAACTAAATGTAACTATGTACATTAAGTATGCTTTTAATAGAACTCAAAGGTCAATAAAAACTAATTATATTGCATTTCCATCATTAAATGTATGTCACTCTTTAGCGTCTTTTGTGTGTGTAGTTACATATGGATTTCCAGTTGTCCTGGAGTTTTTGACCTTTTTAAAAATTACTTAAGTGGAATCCAATTATCCATACTGCAGTCTTATTTCAAGGCCCAGTAATTTTGTCCAAATTGCCTTCTTGAAATTAAACCAGAGAATCTTGGTGAATGTCTGCAT
The DNA here is from genome assembly GCF_964273705.1 of Natrix helvetica. Classification (NCBI taxonomy): domain Eukaryota; kingdom Metazoa; phylum Chordata; class Lepidosauria; order Squamata; family Natricidae; genus Natrix; species Natrix helvetica. The sequence goes on along the minus strand of NC_138549.1, from coordinate 69,040,241 downwards.
TTTCATGTGAGTTTTAAATTCTCCAGACAGAGTTTATAAGAAATAAATAAATAAAGCAGTTCTAATCCTAGTCTGGCATTCTCCTTCTAAGCAGCCTTTTCCTTCTGGTTCAAAATCTGTGGAAAGTGCTAAAAGGCCATGTGGGAATTATAATTGTAGCCAAATACCCAGACAGCTGTCCTTAAGTATAGGAAAGGTTTATTTTCCACGGCTGCAAATGCAAATAAATGATAGATATTTGGGTTTTCTTTAATGTAGTAATAAACCAGACACGTGTTACTTTCCCCTCTGCTAAAACTATGATTTTTTTATTCTTCCCTCTCCGCCCATGTTTTCATTGATTCTCCAGCAGACAGAGGTTGCTGGTGGCTGAAACCTGTTCTTAATTCATTGCAGAATGACCAAATTGTAGCTTGCAATTCTGAAACCTATGGAAGGCTGCTATGAGCTGTGGCTAGCAGATGATCACTCTTCATGCATAGGATCAAACTTTATGCTGTTTTGGGTTGCACAGTAAAGGTAAAAGGTAAAGGTTCCCCTTGCACATATGTGCTAGTCCAGCGATGGTGAACCTTTTTTGGCTCGCGTGCCACAAGCGGGGGGAGCGCTGGGGGGTCGTGTGCAGGCGTGCCGGATCCATAATGTAATGCGCGACACCCCAATGCGCATGCGCGCACAACGCGCAACACCCCCATTTTTACATGCTTTTTTCACCCTCCCCAGGCTCCAGAGGCTTTATAGGAGCCTGGGTAGGCAGAAAACAGATTCCCCCACCCCCCCGGAGGCCCTCCGGAGGCTTCAGGGACTGTCCAGAGGCTTCCCTGAAGCCTTAGGAGCGCTCAAAAGGATCCTCTGAACAAACCTGAAGTGACTTCCGGGTTGCTCGGTGGGTGGTTTTATGCACTCCGAAGGCATCAGGGAAGCCTCCGGACGGTCCCTGAAGCCTTCGGAACGCTTAAAACCACCCTCCGAGCAAACCGGAAGTCACTTCTGGTTTGCTCGGAGTGTTGTTTTAAGTGTTCCGAAGGCTTCAGGGAAGTGTCTGGACGGTCCCTGAAGCCCCCGGAGGTCCTCTGGGAGGGCGGGGGAGGCTCTTTTCGCCCTCCCCAGGCTCCTATAAAGCCTCTGGAGCCTGGGGAGGGCGAAAAATGGCTTTTAAAAAGGTGAACTCAGCTGGCTAGCGCGCGCATGCGCGCTGACCAGCTGACAGGGCAGCGCCTTGTGTGCCCTGACAAATGGCTCCACGTGCCACCTGTGGCACGTGTGCCATAGGTTCGCCATCACTGTGCTAGTCGTTCCCGACTCTAGGGCTAAGTGCTCATCTCCATTTCAAAGCCAGAGATGTCCGAAGATGTCTCCGTGTTCATGTGGCCAGCATGACTGAACGCCGAAGGCTCACAGAACGCTGTTACTTTCCCAACAAAGGTGCTTTCTATTTTTCTACTTGTATTTTTACATGCTTTCAAACTGCTAGGTTGGCAGAAGCTGGGATAAGTAACAGGAGCTCAGTCCGTTACGCGGCGGTAGGTGATTCAAACTGCCGAACTGCTGACCTTTCTGATCGACAAGCTCAGCGTCTTAGCCACTGATCCACCGTGTCCCCTGGTTGCACAGTAGCTGCTTACAAAATAGAAAACAGGATTAGGGTTAGTGTTAGGGAAGTGAAGTTGAGAAATATCTATTTGTGGTGTACTGTAGATTAAGAGCAAAATGACCCACTGAGGAAAGAACTTGGGTTTTCACTAAACAATTGCAAAACAAAAAACATGGGTACATGAGGAGGATCAGTTTTTAAAGTGGAAATTTGGCACCTTTAAGCCTTAGTTTTGTTGCTTCATTTTTTTCATGTATGTTTCCGAAAGAAAATTGCTTGTGGAAGGCAGATTTCTGGAAGCAATAAATTGGGCAGAAGTTAATCATATTAATCATATTGACTTTAGCTTGAAACAGTTTTTAAAAGTTCTACATCAAATTATCAGTCATTTATTATTTAAAGAAGGGCTTAATATTCTTCCAAAAAATAGATACATTGTTTTTGCATGATGCTTCTCCCCGCTAGGCATTTGATTTCATGGATTATTGATAGTGAAACTCCTCCAGTCTCACAACAACCATGAAGAGGTGGATTGCTTTCATAATTGGAAAAGGCATAAATTGGGCTTGATGGAAGGAGTTGAATATAAGTGCAGCAAGAGCTAAAACATGTTACTTTTGTTCCTGGAAATCAATGCAGGAGAATCTTACAAGCAACCTGGAAAGTAGAGCTTTAATTTCCTGTGTCTGAAGCTAGGATTCTGTCAGGCAGAACCATGTATCTGCTTGGTATGTCAGACTTTTTGCAGTGGTTAGGAAAATTTTAATAACGAAACATCCAGTTTATTGGATTTAGCTCTTGATATGCTTCCTTCCAATCTGCGTATGTAAAATAACAAAGCATATTCTTAAAGTATCCCTTCATTCTGTAGAATAGGACAGTGTTGTTATAACTGTTATAGCAAAAGAATGAGACCTGCCTACATTCTTTTCTTTTTTTCGTCCTCTGCATCTCTGTTCCTTCCCGATGTGATCTTACCCAGTGACCTTCATCTATGGATTTCATTTTCATAAGGTCCAATTAGTTGGAGTCCAAATTCAATACCATGCAGAGGCTCTGGCTAGTCTCTCCATTCTCTAGTCTAGCATATTCTATAGAAGAGGTTAGAACTGGCAGGAACCCACCCCGGATTTTATATGTATGATGTATGTATGTATGTATGTATGTATGTATGTATGTATGTATGTATGTGTGTGTGTTACAACCCCTGGTATGCCCAAATATGGGAGGGAGCTCACTACTCCCCCTTTCTGTCCTTCGGCTCATTACAGAAGACCATCCAGGCAGAAAACCATATTTTTATTTTTAATGTTGCCTTTTTATATTTGTATTTATGCTGATAAATAAATAAAGGGAGACTAGTATAGATCTATTTCAAGCTATTTAGCTTTCATCAGCTTTCCTTTCCATATATATATATATATATATATATATGGAAAGGAAAGTAGCAGGTGGAGTGCATATACAGTATTTGTGTTTACTGAACATGTATTCAGCTACAGTTATCTGCTATTCCAGTTTTTATATTTGTTTCGTCTGTGCTCCTCCTAATTTATTTTTATGAGATTTAATGAGGACCCAGATTGTTGGGGGCAATATGCTGACTCTATAAACCGCTTAGAGAGGGCTGTAAAGCATTGTGAAGTGGTATATAAGTCTAAGTCCTATTGCCGTTACCTGCTGGGGCAGTGTGAGACATTTTGTGGGATGAAGTAGAACATCAGATCCTGCATTGTCATATTCGCCAAAGTTGCTCTTGTTCATTATAGCATTGGGTATTTTCTAAATTCTGTTTCCACTCCTTCTGATGTAGTGCAATCTCTGGGCTATGAAAAATTGTATTTGGCTAAATACTTTCATTGGCTACTTCTTGTTTAAGCTTTAAATCAACTATTTTGTCCTCCCTCCCTCCATTCCCAGTGATGCTGGGTTTTTTACATTATAAAATTTTCTGCTTTTAGAAAAAAGAAGAACCATCCAAAAGAACCAAATTTAACAGGAGCTTGTCGTTTCTATTTGTAAAGATTTCTTGCCATTTACCCTTAATATAACAGAATCGGAAGGGACCTTGGAGGTCTTCTAGTCCAGGAGACCCTATATCATTTCAGACAAATGACTGTCCAATATCTTAAAAACCTCTAGTGACAGAGCATCCACAATTTCTGGAGGCAGCTCATTCCACTGGTTATTTATTCTCACTGTCAGAATTTCCCCAGATTTAAGTGATTCTATTCCTTAAGACATTTTACAGTTCTATGTTATACTGTAGCTCATGTTATACTTTTCTGCAGGGGTCCATGTGTTTTAATTAGTCAAAATTGGGCTCGTCACTTATCTTTTGACCTGGAATTATGCTAAGGGCTTCTACGTGTCTAAAAATAGTTGCATTGATTCCAGAGCCTCGAGAGGTCAAAAAGACTCCTTGGTTGTATAGGTTCATTCATTATGGATAAGTGTCCAAAACCTTTGAGCTACCCAGGAAATCATTTGTGGAATTTCACTGACTAGTGATGTCCTCTCATCTTTTTAGTAGCATGCTTGTAGAGTGACACATGACCTCACTCAATGCATTGCCCTCAGCAAAATCTGCTTGACCTGCAGATTTCTTTTGTTTGTGATATTAGGTAGATTCCCCAAATTCTGGTACCTAGTTTGCTACTCTGCATATTTTTGCTATTCTGCATATTTTTAATTACATCCAGAGACAAAATTCTCCCTTCACTTGAAATAACTCTCTTTTGAAATTTACAAGTATCCATCTAGGTAGCTACAAAGGAAGCTACAAGTCTGTTGGAGTAATATGTGCAACCTAATTGAAAGAAAAGAAAGAAAAGAGTCCAGAACAAGGGCTTCTGGAATTGCTTTAATGCTGAACTTCAGATGAAAAAAAAGAATAGTTCAGAAATGTGCCAGAATTTTTCTTGTAGACTGAGCTGGAGATATGAAGAGTAACATAATTAATCATGTAGACATGGGTCAGATAACCTCCGCATGCAACTGTAAAATTAAGTGTAAAACTGAGATTTATTAGGGAAGCAGAATTTTACTGTTTTCCCAGGAAGCTTGTTGGCCTCCTAACCAAAGCGGCTTCTGTTGTTTTGTGAATCACACAAACCGTGAACAGAAAATTGCTTTGGTCAGAATGATCCTTTATGCCTTTCATAAGTAGTTATCAGATTTCTGGAACAACCTGACTAAGATTTCTTTCTGTAGCACAACCATCCTTATGGTACTCAAAGGTAATTCACTAAAATGAGGGCCATTTGAATATCTGATATACAAGTACAAAACCTGAAGAGAACAAAGATTAGTCTGAGCATAAAAAAGTCGTGCCTCTCATTTTTATTTTTATTTATTTAAATGTATTGGTTGCACAACTCCAGTGGACTCTGGGTGGTTTACAAAACTAGGGAAAACATAAAAACAACTGAAAACATCGAATCAGAGAGGCATGCTAAAATAATCTAATAGACCACAAAAACATCCAAACAAAAAGGGCCATTGAATAAGTATGAACATCAACCCCAGGCCTGGGACCAAAGCTTTCTGGGATCTTTTAAGAGGACACCATCCATATGTCTGGAGAGATGCTGTTCTAGACGGTGGGGGCAGCAAGAACTGATTGGAAACAAGCAATCTGTCAGATATCCAGGCCCTCTATGACATCCAGGGTTTGACTGGTAATAACCAGCACCTTGAAATGCACTTGGAAGCCAACTGAAGCCAATGCACTTTTGGAACCGTGGTGACACATGGGCATACTGTAAGGCACCCATTACGGCTTGTGCCACTAATTTTGAACTAGCTGTAGTTTCCAGTTAGTCTTCAAGAGCAGCCCAATGTACAGTACATTGCAGTAATCCAATCATGAGGGGACCAGGGCATGAATGAATGACTGAAGAGCCTTCCAGTTGAGGAAAAGGCATAACAGGTGCATATGATGAACCTGAGCAAAGGTTCTCTTGGCCATGCCTCCCACCTGCTCTTTGAACAGTAGATAGGAGATCATCCAGTTAACTCTGAGTGGAACATTTAAGAACATTTAGTGACTTGTGGATGGCAAAAGCCACCCAGCCCTACCTCTTTGCTGAGGTTGTAGCTGATGTCAAACCTGAAACCCAGATGGGCATATTTCCTAGAGAAGACCTCCCCCACCCCCAGGCCTACCCAAGTCTCAGTTATGTATGCCAGGTTGGCATCCTCATTAACAAATTGTGGATGAGGGCAGATTTATTATGCACCAAGCTGGCATTCAAAAGCAGCAGCCGGAGCTCAGGCTATCAAGGATCTGTCTACCTGGTCTCAGGTGAGATAGATGTCAGGATAACTCTCAAACGGTGTTCCTGGCATCTCTGAGTTTGCCCCAGATCCAGATCCCTACCATGTATCCTACTGCCCATCACAGTGTCAATAATACCTCTCACTCTCACATCCCTCCCCAGTCCATGCTCCCCCTGGGCTACTCTGTCCTAGGCTCCCCCCCGCAACAAACTCTCTACCCACACTGAACAACCACCAACAATACAAATCTCAACTGCATATATCTCCACACAGGCCCAGGACCCCACATGCTGGTCCTCCAAGTCTGTCCTTCCCTGGCATTGAGATGATGCCAATGACCTCTTATCTGGCACCGTCAGCCTCTTCTTGCTATCTTGCCACTGCAGTGATCCATTGTCCCTCTTGCCAGTGGGAGCCCAGCAGTTACTCAAATGGCTCTTGCTATCTTGCCACTGCAGTGATCCATTGTCCCTCTTGCCAGTGGGAGCCCAGCAGTTACTCAAATGGCTCCAAGAATGGCCACCTTTCTGCAAGGAGCTACTGGCACATGCAGTTACAGATGAGCAAATAAATGGGTAAATAAATATAACAAATCCCAACTAAAATGTAACATTTAAACATTAAAAACAAAATCAAATACAACAAACTCGGCAAGTGCCTCTGAACACAACACACCTCTGAGTCCCCTTCTTTCCTTCTTCCTTCCTTTTTTCTTCAGATATGGTATTTATTTACATATTATTTTGGGTCTCATCTGAAAATTAATGTAAACAGTAAAATGGGATGGAAGGGATGGTAGGATAGAGAGGTTCCTTTCTGGCACTGAAGAGGTTGGTTGCTTGACCAATAAAACAGACTGACTCTCCCAAGGAGTTGTTATTTTAGCTTGGTGAGATCATAGCTGTCTGCTTGGCAGCCTCCAGCTTCTAGGAGCTGCTTCCAAAAAGGTTTATTGCCAGAATTCATCTCGTATACCTGAGACTTGAAGGAGAGCTTGAAGAGGTCAAAAGACGGTTGATAATGGTTTTGTAATGAAAATTTTCCTAATATGAATCTCTGCTGAGTGCAAGTGTTTAAAGAACAAGATATATATTTGTATTGGTGATCCCTGTTGAGGATTAGGATTGGGGAAAGAAGTTAGGTTACTTTTAAATGTCTGTTCTTTTTTTCCTCTTGACTTGCTGAAACCCTGTCTTCTCTGATCACAGTTCTTTTTGCAAAGAAATTACTACTTCTCTGAAGCCCATCTAGGGCCTTTAGCCTTAGTAGGTGATAAATGTAAGATGGATGGCCAGTTCTGATTGTATTTCCACCCTCTGCACATTGGATGTGTTTGGTTTGGTTGCAACCCCAGGATTTGTTGGAAACGCACTTTATAGAAAGATGTTGGGAATCCTACCCATCTCCTTTGTTCCCCATCTACAAATGAGTGTCCATCAGAACTGAATACTGAGGAGAATCATAGTTCCATTTATTTTATTTTTTTGCTTGTTGTTTATTATGTTTATGTTATGTCTTTACACTGTTCTTTTAACCCAGCATGACTTCCGTTGTTCTGGCATAGATTAAGGGAACTAGGTATGCCTAGTCTAATGACCAGAAGGACTGATAGAAGTGATATGATAGCCGTTCTTCCAGGGCTGACGGGTATCAGAGAGAAGAGTGGGTTGATCTATCCACCAGAGCACTTGAGGACAGGAGAAGAAGTAATGGATGAAAACTTATCAAAGAGAAATCCAATCTCGAATTGAGGAGAAATTTCCTGACAGTGAAACTGTCCACTTAACTAGTGGAATACCTCTGGAAGTTGTGGGTGCTCCATCACTAAAGATTCTCAAGAAGAAATTGGACAATCATTTTTCTGGAAAGATATATAGGGTCTCCTGCTTGAACAGGGAGTTGGGTTAGAAGACTTCCAAAGTCCCTTCCAACCCTTGTATTCTATGCTCTATGTTCTAGCATGTTTATTTCATGACTATTCTTGGTCAAATGCAGATCTCCCGTGAATTTGTAAAATGAATGCATATTTTTTTGATCCCATTACTGGTTGAATTACATTTCAGTACATACAAGCCAATCTTTCTATTTAGCAGATCATGGTTTAACAGATTTCTGATGCCATGGACAAAATATATCTATATGGTATATGCATCTGTAAGTAGGTAAAATATGCATGTATAAAATCCCATTCATAAGTATTGCTATGTATAGAATCCCATTTGGATTTAATGAATATTTGCAGTCTGTTAAACTGAGAATTTACTTCTGCATACTTCCCTCCAAAGAATCTAGTTTTAGGTAAGCATATTCTATGTGCAAGTTACCCAGGATATTTCTTTCTTGCACATAGTATAGTACAGAGGTTGATATTGGGGCCCGTTTCCATGTTACCTTACCAATTCCTTGTGTGGCATTAACATGGTCCTTTTCCTATCAGTTCAAAACATCCTAAAGGTATGAATAACATTGAATAGTAAACACACAATGTAGCTATTGTGTTAAAGTGAAATTGTAGAGTCCAGCTATCAGAAAATAGGTGACACTTTAAAAAAAAACCTATAAATTAAAGCTGTTAATTAATTTGGATCAGTGGGTAATCTTGCTCCGTATGTAAAGTATTATCTTTGATCTGTGTGAATAGTACATTTAATCCTTTACAAGTATTTTTCCCCTTCAACTATCAAATGCAAAATGTTTCTGGTCCTTGAAAAGTCAATTTAAAGTAACAGGGAATGCCAAAAAGAAATTTGAAAAAATATGTTTCTACAATTGTAAATGTGGGGAAAAGAAAGAGCACAGGTTTGAATCTAAAAATCTTAGAATAACATTTATTTTCCCCATTTTGTTGATTAATACTATTGCTAATGCCATATTTAATTTTGCCTTTTTGTTCTTTGTCTCAGTTGTCCAAGAATCATTCCATTAAATCCAAATTTCTAATAATAACAATGGGGAATGGAATAGAACTTTGTGTGGGCCAGGATTTATAAGGATTAGCCATATTTGTTTTTCCTAAATGTACGTGCTACTTACAATATACTCAGGCTCTGAAGTTCATTCTTTTCAGAATTCTGTGATGGCGTTCATTAACGAAAAGGAAAAGGAAAACCCAATTCATACACAAATGTGTTTTAAAAGACGGTGTGCACAAAAATGCTTATGTTAATGGAAAATGCACATAAAACCACACATGATTTCTCTCAGTTATATCTGCCATTTCAGTTAGTGGATTCTGGAGGATAAATGAATCGAATTCGTAGAGCCAAGATGGGAAAGTGGCAGTAAAAGAAAGCCAGTTTGGTTTAGTGGTTAAGGCACCAGGTTAGAAAGCTAGAGACCGTGAGTTCAAGCCCTGCCATGAAAGGCAGCTGGGTGACCTTGGGCCAGTCACTCTCTCTCTCTGCCCAACCCACCTCACAACGGGATTGTTGTTGTGGGGAATATAGGAGGAGGAAGGTGTGTTAGATATGCTCAATGCCTGGAATTATTTGTAAAAATATTAAAAGACAGGATATAGATAAATAAATGAATAAAATAGTAATTACCAGAGATAAAAGTGCACTGAACAGGATCAAAAGAATATTGTTGTTGACTGAGATGAGTAGGGCTCATAGTTTGAAGTTTTTCGGCATGGCTTTGGCCCTAGCTAATTGGACTTTGGGCAGGTTGACTTTTACCAAGTTTCTGCAAGTCTCTAAGAAAATATGTTACTGATTTAGAAGTTTCATCAACTGTATTTTTTTAAAATTTGTAGCATTTTTTTTTTACTTATGAAAAAGTCTGAAAATATCAGGTTGCTTCAGTGAATAAGAAAGAGGCACAGTGCTCCCATGAAATCCAGAATAATTCTAAATCATTTTCAGGTATGCTTAGCCCTGGAGATTAGTATCTTATTCCTCCCTACCACTACAATAGGTCTTTTTTGTCAAGTTGTATTGAATTCAACACATTGAATGGGGGCAGAGAATATTCAACCTAGAGCAGAGGATAGCTTTTCCTAACTTCTTTAGAACATTTTTGGGTTGTGGAACACATTTGAACATGTTGAAGGTTTGTCACGGCTGTGACCACAAAATGACTTGTCATAAGAGAATAAATGTTTACCAAATGGAGTACACAGCCAGTCTAATAACATCAAGTTCAAAGAAAGGCTTACTGTTAAGGTTGAAAGATAAATAACATTCCCTAGAACCTGCATACAAGACAGGTTCTCATCTGAAAAACACAACCTCTCTATTGAATCCTTCATATTGCAGAGAAACCACATGCTGTCTCTCACATACACACTCACCCTTCCAAAATTACATTTCAATTCTGTCTAGAACAACCTTAACTTATATTTTATTCACTGTTTCACCATCACACAAAATGTGCATCCAAAATGCTCCTTACACAAACATATCCCTGCATCTTCTCAACCCCCAAGATGTTTCTCTGCCCAGATTTTCTGCTGCTTCCTGGTCCTTTTTTTTATTCCCTCCTATTCCTGAAACTTTTAATTTCTTAACTCAAATGGCATAACTGTTGCCTCTTTTCTTTGAATTTGATATACTTGGGCTCATGGCAGGAAAAGTTTGAGCATCCAGTCATCCATTAATACTAATATCCTAACGAATGGTGCTCAGTTATTGTGATCTCAAGCAAATTCTGGTTTGGCAAAGATGGTCTATAGTTGGAGGCCTTTGCTTTTCTCTGTGGCATACCTGTTTTTGAGAGCTTAAGCACTTTATTGGGAATTTTTGCAATGCAATAAGTACGTATACACTAGGCACGAACACATCATAATACATACAGTATGGGCCCTCCAGGACTGTGGAATGAAGAAGTGAAACTACATGCAGAGGTTGCAAATATATATTTAGAATCCATGGGCAGTGGCTGATGAAATAATGAGATTGCCTAATAGCACTGCAGAGCATGGAATTGGAATTTTGCAGAGCTGCGTCTCTAAATATTCGATGTAAAAAAAAAGAGTGATCCTTGTTAGAGTTTTACCTTTATTGGCTAAAGGCTTTAGGTATACGTATATATTTTATTAGCATTAGAGAACTGACAATTTACTGTACCTTTTACATTTCTATTCATATCAGGAGTAACATCCTTCTTTTCTTATGGAAGAAACTTTTGCAAGTGAGTCAAAAACTGAAAAAAAACACTTTCAGTTCCCTAAAAGTGTTACTTCACAGGGATCATGCTGAAAAAATTGCTATGATCCGCTGGAGTTCAAATTTGCTGTTTACAGCACTCAAGAGAAGGCTTGCTAAGACTGTGAGCACAAGCCAACAAATGCCCCTGCCAAGATCTTATAGATATCCTTATTGGGCTTATTTGCCCCCATTCATCTGTTCCCATTTTATTCCTTTTCCCCTAAGTTGACTTGCTGGTGGAAGAAGGCATCTTACTGTTTACGTGACTGATATACCTCTGAACTTGTAATTTACTCAGACCAATTTTATGGTTGTATTCATTACACTAAATTATAGACTAACTATATAGGTCAGTTCACACACTCATTAGACTAAAATATTATTGGCTAATTTATGGCTTGGTTGCTTGTATATAAGCATTGTTTTTAAAGTGTTTTGATACTTGTTACGGTACATTGTTTTAACTGTATGCCGCCCAGAGTCATGTCAATGTGTTAAATACACAAATCAAAATTCAGAGTTCTAGTTTAAAGATGGGTCAGGTAAAGGTAAAGGTTCCCCTCACACATACGTGCTAGTCATTCCAGACTCTAGGGGGTGGTGCTCATCTTCGTTTTAAAGCCAAAGAGCCAGCGCTGTCCAAAGACATCTCTGTGGTCATGTGGCCGGCATGACTAAACACCAAAGGCACATGGAATGCTGTTACCTTCCCACCAAAGGTGGTCCTTATTTTTCTACTTGAATTTTTCCATGCTTTCAAACTGCTAGATTGGCAGAAGCTGGGACAAGTAACGGGAGCTCACTCTATTACGCAGCGCTAGGGATTCGAACCACAAAACTGCCGACCTTTCTGATCGACAAGCTCAGTGTCTTAGCCACTTTAAAGATGGATAGAGTATTTTAAAATAAATAAATATCTGGATAGAAACAGATAAAGGGATTCGTTCAGCAGACTTGGTAGAGGAGAAGGAAAGGGATATTGGCAAACTCAGCTTTGCTGAAAGCAGGTGCAAGTTAGTCCATTATTGTTAAGAAGCACTTGTACAGCATTTCAACCCAAAAGAGATGAAATGACACTCATTTCTTGAACAAAGCTGTTCTTTTGTGTAACATTAAGAAACAATTTTTCTCTTCTGTTTAATCTGGAGAACCGCCTAATCATCTGTGCAACCAGCTCCCTGTGCAGCTGAATGGTAAAAAACAGTGTTTATTCATTCTTAAGGTTCCTTGGTTTCATGACATTAATCATGGAATCTACTTGCCACTGAAAATAAGAATATCCTCTCTATTCCTTTCTGGATTTACTTAACAATCCAGGGCAGTAGTTCTCAATCCCTAACACCTTTTCAGTCAAATAAATAAATACGTTTAAAATGTCTGTTTTAATTTCTAATACAGTAAATATTGATAGACATAACCCACATAAGCCAAAGGTATTCGAGATCCTCAGTAATTTTTAAGAATGTAAAGGTATTCAGAGGCCAAAGTATTCAGGAATTGCTGATCTTGGTAGTAGTCGACATATCCCATAATATTTGTGACTCAATTGTAAAATAGTCCATCTTACCAAATGGTCTGGCAATTAATGGACACGAGGTCCTTGACCACCCCTGAAGACAACTGTAATCTGTGATAGTTTTCCATGTCCGAAACATGAATCTTAGCAAGAACAGAAAAATGGAACATTGCCACCAATTTCTCGAAGATTGCCTCATTATTTGACCAAAAAATAGGATGTGATTAATTAATAGTGTGAATTTCTCCCCACTGGCCAAGTCAGTTCATATACTGTATATCCGGGGGGGGGGGGGTGAGTTTGGATTTCATTGTTTTCATTGTTTCAGTGGTAAATAGTTTTGTTGTAAACATGCAAAAAGGCACATGTTGTGGAAATTATATTGTACAGAGTTTGGGGGAAATTGTGGAAAATGTTAGGGCCGTGCAAACCATTTTCTCTTTGAAGCATTGACACAGGATTACAGGCTTAGCACACTGTTTTGAAGATGCATGTGTCCGCACATACCATATTTTTGCTGAAAGCTTGGGAATGCCAGCCGATGTACATGTGGAGAGGACCTTGGGCAGGGCCCTTTGGAGCAGCCATGCCACGTCTTTCGGAGGGTACAATAGCCCTAGTATATATGCTTCCTTCTAGTAGATGTTATTTCAGAGAATGAAATCTCTGCTGCTTAGCGAATTTAATTAGTCCTTCTTTTTAATCTCTGGAATCTTGCTAGAGATACTTGACCTCAGTAAACATTCTTGCACAAAGTCAAGAATGAGGCCGGCGAATCAAGAGTTAGATTCAGGATTAAAGAATGGGTTGTTAAACACTGGAAGATAATATAGTAAGTGGAGATGGATCTGAAACTGACTTATGTTTCCTACTGCAAAGCCCTGTATAAAGTATCTCTTATGTCCTTCATTGATATATGTGAACGTCTAAGATTCAGAATTTGGTGCTTCAGTTTAGCATATAAAGAAAGATGTTTATATCAATTGTACTGCAACACTGCTAGAAGGCACACGGTTAAAGAAGACTGGCCTATCTATTAAAAGTCTAATCAGTCACACGCCATTAAGCTTGTTCGACAGTGCTGTATGAACCCACCATTGTGGTTTGTAAACTGTGGTTCGTAGCTTGATGCAAAGGTAGACAGCTGCTTTGTAGCTCACCGACTCTCTGCAGTCCCCCCCTCCCGATACACCATTTTTGGTCCTCAAGCAAACCCAAGATAGATTGACAATGTTTGCTGGCAAAATGGCTGATTTTAACAGCATGATACTTAATTGATTTATTTTTAAAATAAGACCAGAAATGGAAGCTTGAGGCTAGGAGATAAGTCACTTCCACTTCCACTTTTAATAATAAATAATCAACTGCAAGAACCAAAATTGTACCAGGTGCTTTGCCATTCAATTTCAATAGCTTTTGGTGTTAAAGGTCATTCAGGAAAGGCTTTAAGGGCAGAGTTGAGGCATTTTATTCCCACCCGTAACTCCCTCAAAAATCTCCCCCCCCCTCCAAAAAAAATTGAACATGAAAAAAAAAGCTGTTGCTACTTTTCATGAATTACTAACATTGTACAATCCATAGGAAAGGGCTGCTTTAACGGAAAACAAAATTGCACAGAATTCAGCCCCCAGGTTTCTTTGACAGACAAGATGTAACAAAGAATGAGGAAAAAAAGAAAGCAAGCTATTATGAAGCAAAGTCCTGAAGTCCTTCAGACCATTAAGGGATGATCTTTGAGGAGAGTAAAAGGATTCTAGATAGCAATTTTGGATGTGCTTCTTGTGAAATATCCTCCTACTATCAAAAGCACCATGCCTTAGGTAGATAAGCCCATTAGGTACAATGTTTTGTAGTCATAGTATCCTCCACTTCCAGTAACATAATATTCAGCTTTTTGCTCCTCTATCTATGCTTTTAGTTAGGGTAGACTCCATTTGTCTCTGCCTTTTTATTCATCAGACAGGGGTACCTTTCAAGAGAGGAAAATGCAGAGTCATGTTTAGAAATGCAGAGGGCTAAAGAACTAACTATGCCTTGTCTGCTTCTTAAGGTAATTTTCCAAGAAGCTGCACCACAGGAATATAACTGACGTCAGAATTAAAATGGACTGATTTTGGCAATGTTTCTCTTGCTGTGCTAGCAAATCCCTGATTCTGATTAGATCACCAAGATCTACTCGCTTGCAGTCTTAGATAAACAATAGACATATTCTATCTGTTGGAACTATGCTTATGTAGCACTAAGCTGGGTGAACTTAATTGTACACTGAATCTGTGCAGATATATTTTAAAGCAGAATGTTCACCTTTGTGTAAATTTATTGCACTTTTTTGTGATGAGCTGTAGAGGAAGGGCACTGAGGAGCTGATGGAAGAGGTGATATTTTGGTCTCCATTCTTTGACCTAGGAACCTAAAACAGGTGTTAACAAACTCTGCCCTTTTGTATATACGGTGTAATGCTGCATGCATATGATGCATATGCAAAAGGAAGTGAGCTTGCAGTGCACTAGGGGTTGTGCTGTGATCATTAGGACAAAGCATCCATTCTGATGCCCCTGAGTATAAGTCTGATCTGTCTCAGGAAAACTGCAATATTGATCATGAGTTGGGAAGGGGGGAGAGAGAGTTAAGCTTGGGTACATATATTGGTTGTAAAGTATTTTATGCTTGTTTATCTTTCCTGGTATCTTTTTAAAAAAAATATCTGCATAAGATGCTAAAACCTTAATGCAGTGTATCTCTGCCTTTATAATGTCAGCTCCCAGAGTTTCCCCAGCCAATATGTTGAATTAGTTTTTGTAAATAATTAAATATGCATTGTATAGATATCAAATAATAATAATATACATATACATGGCCAAACCTTCGTGAGATTTTGTGCAAGAATGGCATGTTTTTGCAAAGTTTCACTACCTGGCAGGATTTCAAGATTAGTTCATGTAGATGCATTGTGATTGGCATGACATCCCCGGGTTTCTCACTGGCCAAATTCTTAAGGCCAGGTTTCTCGAACCTTGGCAGCTTTCAGATGTGTGGCATTCAACTCCCACAATTCCCTAGCCAGCATGCTGTTTGGGGAATTCTGGGAGTTGAGGTCCAAACATTTTAAAGCTGCCAAGGTTGAGAAACACTGCTCCAAGGTAAAACTGTTCTAAGGTAAAACACTATTCTTTTACATTCCCTTTTGAAACTTGGCTGGTGGTACCAGCTCAATTATATAATTTGTGCATTGTTGCATTGGTCCAGATGTCTGGCTGGTGTCTTTATTCTGCTTTGTTCAATCACTCAGGGTCTATTATTGGTTCAGAAAAAGAGTGTCTGCCTTTGTTTTGTTTTTTGAAACAAAACAAATAGTTTGATTTTTCAAAAGCTCCGGTGACTGGTATTCCTGAAAATATTTACTGATAGTGATTTACCTGATTACTTCAATTACCTGAAGCTATGCTGTCAGACTGGAAAATGCCTGATGAGGAAAAGTGAAAGAGGAAAAATGTACTTTACATACATCATTTAGGATAGGAAGGCTAATAGTGACAGGCTGGTACTTGAGGCTGCAATTATGAGTTTTTAAAGCATTTTTCCCCTGTAGCTCGCTTCTGAGAACCATTATCCTTGTCAGAATAGATCTTCAAGAGGAAAGTAAGATTAAGAGCAGAGTGTCTAAAGAAATTTGTCACCTTGAGAACTATGAAATGAAGGAAGACTTGCTTTAAAGTAAAGTCAACATTAACATACGGTGAGGTTTGTAAGTAAACTGTTAGTTTCTCCTTAGAGAAAAGGTAGCTTTCTCCTATCTAGTCTGAAAGTAGGCGCATTGACAAGCAGACTAAACGGGCGTTGAAAGTAAATTAAGTACAATCTATGCACATCAGATTCAGTGCAGGATTTCCACCCCCACCCCCCATATCTGCCTTAAGAGTTTCATAAAATTAGGTTAATTGCAGGGAGATGGCATTACCCAAAATAGAGGGATGGGTCCTGAAGATGAGTGGAACTTGCAAAGATGGCCAAATTGGTGTCTTTGATAAGAGAAAAAGACATTAACTAATTTTATGGTTGACTGGATACCTTTATAAACTTTTTTGATGAAACAAAAAGATGAACCTATGACTTATGGTTTTGATGATTTAAAAATAGATTATAGAAGAAATAAAAATTATGATGAATCATAAGAGTAAGAGGTAAATTTATGTGTACATTTAAAATAGCTATAAAAATTGGAAACTAGACTTTCTTTTTTCCCCCCTTTTGTGCACTTTTAGCTTTGTTCCCACTTTTCCCTCTCTTCTTTTTTTATTCTATATATTAGTTTCTGTTTTTATCTTTCTCTGTAAAAATTTTAATAAAGTTTTGTTATTCCTAAAATCAACTGCCAATTTTTACCCTTGGGTTTCTGCAGAATCCTGGACAAATTACGTGACTTATAGAAAATGCCGGTGCAGATAACAGTTCTGAGATGTTATGATTGGAGACATCCGTGAAAGGGATAAAAATAAATTAATCAAAGAGAAAATAGTGATTGCAATTGCATGGTTGAAATCTATCCCTGCTTGTGTGCTACAGGTCAGAATTAAAAAAGGTGGGGCTTCAATTGTGCAGTTTGGGTCTGCACAATTGAACACCCACTCTTTCTCCATAGTGAAGGGAGGAGTATCCAGGATGGGTTGACCTTGTCCTCTCTTGATTGGACTGAGTCAGATAAACTCTTTTAGCCATGCCTTGGTCACCAGGCTCCACCCAGTTATCGACTCAGTCCATCACCAGGTGGCTGTGTTCATCCTGAGATCCTGAAGAAACTTAAAGGAAAAATTTTAAATTGCTGCAAAAGCTATCAAAATTGCCTCCATGCTGCTTGATCAATCACTAGAGGCTGAGGGAACCCCCAGTGGGGGTAGAAAGCCCACGCAGCAACTGCTAAGGTGGTGCACAGCCCAGGTCACAGAGCGAGACCCAGGGCACTAAGTGAGGACTCACCGAAGACAGGCAAGTGAGCTCCGCAGAGGCCTCTGCCGCAAGCGCGACGCCCAAGGAGGCTCTAAGGGCACTGGAGCGCTCCATCGCTCCCCTCAGGTTGAGCAACGAACTGTGGTGTTTTAAAACGCCCCGGAGCGCCCACGCTGGCAGCGATCTCCAGAGAACAAGGTGAGAGCCAGTGAGGCTCAGAAAGAGTGGCGGGAGGCAGGGAGAGGCGAGAGAGAGCTCCCAGTGGCAGCAGCAGCCATGCGGCAGCCTGCAAAGGCACAAGCTGCTTCCACGTGCTTCAGCAAAGAGGAGCTTTTAGAATTTGGAGCTGGGAGCTATTTTGAAACCACGTGGTCCAAGATGGTGGCAATATCCTTAGTTAATAAACTCCAAACTTCCAATGATATTATATTGATTGGGAATTCTGGGTGATGTTGTTGCAACACATCTGGAAGTTGTCCAGTAGCAAAGACTAGATTGGTGCTTCCTTGGCTGCATTAGAAAACTAGCCATAACAAATTTCTAATTCTGAAAAAGCATTATTTTTCTTTGCTGAAGCAAACTGTTGGAAGTTCTGAGTGAAGATTGAGTTTTGATCCTGTTATTAATTTTTTTTCTTTATGGCATCTGTGATCTTACATATTTATTCATTTAGAATTAGAAATCTGACTACTGTTGTCCAGATGCGCCTCCCCATAAATCTTCTTTTGCGCAATCACTGTGTAGTTACTGGAATCTTATGGTTTGTGTGAGCTGGTCAAACAAAGTTGTATTCCATTGGCAAGCTTTCTATATTTTCCCACTTCAGCTTCTGCTGTACTTTTCATTTCTCCTTCCATTGCTAAGGAGGATGAAAAATAGTTGCTGCGTAATACCTTTTGATTGTTAATTCTAAGAGGCTTTTCCTGTACACCGCTTGGAGAGTCCAAGCAATGGGTTAATTCAGTCTGCTTGCCCTTAGGACTGAGGAACTATTTTTCCTTAAGCCACACCTCCTCCTGGTGTGCTCAATCCCCCAGAATTCTTCCTCAGTCAGCCCGTTTGGACGTATTTAGTTAGAGCTCTGAGCTAAATTGATCCTTTTTTTTTTGGCTTGGACTCTCAAATTACGTTTAAAGTTTTTCTCTACTATTCCTCCAACATCGTGAGACGTTTCTCTCTTAAATTCTGCGACTTTCTTCAGTACAATCTGCACTTGAAGGCCAGGAGGTAAGCTGGAAGGTGGTGGGGGGTGCCCCTCAGCCGATCCTCTTGGGACGGCTTCGGAGGCCTGCCGCTTGTCGTTTAAAACGGCGCGGCTGCAGCGGCGAGGTTCCTAACTCCCCAGGCCCCTCGTTTGTTATTTTCGTCGAAGTTTTTTCGCTCCCCGGCCTGCTAGAGGACCTCTGCCGCAGGGAGGAGTGGGCGATCGTCGCCATTGCGAGGCGCGTTCGCCCCTCGCTCTCCCTTAGCCCCACGCTGTTGCGGCGGCCATTTTTAGGCGCGAAAATAGCGCGCCCAGCCATGGCCGCCATTTTGCATCAGCCTCGTTGTTCAGGAGGCCGCTGGAGGTGGCAGGGCCTAGCAAGGGTTTCTCGGGCTAGGATCGCCACCTTCGCCTTTTGTCTATTTTTGCGAGCGGCGCTGGTTCCTGTGCCATTCCAACGGTCATCATACCGGCTCAGGGAGGAGGCCTTAAGTAAGAGCAGGCCTAAAGAATTTTTCTATAGTCATTCTCCTCCCTGCTTCTCCTGCGGAGCCTTGCACCCCGGTGCAGGCCCCAATCCTACCCCTGGGCCTCCGACTGGTGTGAAACATGGGATGATTTCACAGTATTGATTCGATTAATTGTATATATGGCAATTTTAACGATCATTTCGTTTTGTTTCCCATTACAGCACCCAGTCTATATCTATCCTTCTGCCTTATCATAGCCTTGCTCCATCTTGTGTGGTCATTGACTATGGACCTGCCCAGTCCTCCCGATTCCCAAGACGCTAGGCCCAGCCTCTCGCAGGCCCCTAGCAAGGGTTCCTCCTCTTCGGGGAGTGGGGGTGCGGGCAAGAGTGGTGGGGGTAGCTCTGGGAAACAGCGTTCCAGAACCCCTTCGGTAGCTGAGGCCAAGGATGCTGAAAGGCGCCAGCGGGCCCTTGACAAGCAATTCGAGAAGGCCAGACGCCAGGCAGACAGGGTGCAGTCCCTTTCAGGAGCCCCTCCCTCCCGGGAAGATCTCCAGTCGGTCCTCGCCGAGGAGGTGGAATCCCAGGACCTATCCCCTAATAGGTCATTTGCAGAGCCGGCTTCCCCGGTCCCTTCCTGGGCCTGTGAACAGGTTCCTCCCCCTGGGGATGCTAGCATAGACGATATGCAGGGTGAGGCTTCACCCCCCCTAGTAGAGGGCTTGGATCCCGATTCTGACTCTGAGGAGTTATCGCCCCGCATGCAGGAGCTAATGGCCCGTGCCATTGCCAAGGGCATCACGGAGGCCATGAAATTTAAAAGTCCTACCGCAGCGGCCCCTAGGGGTCCCAAACCCGATCAGGCAGCTCCGCCCCCAAGCAAGCGTGCTCGCCATCCTTCCCTGGAATCCTCGGTGGTCAGCGAGGCCTCTGCCATTGAGGACCCTGACCCGGAGGTGCTAGGCCTCTCGGACGACGAGGACCTTCCCCCCGAAGCGCCCGCCTTTGCGGGTCTCTTTAAGCCCAGCCTTTTTAAATCGGTCCTTCACAAGGTCAAGGCTGCCACCAGGGTGGGGATCAAGCCCAAGCCGACCGCGCCGGCGGATGATGCCCCTCCGGCTAATCCCAATGCGGTCATGTTTGATGTGCCAGCGCCCCAGCAAGAGCTGGTTCCGGTCCCGGGGCTGTTCCTCGACTTAATCCAGCGCCAGTGGGCTCAGCCAGCCACGCAATCCTCTCCCAGTGGGGTAGATAGGAAGCTTTATACTATGGAGCCAGTGTTGGAGGACCTTCTGGCCCTTCCCACTGTCGACCCGCCCATCGCTGCGCTCACTTCCAACTCCTCGCTACCGGCCGACCTCCTGGAAGGCCTTAAGGCGGAGGACAAGAAGGCGGAAAAGGCGTGTCACAAGACCCATCTGGCGGCTGCCTGGGCCATCAGGGCCTCTTCTTCCGCTTCCTTTTTTAATAGGGCCTCTGTGATCTGGCTGCGCGAGCTCCTAAACAAGCTCCCGGCGGGAGACATCCGTCTCCACCAGGACGTGTCAAAAATAATCGCGGCCTCCCAGTATGCCGCTGACGCGTCCCTCAATGCCACCAAATTTGCCTCCAGGGCCCTCGGTTCTAACATAACTTCCCGTCGACTGATCTGGCTCCGACATTGGCAAGCGGACCAGAAAAACAAATGGAAACTGGCTTCCGCCCCCTTTAAGGGGTCCAAATTGTTTGGCGAGTCCCTGGATCCTCTCCTCATTGAGTCCAAGGACAAGAGGAAGATCCTACCTTCTTTAAATAAAAAGCAGGAACGTAAGGCCGCTCCCTACTCTAGGAGGCAGTCCTTTCGTGCCTCCGAGCCTTCCACCTCTGCCTCTTCCTTCTCTCCCTCTAATAGGTCCTTCGGCCAGCAGGGCGACAGGTCCCAAGACAGAGCGCCTTTTCGGGACAGAGGCAGGCAGCAGTTCGGCTTCCGCAAGTATAACCGCGGTGGGGCCTCCAACAGGCCGTTCCGTAAGTCAAAGTGACTGCCAGGGCTTGGCGCCCATCGGGGGTCGCCTCCAGCTGTTCGCCTCTCATTGGGCCCAGAACACCGAGGATGCTTGGGTTCTGCAGACAGTCAGGGAAGGCCTCTCCCTAGAATTCCTGTCCCTTCCCCCCCGGACCTTCATCCGGTGCCCTGTCCCGTCCTGCCCCCAAAAGAGGCAGCGTATGGACCAGGAAGTCCGTCATCTCCTGGACATCAGGGCCGTGGAACCAGTTCCCCAAGGCGAAGAGGGGAAGGGGTTTTACTCCATCCTCTTCCTGGTACCAAAGAACTCGGGGGGGTGGAGAGCCATCTTGGACCTCAAGAACCTCAACAGGCATATCGCCTACCGGAGGTTCAAGATGCAGTCTCTGCAGTCCATTCTGGCGGGGATTCGACAGGGAGATCTTCTCACATCTATAGATCTCAAAGAGGCATACCTCCACATCCCCATCCGTCCTCAGCACAGGAAGTTCCTGCGCTTCTATTATGCGGGTCGCCACTTCCAGTACAAAGCTCTTCCATTCGGCCTCTCGTCCGCTCCTCGGACGTTTACCAAAGTGCTGGCGGTAGTGGCGGCTCAGCTAAGACGCAGGCCCATAAGGCTCCAGTGCTACCTGGACGACATCCTGATCCAGTCGTCGTCCAGGCAGCAGGCCCTTCGGGATCTCCAAACCACTATGAGATCCCTCAGAAACCACGGCTTCTCTCTAAATATAGAGAAGAGCCATCTCACCCCAACCAACAGACTTGTACACCTGGGGGCGGTGATAGATACCAACTTGTGCAGGGTTTTCCTTTCCCGAGACAGGTTGACCGGTCTAAGGTCCATGACCCACAAGGTGTTGAGCTTGAGGCAGGCTCCAGTGGTCCTTCTGTCGCAGCTGCTGGGAAAAATGATCTCCTGCATTTCCATCGTGCCGTGGGCCCGCCTGCATTCCAGGTCTCTCCAGTGGCTGCTGCTGCCGCACCAGAGGGCATCCAGGAGCAACTCTACCAGGCCGATTCGAGTTCCCCCGGACGTGAAGAGGTCTCTCCGCTGGTGGGTGTCTCAGGCCATCCTCAAGGGCCACCTATTCAAGGAACCCGAGAGGTTGATCATCACCACAGACGCCAGCCTCTCCGGCTGGGGAGCCCACATGGGGTCCCTGGTTGTTCAGGGCAAGTGGTCCCAAGTGGAATCCAGATACAGCATCAACCTGCTGGAACTGAGAGCTGCTCGCCTGGCCCTGCGCCATTTCAGCCGGCCCATCCATCGCCAACATGTGCTTCTGATGACGGACAATGTGGCCACCAAGGCCCACATCAACCGCCAGGGCGGCACCAGATCCAGAGCACTGATGAGAGAGGCGGAGTCCCTGGGACGCTGGGCGGAGCGCCATCTGGAATCCCTTCGCTCCGACCATATCTCCGGAGTGGACAACACACAGGCCGACTGGCTGAGCAGGACGACCATAGATCCTGCGGAGTGGAAACTGGACCCTCGCCTGTTCCACCAGATGTCCGACAGATTCGGGACTCCGGCCGTAGACCTGTTTGCGTCAAGGGACAACAAGCAGCTCGCCCGCTTCTACTCCCGGTTCTTCACCCCGGGGGCGGAGGGGACAGACGCACTGCGTTGCAAGTGGCCCCGCGAGCTACTGTATGCCTTCCCTCCCCTGCCTCTCCTTCCTCAATTCATCTCCAAAGTCATCGCAGAGGGAGCAGAGGTCCTTCTCGTGGCCCCGCATTGGCCCCGCAGGTCGTGGTTTGCCGACCTTGTCCACCTGTCGGTGTCTCCTCCGTGGCGCATTCCTCCGGACCAGATCTCCCTCAGCCAGGGGGCCGTGATTCACCCAGAGCCCCAGTGGCTCCAGTTGGCCGTCTGGCACTTGAGGGGGACCAACTGAAAGGCCAAGGCCTGTCGGAGGAGGTAGTGAACACCATTCAGGCGGCTAGACGCCCTTCAACCACTAGGATTTATGATGCGTCCTGGGCCGCCTTCGCCAAGTGGTGTGAGGAGCTGCTCATCGAGCCGACGACCGCGCCTGTTCCCAGAGTGCTTGACTTCCTTCAAGCGGGACTCAACAGGGGCCTGGCCCCGAACACCCTTCGACGTCAAGTGGCGGCTTTGTCTACTGTCTGGTCGGGCGACCACCTTTTGCCTCTCAGCAAAATCCCGAAGGTGCGTCTTTTCCTCAAGGGCGCTTCTAACCTTCGCCCTCCCACCGTTCATCGCTACCCTACTTGGCAGCTGTCCGTGGTCCTGCGGGCCCTCTCTGGCCCCCCATTCGAGCCTTTACGCACTACTTCTCTTCGATTCCTGACGCTGAAGACGGCCTTCTTGATTGCCATCACGTCAGCTCGCCGGATTTCGGAGCTGGCGGCTCTCTCTGTTCGCCAGGATCTGTGCGTCATCCACCCTGACAGGGTCATTTTGAGGCTGGACCCGACCTTTACCCCCAAAGTAAACTCATGGTTCCATAGAGCGCAAGACATTGTGTTGCCAAATTTTTGTCCTCATCCGTCGCATCCCAGAGAGCGATCCTGGCACAATCTTGATGTCAGGAGGGCCCTGAAGGTCTACATCGCTCGTACTGCGGAATCCAGGAAGTCAGAGGCTCTTTTTCTCTCCTTCCAGCCCGGTTCCCTAGGGAAGAAGGTCACTTCCTCCACAATTGGCAGGTGGCTTCGCGCTTGCATTGCGACTGCCTATGAAAGTCAATCCAAGGCCGTTCCGCGCGGCATCACTGCACACTCCACACGAAGTGCTGCTACCTCAGCGGCCTGGGCCACCCAGGCCTCGATCCTGGACATCTGCAGGGCCGCTACGTGGTCCTCTCCTTCTCCATTTGTGCGACACTATAAACTGGACATTTTCGCCTCGGCTGAGGCGTCTTTCGGCAGGCGTGTGCTCCAGGCGGTTGTGTCAGAGACCGAATCCCGGGAGCCTTCTTCTGCCCACCCAGATGGACAATAACTTTGGTATGTCCCATTGCTTGGACTCTCCAAGCGGTGTACAGGAAAATGACCATTGGCTTACCTGAAGGGTCCTTTTCTGTACACCGCGGGAGAGTCCAACCCACCCTGGCTCTCAAGGCCGGGATTCGGGTTCCTCGTGTCAACAGTACATCATCTTGGACGCTTCGCTCCGTCCGCACGAACTGACTCCTTCAAAGAATTCTGGGGGATTGAGCACACCAGGAGGAGGTGTGGCTTAAGGAAAAATAGTTCCTCAGTCCTAAGGGCAAGCAGACTGAATTAACCCATTGCTTGGACTCTCCCGCGGTGTACAGAAAAGGACCCTTCAGGTAAGCCAATGGTCATTTTGTTTGTAAGCATCTTTAAAGCAAGGTAAAACATGCAGCAAATAATTGTATAGAGTATCCTTTATAAATAACCAGAGTAGCCCATGTGTTATTCTCTGGAGCAAATCTAAAGAGATCCTCTATTGCTGTGATGGCGAACCTATGGCACGTGTGCCACAGATGTCACGCAGCACCCTCTCTGTGGGCACATGAGCTGTCACCCCAGTTCAGCTCCACCACGCATGTGTGTGTGCCTCCTGCTGGCCAGCTGGTTGTCGGGTCTCTGTCGTGCATTCGTGGGGTGGTGAGCCTCCCCGCATGCATATGTGCAGACGGCAGGCTGCATGCGAGGGATCCCTGCACATACATGCTTGGCTGTAGGGCTACATGCAGGGGGAGCTGTGCACATATGGACGAGGGAGCAGGGCACATGGGGTGCGTGCACATGGACGGGGCCAGGGCGCATGCACATTGCATTTTGTGGGCTTGGGCCCGTGCATGCACATTTGCGCACCCAGTCTGGAAAAGACTAGCCATCACTGCTCTAGGGGAAACATAGCATTTTTTTGACTTTTAAAAAATATCTAACTGAAACTTTTCCTGCTATGAACAGAAGGTGAATCCTGAATCTTGATTTTCTCTCCCTCTCCCCAATGAGGAAAAATATAGAATTTTGAAAGTGCAACAAAATATTGAAAACGTATCTTTTGCTCACCTTGTATACAAATGTCATAATGACTGCTTTGTTTGTATCACTGAAACCTTCACAATTTTCTTTGGTATCGTTGTGACGTGCAAGTGTACTGGAATTTATTTTTTTCTGTAATGTTTCTCTGCCCACAATAGTTAGTGGGGCACATTTTTTGTGTATCCCATATCCTACCCAAACTAATGAGTACATTGCTTTTCACATTATGCTGGGGAAATAGGGTAATAAACATGTATGTTTGCATTAGGGGTGTGTTTTCTCCCCCTGTTCTGCATAAACCACAATGTGGTACTTAATCTTGGAAACCGGGAAGCACAAAGTGTTTCTTTTGGTAGAAATTAAGGTAGTTTTCCTAGCAGGATTAAAAAAAAAAAAAAAGCGAAATAGGCTGTTCTCTGCTCCCTGACAGGAGTCACAAAGCAAATAAGCAGAGGCTCCAAATAGGGATGCCCACACGGAAGAAAGATGGAATTTTTTCATTAATTCTCCAACCGATTTGCTGAATATTATCTAGATGTCATAACGCTCTATTTGCTAAGTACAAAATTGCTACTGTCGGCCATTTTATTGGCAAATAAGAATTTTCCTCTTCTTTTAGTTACATTTCAGTAAAATAAATATCTGATTGGATATCATGCTTTTAAGTTGTCAGTCTCTACCTATAAATGACTTGTTCTAAAACCCTACCTACCCGCCTTCCTTCCCTCCTTCCTCCCACCCTCCCTCCCTTATTTCTTTTCAGAGAGTACTGACTAGGAAGCAAGAGATGATGGCTACAAGAATAAATAGTAAAACTGGATTGTGTGCCATAAAGAAAAAAAGACTAATTTTAAATGTAGAAGAGTTTGTATGTGTGTGTATATAGATTTGATATAAAGGGAATATAAGCATTTGCATACATGATAATATGCTCACTGCTTTTAAATAAAAATATTTCACAACAGTTTGGCTTCTAGAAATGTTTAGGTGTATATTTTCTAACACAAGGACTAAAGTCATGACTTTTAGAAAAATGACCTCTCAAAAGTTTAGGTCTGAAATCTTATACCTAATTACTTGCAGCTTTAGGAGGCAAATATCTTAAGGCTACCAATGAGCCATTAATCAAGTATCCTAAATATGAAATATGAAACAAGCGTGAAGGAGAACTGAAAATGCGATCCCATTTGTTATTTCTTTTAAATAAAGAAGATGCAAAATCCAAATTGGCAACAGTCTTTTTTGTATTCTGCTCTAAATTTCTTGATGTTTGCAGTGAATGTATTTATCTCCTCTTGGACAAGTTATTCATTCTATAGTTGACCTGTGATGCCTCTGCCAGCAAAAACAGAGTTCGTAAGGGCTGTGGGCGGCTCTCCTGAGCTCCATTTTCTCTGGTAGAAGATTGCAGGAGAAAACAGAACTCAAGAGCCCATTTTCACTCATGCTGCCACAGGCGCCCCCAATATGAGTAACATCGAGCTGGCCATCCCCACCACGGCCCTCTGAGGTGAAACATAACCCTGATGCAGTCCTCAATGAAATTGAGTTTGACATTTCTGGTCTAGTCTGATCTTGTAGAACTATGTAGGTAGATAATATGGAATGCGTCCTCAAGCAGAATAGAAAGACAGATGATTTTCTGGACTGGGTGCCCTCATCAGAGTGGATTGGTGAGAAATGTCCCTTTTGTAATTTGAATTGAATAGAAAGATACTATTCATAAGTAATCTCTCTGATCTTCTAAGATAATGTTATTGCTCCAAAGTTGCCCCTCTCTCTGCCCTTCCTTTGGGTTATTAGTTTAATTCGCCCAGTATTTACAAGCATAAACAATATATGAATACGAGCATGTGTCCGTTAAAAATGTTAACAGTATTGTGTTCAGAGAAAACCTACCGTAATTACTTCGTTCCAACTGATGAATTATCCTGACCTTTATTAGTATGCAGTTGTTCAAAACTAAAACTTACCCAGTGAACTATGAAGAGTTCAACACTGGAACTAATGACCCGGAATGGCTCCCCTTGATTTGGTTATTTTCAGGCAGAAACTAGACAGTCATCTGTCTGGAATGTTTTAATTTGGATTATTGTGTTGAACAGGGAGGTAGACGTGATGGCTTTTTCCAATTCTAGGATTCTCTGATTCTTGTCAATATCCTTTTGAAATGCTGCTATAGAGGTTAGTGCCCTAGAGAAGCTGCTGTCTAGTATATCTTCTTTTTTAGGAAAGGTTTAATAGCGTAGCTGCTAGCAGCCAGCAGTTGCCTTTTCAAAGAGGTGATAAAATGGACATAAATGCAAGTAATTGTTTTTTATGCCTATTTTTTTTCTTTAGGGTGGCCACTGATCATAACATTGACAACACAACCGCCATGCTGAGAGAATGGCTGAAGAACGTACAAAAACTCTACCACTATGTTGAATGGAGACCAATGGATGACCCTCAGTAAGTATTGCAGCAAAGAAATGCAATTTCTAAATTACTTGGTGGAACAGGTGTCAGCCCATTAATCTTGGGAATGCAGGTTGGGATTAAAATTCTTGGCTGACCTTACATATTTTGAAAATAGGTGGGTTTTCCTCTCCTTAGAATCCTCCTGATGCTTGCTTAACAGATAACACATAACAGAGGTTTTATTGGGTTGCCAAGTAGGCATTTTCCTTGGGCATGGAAAAATAGGGGATTCCATAATCATCTCTTTGCCTGCTCTCTTCCCCATTAGCTATTTCATTCAACACAGAGTTGCCTCCAGAAATGGTGTATGATATCATGTTTCCTCCATGAAGTCCAATCAGATGTGCAAATGGTCTTTTCCAAATCTGGCTACAGCAGTGGGGGAGTTCTGGACAACTCCAAGGATAAGTTTGATTGGCTATTTGGAGGAAAATATGGCTTTTGGAGCTTTGATTCAGCTGTAGCTCAACTTTGAGGTTCTTGTTTGGCCTGCTGGGGCAGGAAAGTGGAAAGAACAGTATATAGCCCTCTAAACTATACCTCTCCTTTGGCCCTGGAGTTCTAAGAAAATTGGTCTAATTCGGCACATGACATTGGAGAGTTATTTATGTAGAGTAAGATGTTCCTGGATTATGGATTCCCGCTACTACATCAATAGTAATAGGAGTAGCACTTTGACTTATATACTGCTCCGTAGTGCTTTACAGCACTCTCTGAACGGTTTATAATGTCAGCATATAATCTGGGTCCTCATTTTATCAATATCAGAAGGATGAAAGGGCAAGGCAATCTTGAGGCAGTCAGGATCGAACTCCTGGCTGTGAGCAGAGTTAGCCTGCAATACTCCATTTTAACCACTATGCCACCACAGCTCCACTGGCATTATATGTGCCAGAGCTCAGTAGTGAGGTTAGCTTTTTGGTATTAATGGATGCCCCAGTGTAGAAAAGACCAGCTGAAAAACATGACATGTTGTAGCTTTCATCAAAATGGCAAAGGCAGGGAGGTCTCAAGAGCTATCCATTTGGGGCAAACAGTGTAACATTGCAACAGGTATAGAGAAAGGAATGAGGCTTACTTTGTGAATCTACAATACTCCTTGTATCTCTCTGGTCTCCTGTTTACCTCCTATGGATGCTGCTGCAATTGGCAATTCTCTGTTGTGTCATTATATTCTGAATTTCTACTGAATTTTTAAACAAAATCCACACACAACTTTATTCTAATAATTATTTAACTGAAGGATAAAGCTATTGTCTTAAATAATTAAGGCTACCAATAGCTATTAATCAACTGATTATATTTTGCCACCCGCATTGGGAGCCACAAATCTTTGCTTCGGAAATCCCAGATGACATTCGAGGAACCAAATTTCAATCTGAAAGGCCTCTGCTTTGATCTTGCATGACTCATATTATATTCTTAACTTCTTTCAATCTAGAGCAGAAATTTGCCAGGAAAATTTGCCGTGCTAGGCTTCCGTGCCAAATTTTGGCATTACTACAGAACACATCTTCTGTTCAAAATGCTAAGCAGGATATTGAAAGTGTGCATGATTTTGTTTTTGAGGTTTGCCTCACAGTAATTTTCTGTCTCTCCTGGAAAGTAGTAGTAAACAAACAGGACCACCTAGACCAGATAAACTTTAGCTGGGTGTGTAGAATCTGTTTTGTTAACCACTGTTGCAATTTGCAGGTAATGGAATAATATATGGCAGTGGCCCCCAACCTTTTAGGCACCAAAAGATTTTGGAGAGACGTTTTTACATAGAACGGAGGGGATGTGGTTTTGTATGCTGCCTGCATCCTGCAGATGGGCCTTCACTTGTTTGCGCAGCCCAGTTTCTGGCATGCAACGGACCGGTGTCAGTCCATGGATTGGGGGATGGGAAGCCCTGATATAAAACAACTAGCTGTACAATAGCTAGTCATACCGAGAGCTTATGCACCAAAGACAAATTCCTTGTGTGTCCAACCACACTTGGCCAATAAAGAATTCTGTTCTCTGCTCTGCTCTGCTCATTTCACTCAGTGCCACAAACTCCTAGATAAATACAGAGAGAATTGTAGCTTAAGAATATCTTTAAAAAGTTCTCAAGTTTTATTATTTCTGATAGCTGAGAGACGGAGCCTGAAACGTAAAAAGAAAACTGTTGCACAGGCCCCTTTTACAGGCAGCAAGTAGAATTATTTTCAGATGTAGGGGTTGCAGATCAAAGCAGCATTCTCTGAACAGTTTATAATGTCAGCATATTGCCCCCAATAATTTGGGTCCTCATTTTACCGATATCATAAGGATGGAAGGGCAAGCCAACCTTGAGGCAGTCAGGATTGAACTGGTGGCTGTGGGCAGAGTTATAGCCTGCAATACTGCATTCTAACCACTACGCCACTACAGCTCAGTAGTGTGGTTAGCTTTTTGGTGTTAATAGATACCCTGGTAAAGAAAACACCAGCAAAGCTTGTGTCAGCTGAAAAGAGGTCTAAAATGTTGCTTTTATCCTGCTGGATCAGACTAGAAAAGAAGTAGGCCGCATTCTGCTTCTTGGTCAGCCAGTGGTTTCTGGGAATGCACAGCATTCCCAACCAAAACAATGGTTATCTCAGCATTTATTGTGCACCTGGTGGTATTTCTATATGGAGTTTTCTCTCTTCATGAGCAGTTTGATAACAATCTTTTGTCTATGACTTTTCCTAATCCTTTATCAAGCTGTTTATGCTGTAAACCCCTGGATGGAATTCTGCACGCAGACTTATGTATGCTGTACCGATCTAGAGTGCCAGGCCTATGGAATTTTTTTAAAAAAAACATATTTATGTACAGTTCTCTGTCATTCACAAGCACTCGTATAGGACAAGCAGTGCAGTGAAGCTGTATGTTCCAGTAAGTACACACTCCAGGAATAAATTTGGAAGTGTTTGCTCAGAAGCATCATTCACATTTTCTGCTCTAAACCTTTTGGGAGCATTTGAGGTGACTGACTATATTTGTTCCACCTGATTTATTTATTTATTTATAAATTAAAATACTGAACTAAGGAAAAAAAAAACCATACTCAGCCTGGCAGGAAACACAGATTTCTTTTACTTTCTTCATTTGTTAGGTTTTATCCAGAGGAAATGGGACCGAAGCACTGGCCAAACTCCAGATTCACTCATGTGATGAAACTAAGGCAGGCTGCTCTGAGAACTGCAAGGGAAAAATGGTCTGACTACATCATGGTAAGTTAAAAACCCTTCCTTCCTTCTCTTCCTTCCTTCCTTCCTTCCTTCCTTCCTTCCTTCCTTCCTTCCTTCCTTCCTTCCTCCCTCCCTCCCTCCCTCCCTCCCTCCCTCCCTCCCTCCTTCCCTCCCTCCCTCCCTCCCTCCCTCCCTCCCTCCCTTCCTTCCTTCCCTTCCCTTCCCTTCCCTTTCCTTTCCCACAATTTGAGCCATGGTGGCGCAGTGGTTAGAGTACAGAATTGCAGACTACTTCTGCTGCCTGCCGGCTGCCTGCAATTTGGCAGTTCAAATCTCACCAGGCTCAAAGTTGACTCAGCCTTCCATCCTTCCGAGGTGGGTAAAATGAGGACCCAGATTGTTGGGGGCAATAGGCAGACTATGTAAACTGCTTAGCAGAGGGCTGTAAAAGCACTGTGAAGTGGTATATAAGTCTAAGTGCTATTGCTATTGCTAAGTGCTAATCTCAGTTCACTGTAACTAGGAATACCAGGATTGCAGTCACTACATGAGGCAGAAACCCAATATTTTATGACCTCTTCGCATAGTGATAGAAATTCCAGTTTAATTGTTGCTGTAAGGAATACTTATATTTCATCCAGAGTATATTCCAAGATTATCACCAGGTCATCCATACATGCCAGTTATTTATAAGTTTCTCTTTTAATGCTCACTCCAACAATTCTCCCACCTCTCCCTATATCTCTCTTCAATATTTCCAAAGCTAACGGAAATAATAATGGTGACACAGGACATCTTTGACTGGTCCCTTCTTGCATCTCGCAGGTTTTCTTAATTCCCATTCCCCGTTATGTGTGCCTTTTGTGAAATGTAAATTGATTTTACCCATTTTGTAAAAGCCCTGTGATGGTAGATTTCTGATGGAAATATCTTCATTGTGTTCTTTTTGCTGCTTCACAAGAATTCAAAGAGTTGTAGCTCTAGTTTGTGATTAAAAGAACATCAAAACTGCTTTACTTTCAGTGGAATTTAGTTGGATAAAATTTAATGTTTTTTCCTTCCCATTTGTCTAGTTCATCGATACTGACAATTTTTTGACCAACCCAGAAGTATTGAATCTAATGATAGCAGAGAATAAAACTCTTTTGGCCCCAATGCTTGAATCCCGAACTCTCTACTCTAACTTCTGGTGTGGGATGACACCTCAGGCAAGTATTGTTACTGTTTTATTTACTTAAACAAGGTATACGAGCAAAGGAAAATAGATGGAATCCAAGAGAATTTGGATTTCTTTTTCAAATCTCAGGGGGGAAACCAATGTGATTAACATATGAATAAGATACAAATCATATGAATAAAAGATAAGTCTGATGAATCAGAGGGAAGGCCCATATGTGTGGGTACCCCAGGCCTGGAGAGTCTCATCTACAAGTTTATGTTAACATTCTTTTGAAGCCATTTAACTGTATCTTATGCAAATAGTGTTGTGCAGTAAATTAAGCCATTAAGGGAAGACTCTTAAAATACAGTAGCAACTTGGGGATCATTTTTTTCTCCTTCTCCAGTTTTTATACTGTACTTTATACTGTACTTTCACTCTTATTTTATGACTTTCTCTTCTGGGAATTAACTGCTGATTTACATATTTAGTTCAGATGTTCAGTTGGAATAGGATGTGCCAACTGTTTTATGGAACAGGAAGCCCAACCTTCTTACGTTTGGCATGATGTTAGCTAGTTGGCTTGTGTATATTTTTGGATTTATATTCCTACGAACTAGGAACAGCCCCATTAAGTCCCAGTACATTGTTGAGAGATAACAAAGACAGATCAATAAAGAGAGAAAACACCTTGATTCTTCACCAGAATTCTGCTTCAGCTCAACTATTTTTGTGAGTCATATTTTGGAATAGTCTTCAGATCTCCCTGTTTTTGTCGTGATACCTTTGCATCTTGGAACAATGTTGGAAAGTTGTGTTTCTAGAATGTATTGTTAGACAGCTGTTTACATAACTTAAAAGAGCTAGTCACATAACGAGTGCAAAATAATTGCCAGTTCGTGTCAAGTAGAGCTACCTAGAGTGGGATAACATTTATTGGACATGTTATAAATCTTTGCACTAACCAAAGGAGAATCCCATCATTAACGTTATCCAAATTTTCAGGAAGGAAGGAGTGTATTCCAGAGGAGCAAGGGACAACTCAATTCGGAGAGTTTGCATGAGATAAAGACAGTGAAGACGCTTATGCCTAATAGTCCCCAGAATATGTGCTTTATGGGAAGGGTAGCATGCTTTACTTTGGCAAGATTCTGTCTATAGGTGAGAAACAGTAAAGAAATCTACTTGGAAGAATCACAACCTGTCTTTCTTCGTTTGGGGGAGCCTGACAAATACTCTGTGTTGAATGTAACAATCTCTTAGATAGCTTTCATCTTATGGCCAGATTTTTGAATAAATACATCGGAAGCAGGATCAAGGCCATTTGTTATAGGCAAGAGACTTAAAAGAAGAGCTTAATACTATATACTCTTTTTTTTAGGGCTATTACAAGAGGACACCAGATTATCCTCTGATCAGGGAATGGAAGAGAACTGGTTGCTTTGCAGTCCCAATGATACATTCCACTTTCTTGATTGATCTGAGAAAAGAGGCATCAGATAAGCTGGCATTTTATCCCCCACACCAAGATTATACCTGGACTTTTGATGATATCATTGTTCTTGCTTTCTCAAGTCGCCAAGCTGGTAAGGAGCCATTGACTAACCACATTTAAAAATTGTGAGTTCAGGAGAGTTTTGGATATCTTGTAACATTATCATACATAAAGAGAGCTTCAATTTTAAAAAAAACATAAATAAATTTTAGCACTATTTGAATAGTGATAGAATACCTATTGTTCCTCAAGTATAGATGGAATCTTGGTAAATTAAAACATACTATCATGATTGATGATGATGATTTTACAAGAGAAAGTACATGTAAAGCTGAAAATGAGGACACCAGATACCTGAAAAATATTTTCACTTCTTCTCCATTATGGCATTTAACAGATGAACTGAGAACTGACAAGAATTGTAGTCAGCTGCTTGGTTTAGAGTATGGAGATTGTAAAGGAGCAGACATATACAATAATTCTCTTCACAAACAACCCTGTGATATTAAAATGTCAGAAAACGCTTCTGTTATTAATAAACTAGGCCACAACTAAACCAGATGACCAAGCTTGAATTCCTCTCTTTTCCCTGCTGGTTAAAAAAAGACAGAACTTTTAAAAAAGCTATAATTTATTTTCAGCTTCATACTGGGAATGCACTTTGTTTTGTCTGCAACTTCTTAACTTGCGTCTTCTGGAAATTTTAACTGCTGCTTTGATTTTTCAGCCCACTGCAGTAACTAGGACACGTTTTATTTTTCACTTGTTGGTTTCAGTGGTTTCTAGTTCCCCTGCCAAGCCCCAAGAAGCAAAGAAAGGACAGGTGTGTATTGGAGCACATCTTGCATGCCCTTGGGACAAAAATAGCATGTCAAGCTGCAGCTGGTTCTTTGACCCAGCCCTCCCCATCAAGGGCCCAGTGTTTCCAAAGGCACATGCATTCTGGGTTGGAGATGATGATGCTGGGATGAGACCTGTGCCCAATGTTTTGGTAGCTCATGAGCTTCGCAAGGAGTTATATTTTAGCACCGCCGGTTGACAGTGTAAAGCCTGAACAAGCCAAGGACAACTACATTATACAAACATGGCCAATGCATTCAGGTTCATTAGGAAGTGAGGATAGACAATTACTCCTCACAGAGGGTAGTTATTCTAGTTGTAGAATATAGTTGTAATTCTTGATTAGGCATTAGAAGCAAGCTGTTAATCTGGCACATGTAAAGCCAATAGGAAAGCCAAATGGATTGTTTGCCCATGTAAATCAATATGCCTAATATTAAAAGTTATGAACTTTTCTGTTATGAACCAAGGCCTTAAGGCATCATTTGTTAAATGAAGTCATTGGGGGAAATCTAAAACCCCTTTTCCTCAGCCGTGGTGTGGCTGCATTAGTGACCGTGGCAGTCATGCTGTGTAAAAGAAATGGGATAAGATAGTAGAACAGAATAGCAGAGTAGGAAGGGACTTTGGAGGTCTTCTAGTCCAACCCCCTGCTCAAGCAGAAACCCTATATAATTTCAGACAAGTGTTTGTTCAAGTCTCTTCTTTAAAACCTCCAGTGTTTCAAGATTCTTGCATAGATTTTATTTTTTTCAGCAAGCCTCCTAAAATAGACAGGACCATTTTCAGACATGCTCTTTTGGCAGCTCCATTGCTTGTTCTCTTCTTAATTTGTGTTTTTTCAGAGTTAAAGCCATTGCGGTTGTCCTTGACCTCTTTCCAAGAGATTATCAAAAACTCAACCATCTTTATGTTTATCCCCTCCACTTTCTTTTACTGCTCTGTTGGGGAGGCTCTTCTTTTAATTAATTTTGTCCTGCTCCAGTCTGATTGACTCTGAGCTGCTTACAAACCTCGAAATACAGAATAAAAACCACAACACATCTAACAATAGAGTAATTGCTCATAGGCTTGCTGAACTGTAACTTCTTTCCTCCTGCTGCCTTTTTCTTTTGTCTGCATCTATGAGGCAGAAGGCAGAGAGATCTGTTCATTGTGTTCAGTGTCATGTTTAATGCATATGAATAACGGGATGGTTCAACCATGTTGTAGAGACTATGCAGCCTTTGATCCTTTAGAAGAATCTTGAAGAAGGTGGAGTTCAGGACTCACCCAAAAAGACAGACGAGAACCCCATGGGAACATCTTTTCTTCATGAGCACAGTTTTTCTCCTACATCTCCAGTGTTCCTTCTCTTTCCAGATGTTCAGATGTACATTTGCAACAGAGAACATTATGGTTACCTTCCTGTGCCACTGAAGCCACACCAGACGCTAGAAGATGAAGGGGACAATATTGTTCACATGCTGAGTGAAGCGATGAGTAAGTTCCCTATTTTGGTTTCCAATGATATGGATTTTGTGTTTTTATTATATTCTAATTACGGTAACTATTGGGCAGTAAATAAATTTTGGAAACAAACATTCCCACCCCTGTCCCATTATGATATCAATTCCTTAGATAATAGGTTAAGACTTCACGGGTCCAAAAAATAGAAAATAATGCACATTGATTATCTGAAGAACTTTTAAAAAATATTTCTGTGTAAACTGCTAATTCATTTTTAGATAGATTCTAAAAATAGCTAATAAAAGTGGTCAGCCATTAGATGGCAGCAAACTATAAGTCTATGGTGTTTTGCCACCTACATATAATAGCCCTATTACTTGTATACCACATTGATTTTGATCATGACAGACATAAATATTTCAATATTGCATCATCTATTATTGGGCCAGAAACATACAAAGCATGTTATAATGAGCCTACAGCCATTGGCTCGCAGGGTCCCCTTGTCTGGCTTAATTTCTACCCTTGCTTTGAAGCACTTTTGTAATGGTGGCAAATCAGAGGCTAAGTAGACCCATGTTACACCACACTATAATTTGATATTGACTTTGTCAGGGGAAGTTCCACCCTAAATTAATGAGGTGTGGACCTTTGGCTTTCCAAGCATCATATTTCCGAATAAGCAGAAATAAAACCCGGAGCACATTCTAATTAAAAATACTTTAATATAAAATAAAATAAAATACAAATCTTGCTAACTCAATTAACTACATCTCTGCAGAGTTATGTTGCCCACCTTCTTGGCGAACAGAAGATCAGAAGGAAAGTAAAGAATGTGTGACGTATTATGTCTGACATGCGCACTAATCATTGTCAGATAAGAAATAGTTCAGTCTACTGTATAACTCAGAATATAAGCACAAGTTGACAAACCAATTAACGCAGTGACAGACTTAGCACCCTGAGACTATGTTTTGCATGCCATGGTCAAAACAATCATGGCTTGGCCCAAAATGCTTACAGAGTTATCAGTCTCCACCACTGCTAACCATAGACGGGATGTGCAGCTCTTCAGATTTAAAGGGGAAAAGGCAGTTTGGACTATACAAGAATCCGTGAAGCACATACTGGCAACTCTTTAAGCAGCTGTGTCTTTTTGTGGAATTGCACAGCTGCCTTGCAATCCTTGAAAAAGATGCATTTGGCTAAAGGCATTGACAGATGTTACACAGGTACAGACACATACACCAAATCTTATAGACTCCTAAACTATGATTAACCCTAATGGGAGCTCATGCTATAATTTGAATATAGTCTTGAGTTGGGTTGAATTGAGTAGATATTAATGACACAGCTGTCTCGTTTCTCTTAAACAATCAAAGTGCTAAATTACACTGTGGCAGGTTAAATAGTAAATTCCTGAAATCTTTCCTCAAATGCAACCATTTGTGAACCTGCCCACTGATGTAAGTTAAGTTTAATAATACAATTGTTTTTATTGTAAGGAAGGAAGTGTACTCAGTAATATAGAACCCAGAACTTAACAAGCAACTTTTTAGAACTCCTTCAATAATTATTTGCAAATTATGATTTAGTGATAACAACTGTATGGGAAGAGTAATAAATTTTAATTAATGCTAATTAAATCAAATTAATCCACTGAACCATGTTTTATTTATTTATTTGTAAACTTTATTAGCCACAAGTTAACTCTGCGTGGCTTACAATATTAAAAGATGAAACTACAAAACCTACTGATATAAAAACAGTGCTATAAAAATCCAGATAATCAAGCTAGCTAAAAGATGAGGAGGGAGGCAATAGGATGAGAAGGAGAGGAATCTGTTGTTGATCTATCAACCACCCACAATGTGAAACCTCACCAAATGGCAGAGCTAGGTTTTTAAGCTCTTGTGGAAGATCAGGAGGGTGGGAACTGACCTCGCTCTGGGGGACAAGATAGTCCAAAAGGCAGGTGCAACGGCAGAGAAGTCTCTTCATCTGGACCCCACTAGCCAGAATACTTGGCTGATAGGACCCTAAGCATGCCTCCTCTGCCACCAATGGTGGGTGGGCCAATCCCAGTAGGGATGAGACAGTCCTTCAAGTAGCCTGGACTCATGTCATGAACGGCTTTAAATATTCAACACCTTGAATTGCACCTGGAAGCAAACCCACGCCCGGTGCAATTTGGGAAGTAGGGGTGTTACATGGACCTTCCTTGGGACCCAAGAACTGCACTGATGCAGTCTGTGCCAGCTCTGGCTTTGGAAAGTTATACATTTGGAAGTGCAGCCTTTCAAAATCAAGAATAGTCCATCATTTGGAAAAGAGTTGCATGGTCTACTTTATTCATAAGCGTTTATTCCTTTGCTGTAGC
Source organism: Natrix helvetica (assembly GCF_964273705.1). Taxonomy (NCBI): domain Eukaryota; kingdom Metazoa; phylum Chordata; class Lepidosauria; order Squamata; family Natricidae; genus Natrix; species Natrix helvetica. Next base: position 69,002,126 of record NC_138549.1, on the reverse strand, counting down.
AATATCCTAACTACACTTAAAAAGGAGTATGTTTAAAACTGAGGGAGAATTCTTCTTGCTATGTGCTACTGACTAGTGCCTCACAGCTATGTTGCTCAGCAATACACAGAGCTCAAGTCTGTTTTACTCAAAGCATGAATACATTTAAAAACTGTCAGCATTATTGTAATGTACTAGGATGAATGTTCTTAATCTTTTCCAGTTGACCATCCTCCAATCGAACCCTCCAAGTTTGTCACAGTTCCTCCAAAACACCCTGAGAAGATGGGATTTGACGAGGTAATGCAAGAAAGGAGGATATCTCACTCAGCATGCCGATTTTTACAAGAGTGGAAAAGGCTGAGGCGAACTCCAGTAGGAGTTTAACACAGACCTCAATAATTTCCAATACTGAATGGCTCACACAGCCTTCCCTAAATTAGGGATCCCCATATGGTTGAGCTTCCTAGAAAATGTGGCCAAATACGTTAGTTGGAGATGATGGGAAGTAAAAGCCAACACAACCCATATGTAGAACTCAGTGGCGGTCCATGAAAATACAGTGAATGTAATATGATTCAGCTTTTCATCCTTCCCAGGTCGTTGGGGGCAATAGACTGAATCTGTAAACCACTTACTGCTGTAAAGCACTATGAATCAGTATTATAAGTCTAAGTATTATTGCTATACAAAAGGCTGGGTTTTTTTCTAGAATAAGCAGGGATTTAGTATCTACCGTACAGCAGCATTATATGCCACAAAAAATCAATTTTCTAAATTTGTTTTTCTCTTAACTGTGCTATGGAAAAAGATCTTAGGGGGAAATTGATTGTATGTTGATACTTAATCTATGCCTTTCCGGCAATTCCTCATTGCAAATATTGCATCATTGATTTTGAATTACATTTCCTGGACCCCACAAATATTCCAGTTTGAGGATTACCACTAATTTGAAAACTGTTGATATAGGGATTCACCACATAATTAGATGAAGAAGTACAGGTAGTCCTATAGATCTGCAATCATAATTGAGCCCAAAATTTCCATTTCCCCCCTTTTTTTGGCATTTCTTGCCACATTTGCCACATCACTGTATTGGTTAAGTTAGTAACACGGTAAAATGATTCTAGCCTCTCCATTGACTTTGTTTGTCAGAAGGTTGCAAAAAGTGATCACATGATCCTGGACACTGCAACCATCATAAATTTGAGTCAGTTAAAAAAATGTTTGAATTTTGATTACATGACCAAGGGATGCTACAATGATCGGCCATAAGTCATTTTTTTCAGTGCCGTTGCTACTTTGAACAAATTGTTCAGTCACTGAACAAATGGTTGTAAATGAAGGATTACCTGTACTCTGCATGACTCTTTATTTGCGGAATATAACCTATGTCATCCAAAGCATTTCAGTTGGGGAAGGTAATAGAGGACAAGCATGATAAAACCCAAATATGGCAACTTGCGTTTAACCTGAAGCATCTGGATTTCTGAGAGGTCTCCATTGATCTGATTTCCATGGTTAAAATGTAGGGATGTGTTTGGTTGTGTGATAGCTGTACCATATGTGGGACCTAGCCTGTCTGTCTTACTTTTTTATCTTAATCTTATTTTTTATTTTACCTTATTTGTGATCACACTTTATTTTCCAGCCTTCTTTGAAGGAAGTTATATTCTGCTTAATTGAGCTTGAGTTGCATCTTCATACTTATTTTCTTCTGCATATTCGTACCATAATTCTGCTGGTTGGTTTAATCCTCCTGGAATCCCTTCTCTGATATCCATCATTTATATGGGTTTGTCAGTCTGCCCCCACATTTAGCCATAAGGGTCTGCTGTTCAACTCCAAATTCCAGGTACAATTCTACTGAGAATGTATTTATTAGAAGCTAGTCAATCTTTTCTGAACCATATTGTGCTGTGGAATTCTTCAGTCCACCCTGTTCCACCAGTAATATCTTTGCTGAGATAGCCTGCCTTTGTCTTATTTCCCACACAATCAAAATTCATTCAATTAGAAGGGAGCAGAGGCTGATATTCACTCACTTCCACTCCTTCCATGTCAAGGCTGCTCTTTTTTGCTTGCCTGCCTGCTTGCAATATAAGGGGCAAATCATATTGAGGCAAATAATCTTGCCTCAGAAAACTACATTTGTGAGGGAGCAGCTCAGACCTTACTATCTTCTGCTCATGCACTCTTCTTTTTTCATCATAAAATGAAGTCAGAGTTAAGACAGGACAGTTGTTAGTAAGTCTGGCAGAATAATTAAAAAGACATACGCTTCCTTTTTCATACACAAACAAGAACTCAAGGCAGAGAATGCGACCCTCATATAGACAATCTCAGATTTAGTTATCAAAGTCACCAAATCTGGCTACAGATCCCCATTCCCAAATAGGGTGATGTCCCTTTCCTTGAAATTGAATTAGCAATTCTCTCCCCCTCCAAGATGGCAAGTTATATTTTAGCATTGGTTGTCAATAAAACATAAAGGGAGTGGGGGTGGGGAACAGCACGTTATTCTTATGGTATTCCTCCACGCTTCTGGTCTCTTCCTTTCTAGATTTTCATGATCAATCTGAAGCGTCGGAAAGACAGACGGGATCGAATGTTGCGGACTTTATATGAGCAGGAAATTGAAGTCAAGCTAATGGAAGCTGTGGATGGAAAGTGAGTTGAGTTGCCTGGCATGGAGTTGTAAAATTTGAGGTGGGGGAGGGGTGTTGGGACCACCTAGTTTAAAGACTGCAAGAAATAAAGTACTGTATGTGATTAGGGATACATTTATCAACTATTTCTCAATTATTCTCCTGGGAGCATCAGTAGGTGTGAGATGCACCTATTGATAAAGGCAACTCCTAGTTATCTTTGTCACATTGATTCTGCTCCAGCCTTGCTGCTACCAGTGACTTGCTTTGCCAAATGTGAGCCATGCTGTGTAGCTCTACGCTTGGGAAGACTAGAGCATTAAATCAAGCTTGATTCAACAACATTCTTGCCCTGCAAAATAATTGCATGCTGTCTCTCTCCCTGAGACACTGCTCAGAAGTTTTTTTGTGTGCAGATATATGGTGGTATATATTTGTCAGAGGATAGATAATTCTCAATTGAGCATCTTCTTTAATCTGCTTAAAGAGCAAAAATATTTGTCTCTCACCACTAGCTATTTAAAATAGCATTTTGTACACAAAAGATTCTCACATTGTCTTTAAATAATCAACAGTTTCCTCCTCATTTGTGAAACTGGGAAATTTTTAGTATCTTGGAATCAAATTTAACCATGTTTTCTTGTTCATTATACTGTTGTTCGCCTAAGAAACATTTTCTCTGCTGAATTCTACAAATCCAGCTGAATTCTCCTTCAGTGGTTAAATCATGTACATTTCATACTATTCTGCAAGGCAAAATCCACATTTTTATTGAGTGCCCAAAGTGTTACAAATGAGATCTTGTAAAATATGTTGTGAGGATTCACAGTACCACTTCTGACTGCAAGTAAAAATTATTTTAAAACATTAGTTTATGAAAACATTACTTTAAAAGCTGAAAGCTATGTTAGAAAAAAGAGTAACAATTCCTATTTTACCACACTGCATTGATTTCTATCTATAGGGAGGTTTGGGGTTAGGTTTTTTTGCTACACATTGTACAGATACACCGCCTTCTGGGTTTTTCTTAATAGGTTGTAGCTTTTCTTTCCATCTTGAAAATGTGTGGCTAAGTAATTTAATCGTTGTCTCTTTCAGGATGTTGAATACAAGCCAGCTGAAAGCTCTAAATATAGATATGCTTCCTGGTTACCAAGATCCATACTCTTCTAGAGTGCTGACCAGAGGAGAAATTGGCTGTTTCCTTAGCCACTATTATATATGGAAGGAGGTAACCAAAATTTGCTTATCTTCATCCCCTCCCCTCTCCCCTCCTGTTCCCTCCTTTTTGAAAATCTTGAAGATAGACTCATGCTGATGGATCTCTTGGAAGACAGGAATTTCCACCAGTCCACTTGCATTCTTCCAGAGAAGGTTACCACAGAAAAACAACTCATGGGATAATTTTTATAGCTTTTTCCAATATGGTGGTTAATGAATATAAACGTATTCAGTTTAGACACTGCCCAGCTCTAACCCAACTCTAGAAAGTATACAAAACCAAACCGAATGAAAATATGGTGCAATAATTATGAAATAAATTAAAGAGGTACAAAAAAACCAAGAACTGAAGAGGAATCTGGCTAACCACTGAATCCAACAGGAATCCCAAGGACCCTAATCCAAGGCCCAGCAGAACAGATAGGTCTTTAACACTTTTTCACTCACATAGATTTTGGAGGTTTGGGGGGGGAACCTTATTGCTTCTTGGATGTTGACAGATGAGATTAATTAATTGAAGGGACCCTGAGCATGCCTACTCATGTTGCATCAAACTGGCAAGGCTGCTATGGGACGTAATAAGCAATCCCTCAAGTTACCAGGCCTTATGTAATATAGGGAACTAATAGGATATAACCTGCACCTGGAAAAATACTGGCAACCAGTGCAGCTCACAAAGCAAAGGTGTCACTTGGGACTATGACCACATTCTGGACCAACCAAAGCTCCTCAGTGCATGTTAAGGGCAGCCCCACATGTAGCATATTCCAGCAGGCAAGCCATGAGGGGATCAGGGCATGAGTGATTGTCTGAATTTAATTTGAATTATTTCAAATTGTTATTTTAAGATAGTAAGCAGGGAGATGGAGAAGTGCCTAGTCATTGAAGATGATGTACGCTTTGAGCATCAGTTCAAAAAGAAGCTCACAAAATTAATGGATGACATTGAGAGAGGACAGCTTGACTGGGATCTTATGTAAGTAATAATCCACTAATCTTGCTTCTGAGCATCTTCACTTCAGTGGAATTGAGTGCTTCCTGTTAAGGAAAGGCCACACATCTGGGTGCATTTTAGCTTTGAAATAAAAGTGAATAAGGAGAAATATGAAAGTGGGATCTAAAAGTTGCAGAGTGAGAGAAATTAGATAGGGAGGCGTTTTTGTCTCATAATGCAGGTAGTCCTCGATTTATAACAGTTTGTTTAAAGTGCACTGAAAGACGTGACTTATGACTATTTTTCACTCTTACAGCCATTGCAACATCCCTACGGTCACATGATCAAAATCCAGGCGCTTGGGTCATGTTTTTGACGATTGCAGTGTCCCAAGGTTGTGTGATCATCTTTCCGACCTTTTGACAAAAACAAGAATCAATGAGAAAGCTAGAGTCACTTAACAACCATGTTACTAACTTAACAACTGCAGTGATTCACTTAACAACTGTGGCAAGAACATTCGTAAAAGGGGGAAAAACCCACTTAACAAATTTCTTACTTAACAACAGAAAGTTTAGGTTCAATAGTGGTCTTAAGCTGAGGACTACTACTATTGAGGATGCCAGGAAATTTAAAACTAAAAAAGGAGATTTCTTTGCTGAGTGTTTTAGTATAACTTTCTGAATTAATTACCATAAGATGTAATGATAGCCATCGACGTGAAGATGCATGGCACAGGTTCATGGAGGATAAAACTGCCAATGGCTGCTAGTCACAATATCTGTATATTGTATCTAATCGTCTTTTCAATCCCAGTTGTTGGGGTATACAAGTAGGACAGTGTTTTTCATCCATTGTCTACATGCAGGATCCCATCGTAGGTAGTGAACGCTGGGCCAAGTGGCCTTTGATCCAGTGCAGGAATTGGGAAGCTTTTATGTTAACTACACATCTGTCTGTCTGTTGTTTTTATATTGTTAATTCTTACTAGTTGTTTAAAAAAGATGGTTTACATGAAACTCCTGGTAATTTTCTGGCCAGAGAAACTGGCACCAAGGTGCTAAACGTAGATGTTTCTACACATCACATCAGCAAATGGCATATGGGTTCAATGAGTCAACTTTCTCTCTCTATGTAGATATATAGGTCGGAAACGGATGCAGGTGGAACGTCCAGAAAAGGCTGTACCCAATGTGATGAATCTTGTGGAAGCTGATTACTCTTACTGGACACTGGGCTATGCGATCTCCTTGCAAGGAGCTCAGAAGCTAATTGGAGCTCAACCTTTCAGCAAGATGCTCCCTGTAGATGAATTCTTGCCGGTCATGTACAACAAGCACCCAGTGTAGGTTATTGGCTGTGATTACTGTACGGGATAGCTTTCATTAGATATACGTTAGCTTTATACTGTGACACATTCAGCAGCAATATTTATCTTCTTAGCAGTAAATAGTTGCTTCCTGTAGTCGTTTTGGCGCTTCAGGTTTATGTAATACTTTTCGGTGGGGATTGAACATCACTCCTCCTACAGCTGGTGTTGATTCTATTATCTCTTCAGCAGTCCTTCTACAAACTGCTGTTTTATGTGTGTTGGAAATGATTGGCCATGATATAAATGGGAATGCTTTGTGGGCAGAGCCCATCTGTATGGGGCACATTGCTTCTGGGAATATGAAACCCAAGTCACATTGTTTTAGATTTAATAATTGCGTATCTATTTTCTTTTATGCACAACCTCATGGCAGTTGACAAAATTAACACTTCTACAAAAAGTTTGGAATGTAATTAAATATCATATTCATTCTAATCTAGTAATTTAAAGTATGACAAAAGTGATGGCATTGGCACAATTTTTGAAAGGCTAAGAAAAGTGTTCCACAACCTGGGAGAATGGCAGGTGGCTGAGCTTCTGACATCAGAATATTTTCAGAAGGCTTTTCCCGCCAATCTTAAAGATAGAGGGCTGTTTATGGCTTTACAGATTAGTTGTTCCTGTTAAGCAAACAACAAGCATTGTGGATCTTTGATCCCTATTCCTGGCAATTAGGTTAGCAGCCTTGTTGCTTTACTTTGCACCAGTTGTCACTTCCAGGCACTTTTCATGGGCAGCTGTATGTGGAATGTTTTATGAAGATTATGTTGAATGTTTGTAAAGATTAGGAAAAGCCAAGGCATGGCTAACTATTGCTAAATGTAACCAGCTTGGGGAAGTTTGCAATTGTTACCCTAAGTGAAATTGCATAAAACATTTCTTTACACCTGCTTAGCCAGTGAGGATCAGTGAGCAATCCCAGAACGCAAAACTATTTTTTTCAGTTGTATAATTCCTTTCAAAGTCCAGCAACAGTAGAGCAACAGCACATTGTCTTTTGTGGATTTAATTTCAGCTTATTCTTAATCATCCATCCAATTGTTGAATGAAGGGTACATACAAGAGTACTAAATTCTGGTCAAGATTTAATTATCTGAGACACCATAGTCAGTAACTGAATCATGAGCTGTTGTTCTCCAACATCTCCTTCTAGACTTGGTATGGAAAATTGCAGTTGCTGCAGAGTAGTCCTTCACAAGGTCTAGTCCCCCACCAAGTCTTAAAGAGAAACCTTAGTTGAGAATACTGAAAGCCTCCAAGAGAATCAAGGACTGCATTTATTCCCTTGGGTTTCCCATATACCGTAAGTCGTCTGTTAAGATGACCAAAATGATCTTGCTGCCATATTCCAGCTGGAAGCTCAAATCATTGCATCTCCATATACAGTTAAAGCTTCAAGGGATATCGAACAGCTTTAATAAGGCCAAGTAATCTTATGAGGAGAGCAATGCTAACCTCAGATATCTTTTGATATCTTTAGTTGGTGAATGTATTTCATCTTGAAGCTTGATTGCATTTCTTTCAATCAAAATTTGAAATAAGGGAAATCATATTGGAAGAGGTTTTCTTGCTAGTTGTGCACTAATGTATGTTACCCCTTTGCTTAATAATTAGTTGTGAATCAAATTCTGGCAGTTATTGTTGAACTTGCTTCTTGTTCCTCGGTTTTTTAAAATTATTGACCATGTATGGCATGTTTATTTTTACAGTGCTGATCTTTAAAGCCTTTATGTTGAAAAATGGCTTATAATTGTAGAAAATATACCAGTCCTCCCAACACTTAAAGTACGTCAATATATTATCCCTAGATCAGGGGTGTCCAAACTTGGGAACTTTAAGACTTGTGGACTTCAACTCCCAGAATTCCCCAGCTAGCATGGCTGGCTGGGGAATTCTGGGAGTTGAAGTCCACAAGTCTTAAAGTTCCCAAGTTTGGACACCCCTGCCCTAGATGTTTAAGTTGAGGGGTGGGAATATAGATTTACAACATTGATAGGAGAATGTTTAAATTTATAATCATTATAAGTTTGTCCTGCTGTGATATATAAAAGATATCAAAAAGACATAAATTGGAAATGAGGTAACCCCTTTCTTCTTAGTGACTTCTTTCCTTTCCTTTTTTAAAGTGCCAAATACATGGAACATTATGAACCTAGAGATCTGAAAGCTTTCTCTGCTGAGCCATTGCTGATTTATCCAACACACTACACTGGTCAACCAGGTTACCTCAGTGACACAGAGACATCCACAATCTGGGACAATGAGACTGTGGCCACTGATTGGGACAGGACACTGTCCCGGAAATCACGGCAACAGGGCCAGATCCATAAAGATGCCCAGAACAAGAATGCCTTGCCACCTGGACCTTCCCTTGATGTGTCATCCATGAGAGATGAGCTATGATTGTTAACTGGATCAGCTTCAAGTTACTGGAAACATCAGTGGGACTTCTAGAACTTCCAGAGATATTGATACGCTATCTTGCTTGGCAAAATAGTTTGATATGAACTTCCTTGAACTAAGCAGGCGCTTGTCTCATTTTTTCAGGGTGCGTGGATGAACCTGACTGAATCAAGGGTAGTATATTTTTAAAAAAAATTATTGAAAGGAGCCCTGGTTTTTGCTGATTGGCTTGTACTAAAGGAAATTCTATGGAGCTGCTGGATAACTCTAGAAGGAAATGAGGTTATACTCAGGACAAATATTCCTTAAGCGATATCTTTCTACAATTCTTGGTGTAGAATTATTGTATTTATAAAAAGTAATATATACAAGAATTAGGAAGGGTCTACCAAGTTTTTCCACGTTGATTATTAGTCTATTGTCTGCTGCATTGCCTGAATTCTTGCTGGTTTTGATTTTGAGAAGCATATTCTGAAGCAGAAATGTTAGAATGCTAAATAGTATCTTATGTCTTGAAATTATCAGATGATAGACAAGATTTCCTTTATGTTCACCATATGAATCCCCACTGTTATTATTTGGTTTCATTTTTAATCATAAGCTATGAACAACAACTTTTTTGTCATGAGAATTTCTGGAGTTCACAATTTTTAATATTTATCAATAGTTTTCCATCTTTATCCTTCATACCTTCATGAAATTTAGTGAAGATCTATACTGAACTGAAAACTAAGAATTGAGCAGCCTGTAAATAGACCACACCTCAGCCAACAGCTGGGAATGATGTGCATCCTGATAGAAAAGAATATATGTAGCTCAGGGCTGAACTGTGGATTCCTCGGTGTCATAATCAGATGATGTTACCTAGTTGGGTAATGAAATGTCTGCAAACAACCAAACTCTGAGAGCATCAAGGACTCCATAGCACATGGATAGGTTCCATTACAAACTGGATTTGAAGGGTAAAAATTGAATATCCTTTTAAACAGGGTGCTCATTGATAATTTTGAGATACACTTTCAGTCACAAATGGTACTGTTGCATGAAGTAAAGCTCTCAGTAATTTATGCTTTAATGGCAGAGGAGGAATTCCAGACCACATCTGTAAATTTAGGCTGAGTGTATGGAGATAAACAATGAATAAGGGATTTCAAAGTAATTTCCTTTTCCAACCCCTGAAAAATCTGATGGTATTAAGCATTTTGAAGTAATCATTTTGTCTCTTTGATGTCATTTGCATGTGAACTATACTGAAGGACACGTGGCCCGTTTTTTCTTTATATGATGCTCAGACTTTGGCATTTTTGAAATGAGCTGTAATATTCGCTCCACTGAACAACATCTCCGTATGCAAGGTTGGCATTTTTAGAACCACCTCCCTCCCCCATAAAAGTTGTCCATGTTCATTTACTTCAAGGTTTTTTTTTCTTTTGCTAATGTAGACTTCTGAGCCTGATAGGGAAAAACATTCTGAACCAAAATGTTTAAAAAGACAATCAAAAGGATCTGCAGATATTCTAGCCAGGAATAATTGCTGTTCTTAGAAGAAATAAAGTACAATTGTATGTTTTTTTCTAAAAACCACATGTGCAGCTTATCAGCTGGTCTGATAATATATATAGCAATGAGTGCAATGATTTGGTGTCTTGGTCATTTATTTATGATTTTAGCATCGTAGTCTGGAGTGATCTGTGGGAATAGAAAACTGGTTTGAAGCTTTATCTATCTAAAGAAATATAAAATGCTTTGAATCCTGAACCTACATTGTAGGTGATTGACTCTTCAACATATCTTGCTGCCCTGTAACACTTTTATTGTACTATATTACATTATATCCAACAATAACAGCCTGACTCTACTACTTTCCAATGTTTCCTTACCATGCCCTAAATTAAGAAAAGCCCACATGGTCTTTTTTTTTTGTTATACTTTATATAATTTTAAAAACAAAATTCCAATTCTCACAGAAATAATGGGGCATATAATTTAGGACCAGGTCGGTGGAATTGCAACAGAAAAAATTAATGAGAGGCAGAGTGATTTTTTTAAAAAAATCTGAATTTCCAAATCTGTACCTGATGATTTATATATTTCTTGGCAAAATAGGCTTTGGGTATATTTCATGTATGCCAGAGCTGTCAAACTCCTGGCCTATGGCCTGGATGCATCACCCTCTGGCCACATCCATGCCCGTTTTAGCAAAGCGGGGGGAAAGTCCCGATATGTCACATGACGACGACGATGTGACAGTGTGAGTTTGACACCTCTGATGTATGCTGTGCCATTGTTTTTCCTCTTCTATTACAATTCATTAAAACAATGGGGGGAGGGGAATGTGATGGGTCAAAATACATTTTCAGAAATGGTTTACATTACACTAAAGTAGCACAGGACTATAGAAATCAAATGAGGGAAGAAAGAATATATAATCTGCTGCCATCAGGAATAATTAGCAGAAAGGATGTGTGTTATATCATACCTCTTTGATCCTTTTGTTTTTTTTAAAGAAGCAGTTCTGTTTTCTATGCGAACCATGTCCCTACCATTTTAGCACCATATGTTTGATACCAGGAAATGGATAGCCAGTTTCTTAAGAGGAAGGGTGATGGGCAAGTAGAGAAGATTGCTCTGCTAGCAAAAAACATTGAAATAATAGAGGGCATTTTTTAAAAACCACCTGTGTGATACAATGAAAATTTGTTGGGGGATTTGAACAAACTCAAAATCCTCTCATCAGTCAGAAGTAAAGTTATATATGTTTATTATGGCAAACACTTGTAAATCTGCTTCAGATTTCTAGATGTACTGTAACTACAGCTCCTAGCGAGACTGGATAAAAATTAGTTTTTATGTTTTATCTGAGTTAGTTTCAGCATATTTGGGAGACCCCAACACAGGTGGTAGAACTCTAATGCCAGCAGTAGGGAGGTGTGAAAATGTTGGGAGGTGGGGGGAATGGAACAAAGGCAGCCTCGGATCGCATGTTCCCAAGACCTTTCATCCATTAAATAAGTTCCAGAAATGGATTAATCCTCTAAACTGGATTGCAGCTCATGTTTCTAACTTTCCTCTCATACTAATTGGAATTGGGAAGGAGAGAATGAACTGAGGAGAGAAAAAGAGTCTGGTACCAAATGTTCCTCCTATCCTAGCAACCAGGAGCTTAAAAAGGCTTTGTAAGCTGTGCGTGATGGATCCTATTTTATACTCACCACATAGGACTGGAAGCTTCTAATTCTGTAGTTCAGGGCTATTTAGTATTCACAACCCAGCTGAATTCATTATTCAAAGCACTACCAAATCAAGAGGTAAAATCCTGAAACACTGGAATTAATGAGATGATTATTGTTCTAATCTGTGTTAGATCTAAAATTCTATATCAAAAGTTAAGATAGTGAAAGTGAATTGAATGTTTTATTTTTATGATAGTTTTTTTTAAATAAATCTTTTAACAAAGATTCAATGAATAGGTTAAATCATAGGGATAAATAAAATACTATTTTATACAACAATTGTTAATCATTCTTGTTTTTGTTTAGAAAAAATGGTAAGAACAAGCATAACAATATAAAAATCTAGCTAGTTCTACAGATAAATACAAAGTGTGAATATGTGCATATACTTACCCACTTAACTCTTATGTGTATTGCTTATTTTTCACCAGAAAACCTAGAGAATAGGTCTTGGTTTTCTGAATATTCATCCAGGATCTGGATACTTTTAAAGCTTACTGTTAATAAATACAAACATACATACATACATACATACATACATACATACATACATACATACATACATACATACATTCATTCATACATACATCCCAAGCTCTTCTATCTCAGAGTGAGCAACCTTATGCCAAACACAAAACAAGTAAGAAATAGTAAGATAAATAAGTAAAATGTATGGAATAAGAAATAGATAAAAATAGATTACCCTACCACCACTATATCTCATAGTATCCTATCTTCAGAAACCATTCTTGCTTCCCCCATATTCCCCCTTGCTTTACACATTGCCTTTTGTTGTTAAAACTTTTCTTCCCAACAGTGAAAAATATATACTGTATGTAACTTAGGGTTGAACTGCTGGGTACCAGGGTTTCTCTGAGCTTGTCATCTCTGAAGAAGTTACCTAACCCATCAATCAAATGGAACCGAAGAACCCAATGGTCTTTAAACTTAACTTCTCCCTTTTAAGATCATCATCAACTTGACCCAACTACAACATTTTTTAATCTTCCCCTTCCCTTGAGTCATACATCCTTCACATACTTGTTTTGCGATCTTCATTCATATTCTGTACATGACAACTTCAAAATACTGTTTTCATACTGGTCATTCAATCTTATATTCATTTTATATTTGATTAACCTTCATTCTTGACCCTAGCTGCATTGTGCTGCATTGACCCTAGCTTCATTATTGACCCTAGCTGCATTGCTAAGTAAATTTTTCTCTATCATTCAACTTCATTTTTCTCTTGACCTCTCCCATTCCCATACAAAAAATAAATCTTATTTTTCTTTTTTTTCATTCTTCACTACCAACATTTGTACTTCCTAACATTTTCCCTTCCATTTCCCACTCTATAGTAAATTTTCTACCAAGGTAGACAAACTCATCCACTCAATGTAGATTTTTTTCACCATTTATACAAAACTTGCAATTATTAACTCCATTTCCCCTGTGAGTACATTTACTTTATTGCCAGATCAGTGTTTAGCTTCATGCTCCTCGTTGCACCATATAATTTTTCACCCAATAATGTGACAATAACTGCATATGAAATCGGATCTATGTTTAGGTCTCAAATCAACATACCTGTTCCAACACCTCAAATACCTATAAGTAAACAAAGTAATAGCCAAAAGCCAACACAAGTTTGTCAAAAACAGATCATGCCAGACTAATCTTATTGCATTTTTGACAGTGACAAAATTAGTGGACCAGAGGAATGCTGTCAATATAGTTTACTTGGACTTCAGTAAGGCATTTGCTAAGGTAGACCATAACCTACTACTAGATAAAGTAGAAGAATGTGGTAAGACAGCATCACCATCAGATGGATTCTGGTGGTGTAACGGGCTGACCAACCGCACTCAATGTGTAGTCCTCAATGGAACGGCATCTACATGGAGGGAAGTATGCAGTGGAGTACCCCAAGGCTCTGTTTTAGGCCCAGTACTCTTCAACATCTTCATCAATGATCTGGATGAGGGGATAAATGGGGAAGTCATCAAATTTGCAGATGACACCAAGCTGGCAGGAGTAGCCAACACTCCAGAAGATAGGCTTAAGAAACGGATCTTGACAAACTTGATCATTGGGCACTATCTAATAAAATGAAATTCAATGGTGAAAAGAGTAAGGTTCTACATTTAGGCAAGAAAAACGAAATGCACAGGTACAGTATACAGTAGATGGTACCTTACTCAACAGTAGTAACTGTGAGAGGGATCTTGGAGCCCTAGTGGACAACCATTTAAATATGAGCCAGCAGTGTGCAGCAGCTGCCAAAAAAGCCAACACAATTCTAGGCTACATAAACAGAGGGATAGAATCAAGATCGCGTGAAGTGTTAACATCACTTTATAATGCCTTGGTAAGGCCACACTTGGAATACTGCATTCAGTTTTGGTCACCACGATGTAGAAAAGATGTGGAGACTTTAGAAAGAGTACAGAGAAGAGCAACCAAGATGATTAGGGGACTGGAGGCTAAAACATATGAAGAACGGTTGCAGGAACTGGGTATGTCTAGTTTAATAGAAAGAAGGACTAGGGGAGACATGATAGCAGTGTTCCAATATCTCAGGGGTTGCCACAAAGAAGAGGGAGTCAAACTATTTTCCAAGGCACCTGAGGGTAGAACAAGAAGCAATGGGTGGAAACTAATCAAGGAGAGAAGCAACTTAGAACTGAGGAGAAATTTCCTGACAGTTAGAACAATTAATCAGTGGAACAGCTTGCCTCCAGAAGTTGCGAATGCTCCAACACTGGAAGTCTTTAGGAAGATGTTGGATAGCCATTTGTCTGAAACAGTATAGGGTTTCCTGCCTAGGCAGGGGGTTGGACTAGAAGACCTCCAAGGTACCTTCCAACTCTGCAAAAGTGATATCACCTTGTAATACTGGTAATACTTTTCTGAGCGGGTTCCACATCCTCTTATGTCTGCTTTTCAGTCATTGTGTTATCTTCCTTCCTTTTCTTTCTCTTCTTTCTTTCATTCTTTTGTTCCTGATCTAATTTCCCCCCAAGTTTAATTGTAGTAATCAATCATAACTTTACATTTTTCATCATTCCTTTGCCATGTGCACGTACAGACCTGTGCTTCAATCATATACTCAAAATGGATATTTCCTAAGCAGATATCAATTACCTTTCTCGTTCAGTTTTACATTTCAAAACAATCCAGCAACTTTGTTCTGTACCATCATGTCTTATTCCCATCCATTGTATCATACTACCCACCCATCCCTGCCCATAGACTGCAAAACTCATTGCTACTTCTTTTGTTACTATTGTACACTGGAGTATGACATAGTGTATGGATTCTTATTTTCATCTGTATCCACAATGTAACCTGATACCAATTCATACTTCCTGACATACATTTTAGCTCTTTTCTTTCCCTGCATGGATTCTTCAGTATTACCTCCAAAAATCTGATTATAGTACCTCCGTTGCAAACTATGACATCTATCTTCCCCATTCCTAGTTTCACAAATGCCCAACATACTTGGATTTCTTTCACTTACTAATTCATGTTCTTCCCACCTACACATTTTTATTTCAATTTGCCACAACCAACATCAGAAAGGCCTACATGTATTAAACTTTTTGCTTATCATATTGTTGGTCAATTAAGACAGAGAAGGTGTATATTAGAAAAGTTAGCTTTTCTAATCACCATTAACGCCACAAGTAACAATGGTATTCCAGAATCTCAGAGCTCAAGCAAACTCATGCTCTTGCATGCAGGCTAGGGCCCCTAATCTAGAGACTACCTTGCAAAGTAACCTATTGCTGCCTGCATCTGACTAACAAAGAGTGAGGCACATGCAGTATACTGAAACACTCACAATCTCTTGTAGACAATAACATGGAGAAATTAAGTAAGTTGCTCAACATATAAAGAATTTGAAATGGAAGATTTTATATAGTGCAAATATATCACAATCTCATAAGTGTTCATTTAAAAACATACCTGTTTTTAAGCTATAATTATCCAGGTTAAACGCCTGGATAATTACAGCAAAATTAGCTTTACAAAGCCGAAATTGGTGAACAGTTTTCAACAAAGCTTTGATATATTCATTCTGCTATGTAGCAATCTTAATTCCAACCACACTCTCATCCCCATGTACATATATGTCAGTGGTGGGTTCCTGCTGGATCGCACCGGATCGCGCGCGCTCCCTTTCAGCGCTCCACCTGGCTCGCGCGCTCCCTTTCAGCGCTCCACCTGGCTCGCGCGCTCCCTTCCGGCGCTAAAACCGGAAGTACAGTCTTGCCCCGCCCCTGAGGCGCTCCGCTCCGCTGAGGAAACATCTCCGTTCCCAGCCGAGCTGGTGGAGCGCAGGCAGGCGTCGTTGCTTTGCCAGGGGCGGGGCAAGACTGTACTTCCGGTTTTAGCGCCGGAAGGGAGCGCGCGAGCCAGGTGGAGCGCTGAAAGGGAGCGCGCGAGCCAGGTGGAGCGCTGAAAGGGAGCGCGCGCGATCCGGTGCGATCCGGCAGGAACCCACCACTGATATATGTGCACATCAGTGGTGGGATTCAGCCAGTTCGCACCATTTCGGGAGAACCGGTTGGTAACTTTCTGAGCAGTTTGGTGAACTGGCTGTTGGAAGAAATCATTAGGGCAGAGAAACGGTTGTTAAATTATTTGAATCCCACCACTGGTCTAGCACATGTACAAACGTATCAGTGGGAATTTCAGGAGACCCTTATGCCCTTCTACTTCAAAGAAAAACAAATCTACTTTGCTGGCTTATTTCTTACTACTGACTCTCTGGCTTCTAGATGTCACTGTGCTTCAACCAGCCATTCCTTTTCCTACATGGACTAAGCATGCTTTGTTGAAGTATTTAGGAGGTGTTACTTACGGTGTCAATTCTCTATTTATTTTTTCTATGATGGTGCAACTAATAACCAACAAACTGCCCTGAGTGTGATTATGCATTACCTTCTTTACAGTAGTACAGTTGAGAATGCGAAGAACTTTGAATTGGAGTATGACAGACTTTCCGTGAACCCAATTAAACCTGGTAATACATTCAAGTTGAGGTTGCAAATGAAGTGAGAAAAAATTTGTAAATTTACAGTCATAAATATTATTACAAATGAGTGAGTTCTATTGATTACAGTCTGCTTTATGGTAATTGGGTGAAAGTTGTAGCTCTGTTTGGTCTTTACAAAAGACCTGCAGAAAGAGTTGAATGCACGTGACGAATGCTACCTAGCCTTCAAAAGGAAACAGCTGATACAGCAGCAGAAGGCCAGGTGGAGGTGGGAAGACGGTGGGAGATCACTGTTGATCACTAAAGCCGAAAATCAGAACAAAGCTATCAGGAAGAAGCTTGCTTACCACCCATGTTTGGAATATTTATAATTGGTACCAACATTATTACTCTAATTTCATCATTTCACTGATTGTACTACTGTTGTGCAGGCTCTGAAGGATTAATATAATCACTAAAAACTTGACCACCGTTCCTCATTCCAACAAATCAGGCTCGTGAGGTGTGTGTGTTTGTGTGTGTATGCATGTGCCTGTCCTTGTGTGTGTGTGTATATATATATACATATACATATATGTGTGTGTGTGTGTGTGTGTGCGTGTGTATTGTGTCACAACTCCTGGTATGCCCAAATATGGGAGGGAACACACTGTTTCCCTTTGTCTGTCTTTCGGCTCACTCCAGGAGACCATGCAGGCAGAAAATCATATAAATCCCAGTAAGGGTATGGCTAGCTGATGAGAGCTAAATAGCTTGAAATAGATCTATACTAGTCTCCCTTTATTTATTTATCAGCACAACGTATATATATATTCATATATATGGCTGAATTCTAAAAAAATATAGGGGGATTCTTTAAATGTTTTTTTTTAATCACAAAAAATATCTGGGCCCTTTTCAAACGATGGCTATTAAGCAGGTTTATTTTATTATTATTTTTGTTTTGCTCTCTCAGACTGAGTACGGTATAAAACATAACTGTTATAGTTTACCAGAATGCCAATATGGCTGAATACAGGAAAACAGCTCCACAGCTGAAATGGGAGTAAAACTGCACACTCCAAGGAAATATATTTTGACTTTTTATATATTTATATATTTATATATATACACACAAACACACACATACCTGCACACGTACACTCACCCATTTTTTTAAAAAAATAGCAAAACATAAAAGAAAAGAACATAGTGGCATTAAGAGCAAGTGGTGTGCATTCATATAGTCATTGGTGAACAGCTGAGACTCCTGGAGCAGGAAATGGATTCTTCCAGCATGCCTAAAAGGACTGGCAGGGGGAGAATTCTAAGTAAGGCTAATTCCCTGTGTTTCAGAAGCTGGGCTGCCTCTACCAAAGCAGCCCGGCTCTACCAGTCATCTCCCAGGACTGTCATCAGCCAGTGGTTAGTCTGATGCTCTTCCACCTCTGGTAAGAACACAAGGGATTAAAATGCCTTCTTCCATTTATAAAAACGCATCTAAAACATTCCAAATTAATACTGTCAAAACTGAGAAGAGGCGAAGAGTCTGTGGTATGGCTGGAGCGTCATATGCATATTCTTTGTCTTCCTGATAGAAAGTGGTTTTGAATTCATAGATTGGGTGCAAAAGGGAGGAGGGGAAGTGCCTACGGGTGCAAATCCATTCAGGACCTTTTTGTCTGTTCTCCGTAATTAACTAAATGTGTGCTTATTTATAGCAAGTGTTAGCTTTGTACTCTCTAAAGCTGAATACTGACACATTCATCTTCACGTAAGTAGTCTCTGCAATGGTCTTTCAAGCCCACCTCTTGGGTGTTGGGCTGATCCACCCTCAAAGGGTAATTTTGCTGTTTCTGTTGCTCCAGCAGCCCCTCCTGTTGGTCCTGGGTAGGGTCAAACTGGAGCGGTTTCTCAGTTTCACTTGCCCATCGAGGGAGTTTTTCTTCCGCAGGACAAAGTCAAAGTTCACCTGGCTGTTCATGGCATAAAAGACGTTTGCGGTATCTGGGATGACCAGTTCTGGAAAGAGCAGAAAAAAATTGTGACAAATGGTGGACAGGCTCCTTCTACCTCATATTCATGTCATCAGGATAGTTTGGGCAACCGTTAAGGATGCAGCTCTTCAGAGGTTTTCTTTTTCTTTGAAGGACACAAAACCAATAGAGCTGTCCAAAATTTTCCACCAGACCATGCTCCAAAACATGCAAACGAGCAAAGCACCCCAGCCCACCCATCCTCTGAGCATTGAAACAGCCACATCTTCTGAAAGTTTGGCATACTGTAGCTGTTTTGTGGGCTCCTCATCTGCCTGCAGGAGAAGGTCTACGTGAGCTATACTTCTTTTATGTGCACAAACATATGCATTCAGTCACAGAAGTCCTTTCATATAGCCTCACCAACTCTTCCAGAGACTGCAACTTCGACTAATTCTTTGACGTGTGTTTGGGGGAGGGCTCGCTTTCATCAACACACTTTGGAAAGGACCTTTATCCATCAGCTCTAAAATTAATCTACCCAAAGACTTCTGCTTATGGAGCTGGTGATACATTGGAATGGACCTGGTGATACATTTCTGTGGGGTGGCGTGAGCTTCTGCTCTCCCCCAACATTCACCCCACTCATTTTATTCCAAACCTGAGAAGAGCCACCAGGGAACAGAAGCTCAGCTACTGGTTATTCATCTCCCTTCCATCATTTTCTACCATAGAGTTGGCAACATTTTTTTGTGGTGGCTGGCTTCATAGCTTCACCATCATTATTACGGTGGCCTTTGAAGGTTATGCTATGCAGCAGCATGGTGATGTTACCAGAGTCATTTTCTTTCTTTGTTAGAGATATATCCCAGCTTTCCCTTCCCAGGAAGGAACCATGCTTTCCTCTATTTTTTTTCTCAGCAACAACAACCTTGTGAGGTTGTTGAGCTGAGACTATGGAAAGGGGAAAAATGAGCAGTGGTCCCAATTTGTAACTTTTTTTCTTTTTCACAATCTTCTCAGCCTATCACAGTAGTCAAAGTAGCACCTATTTATGAGGTAGCAAGTGTGACAGCAGCTAGATTGTTAAAAATTTGAAGGTATGTGTTTCTGTGAGCTGCAGCTCATGTCATCAGATGCATCACTTCATCAGATTCAGTTCACAAAAGCTTATGCCAGGGGTGTCCAAACTTGGCAACTTTAAGACTTGTGGACTTCAACTCCCAGAATTCTGGGAGTTGAAGTCCACAAGTCTTAAAGTTGCCAAGTTTGGACACCCCTGGCTTATGCCTTTTAATAAAATATATTAGTAGGAAAAGATGCTACTAGCCACCTGATTTTTGGCTACCATAGATTAATGTGTATATAATGACAGGACCAACTTCTTAAGGTACTCTTATTTACAAGTCTTCTATCTCATACCTGTTTCTTTAGATCCCTTCATAGAAGACTATAGAAAGGCCTGTTCTGCAGGTTTCCTCTAAACTTAACAAAGTTACTTTCTCCAAATCTTTTCAGTACACATAAACGGGAACCTATGTTCTCCGCAAGACAGAACAATTAATTTCATCAAGAGTATAAGTTATTAACAGAAATAACTGTCTGTTTGCCTGTATCTATCTATCTATCTATCTATCTATCTATCTATCTATCTATCTATCTATCTATCTATCTATCATCTATCTATCTATCATCTATCTATCTATCTATCTATCTATCATCTATCTATCTATCTATCTATCTGTCATCTATCTATCTATCTATCTATCTATCTATTTATCTATCATCTATCTATCGATCTATCTATCTATCTATCTATCTATCTATCTATCTATCTATCTATCATCTATCTATCTATCTATCTATCTATCTATCTATCATCTATCTATCTATCATCTATCTATCTATCTATCTATCTATCATCTATCTATCTATCTATCTATCTGTCATCTATCTATCTATCTATCTATCTATCTATCTATCTATCTATCTATCTATCTATCTATCATCTATCTATCTATCTATCATCTATCTATCTATCTATCTATCTATCTATCTATCATCTATCTATCTATCTATCTACCATCTATCTATCTATCATCAACTCAATATACATCACAATATACAGCAATCTTGGAGAATTGCTATCACATTGGCCCAGACATACTGTTCCTTTCCAAAGATATTTAGTGAGTTTCTCCTATCTTTTATTTTATTTGATCCTAATTTTTGACTACCCTCATTCTCTGAATTGCTAAGGAATATGTGAATCTTCAACATACAAAAAGGGTGGTGAGGCTGAAGTGTGTGTATGGGGGGGGGGGGAGACACAACAAAAACCAACAGCCAAAATAAGCAGTGAGAACATGCAATATTATACACTTAACAGCCATTGATTTCTCAGGTGAGTTTTCTGAAAAGAGGTTCATAAGGAGTAATAGCTTTGCAATTCTGTAAGGAGCAGAGTGTGAGTCTCAGTTGGCAAAGACAGCGTAAAGATGGAGGGTTGCAGAAATCACACGTACCACTGTGTGATAGGATGAATCAAAGATTTGTGCTGTCTCTTCTGTTGAATGACTTTGGCATATTGCCAGGAGCTGCCCTGAAGCATTTCTACCATAGCCATTCCCTTTTCATCCACATCCACCTTAGATCTCCCCATGGCCACACATATGCCTACTTTGTGTTTTTTCAGTCATTTTAGCTATGCTCAACAAAAATGACCCAATGGCAGGGTTCCCTTGTTAAACTAAGCCACGATGTGTTTAACTATGATTTATTGACTACATTGACTGGGATACAGTTAGCTAAAAGCCATAAAGTATGGTTGACTGAATATGACTGCAGATCAGCACAAATTCTACTGTTCTGATGAATTAAAAAGAAAAATGGGGAGAAAAGTCACCTAGGAAAAATTGGAAATAATGACTCCAATTAGCAATACTAATAAGCTAAAATTTTGCATATAAGCAAAAGCTAAAGAAACAGCAGGAAGCAAAGCAGCACAGCTCCAAAGATTTCCTTTCGTTTTCAAAGGGATCGTAATGGAAATATAGAAGGTCTGAGAAGAGAAGAGAATTATCACATCATAATTATCAAGGCAAAATGAAACACAGTTTGCACAGGATATTACCTTGACTTCTCTCAAGTTTTTTTTTGTACAAACCAAAGGGCCCCCTTGAACTACAGGAAGTGCACTGACTGTTACTAACAGTGCACACCTTGATCATGAGATGGGGATGGCAATTGACTGCAGTTCTCATATTAGCTTGGTCTCTCCAGCCACATTCCATTCTACTGAGCTCAAGAATGCTGATAAAGTCCTTCATTACTTTAATATGGACAGTGCCAGCCACCTGGTTCATTTCAAAAAGGTAAAGTTAAAGGTAATTTTTTAAAAAAATACTATTACACCGTTGTAAGCAAAACTGGTGCACAATTTCCAGCATAAAAGGCTCAGCTATTCTTCAATGTTGGCCCAAAGTTATTGCCAGACTAGTGGCTTTTTTCCCAATTAGGGATAGAAGGGGTGGTTTGTGACTGCAGCAGCCATAGTTTTATGTAAACCTAAACACTTGTAAGAAACCGTCTGGTAAGCCATTTGCTACAATGATGTCTATGTGACAGACGGTCATTCTTGATTGAGAATGAATGCTGAAGAAAGCTGGATAATCCAAAGATAACTGGAAGGCATGAAAAATGTGATTCTTAACGACGCTAATCCTGTGGTCCATCTGCACAGAGTCCAATATGATGTTACCGGGCCCCAGCACTGAACTCTGTGTGTGTGTGTGTGTGTGTGCGTGTGTTTGTGTGTATAAAACATTAGAAACTGAATAATTTAAGATTAAAATATAAAAACAAGATTGTAAAATTGCAAAAAAAGGCGGGTTCCAAGATGGAGAGGACTAAGAGTTGTTAATACAGGTAGTCCTCGACTTAAAATTCATTTAGTGATTGTTCAGAGTTCCTCAACAGCACTGAAAAAAAGTGATTTATGACTATTTTTCACACTTAATGCCGTTGCGGTATTCCCATGGTCATGCGATAAAACATTCGGATACATGGCAACTAGTTCCTATTTATGATGGTTGCAGTGTCCTGGGGTCATGTGATCACCCTTGGAAACCTTCTGACAAGCAAAGTCAATGGGAGCAGATTCACTGAACAACCGTGTTCCTAACTTAACAACTGCTGGGATTCACTTAACAACTGTGGCAAGAAAAGTCGTAAAACGAGGCAAAACTCACTTAAACGTAAGTGAGTCTCACTTAGCAACATAAATTTTGGACAAAATTGTGGTCGTAAGTCAAGGACTACTTGTACAGGTGGGGCATTCTGTATGTGCCCTTGATTTCACTCTGTGTGCAACCCTCCCCCACAACTGCCTATTTCTTTTAAGATATTAAAGTTCAGATCTGATAGAATGGATTAATTTCAGCTACACTTGCAACTTAAAACACCCAAGAGACATGGCTTAGAGCCCTATGCCTTCAGGAAAAAAAAAATAACTGGTTTCCTAAGCAGCAAACAAGTCTTGTTTTTCTTACCTTTGTCCTCAGAAATGACCTGCACGAGTTCATAATCCTCAGCAGGATAGGATTCCAGGTTGTGTTTCAACATTGCTCGCTGGATGACAGCAGGAGTTTTGTCTTGGCTAGTTAACTGGAAAGAAAGAACAGATTTCAATGAGGCCTTCCTCTTCTCCACATCTGCATTCCAGGCAGGCTTTATGTTTTGATTGCCTAAGTCTTAGTGCACCGAGCTGTCTTTTTTTAGAAAGAAATATCAGTTGAATGGACTCGTCAAATAAGAATGCTACATAAACAGCTGGCTGAGAGAAACATTTATTTTTGCAGCTGAGCTTATTTGTTAAAGGAGTTTTTTTTATCTCTCCCTTGAGTTAGTATTTACAGTAGATCTTAATTTTGCTGTGAGTTATATGTGTGATGTAAGAGGAACCAAAGTAGCTATGATAAAATTAAGCCATTTTATGGCTCCCTGTTAGGGCTCTTTAACATTATTATGGGACCTGATATTGAAGAGGGGAAGGAGGGAAGAATTTCAGGATCTCCCAGAAGTATTACTTAGGGGTTTCCACTGTATGAAAGGGGACAACTGATGGAGGGAAGAAGTTCGTCTGATCCTTGTTCTGGGAAAAATATATGGCTCCAATTTTAATCCAGGGAAAAAAGAAAGAAAGAAAAACACATCTAAAATCTGGGGAAGGCTTGCCTTTGTTGCTCTGAGAGCAACAATTAACTAGTTTTAATTAAATGTTTGAATTATTTGGCTTATTTATGTACTTTTCTAGGGATGTGAAGTACAATACGTGTAATCAATATGTTGCTTTGTAGCCTGAGAAATTGGTATTGATGCCCTGAGGGGAAGCTGTCTTTTACAGACACTGGAGAAGTCTCTTTCTTAAATTAGCTACAAACAGTTCAATCTGGGGTGTGCCGGTTCAAACAGCTTGAAAAAAAGAAATGCAATATGTGTTCCCCCCCCCCCCCGAAAAAAAATGATCTGCACTTTCACTCAGTCTAAAAGAAAGAGAGATCCTATCTTACACTTTGGGTTGTCTTGGTATATCTGCATTCTGCACCAGTAGAAAAACTATTTGCACAAACCAGTGGAGATTGCAACAAAAAAAGGGAAATACAAAAGCACTGCTATATTGCTTTTACAACCAGGAGCGATGACTCTGTATTTTGATCAATAGCCCCTAATTAGAATGCTCCCATTATTGTTTTAGAGAGATTTGATATTAAAAACAAATTTCCTATAGAGGCAAATATTTAAAAAAAGAGAAATTCCAGTCGGTCTTATACACTGTATGTTCTTGATTCAACAGCAAATCCATGTAAATCAGAACCTTGCTTGAAAAAAGGCAGAGCAGAACTGTAAATCAATACAGCATACAAGACTCCTTTGTCTTCCCATCTCCCTGTGTTAATTCAGTACAAATTACTTCTAGGCATACACATAAATCTGCAGAATGGTGATTTGGATAGCTGGTACAATCATCTTGCAAAGAAGTGGTGCAAAAAAATTGATGGTGCAGTAATCTGAAGATGAATAAGGGGAAATAACATTTTTTCTTTTAACTGATATGTTTTGCCATTTGTAATGTAATACATAGTTTATATACACAGAGATACATAAAACGTAGAGAGATGCATAACTAATTGATTGGATTAGATGACCTACAAGGTCCTTTCCAACTCTGTTAATATCCAACATGATCAATTTTCCCAATCTGATGTTCTTCAGATATGTTGAGATTATAATTCCCAGAATTCTCAGATAGTGAGGTTAATAAAGAGATCAGACTATAGGGGACACACACACTAAATTAGCTATTTCCGGTTCTATATTTCTCAGTACAATACAATACAATAGCAGAATTGGAAGGGACCTTGGAGGTCTTCTAGTCCAACTCCCTGGCTAGGCAGGAAACCCTATACCATTTCAGACAAATGGCTATCCAACATCTTCTTAAAGACTTCCAGTGTTGGGGCATTCACAACTTCTGGAGGCAAGCTGTTCCACTGATTAATTATTCTAAATGTCAGGAAATTTCTCCTCAGTTCTAAATTGCTTATTTCCTTGATTAGTTTCCACCCATTGCTTCTTGTTCTACCCTCAGGTGCCTTGGAGAATAGTTTGACTCCCTCTTCTTTGTGGCAACCCCTGAGATATTGGAACACTGCGATCATGTCTCCCCTAGTCCTTCTTTCTCTTAAACTAGACATACCCAGTTCCTGCAACCGTTCTTCATATGTTTTAGCCTCCAGTCCCCTAATCATCTTTGTTGCTCTTCTCTGCACTCTTTCTAGAGTCTCCACATCTTTTCTACATCGTGGTGAACAAAACTGAAATGTCAGTGTCTGACTTTTTATTATCAAGTTCCATGTAGTAGATTATCTAGAGTTGATTGGTTGGTTATTGGATTAAAAAACTGTAGTCTCTTCCAACAAGTCTTACACAAAATATCTTTTCTTTTTTAGGGACTTGCAATTGTATGCTTAAGCAATGGACCAAAAAGGTAGAAAAAAATACTTTTTAAAATGCCCTACAATTTGCTCTGAAGAGCCCTGGAAGAAATGCATGTTAAAAAAGCAAAGTTATTCAGCATGTCAGAAATTGTTACAGTGATTGGTAGAAGAGCTTTAGGGTTTTTGACAGGAGTCCTCTGCAGGAGATAATAGGAAGTGAATTTGTGAATTTTTGCATGAACGATTCAGGATCTGAGTTCATCTTTCACATTGTGGTATCTCAGTGATACAGGCCCCTTATAAATAACCACAGTTCTCATGACATACCATAATGCTCTTATACATGTTGCCATTATTGTCTTCAACACTGATACGGATGATACAGGTGTCTTCGTTCTGTTGGTTGTAAACAGGAGAGGAGACTGTTGAGGTAATGGAGGTGACAGAGATGGAGCGTTTGTGGATTCTGGGATTGCTGGCCAGTGAAGGAGGAGACACAAGGATATTGGTGAAGGATGATACTCCTGATGAAGATGTGTCCATGGAGTGGATGGAGGAACAAGAGGAGGAGGACTCTGTAAGCTAAGGAGTGAAGTCATAAAAGAAAAATCAAAATATTTATTTGATTTACACTAGTTTCTAAAGTGAGGGTTTAAAAAACAACAACAACCCACCACTAGCTACCATTCAAATCTGGTAGCTAAACTCTAGAATTTAGGGCCATCACCTGGAGATAAAAAGGTTCCAATATTTTGGTCAGTTCAACTTTGCCTCCACTAAAAATTGTTATCCTGCCAATCCTTTGTAGATGTAATTAGATTTTTAAACTCTTTTGCTACATCAGATTGCTACGTCCAAAATCTATGTTCTATCATATCTCAAGACTTAAAATGGACACGTAACATCAAAAACGTCATCAAAAAAACACAGCAAAGAATGTTCTTTCTGCACCAATTCAGAAAGCTCAAACTGCCGATTCACTTCTACAGAGGAATTATTGAGCCTGTCATCTGCACCTCTATAACTGTCTGGTTTGGCTCTGCAACCAAACAAGACAGACACAGACTTCAATGGATAATTTAAACTGCAGAAAAAACAATTGCTACCAACCTGCCTTCCATTGAGGACCTATACTGCACAAGTCAAAAAGAGGGCTGTGAAAATATCTACAGATCCCTCACATCCTGGACATTACCGTATTTTTCGCCCTATAAGACGCTCCGGAATATAAGACGCACCCAATTTTAAAGGAGGAAAATCTAGAAAAAAAAGATTTTTGGGCTCAATTGCCACTCAATTTTGGGCTCAATTGTGGTCATAAGTTTTCTTTCTTTGTTTGTTTCTTTCATCTCTCTCTCCCACTTTCTTTTTTTTTCTTTTCTTTTTTCATTCTTTCTACCTTTCTTTCTCTTTCTCTCTCTTTCTGTTTCTCTGTGTGTCTGTCTGTCTGTCTGTCTCTCTCTGTGTGTGTAGCTCTTTGTCTCTCTCTCCCTCCCCCTCTCTGTCTCTCTCTGTCATTCTTTCTGTGTGTCTGTCTGTCTGTCTCTGTATCTCTGTCTCTCTCTCTCCTCCCTCCTCCATCTGTCACTCTGTATGTGTGTGTCTGTCTGTCTCTCACTCTCCCTCCCTCCCTCTCTCTCTCTCTCTGTGTTTCTCTCCTCCCTTCCTCTCTGTCTGTCACTCTGTGTGTACGTGTGTGTGTGTGTCTGTCTGTCTGTCACTCACTCAATCACTCACTCTGTGTGTGTGTGTGTGTGTGTGTGTGTGTGTGTGTCTCTCTGTGTCTCTGTCTGTCTGTTCCTCTCTCCGTCCCAACTGGAGAACAACCTTTTCTGTCCCCTTACCAGCCCATCCGGGAAGATGAGGAACGCGAGGGGGATCACTCCCCCCCCCGCAGATGGGCTCCAAGCCAGAGTGGGGTGGGGAATCCTCCCTTTCCCCCTCTCAGAGATCTTTTGGGAAGTGAAAGAGCTGAGAGAGGGGAAAGCCTCCCATTGAAAACAGCACTGAGTGGGGTGGGGAATCCTTGCTTTCCTCCTCTCAGGGATCTTTTGGGAAGGAAAAAGTGAGGTGGGGAATCCTCCCATTGAAAACAGCACTGAGTGGGGTGGGGAATCCTTGCTTTCCTCCTCTCAGGGATCTTTTGGAAAGGAAAAAGTGAGGTGGGGAATCCTCCCATTGAAAACAGCACTGAGTGGGGTGGGGAATCCTTGCTTTCCTCCTCTCAGGGATCTTTTGGGAAGGAAAAAGTGGGGTGGGGAATCCTCCCATTGAAAACAGCACTGAGTGGGGTGGGGAATCCTTGTTTCCTCCTCTCAGGGATCTTTTGGGAAGGAAAAAGTGGGGTGGGGAATCCTTGCTTTCCTCCTCTCAGGGATCTTTTGGGAAGGAAAAAGTGGGGTGGGGAATCCTCCCATTGAAAACAGCACTGAGTGGGTGGGGAATCCTTGCTTTCCTCCTCTCAGGGATCTTTTGGGAAGGAAAAAGTGAGGTGGGGAATCCTCCCATTGAAAACAGCACTGAGTGGGGTGGGGAATCCACCAGTTCCTCCTCTCATCGATCTTTTGCTAAGGGAGGCTTCTCAAAATGGGAGGCCCCCATCTCTTTGCACCCTTCAATCCGTCTCTCTCTCCCTCTGATGTCCCCCAATGGCTCAGCGTGAAAAACTGGGAAAGAGGAAAAGGAGGAGGAAGGAAAGGGGGGAGAGAAACAGGGGGGGGAGGAAGAGAGAGAATCTCTCCCTTAAAGATCCCCTGCTTAAAGATCCTGCTTAAAAAGAAGCCTCGCTGCCTTTTTCTCTCTGATAGCTGCCTGCTTAAAAAGAAGGACGAGGCTTCTTTTTAAGCAGGCGATCTTTAAGCAGGGGATCTTTAAGGGAGAGATTCTCTCTGCCTGCTTAAAAAGAAGGACTAGCCCCTATGCAAAAAAATGCCATGGACTTGCGAGTGAGTTACAGGGGCGGGGCTTCCAGGTTCATTGACCAACCAGCAGAAACCCACCACTGCCCAGGTGGCTACATTCGGCCTATAAGACGCAACCAGATTTTCACCCTCTTTTTTGGAGTAAAAAAGTGCGTCTTATAGGGCAAAAAATACGGTAATTGGTTCAACTTCTAATTTTAAAACGATGTTATAGAGCACTGCACACCAGAACAATTAGACACAAGGACAGTTTTTTCCCGAATGCCATCACTCTGCTAAACAATAATTCCCACAACACTGTCAAATTATTTACTAAGACAGCATTGCTAGTCTTCTTCTCATCCTTCCTATTACCTATCTCCTCCCACTTATGACTATAACCATGTTGCTGATTGCTGATTACCGTAGTAACCTATGACTATCACTGTGTTGTATCTTATGACTCTTGATTAATGTTTTTTTTTCTTTTATGGACACTGAGAGCATCTGTACCAAAGACAGATTCCTTGTGTGTCCAATCACACTTGGCCAATAAAGAATTCTATTCTATTCTATTCTATTCTATTCTATTCTATTCTATTCTATTCTATTCTATTCTATTCTATTCTATTCTATTCTATTCTATTCTATATACATATATTTAAAGCAAGTTCCATTGAAGCAGCTTATATTAAATTGCATCACTGGAAGAACTGAAATAGTCCAAGTTAAGACAGACGTGCTCTTTTGAGCTTTTTATTTCTTTGCATACTAGTACTAAATACTCTGAGGGAGAAGAAGTATATGTAACATAACATGCCTTCAAAAAAATCATATTTCCTGAATTTAGAACTGACCAGCAGATGGCAGAACCTACAATTTTATTTGGTTAGCTCATTCTACAGCTGTATCTACAATCTTAGATAATCCTTCCTTTTGATATTTTTTTAATGACGTTCTTTCCCCTGTAGAGTAGGAGGGCCTTTTATAAAGTTTTTAAGGATTATATTCAACACAGAAACATTACTTTTCTTCCAAGATCACCTTTTTGTTCATTTTGTTTCAGTCAAAGAATATATATAAATCTCGGATTTGATCTATGGAGTCCTTGATGCTCTCTGAGCTTGGTTGTTTGTTCGTAGACATGAATCAAACATCAATAGACATTGAGATATAAATTATATTTACAAAGCATTCAAAAGAGACAATGAAAAGGCTAAGAAGGAAACAAAAAGACCAGAACTCTCCAGCAATCAACACCCAGATAAACAAGGATTAACACCTGACGAACAATCTAGCAGAAAACAATGGCTTACTCAAGGAACTATCAAGGAGAAAACCACACATTCCTAAGAATACTGACTGGGCTAACTACTATATATACAAACAGGCAGCAAACCCCCACACCCCCTAGTAGGTAAGACGTTATCTAGTTGGACAAACAAACAACCAAGTCCTGAGATCACCAAGGACTCCATTGTTGTTCTTGTCTCAGGAAGCTGATAACCTGATTCAGGGATGCAGAAACTTTTGACCAGCTATATGATTACTAAAATAAACTCCTAATGATGAGAGGTACTGTGCATTATAATTCAGCAATATCTGGAGGTTCACAGGTTGCTCACTTTGATCCTATAGAGCAGTGTTTCTCAAACTTGGCGACTTTAAGTCCTGTGGACTTCAACTCCCAGAATTCCCCAGCCAGCTATGCTGGCTGGGGGATTCTGGGAGTTGAAGTCCACAGGACTTAAAGTCGCCAAGTTTGAGAAACACTGCTATAGAGAGATGAGATGGATGGAGACAAAATGATTTCAGGTTCGTATTATGGCTAAACTGGGTTGTAAAGCAGTTGACAAAGTCACTGAGCACATTCATTGTACCAGAATCTGGCTTTCTCCTACTGCAGAAAGTATCACCACTGCAGCAAATCAAAACCCTCCAACAAGGCTATCAACCCATAGGGTGTGATTGCTAGTGCAGTGGGGGTGCTCCATTCATTTCCCATGAGGATCCGAAATCCCTTCTCATAATGCCAACTCTTTAACCAAGAGTTAAAAATTGGAAATGAGTTTCAGACGAATATCAATACAATACAATACAATAGCAGAGTTGGAAGAGACCTTGGAGGTCTTCTAGTCCAACCCCCTGCCTAGGCAGGAAACCCCTATACCGTTTCAGACAAATGGCTATCCAACATCTTCTTAAAGACTTCCAGTGTTGGGGCATTCACAACTTCTGGAGACAAGCTGTTCCACTGATTAATTGTTCTACCTGTCAGGAAATTTCTCCTCAGTTCTAAGTTGCTTCTATCCTTGATTACATGGGGTTGCCCTTGAAGAGCACCCAGAGGCTTCAGCTGGTCCAGAATGCGACCCTGCGGGTTATCATGGGGGTACCTAGGTGCTCCCATGTTACACCCCTTTTAGGCGGCCTGCACTGGTTGCCGGTTGTTTTCCAGGTGCGATTCAAGGTACTAATTATGACCTTTAAAGCGCTCCATGGCTTAGGCCCAGGGTACCTGCGAAACCACCTACTGCCACCAGTAGCCTACCACCATCCAGTGTGATCCCACAGGGTTGGCCTCTTCAGGGTGTCGTCGGCCAGACAGTGTCGGCTAGCAGGGGGAAAGCCTTCTCTGTGGGAGCGCCTTTCCTCTGGAATGAGCTGCCCCCGGAGCTTCGCATAATCCCTGACCTCCGGTCCTTCCAACACGTCCTAAAAAGTTGGCTTTTCCAGCAAGCCGGCCTGGCCTGTTAATTTTATCTCATTTTTAAAATGTTATTGTTATATTAATTGGATTTGTTTTTTGGATACTTAACTAATTTCCTTTTAACTTTTGTGATATGTGTTTTTTAATGTTGTACGCCGCCCTGAGTCCTTTGGGAGAAGGGTGGCATATAAATCCAATAAATCCAATCTAAATCCAATCCAATGATTAGTTTCCACCCATTGCTTTTTGTTCTACTCTCAGGTGCCTTGGAAAATAGTTTGACTCCCTCTTCTCTTTGTGGCAACCCCTGAGATATTGGAACACTGCTATCATGTCTCCCCTAGTCCTTCTTTCTATTAAACTAGACATACCCAGTTCCTGCAACCGTTCTTCATATGTTTTAGTCTCCAGTCCCCTAATCATCTTTGTTGCTCTTCTCTGCACTTTCTAGAGTCTCCACATCTTTTCTACATCGTGGTGACCAAAACTGAATGCAGTATTCCAAGTGTGGCCTTACCAAGGCATTATAAAGTGTATTAACACTTCATGTGATCTTGATTCTATCCCTCTGTTTATGCAGCCTAGAACTGTGTTGGCTTTTTTGGCAGCTGGTGCACACTGCTGGCCCATATTTAAGTGGTTGTCCATTAGGACTCCAAGATCCCTTTCACAGTTACTACTGTTGAGCAAGGTATCACCTATACTGTATGTGTGCATTTCGTTTTTGTTGCCTAAAAGTAGAATCTTATTCTTTTCAGCATTGAATTTCATTTTGTTAGATAGTGCCCAATGTTCAAGTTTGTCAAGATCCTTCTGTAATGTCTATCTTCTGGAATGTTGGCTATTCCTGCCAGCTTGGTGTCATCTGCAAATTTGATGAGTTCCCCATTTATCCCCTCATCCAAATCATTGATGAAGATGTTGAAGAGTACTGGGCCCAAAACAGAGCCTTGGGGTACTCCACTGCATACTTCCCTCCATGAAGATGCAGTTCCATTGAGGACTACACGTTGAGTGCAGTTGGTCAGCCAGTTACGAATCCCATGTTTACACCAGGAAGAAAGTTGGGTAGAAAAGTTTCTGCATCACAGCCAGTGTTTTCAGGTAGACTCTAACCCAGGATTTTTTCAAACCGGAAGATATAACCCCTCCCCTTGGGGAGAGGCAGACAGCATGCATGGAAGGGGTGAAGAACTTTTTAGTTGTATGTTATTACAATAAATCCACCTTTCCCAAAGGTTCATTATATTGGTTTCATTTTGGCATTTGGATTTTTAAGGGAGCTGCCTCCATTGAGATTGCACGAAAGGGAGGTGTGATAGCAAAGATTTTAAGATCCCTGCTTTAATCCCAATATCTCCTCCTGGAAATAAAGAGTGGTCTTTCTGGCTCATACTTTCTTTTGGGCCTCATCAGGGGTATCCGTAGGAGTGATGCAGATGTCCTCCGATTCGGAATGGTTTGATTCGCAGGATGATACACTGACTGAATCCATGCTTTCCCCAGAGCTCCCGCTTGGTACGGACTTGGGCTGCTCTTTGGTAGGCGTGCTATTAGCAATCACATCAGGTCCCAGAAATAAGCTGTCTCAACACAACAAAGTGACAAATGAAAGAAGGCAAAGTGTTGGTGAAGAGTAGAGAAAATGAACAGAAAGCAAGACAACTGGATCTGAAGTGCACAAGCCTGCAATATTATTCCCTGTAACCACATTCTTGGTAACTTCAGAGGAGACAGGCAAGTGATACAAAAATCAAGGAACAGTTGTAACAGATATGAATTGAAGGCATGTATCCAACCAGTCAACTTATTGCATAAGATACACTCTGCCTGAGGCTTATCAAAGTGCTAGGCAACCCACTTCTTTATTTATAGTTTCCCAGCAGGTAGAAAATGTAGGAGTTTTACTGTGCTCTTAAAAGAAAGTGGACATCTTGGTGGGTCATAAGGAATGCATGCCTATTCTGCATTCTTGAGAAAATAAAAAGCAGGTGGGTGGGTACCGTATTTTTTGGAGTATAAGACGCACCTTTTTGCCTCAAAAAAAGAGGCTGAAAATCTGGGTGCATCTTATACATCGAACACAGCATTTTTTGCCTCCCGAAGCCCCGCCCCCTTCACCAAAATGGCCGTGCATATCCTCTCTTTCAGCAGCACTCTATAAGCCTCCATAAGGCTAGGTATGCAATTTTTTTGACAAAAAATGGGCCTGTTTTCGCAAAAAAGAGGCTGTTTTTTGCTCGCCCCTCCCCCCACAGGAGCACTCTGCAAGCCCCCCAAGGCTATTCATGCCTTTTAAAAAAAAAACAGGCCCATTTTCGCAAAAAATGGGCTGTTTTGGGGAGGTTTGCAGAGTGCAAAAACTTTTTTTCCCTTTTGGAAAGCTCTTTAACTGATTGATGAGAATTACATTGACCAGGTGCTGTGCCAGCAGAAAGACTTAGGTGCTGCAGATTGACAGCTATTTCCTTCTCCAGCACATGAATAGATACACCTGGAAACATCTACCTACCTACTTTCTCTCTCTCTCTCCCTACCTATCTACTGTATTTCTCCCTCCCCCCCTCTATTTACCTACCAACCTACCTACTCTCTCTCCCTCTACCTACCTACCTACCTACCTACCTACTCTCTCTCCCTCTACCTAGCAACCTACCTACTCTCTCTCCCTCTACCTATCTACTGTATTTCTCTCTCTCTTTCTATTTCTCTCTCTCTATCCCTCTACCTACCTACCTACCTACCTACCTACCTACCTACCTACCTACCTACCTACCTACATCCTCTCTCTCTCCCTACCTACCTACTATCTCTCTCTCTCTCTCTCTCTCTCTCTCCCTCTCCCTCTCTCCCTTTATCTACCTACCTACCTACCTAACTACTCTCTCTCCCTGTCTACTGTATTTCTCTCTCTTTCTCTCCCTCTCTATCCCTCTATCTACATACCTACTTTTTTAAAAAAATTGCCTCTTCAAAACCTTGGTGTGTCTTATACTCCCGGTGTGTCTTATACTCTGAAAAATACGGTATCTAATTTTGTTCAGGGAAGTTTTATATATTATTGCAGGCCTAGTTGATGAAAGCTATACAGCTGTATCAATTTCATTGGGAATTATGAATAAACATGGGCAGTGGTTGAAGTTGGGAGTTTTTTTCCATGTTTATTTATGTATGTATTTATATACTATATTTATATATAGCAATTCATCAAAAGTACATACACCTAATATCAATTTTCTAATATAGATTCTCTTTATTATTCTAAATAGCATTGAGGCTTCAATCAATTCTTCCTCATTTGCAACGTTTTGATTTAAATTTTCGGGGGGGGGGATTGTTTATTGTTAATATAGGATGGGGTCGGAATAGAAAAAAGGCATTTTGCTTCAACATCTAACCATGACAGTGAAATGAGATTGGGATATATTCCTTTAAATAAAAATATATGCTGGCTTGAACAACTATCACATGGAGTTGTGTATATAGTAGATTTGTGCAGATATAGTGTAGATATAGATAGTCAGGGAAGAATTATTTATTTTGCTTTTCAAGTCTTAGTACAGGTGAGGGAAACTCCAGTAGAGTGCTTGATTATTCACACTCAACTTTTCTTTGTTTAAATCTGTGAAAAACAGTTTGCTTCAGTTAATGAATCTTGAAGTTACACTATTAATTCCCTTGGATATGGAAGAATGAAGCTGATTAGAATAGCGTTAACTTGCAAATTTCAGTTGGGTATCATGATATAAGGTAAATACTATAAACCCTCCTGAGGCTTAGAGAGACATCCTATATTTTAAATAGGATGAATTGTTTTAAAAGATAAAGGTTCCCCTCGCACATATGTGCTAGTCGTTCCTGACCCCAGGGGGTGGTGCTCATCTCTGTTTCGAAGCCAAAGAGCCAGCGCTGTCTGAAGACCTCTTGGTGGTCATGTGGCCAGCATGACTAAATGCCGAAGGTACATGGAACGCTGTTACCTTCCCATTAAAGTGGTCCCTATTTTTCTAATTGCATTTTTTCATGGTTTCGAACTGCTAGATTGGCAGAAGCTGGGACAAGTAACGGGAGCTCACTCCGTTACGCGGCACTAGGAATTCGAACTGCCCAACTGTTAACCTTTCTGATCGACAAGCTCAGCATCTTAGCCACTGCTTCCCCTATGAATTCTTTACCTGCCTCTAAAACAAGGGAGGAAGCTTTTGAAACGTCTATGCTTCCAAATACCTTTCCTTTCAGCAAGGATCTGCAGTAATAACACAGGAGTTCATTTGCACAGGTATAAGTGTGATTTAGCACATGATTTCAGTCTTTTCTCACGAAGGAGAGCAGATGTTCTCTCCAGAGACCAACCCTCAGTTCTTCAGACTCCCAACCTTCATTCCCCATGCAAACTCACAGGCTCAATCGTTTCACCATGCTTTTCCGCGGTTTAGGGGACGTGGTGGTTGTGTCAATCATTGCTTCAACCTCACAGGAAAGGGCATAGCTGGAAGATTAGAGATCACCTTCTGATTAGAACTGCATAAAATACTGCTACCATAAAATTAAATCCAAAACAAGGTATTTTGTTTTATTTTTTTTAGTTTGGAAGAAGGTTTTATACCTATGTAGACATTACTTCAAATTAAGTAGCTATGTTACTATGAGTTATTCCAGTTTTTCTCAAGCCTGGCAGCTTGAACACATGTTCAACTCCCAGAATTCCCCAGCAAGCATGTATTAAAATTGTCAAGACTGAGAAACTCTGTTATTCAACAAGTTTTAAATATAACCGAAGAGTGTGGTTTTTCCCCTCCTTTTGAAGATATATTTTGTGTTATATAGAAACTAGGATACTTCTTGGGTTTATTCTTCTTCCTTGGCTCCTATTTCTGTATGACCCAAGATGGGTCATTTTCAACGTACATGCAATATATTCTATATTCTAATATAATGCATTCTAACTCCACGAGCATATGAAATTATGAGCACCAGAACTGAGTAGGAACAAATAAATATTCAAGTAAAATGCACTCCTGGCCTTATATTCCAAACATGCACTAAGTAGAGAGGAGAGCCAACAGTGTATAGAAGCATAGACATGTACACAGTAGGCTTTTCTGTAATGAGTTAATTCTGTAAATAAAATCCATAAAATGCAATTGCTACTCTGCATACTGAAATCTAACCTTTTGGGCTCACAATTAAAATTCAACCATGGCAACATCAAAGAAAGAGGGCAAAAAACATTCTCTGCACCTGTTTAGTGGAACTCAAAATGTCACGGGAAAAGGAAGTTGATATAAAAAGACAACTTCATGTGTTATATATAGCTGCATATTGCTATAAATGCTGGCTGGCTATTTTTAGAGAAGCCAAAAGTCAGAATTTATTAACAGATACTACCTTGATCGATCATTTCAGCTTTAACAAAAGAATGTTGAAGAGTTTGGAAGGCTTAAAATAAACCCTGAGCTCAGCCTTTCTCAGCTAGGGTTCTGTGTGAGATCATGATTGAAAAAAAATAGCATTTTAAAATTTTTATGCACTATGCAATATTAGCACTTGCTGTGGTAGGAATCTATATGTGCCAGGACTCAAATGTTGGCCAATCACTTTGCTATTGTGGTAAATATTGCAGAACATGGGTTGGGTGGGCTAAAAGTTCATTGTCTTGTGACATGTTTACATTTCTTTGCAAAAGAAATAGCTGTCAAAATAATCATTTTTATGTAGAGGTTCTCAGAGATCTAAAAATTATCAGATCTTGGGTGAGAGGAAAAAGCATTTAGGAGAAAGATAAAGTTAAGAATAGCATCTTACAGGGTACAAAGGATACCATCTTGCAGGTGATTGGTTTCCTGGTTCCTGAGGCACTGTTTTTAGTATGTTTGTATCAGGGGTGGATTTCTGCCGGTTCTAACAGGTTCGCTAGAATAGGTTCCACAAATCTAGCATGCCGTTTAGAACTGGTTCCAGCGGTGGAATGCCCTCTCGCTTGCTCCCACTGGGCCCCGCCCATCCGGTCGCCGCTAGTCTGCTTGCTCCCCCCCATCCGCACCACGCCTCTAAGAGCCCTATAGAGAGCCCTTGGCTCTCTATTGCTGCCTGCCGAGGAGGTAAGTAAGCTCTTTGCTGGCGCAGTGCTTTGGGGGCTAATGGAGCTTGGGTTTCCAGCCTGATAGCCCCTGCTGCTTCTGGACTTCTATTGCAGTTGCGAGGAGCCGAGGAGAACGCAAAGAAGAGCGTGAAGATTCTTGGAGCTCCAGGAAGCCGCGAAAGCGGTTGGAGAGGTGCGCGGCTTGGTTTAGCCTCCCTGGACGTCGCAAGAGCAGCCCCAAGTGCACCGATCTCAGCGTTTTTCGCATCGGGGTGTGCTGCAAGAGGGAGGGAGTGAAGACCTTTTCCGGATGGCGCAAAGGACTTCCCCGGACTTGCTTTGCTGAGCAGGGGGCAAGGGGCCTGCACCTCCACCACAAGCAATCCAAAAAGGTCTTCACTCACTCCCTCTTGCAGCACGCCCCGATGCGAAAAACACTGAGATCGGCGCGCTTGGGGCTGCTGCTGCGACATTCAGGGAGGCTAAACCAAGGTGCGCGCCTCTCCCAGTCTCTTTCGCGCCTTTCCAGAACGCCAAGAACCTTTGCACTCTCCTCCACACTCTCCTCAGCTCCTCGCAACTGCAATAGACATCCAGAAGTGGTGGGGGCCTTCAGGCTGAAAACCCAAGCCCCATTAGCCCCAAAAGCCGCTTCTGGACATCTATTGCAGTCGTGAGGAGCCAAGGACAGTGCGGAGAAGAGCGCGAAGGTTAGGGTTACTGGGCAACGTGTGTGTGGGGGAGGCTGGAGCAGTTCCACTCTGAATGGAGGGAGAGGAAAAAAGTTGGGATTCTCCCTGCTGTAACCTTTAAATGGCAGAGAGAAGCCAAACTTTTCCCCCTCCATTCACAGAGGAGCTACTTTATGCCCCACCTGGCTGTCTCCCTCCCTCCCGGGGGTCAAAGTACCTGAAAGGGACAGGCAGGCTGCCACAACTCCCCTGAGAAAATATTTCTGAGAAGAGAAAGGGCTTCGGTACGGCTGCACCCAAGCTGGTGGAGCGCCGCAACCACCTGCCCGTTTCTCCAGATCTTGCAGCTTTTTCAGGGGTTTCTTAAAAAAAAAAACCTCTCCAGAGGAGGAGGCAGAGAGCTGGGCGGAGGAAGGGGGAAACTACTGCTACTGCTGGAGCTGCATTGTGCCTCTGGGTTCAGGGACTTCTGCCCCTCATGCTGCACTTTGCAACCGGGGAAGAAGTCCCTGAACCCAGCGGGGCAACGCAGCTCCACCAGGAGCAGTAGTTTCTCCCTTCCTCCACCCAGCTCTCCGCCTCCTTTGCTTAGGCTCCCTGCTGGGTTTGGGGGCTTCTGCCCCCTCATGCCACACTTTGAAGCCGCCGGAGCCCCACACGGACCACTTCATGGTACTGGGCAACCTGGTTCTGGGAATTCCCCCCCCCCAAAAAAAGACTGCCTGCCCGTCTTTCCAGATCTTGTGGCTTTTTCGGGGGTTTCTTTTTTTAAAAAAAAGCCTCTCCAGAGGATCTTGAAAACTTGCGTGGAGAGGAGGAGCTGATGTCACAACGGCTCCAAGATCGCAGTCAATACTTTTGCTGCTGGACGGTCTTTTTGGACCTAAACCATCCTGAAGAGATGGTGATAGGGAAGAGTAGGTCTTGCTGATCTCAGGGACACCACAAAGTCCCTGATTTATCCAGGAGAATCTCTTTTTGCCGGCGACAGAAGCGCAGCCATTGAGGCTGCTGAAGTTGGGACAGCTCCAGAACGGGAGGAAAACAGAAAGAGAAAGTGTGTCCATCTGGTGAGGAAATCTTATTATTATAAAAGAGACTACCCCCAAAAAAATTAAAGCTAAATTAAATTTGAAAACAGAAGAGAACTGGGCGGAGGAAGGAGAAAACTACCGCCCGACCATCTCTCCAGATCTTGCGGCTTTTTCGGGCGTTTCTTTTAAAAAACACCTCTCCAGACGATCTTGAATGATGCTGCCCATCTGTTCCCCTCCCAAAGCAATCTCACAGGTTTTCAAGATCATCTGGAGAGGAGTTTTTTAAAAGAAACTCCCCAAAAGCCGCAAGAACCGGAGCAACAGGTGGTTGGTCTTTTTTTTGGGGGGGGGGGATTCCCAGAACCAGGTTGCCCAACACCCCATAAGAGGTCCACGTGGGGCTATGGTGCCTGCAAAGCATGGTACAAGGGGCAGCAGCATGCCACCCTCATCAACTGGCTCATAGTTGGCGGCAGGCAGCCCTCTCTAGGATTTCCCCCTTCCTCCGCCCGGCTCTCTACCTCCTCCTTTGCTTACGCTCCCTTCCCGCTTGGCACAGAAAAGGGGCTCAACTTTAAAATGGGGCACCTTGGCCCTGGGCCACCATGAAGTTTTCTCCGCTAGCTGCATCTTGCTTTGGGTAAAGGAGGAGGAAAGGAGGTCAAAGGCAGAAGAGAAACTTCTTCCCCCTGCCCTCCGGATCGCTAGCATGAGTATGGCTCTTTAGGAGCTCAGCAACAATGTGAGTAGGAATGGCGGCTGCCCACACACTGCTTTCGGTTAGGGACAGGCTTGTTTTGCAAAAGCGCAGCACAGTCGAGGGTTGAAGAAACCAACCGATGCAAAGGCATGGACACTTTTTGCGGGGGAGGGAGGATGCCATACCTGCAACTTTTATCCCTTGGCCACCCACCTACCCCTCCCCCACATGTCCAAGCACTACGTTGGGGGAACTTGGGTGTGATTGGTCTTGAACGCAGGACATGAATGTGTGTCCCCCGCCCACCACCGCGCTTTTGCAGATTGGCTGTCTGTGGAGTATGGGCCCTTTTTGAAGCTGGGTTGAGTCCTTCCTTGGGATGGATGCCCATACACGAGGGGCACAAGCTAGGACCAGATGCCCTCATCTGTTTCTCCTAAAGGTGCTTTTCTTCCTCCAAGAGGCAACTGAACTTTCTGGTTTTTCTTTGAAGATGTTTTGCTTCTCCTCCAGGAAGCTTCTTCAGCTCTGAGGAAGCTTCTGGAGGAGCTGAAGAAGCTTCTTGGAGGAGAAGTGAAAGATCTTCAAAGAAAAAGCAAAAAGTCCAGCTGCCTCTTGGGAAAAAAAACATCTTTGGGACATTTGGATGACCAAGTATCCCCATAGACATCCCTCATCCTAGCCTTCCTTTCTGATGCCTCCTAACCTTGCTTGCCTTCCATGCCTTGCGGTGGCCACTCTCCCAAAGCACGCAAGTTGAGCATCAATACGTCCTCTTGTAGTATCAAGGGTGGCTGATGGTTCAGAGGTGGCACACACCCATGGTTTCCTCATTGCCAGGGCTATGGGAAATCTAAGCTGGAGAGACCTGGTCTGTCCCAAACTTTTGAAGCTGGTAGGCTCTGGATAAAAGTCAAAACCTGAGCTTGATGCTGACCTAGAGGTTTTTGTTGAAATCCTGGTTTAGATTTTGGAGAAAGACTTATTTCACCCTAAACTTGTGACTGCTTTCATCAAACCTTAGAGTGATTTAGAAAGAAAGAGAGAAAGAAAGAGAAAGAGGGAAAGAAAGAAAGAGACAGAGAAAGAGAGAAAGAAAGAGAGAGAAAGAAAGAAGGAAGGAAGGAGGGAGAGAAGAGAAGAGAGAAAGAAAGAGAAAGAGGGAAAGAAAGAAAGAGACAGAGAAAGAGAGAAAGAAAGAGAGAGAAAGAAAGAAGGAAGGAAGGAGGGAGAGAAGAGAAGAGAGAAAGAAAGAAAGTGGGAGAGATACACACAAGAAAGGAAGGAAGGAATGGAGGGAGGGAGAGGGAGAGAAAAAAAGAGAGAGACAGAGAGAAAGAGAGAAAGAGAAAGAAGGAAAGACAAATAAAGAGAAAGAAAGAGAAAGAAAGAAAGAGAAAGAAAGAAAAAGAAAGAGAAAGAAAGAAAGAAAGAAAGAAAGAAAAAAAAAAGAAAGAAAGAAAGAGAAAGAAAGAGAACTCATGACCATAATTGAGCCCAAAATTTTGGTTGCTAAGCAAGAGCGTCGTTAAGTGAGTTTTACCACATTTTCCAAGTTGGCCATCCCAACCGGTCACATGACCGCCAAGCCACTCCCAGCCGGGCACATGGCCACTGAGTCACTCCCACCCGGTCACATGACCACCGAGCCACTCCCACAAAACAGGCCATGCCTACAGAAGAAAATTTCTAAATTTTTTTGAAACCAATCACTGGTTTGTATATTGAATTCATAATAACAAATTGCTACAAGGCTCCCAGGTAGCATCACTTTAGCCTCTCTAGGACTGTCCCAAAGGTGCTTTTTTCAAGAGGCAACTGGACTTTCTGGTTTTTCTTTGAAGACGTTTAACTTCTCATCCAAAAAGCTTCTTCAGCTCTGACTCCATTTGCTTCTTGAGAAAAAGCACCTTTTGGACAATCATGATCTGGATGACTGAGAATTTCCCTAGACCTCTCTAGGACTGTACTTGGAATTCTTCACTGCTTAATGGTGTGAAGAGCTCTATACTTCTCCAGGGCTGGTTCAAAAAAATCAAGGTGGCAGACCTAAACAAGCTTTGCTGTGTGTGTGTGTGTCTGTGTGTCTGTGTGTGTGTATTTGTATGCAATGCACAAAAGCACAGGGTCATACTTATCCCTCTCTGTGAAAGCAGCATGTGTGTTTCTTGTTGACATTTCAAAGGTGATTCAATGTCTTGTGCATTCCACAACAATTTTAAAATACGGTTTTGTTATTTTATCTCAGATGATAAAGGAGATAAGGAAAGAGCTGGATTATGCAAAAAAAAAAAATCTGCCTGTTACAAATGAAAATGTTATCTCACCTTTCTTCCTCTGTTAATTGTCGTTGTTTCTGGAACCACTGGATGAATTTTTTGTCCGAAGTCATGCAATAACTATTACAGGAAGACTGTAGGAGTTTAATCTGAGCAATTACTTCAAATTCCTGAAAAAATGGAACAAGAGAGGCAATCTGAATAAGGAAAAAGGAAGCCCAATACAGACTGTCTCATAGTCAAGAGCAGCAGAAGGATGTGGGATAATTAGTGATGTTGAACAACTCATGACAAGTTCACTGACAAGATAATCTGGCTCTGAATGGTACTAAGCATCTATTCTTTGTTTTGTTTTTAAAAAAATTGATTAAAAATTAAAAAAACTAACATAACTAATACAGAATAAAGAAAAGGGGAAAAAAGAAAGCAAAGACAACAGTGCAAAAAGAAGACAAAAAGTATTAAAAAATAGTGGCTGTTTTTTTTAACAAGTATAAATTTACCTCTTAATCAGTGGTTACCACATGACTCTAATTTTTTCTATAATCTTTTTTTCCTAATCATCAAACTATAAATTCTGTTATTCTATAAATATATATATATAAGGGCTTTCCAGTCAACAATCATAGATGATGTCTTTTCTCTTATCAAAGAAGTCAATTTGGCCATCTCAGCAAGTTCCATCATCTTCATCCATACTTCTATGGTGGGTAGTCTCAAATCTTTCCATTTTTATGCATGTAATAATCTAACTGCAAAGCCTCTAGGAGCCTAAAGAATGTTCCTTGCTTGATGATCTGGAAATTTGGGTGAATGGTGGTGCACATGGGGTTCAAAACTGACTGGCCCATATACCATGAGAGGAGACCCACCAAACTTTTTCAAGTGTATTAAGCCTGTAGCTCCCTCTTAATACTTGTGTTAAAGAGAGAGAGATATGATCTTCAACATGGGTAGAAGTCATTGATTTTATCTATGTACTGGCTGGATGTAAAAAGAGCCCTCATCTCTACCTACCAGAGGCAAAGAAACTCTGTTTGCCTCCTCTTCTCTTTACTAGCTCTGCACAACAATAGCTGGTCTCTGGATTTGCAGGACAGCTTGTGCCCAATGCCAATCCAGCCACAGAAACCCTAAGAACTTGTGCTTCCCTTCATCTGCTGTAGGCCAGCAAGATGTAGCAGAGGCAATGCCCTGCTGCATTTTAGAGAGGTTTCACAAGAATAAAAACATGTTCTGACTCTGAGACATTTTCCATTGACTACTAAAACCTTCAAAATGTGCTGACCTTGCAATGATCTTTTTTAAAAGAAAAATACAATAACTTGAATCCATGTGGCTGCCCATAATACTTT
Source organism: Natrix helvetica (assembly GCF_964273705.1). NCBI lineage: Eukaryota > Metazoa > Chordata > Lepidosauria > Squamata > Natricidae > Natrix > Natrix helvetica. Next base: position 68,958,620 of record NC_138549.1, on the reverse strand, counting down.
CATGATACACTGAGTTTGTTTTTCTAAAACCAGTATTTTAAATGAATGATATATCTCCTAGATAGGTTGATTGAAAACATCTTTTCATTGGCTACCGTAATTACAGTGATGACAACATGCCATTTCCTAGATCAGTGATGGCGAACCTATGGCATGCGTGCCACATATGGCATGTGGAGCCATTTGTCAGGGCACGAGAGGCGCTGCACTGTCAGCTGGCCAGCGTGCATGCACGCGCTGACCAGCTGAGTTCACCTTTTTAAAAGCCATTTTTCGCCCTCCCCAGGCTCCAGAGGCTTTATAGGAGCCTGGGGAGGGCGAAAAGAGCCTCCCCCGCCCTCCCAGAGGGCCTCCGGGGGCTTCAGGGACCGTCCGGAGGCTTCCCTGAAGCCTTCAGAACGTTTAAAACGACCCTCCGAGCAAACCGGAAGTGACTTCTGGTTTGCTCGGAGGGTCGTTTTAAGTGTTCCGAAGGCTTCAGGGACCGTCCGGAGGCTTCCCTGACACCTTCAGAGTGCTTAAAACAACCCTCCGAGCAACTTCCAGTTTGCTCGGAGGGTGGTTTTAAGTGTTCCGAAGGCTTCAGGGAAGCCTCTAGACGGTCCCTGAAGCCTCCGGAAGGCCTCCAGGGGGGCGGGGGAGGCTCTTTTCGCCCTCTCCAGGCTCCTATAAAGCCTCTGGAGCCTGGGGAGGATGAAAAAAGCATGTAAAAATGGGGGGGGGGGTTGTGCACGCATGCGCACTGGGGGGCACGCGCATTGCATTATGGCACTTGTGACAGGCGAGCCAAAAAAGGTTCGCCATTGTTGTCCTAGATGGTATCTATCTTCTTCATTAAAAAAAAATATGGGTGAAATCTCATGGAACAGTGATTTTTTTTTGTTTTGCAAGATTTGAATTTCTTGCTAAAGATTTTGTGAGATTTCAGAGAGAATGTGAAAGTTTTATAAGATGTCAGGTAACAGCACAATATTCTGAGAAAAAGCTATGAAGAGCTTTTATCACAAAAAGTTATAATCTTGAGACATTCCTACATCTATGTTGATGTGCTTAACATACAGTATTATGTGGAGGCATATTGTACAGCCAACCAGGTGAAGAAAAAGATAAACTAGTCAAATTGTACTTGAGAGGAACTGCGTTTGATAGTCCAATTCTGGTTGAAAATGTTAAGCTCTATAGCAGTGTTTCTCAAACTTGGCGACTTTAAGTCCTGTGGACTTCAACTCCCAGAATCCCCCAGCCAGCTATGCTGGCTGGGGGATTCTGGGAGTTGAAGTCCACAGGACTTAAAGTCGCCAAGTTTGAGAAACACTGCTCTATAGTTACATTGTTCTCCTGTTTCTCTCTAAAAACAATACATAAATCCTCAGATTTCTGTGGACCATTAAATTGTGACTGAATGGTGGAAACAAAATGCAAGCTTACCCGCCTTCTCTTCTCAAAATTTATCAGCCCTCCCTGCAAAGAAATGGATGGTATAGTTACAAAAGCTGCATTTTTAATGGAGATAATAATGGCTACAAAGGAATACATTTTCCAAAAGGGCAAAACTTTCAAGACTGGTACCATAAAGATGCTTTTAAATCTCACTCTGCAATCAATCATGGCCTCTCTGCCAAACTTCCTTCAATAATTTGAAAACACACACACACACACACATGTTTTCGTAGATTTTCACGGGTGTAGGTATGCTGGTTTTGTTGTATTCGGGTCTTTTCCCGTGTAATATTGAGATTGTCTTTGCAACGTTTCGGCAGGATCTCACCTGCCATCTTCAAGTTTGGGCTTAAAATGGGAATGGAGCTGCCGTCTTTTAAGCCCAAGCTTGAAGATGGCAGGTGAGATCCTGCCGAAACGTTGCAAAAACAATGTATTAGTATTAGTATATGTATTAGTATTAGTATTAGTATACTAATATGTATTAGTGTTACAACCCGAAATAGATCTATACTAGTCTCCCTTTATTTATTTATCAGTACAAATACAACACAAATATAAAAAGGCAACATTAAAAATAAAAATATGGTTTTCTGCCTGCATGGTCTTCTGTGATAAGCCGAAGGACAGAAAGAGGGAGTAGTGACCTTCCTCCCATATTTAGGCATACCAGGGGTTGTAACACTAATACATACCTATTTCCCTGGCTCAACTGATAAGGAAGTGAGCCCGTGGCTTAGTGGCTAACACTCCTGCCTAAGATATATACAGCCCAGGTTCAAATCCAAGTAAGGGTATGGCTAGCTGATGAGAGCTAATTAGCTCGAAATAGATCTATACTAGTCTCCCTTTATTTATTTATCAGTACAAATACAACACACACACACACACACACACACATATGTGTGTGTGTGTGTATTTGTGTTACAACCCCTGGTATGCCCTTTATTTATCAGCACAAATACAGCACACACACACACACACATATATGTATATATTCCCCACCCTTTACCATGATGTAATTATGCTAATACTGATGTACATGCCTATTAGGCTCAATCAGCTGCTTTCTTTACAGCTGCAGGGTGTCCGTCCCTTCCCACAGATGATTTGGGACTTTCAGGGAACAAATTTAAGACATTAGTTAACTTTGGGTTTGTAGTCTCTTATGTGGCACAATTTACACAGGTTATAAATGTATGCACGTTGTAGAGCTTGCTGAAGTGCAAGAACCTTGAATCATGAGGTTACAAATACTTTTCTACAGGCTCAAGGCCCTTTCTTGTCTAGAACTATTAAAAAGCATTGTTTCACCACCTACTGAGATGGGAAGCACATGAAAACTGTAGTGGGAAATCCATAAACAATTTAACATAGGAGGAGGGGGAGGAGGAATTACTGTACCTCCAAAATATAAATTCCAGGAGCAACAAAAATTCTTAATCACATGTGTGATTAAAATTAATCTACTTGGCCTCCCAAAATGTTCTATCTAGGTCTCTATTCCTGATCTATTGAAACAAATGCATTTGTACATTTATTTGTACAATAATAATAATACATTTGTATATGTATTTCCCCATCAAAGAATCTAAGTAATGAGCATTCAGCAATCCTGCTGCAATCCTTTGGGGATTGTCATAAAAGCTGGATCCAGAACTTCTTTGCATAGAGCCATTTTTTACTGAATTCATTAAGTAGAGGGGAAGGTCTTGTGTGGTGCCAACAGACAATACAACCAACACATAAGACATAGTTAAAGACATGAATAAAGCAAGAGCTACTATGCTTTTTCAAAGCCTGGAACAGTATCAACTAATTCTACTGTTGTCCCAAAGCTGGCAGCATAAGTACCCGGTAAAACTCTTGGAATTGTTCCAAAGGAAGAATAGCCACAGCATTAGGGTGGACTGATTCATAAGTGAATGTTTCTGAAGAAAGATAAGGGATAAGCTACAGTATTCTGGGCTTGTAGATAAGCACTAAGTGAGCCTTCCATAATTTGGTGTCCTCAAGAATTCCTTAGTCAATTATATCTGATTCAAAGCTTGTACTCTGACCTCCAGACAGGAATGAAATAAAAAACTAAAAGCATAACTAAAAACAATATAATTTATCCAAACCTCATGGAACAACCATAACCTATATACACATTTTCACTCTCCAGGAGATACAAAACAGGACACAATGTTGAATGGTATCTGATTGGGAAAGGCTGCAGCTAAGATCTAGAACTGAATTAAAAACTGAACAGAACCAGAGGCCAGTTCTTTGAAAAAGCGTAAGTTGAATGTTTCCAAATATTCATGTAGTTACCCTTTTGGGTCCTCTTCTATCATCACAATTTATAATTCATTTATTGGTTATAACTCCTAGTAAACCCCACTTACTAATCAAACCAATCAGTCCATCACTTACGTACTATATTCACAATTATCAACAGAAAATTTTTACACACCAACATAGTGGCATAGTAGAGCTGTAGAGCTGACTACAGCTCTAACCTAATGCATTACAACATTATTGCATATCTTTGTAATCTATAAAGTCTTGAGATACTATAAACATAAAACTTTACACAAAACCCCTCATGTGGCAGATGACTTTTTTCCTTCCTTCCTCAATACTTATTTAATATTTAATATTTTATGTGCTTCCATACATTACAATGAATATATAACTTATTCCAAAGAAAAGGTGGAATTTGTGAAGAAATTCTGCTAATGTTAGTCTAAACAACAAACAACAACTGGTATCTGTTATCCTGTACATATAGATATGGTTTTAACCAGGGAAACAAACCTGTGCAAACCTTGAATTTGTTTTAATTCAAGGCATGGGATTTAAATTGGGAGGATTCCAATAATATAAACTAGGTTTTATAACTGTTAGCAATTGTTCCATTTCCTAATTAAAGTTCTGTGTTTGGTCTGTGCCTAGTGAGATGATGCTTTACAAATACATGCTGAAGGCAAAACTATTACAGTATGATGAGTTAGTGTTACAATCTTACCTCTACATAGTCCTGGAGAGCCGTATCAAGCATTGTCAAATCCGTTAAGAAAGTACCAAGGTAAGGAACAGTGCCTTGCATTACACCCTGAGCAAAATGAAAGCATAAAGAGATTAACCAACCTAGCTCTGATTCATTAAGTGGTTTTTGACTTTGGATCCAGTTCAAACTCCTATGTGGTTTAGGGATCTTTAGCCCTCCATAGTTCAAATATCTATACTAAGTTCTTTCCTACATATATTTACTTCCTCATGATCTTTTCCATGTTGATATGGCCATTTGTGAAGGAGCAATTGGGATTCCGGCCTAGCAGTGGCTGCTTTTCTGGCTGGTTGAGCTAAGCTGTAAGAACCAGTCATACATCAAATGTGATCCGACAGGAAATGAATGAAGCTATTTCAATAGAACACAATATTGTGGAATGGCCTGTCCTGAGAGATTTGTTGAGGCTACTCACTATTTCATTAAGAAACTTTTATGTTTGTATTTATCTTCTTTGCTTCTTTCCCCTTATGCTTTACACCAACATATTTATTGCTTTATACAGTACGTTGTTTGCCATTGTAAGCAATTTGCTTTGGGGAAATAGTATATTCATACAAATAAAATGACTTGCCACTTGTAAAATTATGTCACCTTATTTTTACAGGGGAAGAAAAAGTGATGATCAAATTGGTAATGTATTATTGCAAGCGTAATAAAATCTTCTTGTTCTATATTGCTTTTAGAATGTTTATAGAATACAGGAAAAGAAACAAAATTTTTGGAAGTGAAAAACAATACACAAATTAGATTTAAATATGTCATTTAATAGTCCCTGAAGAACAGAGGGGAAAATCTTATAAAATCTTTTATTGTTTTAAATAAAAAAGTTTTATTGTTAAATTTAAAGAATGGAACTCAAGGGAAGAAGTAGTTTAGTTTAGCTGCAATTTTAACTTCAAATTTTCTCCACACAAACCTGATTGTTGAACTATCTAAGGCATTATTCAAACATAATTGATCAACTATTGTTCAATGAGAAGTTACAAGTGTGTGTCTCAAAAATTATGCTCAAAGGAACTCATTCACCATTAGTAACTTAAGGAATTTGTTCACTATTACCTTTTGATTGTATTTTTTTTCATGAAGCTATGAAAAAAAGGTAAGTGAATGTTCAAGACTTGGTTGAATATACTGGTTCAGAGTGAGAAATTGTGATTTCCTAATTTTATTTGAACTTGATTTAATTTGAATCTAACCCATTTTGTTTGTATTTGGGTAAATCCTAAAACACTTATCTTTCTTATAGCTGTTTGTTGTATTTTTTCAAAGAGAAGAATAATGTCATCTTGGATTTCCGGAGCATCTCATGATAAAAATGTAAAAGAAAAAGTTACCATATCTTTTTGCAGTTGAAGCCGCCTCTGGGTTCTCTTCTGGTTCTCTTTTACACTGCTGTCCAAATTTGCAAATTTAGATGTTCCTTCCTGTGATGAAAATAAAAGGGAAATGAATGCAAAAGGCCATAGAACAGGCTTACAAACATTTCCCATGCTAACTGAATGCTACGTCCTTCTTTCAAAAGTTGAAAAGACATGTGACTCATCTTACAACCAAAGAGATAAATTAATAAAAGGGCTCACACAAAAAATGTTTCAAGAGTTTCCTGAAGGTGAGGAATGCTTGGTTCAAAATGCAAGTCAAACTTGACATGCAAAATACCTTTGAGCCAAGTCAAGTATTTGTTCACTTCCAATTTTCTCTGAATTGGGTACATATGGATCACAACCTTCTTCCTTCTGGACAGTTAATATGTTTTTATTCTTAAACAGTTCAACCTATGTGTTATTAATATCATTTTCCTTTCCATTATATAATGCTCTGGTTTTTTTTCCTTATACACTTACATTATGATGTGACTAATATTTTTGCTTTGCTGACTAACAAGGAAAAATGAAAATGTTTCTGCGTTCCAACAACTTAGGCCTTAGGGATCACTTTGCCAGTAACACTATGATTTCAGGAGCCGTATTTCACAATATGACCTGGTCCTTTGAAACAGATTAAAATTAACTTACTGCCATGTTTTAACTTGTTTTTCTGTATAACTACAGAGGGATATGTCTTCTCAAGTGCATGATGATAAAAAAATAAGTCCGTATTTTTTCTTTTTAAAAAAAAGATATTGCCTTGTTATCTTGATTTTCTGTTTTTATCTTTCCTTTTTTCTTTAATAAGAATGTTTTAAAAATGTCCTCGTTTTTTATGGGCTTCCTTTACATTGCTTTTCAACTTAATGATGCTGTCATCCTCCTAAAAATTTCATATCCTTTCCAATCAATTGTATACATTTAAATAATCTCCAAACTTCCTTAGAAAATTAGATAGCCTTCTGACCCTCTCTTACAAGACAATAAATAATTGTATTTTTAGAAATGGCATTTTCTAAAATTAAAGATGACTTTTCTGGACTATCAGGGTAATTTTCTATAAATACTGTATGCAGATAGAACTTAACATTGTCCTGTGATTACTGCTCCAAGTACTTCAATAATTTCTATAACTCAAAATCTCAGATAGAACTCAGTACTAATTCATAGAAGATTTACCCCTTTTATCAGCTCTACACTTAATGATCTACAACACAGGTAGATTAATATTATCATGCAATGTCAGTTTGTGGATGATATTCAACTGTACATCTCCATCATGGGCTGAATAGAGGATGCAAACAAGCATTTCTGTGGAGCTGTGGAGACTATCAAGATGTGGATGGGAAGAAACATGCACAGTTTCAACCCTAGAAAGTTGGAATGATAATTTTTACAGAAGCTTGCTGATTTTGGAATTTTAAATCTCTATGCTTTGCTGAGGTGAACAGGCCACACTTCCTGGAATTATAGTTCCAGGCCATGACCATGGGGATCTGCTCAGCTTTGGCTGGTACACCCATTGTAGCTTTATTTATCTGAAAAGTGCTGACATTTGTCATTCACACCATTGACATCTCCTGTATGGACTATGTGTAGTAGTTCAATATACATGGGACTATCTTTGAAAACCACTAGCTAACTTCAATTGGGGCAAAGTATAGTGGCCTATACAGTCATCAGTGAGACTCAATATTGCTAGTAACACAGTTTCTGCAGGTGCAGTATTAGCTATTTATACATTCTGAATATAATCAAAAGTCCTGGGCATCTTCAAGATTATCCATCCCATATAGATTTTGCCCATACAGTCAGTGGGGACAGAGAATGTCTGATCAAATCCCAACCATTCAGGAGGAACAACTGAAAGTGTCCAAAAGTGAACTTTCTCTGTATGGGCTCCATTCCTCTCAAGACAAGAATAACCACAACTTCCCTGGCCTTGCAGCCTCTTAAAAGGCCGTTCCAGGAGGCCTTCAAGACTTGATTATTGTTAAGCTCTGGATACCAAGAGCATTACTATTATTTTTATTATGATCAACTACAATACTTGACCTTAATTATACGTTGAATTAGTTCTTGTTGTACATCATTATTGTTACATTGGCTTTGATGGTTGCATTTAAATACAGTTGACTAAAGAGATCTATACAGTCATAAACAAAATAAATAAATAAAATACCCTATTTGCAATCATTTCAATTATTTTCCCACAGTTGGCATACTTTTTCTGATTAATAATTCAGTTCACATTGCCTTTGGCTTTTCAAGGAATAGATTATAGAGACGTGTATACTGCACATTTGTACCACTTTTTGTGTCATTTTGCATGTCATTTCCCCCTCTGAAACTACCTCTGAACAGTTTAATGACTTTTCAGAGTTATCATCTTTTATTTCTGTCTCACTGAAACAGCACAGAATATTCAGATAATTTCCTTTGGGATGAGTTATCTCATACCAGATGCATCTCAATCCTTGCCAGCTTTCTGTAACAAAACATTTTTAAAAAATCACTCAAATGACCTCAATTTCAAATCAAAAGGAATCTTCTCTCAAAATATTGCACTTTGCATAGCTAGTCTGATTTAATTTTTTTAATCCATGCACACCAAAAGCCATCTGCTTTTAAGTCTCCCGAAAACAGTTTAATAGAAATCCTAGATATTCCCACATTGCAGCTTAAATTTGTCCATGGGTGGTTTCTACTATGGTTTTATGTAGGTTTTGAAGAACATAGGAAATAAAACTCCATAACCCAACCATCATGATGCAGGAAAGTTATCCCCAGCAATCCTTTCTGGAAAAAAACATCCAAGTCAGAGTAGAGGCATAGTGCCCTTATCCCTCAATTCTGATAGCTTACCCAGGGGAATGACATGCTTAATGGTATCAAAAGCCTCTAAGAGGTCCTTGAGGAACAATAGAGCCACATTTTTCCTGTCTTTTTCCTAGCCAGGTCATCCTATAGGCAGATCTAATGACCAAGATAGTTCACAGCCAAATCCGAGTGGATTGAAATAGATCTGGAAAATCAGTTTTATACAAGAAAGTCTGCAGTTGATCATCTACCACCCATGCAAGGCCCTTGCCTAGGAAGGGAATATTTTGTCATCTAGTTTATAGTTGTTTTTATCTTCCAAATTCAAAATTGGCATCTTTAGAAGCAGCCTGATCACCACTTCTTTCCAAGAGACTGAAACCATTTCCTTTTTCTCTCTATCAATGAGATTCAATGATGAGGTGTGGTGGCTTAGTGGTTAGAGTGAAGTACTGCCAGCTACTTCTGCTGAATGCCTGCAATTTGGCAGTTCGAATCTCACTAGGCTCACGGTTGACTCAGCCTTCCATCCTTCCGAGGTGGGTAAAATGAAGACCCAAATTGTTGGGGACAATATGCTGACTCTGTAAACCATTTAGGTGTTCTGTAAAAGCACTGCTAAGCGATATATAAGTCTACAGGTTATTGCTATTGCTATTGAAATGGGCAGCCTCTTCCTATTAGATTTCATAAGCCAAGTCGGGTAATTTTCAGAACTGGCCATTCAGTAAAACCAAAATAGGACTTCCTGCATCTTATATCAGCTGTTGCCTGTTTTGATATTTCTGCTAACACATGAAACTTTTATTTTCCATTCATAAATTAGACCACTGAATTAAACATGTACATATGTTCACATATAGAGAACTGCTTACTCAAGATAAACTTTGGCACTTCTACCAGCATACCTATTCACAGGTTAGTAGTATATATTGGTAGTTATTTAGCCAAAACTGAGCACTGTAGTTGTAAAGTATTACACTGTCAATGAAGTATCTGTTGCTTCTCACCCTCATTAGCAGCTCCCGACTTGTCAAATAGTTGTCATGATCTGAGAAAATTTCTGATAGTTCTTCAAACATCAACGTTCTATCTCTGTCCAAAAGAAAATGGAATGATTTTAAGATTTTCAGTTTTCCTGAAGCTAAATGCCAATTTGCTCCATTAATTTAAAATTTCATGGTGATGATGGTATCATCTTGTAAGGAGATTTTTCAGATTTAGGACCGAGGCAAATCCCCAATTACATCTCTTCTTTTAGGCCACTGTCTAAGCAAGAAGAATATGATTCTAACCATAATGTTAAACAACAAGCAGCTCATTACAGTCTCTCAGTATTTTTTCTGATGCAACAGTCCAATCCATCCCCCCAGGCTTCTAGGTTCTCTGAAATACAGGCATTTATACTCCACTTTTTGTTCTGTAGTTTAAAACAGAGTAACTGCTTCTTTTCCTCACAGCAGACTAAGCTGAGAGAATATGACTGGCAAAATCATCCAAAGAGATTCCTTGCTGAGGATGAAGCCCCTCCATCTTAGTCACAGACCTTAAGTTGGAGAGACTTCAGATAGTTCTGTATTTGAGGAACTGTAGAAAAATAGTAATATCAGCAGCTAAATTAGGCATTCTTAGAGAGGCTTCTGAGCCAATTTATAACTGCTAGTTATAAATTAAAAGTCTCATTTTTGCTCATTATTGACTCCCTTTAGTTTTCCTCCCATCTGCAACAGCCCATCAACAACTCTACAGGAACTGTAAATGATAGATTTCCAAATCCCCAAAGCTACAGAAGCTTATAGGGGGGTATAACTATCAGCTGCCCAAGAATGGATTGGATATTGATCTTACTTTGCAACACATGCCCAGCTTTTCTTTAACCGATAGATGGAGTTGGACTGAAGTGCTGAAACGATGGCTCTCAAAGACGAGAAATTCTTAAGAATCCTACATTCCTATAAAGGGAGTGAAAATGGAACAAAGAAGGGTTACACATTCATCAGTTACACTCCTAGAAGCATTGTTTCTCTAAATTCTTATTTTTTTAAAAAGGAACCTGTCAACTACATAAACATTGACCAATTCTTTTTAAAAAAATATATTGCTTTTTTTGGACTTGAAAGTACTTTCTGGTGTTTGGGTTACTGTATTCTTGCTTTCTTTACCTTTTGATCTTTAATATTATAGTTTCCAACAATTACAACTGAAACATGTATAGAGAGTGAAAGTAACTAAATGCAATCTATGCAAAACATTGTTATCTTATGAATTGTCATTATTCAGATTATAGAACACCTTATAAGCCGCCCAGAGCACTTTGGATGATCAGCATATAAAATAAAAGAGTGAATAAACAAACAAATGCAATCAGAAAGTATTGGGACTGGAAAGGATTGGAATTACTTCCCAAACTAAATTGATCTACAAATATCAAGGCTTTTCTACCATTGAAAATTGGGGAAATTGACTGTTCTATTGAACTTCTAAGGACATCTAATATGCTATGGCCAAAGATAGTCTACCTGTTGTCCATATTATTGGGAGAAGAAGAAAACACTCAAAGATCGGGATTAGATGAACCTTGATATTTATACAGGCTATAATGGACATGGACACACACACGCACACACGCGCACACACACACACACTCCAGCATTGATATAAATAGCAAGAAGACAAATAGAACAAAATGAGTCTTTACATGGGCAATATTGATCCACTTCTCTATGATCTTGGCACGCTGATGCGTTTTCAGCTCCTTGCCATTCAAAATGGTCCTGATGACGCATTTGGTGACTGCATTGAACTGTGCAATGGTAGCTCTGATGGTGGGAGCCAAGTGTTTGTTTTCTTTCTTATCTCTCTGAGACCAGATGCAGCCCAAACAGTGGTGTGGCACCACTCTTTTAAACAATGTCTGGAACAACATATAAAACATCATGTCAAGGCTATAAGACCAGTTTTCTTTATTTCTCCTAGATGTAGTGTTGAAATACACAATATGGTGGTCATTCCAACCTTTCTGACAATAGGCACATCTTTTTTTCCTTTGAATTTCGTAGACAGCAATAGTCGTTTTTAGTAGTAGTAATAACACAAGTAGTCGTAGCAGTAATATTTATTGGGCATGCATTTATATTCAAGAATAGTCTAAGCAAACAAAAGTATCATGAGATAACACAATACAAGAATCAATTTAAACTTATCTAATATTTACTTTTACAGTGTTCACAAGGAAGAGTTCTCCCTCTCCATTTTTCAACATACAGCCTCTGAGGAATGACTCAGGTAGAGATGCAACAAAAACGTATTTGAAACAGTATAAATCTGCCATGGTTCTAGTTTGTGAATAATCAAATATCAAAAAACAGCAAATAGAGCAGAGCAAGAGGGTAGTTTGAAAGGGAAATGAGTCTAAAAACACAGAGGTCAGCATTGGTGGTTACTCAGTCCTTTATTTTTTGTAGCTCATAACGTCCACAAAGGGCACTGCTTGGGAATTGGACAGCAAAGCCAGCAAAAAGCAACAGTCAGGGACATAAATCCCCCAGTGGAAATCCATGGTCTGTTCATTTGCAACCCATATGCTACTTTATGTGACACAGCTCTTCCTGCAACGTTAATGTGTTTTCCTGCATTGCATAAAATGCAAAGACAGCACGCATGTGCATTATAGAGTGATATGACCAACTATCAATGAACAACTTTAAAACCATGGATTTAAAGCATTACTTCAAATATTTTGTACGTATGTACGTATTCCTTTAGCTAATTTCATCTGGACTATTATATTGCTGAGGAAATATTTGTTGTTTGTTTAATTTTATTAAAATTTATAAGGCTGTATGAGGACTGGGTGATGAGTCAATGCTTTTTAATATTCTACAATAATTATAATTGTCAATGTTTTTTAATTATTCTACAATAATTATAATTGCATGCCTGAAATTAAATAGCCAAGTTCAATATTAGGCAATTAGTTTTAGGAATAATTTAACAGTTAGATACCTTTTATTATTTCATTCCATCTATTAGCCCTACAGAAAAATGGTTCAAACTGCTTCAAAAAGTATCAGACAAATCGTGAGAATTCAGCCTGTTTCACTAAAGTTTTGTCAATCAATTTTCATAAAGAAATATTCTGATTTCATAAATACGGTAACATTTTAGCTGGCTTGTATATAACCTGAGATAAATCACTGATAGCTAAGACTGACAATATCCAATTTATGAGATATATATTTTGCTGTTGAAAAAAAAGATTTTTTTTGAAACTCTTGAATTCTGATTTACCTGCAAAGTGTTAAACATGTGCATACCTAAAATATTATTTCACTTAACAATGTTTAACATGATTTAGACAGGTCAATGATATACTGTATTTGAGACATGAGGCTTTTTAATCATGAATAATGAGCAAATACTGCTTGCTCTACATTATTTGAAAACAGAATGTTCCTTGAAATATAATATTTGGAAACAAAATATATTCACTTGATTTGAATGCTCTTCTAGATTATAGTTATATAAGCTTAATTATGTTTTACAGACTGTAAAACATAATTAGTCTGTGAATTTACTGTAATTAACAGACTGTCTTACAGTTAATCAAATAATCAGAGTAATAAAAGGATTTCAAATGGTTGTCCAAGACTTGCACTAATTGTGGCCTGTCACAAAGTCTGAACTAACAAAACATCATTAAGGCTATCATTCCACATCTAAATGTCACTGTAACAAAAAAGTCAAATGAGGAAAAAAAGCAAAACAAAATAGATTTAGAACATGGCTTGCAGTGGTGGGTTGCAGGCGATACACCCTGGTACAGGTGTACCGGGGCCTGCCGGGAGCACTGGGTACCATTCCTGTACGGTGCTCCGGAGGACCCACCCGCCCACCCGCTGTTCTTACCTATATTTGAGCTCTTCGGCGTTCCCGCGCACACAGCATACGGCACCTGCACGATGCTCTGCCAAGCAAGTGGAGCATCGCAGGAAGCAAGGATGCACACGTGCACGTTTATGTGGTGGCCGCTGGGCTCCGTTGCACCGTACCGGTTGCAACGGGATCCGGAGCCCACCACTGATGGCTTGCCTATGTATTTGAAAATTCAGTCCATGTACTGCCTTGGAATGAATCCAACCCTATCCACTTAAATTTTCATGCAAAGTTCTGCAATTCTTTTGAACATTTTTATCAGTTTCTAATTGCGGAAAATCATCTAGTACAACAAAATGGACCAGTGAGCAATCAGCAACAAGTAACAAGTGACAATACAGGTAAACATATCACATAAACAAACTTGCTTTAAACAATCTTTACAAATAATGATCTATGTTTAAGGAGCCATTTAACTGTTTCACAATTTGCCCTAAGCTTTGCAATAATTTTGCAACATTAAAAAAATCAGCAGTCTTCTACTGTAACTTAGCTGTTGTTTTTTTATCAAATGCTGTTATAAAACTATCTTTTAAGAAAGTATCATTTAAGTATCCTTTTAAAAATATTATGTATTTTAATCAATAGTTGCAACCAAATGTTGTTTGTTTTTTTCATAAACTGATTCCAAGTTTTTAAAAAGGGACATAACTGCACAATCTTAGAGAAAACTATTAAGAAAAGTTACAGAATTTGGATGTGCAAATTTCCCAAATGAAAGAAAATTAAACTAGAGACATATTTAGATGGCTCCATTATTGAAGTGATTTTTATCCTCCATTTGCCTATGTTTGCTTTTATGTTATGCATTAATACAGATTTCTATGTTTTGTATTTGCAGTGTTTACATTTGTTGGTTTTCTTTGATTGCTGTGCACCTCCCAGAGTTGCTTTTGATGAGATGGGTGATATAAATCTGATTAATAATTAACAATTTCTTCATTCAGTGAGCATGCCAGGGAAATTGATGATGCAATTTAACAACCCTCTTTATCATGCAATCAGGGTGAATAAAGGGCAATTTTACCTCAGCTAGGAAAAACAATAGTAATAACCCTACATATTTTCTAAAGAGGTATCAAAATGTCACATGTGGTTAATTAGCTGTTTGCATCAACTAAAATTGTATACAATAGTTTTCTGATGTTTCATCAACTTGTTTTTATATTTTGATTGTTGGTTTATATTTAAGTGTTCAGTATCTTGGATACTATATGGTTGGAAAGCTAAATAAAAATTTAAGGAATAAATAAAACAAACACTTCAGAATCATAATCTGTATTTATGCTTACAAAAAGTATACATCTGTTTATACTTACTGCGTCCATGTAAGTTAACTGTTCTGCTACCAGGTCTTCTGGGAAAGAAGAAAATTCTTCTGATCCACTAATCTTTGTTTCTTCTTCAGTTGCAAATATATCATGAATCTCACCTGTCAGGATATAATGCATTGTGAACATTTACTAAATGTGTCCTCTCATCCTACTTCATGTAAGTCTAATTGAAGTTAGATCTTGTGCTGAAGACTACTTTGAGACAAAAAACAGGATTATGCTTTTAATCACAAAAAGGGTAGAAAGGGAAAGAGAGGGCATGGGCAAATGAGGAAACTGTTGGCATGATCAAACAAAGCACACCATTTTAAATGTTGCTTAGTGAAAACAAGAAGCATACATTGATGAAACAAGGAATATATTTTAGGAGACTTCTTTCATCTTGCACTGACCCACTTCAAGAAACATGAGAACTCTGCTTAAGTGAAGCAAGGACTCTAAAGACCAAAAGGCACTACTCATGAAGCACTTGTACATAATGTGCTGAGGAGGCTGGTGAGTGAGACAGCCACATCCAGTAATAGATGGTGGGGAGTAGCTAAGAGGTATTAGAAGGAAAACCTGTGAGTGCTATGAGTTTATGGTAGCAAAGACCTTTATACTATTTATATACAGTATTTTACATGAGAATGCTCAAAGCATCCAAAGAGGTTATAGCCAAAAAGAAAATTAAAGGGGTTGAAGAAGAGATACAGCGAAACAATTAAGTCAATGACATGCATGTAGATCACCACAGAGCATTACTCTACTTAAGAAGTCATTTTATTTCTCCTCCCCTTATATTTAACTTTTCATAATGGGGATAACAAACCAATGGCTTGGAATCTATGTAGGACTTCCTAAGCACATCTTTACTCGAATCAAAGTGTCAGCTCTTCTATCAAGAGCAGACAAACGAAGAGAAAGTTAAATCAGCTACAAAGGCTGATTTAAAATAAAGAATCTACAGATAGGATTGTTGTTTTTTGTTTTGCTTTCTCCTTTATTTGCTATTCCAGCAGTTGATTCTTCCAGGTAAAATTGTTGAGAAACAAACTGTTAAGTAATTAAGCTCCCGTTAGAAGAGCGAGTATGCAGAGAAGCTTAATGAGACTGATATGGAATAACATGCACAAACCAGCATACAGAGACACTGAATAGTATAAAAATATAGTAGTTTACTATGTAGAAATATAGAGGTATTCAGATTTCGATTTCGATTTATTTCGATTTTTCGATTTATTTCGATTTCGATTTTCGAGTCCGGTTAACAGTCCAAGTCATACACGGTTCAGTAATTCAGTTATCAAAATAGTCAGTCTAACACACAAAGTATAGCTAAACAGTAGCAAACCACAATACCTCAGTATACCCCAACCAGCTTCTAAAAAAACAGAGAGCTAACAGCCACTCTGGCTGCCTCTTATGGCTGCTTGAGGTAACAAGCCAATTACATCTGTTAACCATTTAAAGTAACAGTAAAGTAATCATAGCTTATATACATTGCCAAGCCAAGCCTAGGGTTACATCCCTAACACAAACTGCCTTAGATTCTAAAGTTAGGGCCTTTAGGTTGTAGAACTAATCAATTTATTTTAGAACATTCATCTCTGGCAGTAGATAACTGGTAGCTTTGTAATTCTACTGAAACTTCCTGAATTTGGCAGAAAAACACATGAGGGGAAATAATCCATGAAAGCTCAAAACACAAAAAAGGAGCTTGCATAAAGTAGATCTTGATGAGTAGATTAGTAGTGTGTCTTAGTAAATATGATGCTGATTTCCATTTTATATAGAATAGAGTTTTTAGATCTAGGTAAGTTGAAGGGGAGATAATGAATTCAAATAGTCCTTGACTTACGATCACTATTGGGACCAGATTTTCTGTCATAAATCATTATGGTCATCAGTCAAATTGCAGTCATGTAAACACAGGATATTGCAAACCAGTGGTAAAGAACCAAGCATATTATTCTTGCATCCATACCTGACTTTAGAAAATTTCATGGCATGAACAAGAGATTGTCCTACTAATTTTTCCCAAACCTTATGAGATACCTTAAGAACAGTGACAGTAACTTACTCAAAACCTGTCAATAAACCTCATGCTGAGCCAGAATTTGGATATCTCTCCGTTTGATTTTAAACTGTGGAAAATACAGCAGATGAATGTAGTAACAGCAGGAAACCATATATTACAATATTACATCCACATTCCATAATATCATACAGTCCCTAGATTCCTCTCTTTTACAGTTCATAGAGAACCTCTATGGATCTTTAATTTTGCCAAGTAAAAGAAAACTTAAATGGAACAAAATGCGCTTTAGTTAATTCTCTACAGCAGGATCAATCAATACATATTTCTCACCCATCCTTTTCTCCTTCCTGAATCCAGCCCCATCTTTTTATATTTGTCCCAAATATATACATACAATTCGTTTTTTTTCTTTTTAAACTTCCACAGACTTCTCTTTTAGATTTATCCTATGCTTCAATTATGACTCAGTGTTACAGAAACATTTTTTTAAGTAGAGCACTGAGGGAAGTAACTTACTTGTGGGACATGGTGAATAGATCCTTAACCAGTTCAACCAAGTGAAATGTCAAAGGGTAGCTAAGTTCCAACAAATTATTCGGGCTTCTGCAAGAAGTCTCCTCCGGCCCAGGGGAAATTAATTTCTTTCTTCCTCTAAACAGCTGATATGCATGTTGTATCAATAGCTACCTCTGGTACAGAATCTCAGAACCTCTCCACTTGTGGCAATAGGTGAGAGTGGCCTATTCAAAGTGCAAAACTGTGGAGAATTCCTTCATCTCATCTTAAATGAATTAATTTCATTTAAAGTGCGGACTCTATTTTATTCATATTACCTAAACTGGTAAACATTTCTGAAGTTTTACAAAGCATTATTAATGGGGAAACAAACTGTACTTGTTCTACAGCATCTGGTTTCTGAGATGACCATCGCTGTTAGATATTATACAAGCTATAGCAATTCAGAGGTTGCCACAAAGAAGAGGGAGTCAAACTATTCTCCAAGGCACCTGAGGGTAGGACAAGAAGCAAAGGGTGAAAACTAATCAAGGAGAGGAGCAACTTAGAACTGAGGAGAAATTTCCTGACAGTTAGAACAATTAATCAGTGGAACAGCTTGCCTCCAGAGTTTGTGAATGCTCCAACACTAGAAGTTTTTAAGAAGATGTTGGATAACCATTTGTCTGAAATGGTATAGGGTTTCCTGCCTAGGCAGGGGGTTGGACTAGAAGACCTCCAAGGTCCCTTCCAACTCTGTTAATCTATTTTATTCCTGTTTTTTTTCTTGTAAAATGTGCATCAATGTTTAATTTTTTTTAATGTGATGAAGATCTGGGTTGAAGATTCTCACTGAAAACATCTTAGATTTGGCTGAAATAATCTTCCATTTTCCCCCCAATAAGAAATCAAGAGGCAAGACTTCTGTACCTAGAGTATCTGCTGTGTCTAGGAAGTTCTGTGGGAACTTTTTATTCTGTAAACAGCTAATTATAGTTCTCAGCATTTAGACTTCCTTTGTTTGATATATGTGTTCATTAGGTACAAATTAACAATCCTAGGAGATTTTGAAATTTCGGATGAGAAGAACCATTTAGGTTTTTCCTTTCAGAGAAAAAAAGTACATTTAGTTGGTGCCAAGGATGACTAATTGTACATAACTTGTACATTTTGCAACATTCACATAGATAATATTCAAAGGAAAGAATTTCTGAAGTTTATTGCATTCATTCCTTACTGTGTGCTATCATTTCCTATCCATTTCCTACTGCTTCTCTGTGAAAACTGGACATTCATTTGGTTGTGTTCATTAGGCAAGTTCCAGCGGCTTTCTAGATATGCTAATTATGCCCATAGGAAACCTTCTGTCTTGGGGGAAGGGGAAAAGGCTATTTATCAGTCCTGACACTGCAAGCAGCATTCCAGTGTCACTACTGTTCACAATTGTTCCAGTGGCATTTTGACCTGCTAACGTAAATTTTCCTTTTGTCCTCGGATGTCAGCACCAGACCATTCAGATAGGAAAAAACAGTCACAGACACTTCCTTTGTCATGAAAGAAGCAAAGGAAAGTAATAAAAAAAAAAATCCCTGCTGGATCACAGAAGAGACCAATTTTAAAAGTGAAAAATCAGAGCAATGGTGAATTTATTTTGAAAACTTGCAAGCTGCACTTAAACTGATAATCATCTCAAAGCAGCATTTTAAATGCTAGGGAATTTGGCAGAAGCATTCACCTTCGTTCACACTGCTCCTGACGGTTTTTTTTTTAATTTTTTGTGACTTTTAGACTTTTATTAGGGGATTTTAAACTATGTTTTAACTGTCTTTTCTTATCTTCATACCTCCTCCATGTACGCGTGTTCGTTTATTCTGTGTGTGTATTGTCCATATTGTTTTTTATGTGTTTTATTGTACGCCGCCCCGAGTCCTTCGGGAGAGGGTGCGGCTAAGAAATAAATTTATTATTATTATTATTATTATTATTATTATTATTGTTGTTGTTGTTGTTGTTGTTGTTGTTGTTGTTATTATTATTATTATTATTATTATTATTATTATTATTATTATTATTATTATTATTATTATTCCTACAGAGGAAAACCAGAAAACTGATTCACCAAGCACACTAAATTAAAAGTTTACAACTCACCCTACTGTATTCCAACCAATATCACAGCATAATAAATGCCGAAACAGTCCAATGATTGCTTCGTTATAAAAAGTAGTTGTTAGAATATTTGCAGAATATCCTTACTGTTGTTTACGACTTCTTGCTTCTGAAACTGCTCCAAGAGTTGCTGTGCCCTTCTTTCAGGGTCTGAGCCTGGCATGATCCTGGTCAGATAATCCAGCAGTTTCTGCAAACAAAGGAAATGAGGTGGTTCTTGGAAATCTTCCGAGCATTGGTCTAACCAGGCTCTCAGTATTGAGGCTATGGCACTGCAAAACAGAAATGCATCATATATCATCAGCTACATTGGTATCATTATACTCCAGGTCGTGCAACAAAACCTAAAAAACCCCAAATAGGCTAAAATCAATGGTGCTATAATTCTGTGATCATTCTAAAAGGTAACTACAGTATATGCTGGGTTCAACCAGGACCTCCATGGCCTTGTCGAAATCAGAATCAATCAGTTGGGTTTGGTCAAAGGCTTGAGACCCACCAATGCCCTTTTGGTGGCTCATATATTCATGCAGAAGCATAGCAAACAAAAGTCATGACACCTGCTTTTCCCAATCTTAAAAAAGCTTTTGATCACATTTCGCATCAACTGATATGGTATAGTACACATTTAGGCCCAAATCACTCATAAAATGGGTCCAGGTACAGCCAAGTATTATGTACCTCCAGCCTTTCTGACAGTTTTCTTGTGAAATACAGTTTGTACTGTATTGGTATTGGTATTTATTGCCACCGTTGCTCATTCTCAACATGGGTATCATCATGTAAGACCTGCATCCCTGGGCCCTCCCTGGGCCTTGCTTCATGCTGACAATGTCCAGCTCACAGTTTACCATCAGGGAAGAACTACTCCATTGTATCCAGACAGGGAATAAGCTTCTTAGCCAATTTGATTTGCACCTCAATATCAAGAAGAATGAGTATCTAAACACTAGCCCAAGCACCTCCACCATTCAAGTCAGTAGCAAAGATCTAGTGAAGCCAAACTCCTTCAATTGCTTAGGATCCCAGTTGAAAAGCAAAAGGGTGGAACATGAAAAGGTGAAAATACTATGGCTGTGGCTGTGGCGGAAGGAGATTACTGGAGTGCTCTCCGATAAATTCACCAATTCACCTAAAACCAAAGGTATATAAAGTGATGATCTGCTCAGTAGCACTGTATGGCACTGAGTGCCAGTCAACTACCAAAGAGCAATTGATGATCATGGAATGGATGTGGGAGAGCATCCATTATTAAGGGGTGAGATGTTAGCACTATGTAATGACAGTCAATTTGTTCTGACCCGGCTCCCCACTCCGACAAACCCTCTGTAGTTGAAGCAATGATTCCTTTATTAGGAGCGCCAGCAGCCCCGGCAAAAAGTCTCTCTCTCACAGCAGGCTAACAAGTCTGTTCGGCAGGGAGACGAATACCGAACCTATTCATCTCTGCCCTCTCCTTTTTTTAATTTAGGGTGGGGCTTCACTAGCAGCGATGGCTTTTCTATCCCAAGGATTGGCCCATAGATTTCCACTGCTCTCCTCTCCTCTGCCTTCTGCACATCCACACATCAGGCACTGGACCCAGCTGTTCCTCCTCTTCTTCATCAGCCACCTCCAAACTTGGGGGCTGTTGATTCTCCATCTGAGGGCTGATGGAAGACTCAGGCTCTATCTCCCTCTTCCCCCTTGGAGCTCTCAAATTGCCTTGATGCTGGACCTGTCTCTCACGCTGCCTCATCTCATTCGGCTGCTGGAGGGGCCAGCGGCTGACATGCCACAGCCACAGCACAATTATATACTGCCAGCCCAAGCCGGGCTGGAAATCCTGAATGGTATCTGGAGGCATTGAGGATCTGGATAGGATCAAACAAACTCAGATTGAAACCTGTGACCCCACCCCACCCCCAATTCCTGGAATACCATCTACCCAGAACTACATATTACCACAACCTCGCTTGCATTTCTCAAACCAGTTAAAACTTACTTGTTTGAACATGCTTTCAGCCCTTACTTCATGGTGACTTGTCCTGATTTTTGGCTTTTTCTGATTTGGGTTTTGGATCATATGTTTTCTTACCTACCCATAATCCTGTCAGGATTCAGGCAGGATATAAATATTTCAAACTAAATAAATAAAGAATGAGATGTACTTAGGAAAGCCAGGTCAGCTGCACCGTGAAACTAATACAAATCAGCTATATAAACAAGTCCCCCAAAATTGCTATCCAAAGGAATAAGGAAGGCTCTTAAAAATCTCCATTCCTCCTTTCACATAACAAAACTAACTTTTAAACATCACATTTTGCAGCATTCTGTTCCAATACACTGGGCTAAAATAATCTTGCAGAATTTCAGGGCTGAATCACATTCTCAGTATCAAGTGGAGGCTTGCCCTAGATTTCCATCTGTAACTAAGGTCTCTTATGCATACTAGCAAGCAAGTACAACTGAAGTTGAAAGACTGACTGTTCTTGTTATTCTCTGAAAAAGAAATGCCGAATGAAAACAAAAACGATATAAATCCTGTAGTATTAACTGTTTTAAGCTCAGCAGCCCTCACTGTGACGAAATGCACACTGCAAAGGACAGCAGAAAAGCACTACTCAAACAAGCGTCCCATCAACAAATTGTTACTGACATGCGGATGGGAAACACTTCAGTCATGCTCTCTTTCTCTACAGTGTGCACATTCCAAGCTCAGACCATTGTGCTTTAGCAAAGCCTTTATATAGCAACCTCCTGATACATTAAAGAATAGCACCTATCCATTTTGGGCATCCCAGACAAATTCCCATGCTGCTGGGAATACTGGGAACCGTACTCTTGTCCATTTGGATGCTGCAAGGCTGAAGAACATTGCCCAAGGATGTGAATAAGGATCTTAATTCTGCGCCCTAATTCTCATTTGTGAATGCAGCATTTTCCACTATGGGGTGCTTCCAAATGTGGGATTCATCAGACAAAATTCAACAGCCAGCAGTTACTGCTCTGAATTCTAGAAGCTGAAATCCACATATCTGGAAGTTCCATAATCGGGAAGCATTGCCTCAACGTGCTTCAAAAGGTTTTGGTAACAAGCAATTCTGACAGCCTCTGACAGCCCAAATAACAATAATTGGGCTTAGCATTAGTGAAAGGAATGTGCAGAACTGGGAAAAAAAGATTATAGCCTTTAAAAAAGCATTGATGAAACTTTTGGAGAAAGGAACTTGATTCGTAATGTAAACATTTTCACCAACAGAAGTTTATTTTATTTATTTATTTTATTAATCAAATTTATATAGCCGCCCATCTCACCAAAAGTGACTCTGAATGGTGAACAACAATAAGATGAGAACAATAAAAAGAAAAATTAAAAAAACCTTATTAATAAATATCATAAAAGTAAAAATACAAACCATAGCAAAGGGAGAATAAAAATAGCCATCTCAACGATGGAGGTCTCCTGTTGCCTGACAAAATAGCCTTGACTTAAGGCTTCACGGAATATTTAAAGGAACCTAATCTAATTTTGGTGTAAGAATGTTCTATAATGGGGTGCCACAACAAAGGCACATTTCCTAGGACCCACCTAATGAACGCACCTGCAACATGGCCAACCTGATGTACCTGAAGTTCCTGCAAGA
Organism: Natrix helvetica; assembly: GCF_964273705.1. Lineage (NCBI taxonomy): Eukaryota > Metazoa > Chordata > Lepidosauria > Squamata > Natricidae > Natrix > Natrix helvetica. Next base: position 68,935,356 of record NC_138549.1, on the reverse strand, counting down.
TGGCCACCTTGCAGATCTAGTGGGATGCGCTGATGTAACCAGGGAGAGGCAGTCCCTCACATAACCAGTACCATGCAAGAAGGACTGAAAGGTTAAAACCAGCACCTTGAATTGGACCTGGAAGCAAACTGGCAGCTAATGTAGCTCGCTCTCCTGCATTTTGTACCAACTGAAGCTTCAGAATACTCTTCAAGGGCAGTCCCATGTAAAGCACACTGCAATAGGCCAGTCTGAAGGGAATGAGTGTCTTACTTACATAACTATTTATAGCCTTGAATTTAATACTTACAGTATTAAGTAAATTTAATCCTGTCTCAAAAATCTGCAAAACCTATTTTGGGGCACGGTATGTATGTTACATGAAATTGAATTTCTGTACTCTTTCCTGACAACTCTTTAAATCAATATGGCTGTATCCTTTATAGAGCAGGATTTCCTTTTTAAAGGTGCTGTTAGCTGGAACAGCTGTCTCATCTAAGTTGTATTTAAAGGCAGAAAAGCCATAAAAATGGGCAACGGGAGTTTAGATGTTATCTATCAACAGTTAACAAAGCAAAAGCTCGGCATTTACAATGATCCTCTAGTCATTTTTCTCATGGTACACTGAGTCTATATAGGTAAACTTTCCATGTCTAAATTTGCAAGCAATTATTTGCATGTAAAGTAATCATAGAAATCACTGTAACAAAAATGTATGTGAACTTTTCCCCCAGAAACGTGTAAGTGACCACACTACTCAGAAAGTGTTAGTCTTTCTCCAGGAGATAAGATTGCAGCTAACTCAGTGGAGTAGGCATGTTATCAGTTCCATGGACAGTACAAGCACGGCAGCCTGGAGCAAACAATATACTTTATTGTTTGGAAGGTGTGAAGTTTCTCCTTTTGTATTCCACTCAGAATGTGGGTGTTATTAAGGATAAGACACATGGCTGCACTCTTAGTAGAGTTCAAAGTTACAGTAAGCTCTGAGTTTCCCTACAAACTCATGTCAATCAACACAGAGGCAATAAAACAAGCTATGCAGACTGCCCTTATAACTTACTGGCCTCCCATCAACTGACTGTTTAATCAGCACATTAGGGAGGAAAGCTTTCCGGAAAAAGGCTGGATCGAAGGCTGAACCTTGTAGCAGCCTCAATGTTTATATCCCTGAAAAGTAACTCCCTGTTTCTGCCAGCTGAAAACACAGACAGAGCTAGTTTCCAAGATCTTAAACAGAAAATTGACCAAATGAAATCTTGGTGAGAACTTTTTAATTTTTCTTAACGCTTTAACCTTCTATTTCTTGAAAAAAATGATGTGGAATTACGGTCATACTTTCGAAAAACTGTGCTTTTAAAGTGGAAATCTAAAATATTTCACCAGCTCCTCTGTAATCCAGGTCTATACAGATATAAACATAACAATCCAGGCCAGGAGAGAAAACCCCAAAAATTTAAAAGCTTGGAGCTCAATTATTAACAACCTAAATTTTGTTGGGTTTAAATGAGACCCCCCAAAAATACAATCATCCTTTGGCAGCCATGTTTATCAGGGCTAAATTGGTCAATGAAAACATGGTCAAGCATATTAAAAGCTGCACATAATGGCACTCACTGAATAAAACTAAAAACCATCACATCATCTTACTCATTGCAATTTTGCAGAATATATAAAAAGTTACTAAAGTGAATCCTACATTCATCCACTCCCTACAATAATAAATATTCTGCAAGGAGCTAGCCCGAAATGTGGCCTCAAGCACACACAAAAAATAAAATTGAAAACACACTTAGAGTCTTGAGATGAAAGGATGCATGTTATAATAGGTCTCTATAATTTCATGATATTGGCATTTATGTGGACTGTACTAAACCACTTATGATCTCACTCCTCTCTTTTCCCATTGTGCAAGTAATTTGGCTTGTTTTGGAACCTTCCCCAATTTTCCAGTTCTCTTAATTGTCACTATTTGGCCTTTTTTCTCCTTAGGTCAGCCGCAGTGGTTTCTTTTTGTTATTTTACCCTTTACTAGAATGAACGTTGATTGTACTCAACACAAATACAACTTAAAACAGCTCTCACTGTGGATTTCCCAGGCGGTAAAAGAAGTCTTTCACATTCATTCAGTGGTTGCTTCAACTAACTTCATTCTTTTGATGCAATTATTTATATAACAGTGAAAGAAGACACCTTGCTTTACCGGAGGAATAATTAACAGGAGACAAAGGCAACCAAATCCTGACCACAAAGAAGTACTAACTGGAAAGTGCATCATTAAAAGCAAAACCAAAAGCTATGATACTTCAAAAAAACCAGAATGATTCTGCAATTTTACCATCAAAGATTCTAGTATTTGATAAACTAATTACCTCATCTAAAGGTCAATTTCCTATGTCTCTCTTTTTTTTTAATTACTTATTTATACTATCATTTGCCTACATAATTCTGGGTCTTTTTTTTTTTAAAAAAAGCTATTTATGTTGATGTTTGTATACCATAACTGGTGGCCATAGAAGGGCAAAAAGATAACATACCGTATATTTTCACAGTTAAATTTTAAATCATTTCCCAAAAGGAGGGCAATTGTAGAAGACAAAGAGGAGGGAATTCAATATCCACTATGTCTCAGAGAAGGCAAAATAGGTATCTACAATAATCCAGTTCAATTTTATAGCTGGATTTTAAAAATTATACAATGATGAAGAGGCTTGCCCAATACCAGAAGGAAATCAATGGCATAGGCTGGAGCCAAGCCAGTTTATCTCTCCACCATATTATGCCAAAGTCCCCTTGGCATATCTGAGATAGCTTAAATTATCTTGTGAGCTACAATGAGTACTTCATGACAAAAGGGCAGAGGGAGAGAATAATGCAGGGACTATTTTCTGCCAGGCATTGAAAAATCAGAAAGTCTAACCCAAAAAAGACATTGTGTCAATGCCAACTCAGGACATTTCTCAAGACCTGAAAGGTTAATAAATTAGCTCAGAGTCATGCTACTTTTTCTGAAGGGACAAAGAATCAGACTATGGGCCTTTTCAGATGCTGGAGCAGGAACCTCGAGTTTCTGTTTATTGTAAGAAGTTTAAGTTTTATAGGCAGTACACTGTTGTTCTGAGATTGGTGCTCGGAAACTTGGGCTGGTTGAAAAGTATTCTCAGAAATGAAACTCACTGAATTATTTCTCCCTCAATCATACTAAAATCATAGGGTTATAAATGAAAATTGAACAAGCACAAGTCTTTTCCCTTGATTTTCTTAAAGAAAGAGAGTGGCTTACTCTGGGATGAACTTTTGAAAATAACAATCTGTTTTATCAGATGGATGAATGTGGGCTGGAGTGCTAGGAGATATACCATATGTGCCACTTATCTTACACTATTAACCTGTGAAGTTTACAAAATTGACTGAAGCATAATATGAGGGACAAGAAAGGAGCATTATACACACTGAGTGATGTTAGAAATTACAGTATTGCAGAGAAAGCAGAACATCAAGGCAACTTACATTTTGTATATGTTCAGACCATCATTAGCATTTCACATCTTGTCAGGCTTACAGATTGTCCCTATTTCACAGAAGTAATCACTCATACATTGAAACATGCATATTTGGGAGGAAGAGGAAAAGCTAGTTGTTTGCATGCATGATGACCCATACCATGTGTTATATTTAACAGATCAGTGAATATGGAACGCTTTTAGTAACAGTGACTCTGAAATTATGCTTGTCATCTTGATGATTGCTTGTGCAGCACACCCAAGTTAAAGAGTTCTTGTACATTTTGAAACTAAAAATGTTCTCTATTTCAATATGATATCCTTTTTATAAGGCTGATAGTTAAAAACAACTTCTAGCTTGATTTTGTCATAAATGCAATAACTGTGCTTCAGTGAAATTGAGATGACTAAAATCCTTCAAGCATAATGCTATAATTTTTAGTTACGTAAATGTACGGAATAGAATAAAGTTATGGCTATTGTAACAGGCAAAAGTAATACCAATCCAGGCATATTTGAGTCCTTCGTTTCAATGGGAGATCCTGAAGCATGTATTTCCTAACCTACTTATTGGAATTAATTCGGTTGGATAATGCCCACAGGTATTTTATCTACTAATTCTAGTTTCTATGTTTGGCTTTATTTTGATAGTTAACTTATCAAAATATATTCCTAAAATGTTGATCTTTCATAGAGTTGTGACAAAGTTCCTACATTCCTTTATGTAATAAACTGATTTGTGTATAATTTCCAGATGAATATTGACCACATCCTTTTCTCGGTATTCAACCTTGGCTGTGATTCTTGCTGTTCAGAGAAATGCAACACTTACTTCCTGAGTACTGTTTTGGTCTCCGTATTGTTCTGGCTCCCATCTTCTTCACAGTTTGAGATCTCCAGGGTTCCATATCTAAAGGCAAAATAATTATAGGAATATCAGGCAGTGAGTAAAAATAAAATGGGGAAAGCTATGTCTAAGGATTTAGATATTAGGAAGTGCTTTGAAGTCAGTACTTAATTTGTAGCAGAGAAGTTAACACAACTTCCTGGAATTTGTTCTTTTCTCCTTGTCCATCCCACACCATATGCTCCCTGGGCCTCATTACTTCCTTGGATTTAAGGAATAGGAGAAACAGCATTCAATTGATATACAGCTCTTAAGGATACAGCAGCCTTTCTTGATCTGACAATTTCCAGATGTATTGGATTCCAACCACATTACCCACACTTAGCAGGGAAATATGGCTCTTATCTGTCAATCCTACAAACTTCTTCTTCCTTTCCACTTTCTTCCAGTAGTGAACATCTAATCCTTATGTCAGTCTTCCTCTACCCGGTACCCTCTAAATGTTTTAAAAACAACTCTTGGAATACCCAGTGAGCACAGCTATTAACTATCTATTAGTTAGTCTTTTTTTTTAGCTTCTTAAGCCAGACTTCTTCTGTTTAATAAAGAAGGTTGGCCTAAGAAGCTAAAGGAGATTTTGCCACAGTTCCTTTTCTCAGTGTGCATCCAAAATATAATTTGTCTTCAAGCCTTGTTCAACATGGCCAATGCCCGAATCAGCTTAACTCTCCTGTCTCCCACCCCTTGGCATAAACAAACAACCTACCCAAGTTTGTCCGCCTTTTTCTTGTAACTCCTTTTTTATTAAGCTCTTAGATATTTCCCATTTTTTCTCAAAGATTTCCTTCTTAAAATCCTGGTTCCCAGTCTAGAAGTTCATTCCAGGAAAAGTCTTTTTCTCTTTATACTTGGCCTTAACTTTTCCCATTACCACATCTCTATCCTCACCCAAACTCATATACTGTCTTCTAGGCTTGTGTAAGTTTTTAATTGTAAGAACAGATTGAAAACATTGAACAATTTTATTTCCAGAGCAACTGAAATATTAGATAACAGATAAAATTCTCTCCTGATATAAGTCAGAAAAGAAAATGTTAATAGAGTTCAAATGTTAGGATTTTGATAATACAATAATGAACCTATCTTATGTCCCATTTATATAGTCATTATTTTTCTTATGATCAAATATTAGAAAATAAAGAGAATGGCAGAAATAGATTCTTGGGGAGGGGAGAGAGAATCATACATCCATACAGCATTTATTTATGCAGCTAAACCTTCTTTATTCCAAAGGATACAGGCATATATCAGTTTTAAAGCAAAATAAAATCCAATAGAAATATGTACAAAGTAAAATCCTGATTCAGAATGAACTTTTAAAAGCCAAGTGATTCACCATGGTAAGAAAAAAGGTTGAAAACTTAATAAATCCATTCTCACATATAATGTATTTGAAATTACATGATTGAGGAGTGTTAAACTTGCTGTCTGTTTCCACCAATGCTGAATTTGAACAAAGTACCAATAATATTAATGTTTTTCACAGTAAATGGTATTTTATTGTCCTTACACTATTTATCCATGTGCAGTGTCCCTATGAATTTGATTTTAGCATATCCTCTCCAGACGATGTGATCTACATTTTGCTTGTAGTACAAAGAAGACTTAAAAAAAGAAAATGATATACTTTGCTTTTACCACTTAGACATGGTGAGAATATCATGTTTCACCACTTCGGTACATGGCACAGAGAATGGAAAATGCAGCCAGAAATGTACTGCTTTCAAAACTGAACAATGAAAATATACAGAACATTGATTTTATGAAGGATTGCTTCAGATACTGGGATCTGACCAGCGGTTGGTTCCGGGTCCCAGTGCAACGGGTACGGTGCAACGGGGCCTGACATCCAACACATGAACACGCACAGCACTCGCATGCATCCTTACCTCCTGCAATGCTCCGTGATGCTCCCACTGCTTGGCGAAGCATTGTGCAGATGCCGTGCGCTCCATGCGCATGCATGGAAGCATCAAAGAGCTCAAATACAGGTAAGGATTGCGGGCAGGTGGGTGGGCCCTCCGGAACACCATACCAGAATGGTACCTGGTGCTCCTGGCAGGTACCGATATGCCCGTACTGGGGCGAACCGCCTGCCACCCATCATTGGATCTGACTGTAGAGTCCTGTTAGCTAGTCTTTGCCAAGGATATGCTCCTGTGATGGCGAATCTATGGCACTCCTGCCACAGGTGGCATGCGGAGCGATTTGTCAGGGCATGTGAGGCGTTGCTCTGTCAGCAAGCCAGCATGCATGGGTGAGCTGGTCCACTGACTTCGGCCTTCAGCCTTCTTTTAAGGCCATTTTTCACCTCCTCCAGCACAAAAAACCAGCCCTACGGGCAACCGGAAGTTCAGGAACGTACTTCTGGTTCACTCATATGGCCGGTTTTAGCCCTCCGGAGCGTTCAGGAGAACGCTCCTGAAGGCCCCTAAAGGCTCTGGAGAAAAACAGCCCTACAAGCAAACTGGAAGTCCATTCCCAAACTTCCTGTTTGCCCGTAGGGCTAGGTTTTTGCACTCCGGAGGCTTCAGGGAAGCTCCTGAAGCCTCCGGAGGGCTTCCGGGAGGGTGGGGGAGGCTCTTTTCACCCTCCTCAGACTCCTATAAAGCGTCTGGAGCCTGGGTAGAGCAAAAAAAGCACGCTAAAAACAAGGGGGAGTGCTGGCTGTGCGCACATGCAAGCTGGGGTCGTGCGCATAGCATTATGGGTATGGCACAGCCGCACACGTTCTCCCCGCTTTTGGCACGCGAGCCAAAAAAGGTTCATCATCACTGATATACTCAATAAAATACCAAGTCTGCTACATGGTGGGTGAATACTTAATAAAAGGCTTGTGATGAAAAAGATGCATCCAAATTACTTCAGAATAAAGTGAAAAGAGATAGTACTTGAGAAGTAGTGCAATTTTGGATGCATATCCATCAGTGTCTATTTCAACATTTAAATTTAGTCCAGGTCAATTTCAGAAGCATAAATCAGCTTTACACAGCATTTAATGGCTGGCTTCTCTAGTAGTAGGAACAGAATTGCTACCCCTTAATGGAGCAATTTTGTTTTCAGGAATACATAAGTTTCAAATCTTTATAAATGTGCAGATGGCTTATGATCCTTTTGGAAATACCTTTTAGAAAATGGAGAGCTTGGTCTGAAGCACTGGGGAGAAAGGACTGCTAACTGGATTAGTATTTCAGTCTCTATCAATGTCACTGTAAATTAGTCTGTGTTTTTGAGAACACTCAAGGCTATGGAATGTAGCAGTATATCCCAGAAGTGAGTACACCCCCTCACATTTTTGTAAATATTTAAGTATATCTTTTCATGTGATAACAATGAAGAAATGACACTTGGCTACAATGTAATGTAGTGAGTATACAGCCTGTATAACAGTGTAAATATGCTGTCCCCTCGAAATAACGCAACATACAGCCATTAATACCTAAACTGCTAGCAAGATATATTTAAATATTTACAAAATGTGAGAGGGTATACTCCAGGGGTGTCCAAACTTGGGAACTTTAAGACTTGTGGACTTCAACTCTCAGAATTCCCCAGCCAGCCATGCTGGCTGGGGAATTCTGGGAGTTGAAGTCCACAAGTCTTAAAGGTCCCAAGTTTGGACACCCCTGGTATACTCACTTCTGTGATATACTTGTAGGATGAGTGGCCACATAACTCTTTTAAATAATAAAAAAACTCTGTAGAGCAATCCAAAACATTAATATTAATATTTACACATGAACACTGTAAATTCATATTTTCCTCTAATGCCTATTGCATCCAATAAACCTGATTTTTGAAAGATTTTTTAAGAGCAGTTTCAGTTTTATATATAGAGGGAAAAAAGCAGGCCTGTATCAGGACATTTTTGCTGGTGGAAAGGGTGATCAATATGTAGGTCAATATAAAAAACCCATTATAGGTAAGTCTGATATGTTTAACAAAACACACAAATTCATATAAATGTCTACTCTGAAATAAATCCATTAAGTCTTGAATGAGATGCAACAAAATTCATTTACAGATTAATGAATGTAAGACTGTAACCTTCTATTTGTTAAAATTTAATGAGATTATAAATGCCAGACGCCTAAATGCCGCTCAAAATCCTAGACCTATTATGACTACTCAGAAGTGATGCTTATCCACCTAAAGTTGTTTTGCATTCCAGAAATGTAAAACTATAAACTTCATAAGTGCTGCAATAATGCTTAATACAGCTAATTAATAAGCAACCAAAAAGCCTCAGTAAAAATGGGACGGATGAAATAACCTTATTCTGTTTTCTTCCTACGGTAGAAGAGGACCAGTTCAGTTTAGTAGTTAAGGAATCAGACTAAAATCTAAGAGAGTAGTTTCAAGGAGACTACAAGGTGTGGCTGAGTGTCATTCTTTCTCACCCCAGCTTACCTCACAGAGTTGCTGTTGCGGGGAAAATAGGAGAAGGGAAAATTTTTATTTATTTATTTATTTATTTCAAGATTTATAGACCGCCCCCTCTCCCCGAAGGGACTCGGGGCGGTGTACAGGCATCTCATTAAAAACCAAATGCAAAAGATAAATACCCTTAAATACCCTTAAAATTGAATTAAACCTAACAGCTGTACAAGATGATAAAAGTTAAAAGTCAACCTAAAACTCACCCCTAAACATTTAAAAATATGGACTGGAGGGACTAAAACTGGAATTAGGCCAGGCCGGCTGAATTGAACAGGTGGGTTTTAAGCTTCTTACGGAAGGAGCGGAGATTGGTGGTGGTTCTGATATCAGGGGGGAGGTCATTCCAGAGGGTCGGGCCCATCACAGAGAAGGCCCTACTCCTGGGTGTCGCCCGCTGGCACTACCTAGTGGACGGCACCCGGAGGAGTCCCTCTCTGTGAGAGCGGATCAGCCGAAGGGATGTATGGGGCAGGATTAGAGAAGTCTACCATCTTGAGTGTGTAGTATTGAAGGTGGCACATAAGTGGCACATAAGTAGCAATGCCATCTAATTATAATGGTTTCACAAGCAAGATCTCACGTCTAGCTATTTGTGGAAAAGCAACCCCAAAAGCAATTAAGACTCAGACAATACTATCAATCAATCAATCAGAATAGAGCTGGAAGGGACCTTGGAGACTCCCTGCTCAAGCAGAAGATCCTGTACCATTTCAGACAAGTGACTGTCCAGTCCAGTCTCTTTTTTAAAACCTCCAGTAATGAAGCCCCACAATTTCTGATGACAAGTTGTTCCATGGGTTATTTGTCCTCACTCTTAGGAAGTTTCTCCTTAACTCCAGGTTGCTTTGTCCTTGGTTAGTTTTCATCCAATGTTTCTTGTCCTAATCTCTGGTGCTTTGGAAAATAATTGACCCACTATATACCGCCACCCTGTCCTAGAGTCTCAGATGATACCACACTCAGGATCTAGATGGACACATCCTTGAAAGATGCATCCCCCAAATGGACTCTAGGAAACTTGCTCACACTTATTTCCTGGCTGCAGAGTCCTGCAGTCATGTGATCATGTTTTGCCATTTTCTGATGAAAATGCCAATTTATCGAACTTGATTTGGACTTATGGCCTACTACTCACTTAACAACCACGGTGACTCACTTAGCAACTGTCATAAAAATGGTTGTAAAATGATGATATAATGAATAATGGATATAAATATAGATTGAAATACCACATGGATTGACAATTAATAATGGAAAATTATATTTGGAGTTGTGGATAACCGGAAATTTTATGGTTAACGGAAAGTAGAAATGTGTAATATGAATTAATGGGAATTCTTTGATTTAATCCTTATTCTTATCTCTTAGAGATTGGTGATACAATTTTATAAAGACTTAGTATTACCTAGTAGATGATTATGGATGTAAGGAAACAAGGGTTGTCACAAATGAAAGAATATTAATGGTAACTTGAACACACAATGCTCAATGAAATATTTAATTATGTTTAATGGATAATCAGTGACTTTATTCTTAATTGTAAAAACCGTTGCACAAAAACTTGTAACCAAACGACATGCTTGATGAAATTGGTTTTTTTTCTTCTCTCCTTGCTCTTGTTCTGTATGTGTTGTTTTGTCTTTTTTAAAGAAAAAAAATAAAATTTTATTTTTAAAAAATGGTTGTAAAATTAAGTCCAGTTATGTGGTGACTACAGCAACCAAAAGTCCGGGTTCAATTGTGTTTGTTAACTGATGTCTACCTGTATACATTTCATCCATGTGGTATCATCAGACAACAATCTCTTCAACCTGATTTTTCATATATCTTTTTCTATTTATGAGAGTTTTTTTTCAAAAGGAAGATGAATACTGTAGTAAAGTTTAACTTTTGACAAGAATCCTGTAACTTACGAACTGAAATAACTACAAGAACTTGCAATATTTAAAACTGAAAATATGTTTATAAGTTTTATATGAGAGCCCATTTGGTGTATTTGTTGAGGCATCAGGCTAGAAACTGGGAGAATATGAATTCTAGTCCCAGTTTGGGCACAAAACTAGCTATGTGGCCTTGGGCCAGTCACCTTCAGCCCTAGGAATCATGCAATAACAAACCACTTCCAAAATCTTGTCAAGAGAATAGCAGTTGGTCTTACTTGAACTGCCATTTTCAGGACTGGGACAGGAGGCTCCAGTAGAGAAAAGGGCATTTTTTTATTAAAATTTTAAATAAATTTTACAATTATCAACCCCCTTACCCTTCCCTCTTCCCGCCCTCCCTCCCCCTGACCTCCCAGAGCAAAATACAGGGTATAAACATTTAACAACCATATGCTAACATAAGCTAACTAATTTTAACATATTACTATTCTTATGCTTTAACTCACCCTTTATTAAACTAACTTTAAATAAATTGTAGTGTTCTTTATGCCTTCATTCATAAGCTAACTGAAAATTTTTAGTCCGGTATTTATTTTGAATATAGTCAATCCATCTTGTCCAATCCAGTTTGTACTTCTCATCCGAATGATCTTTCAAATACGCTGAAATTTTGGCCATCTCTGCTAAGTATGCTACTTTTAACATCCATTCTTGGATAGTAGGCAACTCTTCCTTCTTCCAGTATTGTGCCACCAACAATCTTGCTGCCGTCGTTAGGTTAAGGGTATTAACATGCCCAATTGGCCATGAGACTGGGATGAAGCTGAAGCTACACCTCTGTGCTCCACCCTTGACTTCCAATTCACTGAAGCAAGCTCCCACGAGACCTGAAAACAAGGCACAAAGGAGAACTCCCTCCACCCCAGCTAGACTAACTATCTAGGGCGGGAACTGGAGCCTCCTGTCCCAGCACCAAAAATAGCAGTTCAGGTAAGGCCAACTGCAATTTTCCAGAGCGAGGGACAGGAAGCTCCAGTAGATGGGACCTATCAAAGCTAAGTCCCATGGGTGGGAAACTAACGATCAGCAATGGCCTGCTGTAGCACCCTGTGCCCAAACGCCGCATCAGCCGATGTGAACGCGTCCAACCTGTAATGCCGAATAATGGCGATGGTGAAGCTCATGTAGCCGCTCTGCAAATGTTGCCTATTGAGGCCTGGGAGCTGCTGAGGTGGCAGCGCTCCTCGTCGAATGTGCCATAATACTGGCCAGCACAGGCAACTTCTGGGACTCATATGCCGGGGCAATAGCTAAGCGGATCCACTGGCTAATGGTGGAAGACATAACCCTCTAACCCAGTGACGAAGGTTGGAAAGATAAGAATAGCGCCTCCGACCTCTGGAAGGAGGCTGTCCGCTTCAAATAAATATTCAGGGCCCATCAGACGTCCAATCAGTGCCACTACTGTTCACGTTCCCTAACCGGATCCGGACAAAATCCGGAAGCACAACCTCCTGGGAATGATGGAAAATGGAATTCACCTTTGGCATAAAGTCCAGGTCTAACCTCAACACAACCCTGTTGCTGTGGAACACGCACAAATCCTCCCTGGAGGAAAGTGCTCCCAACTCTGACACTCTTCTAGCAGATGTGATAGCCACTAAAAACACCACCTTAAGGGTTAGGAGCTTCAGGCTAACTGTCCTCAACGGCTCAAAGGATTCAGCCATGAGAGCCCGCAACACAGCAGGGAGATTCCATGTGAGAAACCTATGGACCACTGGAGGGCCCAAGTTGGAGACCCCCCCCCCGAAGAAACCTCTTAACAATGGATAATTGGGTGAGGGAAACTGAGCCCTCGCCTGGGAGAACTGTAGCAAGGGCAGCCAGCTGCCTACGCACGGTTCCCCGGGAGAGCCCCTTATCCAACCCGTCTTGGACAAAGTCCAGGACTTGTGGAATTGAGGCCAAGGTGGGCACCACCTGGTTCGCCCGACACCAGGCCACAAAGGAAACCCAGGTAGAGTCATAGATCCTTGTAGTAGATTGTCTGCGCGAGGCCTCTATGGTTGTAATCACTCGCAGCAACAAGTGATCCTCCCTCAGGCGCTCCTGTTCAATCTCCACATGGCTAGTTGCAGCCAGTGTGGCTCCAGGTGCACTAGCTTCCCCTGATTCAACTCTATCTTCCCCTCCGGAATCTGCCATGCAGGCCGGACCGACAGAGTCATGAGATCCACAAACCAGACCCTCCTCGGCCAGTGAGGTGCCACCAGGATCAGCTCTGCCTGCTCCATGACTAGCTTCTGAACTACTCTGGGAATGAGGGGGAGAGGAGGAAAAGCATACAGTAGCCCACCTGGCCACCTTGTGTGAAGGGAATCAACCCCCTCCTTTCCCTGAGTTGGGTACCGAGAAAAGAACTGGGGAAGCTGGGCGTTGACCGGAGTGGCAAAGAGGTCCACCACCGGTTGTCCAAACCTCTGGCAAATGCTCTGAAACAGCTCCAGAGAGAGGCTGCACTCTCCATTGTCCACTGTCTCTCGACTCAACCAGTTGGCCTGATGGTTGTCAATCCCCGTGATGTGCTCCACCCGGATCGACCGCAGGTGTCATCTCCACTTTCCTGTCATCCGCCTTAATGTTGTCAGCCACATCTTTTGCACCAGAGGGGTAGACGATGCTAAGGCGACCACAGGTTGGTCCACGGTGGTTAGCTGCAATGCCTGGGAGAAATCTGGCTGAATATTATAAAAGCGCCTATCATTACTGCCAGGATTGGGAAAGGCAGTAGTCTTCTCCCATTGTTTCTTCACCTCCAGAAATAGGTGAGGGGCAGGGATCTCCTCCTTAACCATCTTGGGTTCAGAGAAGACTGGTCCTCTAGACTTCTTTGCTGCACCCCCCTCCTTGGTCCCCTCTGTAGTTCCATCCTTAGCTCCTTCCTTAGATCCTTCGCCCTCCTCAATCTGTGTAGTGGCACGCGCCTTGTGCAGGAAGGATCAGAATAAATTTGGCGGGAAAAGGCCAATGAAGGCTGGAGGATCGGGCTTCGAATCATCCTCATCCTCAGATAAATCGGGGTCCTGCTAAGCCTTATCCCCTGACAATGATCATTCGCTAACTATGGAGGGAGACACAGGACAGCTCACTGGAGCAGAGGAAGGACGTGCCTGAGAGGAGCTGGGCCTGGGGACTTTCCCCTGGTCCGATGCTAAGGACCGGGAGGCCTGCTGCTGTAGGCCAGCAGCAATGCCACAGGAAATGGCCCTCTCAATAAGATTCTGCAACCCCCTGGGAAGGGCATCCACATCCAATGAATCCCAGCTGGGATTCACTGGATCCTGAGCTGCCCCAGCCTGGAGAGCCAGGGTAGGCCTGGGCAAGGCCTGATACCCACTGGGATCCACCTGCATGCAGGAATCCTCCAAATCCAGGTCCTGGTCTTCCAGAGAAAGAGGTGGCGAAGGGAAAGCCTCCCAAAAAAACCTCCCAAGAGAATCTGGAGAACCCAGGGGGAAACTGGCTCTCCTGTGGTGCACCCCCCACAGGAGACCTGGAATGAGGAGGAGAGGCACTTAGCCTGCCCTGCTGGGCCCTTAACTTTTCTGCCTGGAAAAGGTCATAGAAAGGGCCTTGTGCCTCCTGAGCTCATCCCTCTGTGTTGCAGGTGTGGGACGAGAGGCAGCAGCCACCCTTTCAGCCCTAGCCGAGGCTGTACGGTGCTGCCTGGAAGAGGGGCCCTCCCCAGGGGAGGGTGGGGGAGAAGGGGACCTACATGCCTCCTCCGCCATTGCCATGTGGCAATACTCATGGCCCTCCAAGGGCAGCCTCCTTGATGCTCTCTTGGCAAGGCAAAGGCAAAGAAAGGGAACAGTAAAAAGAAATGCCGTTCTTTTACTTCCCAGGCAGCCCAGACACCAGCGCCGAGCTCGGCGGACTCCAGGGACTGCCGCTGAACCTTTTCCCGGCTTGAGGCACCCACACGCCAATTTGCTGCTCCGCAGTTCACCTCGCAGCCTCACAAAGCCTTCGCACTCTTCCTAGCGCCGCCGCAGCTCAACCCCAGCCTCCGGAGCAATCTTCGAGGAGAGTTCAGCGACGAGAGGCCGTGGGGCTGGAAATCCTGAGCCCGCAAGCCTCCCGATCGCCAGGGACAAAAGCTGCAGCCATGTGGCTGGCGTGGCTCCTAACAGCAGCTGCAATGGCGCCTGAACCTTCCCAGCCCTCAGAAGGCAATATACAGTCCTTGGAGACCAGTAAAGGAAAGCCCCAGCCAGGCAGCTTATTGGTAGAAGCAGAGAGCAATTCCAAGGGAGGCTGCAATTACAGAGGAGGGCCCAGTAATGGTAAAATCACAGGAGAGAAAAATAAAAGGTCTCACTTTTTGGCCAGACTGAGATGAAACTGGAAGTAAAGGGTGGAGCACAGAGGCGTGGCTTCAGCTTCACCCCAGTCTCGTGGCCAATTGGGCATGTTAATACCATCTACTAGAGCAGTGATGGCGAACCTTTTTTGGCTCACGTGCCACAAGTGGGGGGAGCGCAGGGGGGTCGAGTGTGGGTGTGCCGCACCCATAATGTAACGTACGACCCCCCCAGTGCGCATGCGCGCACAACGTGCGACCCCCCCCCTTTTTACATTTTTTTGCCCTCCCCAGGCTCCAGGGGCTTTATAGGAGCCTGGGGAGGGCAAAAAGAGCCTCCCCCGACCCCCCCGGAGGCCCTCCGGAGGCTTCAGGGACTGTCCGGAGGCTTCCCTGAAGCCTTCGGAGCGCTTAAAACCACCCTCCGAGCAAACCGGAAGTGACTTCCGGGTTGCTCGGAGGGTCGTTTTAAGCGCTCCGAAGGCATCAGGGAAGCCTCGGACAGTCCCTGAAGCCTTCGGAGCGCTTAAAACCACCCTCCGAGCAAACCGGAAGTGACTTCCGGGTTGCTCGGAGGGTGGTTTTAAGCGCTCCGAAGGCTTCAGGGACGGTCCCTGAAGCCTCCGGGGGGCGGGGGAGGCTCTTTTCGCCCTCCCCAGGCTCCTATAAAGCCTCTGGAGCCTGGGGAAGGCGAAAAATAGCTTTTAAAAAGGTGAACTCAGCTGGCCAGCGCGCACATGCGCGCTGGCCAGCTGACAGGGCAGCGCCTCACGTGCCCTGACAAATGGCTCCGCGTGCCACTTGTGCCATAGGTTCGCCATCACGGTACTAGAGCCTCCTGTCCCTCGCTCCGGAAAAGTGATATGTTCAGGCAATTGCCAGGACTCAAAGGCTACTCATCTTCCCCCAAAAAACCTTTCATGGATATACATCAGCCAAAACAAGTGAATACAAATTTAATTAAATAAATCTAGAAAAGGAAACATTATGAATAAGAAATATGCTGAGAACAGATTCTAACAATGGATAACTGAAAACTTTTTCCTTTCCTTTCCTTTTCTTTCCTTTCCCTTTCCTTTCCTTTCTCCTTTCCTCTCCTCACCTCAAATTCATGACGGGACAGTAAATGTTTTAAAACATAAAAAACACGGGGGAGGGGGAAACGGCAGAAAATCAACACACACAGAAACAGCAGCTGGAGTAAAAACAGACTTATAACAAATAAGCAAATTTTGACTGAAAAGACCATCCCCTTCCCCTTTTCCCAACTGCAGACATCCCCATTTTCTTTTGCTTGAAAGCCCACCATTCCCATCTCTGTTCTGCTGAACACAGAATGCCATTAAAAAAAACCCATTCAATTAGATTTCAATGTTTACCTGATTTTCATATATTTTCTTTCTCCAATTACTGGATAGCCTGCATATAAATCTCTTCATTTGCTGTTGCTTACTTTAAATGTTACATATCTCTGGATCCTTTTATTGCCCATCTTTTCTCCCCCCCCCATTTTTTTCTTGCTTTGTAGTGGTTCTTATTTTCCAGCAGGAAATAAAACTTCCACATAATGTCTGGTTGTAGTTATTTTATATTTGCTGCCTTTATTATGCTTCTCTCTCTCTCTAAATCCCAGTGGGTTTTTGTTTGTGCTTGTATCTTCATGTTCCTTACTGCTGAAATCCCCTGCTTCCTGAGATCAAAACCTCATCAAATTCTGGTGTTTAAATTCCACTAGAAGAAATGTTTGTTCTCCCTGGTTGCTACCCGTTACGAGAATTCTCTATTATTATTTTTTTGCATCTTTCGCCTTTAAAAAAAAGTAAGCTTTTTTAAAATTGTAAAAAGAATACTGTGAAAAATAAGGCAAAGTACACTATTTGAAGATAGTGTAGAAATAATGTACTCAGTTATTACTACTACTATATTTCTAGAAATAATCTTAGATCTATATCACTTTGGCAGTTGTTGAAAGCTAAGTCAAGTCATATCAATCAAATTCAACTTTATTAGTCACAGAAATCTCATTTATCTTGATTTCACTTCAGTTGCTATGTCAAACATAAGCACACATGATTTCAGTGCAACTTTAATGAAAATGTCCCACCCATCCACAACCACCAAAATAATAAAATAAGAAAAAGTCTACATTTAACGTTTTTAAATTCTTATTTCTCATATAGAGTGTTGCAGTAGGGATGGCAAGGATGCAAAATAATTTAAGCCAGCCTTTTCTGTTTGTTTTTGGGGTTCTTTTTAAAAGCATTTTCATATGTATCCTACTTCAAAATGATAAGATTAATTAGAAATTTGGGGGGAAGGAGCAAAAAAAATGAGGCCTCCTGTGCATTTCCCATGCTGATTTCATCATGTATGCATTGCAACTGTAGCATCCAAACTGTATTTCAGAATTTAATGGAGGGAACAGAAGCTTGCTTCATAAATCTGTATTTTTTTCAGCCAAATTCCCCCCACCCCCAAAGTGGCTCTTGAAGTTGATTATTACTTTGGGGGGATGGGGCAGGGGAAAAAAGATAATTAAATACCATATATCAACATCACAAAAAACAAAATAGAGCAAGAACTAAAACTCAGAAAGCTTTTGAGGAGCAACTTATAAATGGCAGAGCAAAGAAATCTCTCTCCAAAATTACTTGACATATGATGTGTTTGTTGAAGTCAAGGCCAAACTAAGTTATCTATCTCATCCACAACACAGGGCCAAAGATTGCTGAGGATTCTATCCACATAATAACAAGAATAATAATAACAATCTCTATCACTTATTCTGGTATTTCATGTCTTCGCTATTTTATAAATGCAGTTAATCCTTATTTAGCGACCTTACCATGGGGATTAAAAAAAATAACTTTATAACCAATCCTCCTATTTACAACCTTTGCAAGTCTGTCAAGCAAAGGAAATAATATCATAAGCACAGTTGAGATTTCCCTTAGTGATCACTTCACTTAACAACTGAGTTGCTGGTTCCAACTGTGGTTATTAAACCAGGACGACCTGTAATAGTACTATTTGTAAGCTACCGGTGTAGCTTTCCTAACTAAAGAATAAGATTGAAATTCATGAAATCATAAAGCAGGAAAGAAATGCATTTTTAATTTACTGTCTCCAATACGAGAAAATAGGCGTAGCACATGGCTGAACTGCGGAGTCTCTGATGCTCTCTGAGCATGGTTGTTTGCTTGGAGTTTCATTACACATCTAGTTAAAATCACCAGTGCTGCACTAGTCACATTGATGTTATTTAGATGAGTAATGAAACATCTGCAAGCAGACAACCAAGCTCAGAGAGTACCAAGGCCTCTACAAATTACTATCTGTTCACATATTTCTGCATTTGTTGTTCTTGTGCAGAAAACACACAGAGCGAGAAAGACTGACAACCATCAATAAGACTCCAGCATGCCTACATTTGGCCATTTGATTAGCATGTTAAAGAATGACTTGGGATCGATTCCAAGAAAAGATGAATAATACAACATTTTATCCATAATATAGATTTCATCGACTGAGTATGGGCTAATATAATGTATATAAATGCTGTATTTGAAACCAAAGTACTAGGCTTGTAAATCACTGTGGCATTGGTTCAACCCTAATACAGACTGCAGAACCTATAAAAATCTGTAACACACACTCTTGATATAACTGAGCCTCTCTAAGCTTCTCAGGGATATTTGTCTCCTTTGTGTAATTATGCAGAAGGACCAGTGAGTTTAATTGAAGTTATTTCCAAGTTAGTGCACATAGCCTCAGACTGAGATCATCAAAAAAGTATATGATGAGACATTCCTTAGTTGATGTCTACAACAGAGGAGCCTTTTCACACAGTGATACAAAAGCCTGGCATCAAAAATGAGAAAGTGATGAGTATCATAATATATTACTAAACATGCATCTATTAAATAAAACCACGTACTATGAAACAGCTCTTAAAGGGACTCATTTCACTTCAGCGGTTAACTGGCAGCACTTTTCTTGAACCAGAAAAGAATGCTTGGATTTATTGGGTTGATATATAATATTTTGTTCAGCATCTATCTAAGATAACATAACCTATGAATGCCATCCTATAGGTGTCAAAATCTTGTTTTGATTTTTCTGCTCTGCTTGCAGAGGACATTTCCCCTTTTTCTCACTGGCTTTCTGTCTGCTTCACTCTCTTCATCAAGCAGTTTTCTTCTTTGCTTAGGAGAGAGACCTTCTGTAGCAGAGCCTCTTCTGGTGAGGTAGTCAGAGCTGGCAAGCTTCATCAGTCAATGCCACTGCTCTTTTCTCCCTTAAGTAACACCAGCCTTCTAGCTTGCTTCCCTGGCCAATCCTTGCCTTAAGAGCCTCATTCCACCTGAGAAACAGTGGCGTAGCGTGGGTTGTCAGCACCCGGGGCAAGTAATTTGCGCCCCCTAACCCGAGGGCGGCCCGACTGCAGCTGCCCCTGGGTCGGCATCAGTCAAGTGAGGCTCTCCATGCTGGCCTCCTGCCTTCCTCCCGAGGAGGAGCTCGACAGGGCAGTGGGAAAAGGTTCGACTGAAGGGAAGCAGGTGCCGCGGGGGTGGGAGGCGCACCGGGGGCTTCGGGAAGGCGCCGGCTCCCCGGGGCGCTCCAGGCGGAGCGGGAGGACGCGGTGGCGTTGCAGCCGCAGGCAGACGGAGCGCTCCCGCGGGGGCGGCGCGGCGGGTCTTGGCAGCTCCGCTGGGAGGTAGGCGGTGCGCAGGAGGGGCCTGGGCGTGCCAGGGCCGGGAAGCTTAGTTCGCGGGCCAAGCCGGGCGCGGAAAGAGGCGGCCACAGTCCGGCAAAGGGCGGCGCGGGGCGAGTCAGGGCGCCCCCCCAGATGTTGCGCCCGGTGTGGCCGGCACCCCCTGCACCCCCCACGCTACGCCACTGCTGAGAAATGGCATCTGCCATGGAGTGCAAGAACAGACATGAGTTCCTAGATGGTAGCCTTGCCCAGAGCAATGAGGTCAGCCATTGAGGTTCCACTGTTGCTAAGGGACTCACCTGTCATTCCAAGATTGGCTGTTCCTCCTGCCAGAATGTTTCCCAAGGCTCAGTCTACATGGCACTCAGAGTTAGAGGATATTGTTGTGGGCTGCTTGTGTTTGGGACCCCCAGATTTATTCAATTTGAGACTTAATTTCTCCATAAATATTTGAGCATTACAGAGGAATTATTTAAAGGGGCATTGCTTCTGCAGTTATGTTCAATTATCAGATTAGGGAATATATATTATAAAAATGGCTGAATAAATTACGGGGATTTTAAATAATAGCAAGGTACATAATGATCAGGGAAAAAGAATCTAACACAGGACACACCTCCAATGTTTCCAAAGTATCAGGTTTTTAATTTTTTAATTTTATGTTTGTAATTATTTTATATAAAAAGCACAGGGCAGCAAACATACTCAATACTCTTCCTTCTATTTTTGCCACAACAACAAACCAGTAAGGTGACAGAGAATGACTAGTTCAAAGACATCTAGTCAGCTTTCATGCCTAACGTGGGCCAAGAACTCAGTCTCTCGGTTTCTAGCCTGAGCCCTTATATACCGCACTAGACAACTGACCGGTTACAGTTCAGCCTTAGGATGAATTAGCTTCTTAGAAATCTGCCTAAATTAGTTTCTTCCCTGAGCAATATTTCTACTACCTGTAATGAATCTTTTATAGATTTGTCTATTGATAGGAATAACCTCAACTGTAATGAGAACTAGAATTTAGTTTTATTCGTGGAATGTATTTTCCAATCTTAAAACACTGCTTCACTGCATTTCTTAATTGCAAACAACCTCCATCCTGAAGCTCATTCTAAGCCCTCTAGTTTGTCCCCAAAGTATTCCAAATCACAGCTGGTAGATAGGTTCCTGTCCCATTACTGGAAAAGTGCTTCTCTTTTCATGTTTCCATTGACACTCCTTAAGCTCCCATCTGAAGGGAGTGAACATACTACTATATATAGCTTTGTGTTTTATGAAAGTGCTGGATTGATAGTCTGCAAACTGATGTTCTTTGTTAAACTACAAAGCAAGAACAACAATGCACAGCTGAAGAACAAGCTGCCTTCTGCCACCCCCGATCCTGTGCCTCAGTCAATCAGCCTGAGTAAGGCAAATTTTCCCACAGGAAGTTCAAGCCTTATCAGGACAACATAGAGACAGCTTCTGTTGCTCTGCAATGCACTGTCAGGAAAACAGAAAGTTTCCAAAGAGGAGCCATCCTTACCAGGAACTCTGATAATATCCGTATGCTTGCAGATACTTGTTTTGCTTTTAAAGTAACTTTCAGTTCTTGTTTTACAATACAAACCATGGGAAATCACATGAGTTATGAAAAAAAAAGCAAAGCAGGCGATAGGAAGAAGTTACTTTAGTTACCTTGGCCATAAAAAAGTTATTTCCTTGCAAGGACAAAGTGAATATTGTAAGACAATACAGTTATCTTTTCTTCCATTGTTTAGAAGACACTGATTTTCAAAACAATCCTGGTAGAAAGTAAAACAGGAGACAGAAATTCTACCCTAAATATAACATGATTTCAGCTTCATATTAACTTTTTTAAAAAAAATAAGTATGCTGAAATCATTATGAAAATGAAAAGTTATTTCTCTCTCTCTCATATACACACACGCACACACACACACACACACTGACTCACTCACCCACTCTTCCATTACCACAATTCCTTGGGAAAAGACAAAGAATAAAATGTGCTGGTGTCCAATGATTTCATTTTTTTAGTGTTAAGGGTGAAAAAACTTACTTTATCACACTGATGGCTTTGCTGGACTTAGCTTTTAAGAACTCATTGCATCTTCTAATTGAAATCAGACAACAATACTTTAGCAATCAATGGTACATTCCAGCCTTTCCTAGCGTAATGCCTTCCAGGTGTGTTGGGATGACACATCCCCAGGAATTAAGGACTCCTTCACAGGGTTGATTTCTGTGTAGATTTGCCTAATGGATGGAGCTATCAGCATCCTCACATGAAATAAGGCACGAGTGTCAAACTCGCGACATCATGTTGTTGTCACCTGACATATCGTGACTTTTCCCCCCTTCCCTAAATGAGGGTGGGAGTGGCCAGCATGTGAGGCTTCCAGGCCCCAGACCCCTAGAATAAGGTAAAGTCCCCACTGATTTATATGAAAGAGGATGATTTGCAAAATAAAGGTGCCATTCACTCTTATACTCTTGTACTGTGATAACATTGCCATGAACCAGAAGCTTGAGGTACATTCTGAATGCAGTGCAGAGAATAAGTGAAAATAATCAATTTACTTCTAATTATTTGGGGGGGGGGAATGGGCATAATGAATCAAGAAAGTTTGAGGACCTTTGCCTAACTCACTATTTAATTAATGATACCATGTTTCCCCGAAAATACGACATGTCCTCATAATAAGGCGATGCCACATTTTTCTGGTGGGCAAAAATATAAGCCTTCCCCCACAAATAAGCCCCCTGGACAACCCCCAGCCATTCGACAACCCAGCCATTCGCCCATGAGGCTGTGCCCAGCTCTTTGGCAGCCTGTTTGCAAGAGAGCAGCCGCCCGGCAACCCCAAAACAATAAACCCTCCCCTCATAATAAGGCCCAAGCCATATTTTGTAAGTAAAAAGAAAATAAGACCCTGTCTTATTTTCGGGGAAAACACAGTACTTAAACATGTTACATTTATTGAAACCAGAAATTTGGATTATGTTTGCAAATCTGTCTGCAACGATCTATTGAATTCATTGGCATGAAGTTTCAGACATTTTTAAAAAATAAGGACATAGAATAAAGACTGATGACTAAAAATGGCATGAGATAATTTATTTCTTCTTACTACTCAAAGAACAAGAACCCTGTCATTTCTTTGAGGAATACACACTGAGATACTTGAGATACTAAATATTGCATAGTGTTAAATTCCCACAGTGAATTCATACTGGGAGCAGAATAAAACACAGACTTGATTACGAAACTGGAATAGCAAATGACAGACCTTTACTTTTAAAATGAACGTTCAGAACCAAACCCTAATCTACCAACATTGCAGTTCAGCACAATCTCTTGAAATCCATCATTGTTTTAAACAACTTTTATATTAATTTATTAAATGGTTGAAATGTACTTGAATATTAGTAGCTCAGGTAGGTAGCTGAGCTTTTGGTTTGAGCTCCACGCTTTGCAATTTGGTTGCAAATGTTTCATCATCATTCGAGAAGACATTGTCGGTGTGCTTTGAATTGCGCTCCTCTGTCCGAACACGGGCCTTTAAATACCTTTTTATGTGATGCCAATTGGTGAATGTTGTTTGTTCCAAACAACAACATTCACCAATTTGCATCACATAAAAGGTATATAAAGGCCCGTGCTTGGACAGATGAGCACAATTTATTTATTAAATATATATCCTTTCTATAGAACTTCTTACCTATCAAGGAGCAATTCCAGAACTTCCTTTGTAGATGCAAATCCTCGATATGTTGACAGAAATATGCTGATGTAGGTGAAGTCATTGTCCCCAAATGCTGTCAATAGGTTCTCCACAAGCTTCTCTAGAGTACCTGCCTTTATTGTCCTGATCTTACAGGTTTCATATTGGCTGACAGTGTGTCCTAGAGGAAGTTGGTCCCCTTCAACCTGTGTTAATAGACAAATTAAGAGGGGAAAAGGGGGGGATTAATACACTCTTATTGGTAGAAATAACACTGCCATACAATATCTTTTCAGGGGTGATGAAATGGTCTGAAGATTTACAACTATACAAAATAGAGCTAGTGCTTGAAAACACCTGGAGAAGTGAAACCACAGAGCAGCTGGGTTCATACAGTGAAGCAAACAATAAATAATGAAACAAACAGACTAACTGAAACATATTTTGATCATTTTGAATTCTGAGAGATCTAATTGGACTCTGCAGATTTTGTGGGTCAGAGGATGTAGGATAACAGTTGACCAAGAAAGGGTCAACAGCTTTCAAGGGCTGTATACCCTCCCTAATCAGCTGTGAGGCCCTGTGATTGAAGCTCAGCTCAAGAGAACAGATGGGTTTGTAGCAATTACATTAACTTCCTTACCATTTAGCAACATTCCTACCTGAGCTGCTTAATTCCAACCACATATATATTTTCCATCTCAGAATGATAAAGAACTTTGCTCAACCTAGCACAGGTCGCTGGCTTGAAACCAGGCAGAAACATTTTAATCCTGATTTTTATTTTCTTGAAGAGTTAGGTTTTTCCCAAGCTTTCTTTCTTCTTTTTAAAATAAATCTAGGAGTTTATTCTTTTACCATGATTCCAGGCAGCCCAGGTTTCACCCCCAAATCCGAGATAATCCAAATAAACCTATGGTTGCAATGTTACATTCCTCCCTTGTTTGTATTTCAGGGATCAGACACTATACTGTACTTTCTAGGTTCATTCTTGTTAAATCATTAGCAGGCATATTTCCTCCAGTAGTTCAGCATGGTAAGATCGCATTTCAAAAAAGTAGATGGATAAGGATTCTGCATTGCAATGAATTATGAAAGAAAAAAGTACAGAGAACCCCAGTCCATTAATAAACAGGATAAAAGCAATTATTCCATAGTCATAACTAATTTGAATATGTGCAAAAAAGTTATATTATTTTTCTACAGGAATCAAAGATAACTCAGAGGATCAGGCACGAAAGACTTTCAAAAACCTCCTATTCCAAATAAATAAAATGTTTGCAGATAAATAGATCAGTCATTCTAAGTCTGCAGAAGACAGTCTTCCACATTTAAGCATCTAGCAAAATGAGCTCAAAACTGGAAACTAGTAACAGAATAACAAAATAGCAGAGTTGGAAGGATCCTTGGAGGTGTTCTAGTCCAACCCCAGTAGTGTGATGGCATAACTTCATAAATATAGGGAAATGAAGAAGTCAATACTTCACCAAACATTAGGAGGCAGAGCTGGCAATCTGGAGTGGTATCCTTCATCTGTCTTTACTTTTTTAAAAAGCCACAATTTTTGTTTGTGAAACAAAGATTCTGTTTGTATATCTTAGTGAAATATATATTTCAATAGATCTGTATCATCTGGCAGAGATGACTGTGTGTGTCAGACACAGTGATTAAATGTATGCATAAAGATGAAACCATAAAGAAGCTGACCTGGCATATGTATTGCTGAGCCAAACCACATGGGCAGCTGTTCATATAAACAGCTAACCATGTGGCTAACTTTGTGTGCAGATTTGTTTTCCAGCAATGTAGTTTCCACAAAGATAATGAATAAACCAGTCTGAGGAGATGGGGACTGAGAACAAAAGAGGAAAGAAAGGAAGAAAAAGGGAGTAGATAAGTAGTTAGGCAATATCTAGGGGGTGAGGCATTTAATTTTTTCCCCACAATTTTTTCATCAAATTATGTTATAAATTTTATTACAAGAAATGGGACACATATGTCCATCCCTTTAGTAGTAAGAGAGTCCGGAAAAGAAACATTATCAGGCAATATTTTAAGGCAGCAAGATCTAGAAGACACAAGCAATCTCTCAAGAGAAGACCCATCACTAGCACTTAAGATTATGAAAAGCATCCATGCATATGTTATAAGAGAGAAATCCAACTGAGAAAAGCTCAAAGACCTCACTCTTTTTTTATTCTCCAATTTCTGCTACAGCATCAAGGCAGTATGGAAGTTGAAAGGGCCTTTTCCATTCCTGTGAAATACAGTCACTATTGTATGCAGTTGTGTGAATTTGCATGTATTATTAGTTTTTATTCTGTCAAAGTTGAGGGGAAAAAGAACTTGGCTCCAGTCAACAGGCAGGCATCCAACCTAAAGCAGATTCTAACAAGCAATTAGAAATAGGACAATGGTGCTAACTTGGGGGTTGATCCCTGCAGCAAATCCAGATGTCTATTTGCCTCCACATCTACACCAACAGCACTCACAACTGCCTCAACAATTTCATATAAAAAATTAAAGATGCCTTTACATGCTTTTCCTCCAATGTGATATACTGTATGCCACCAACTGCCAATAATCCCCCTCTGGATTCTATGTAGGACAAACAAGAAAACTTTGTACAAAAGAATTAAAAGACACAAGTTTGACATTAGGGCTCAGAAACAAGGACAACATAATATCAGAGCATTTCAGCTTCCTACAAGAGGACTTTTTATTGTAGACTTCAGAAGTAACCATTCTGGAAAATATTAACACCATCAAATGAGATTCACTCACATACCTCAAAGGTTTTCAGGCAATTTCAGAACCTCTCAACGAATACAATGGGTGTGTAACACATTGCAATTGTGAATTTATAAGATACTTGTACTCTCTTACACATGTAACCTGTGTCTCCATAACCTGTCTTCCCCTCCCTTCTTCCCACCTCATCCTAATTTGAATCCCACAACAACCCAGCCATCCCATGCATCTAATGAATGCCTTTTAGTAAAATGTATTAGTCTGAAAAAGTGTTTTTTCCCAACTTCTCAGTGGTAATTTTTACTGCAGACAGTCATGATTACTGCAGAAGAGACAGGAATTAAGATTCCTTCTTCACATGCCACAATCTGCATAAAATTTATCAAGCCATTGGGTCTGTGATTATATGTGTATGCAACTACCCTGTGGGATTTTTCTTCTTCTTCTGTATCTTATCCCTATTTTCTTACTGTATTTCTTCTCTTTGTAGAAATAAAAATCAGAATGTGGCTTTAATGCTGACGCCCAGAGTCACTGAGAGTGAGTGGGTGGCCATATAAATCTTCTAAATAAATCAATCAATAAAATAAAAGCATTCCAATAAGCTTTTGATATACTTCATCCTACACTCCCATTTAATTCATTAGTTCAGTTTATAACTTTGCCCAATAATGCTTGGTAGTTAGCACCCCAAAATGCCAATCAGAATTCTAGTTACCACACCTGGTTATTTAATTCAGGGTCAAACAGAAACTTGAGTAAAGCTCTTCCCGAAAGTATTCAGACTTGGGCTTTGATGGTTCTCTAGAGGAAAGGAATGCTACATTGTGGGGGAGACATTAAAAATGTTTCCTTGCATTTGTGTGCTTAAAAAAATAAAAGTACATTTTATCAGCTACCAACAACAATATCCTTGAAGTCATTTGAAGGAACATCTAAGGCATAATTTTGGTCTGCGTTATTAAAGCAGTTCTGCCCCCAAATTTTTAAGAGAGTCTTGGCAGGCAACCGTTCAATAACACTGACTTGTGGAATAAGACACGGCAGGCTGAGTTAGCACGCTAACAGGAAACAGCTCAATCTGGATTCAATCAGAGACTGTCTCTTTTCTGACATGATTCCTGAAAACAAGAAGGGATTTTTGGGTTTGCTTCTTGGCCAGCTGTCCACCTACAAGTAAACCACATTGATTGCTTTTCAAAGGGCACTTCTATAGCTGAAGGGCAATTTTCCATCAGCAGGACTTAAGAATGAAGAACATATGAGGCCTCTTTGAAGGTCAATAAAAGTCATGTTGTTTTTAAAGGATTATCTTCTTACTTTCACATTTCAGGGTTATTTAGCTCAAAGTTCCACAGAGATGCTCTTCACCTGTTATGAGTTTCTACTATTCCAAATCAGTATCTAGAATGTGTGTTCTTTCAGTGCCTTCAAGTCAGTCTTGACTCCTGGCAACTGCCTGCAGAAGCCACTGGAGTTTTCTTGGCAATGATTTGCCTCCTTCTTAGGGCTGAGAGGGAGAGACTGGCCCAAGTTCACCGAACTGACTTTATCCCTAATGTGGGACTTGTCTCCTTGTTTCTAGTTTGATGCTTTAACCACTACAACAAATTGACTTAACTTTTCCAAATAAAATATCTGGTAAGCATTTAGCATGCTTTTTTTTAAGAGTAACTACAACTCTCTTGCAGCATTTTTTTCTTAAAATAATGTGACAGGAATATATAGGCTACTCATTCTCCTAGAATGTATCAGGACTGACAGCTTAGAGCTAAGCTTCCCCCCACCCCCAAATGCCACTTTTTACCCTTTCCTAACTTTTCTGACAATCTAATGTGTTGGGAGGTAGACAGCAGAGGGGTATATCAGAAAGAGAAGGGGAAAGAAAGAAGCGTATTATAAAAGATCAGGCAATCTTTTCTGTTTCCATTCTGATCTCAGTCCCACTATAACTCTCATGTGGTCTGTCCCAATATATAACTTCCCATGAGAATGTGGTCCTTAGCAGTAAAAAAGTTGCCAGCTCTAAGTCTATATAATTATAAGAAAGATATATAGTTGCAGGTAATCCTTGAGTTACATCCACAATTGGGACTGGAATGTCAGCTGTTGAGCAGAGAAGTCATTAAGCAAGACAGTCTCTGACTGCTTTGGTCAATGACTGCAATTCCAGCCTTCCCTGTCATTAAGTCTCAGGTAAGGAGCACAGAGTGCCCCAAGGATGTAGGGGAGACCATAGGAGGTTTGAGGCAGGCTGCATATGAGTGTGTCTCTACTCAGAAGCTGAAAATTCCCCCCGCCAAGAAAATATTTTTAACCCCTGAACAGAGACATATTCATACGTGGCCTGTGGCAGCCCTCAACTCCCAGGAGGTATGTCACATTCTTTAGCTTACTATGGTGCCTCACCATGTAGGAGCTGAAAATCCTGCTTGGATTTTAGCTCCCTCTAATCAATGGGGTCTGACTGAAAGAGTTGCCTTCTGAAAGATTTCAGCTTTAGGCCAATCCAAGCACATATGGATTTGAAATTCTTTGGTGGGCAGTTTTTCACTTTGGGGATTGGCTGAACAAGCTGCCTGCCAAGAGATTTTAGCTCTATAACTGTTTGGATTGGCCTGGAACTGAAATCCTTCAGCAGGCAGCTCTTTCACCCCAGCCATCAAAGAAGAGAGGGAGTTCTCTCAAGAGGCAGCAGCAACTCCTTGAAAGTTTTCCTGCTGGCTTCCCCATTAAGCTTCTGGGGAAGCCAGCAAAGAAGATTGAAAACAACAAGATGATGATTATGTGGCACTTGCCAACTACTTGCAAGTGCAAACATGTTGCAGATCACAAGCACATGATCACATGTGATGTGTATGTGTGCCTGTGTGAAATGTTTTGCAAAAATCAGAAGTGCTTTACAGGCCACAAAGCAACCTTCGCTGAGGCTGTTATTAATTGAAATAGTTATTAAGCAAACAGCTAGAGGAGCCTCCTGCACACGTGGTCCCATTCCCCTCCTTCTTGACTCCTGAGTCAACATGAAGGGGACCACGGAGCGCTCCCATTCCCGACCACGTGTGCAGAAGGCTCCTCAGCGCCTTTTCCCTTTCCCCTTTTAAAAAATTTTTTCATGATGAGAACGGTGCGGCTCTGCCTCCCCTGCCTCCCCTGACCGCACGTCCCTGGACTATATGTATCTTGATATTAAAGATGTGTAAGGTAAAACCACAGTGATAACTGTAATCGGTGCCAAATTGTTTCATGAAACAATTACTATAAAGCTTTCCTCCAAAAAACAATGGGATAGAATTTCTTCTCTGTCTCTCTGTTTCCCTTAAGGAAAAGGGGAGACTGCTAATTACTTAAAGCAGTGTAAAATGCTATCTTAGATAAAGCTATAAGATTTTCTTCAGAGATGTATCTCTCCCAAACCTGGCTGCTTTTTAAAAGTGATTGCAAGGGGTAAAGTTTTTAGTTGGCTAGCATGGCTTCTTTTTGTCTTTTGACAAGATAGTATTTTCAGTTCTTTAAACACAGTACTGTAGTTTTAACCATTTTTGAAAACAACCGTGAGTTTGAAGAAAACACCATAGTTCATTTAGTATTTAGATCCTTCACACTAATCTGATTAGCTAAAGCACGACACGTATAGAACAGGGCATGCTGATCTCAACAGCATCTACTATATAAATACAGACTACTTAGATTTCACCAGACAAGTTTTTTAACAATTAAGAGAGGATAAATGAAGAGATGCTTTGAAAAGAGATGGATGACAAATAAGTTTAATAAATAATAATAACAATAATGCTGACATATTTGTACATCAGAGTCAGACATAACGTTGTAAGAAAGAGCAGTAACACCATTACCTTCAGAATACCCAATTTTGAAATAGACTAGAAATTTTACAAATAATTAGAAAAGTGTCAGAACTATGTTACTAATAACTCTAAACAAAATCACCAACCAATTGAATCTGCAATTGTCAGAACTTGAGACAAACTAGCCATCCTTTAGAATCAGTTAACAAATCTATCACCCATACCTTTGTTCATATGTGTATAGAAACTTATATCTACAAAAGTTTTGTTTTAAGAGGTATGTGGCAATACAAAAGGTATCTATTTCACTGTCATAATCAGAAGTCTGCAGGTATAATGGAAAGTCCCTTTAATCTTGCAGTTCCCCACTCAAAATCTGTTTTGGATGGTGACAGAGGTAAGAGAGAGCTGCCAATTAAGAAATGGGAAGGCTCTCTCTGAGACCAAACTCAGTGAAGGTAGCAGAGTTTCATTTTCTATTCGACTGAACCAAGGAAGTGTACAGAATCAGAAAGCAAATCATTATGTAAATCAAGAGGACAGAAACATTCCTTAAGTCCTGGAAAGGAAGCTAGTATTAAGAAGAGAGGGAGACTAGCTCCACCATGACTCACTGAGGTATAACAGGGAGGGAAGGAGAACCACAATCAGACTTTCAAGATTCTGTTATTATAGCCTATCTCAGTGGTCGGCAAGCCGCGGCTCGCAAGCCACATGCGGCTCTTTACACCCTTTAATGCGGCTCTTCTGTGTGCCGGGCGCCCGCTCCCCTCCCTCCTCTCGGGCTTCGGAGGGAAGCTTCTGCAAAAGCCCGGGCGAGTGACAACAAGTTCCCGTCGTTACGAAGTCTCCGAGGCTGTAATTTTCTGAGCTGTGCGCGCGCGCCTGTTTTCCACGGCGTGGAGCAGTGGCGAGATTCTGCGTGGCCGGCAATGACTCAGGATGCCATCCGGGAAGACGAGGAACGCGAGGGGGGACCGTTGACGGCCTCCGCAATCATCACTCGCCTCGCAGAGCCTCGCTGCTGCTCCACGCCGTGGAAAACAGGCCCGCGCACACAGCTCAGAAAATTACAGCCTCGGAGACTTCGTAACGGCGGGAACTTGTTGTCACTCGCCCGGGCTTTTGCAGAAGCTTCCCTCCGAAGCGTTCCAAGGGAGGAAGGGCCAGTTGGGAAAGGGGCTTTGCTCCTGCTCTGGGCTGTAAGCTTCCCTCCGGAGTCTTGGGATGTTCTGAGGAGCCCCCCAAGGAAAAACGCAGCTGCCAGGTAGTTAAAAGTACCTCTCTGATTCTGTCAGACTCTGTCAGTCTCTCTCTGATTCCCTCTCTCACCCCCTCTCTCTGTTCCTCTCTCTGTCTGTCTGTCTCACTCACACACACACACACACACACACACACACACACTGTGGTCACCTTGTTGAGTGTTCCAATCACATTTGAAACACTCAACAACCGGCCTGCATTTATGGTATTTTGCAGCATTCTGCAGTCATAGGACCATGATTGCAGAATGCTGCAAAATACCATAAATGCAGGCCAGTTGGTGAGTCTTTCAAATGTGATTGGAACACTCAACAAGGTGACCACAGTGTGTGTGTGTGTGTGTGTGTGTGTGTGTGTGTGAGTGAGACAGAAAGACAGAGAGAGGAACAGAGAGAGGGGGTGAGAGAGGGAATCAGAGAGAGACTGACAGACACACACACACACACACACAGAGACAGAGAGGGGGAGGGAGGGAGAGAAAGATAGACAGACAGAGACACACACACAGAGTGAGTGATTAAGTGAATGAGTGAGAGACAGACACACCCACATACACAGAGTGACAGAGAGAGAGGAAGGGAGGGGAGAGAGACAGAGGGAGAGACAGAGAGAGAGAGACACACACACACACACAGAGTGAGTGAGTGAGAGACAGACACACACACACACACACACACAGAGTGACAGATGGGGGAAGGAGGAGAGAGAGACAGAGATACAGAGAGAGAGAGAGACAGATAGACACCCAGAGAAAATGACAGAGGGAGACAGAGAGGGAGGGAGGGAGAGAGAGAGATAAAGAGCCAGAGAGAGAGAGAGAAAGAAAAAGAAAAAAAGAAAGAAAATAGGAGAGATGAAATTAAAAACAACATACAAACCTGACTTACTCAAACTATCCAAGGAAATGCAAGGCCAATGTTCACATTAGTGGTTGTGACTTTGTCAGTCATTGTCAGGATGTAATTTTCTCTACATTGTAAGGCAAATTTTACGGAATTTAACGTTATCGATAAATAATATCGTTCTAAAGTTTTTGTTTTATTAGTTGTGTTATTTGTATCCTCCCGACCTATGTGGATACTTGCATGCAGAATATTCTCAATAAAAACTTATTGAAACTAAAAACAGTGTACCATCCTACGTATTTTCGGTTTTAAAAATGTGGCTCTCAAAATAAATTTCAATCGTGGTTTTGGCGAGATTTGGCTCAGTTGAAAAAAAAGGTTGCCCACCACTGGCCTATCTCAATGAATATAGCCTTCCTGTGAGTTTCCTGATTTGGCCTACCTTGAAAAGCTGAAAGGAAGATGTAGCAACATCAGGATAGACAAAGGAAATTTCAGAGGATACAGAATATTAATTTTTTTTGCAGGGTTGTTCACACCTAATTGGAATTTCACGGCCTCAGAGTTTTGATCACAAATCCACAATAGGATAATCAACCTTATAATAAAGGGTAAAGGAATATCTTCTGTGAACCTTGACTAAATCAAAGATAATAATGAATGCTTAGCTAAGAGTTGGTTGCATATGATTCAGGACTCTGTATAACCTATCACAAATATGTTGTGTAGATTGATATAGGAATGTAAACCAATGATCTTTTAATAATCATATTTTCAATGGTAAGTGCCGTTCTCTAGCTTCCAACCATATCTCTGTTCCAGTGCTATAGTCATCAAAAGCAGGGGTCTTCTGAAGATCTTCATAAACCTACTATGTTTCCTCTACATCAAAGAGAGAATCCATGGAGAGTGGGGAAAAATCTGTTTCTTTATCTTGAGTAGCGGTCACTTCAGAAGTTGATAGTATTTGCTACAGTATGAAGGTTTTAGACTAACTACTTGTTTAAATTATTCTTGTAAACTGATTGGCTGTTTTATTTGAAATTTCACTGAAGATATATCAAGATGTAGATATATCAAAGAGAAATTAAATAAGAAGCTCAGGTCATAAGCTTTAAAATAACAGATGCTGGTAGCAAACCCAATGTTACTCCTGCCTCTTTCTGGAACAATAAAATACAGGACACAAAGAATTTTTGTAAAATGAAGTCACAATTGAAAGTAAAGATTTATATTTTTCATAGATGCTCGAATTACTTTGTTATTGCAGTGCCGCTCCTATGAGACACATGAGTAGCCTTGTGACATTTATGAAAAACTTTTCAATATGTCAACGTATTTATATTCGAGTTATAAAAGTTCAGTTCCATTCTCTCTGAAAATTGCCACATTTCTTTTCTGCCTTCAAGGAATGCATTATGGCTGCTGAACTGCTCTCCTACTAAAATCCGTAGAAACAGAGCAATTCCAGGTGAGTAAATACATCTCTTGAGTCCAAGATAGATCTTAAAAGTTTCTGCCCCTATTAATTACACTACATTACAAGAGCACAAAATTTGTATTATTCAAATCTACTGCAGTGTTGGTCAACCAGATTGGAAAAAGTGACTCTGGTTTGAGATTAGAGAGTGTATTTTAACCGTAGAAAGCACTGTAACAAGAAAGCAGAAAAACTTTTAAAAAGAGTAAAGCAAGGGAAAAGATTTACTCAGGAAATTCAGAAACAATTTGTTTAACCTGTGAAAGATAAGAGAGTTCCTCTGAATTTAGAAGGTGCAGAAAGGGAGGAGTAGCTTGAATAGACTTTGTAACAAAATAAAAGTCCATTCCCTCAAGGATATTATTCATTCCTCCTGACATAAAACATGTGTATTTGACACAAATACATAAACTTGAGTAAATTTCATCATCAATGAAGATGCAGGATTTAGCAACATGAATATGGTTTCTCAGCTCTCTCTTTCTTTCCAGATGCTGTTTTTCAAAATAGAAAGCTGTTTTGGTCTGCAGAAAGATGGAAGTCTCATTGTTTGATTATATATACAGATGAGCCAAATAGAACATGGCCAAACTAGCAGCAGGCTGAAACACTCAATATGGCGTTATGGGTGGATTCTGCAGCGCAATTTGAAACATGTCTGTGCTTCCAAGAACGCAATTAGGTGCCACATAATTACCTCTGTCTAAACACTTCATACTCAATTAGGTGCCACACTACTCTGTCTGTCTAAACAGACTTCATATACAAAACAACAGGTGGCTTGTGTCTTTGATGGACTACTCAGTGAAAGCAAAAGGTAAGACTTATTTTTATTTGCCTCATTTGATTATATACATGTACTTTTAACATTCTTCAAGGAGTTAATCACATTTTAAGCATACATTAACTCCAGGCCTGAAAATAGTTCAGATGAACTTGGTCCACTTACTCTAAAGCCACTAATAGCGGTGCTTTTCAAAACTAAAAACTAGTTATAGGACCAAAACATACACCTTATATATTTCTTATTCCTCTACTTTTCCATTAATGATTTGTACCTGAACATCCGGCAGTGCTTTTGATAGAAACAGCTATCTGCTCGATAACCACCATAAGAGTAATATAGAATGGAATTACAAGAGAAGCTACTGTATGTATAAGAACATGAAACAAAAATTAAGGAGCAATTGAAAACATCTGCAGTCAGTTCATGAAGAAAGCAGACCAGCACTAAATCTGCTCAAGAAAAATAGAAGGATCAGAAGTAATAATATTATTCTAAGGAAGTACTTGGAATACCCACATTTAATTAGCATAACTGCCATTATGATAGCAGTTTTAGCTCTGGACTACAAAGCTGTGGGTTCAAATTCTCTGCCAGCCCCCTTGATTTCATCCCAGCTGCTGACTCGACAGTTCCTATTTCTCAGAAAATGTGCTTTTCCATGAATTGCTATTCTGGGCCTTGGAGAAGGATGGCACGTAGGAAATGGTGCCACAAAGTCCAAAAGTACTTTATATTTTACTTGTGAAAATAAGTGGATGCAGGAGAAATGGATAATTAAAAAAATTAGATAGATGAGAAATACATTGCTGCAATTCACTAAATCTTGAATTCCTCAGGGTTATTTCAGAAGAAAAAAAGCTTTGTGTTTCATTAACTTCACATTTTCCCTTGATCTCAGTGAGTAAAGTATACTGCAATAATTCACTTAATAGATCTTGACTATTAAGGACATTTCTGAAGAAAAAGGATTTTATTTTTTTCATTAACTCCCTATCTGATGTCAATGTTAGTTTAAGTTAATAAACGTGGAGATAACTTCAGCTTATCATCATGACAAATTTCTGAAACATTCAGGATGAGCTGAGCTTTATTCACAATAGGCAGTTTAATGTCTAGCTTGCTTTACACTTTGTCTTTATGTAAGAAATTCATGGTAGATTCAGTGAAATGTGTTATTATACACTTGGAGATACTTCTGTAATCATAAATAACATGAAGGCGATTATTATGGGACAATTACTTTCCTTCTCATATAACAGAAGTCGTCCAGAAATGGATGAAATTATTATAAAACATGTCTGCTATAGAAGATGCAACACACTCATTTACAGTTGTACTATGCAAATGACTGCCTTGAATTACCAATTCCTTGCTTACTACAGTTGTTGTTAACATTCCATGGCCGAACATCAGACCACTAAATAACTTTGGCTTGGTCCTAATTCAAAAAATAAAGCTACCAGTTTCAAATAAATCAGTGCATTTCAACCACAAAATGTCATTTGGGGGAGGGGGAGAGCTAGGCTAGCAAAAGCAATATCAAGTACCTGTTCCAACTGAGTGATTCCTCCCCATCCTTAGCCTAATGCTCCACCAGAAAGATAAACACAGGTGAATAACTAATACCTTCTGCTCCATCCTACAGCCATCTACACACTGAATAGTTCATAAACTGTATTACAGGACCTATATCTATCATTATTACCATGGAGAGTCCCTGATCACTGATTTTTGGGGGTCCAATATTTTACAAATGGTCTGTTTACATGAGCAATCTAAATCAGTACAGGTAGTTCTCGACTTACGACCATAATTGAGCCCAAATTTATTGTTGTTAAGTGAGGTGTTTGTTAAGTGAATTTTGCCCCATTTTACGATTTTTCTTGCCCAAATTGTTAAATGAATCCCTGCAGTTGTTAAGGACACAGTTGTTAAGCGAATCTGGCTTTTCTACTGACTTTGCTTGCCAGGAGGTTGTAAAAGGGGATTGCATGACCCCGGGACACTGCGACCGTCATAAATATGAGTCTGTTGACAAGCATCTGAATTTTGATCACATGAGCATAGAGAGGTTGCAACATTTGTAAATGTGAAATATGGTCCTGTCACTATTTTCAGTGCCATTGTATCTTTGAACAGTCACTAAATGAACTGTTGTAAGTCAAGGGCTACCTGTAATTGCTAGCAGCCTGTTAATATCAATTAATTAAATAAAACCTGTGTCTTGAGTAAATTGCCGATGTATGAGGATTAATTTAAATCAATTGATCAGACTTTTAATTATTTATATTTCGTGTTTGTATACCACCCATTTCCTTCAAGGGGGGACTTAATGAAAGTTTCCTTAAATCCAAAGTAATCACCCATAAAGGAAGTTCTACCTTCATCAGGGATGTCAAATTCACAGGCCACAGGCCAGATGCATCACAAGCTGGCCACACCCACCCCGGTTTTAGCGAAGGGAGAAAAAGTTGTGATTTGTCATATGACGACAACATGTCATCATGAGTTTGACACCCCTAACCTACATCGCCAAGGCGTGATGTCCATAATTTGACTATGAGATAAAATTCTCACTTTAATTGATCACGAGTTGCTTCCGGTTTAGATTCCTTAGCTCTGCAGTTCTTATTTTTTTGAGAAAGTCCATGCCTTTCCCTACAACATATCTAATTTTGAATTCTCATGGCTCTGCTTAACTTGAGCGCTGCTCTAATTCTACAAAGCACTAATTGAACAATTGGTTCAAAGTATTCCTTGATAGTCATACAATTCTGAATAGATATAGGTGCAATTATAGCTCTAAGCTTTGGATCAAGAACATAAGTCATGGAGGGAGGGGATTGTTGTGTTCCAGAACTGAAGTGGAACTGGAGTTGGGAATGCTGGAGCTGAAACAGAGTTTGGAAGTAGGTACTAGGGCTCTTCTGCTAGATTGTGTCTACAAAGAAGGAGAAGGTGTGATGAACTATATTGAAACAGCAGTTTCCCAGGAAGAAGTGAGTGATTGCTCCCCACCAAGGAAGTGGATGAGACAAGAGGCAAGACTGGAGCTAGACTGGAGCTAGACTGGAGAAAGGGAAAGAGATTTAGGCTGCCAATCCCTAAAATCTACCAGAGTATAGCTGTTAAGGTAAGAGTAGTACAGATAGTCCTCAATTTACAACCATAATTGAGTCCAAAATTTCTATGGCTAAGCGAAAGAGGGTTAAGTGAGTTTTGCTCCATTTTACCATCTTTCTTACCACAGTGGTTAAGTGAATCACTGCAATTGTGAAGTTAGTAACATGGTTGTAAGTGATTTTGGCTTCCCCATTGATTTTGCTTGTCAGAAGGTCACAAAAGGTGATCACATAACCCTGGGACACTTCAAATGTCATAAATACGAGTCAGTTGCCAAGTGTCTAAGTTTTGATCACATGACCATGAGGATGATGTATTAGTTTAGTACCTGTATTACTTTAGTCTGGCAAGGTTTTGTCTATATGGTATAAGCAAATAAAAACACTGATATTTAGCTGGATTATTTTATGTCATGCTACCTTAGAATCTGTCGAAGTTTGCTAAAAGTAACAAACTAAGGACGTAACTGATTTCACAAGAATAGATTATCTCTTGGTGCATTTATTATTCAATAACATTGTTTAGAAAATGTTATTAAGCTTACAACAATAGTTATCATCCCCCTCCCCAATAGAGCTGAACCTAGCAAAAGCAGCCAAAGCTGGAACAGCAGTTTGAAGCTGCTCAGAACAGCTCTGGATTTGGAGCAGGGCTTCCTCAGCCAGCAGCTGAAGCTATGGGCCTCTTTTGGCTCCAAATCCAGCCTAAAATGACCTGAAGCTCCACTGGAGCCAAAGCTGTCAAACCCAGACTATTGACAATAATAGTTCTGAGATCATAAGAAATGAAGTTGATGTTACACCTGGCTTTGAAAATTGTGGGTGGGGATAGGACGGGAATGTGGGATAAAAACGATGACCGACTGAAATGCCTTCAAAATT
Source organism: Natrix helvetica (assembly GCF_964273705.1). Lineage (NCBI taxonomy): Eukaryota > Metazoa > Chordata > Lepidosauria > Squamata > Natricidae > Natrix > Natrix helvetica. The sequence goes on along the minus strand of NC_138549.1, from coordinate 68,896,897 downwards.
CCTCAGCATCTACTTTGATTATGCATGAAATACAGTACATTTAGAACTTTCTTTGTCAATAGACACTAGTTTTTTTTTATTTCATACACTTGATTGCTGCTCTAAGAAGGAACAAAAGTAGTGCATATTAAACTGTAGCTACCAGCATGCAAATTTAAAGTTTAGTTTCTGTGATTATATATAGAATGCTTGTTCTATTTATTCATATCCTTCCCTCATAGTCAATCAGCAACAGCAACAGCAGTAGTAGTAATAGTAGTAGTCTTTTTATTTTCGTAATTGACCAGCATAACATATCATTAAAAGATAAAATTATATCCATCCCATTGTGTTAATAGTCTAAAATAAATACTATAAATTCATATTTTAGAACACACCATAAAGTCATGATATCAATACTGCTAAGACTGTATATTTAAAGTCTTTTGAGATAAAAGTAAATGTATTAGAAATTTATATAATTTGAATAAAACTATAGAATAAAGGAAAATAAATTATATGATACTGTAACTATAAGAATTTTGTGAAAAGCAATGGTACTAACTTAAAATATTAAAATAATTACTTTGCAGTTGGTAGATTTCTGCATTATTAAGGGGCTTTCTAGAAAACAAATAACAATGATTATAAATATACTAGATGCATGTATATCAATAATCATACAAATAACCAACTACAATTTGGTAACCAACAGAGCCAGAGAGGAAATATGGTTCATAAATTGAGACATGCTCCATGTATGCATGTAATAGTTTCCATCAAAGAAAGCTGAAAGTGCAAGCAATTTGCAAATCCCCTCCAGCAGATAATATTCAGAAGGAGCATTAACTTCTCTGGGTAATGTAATCTCTGCACGCATTGTTTATAATAATTTCTGGTCAAACCTAAATAAGCATCTATATATAGGAGATAAATTATTTTCCTTTGTCCAGAAGATATTTGTCAAATTGAAAAGATAATAAACTCAAAAGACAGTTAAATTGGACTTTTTCTAATTGAGACAGGACTCAATATAAATGTTTTGCTTCATTTATCAATTGTTTTTTAAATGCTACATTTAGCAGACTCAAATGAGCCTTTCCCCCTGCATCCCCCCCAAAAGGCAACTGAACTCTTTTTTTTTTCTTGAGAAAGAAGACTTTAGCTTCTCATCCAAGAAGCTTCATCAGTTCTGACTGGATGGTGGAGGGAAGGAAGGATAGTTCTGACAGTCCTTCCTTTCATCTCCCACCATCCAGAACCAATGAAACTTCTTGGACAAGAAGAAAAACGTCTTCATCTTCTTCCTCAAGAAAAAAAAAACAGTTCAGCTGCCTTTTGGGGGAAAAATAAACACATTTGAGACATCTGGATGACTGAGAATCGCCATAGACATACATTTAGTGGAACGATTCAAGATTCATCACTGCACTGAAAAGGATGTAGTTTGCTCCTTAGCCTTACACTAAATTTACCCCTTTATGGCAACACCTTGTAATCAAGTTTTACTTCATTGGTTTAGTTTCTTTCAAACATTCCTATTCAAGTTGAAATAGTTGTCACATTCTGATAAACTGGCAAAAAGGGCATGAGTTTCCTAATTAAAAACTGAGAAATCAAAAGATCAGGGAATATTGTCTAAAAATAATGTATTACCCACAGAAGGCTGAAAAAATACAATGTTTCATTGCAGCACACCATCCCATGACTTATAAAAGGAAGTCACTGCATGGACCAAAAAGAAGAAAATCCCTTGGTAGCACAAGGGTTTCATTAAGTCATATGGGGACAGGGATTGTGCACTCAATTCCAGCTGCTGCTTCTAAATTATTTATTTAACGTGTGATGATTGTAAGAAATAGCTTGCAAACTAATCATATTTATATTTTTCAGAACTGTATCTTACATAATCTTTCAAAACATAAAACATAGGGTAAAAGTTATAACAATGAAGTTTTTTTTAATGTGGGGGTAAGGCCAGAACTAAACTGTCCTCACTTTGGAGTCCTGCAGATATTGATCTTTAACTATCAGCAAATTAGCTATCACGTTTCTGCCGACCTAGCAGTTTGAAAGCATGTAAAATTCAAGTAGAAAAATAGGAAACACCTTTGGTGGGAAGGTAACAGCGTTCCACGTGTCTTCAGCGTTTAGTCATGCCATCATGACCACGGAGACGTCTTCGGACAGTGCTGGCTCTTTGGCTTTGAAACGGAGATGAGCACCGCCCCCTAGAGTCGGGAATGACTAGCACATGTGTGCAAGGGGAACATTTACCTTTACCTTTAACTAGCTATCTAACTACCTTTGACTGATAAGAGGAGCTTGGGCACTCAGCAGCTAGCTTCATGGTTAAGATCTAACCATTGTCAAGGTGTCTTCCTTAGGAACTCTCCTAGGTTCTGCAAACACCAACTATGCCTGTTATAGAAAGCCAGTTCCCTTCCTGCTAATGTGTACTGCCCTTGAATCCTGTTTTACATTAGTCTTGTTTAAACTTTAGCAGAACCATCTTCATTAAACTTTACAGTATATATTTAATTAAACCTGAACCCAGTTTTTCGCAATCTGATTCTTTCAGATGTTTGTGGCTACAATGCCAGAATCCCTTGCTGATATATCTGGAGAGCATCAGGCAAGAGAAGTCTATCCCAGTCTCAAACCTTAGATAGCTTATGGATCAGGTTTGAAGAAAAGTTTACAAAAATTAGGAGCAAACAAATGTTTTATTTTCCCACAAGCCCAGTATTTTTCTACATCTTGTTTATGATTTTAACATAGTATTGTTTAGTCTTTTGCTCTTTTAAGCTTTACATATTCTATGGCGCCCTTCACAGTGAAACAAACAAAGAAACAAATGAATAAATAGTACTATAAAGCTGACGCTCCAATTTCTGCTTACCGTATTTTTCAGATTATAAGATACACCAGTGTATAAGATGCATCAAGATTTCAAAGAGGTAAGTAAGAAAAAGGGCGTTGGTACTTACCTGATACGCCTCTTCTCATAGTGGGGGGAGGAGTATCCAGGATGGGTTGACCTTATCCTCCAGCTGATTGGACTGAGTCAGATAAGCTCTTGGGACACGCCCCTTGCCCACCAGACACCGCCCAGTTATCAGCAAAGAACTCTATCCGACTCGTTATGCCATCCACTCCAGACTTTAGTATGGTTTCAAACCTTTTATTGAAGAATAACTTAATATACCAGTGCAACATTCAACAAACACATGTTACATAACCATGTCAGGGGGGGTCTGGATCCTCCTCCCCCCACTATGAGAAGAGGCGTATCAGGTAAGTACCAACGCCCTTTCTCCATAGTGAGGAGGGAGGAGTATCCAAGATGGGACATACCAAAGCTCACGCGTCCCTAGGGAGGGTCACATACTGAGGGCACTGGCCAACTAAGCCTGGTGGAGTGTGTCCCCTGCCCTATGAACCGTCTGTAACACCTTGAGCCCAAATGAAGCCTCCACCAAGGCAAAGGTATCTAACTTGTAGTTCCTCACGAAAGGTGAGGGGGAAGACCATGTGGCTGCCCTACATATCTCTGTCCATGATGCCTGGGTAGCCCAGGCCGCAATGGTGGCCGCACTTCGTGTGGAGTGTGCTGTGATGGGACTCGGTGGCTGAATGCACTGAGAATGGTAGGCCATAGCTATGCAGGTTCTCAGGCCGCTGCTTGTTGCCCCTTTTGGAGGGTGAGATCCGCCTTCCTGTCCTCCAACTTCAGAGCCTCTTCTGGTTCCCCTGGGAGGTTAGTTGGGGTGTGCAGTGCCCGTACCGGATCATCGATGGAGGGCTGAGATAAAGCCCCAGCCATATCCTTATCCACATTGAAAAAGATCTTATCTGTGGATGTGGGCGTAGGACCCGCTGTGGGGGCTGCCCACTGGTGCTTGATTGACTCCAGGAAGGCCTTGGGGGTTGGCACTGTGTTGGTCTCAATGGCCTTCTCATCAAAGATGGTTTCTGCCAAGAACCCCTGAAGCTGAGGTGGTGCTTCTGCCATTCTGTTTCCAAGCTTGGCTGCTGCCTTGGCCTTGAACAGAAGTGACTTGTACAATGAAGGCTGGAACAACCCGGTGAAGGCCGGCTTAGGAGGGGGCATACCTTCGTCCTCGGAAAGTTTATCTTCCCTGACTTCCCCCTCCCCCCAGGTCGCTGTCCTCCTGCGATGAGACTGAGGAACTGGAGATGTCATCCTCCTCGTCTACCAGGCCTTCTGGTGCCATAGGGGATAGCACCACCTGGGGCTGCGCTTGTGGCTGCTGAAAGGCTGCTGTCATGCATTGTGGAAAGCCCACATCATTAGGTCCTGGAAGTTGGGGACCCCTGATGGGAGTTATTGGCTGGGCGCCATGCCCACCTATGCAGGAGGGGAACCCAGCGGTGGAATTCCCATGGGCAGGGCTGAGCCCAGGGAGGCTGTATGTGGAGGGGAATGCCACCCTTGAGTGAGCCCCCAAAGACCTGATGTGTCAATTGGGATCCTTGCTTGCAATGGGGGTTCCTCCCCTGTGGCTCCGTTTGAGGAGGGGGCTTCAGGGGCCTTCCCCTTCTGTCCCAGGCCTGGGGTGGATTTGTGCCCACTTGCCTTCCTGTAGAGCTGCTCCAGCCTCTTGTGCCTTAGTGTTTCATACTTGGAGGCTTTGGCAGGCTTGTGACCACCCTCTTCCAGCTTTGCCGTGTGGGAAAGGTGCCTTCTGTTTTCCTTAGCCTTTCTCCCCCCCCCCCCGGCAGCCCTTGGGGTGGTCACTAAACCTGGCTGGTCCTCTGCGCTTCTGGCGGGGCTGCTGTCTGTCGCTGCAGGTGCTGGACTCCTGCCGGTCTCCTCCTGGTTGCTGGGCGCCGCCATCTTAGAACACGTGGTCCCTGCCAGCTTCAAGATGGCGCCCGTGCCAGCAGTGGAAAAGGCGTGCTTTTTAAAACTTTCCCTCTGGCGGCTTGTGCTCCTAGGAGCTGCCACGCATCTCCCACGCCAGTCTCTTCGCTCCCCTCTGCCTCTCTCTGGCACTGGGGGGACTAGACTCTGCCCATGGATTCCCTCCAATGAGGTGAGCCACGGGGATGATGGCACCGGCGCTCTGCTGTGTTAGGGAAGCTGCGGATCGCTGCTCAACCCGGTGGGGAGCAGCGGAGCGCTCCGGCGCCCGGCAGAGACCCTAGTGGCGAGGCTCACCTCCTGAGCGGGAATCCAGAGGCCGTCCTCGCCTGCCGGTGATCTGCAGCTCGCGCTCCCATGCCTCTGATTCCTTCGTGGCAGGGCTTGCCCTTGGAGGGCTTGTGCCCTGTTTGCTGCTTGCCCGGCAGAATTCGATCCCTGAGTGATCCTCGTCTCACTCAGACGCCTGGGCAGCTTGCCGCCCCCAAGGGGGCTTTTGGCAAAAATTTTCTGCTGCTCTGGGAGCTTTCCAGCTCAATTGCGGCTGCTTCACTGATTTTTCCTGCTTTTTCCAACTTTCTTTAAAATTGTTCTTGGAGATCCAGGATGGCAACCGTCCAGTTGAGGACTGAGTCGATAACTGGACAGTGCCTGGTGGGCCAGGGGCGTGTCCCAAGAGCTTATCTGACTCAGTCCAATCAGCTGGAGGATAAGGTCAACCATCCTGGATACTCCTCCCCCCTCACTATGGAGAAAAAGGTTTTGTTCTCCACGGCCCTCAGGAGCACTCTGCAGGCTTCGGCAGGACTGGGGTAAGGCAAAAATGCCCCCATTTTTGTGAAAAATAGACAGAAAATGGGCTGTTTTTCACAAAAATGGGGGCATTTTTGTCTTCTTCCAGTCCTGCTGAAGCCTGCAGAATGCTTCTGGGGACTGAGGGAAGGCAAAAATGCTTCCATTTTTGCGAAAAACAGTCCATTTTTTGCAAAAATGGAATCGGGGGTGAGACTTTTGGAAGCCAAAAAAATGGCTGCATTTGGTCTATAAGACACACCAACATTTCCACACTATTTTAGGAGGGGGGAGGTGCTTCTTATACTCCGAAAAATATGGTAACTGCCTTGGCCAGTTTTCATTTCAACCATGGGAAAATGTATTTGTAAGCCGATTATAAATCTAAATGAAAGGAATATGTTTCCACTAGATGTTTGCTGGGCAAACATTCTCAAAACAAAACACTCCTACAGTAAGAAAGGTTAGACAGATTTATTATCTACCCACTTTTTCTCTTTGCATTATTCTTACTATCTTGGATACTTATTTTATGAAGTATTTGATTGAAGTAATCAATAATACTATACCACCACCAATCAGATTTATAACTGAATAGACACCTATAGGACTGTGCTGCTGGGTTTTAATCCTGATCCACTTCAAAGACGTCAATCAGATAAAAAAATTAGCAACTTCATCTAGGAGTCAAGTTCATCTCAGGGTAGGCTTTTGCTATAACATTAAGGAGCATATTGCTTCCAAGGAATGTGAATAGGCTATGGAATATTATAATGTAATATTTTTAAAAGGTCTCCCATATTTTCTCATGTTATGCCAACAAAACTGTCCAACTGAAAACCAGAATCAACGTGTATGTTGATATGTTGACAATTACACACAGCCCTGAATGGAGGGAAGGGCTATTTAAGACACAGAAAAGAAACAAACCAAATATAATTATGATTGAGTAGTAGAAATCTTTGGGCAAAAACCTGCACTTCTTTTAATGTAATTTGATTTTGCTCTTTGATGCCATCCTAGCACTGCAGATTGAAGTGTGAAATGCAAGAGCAGCAAAGAATATTGGTTGAATTATAAACCGAAATAAAAGGGAGAAGGGTGATGATGAATTAGAAAATGGAGAATATGGGGTGGAAATGGAGGAATAAATCAGAAACATTTGGTATTCATCCGTTTATCCTAAGTGTGGGTAGACTGGCAATTGCTGGATGTTTCTAAAATTAATTAATGACGTGTGATTGCAACAAAACTATTATTCTCCATTTCTGCAGGGCAACTAAGGCACCACAAAAAGTGACAGAATCCTGCATTTCCACACATCTAATTTTCATTCGGGTTGCCTTGCCTAAGACTTTCTGAAATTCTGGAACTGATACCAGGTCTAAGCAAGCAAAGATCTTTTATTATATTTTATTTAGAAAAACTATTGTTATTATTTAGCGTATGATGAGAAATAAGAGAAGTAAACATATATACACAGTTCCCGTAATTATATATAAAACTTTTTAGCTGCTAGACAAGCAACATAGTTATGCAGTTAAATAGATTTTGTGCACTATTACACACTTACATGTGCATTGCAATAGTAATGGGGCTGCCCTTCTCCATGGTGGCTCCCTCTCTCTGGAACATCATCCCTCTAGAAATTAGACTGGCCCCCACTCTAATACTCTTTTGGAAGGCCCTGAAGACATGCGGGCCTGAGGAACCCAGAGCGGGATGGAGTCCATTAAATGGCTGGTATGAGTGTGTGTTGTTGCTCTATGTGTGTGTGTGTTATTATTTTATTATTATTTTATTTCTTTCATTTTGTGTTTTTATTTTCTGTAAGCTACCTTGAATCGTCGTGAGTGAGTAGGCAGCAATATAAATTTTCCTAATAAACAAATTGTTGCACATGTCTAAAAGTAGGGCATGGAAACCATAGAAATTAAATACACCGCACAATGAATAAATAGCACTGTTGACTTAATCAGAAATGATGCTAAGGCTTCCCTCCAGTAGGAAACAGATGTGTTGGGCACCCAATCTATGACAATGCAACAATGCCTACCTATCATATTCTACACTTTCCAATGGTGAGTCAGATGTTTCTGCTGGAACTCTACCAAAGATTTTGGTAGAACCAAGCTAGGGGTAGAGCATGGCAAAGGAAGGGATATATTGCAGGCCTAAATATAACATAGTTGGGAATGCCTTCTGGCAAGTATGACAGATGTGAAAGAGACCCAGATTCATCACAATTCCTTGATACAGCAAGAATGCAAAAGTTAGTGAATGCATGAAATTGTGGCCCATTAATTTCTGGAATTCTTACTTCTTTCCCACACAATGTCAGGAATGAATTGCAGAACTGTGACCTGGTATTAAATTAATGGATATCCCTATTTCTCTTCCACTTTTTAAAAAAGTACTAAATGACCTTGCAAAATGCACATTATGTACTTCCCAGCCCAGTCAGGGAAAGGGTGATCTATGTCCCACATCCACCTCTCTAAAGAAACACAAGCCCATTGCTACTAAAAGCAGGGGACAGTGGGGTGGAATGAAACTTTTATCCTCCTAAAAAGGCAAGCATTAGAAGTTTCATTTCTCTGCAATAAATTTCTGGATATTTTGCTCTTGAAAAGCATTCTAGAATGGGAAAAAGTTATTTCTAATCCAAGCTAAATATCCAAAGAGATGACAAAAGTTTTCTATAATTGTACATGTAAAGATATTGTACAACAAAACGTGATGGGAAGAGTTTACAAGTATAAAACCAGAAATATTATGGTTAAAACAGCAGCTCAGGAATTCAACATTTATGTATCAACTTATTTATTGGAAGAGGAAAACTGCTATAACTTGCAAACATTTTTGCTCTTGGCAGGCTTTCTAGTTACATGACCTCAGCTAAGGAACCATCTTAGAAGGCACAAAGGGGATGGAAAGCTGAGCTTCCACTCTATGGAAGAAAAAGTGGCTTAACACAGTTCTCTGTGAACTTTTCACAGACCTTTTGGCTATAACAAGACCATCGGGACAGCTCTCTTTCAAGGTTTTCTGAAGACAGGGAACTATTTTGAACAAAGAAAGCATCCAAGAGCACATGCACCAACAGCTTCAAATTCATACATGGCCATTATGCTACAAATATGCATTTTTCTCACTCTAGGGACCAAACATCTCTCAATTACAAGCTTTGCTATTTAAGGGAAGTATCCTATTATGATTAACTGTACTGTGGTGCTCTAAAAACTAGCTTCAAAATATCTGGTTGCTAGCAGGCCCAAGAAACAGAACAGAGGGTACAGTTCTGCATATAGTAGAACTTGAATCTTAACTCCTGAGTTTACTAAAATGAAGACCAGATCTTCCTCACTGTAATTTTGCCCGAATAACTCTCCTTATTTTTTTCCAAAGAGAATGAAAAAGGGGTGCATATAGGGGAGTGGTGGGATTCACTTACCTTCCTTACTGGTTCGCAAATGTGAGTGCATGCAAATGTTCTGCGCATGAGCATAAGGTCGCACATTACATTGGGGGGGATGGGCGGAGCCTCCCGCAGTCACCGCTACTGGTTCACCCGAACCAGAGAGAACCGGCTGATTACCACATCTGGTATTGGGGACTAAAAAGCTTGTATATAGGGAACTTTGGTGAGGGTTGAAATGATATTAGACTGTCAAGAATAAGTACCATCAGAACACTATTGAAGGAGGTGAGAAACAAAATTACAGGTACTGCTTTAAGGTAACTATTTCCTCCATTGATATTCTACCTCTCTCCAGCAGTCAAGGCACAACACTCCCTCCTCTGATATATCCCTAATTTAGCATCCTAATGAGGTAGAATGGGCTAAGAGAAAATCACTGGGCTGAACTCATCCAGGGATCTTTCTTGGTTAAGTGAAAGCTTTACTCTGGTTCTCACCAGTCCTAGTCCAATACCTTAATGCCAACAACCAGCTCTCATCTATTTGAAACAACTGAAAGAGTAACGCTTTGGAACCAGGAAACACTTTCAGTTTTCTTAAGGGATATGGGGTAAAAAAGCTAAAAGACATAGGAAAGAAAGGCTGTAAATGAATGGAACAAGGAAGATGAAACCTTTGCTTTCATTCATGTGGTGGCTGGCTTTTCACTGATTCTCCCTATGTGAAATTTTGTTTCAGAGAATTAAAATGTTGTGGCAATAAGTGTGGCAAAAATAATCTACTTATATGCTCTTCATAAAGGAAATTTTCCTCAATGCCTATGAAAAGTTCAGACTGTCAGTGTGAAACTGAGAAATGCAATTCGCGATTAAACTGGTATGCCCAGGAAATCTTGAAAAATACACACACACTAATAAACATATCTGACCCAAGAGAGACGGTGGTGGGAAGCACACCCTTAAATACAGTTTCAAAGCTGAAAACAAGAACCCTCATGTCCGTTTATAAACTTCTTTGTCCTCACAATAAGCTCTACATTACAAACTTCTCTTTTTCTGTTCCTTGAATTTATTTACTCTACAACAAATTATCAAAGTTTCAAAAGCAAGGCAGTATTAGCAAGGTGACAACACCTTCCTTTGTATGAAACTATTTAAAATCATAACAGAACTGATTATATTGTTGAATACTTTCAGCTCAACCACATTTAAGCTCAGTATATCAAAGAACCCAAATACAGTAGCGATTTTAAATTCTATCCAACAAATGTATTTCTGCTACCTTTGTGTGAGCAGCTTCACAGGTTAGGAAAAGGATGGCTCAGGATCTGAATAATTGAGCTGTCCATAGTATGTATATATTATCATGCATTGATAGTTTTTCCTTAACTGTAAAATAATGCACTAATACGTTTTGTGGGTTTTGCAATCTAGTGAGACTAAGCAAATATATTTTTACAATCAAATGAAGCATCTAAGTAGGCAAGAGAGAACACTGACATTTTTTGCTGTAATCTGCACGGACTGATTTATTCATCTAGAATAAATATGTCAATGGGTCATTGAGAGATTTCTGGTCAACTGGGAAGTGAAACCTGAAGCAGTCATGTTTATGTATATCAGAGGGAGAGGACAGTCACAAGACCTCCTCTTGAAAAGCAGATAGACCTTATGGAACAAAGATTTCATGAACATATCTGGGGGGGGGAGAGATAAGTTGGAGTGTATGAAGATAGACCACCCATACACTTTTCCTTTGAAGTTCTTAACAATAGGAACAATACGTCCATTAGAAAGAGAGCATTTGTGTTGTTGGCATCTGCCTGTGATAAACAGCATACAGAATCCAACTATTAGTGGATCAACTCGTATACAAGATTCTACAGGCTCTCAAATTATAACTCTTCATTCCACACTGTGAAAAATAACTACAGTGATAATTTATTCTACAACAAAGAATTATTGAGGCATTACCAACTTCTAAATATTCTAAAGCTATCAATCTATCTATAATGATTTATTTTATCTTCTGCACAACTGAAAAGTTGGTATTTTTCCCTCAGGAGTTTTGTGTACCTAAAGTATAGCTATATTGATATAGTTGTCACATACTTGAGTATTTTGCATATAACTTGAGAAAGAGAGGGAAATGTCTAGTTTCAAAAAGATAAAAGCAGTTATTTTCCTGGAACAGAAGATTATGGAGGACTAGGAAATGAAACCTTTCAAAGAAACAAGACTAAATTTCAAACTATACTAAAAAAAATCCTTTGCTGACCCATGCAGAAACTAGCAGTTCCCAGTTTTAAGTATTGCTGACAGTGAATTAAATCAACTTACTAAATGAATAACAAAATCCTTGTACCATCACTACAAAGTGTGATTAGTTTTATGGTGGGCTGCTTTTAAGAATTGTGTGCAAAAGTTTGGGCCTGATCTTTTTTATTGCTCTCCAAAATGAATTCCAGCAGGTTTAAGCCAACTTAAGCCATCTTTCTTGCTTCTGGATTGGTGGCAAGAAAAAACGAAAAATTTAAAGGATTTAGGGCAGGAACTATGGATTGCTGATCTCAGAACTAGTTATTCTCTTGAAATTATGTTGCTTCTATTAAAGCTAAGTATGAGAAAGAATAATGTATTACGGTAGAAAGCAGAGGTGACCCTAATATAAAGAAAACTGCCCTAAATGGAGAATTTTCTTCTAGAAATAAACTTTTAACTATGGTCCCCACTGTCATTCCATACTTGACATGCAGTTCTCCTCTTAATTCCCTCTGTTGCTTTTATCTCCCTGTCTCTCACACCAATTACTTCAGGGTCTCATATCAATGTGCTATTTTCTCACTATTCTATCTCACCAGGAATCAGTGGGATTTGGCATGTTGTACACATATTTTACAAGCTGATACAAGTTAATATGGCTGCAGATATGCATTCTCACTGGACAGTTTGTTCCTCCAGCCCAGAATGAGAAAATCAGAAGAGTCAAATGAAGTTGCTCCTAAAAGAGGAGAAGATTGCTCTTCCAAGTATTTTGGGTTCAGAATGACATGATTGGACTGAATTGCCTTCAATAAAATCACGATGCCCCTCTAAAATTGTTAATGCTAAACTAGCTAAATATTTTGGCATTCTTCATATCCCAAATCAGCCATAATGGGTCGAATTTTCTCCTGCAACTTCATACAAAAAATAAAGAATCTCACCTAGTGGACATACAAGCATTCTTGGTGGCCTTGAGCCCTAGGAAAAACCGCCATCTGTGTGCAAATATTGTATTTTTAAAAAACTAGTTTTTTTCTATAAACAGAAGGCATTGATGGGAAATCTGCCACCAAAGGAAGCAGATTTGAATTCATCCGTTCTGCTAAGAACACTTTGTACTCCTTTGGAATATGAAAAAGAAGAAACTAGCAATACAGTCTATAAATTTTGCAAAATTCGCTGATCCTACTTGGTTGTATCATAATACAAAATCTAAGTTGTTGTTTAAATTATATTTCAAGTGTGTCAGTAATGAATTGACAAGTATGTATTGAAATAAATTAACTAGCTTATATCTTATTTTCAATAATGCCTATCCAAATGAGAAAGTCTCAGAAAGCAAGCCTGAGGCTTTTGTGAGTGGTCAAATCTACCAATAGCTTCCATTTTACAAATGTATAAGTTCTTCAACCACAAATCGTTAGTGAGAATGTCCACAAAAGATTTCAAGTGTGTTCAGTAACTTAAACCATTTGCCTACTCTTACCTAGTCTGTCCTTAGTCAAAACAAAACCTACAATTCTTTTCAATATAAAATAATAAAAATCCCAAGGTTTTGTTTTTTTTATCCACAAACTTATTTGTGTATGTGTGCATTGTGGGATAAAATTAATATAAATCCCACAAGTACCATGTAAGACATACTCAGAGATGGCTGTGTATAAAATCAAATGCTCATTCTATAGCTACTTTGTTGAGATACCCATATTCGCCCCTTTTTCATAGTAACTCTCAGAATGCATAAACCTCCAATATATATGGGCCAAAAGAAGGATAAAAGCCTGCATAGTACTATTTAAGTTTGACATCTATGCATCCCATAGTTTCAGAGTTGGCATGGGATCGCAGGAGCAAGGCGTGATCTCATTCCGCCATAGTTTTTATACCCTGCATCTAGGACACCAAGATAATCTCCATTATTGTGCATGCAACTTGCATTCATATCAGGCTTCCTCCTTGATTTTTTTTAAACAGTGGGAAATGGTATACTGCAAGTAAAATGCCAAGCTCTTATCTCAATGGTTTACAAGCTTTGTTATGGGGGAAAAAAATACAGCTGGACCCAAGCAACAATAATGTCAAGTGGGAAGAGGGAATGACCGACAGCAATTTGTTTCCTGTATGTATTAAACCTAGGTCTGGTGGCCATTTTGTGAATGGACACGCCTCCTCTGAAGTTATTTTGTGAGAGTATACACATATTCTTAAAATCTCAAATGTGTCCACCAGGCCGGCTCTCCCTGGTACAGGCCATTTTTCCTGAGAGTCATGATTCAAGTAGGGTGCAGTATTGTAATAATTCAAAAACAATCAGTTTCTCTAAATTAGCAGTGTCGCTAAAATGCAGACAGGTAAAGATATTGTTTTCTTAATCCCAATTTGTTGGAGTCAGCAAGAAAGCAAGATGAAATCCGAAGCCAAAACAGGAAATAGAGAATACAAATAGATGGAGATACAAATAATCAATATTATTATAAGTGTTAATATTATGCTTGCTACATCATAGGACAAGGTTATAGTGATAGGAAGGCAATGCAGAAGGGAGAATTATAAAATCTAAGCAGGAAAGCCGATATTGAAAGCTGTAAAATTACTCTATATTGTTATGTATGTTCCGTGTTTTGTTTTGTTTTATTGTGTTTTTTTTCCTTGTTGTGTCTTCTTTACTGTTTTTAAAGATTAAAACATTCAATAAAAATTAATTTAAAAAAAAAAGATGAAACATTTCATCTGACAACTGTTTTTGTCCATGCTGGATACTTTGTTAATCCTGATAATCTTGTAAACAATTTCCCATCAGTCTTGAATTAATCAGAGTTCTGAGTCACTAACAATGTATCTTACACCTATATTTTCCCTTTCTTCCATGAGGCCAAGACAACATACACAGTTGTCTCCATGTCCTCCTTAAAGCAATCTTGCCAAGTAGGTTAGATTGAAAGTTAATGAAAAATCAAATTCACCTAGGGAGCTTTATAGCTAAGTATTTGCATGGTTTTTGTTTTTCTCAAGTCACAGATCCCACATTCAAATTTATATACCACATTGGCTGGAAGTAAATTCTGAATACTTCTGATCTACTCTACTGAAAGAAAATTGGCCCAACTATAAAATATATTCCATATCTAACTAAATTGTATCTCATTGCTCCAATGGAATTGTTGCCATTTAATCCCAACTCTGGATTCACTCTGTAAAGCACAGCTTGATACTAAACATACACATTTGGATTTAATTTATCAGAAAAGTATAACTTTGCCATTTTAAACCATATTAGTGACAAACAAACATAACTGCAGATACAAAATCAAAGGAAGACACATACATACAGGTAATCCTCAAATTACAACTATTCATTTAGTAACTGTTTGAAGCTGCGGCACTTACAAAAGTGACTTATAATTTTTCACACTTATGACTGTTGCAACATCCCCATCATCACATGATCAAAATTCTGACAATTGTCTATTTGCTCATATTTATGGCAATGTCACAGGTCACATGATCACCTGTTGTAATCTTCTAACAAGCAAAGTCAATGGGGAAGCCAGATTCGCTTAGAAACCATGTTATTAACTTAACTGCAGTGATCCACTTAACAACTGTAGTAAGAGAGGTCATATTAATGGAGCAAAGTTCACTTGACAACTGTGCACAATGTGTGCATGCGTACTTACCTCTTGCGATGCCTCCGCAAGCCTCTGCGATGCTCCAGCTGCTTGGCGGAGTGTCACGCAGATGCCGTGTGCTCTGTGCACATATGCGGAAATGCCAAGGAGCTCAAATACAGGTAAGGAGCTCGGGTGGGTGGATCCTCCGGAGCAGCGTACCGGAACAGTACCCGGTGCTCCAGACGGGCAATGGTACGCCCGTACAGTGGGGGTACCGCCTGCAACCCGCCACTGAACTGTTTCACATAGCAACAGAAATTTTAGACTCAATTGTGGTTGAAAGTCAAAGACTATATGTATCCACTATTTGTTCAGAGAAGTTTAGAACTCCCACAGAAAGTTTCCCAGCTAGGCACTGCCAAACTAAAACCAGCTTTTTACCAAAGTGTCCTCTGTGATTATCTAAAAGAAGATAATATGGAACAAAGCAAATGAAAATTGGTCCACCTAGCTCAGAATTACTAACTTTGAAGGGCAGTAATTCACAAGTGTTTTCCCACACCCGCACAAACTTTGGAACATCCTGAAGAAAGGCTTTCAGCTACTACTGAGGACTCCCTCATCTTCTTAAAAAACAAACATCCATTTGTCATGAAACTGTGGTAATGCATTATATGGCCCAAAGTATCACTGATCCTTATTTTACACTTCCCCCACACAGCATGAAGAAAGTATTTTAATGTGAAAACCCAGCTTTAGCACAACACATAGAATATCGGCAGGCAGAAGCCTGGAATGCAGCTCTCAGCTGGGACTCCAAAGTCCACTAAGCACTTTTACAAGATGCCAAAGTGGCATTTTCACTCACCCCTAGCCATCTTGCTCCTTTGTTGGCGGCTTGTTGAATCTGTACTCTTTTGAGGGTGACATGGTAAACTGCTCCTTCCTCTATCTCTTCACCCCAGTCTTGGATTGAGCTCTGCCACAGGAAGAAAAAAGGAAATGCTTGGATTTCTTAGTAATAATAGTAGAAACAAAGTCATTTGCCTCTTGTTTGGGCCAGCCGCTGCACAATTTGTTTCAAAGGAGACCTTCCAAAGGACAACCGGCATACAAAAAATACTCCAAATCCCCCCCCCCAACTGCAAGCTATTCAGTGGAGAAAAAGCTAGAATACATAGCAAGATAATTGCATTTCCATTTAGCTTCTCTGGCACCCTACCCAGGATTTATACATATTTCAAATAGTTCTATGGTATCATAAGGAAATACCACCCCCACCCCCCATACACACATAATATCTCCAATAACTATCATCGTCAGCATTTAAACTGCACCAATAGCTGCAACCTTTAAAAGCTACACAGGCATTTTGGATTGCAGGCACTACGGAACAATTAGCGGAGTTTATTTCAGACTTTTTTTAAAAAAATAGGACTTGAGAAAAAAATCAGATAAGGTTTAACAGAACTCCATTAAAAAAATTTTTTTTAAAATTACGCATGTCAGAAAGTTGAAGGGATAAATTCGGGAAACTGTAGCAGAAGTATACTTGCTGTACCGTCAGTTTAATCACTGCAATAAACCATTCTACAACACACACACACAGATATACATATGGGAAAATAACTCTTTTTGATTGACGAAGGACTACTAAAGCTTCTGAGATGTGTACAGAAGCTTATGAGCCCGTTCATTTCCCTCCTTTCTCTTCCCACCCTCCGCCGTTCTTCCCCACACTTAAGAGGGAGAATTAGATTGCAGGCGGCGTCGTTTCCAAACTCGAATTCGTATTAAGTCGCAGGGTTTTTTTTCCCTTTAAAAAAAAAAGACTTCAAAATCTCTCTCCCCCCCTCCCCCCCCAATGGAAGTCAGCAACTGGGAAGCACCAGATCTTCGCCCGAGCGGTTTCCCTTCTCAAAAAGTAAAACCTCGGAGTCCCGAAAGGAGGAATCCCTCTGGCTGGGCAGAGAAGCCTTTTTAAAAAAGCAAAGGAGCTTTTGTGTACGCGCGCGCGTGTGTGTGTGTGGTGGGGTTACCATTTTAGCTCTCCAAAGCAGTTTCATCCTTGGGTTTCTCCTCAGCGCTCCGAAGGGGCATGGTGAGTCGTAATCAATCCTCTCGCAGGCGCTTCTCCGCCTGGCTTGAAAGGCGAAGGTCTCTCTCTCTCTCTCTTACTTGCGCTCTCCGCTCAATTCATGGTCACAAAGAGTGGCGAGTGGAGAGCAGGCAGGGCTCCTCCCCTACACACACACAGACACAAGAGTGATGTAAGGCTTTCCTGTTTATGCTTGTGAACTCTTTCTAGGCTTCAAATGAAGCCAGCATCCTCCAATGAGCTCGGCGAACCCTCCCTGGCTGGGCAAACTTTCTGAAATCCGGTCCCTTCGAAGTAGGCATCTCTTTCCTTTCCGCCTCTACTTTTTCCTTAACCAAAAGCGACGCAGGGAGCCCGGGGGTGAAAGATGAGGCTTAAATAAACTGCCATTGTCTGAAGCTAGCTGGAGTCCTCTCCGAAGAAGTTTGCACGGAGTGACCCAGAGTAGAAATTGACAATGGGGACAGAAGGCTCCTCCCCACGAGGCATAGCTAAGTAGGGCTCTCAAGGCAGAAGCCTTTTCAATGGCTCAATCTGCATGGATTATCGAAGTCCTAAATACCAGAATAGGAAATGTTGATGCAGGAGAGTTAATGAAATTCGCCTGTCAGCCTGGAAGATGAATTCTGCCATCCGAAAAACTTTCACCTGTTTTTAGCCTACTCTTATTAGTTTACTCAAGGTGTAGGCAACATTACAACTTACAAGTAGGCTTTTGAGTTCTGTGGATCTCTTCCTCTCAATCCAACTGGGGGGTAACTTCATCTCCACCCAGAAAATAAAAAGTAACTTAAGAGGCAGAGGGTGTCACTGACCCTGATGAAAGCTTATGGTTTGCACTCTATGGAATGCAAAGGAATTATACAAACGTGGAATAAATAGCTGGTTAAAGTGAGAAATAGGAGCGAATGATCCTCCTGTAGAAATAGGGGGGAGGGAGGCTTTTGAAAAGGACGGAAAAATGAGGGAGGAGATTAATAAAACTGGTGATTAATTTTAGATGATGCATTACCTATGAAATTAATAGAATAGCAACTTGGATGCTTTTATTACAAATTTGTAATGATCTTTGCAAAGTCACATTGTCCAGCGATAGAAGATTATACTTTACAATAGTTTTACTTGCATTACCTACTTCATTATGGTGCAGCTCCATAAGGCGCCAGACCAGTTGTGGGTTTCAAAAATTTTTAGAACCTCTTCTGTAGGTGTGGCCTGTGTGGGAGTGGCTTGCCAGCCATGTGACTGGGTGGGAGTGGCTTGGCAGTCATGTGACTGGGTGGCCGTGGCCAACTTGTAAAATGTGGTGAAACACACTTAACAACGCTCTTGCTTAGCAATCAAAATGTTGGCTTAGAAACTCTGGCATTTGAAGCACACAAGTCTTAAAGCTGTCAAGTTACAAGACCTTTGCACCCCTAACCCTTTAGGGAAAAAAACCCCATGGGTGTTCAAACTTGACAGCTTTAAGACTTGTGGACTTCAACTCCCAGAATTCCTCCTCCAGTCATGTTGGCTCAGGAACTCTGGCATTGAAGTTTGCAAGTCTTAAAGGTGTCAA
The DNA here is from genome assembly GCF_964273705.1 of Natrix helvetica. NCBI lineage: Eukaryota > Metazoa > Chordata > Lepidosauria > Squamata > Natricidae > Natrix > Natrix helvetica. The sequence goes on along the minus strand of NC_138549.1, from coordinate 68,878,283 downwards.
GTTACAAGACCCTTGCACCCCTAACCCTTTAGAAAAAAAAACCAGGGGTGTTCAAACTTGACAGCTTTAAGACCTGTGGACTTCAACTCCCAGAATTCCTCCTCTCACTCTTCATCTTGCTAATGCTCTCTACATGGGGCTCCCCTTGAGATGCACCCGAAGACTACAGTTGGTCCAGAATGCGGCCGCGTGGGTGATTATGGGGAGTACTAGATACTCCCATATAACACCTCTCCTGCGCGAGCTGCACTGGCTCCCTGTGGTCTATCAAGTGCGTTTCAAGGTGTTGATTACCATCTTCAAAGCGCTCCATGGCACAGGACCTAGCTACCTGCGGGATCGCATCCTGCCCCATACATCCCTAAGACCAATTCGCTCTCACAGAGAGGGACTTCTCCGGGTGCCGTCCACTAAGCAGTGCCAGAGGGCGGCGCCCAGGAGCAGGGCCTTCTCTGTGATGGGCCCAGCCCTCTGGAATGACCTCCCCCCCGACATTAGGATTACTACCGACCTCCGCTCCTTCCGTTCAAAACTCAAGACCCACCTTTTTCAACTAGCCGGCCTGGCTCAATGATAGTTCCATCTTTATCCTCCTGGCAATCTTTTAAATTTGTAATTTTATATTGGGGTATTTTAAATTTTAATTTTATTAAGACTATTAACTATGTATTGTACTATGTGATTTTGACACCTCCTCCGTGAAATGTTTTAATTGTATAATATGTGTTTTTATTTATTGTACGCCGCCCGAGTCCCTTTGTGGAGAGGGAGCGGCTAACAAATATAATAAATTCAAATTCAAATTCATCTTGATGATGTGCGGAGGGGTGGGGGGGAGGGAACTGGAACCAGTTCTAAACGGCACTGTAGATTTGTGGAACCTCTTCTATGGAAGAGGTTAGAACTGGCAGGAACCCACCCCTGCTTCAGACCTATCCTGAATTATATCTTTTTAACTTGCATGCCACAGAATCTTCCGCAGGTAGTCCTCGACTTAAACAATTCATTTAGTGACTGTTCAAAGTTACAACATCACCGAAAAAAGTGACTTAGGACTGTTTTTCACATTTACAACTGTTGTAGCATCCCCATGGTCACATGATTTACATTCTGATGTTTGACAACTGATTCACATTTATTATCGTTGCAGTGTCCATGAGTCATGTAAATCGCCTTTTGCGATCTTCTGACATGCAAGGTCAATGGGGAAACCAGATCCACTTAACAACCATGTCATTAACAACTGCAGTGATTCACTTAACAAATGTGTCAAGAAAAGTCATAAAATGGGGCAAAACTCACTTAAGAAATTTCTCACTTAGCAACATAAATTTTGGGCTCAATTGTGGTCATACGTTGAGGTCTATCTGTATACCCTTTCATCAGTAGCAGCAGTAGCAACTTTACTAGAAGTGAGAACAAGATGTCTACATCAACACATAATACCAGTTTCAAGTAAATTGAAAGGCAATGATTAGCATCTTAGGGGAGAGGAAAAGTAAATTGAGGGGTGTTTCTTCAGCAAATTCCCTTTTAATAAATGAATATTTTGCAACTGCTGATATCCAGGATGATGGTCATTTTAAGGACAGGAAATTCTCCCATGGCAGCAATTATGTCAACCCATAAAATGCCCTTTGGCCTAAAAATGTTGTCTACCCTTTATTTATTTATTTGAACTTTCTGTCTTATAACCAAACAGTAGTTATAAAATGTTACAGAAACATTCTGGATTAAGGAAAAGAATAATGAGAGTTTGTGCATCTTTAGTCCAAAAAGCCATTCGAGGAGGCATGTTACTTTCTCTCTGGCATGTTACTAATTGTCAGGCAAAATAGCTGATGAAGCAAGAAAACGTGGAAGATTTAAAGCCATTAGAGGCTGCATTCAGAAAGACCAATTTTGAAGAATTTATAGGAGGAGACAGGCTGCTTAGCATTTTCCCAAATCCAGTTCTTTATAAAATGAAATGCAACAGTAGCAGAGTTGAAGAGGGAAGGTTGCAGCTAGGTTCACACTGTATGTTCTTCACCTGACTTTGTGCAGCCCAGGCAGATAGCTCAATTGAATTGATTGCATCTAGTACTATAAGATCAAACCAGCACTGAGATTCTTTTAGTCTAATGCACTGTTTGTCAACCTCAGTAACTTTAAGATGTGCAATATGCTGGCTGGGGAATTCTGGGAGTTGAAGTCTACACATCTTAAAGTTGCTGAGATTGAGAAACAGTGCATGCTCTAATGCAGGGGTGTCAAACTGGCATCCTGCGGGTTGGATGCATCATGCACAGACCACACCAACCCAGCTCTGCAAAGGGAAAAACATCGTGAAATGTCACATGATGGCAACGTGACATGGCGAGTTTGACACCCTTGCTCTAATGCCTTGTTCATGAGGCTACATTTAAAGAATGTTTAGAAATGCCAATTGATCTAGAATATCACAGTGAGAATATTAGAGGTCACATTGATTGATTCTGCTGTACATGATTACTGGTAGCTATTATTTTGTTAACAGGCTCAATCTGTTAGACCTTTTAAAGTCTAAATTCTTGAATCTGAACAATTCCAAACAGTAATACTTCTATATTAACTTGGGAACTTCTTTTTTTTCCCTAAAAGTTATTTTTTATTTTCAAAACAAACACAACACATAAAATCTTCCTTCTTTACATACTGTAGAAAGTGTATCATTTGGTTACAAAAGACTTCTGTGCATCTCTTCCACAGTCATCAAGCATAATTCATATCAACTCAAGTATTTTAACTCAGATATTTATACATGTTACCATCATCATACCTCCATTTTCATTTGACTAAAATTGTTTAAACGTCCTTCATCATAAAATATACCAAGATTTAATATATAATCACATACTGGCATTTCATTTACTATTTCTAAAATCCTCCAATGACACTGAATCCTTATGTCCTATTCTAGCTAAACATTCATAATATTTAATAACAAAGTTTTCTAATCCTTCTTTCCAAATCACTGTTTACAATTTACATACCATTTCCTTATGTTGTACCCATACATATATACACGTTATTATCATTATCCCTCCTTTATTTGACTATATCCTGCATCATATCATTTTCCCCCTAATAATCAAGACTTAACAGAATCTAACTTAATTCTTTTTTTTATTAACCTCTATTTATAATCCAAAAGGGTTTCTAATCTTCCTTTCATGGGTACCATTCAATATTCATATCCAGTTATTACTTATCATAACACTACACATTGTATACATTATTATCATTATCAATTATTTATTTATTTATTTAACTATATCTATTGTCACTAAATTTCACTAAGTTTAGCTAGTTTTAACTTATACTCTTCCATCTATCAACCTGTATCTTTCTAGTAGCAAAACAGTCTCATATCTTCTGCCATTTGTGGTGTCAGTCCTCTAATCACCTCCTTAATCAACTTTGTATGGACTCCTCTTAGCAACTCTTTGCTTATAAAATCTCTCATGTAATTTCGATGCCCTTCTTTTGTTTCCTTAATCAGTTTATCCTTGATTGTCCGTAGTGTTATCAATGATATTGCTAATAAAATTTCTCTCTTTAAATCCATACATTCTTTTGTTTCTCTTCTTCTGTATCTTGCCATCTGGGGTAGATTTCCCCTCTATTTGATTCTCTTTCAATATTCCACTCTTTCTCTTTTCAGAGACAAACCAATCACCATCAATATCAGCAATTTTAATTTCTTTATATTCATTTTCCTCTTCGGTTTTTAGGATTTTAACCGCCACTTTTTCCATTTGATTAGCATCTTCAAATTCTTCATCATATTTTGCTGTTAGATGAACTAAGTCTTCCAACTTCTTCTCTATCCTCTCATGTGTATCTGATATTTACTGTATTTCTGAGAATATCTTTTGCAGACTTAAAATTTCTTTCTGCTGTTGAAATTGTGCCATTATCTCCAGCTAACAAACACTGCTGCTCTAGCTTAGAAGGTTTTAACAGGATTAAGCACAGATTCACAATAACATTTCACCTTTCTCTGGTTGAAAATATACTTCATAGGAACATCTGTGTGCTTTTTTCTTATCACTCTCTATAAACAAGCTGTGAGACTTTGAAGTGCCAAGCCAGGATAATCAGTGGGAAAAAAAGTGTTTCATTTCCAATACACAAACCTCCAGCCTCCGTGTAGCAGTGTTACAATGTTACATTTTCTTTGATTCTTTTTGTATCTTTTTTGTATTTCAAATTTTTTAAAAAGTCCGATTCTTAAATGAGTTAGAAAAACACCCATAGTAATGAAAGAGGAGAGTTTTAGTCCATAGATTACAGAGAATAGTAAAAGAAAAAAAATAGAAGATGGAAACTTAATTCATTCATTTTAAAAGGCTTGCATGAATTCCATCCGTGAAGATAGCGTTTAAAAAGTAAGATAAACCACTGTCCAAAACCAGTCCAAATTTAATTCTGCCGCTTATTTCTTCTGTTCTCCTATTTAAATTAATTTTAAGTTTTTTTATAGGCAGTCACTTTTAAAACAGTAAAAATTCCTCACCAGCTGGAAACACTTTCTCTTTCCATATCCTTCCATTTTGGAGCCGCCCCGACTTCATCAGCCAAATGGCTGGATTTTTTGTCACCAGCTTGAAGAACTTCTCTTGGATCAATCAGGGACTTTGCGATGTCCCTGAGATCAGCAAGACGTATTCTTCCTGTTCACCATCTCTGCGGGATGGTTTAGGTCCGTTTGGACCACCCAGTGGCAAAAGTGTCGACTGCGATCTCAGAGCATTGAGATTGCACGTTGTGTCGTTGCGACTTCGGCTCCTCCGAAACTTGGGAACTCCTGTTATACTTAATTTTACCTGTCAATAGAAATTTTAATCTTATACAGAGTTAGTCTGGAGAAATCCAAAACTTAAATAATTTGTTTAAAATGAAAAATGGCAAAATGGCAAAATCTTGCAAGATGGTTGAGTTTTCATAGAAAGTTGATAGTCATACTACGTGAAATCATGCAGTTAGAATCTGAAATCTGAAAAGATTGCCTAATACCTATTCTTGAAATAGACTATTTTCTCCCAAAACATACAGCCTTCAGTTATTTGATTACAGCTTCCAATAAAACTAACTACTTTGCTAGGCAACTATAGTCCAACATACGTAATTGGGAAGACCATGTTTTCCTAGATTAAGCAATATATTTTGTTTCAAGTGTATGATAATTTAGATATTACTATAATGACATTATGAAGTCTGTTAATTGACCAGATGGAAATTTGTGGTATTAATCAAAGGTACAGAAACTACATATTTTATTTTACTGTTTTCCCTGGTTTCAAGTAAATTACACATCACACGTGTTAAATATTTATCGCTATTGCTGTTTAATATTTTGAACAGCTAATAGACTTGTCCTAATTCCAGATGAATTTCCATATCCACATAATACATTGATTATAATTATGTATGATCCTTAATAAATATACGCTTAATATATTTACATATGCTTCTAGTAAGCATTTTTCACCTAATGGTTTTCTAGGCAACTTCCGCATTCAAGCATATAAACAGAAATATGGGACAGAACATTTGTGTCTTTGCTTCCAAATGCTTGCAGTTATTTAGTCATCAAGAAAATGCCCACATTGACCTGGAGAAAGAGTTTAGTATCTGCTATAATAGTTACAGCGTTGCAGAGAAACTGCTGCATTTAGAACAAGACAACCATATCACTATCATAGTCTTCTCTGCTAATCTTCAACTTTAACATCTCTGTTCATATTTCTTCTCAGCCCGCATAGCACCTGTCACTTACTTGCTTTGATTCTAAGCTGTGTTCAGGCATGGGAGACTTAATTATGACATTTACATTCAAATTCATTATTATTTTGGCCTAAATCATAGATATGCAATTAATTATATTTTAACTAATAGCTATTATGTGAATAATATTTGAGTCATTGGCAAACCTTTTTTTCTCTTTGTATAATAACAATATTGAGGTCGGGGAAAAAATGATATGTGATGTTTCCCATCCTGCACATCCTGGCTGGGGATTCTGGGAACACATCCCCAAAGATGACTAGGTTGGGAAACACAGATCTATAGAGGTCAGTAAAAAGAGGAATAAGATTATTGGGGGGCATTTTTAAACTGCTCAGAGAGTGTGTAAAGCACTATAGAGAAGTATGTAAGTCTAAGTGCTATTGCTATTGCTATTACAGTTATATAAACTGGCTACTGTTTCATGGGACCCACTTAGAAACAGAACATTTAGGGAACTCATTGGGCTAAAATGTACCATCTCCAGATAGCCAAGCTTATTTCATTCTTTGCACTTGCAATGGGATGGAGGAATTTCCATTCCAAACTCGCCAGAGAAATCGGCAAGATTTATAAAGACTTAATAAAACCAATATTTAGTTAACTGAGTTGCAGGACCACAAGTGTGTATTGCACAATTGCTCAATAGGATTTTGTCCTGAAAAGCAGATGCTTTTAGGTGATTCTGAAAGCAAGAACAGATAGCTTTGTTCTTGCCCCATTCCTGGGCTTTGATGAGCAAATGGATCCCAGGAATTTAGCTGAGAGATGAAAGAATAAGAAAAGTTAAATAACTTACTTTCCTCATGTCAGTGGAACTCTTGAAGATATGGGATCCAGGCCAGAAATAAAAATAGTAAGAAGAAGATTGGGTGATTCTGCCACTTATCAACTAAACAACATATTTTCAGGAATGCATTACCCAAGACTGAATTATTTACAAGTGGGCAAATCCCTTCCCTTCTGTTGCCAAGAAAACTATAGAAGTTGTCCAAGGGAATGTTACCTCTTGCTTGCATTAATACATATTCTTAAGTGTATCTGTTTCTACATTTATACAATATGCATGGAGTTGGATGTGCCTCTGTGACTCATTTGGTTATTACATTTTTCACTATTTGAATGTCTGACCTATTATAGCTATAGCTAGCTTAAGTGGGACAAGCAATGCACGTTACAGAAGTGGCCAATTAAAGAAAATCATGGCAGGACAATGTTACTGAAGCTTCTACTGAGGACATATTTACATTATCTCCAATTCCAGCATGCTTCCAAATATCAGTTGGTAAGGAGCATGAATGCTACTATGTTCATGTGCTGCATATGCACTTTCTGAAAGCATTGCTTGGACATGATAGGAAGAATCCTGGATTAAATCAGGCTTTGCTCTTATGCAACAGGCATTCTCTGAATACACTTAATACAGTTTTGAGATTAGAAAAAAGACAGTTGTTTTTCCCAGAACTAAAGCTGGTATGATAAGCCACTATTGGGTTGTGATTCATTTACAGATCCTTGTAAAACCTGTTTGACTATAGATGATAATAGGACATAAGAAGTGACTGTATATACAAACAGTGATAGCTCGGCATAGTTATCTATCCATTTTTTTTTATAAAAAAGGCTGGCCTCCAGCTTCAAAACTCATAGAAGACAGTTTCTGGCCTCACCACCCATTCCTGAAGTAAGCCAAAGCCTACTATTTATCTTTTAACACAGCAAACCACAGATGCAAAAAGCTAACATATGTACTATATTCTTACATTGACTATATTTTTGCTCACACTTGCAAACACAAAGGAAAGTTAATTTTTAGCAACTCTTCTGTCTTGCCCTCTCTGTTTAAGAATGAATTTCCCTTCCCTACTTCTAAGTTCCTTATATTTAGCCTAGCTCAGAGGATAGGACTTTGTCCCTTCCTCCAAATACAATCACTTGGCTTAATTTTTACTCATTCCATCCCAGTAATCACGGATTTTAAAGGAGCTATTTTAGCTATATGGGTGTTATTCCTTCCAAAAAGTTTAGCTTGTCCAAAAGGTTAGTTTTATGATGCTGTAATATGTTAAGATGGCTTTTCCAAATTATATAACAGATTCATAATTTAAATTCTGAAATTAATGTTTCCATCCTCAATTAGGAAACCAAAATTAAAACTTGCAGTGACATTATGTTTATACATCAAATTTACCCACTTAATTAAGTCCAATGTGGGAAGGAGTCCATGACAGTCTGAACTGTAAACTAGCTACATTTTGGGGCTAGTCTTACAGCCCATTAAGCTAAAATGCGATTTGCTTTTTTTTTTTGATTCAGTATGCTTTGCAAAGAATAATGATCAAAATTCTCTTAGTGCACTGGATCACCAACAGGTACGCTATACTATTATATTATTATTAGCATAGTAAACCAATTGAGCAACTGCAAACTCTGGCTTACTCACCATACTTTAATCAAGAAAACATTGGTTAAAATTGTGGCTTACCATACTACACGAACATATTTATTTACAGTACTGTTGAGAAGATGAAACTAACCCACATTCATAAAGGAGTACCAAGTTTCCATTTTTACATTCTGAACTAATACATGTCATTCACAATCTACAGAAACCTTCCCCAAGTCAGTGCTCTTGAGGTATATTAGATATTTGTTTAGAGGACCAAGTTAAATTAAATAAATGCTCTACAGTTTCTAAGATGCTGGGCATGTTCACCAGAAGGTCAGCAGTTTGAGACCAATTATCATGTGACAGAGAGAGAGCTTCAGATACTTGTCCCAGCTCCTGCCAACTTAGTTTGAAAGTATGCAAATGCAAGTAGATAAATAGGTACTATTTTGGTGGGAAGATAACAGCATTCTGTGCTCCTCTAGCATATAGTCATGCTGACGTGACAACATGACTATGGAAGTGTCTTTGGACAATGCTGGCTCTTTGGCTGTGAATCAGAGATGAGCACTGTCCCCTAGAGTTAAACACGACTGCACAAGGAAACCCTTTATCTTTTATTTTATTTTTGTATCCTATTTTTGGTGACAAATTCTTATGTAAGCAGATTTTTTTTAAAAAACTCAAATAAATCTCCAAATAGCATATTTCAGGCAAACAGAATGGTCCTCAAAACTAGACTGAACTACTTCTAGGGCAGTTGTACCTTTTGAAGATGGTGAAGATGGTGAAGTAAAAAAAATAAGTGCTACACAATTCAATTGCTATTGGAAGACAATTTTTGGTTATTTAAAGTGTTCACACTATTATTGTCTATTTCAAAATAACATCCTAGTTTGCTAGTTAAACTAGTGTAAAAGCTCTTTTAATATACTTTTGTAGAGCACTTTTCAAAGATTCGGAGTCACAAAGCTTTTCAGACTTACAGATAATCATCAGTCCCATTACCAGGAACAGACTAACTTGTGATCTACCATCCAGCTTTGAAAAAAAGAATTGCGTAAATGGGATAGATAGAGCTGGTGAAAGATTTACCAATTCTTCACAATATACGGTAACTGCTGCAGATAGAGCCAGAACACAGAATAATGATCCCCAAAAGAAACATAATCTGAGTTACATTATGAAAGCATTTAATTTAAAAGGGAAAAAAACATCTATTATTAGTAGTTTAAAAAATGATGTTTTTCTAAATTTTTGAAAGTGTCTTCAGGCTAGAGGTGGGTTTCTACCAGTTCGGCCTGATTTGGCCGAACTGGTAGTGATATGGCGGCCTTGGTCGCTGGAACTGGCAGCTACCCAGGCCTGCAACGCCCCTGAGCTGGTTCCCCGGTCGCCGCCACCACCATCTTGTTTTTGAGTTCTGCGCATGTGCAGAACAATTTTAATTGAACTGCACAAAGCGAATGCATGAGTGAACCAGCAGTAAAGTCAGCCAGAACTCACCCCTGCTTCAGACCATTATAAATCCGCATTATCCCACTAGAGTTAGGGTAGGTGGGGGAACCAAAAAGTCTCCTATAACAATCCCCAAATTTAGTGGTGGGTCCAGACCACTAGATCCAAAGTTTGAGACACTTTGTTAATCTATGGCTTCTGATTTTTTTAAAGACAACACAATGGGAATTGCAGCCACAAGGTAGGAAATCACATTCATGATATTGGCAATTGCATTAATTAATTAATTTGTCAGTGCAAGGCTATGGGGCTATAAAAAGGGACTTGGGTATAGGGCTGTTGTGGCCCAGCAGGAGCCGTTGGAGCTGCCACCAGACTCCGACAGTGAGGGTCCCTATGGGTCCGCTCTGGAGGATGTGGAGGACCCTGTTCTGACTCTGAGTAGGGATCAGAGAGGCTGGTTGGCCACCAGGAGGCACCTGAGGCATGGAGCAGTGGTGAAAGCCAAAGGGAGGGTGCTCCTGATGTCATGCCTTGGAGCAGTGGGGAGGAGACAAGAGACAGTGAGTCAGACATTAGCAGTGAGTTGTTGGATGCTCATTACCGGCACGCTAATAAGCGTCAGGAGCAATTGCGCAGTTACAGGAGGTAATTGCGCTCAGCTGATGATAATTAGACTCCTCTCCAGACTATAAAAGGACTGCTTGTGCACACGCCCTTTTGCAGAAGTCAACGCATGAACTAATGTGGGAGAACAGTCTTGTGAGCATGGCAGGCTGGATTGCTGCCAGTGCTTATCAGTGCCGAGTTGTTATGAAGGCTTATTTGTGTTGGATTGCTGCCAAGGACCTGTTCTGTCTGTAAATAAATCCGGTAACTTATCTGTGGCTCGGAGTGTGTGTGTGTTGGGGGGGGGGGGGTCAGAACAAGGGCAGTAGCTTGACACTTCCTGCTTTATTTTAATATAGCTGTATCCTTTAATGCTAGTTTGTTTTTATGGTTTCACTATGGTTTCATTTGGCTAAGATTTTCATGGTTTCATTTTATTAATGTATTTATGATTTTGGCTGAAGTTAATACAATGGCCTACAAAAATTATTGGTTGAAATAGAAATGCCATAAATAAAGAGTATGTGTAGTTTAGTATTATTCACTAGTGTCATAATAAACTATCCTGGATATTTTATTAAAGCATTAAATGCAAATAATATTATTACTTTATTGATGGAATCATCAATAACTGTGGCCTATCATTTATGCTGATACATACAAGCAGGCACAAAAGAGGGAAACCCTTTCACAACTTTTGGTGCTATTTCAATTTTGCATAAATATTTACTCATACTATATGGAGCATATAGTAATACCCTTGCACTGAAAATTAAAAGTGTATTTAGAATAGAGTGTACTTAGAATAACACAGAATAATTGCCATTCTTATTATTAGAGAAAATGCTGTTTATGAAATAGTATTTTTCAGGGGAAGATTTAGGCATGATCTCCAACCCTACTGGATGAAATTAAAGCCAGAAAAGAATGCAGAAACAAGGAATGTGACTATGAATTATATTAAACCATCCTGCACATGTGTTGCTGGTATCCCAAATGATGAAAACTTGTTAGTTTAAATTAACACATTAAAAGTCAATGGTGCTCAATTAACTTACCCCTCTTATCATGCATTTAAACCATTATGCAATAGGATTATATATTATACTCCATATAGGTAGTCCTCAATTTACAACCATTCATTTAACGGCTGTTCAAAGTTACAGCGACACTGAAAAAAGTGACTTATGACCAGTTTTCACACTCACATCCACGGCAGCATCCCCATAGTCATGTGACCAAAATCCAGGGACTTGGCAACTGGCATGTATTTATGACAGCTGCACAGTCATGTGATCACTATTTTAACTTTCCCAGCTGGCTCCCAACAAGCAAAGTTCATGGGGAAATCCACGGTCACTTGAGGGCCGCATGATTTATTTAACAATTGGAGTGATTCACTTAACAACTGTCGCAAAAAGATCGGAAGAATCATTTAACTTGTTTACCGTAGCAATGAAAATTTTGGGCTCAATTGTTGTCATAGGTCAAGGACTACCTGTATTCTATTGCTGAAACATGATTCATGTCTCTGAGGGAAGACAAGGTGCCACAAACCCTGAAGGAGATTGCACCACCCCTTTAAGAAGTTCTCTTTCCTTCTTGCTGTATTAGACAACTTCCTCCAAGTCTCCAAACTTCCCTTCAGAGGAAGGAAAGTTTTGATGAATGTGTAGGGAATGAGCAATAGAAGTTGCGAGCAGATTGGATACCTACCAATCTGATTTCAGATCTTGTTAATGGGTAAATATGCCATGGGTCACTTTGGTGGATCATAGGACTTGGACGGCCCTCCTGGTCTCTTAGACCTCTCAATAGATTTTAATAGCATTAATCACAGTGTCTTGCCGGACTGTCAAGAGAATTAGGGTATCACATTACAAGGGAGGAAGAATTGGGCCCAAGCTTGCTAGAGTAACCTTCATGCCTTTGCAGTTTTAACTTCTATGCAAAGCACTGGGAGATGTTACCAAATATTTAGGGTAAAATATCATTAGTATGCTGAGCATAAAAAGTTATCCAATGCTGCTCCAGGCTGGGTCAGAGATGCTGTGAAACTTCTCGGTCAGTGTTTGGCAGCTATGAAAGACTGGAAAGAGATGAAACAAGCTTAAATCCTAGCAAGACAGGGGTAGTATTTGTCCAGAAACACATTGGCTCTGTGTCGCTTCCAATGATTGTTAGGTAGTTATACCCCCCATCACCATGTTTAGACTGCTGAAATATGTTCTACATAGGACTGCCTTTGAAGGCAACTTGAAATGCAGGTAGTATAAAATGCAGTAACCTGGTTGCTAGAAAAAGGGAGTTGCTATTGCAATATAAGGCAATATTGATTGCCAGTAAGTTTTAAAGTCCAATTCAATGCTTTAACTTTAATCTGTGGAGACCTTATAGTTCCATGGTTTCATAGCAGCCATCTTGTTCAAACCAATTTGTGTGAGTATGTTGAGAAGGGATGTCAAGGTCCTAACCAGGCATGAGATCAAGGAAAAGCTGTGAAATACTGCCTTGCTAACTATTTTATTTAAACAGACATTTGCATTATGATATTTCATTTTATTTTTATCCTAGAATTGTAGAATATGTCTGGGCTACTGTTTCTTATTTGGATTCATCAGTTGTTGTTTTTGCTTGGAAGGAACTGATGGTACTACTTTAATACCTAATTTTGTGCTCTGTTGTAGCTGATTTATGTTATCAAGGTTGATTAAAGTGAAGTGATATAGTCTTGGGCAGGGATCCTCAAACTTTTTAAACAGGGTTCACAATTCACGGTCCCTCAGTGTTGGGGACTGGATGGGTGGGCGTGGCTAGGTGGTGATGCGACTGAGTGGGTGTGGCTAGGTGGGCAGGGCCAATTTAACAGTCCATTGAACAATGCACAGAAATTAAATTTTAATTTGTTTTGCTCCTGGGGGTGTTTTATTTGCTTTTGTTTGCATGTTGCTCTTTTAGTTGCCTTTTCTTTTTACTAGATCGTTTTGTCAGTTGTTTAGGAGTCTAGTGGTCCACTTCAGACAACTCAGTTTTGCAGCAATTTTTCTCAGCCTCAAGGAGCTTGAGAAATCTCTCTGTGTCTCTGTCTCTCTCTTTCTTTCTCACTCTTCCCCCCCCTCTCTCTCCCTCTGTCTCTCTCTGTCTCTCCATCTCTCTTTATCTATCTTCTGGAAGCAGGAAGGTGAAAAAAGGCCATTTTTGCTCATTTTTTGTCCTCCTGGGACATCTGCGCACCCCATTTTTCACCCCTCCCCTATTCCAGAAGCATACTGCAGGCCAAAACCAGGCCAAAACGGCCCATTTTGGGGGCAAAAATAGGCCGTTTTCAGTTGTCTTTTGACCTCCTGGGGTGCTGTGCACCCTGCATTTCACCACTCTCCACCTTCAGAATGTCCCTGCAGGCCAAAATTGTTGGCCTTACCTGTCAGTTCCAGCCCGCAGGGCTTGCGAAGGTAAATCCTGCACTCAGCCGAAGGGTGGGTGGGGCAGCTTTGTGGCCCTGCATGGGCTGGATTAATGACTTTGGCGGGCCGCATGCAGCGGAGGGATAACAATAAAAGTTACATGACAATTGTGAATTTGCTTCCTTGGTTTAGAGGAAACATGAATTGTACTTCAACCTCTTGGCAGAATAGAGTGAGTAGTATGAATAATGTTTGATCTTGACACAACTACACACATTATGTTTTTAAACATAAAGGAACACTTCATCAATTGATCAGTTGGTTCAAGTACCTTTTAACTAATGGAATGCCCCAATTCTATATTTATTCATTTAATTGCAAAATTCCACTGTCTTTTTTTAACATAAGTACATGCCTATGTTAGGCAGAACTATATGCATCAATTTCATATAGTATCGTTTTATAAAGGTATTTCTCTTTTTCTGTAGAATCAAGGTTTATGCCTTGCAAGAAGAAAATTGCAGTGCTATTGATTTCTTCGCCTTTTTGTATAATTTCAGCAAGCTTGTATCTGAATATTTGTGTGTGTTTTCTTAATGTGTGCCCTTTTGCAATTTTCTTTAATAACAAATAATATGGACATTGTTGTAGAATTCTTTGTATTACTACATTACAAAATTGAACAAAGTGTGTTTTGAGAGGGCCATGTGAATGAATTATATGAGCATTAAGCCAAATGAAGCTCCCTTCTCTCATAGTCAACATTTACGTATCATAGATAAAACCAAAACTAAACAGACAAAAAACGGATTTTTCAATGGAAGATTCCATTCAACAGAATCATTAAGTGACCAAAAATCACAAAAATTAATTAATTCAATTAATTTAAAAAGGTGAGGGGTCCTTGGTGCTCTCTGAGCTTGCTTGTTTTCTTGCAGGCGCTTCATTAGCCTAATTAGGTGACATCATCAGTGCTAGTAAAAAGTGCAGTTTGCTGTCAGTTTACATTCTGCTGATTTGCTTGTCTATGTGAGTGAGAGCGGTCTTAAGGACTCTTTGGCTGGGCTTGTCTACTGATGGCTCTTTGCAGTTTACTGATTGTTGGTCCGAAGTTAACCTGAAGTTAATCTATGCCAGGGGTGTCCAAATTGGGAACTTTAAGACTTGTGGACTTCAACTCCCAGAATTCTGGGAGTTGAAGTCCACAAGTCTTAAAGTTCCCAAGTTTGGACACCCCTGATCTATGCTGATCTGGGTGCTGATAACTGGTAGGGAGGTCCCAAAGTCTTTTTTTTCTCTTTTGGGCCAGTTGATTGTCTCTTTTGCATAGTCTAAAAATGTTATTAAATGTCTATGTGTGTATTGATGGCTGATTTGTCAGAGTACCAGGCTTCTAGAAATTCTCTGGCATTTTTTGGACTTGGCCTGGTCTAGGATTGTCACATTTCCTCATAATTAAAAAGATATTTAATCGTTATGAAAATTCACACATATAAGATTACACACATTGAAACAAGTCTCAACTCTTGTTATTCTGTATTCTGGTAGCCCTATTCAGCTGTTAATGCTTAAATTCCTAAGGGGAAAAAATGAAATTGTGCAAATATTACTTGCTTTCTATACACATTGAGTCAACTCTCTTGACTTTCCCAGGCTGGTCTGAAAAACAGATTTTTAAGTGTTTAAACTTATCTTCTTTATGCGAGCAGTGCCCAACTTTTAAATGACTTTCCAGAGACCACTTTACAAAAATAGTTCTGGGACTAGCAACTAAAAGACAATTTCATTTCATTTACTTTTCTTTATTTTTATTAATCAAAACCAAAACACTCAAGAGTTGACAAGGAATATGAATCAAATTTTAAAAAGCAAAGTAAAGAGAAGAGAAAGAAATATGTGGTGTATGTATACAAGAGTGAACACACACAAACACAGATATATTAATAAATTCATATATGACTGTAAAGAAAAACACTGTATCAAATAAATTGTACCCTGCACTATCCAAACAGTTCTAAGCAATTTACATGATTTTATTGCAATATTTCAATTCACAGCAACATTTGGATGGACAAAAGAAATCTGTTACAAAATATTTTGTTCATATACTTGAAAAACAGTGACTAAAGTTGATCCCTTCCAAACATGACGTTTTCCCAATCTTTTAGTATTAATTTTTCAGTTCTAACACTCTTTCCCAGGATTTCAAATATTACTGATCTGATTAAAGATGCTCTCATGTTTTAAAATGATAACCCAGCAACTAACAATAGAAACTTAATCTGTTTCTTATGCTACACACTGATAAATGTATTAAAAGTGGAGAATAAACCAACATCAAGTTTCATTGTGAAATGTTTTAGCTGAATTAACTATTCCATGACAAATTACAAGTGGGCATTGCAGTCTGGAGATCTCTTTCAAGATAGCTTTCCCTTTCTTGAGTAACTGAAGCAATTCCTGGGTTTCATTTGAAACTTCCTGATGGCCGTGATTGGCCTAGAAATAAGGTGACCAACTTTTTTACACTGAAAAGGAGGACAAAACACGTTCTATTGTCCAAAATGCTAAGGTGACCAACTTTTTTACAATAAAAAGGAGGACAAATAAATTGGAAAAAATATATCGTAAATAAAAGAAATATTTTATTCATTGCAACAATAATACACTAAAATATGATATATGCATAATAAAAACATTTGCAACATTTTATATTGTAATTATGCTTACATGCCTGTTATTATTATTAAATGAGTACTTTTCCATTGAATTAATATTTTTTGTCAATGTATCATCTTCTAACAATATATTGGAAATATCTGAACAAGAAATATCCTTCATATTGAATTTTACGGCAAGTGCTGCAGCTAGAGTATCAACATTCAATCTCGGATTTCTCACTTGTCCAAAAATCATTGGCAATTGAAAAAAACTCTTTCAACTGCTGCATTAGTTCCAGGGCAGCACAACATAAATTGAACAAGTATAAATAAATGTTCACATGGAATATGTTCATTTTTGAAATGGCTGAAAATATCCACCCATCTTTTATCAATTTCAACATGTTGATTTTCCCATTGAATTAATTTTTCAGAATTTAAATATACATTCAGTCTTCTAATTTCTTCAAAGAGACAATTGCCGTCTATTTTAATGTCTAGCATTTCTTTAGATAAAAATTCAACACAAGATTCAATATCTGTTCAATATACTTGCGATGAAGTAAAAAAACACCATTAAAAACTGTTTAATAAAATACGTCACATAACGCGCAACAGATTAGCCTTCAAATATCAAAAAGGAGGACATGTAGGAGGACACTTTTCGAGGGAGGACAGAACTTACAAAAGAAGGACTGTCCTCCCTAAAGGAGGACGGTTGGTCACCTTACTAGAAACACTATGGGGTAGGAGAGCAGTCTCCAACCATTCTGGCTTGGCAGACTGCTGGAAGTGACGAGGGGGAGAGGGGATGGTTTTGCACATGCGCTGCTTTCAGAAATTCACCTTCAAGCATGCCTGGTTCTGCAGCCTGGTTCCGAATGGGCAGTGGCCTGGCATTGCACTGTGGACCAGGGATTGACGACCCCTGGGATAGGAGCACTATATGTAGGTATAATCTGGACACTTATCTTATTGCCTTTTCTGCTCCCTCCAAAGTTCAGGAATGAACCAAAACCGAAAGATGCACTCATCTGCAAAATGGGGGCTGTGACGTTTGCAAGGTTTCAGATGATTTTTTAAAAATGGTTTTGGTACCACTGGATTCTAATATTTTATTTGTTTGCACCACTGAGAGAATTCTGTTCCTAAGTAACATACAGTATTAATATATATATATATTTGTAGTCCTCATCTTTTCTATGAAAATTATCACAGTTACAATAGAACAATAAATTATTAACAGTCTTGAATGAACAATACTGTATTCTAGAGCTGTGTTGGTTACTAACACCAAAAATTAGTTTCTTCAGGTAGTTTCCTTTTACATTGGCATTTATACAATCCTTGGTTTTGTCTTCCCACAGTTAAGGATACCTCCATAATTATGAAGATATAATTACTCTTCTTAACTATAATTATATAATTATAGTTAAGAGGAGTAACTATATCCCCATATGAATGAAGTATATAGTTCAAGAGCTTTTCAGTATGGGATTTACCAAAATATATGTTTAAAACATATCATATCTCTGACTCTATTAGAACAATTTAAACTGATGTAACCAGAAAATTTGGAAAGAACCGATTATTAAAATGGAATCCTGGGATTTTCACTCTGCAGAAGATCTTACTTAGTTTAGTCACATTTATTTCACATGAGTGAATGTTACTTTTTCTTTTTTTTAAAAGGGAGAAAATTGTTATTTTCAAATCCCATTTGTACGTAAGGACTTTCAGAGAATTCTTTTTATAATAGACCGTGTATAAACATGGCCACTGGGGAAAAAATAGCACAGTAAGATTCATAAAGCTGACATACCTCTGCTTTATAAAGTAGATTTATAGTCAGTATGAAAAGGGAGTATTGTGAGAGTACAAAACCAGGCTTGCTGTAAAACTGGTACAAAATGTTTGCGTTGGGTATCTAATGCTGAAACCTGTCTGTATCTCTCTAACGATGAAAGTCCAAAATCCATATTTGGGAGATTATAGTGATAGAAAATAATGATAAATATTAGTGTTCATTTGAATTTAATAGACTAGAAATTAATTTAATAGAACTGTGTTGACTATTCTATAGTGCTAATTATTTTGGGATGGTGTAATATCAACCTACTTAGAAAAACAAATTTTAAAATGTTTGAAGAAGTTGACTGTCTTTTGTAACATTTTTTAGATGATTCCTCAGATCCTGGATATTTTGCCCTCCCAAGAGTGGCCTGAGCATGTGAGTTGTGGAGTCTTCTTCATGGCCCTGGACACTTTTGATCTGAACTGGTGGTTGGAAACCTATGGACAAACAGGGCAAGTTTCCACAGAACCATCTAATCCCACGGAACTGGGACATCTGCAGCAAGTTATTAAAGATAATTGAAGGAAATAAGAGACAGTTCTTAATCCAAGTAAACTGAACCCACATTATTAACTTAAACCAAATTACTAAAAAAATACTTGGAAAAACAGTAAAGTTTGTGTTCGGTGACCAGTGGTCTCAAATCATCAAGTTCACTAACTAAGCATTTTTCCCACTGACTGGGATTTTGGGGGGGAGGAAATAGGAGAAAGTCATATACCCAAGCTAACTTTGAATTAAACTTTGCTATTTGTTTGGATACTTTTAGCATGGATAGTTTTGTTCATCAATCCATTTTCCTTTCAATGTCAAAAACATCTATATGGAAATTAACTTTTATTGCTATATGAGGTCCATGCTAGACTTTTATAGAGAGGAAGGTTTGTTTGCACTTTCTATGCAATTATATAAATATTATCTATGCAAATGCAAAGAGCTGAAAAAGGAACCAGCCATAGATGATTTTAAAAAAGGACCAACATAAGTCAACTCTACTTTTGCCTTCAGTAATTAGCCTGGATAAGACAGGATCTTCATTTTTTCTCTCATTGCTTTTAAATTTGAAACAGGTACAGCTAACAAGGTCTAAAATATGTTATTATTTTTTTCCTAAGAATTTCAATATTATAGTCAGATCATTTACCATAAAAGCTTTTAATTTAATTCAGCACTTTTTTCCATTAGTCCAGAATTTCCTCCCATTAACTGGCAATTCACCAGCTTTATTGCTACTAATTTATTATTATTTTATTATTGCAAATTGTTCAATAGGACATTGTTGCAATTTTGAACTTGCGGCTGCTAAACAGTAATGACTCCTGGTTAGGACAAATCAGGATGGTGGAACACAGATTGGCTGCCATCATTCCCTGTGCAAATCTCACTTTTGCAACAGTAGGTACTTGGCTGATGGTCTGATTGTTTTTCGTTGTGCCTCAAATGATTAGTCTACTGCCTAGGACCTGATCTGATGAGTGGTTCCTTTTCCAAGTTTTGAGGCATTGCTCCAGGTAAGGTCCAGCAGAAGACAATTATATATATAGCAATTCTTCTCATGTGCACTGATCATCTTTCTCCCAATATAATACTTGTAGGAAGGGGGGGGTTCTGGGTCTGTAACATAAAATTATTTTGAAGGCATATTTCAAAATGATATCTAAATATTTATTTAGCGTGACTAAGACGCTGAGCTTGTCGATGACAAAGGTTGTCAGTTTGGCAGTTTGAATCCTTAGCGCCACATCAGAGTGTGGTCCTGTTACTTGACCACATGACCACAGAGACGTTTTCGGAAAGCACTGGTTCTTCAGCTTTGAAACAGAGATGAACACCGCCCCCTAGAGGCAGAAACAACTAGCACATATGTGCAAGGGGAATCTTTATCTTACCTAAATATTTATCTAAATCATCTAATATTTGAGTTTTATCATCTTTGTATGTTCCTCTTATGGCAGGAACTACCTGTCCTATCTAATTTCCACTAGAAAGGCATATTAATTCTTATATTTAAATGTATTCATTTCTGCTCTTTTGTATTGTTTTTAAAATTCTTTAGCACCATAATTACACTGTGCATGTGCAGCTTTAAATATATACAATACAATACAATAGTAGAGTTGGAAGGGACCTTGGAGGTCTTCTAGTCCAACCCCCTGCCTAGGCAGGAAACCCTATACCGTTTCAGACAAATAGCTATCCAACATCTTCTTAAAGACTTCCAGTGTTGGGGCATTCACAACTTCTGGAGGCAAGCTGTTCCACTGATTAATTGTTCTCACTGTCAGGAAATTTCTCCTCATTTCTAAGTTGCTTCTCTCCTTGATTAGTTTCCACCCATTGCTTCTTGTTCTACCCTCAGGTGCTTTGGAGAATAGTTTGACTCCCTCTTCTTTGTGGCAACCTCTGTTTTATATAGGCTGATTATTGTTAGCTGCCCAGGGGTATATTTATAGGATTAGTGACTACATAAATATTTTAAATTATCTCAGTTTTGTAGTATGGAACCAATGTTTCTTTTATTGTAACTAATAACAGTGAGAGGTGAACAAGGCATTCTTTGCGTGTTGTGTGTCATTCCATGTGAGGCAGTAAACTCTCAAGAATTGCAGGCAGGCTGATACCTCAAGGGAAGAGGTGTTAATTTGTTCCCCACATAAATCTCCAATCATAGATGAAGCAATATCTCTAACCCAAAATGCAAATTTTTCAGCTGATGAGCATGTCAGGTGGAGAGCCTCAGTTGGTGTTGTAAGGAAGCAGAGTGACAATAAGTGAGGAATAATTTGCATGGCCAGTGATGACTTTTCCAGCTGCAGTTGGGTAAGGAAGGACTCACTATTTCTAAGATTTGTGGCACACACAACTTGAGTGGAGGAAAGGGGCGATGCTCAGGCCCCCAGACACAAAGAGCTTCCATTAGATGAAAGTTATATTGGATAAGCATGTTCAGCATAGTGATTGCTACCTTTTTCAATCCCTGAACTTCTTGTCCATTAATCTCATACTGGGAAACCTGTACCAGATTCCAGTGAATGATTCTCTCTGTCCCTGGGCAACCATTGAAGGAGAATTGGACTGGATGAGATAGAAGGTTTTCAGCTTCCACCTCTTCCAATCCTGAAGAGCTACTCCATAGGGTCTCACTGGAACAGCATCCATTTGCCTCCCCTGCCTCCTTCCTTCACACCTTTCATGTGGCCAATGATGCTTTTGCTGGTACAGTCCCTGGCCCAAGTGAGGAAAATTAGGGGAACTGCTCTCAAGACCACCCGCTTTCACAGCATACACACATGCAGGATGGTGATGATGTTCAGTCCCCTAACATTAGAAGATTCAATCCTTGAGCTTCAGCTTAGTGAAGTTCATTCACAAGATGCTTGCATGGTGATCAATAAATTTCCTTTCTCTTTCAGACTCTTAGTGAGACTCTCACTGGAAAACCTCTGTGGGATTTAATTGGGTGACTCTTTATAATTCCCTGAGCAACCACTAAGTGGTAGACTCAAAACAGCAACTAAAATGTCTTGAAAAGGCAAAATCGAAAAAAATGGAAATAAACTAGCCTGTACATGTCACGTTCCGGCGTTCATGTTGCATACAAACAGAGATTCAGTTTGTTTGGTGAAAAACTTTTATCTCTATCTAACAAACTATGTGATAACCAGCACTAAATGACAATGATACAAAGGTAATCAAATCCAAGTCAGTTCTAACCAGGTTAACACCATCACCCATATATATACCATTACCCCACCCAGCTCCACCCACAACTCCATCCAGATGACACCCACCCACCATCACCAATCACCATGACCCACACCTCCAGCCACACCCCCACTCAGTGTCATCATAGCCTCTTTCCTGATTAGTCGCATCCAAGCAAAAGAGTTACATCAGAGTAGGCAGTTGCACCCGGGTAGAAGAGCCACAGGCTCAATCGACATCAGAGAGGCAACATCAACGTGGTAGCGTTGCATGGTGGGCATGGTGATGGACAGGGTCCCCCTGGATGGCAGCCTGAGGGTCCCCCTGAATCTATATATACATAGGCTAGATCTATGACATCATTGTGCAGTTCTTGCCTCATCCAGTATCCTGAGAGTGGGCTTTTAAGCATCAGCGGACAGTGGATTTAAAATGTGATGTGCTTCTGAAGACCAATGTACAAATGCCACACCTACTGCTTCTGGTGAGGCCAACTCTACTCCTCCACCACACATAGTATTGCTAGAACCAGGATTACAGTAGTTGTCACCACCTGCCAAATATATTATCTCCATTTTGGAATTATTAATGCATCATATAATAAAGCCCTAGGTTTTCTCGCTAACAGGCCAATGGACAGTTTTATCTATGAAGTCAATTGTGATCAGATCTAACAATTCTAGACAGGCAACATTCCCAGTGCAAGCCATTCTAAAACATAGATAAAGCTGGCAAGGGATAAATTCAAGCATTTGTTTTGAAAAAGTAACAATCCAGTCCCTAAAATCTCAAGGATCCATTTTCAAATCAAATGGGTCTACCGTCTGCTACAGTCATAAACACATTGGCACAGTCAAGACAGAACCTTAATTTAACTCTCAAACCTATTCTGAAATCCAATGATATTCCTGACTTTGTAAAACTGATGTCTGTATACTATCTTCCACATTTCTATTTACTATTATCTTAGGGAAGAATTTAACAGAAATTATGTTTATAAAACAACGACTAGAGGTTTAACTTTTTTTGCTTTTAGAGGATGAGTTAATAAAAACACTCACTATGAAATTAAAATAGGGCAGTCTTCCAGTTTTTGAATAGACAGAAATCTTGCTTCACAAGAACAGTTCTGATGCAATGTTTGGCTTTTGTCGGAGGCGTTCTTCAAACAATCTCAGGAACAGAAGAAAGTAATCATAGTTCTTTGTTAGTAATTGGCTCAGACAATCCTTGAAGAAATCACGGTGGTCCTCACTGAAAAGATTTGTAAATACATGCATCAAGTCTATCAACATAAAAACATGCTGAACCTCAATTAGGTTCTTATGAAACACCCTATTTGTAAGGTGTGTTTACATTTTTTGAACTGGATCAGATATATAAAATTAATAGAACCCACATTTTTCACAAGGTGAAACCAAAGCAGATTCTAAAAAAAAATAATAGTCAATTAATTTAAAAATCTGTTCAATATAAATTTAAAAAAACCAAACAAAGTGACATTAAAGATCTACTATGGAAATAGTAGCATCAATTCAGGGTCTAGGACAACTTGCCCTGACTGACTCACCCCAGCTGATTCACCCCGGCCAGCTCGCTGTAACCAACTCACCAAGGAAAAACTTGCCACGGGACAATTCAGAGCAGAATAAGCAAAGAGAGGGAGGGACAAGTGAATTGTAGCGGGCCTTGTCTTGCTTTAGATTTGAACCAGTAATGGTTTCTTCTTATCTTCGCTACCGGTTCGGAACTGGGAGCACGCATGCAGAGCTTCTGTGCATACAGAGAACCTTCTGCGCATGTGCAGAATGTCCGTGATGATGTCTGGGTGGGTGGGCAGAGCCTCCCACTGCTGCCCCTACCGATTCGCCCAAGCCGGGGCAAACTGGCAGAATGCCACCTCTAATTTGAACCATCTCAAATTGGAAATACTTGAGACTGAGTTGCAATTCTACTTGACCCTCTCTTGAGTTATGCCGTAGCTGAATTATCCCACAGTCAGTTGTCCCATGGTGAGTTGGCTCCAGCAAGTCGTCCCAGTGTGACGTGTTGGCTGGGGTGAGTGTTGTCCTGTTTTGCCCAATTCATAGCTAACTCAGAAGAAGGCAAACTTTCAGCATGCAACAGCTGCCCTTACCATTATTTGTGGGAAAGAATGAACTCATAAAAATGGGTAATGCAGTCTCACACTGAGTTAATTCGGGGGGAGAGTTAAGGATTTTTCCCCCTCCCTCCAGGTTCATGCCCCCCCAAACCCTTAAGAGAATAGAAAAGTTTGCTATCATACTTTTGGGATTCTAAAGAGTAAAAAATGGGGACATGTGGCTGCATGTGGGTTGTGTTTACAGGTCAACTATACTTGGTCAAAGAAGAGGAGCTCTAACAGAATAAAAAGACTTTAAAACATCTTTTGAAATATATCCTACAACAAGGAGGCCACTAAAGAAAAGGCTTTAATGGCAGCAGGCCATGTACTATTTTGCTATGATATTTGGAATGAAGATTAAATGTTGAGTTTATATTCAAGAACAAACACATGGAAAAAGCTAATCTGTAATGCAACAATTCAAAAGTTGAACAGATCATGGAAGGATGGTGTTATTTCATTGATTATTTACCTAGTAGGAGTGCTGAGTTAATTCTTTACACTGAGGGTAGAGAATTTGTAGCTGTTTAGATAATGCTCAGCTACAACATTCATCATCAGATACAGGCAGTGTATCTGTGTAGTTGCCAGCATCCATACAGTTGAGAAATAAAACCCATGACCTCATTGTTAATTGTGATATATGCTTTTCAAGACAAAAACATTCCTTAATATTGCTGTAACACCACATTGCAAAATTCAGAATTAGCAATACATTGGTAGCTGTGCATGTGTTAAAAGCCAAGCCATGATTAAATACAGAAGGGAAAGTGGTAGGAAAATTATAATGGATAGGGAAAAATTGGTGGAAAAAACCTAATTCCTAATTGGATGCCAGTTTCATATCTGTTGGAGGCCACAAAGAAAGACCAAAAAATGGAAAGATTTTTCATAACTGTACATAACAGATTATTCATAAATAGTATTTATAAAATTTCAATAGAAAAGTGATTTTTTTCAGAATAAATCAATGGGTAATTTTATTTTATATTGTTATACATAACAGTTATACTTTTGGATGGTAATTTTTATTATCTGAATAGTTTCCATTCTATGCATCCAAGACAGATGTGCAAAAAGAACTTCAGAATATCACATATAACCTCTCCAGAACTGATCCCACAGTAGCTCTGATTTCTGATTACAATGCAAATGAGAACACATAAACTATACCTAAATATATTCTGTTCTATACTATGCCGTTCCATTCCATTCCTAATGACACCACTCATTTCATACTAGCAGTTTAACATATATATTTTTTGCCCACTGGAAAGTTAACTAACACTGGAGAAGGAAGGCAATCTCATATTTGAGTAGATTTTTTTCTGGGCAGGAATATAGATAGAGAAGCTAAAAGACATACATTGAAGAAGACACTGCTCTTCAGCCACTGTTGAGCACTGTGTGAAAAAAAGTACATTGTCAGTCAAAACAGTTTGCAACTCTATGTTTACACCCATTTGGAGGGTTATCTTTGACATATATATGAAGGAAGCAAAAATCTTTGAACTTGTAAATCATCCGTTGTTCCAGTTCCCCAGTTCATTTATTGGGAGTGGTTCCATGTGTGGACTGAGAGGAATAAAAACCCCACAAACTATTATTTGAACACCTAGAAGCAAACAAAGTAATAGCCAAAAGCCAACATGGATTTGTCAAAAACAGATCTTGCCAGACTAATCTTATTGCATTCTTTGATAAAGTGACAAAATTAGTGGACCAGAGGAATGCCATTGATATAGTTTACTTGGACTTCAGTAAGGCTTTTGATAAGGTAGACCATAACCTACTACTAGATAAAGTAGAAGAATGTGGGTTAGACAGCATCACCACCAGATGGATTCGTAACTGGCTGACCAACCGCACTCAACGTGTAGTCCTCAATGGAACTGCATCTACATGGAGGGAAGTATGCAGTGGAGTACCCCAAGGCTCTGTTTTAGGCCCAGTACTCTTCAACATCTTCATCAATGATTTGGATGAGGGAATAAATGGGGAACTCATCAAATTTGCAAATGACACCAAGCTGGCAGGAATAGCCAACACACCAGAAGACAGGCTTAAGATACAGAAGGATCTTGACAAACTTGAACATTGGGCACGATCTAATAAAATGAAATTCAATGGTGAAAAGAGTAAGGTTCTACATTTAGGCAACAAAAACGGAATGCACAGGTACAGTATAGGTGATACCTTGCTCAGTAGTAGTAACTGTGAAAGGGATCTTGGAGTCCTAGTGGACAACCATTTAAATATGAGCCAGCAGTGTGCAGCAGCTGCCAAAAAAGCCAACACAGTTCTAGGCTGCATCAACAGAGGGATAGAATCAAGATCACGTGAAGTGTTAATACCACTTTATACTGCCTTGGTAAGGCCACACTTGGAATACTGCATTCAGTTCTGGTCGCCACGATGTAAAAAAGATGTGGAGACTCTAGAAAGAGTGCAGAGAAGAGCAACAAAGATGATTAGGGGACTGGAGACTAAAACATATGAAGAACGGTTGCAGGAACTGGGTATGTTTAGCTTAAGAGAAAGAAGGACTAGGGGAGACATGATAGCATTGTTCCAATATCTCAGAGGTTGCCACAAAGAAGAGGGAGTCAAACTATTCTCCAAAGCACCTGAGGGTAGAACAAGAAGCAATGGGTGGAAACTAATCAAGGAGAGAAGCAACTTAGAACTGAGGAGAAATTTCCTGACAGTGAGAACAATTAATCAGTGGAACAGCTTGCCTCCAGAAGTTGTGAATGCCCCAACACTGGAAGTCTTTAAGAAGATGTTGGATAGCTATTTGTCTGAAACGGTATAGGGTTTCCTGCCTAGGCAGGGGGTTGGACTAGAAGACCTCCAAGGTCCCTTCCAACTCTACTATTGTATTGTATTATTGTATTATTCTGAATGCACAGCAAAATAGTTAATGCTGCTAAGACGTTGGAACGGCACCAGCCTGACTGATGATATACACTGGAGTAGTGACTTTGGGGAATAGTTTCAAATAAAACAAAGCTTGGCCTGATAATAAAATCAACAGTTTGGCAACATTTTTAGAGACGGAATTCTGCTTAGGGTTTTGTTCCACCAGCTGTTCCAAAACCATGTGTTGCTTGCTTCTTCTCCAACTTGGTCTCTACTGAGAAATAAAAGTCAGTGCAAAAAAAATCTGCTTTGTACATGCACGTACATACCTTTTACTGACTTTGCAATTAAATACTTAAACATTGGAGTGTGGGATGAGAGGAATCTTCCATTCCATGGCTGTCTAAGATAGATTCTTCTCCTGAGATTTCATGTATTTCATCACTCATCTGTTGTTACTGGAATTAAATTTAAAGAATAGAAACATATTGTACAGTGCTCTATTGAATCTTTTGGGGGTTTATATCCACTGCTGAGCCATTCCAACTGTACATTGAGCTACAGGACAAAGAAAACAACTACAGTAACTGCCTATTTGCCATTTGGTCCTAGTGATTCTGTTAAGAGTGTCAAACCGCTGTTTTGTTTTTACCCCAATAGGAGAAATAGCAACTTCTGTTTCAACAATTGTGCACAGCAGGGCAGTGTGAATAAAAGACAAGTGGGATGGAAGAGGGAGGTAATACTGGGGGTAGGGTAATGGAGTTTTGGGGGGGAAAACATTGCATTTACAATGCTGCTGCAATGAAATTGGAAGGTTCTTCTAGTTTCCTTTAAAAAGGTCACATCAGATTTCTTCACAAATCTCTCAGTGTCTCAACCAACTTGGCTTTTATTCTGAATTTGTAGTCAGTTTTTTTTTTTAAAGTCAAGACCAAAAGTTAACACAATCTGAAGTTTCACAAATGCTGGGAACTGGACCATAAAGTTAAGGTTTTGACAGATATGCCCTGTAAATGTTCATGATGTTGAGCAATCTCAATCAATGGCTCAGATGCTTCAGTAGGGCAACACAGAGCAAGGACAACTTTTACGGATTTGGACCTGAAACATCAAGAGAAGGTAGGTGCAGGGGGGATCACAGGCAGCAATGGATTGTGGTCTATGAGAGTTACATAACCTACATCTGGTTTCTAAAGAGAAACCCTGTTATTTCAGATGAAGATTAAATGAAATGTTGTTACAGAACGAATTAATAGTGGAGGGCTATTAAAAAAAAGGTTTTGTTTAAAAAAAATAGTCTTAATAAAGGTACAAACGTAAGAATAGTTTGGGATGCAAGGGAAGCCTTCATGAAATGTTATTTTATAAAATACAATAGTGAATTCAAAAAGAAGAGGCAAGAGAAAATACAAACTACTTTGTCCTTTGTATAATAATTTTATTAAAAAATACATTATATAGATAAAACCACTACAAACTACAAAAGATTAAAAAGGAAAAGAAAAAAGTGGAAAAAATAGAAAAGAAAAAAAAAAGAAAAAAGATCTCCCTTCTTGCGAGCAAGTACTTACAATTTTAAGAGCTTATCACCATCCCTTACAATCAGAACAGAGCTGGAAGGGACCTTGGCAGTCTTCAAGTCCAACCCCCTGCTCAAGCAGGAAACCCTATACCATTTCAGACAGATGGCTGTCCAGTCTGTTCCTTTTTTTTTTAAACAAAATTTTTATTGATTTTTTTAAAAAAATAAACAAGGAAAGGGGTAGTGGAATAAGTTACAAATTTTGGCAGTTACAATGCAGGAGGTGGTCCTTCCCCCCCGTACTCATACATTTCATTTATTAATGCATTAGATTATTACAAATTGATGGTATTTTGTCAGCATATAAACTTTTATCTTCTAATAATTTCAATCACTTTACATCAAACAGATTTTCTTGTTCATTTTTGTGATCTGAGTTTTCTCGATGTTGCCCCTTCTCCCCCCGCCAGCAGAGCTCTGGCCCCTCCCGTGTCTTGTGTGTCTGGTGTAGTGTAATCAGGCTTATCTAGGAGGGCTCTATTTTTTCCATAAAGGCCTGAGCCTCTATAGTTGTATTAATTCTGACTCTTGTGTCCTCCCAGAAAATTAGCATACCTTCAGGCATCAGCCATCTGAACCACACCCCTTTCTGGTATAATTTCTTCGCTAGTAGTGAGTAGTTTCTTCTTCTCTCTTTCACTTTCTTAGGGATCTGTTTCAGAATGGCTATTTCTCTATCCTTGTATTTTAGTGCTTGCCCCCTTTGTGCACTCAGAATCTCATCTCTTGTAGTCTTTCTAAGGAATTTAATGTGTACCTCCCTTGGAACATTGTGTGTTCTAGCATATGCTGAGTTTACTCTATAAACCAGGTCCATATCCCACCCCATCTGTTGTTTGTCTTTTTTAATGTATTCAGCCCAAAGGTTTTCATAATGTCCCTTAAATCTTCATCATCTGCCTCAATCACATTTTGAAACCTAAGAAAAAAGAACATTCTTTCAAATTCCATTTTTATCCGGTGGTTCTCTAGCTCTTGGTTCCCTTTCTGCACTCCCCCCACCTCCCCCCTCATCTCAGCCGTCTCCTCCTCCAAAAGATCCAGTCTCTGTGAATTATTAATCGCCCGGTCTTGGTTCCCTCTAAGCTGCTCATTCATCTCCTTAAACTGATTTTTTAAATCCTCCTGTCCCTTTAAAATCTGTTGAAACATCTGCTGAAAGTCCACCTCAGAAGGCTTGGGCTGAAGCAGGGAGGTTAAGGTCTGTTGTCCGCTGGGGCTGGACGCTGAAGATGTTGGGGCGGAGACTGCAAAGCCCGGCTTCCCCGGGGGTGGTCTTTTGGGTGGCATTATAATGAGCAAAGAGATAACAATGTCAATGCAGAGAGGAAACAATTAGGGAGGAAAACCGCCAAGGAGGTTATGAGGCAGAGAGTCCAAGCAGATAGGAACCTTTTCTGTATTCAACTCCTGGCAATAAAGTAATAAAGTCCTTTGTTCCAAGCCCAGAGTCCAATGTAACAAGAGATTTGTCTGAGTGCCACGGAGACAAAGACAAGATGCCTGAAGTTACTATGGGTGGAGTCACGTTTCAGTGTCTATGAAGACAACGGAAGTGTGCCATCTTGCCCTGCCAGCTCCGGGATCAGAAGGCAAAGACCAAAAGTTTTCAAAGTTTTCAGATCATCACCTCATTTACACAATTGCAGTCCAAAATCTGCCTTTGCTATGAGCGTGATTTCGTTGCATGGCTCCCCCCCTCCTCCTCCTCTGGGGGCAGAGAGCAAAACCGTTTAAAGCTGCTTGTCCAAGGGGGGGGGGGGAAATCTCCCTCCCTCCAGTCATGCTTCTCCAAAACAAGTTGAAAGTCAGTTTTAAAAAGCTGGCAATTTTTTTTTCCTTTCAGCCAAGTAAGGGAGCGGGGGAAAGTTTCCACCTCACCACACGGCAGCTGTGTCCTTCAAATCGTGCTTTCTTCCAGCTGCCTCATCCCGAAGACGCTGCGGCGCCTCCCCTCTTGCCTCCCGGTGCCTAGGGCGATGCGGGGAGCCCCCCCGGCCACCGCCAACATGGGGGATTCCCTGCTTCGCCGCCCCCTCGGCAGGAGCCCCTCCAGGGCGTCCTGTGCCCCCCGGATCAGTGGGGAGCCCACCAGGAGTGCGCAGGGCGAGCAATGCCTGCCCGTCAGGATCCGCAGCCGGAACCGGAAGTCTGTCCAGTCTGTTCTTAAGTACCTCCAATTCCTGCAACCATTATTTATATGTTTTTGTCTCCAGGCCCTTAATCGTCTTAGTTGCTTTTCTTTGCACTTTTTCCAAAGTCTCAAATCCTTTTTTATAATGTGGTGACCAAAACTGGATGAAAATATTCCAAGTGTGGCCTTATTAAGGATTTATAAAGCGGTACTAATACTTCATGTGATTTTGATTCCATGTCTCTGTTTACACAACCAAGGATTGTATTCACTTTTTGAGCTGCTGCTGCACACTGCTGGCTCATGTTTAAGTGATCGTCCACCAGGACTCCAACTCTCACAGTTATTTGAGCCAGGTTTTAAACAGAACAAATAAAATAGATCAATCTTTTTAGCCTATACCTCACTTCATTCTCTATAAACATATCTATAAACCCTCATCTCCCATCCAAATCAACAAAAGTCCATTAAAGTTACCAGTTATAACCATACCTGGATTAAACTTAATCTAATAAGAAATAACCTTATTATTAATTATTAATAATACTAATAATTAATGATAATTAATTATTAGTTATTAATATAATTAATAATAAATCAATTTATTATTAATCTTACTAATCGTATAACTCTTTGATTAAAATATCAACAAAATATCATCTTGCAAAATCAGAAAAAGATTAAAAGTTGCCAGAAATAGAACTCTCATTCATAAAACTAAAACCTTAAAGCATAATCTTCCAATCCTTGCCATAAAAGACCCACGAAAAATTGCCTTCCTAAAAAACCCACTAAAAATAGAAAACAGCGTTTCTATATCCTTATAATCTATCATTTAAAACCTGGCTTTTAATTCTTGTCCAGGGAAGCTTGTTTCTCTTCCACAAAATCATCTTATCTTTCAATAATAGCAGAAATCTTTAAAAGATCTTCTGAAATCATTTTTTCATACTTATCTCCCAATGAATCCATTATTTTGTTACTTGTGCTCTGTAGTGTCAAACCTTGAAAAAAAAACCCCACCCACCCACCCAAAAATGTAAATGTCCATAGTTTCCCATGGGAAGGATTTTATATTGAACTAGCTGTACCCGGCCATGCGTTGCTGTGGCCCAGTC
The DNA here is from genome assembly GCF_964273705.1 of Natrix helvetica. Taxonomy (NCBI): domain Eukaryota; kingdom Metazoa; phylum Chordata; class Lepidosauria; order Squamata; family Natricidae; genus Natrix; species Natrix helvetica. The sequence continues at coordinate 68,846,547 of NC_138549.1, read as the reverse complement.
TGGTTAAATGGAAAAGAAAGAGAAAAGAAAGTGCAAGTTTCTAATATGTTTAATTTCACAATGCTTGTGGGTATACAATATTTTTTGTTGTTCCATTGACTGTGCAGATATAGAGATTGTCTGGTTTGCTGACTCTAAAACATGCAACATATAATTATCCATGTGAGAAACAATTTTCAATTGCTGGAAAGATGTTGGACTGGGCACATTTACCAAAAGCATGCGAAGAAAGAAACATTCCAGGGTGGTTCCCTCTGGGCAGGGCCATGCCGTTACCAGCAGCGGCAAGGTTCATGAGGGTCGTGCCCACCTGGCGGGCCCTGCCACTCGCTGCACCGGCCACGGCTCCCCCAGCAGAGGCATGGAAGTGAGCCACGGTGGCCCCTGCAAGAGCCGCCATGGAGGACGCTCCCGCAGGCCCTGGCCTGGCGCCCTCCAAGCTCCCCGCGATGGGCAGCCTCCAGAACGATGGGCTGGATGGGACCCCTCCAGACCCCAGTGTGGGAGGGAGGCTGGGGGTATCTCTCGTGGGTGTAGTGGGGTGGCAGGTGGGTGCTGCTGTTGGTCAGGCCTCGGGGCTGCTGGGCCAGGCAAGGCTGGTTGGGGGAGATGGCGTCAGGGCTGTCGGCCTCGTAGAAGTTGTTGAGCATCTCCTCGGAGGAGCTGTGCTTGGGCTCCCCCAAGTCGGTGGCCCGGGAGAGTGAGACGTCCAGGATCTCGGAGGAGGAGAAGACCTCGGTGTGCGACTTGTCCAGGTCATCGTAGCTCTCCGTGTCTTCGGCGATGCTGTTGTTGGAGCTGAGGCTGGCCGAGATCTGCACTGGGGTCACGCTGGTGATCTGGAAGCTGCTCTTCTTCAACTGGGCGTCTGCCGGACCCCCAATGCCTCCTCCTCCCTGCGAGAGCAGTGCTAGGCTCTGCGGCAGAGATGCCCCAGGAGGGCAGGAGGAGACCGAGATGGAGGCGGCATCGGAGGCCGGGGGAGGCGGTGTCGGCTGGGCCAGCAGTTCGGGCAGAAAGTCCTCCAAGCCGGTGCTGCTGCTGCCGTCCCGCTGAGGCAGCCTCATGGGCTGCGCCATCTTCTTCCCTTCCCACGCCTCCGCTGCTGAGTCAGGTTGCTGTGGCTGCTGCTGCATTGGGGCCAGCGGAAGGCCCAATGGCGCCACCGATGATGACGACACCTCCCTCAGGCACCAGCCCAACTGGGCTGAGGAACAGAGGAGGAGAAGGTGGCCGCTGCCCTCAACCCAGCTTCCCTCAGTGGCAACAGCAAGAGGAGGCAGCCGGCGTCCCCTGAGGAGCAGGAGGAAGAGGAGGAAGGACGCAAGGCAGCCCCCACCAGCCACGGCCCCATCCAGAGATGTTGCCGCTGCTGCAGCTGCTGCCTCATAGAGCACCCAGCGGGTGCCCCAGCCCTACTGCGCTTCAGGCTGATACCGCCGTCACCGCCCCCTGTCAGAGCCGCCTTGGTGAGGCCGTAGCTGGCTCACTGTGAGGGGGTGGTGGAGAGCGCGCGCGGCCGGCCGGGCTGAGGAGATGCTCCGCCTCCACCTCCTCTGGAGCTCTGCTGGGCTGGATGGGGGGAGGTTGGCTTAAGGGCAGGGGGAGGGGGTGGTGGAGAGCGCGTGCGGCCGGCCGGGCTGAGGAGATGCTCCGCCTCCACCTCCTCTGGAGCTCTGCTGGGCTGGGTGGGGGGAGGTTGGCTTAAGGGCAGGGGGAGGCAGCCGAGTGATGGCGCAGGCGCCACCTTGCCTCAGATAGCAAAGGCCCAGCGGGAGGAGAGAGGAGAAAAGCATGTTTTACCTGTCACAGGTGTGACATCTATATAATATACATATATAGAAACATGCGCGTATTCGAATGCAACGTTGTGTCAAAATTTCAAAGCAATCAGTGAAGAACTTTCGGAGATTTGAGATTTTGAACAAACAAACATTACATTTTTATTTATATAGATTTCCAATTTTTATTCCAAATCCTTCTGGATACTTAATCTTTTTCTAACTTTCCATTCTCAACATTTTGGAGCGCCCTTTTGCTGTAATCCAAAAAATAATATCTTTCCAATCATATTTAAAACTTCTTACCCGATCTGAAGAATCTTACTATTTCCAAAGCAATAAAAATATAATCCAAAAAGAAATTACAAAATGAGATTGTCAAGCTTTTTGTTGTTAAAAGGGTGCATTATAAGTGTGAGCTTAGATTATACTCATTGACTCCCCATCCATCCAACTCTAAAGTGACCCCAAAACCATACTTTAGTGCTTTTGATCTCTAATCAAAAGGAGTGGATTTCTGGAATGTATACGAGTCATTTGAATGGTCTCTCCTTTTTCCAAAGAGAATTTAACATCCAGCTGAGATTTTCTTCATAAATGTCCCACTAGTGGCAGGATTTCAGCCTGCTTATGGCACTTACAGTAAGTCCCAATCAAAAATTTAAAAACATACACAATCATTTTAAAACTATAAAACTCAGCCAATTAGAACATTAAAAAGAACAAAAAACCTGGTGTCCATCGGTTCCGGTGGTGCATGTAATCTTCTCTCAATGCTTGGGGGAAAAGTCTTACAGTAGGCTAAAGGGATAGAGGCTTTCTGAACTTCAGAGGGAGCAAGATGCCCCATAGGGCAAGAGCTGATACAGAAAAGGCACATTTTCTAGCTCCCATAGGGTGGCAACATTTAAGGGAAGGGACTAGGAGTATGCCTACGCTATCTGATTTGGTAGGATGTGCAGGTGTACTTAGGGCAGGAGGGAGCAATTAATTTTCTCAAGGGGCCACATGAGAATCTGGGACTGTCGTGGAGGGCTAAACCAACAGTCTACTCACTCGCCTTGAAGGCTATACTTCAACCAAGACAGTGGTGGGTGGTGAAGCCCAAGTCCCCTCATGACTGCCACCATCACCTCCTCTGGCTGCTCCAGGAGAGGATTGAGCACTGCACAGGTGTATAAAAGCACTTTCTCTCCTTGCCTTCCACAGTTGCCAGCTGACTGGAGCAAATGACAACTGCACAGAGCCAGTCTCCACTCAGCTTCTTCTCCTGCCCCCTTTGGTGAGCTTATTTACATTTTAATTCTAATTTCTGATTGAATTTAAATGAGCCAGACAGAGACAAGCAAAGGCCCATATGTGGCCTGGGGGTCATAAATTCCCTGTCTGCCTTAGGGAGAAGAGATCCTGGAAATAGTACCTCTTTGACTAGAAATACATTTTCCAAAACTGTATTTTTTAAATTGTGTGTAAAGAAACATGATCAAATGAACCTGGTGGAGTCAGCATTTTAAACATCGTTGCACTGAATAGACATAGGGACAGATTAAGGCCTGCAAGTGCCCTAAACACAATCCAACCATGGTGGCCCATAGCAGAATTAAAACTCCGGTGCCATGAAATGGAAATAAATATGATGTCTGCATGACATGTTTAAACCCAAGTTTTAAACTTTAGCCATTCACCAAGCCAAAGAAAACATTTTTATTCAATGCTATTAAAGTTGAACGTGGCAGAAAGGACAATGATAAAACAAATTCAAAGAAAAGTTGAATGTGGTAGTGAAAGAGGTATGGGCATGATAGCTAGAGGGGAAAAAAAAACCTTGATGGCAAATGAGCACATGCTTATTTTGCTTAATGGTTAATTTTTTACCACAGGAGATCTGGATCTGAAATCATGATACTGTGGTTTGAGACAAGCTATTAGACTCACTTTTTATGTGATGCACATCCCCCTCTCCCCACTTTGTTCTTGTCTAGTACATGAAATATTCAAGATAATAACAACTCAACAGTTTAATGTCTGGTGGGAATGTCTGACACAGCTAATAATAACTAGGTTCATAGAAGATGAATTCCATTTATTTATTATGTTCTTAGAGGCATATTCACCATCCCATTCAATCAGAGCTACCGAGCTAATCTTTCTCCTTAATCCACATGCAATCCCTGGGACTCATCTGCTACAACCAAGAGTGCTATTTCCCACACATTAAAGCAGCAAACTGCAGCATTAGTCCTAAATTAAGTTTTAAAACAGCAAGGAAATATTTGAAAGCAAATAACACGTATGCATTATTTCCAAAATCCTTCTGGTGACTGCCAGATACCTCAGTATTCTGTCCATAGTGCTGAGAAAGCATTGGTTGAGCAAGAGATTAAACACTTAAGAGGCACTTCCTGGCTGTTTGCTTTTCCGAAATGTTGCCTTTCATAGCAATACAGCTGTGGAGACATTCTTGCTAATTCTCTTTCTGTCCATGTACACATCTGTCAATTTTTTCACCACGGATCAAACACAGCTAGAGAGCAGACATGCACAAAGTATGCTGAGCTGCCTTTGAAAATGCTTCTGTGAATCATCTAAAGTACTTACAGCCAATGAGAAATTTAGAGCCAGTCCAGTTTTAAAAAAATCATATATAGCAATCTTTGTTTCAGTAAGTGGAATGATTGGTTGTGTGGTTGTATCATGATTGGTAGATTGGTGCTGATTGGTGCTGGCTGTATGTCCATTGTTGTTTCATGTTGTAACGGCCGGGGTGGTGGGTGGGGCTCATTTGTTGACTAGGGCTGGTTTCCAGATGTCTGGTAGGCGGGAGGTATCATCAAGTTTATTCATGTTGTGGGGGTGTTTCTCTATTTTGATAGCTTCCATAATTATTCTCTTGTTGAAGTGTTCTGTTTTAGAGATTAACCTGGTTCCTTCAAAATTAATTTCATGTCCTGTAGCTTTAAGGTGCTGGAAAAGGGAGGAAGTTTTTTCTTTTTTTTCTTACTGCGTTCTTGTGTTCTGTGGTGCATGCATTTATTCTCCTGTTCGTTTGTCCTATGTATGTTGCAGGACAGATTTTGCATGGTATTTCATAGACTCCTTGGTTTTCTAGCTGGATTTTGTCTTTGGGGTTTCTTAAAATGTTCACTATTTTTGGTCAGTGTTGAAAGCTGTCTTGATGTTGTGTTTGTGGAGAAATTTGCTGATTTTATCTGTGATGCCTTTGATGTAAGGGAAGAGGGCGATGCCGTTGTCCTGTTCTGTGTCTCAGTTTTTTGGGGGAGTATCCCTTTGGATTAGGTTGGTAATTGTTTTTCTTTGGAATCCGTTGGAGATTAATACATTTGTGAGAGTGTGTAATTCAGTTTTCAGGTGGTCTTTGGCTAGGCGTTTGGTTCTGGAGATGAGGGTCTTGGCTACAGAGTTGATCTGTGCAGGGTGGTGATGGGATTGTGCATTTAAGTAGCGGTTGGTGTGTGGTTTTTTCGGGTAGATGGTGTGTCCTAGGGAGCCACTGGGTTTTTTGTAGATTAGGACATCCAGAAAGGGAAGTTGGTTGTTTGCTTCTATTTCCATGGTGAATTGTATTTTAGGGTGTAGGCTGTTGAGATGTGTGAGGAAGTTGTCCAGTTTTTCTTTCCCATGTGACCAAATCACAAAAGTGTCAGCAACATATCTAAGCCAGAGTTTGGGTTTGTGTTCAGATTTATCTAAAGCGTTAGTTTCAAAATGTTCCACGTATAAGTTTGCGATGATGGGTGATATGTAGGGTGAGCCGAAAGACAGAAAAGGGAAGCAATATGCTCCCTCCCATATTTGGGCATACCAGGGCTTGTGATACATGACACAATACATACATACATACATACATACATACATACATACATACATACACACATACACACACACACAAACACACACATACAGTACACAACATATCAGACAGAACCCTCACCACAGCTGAAACCAATGTCCTTTCCAGAGGATTCAACTTTGCAGTCGCCCCTAAATGCATCCCCACTGAAGACATCATATGCGGAGTTGAAGCTACACTCACCAAAATCAACCCAGATGAAGCCAATAAAATCAGACTTGCAGTCAGCAACCTTCTTTGCTCCAGTAATCCACCCAGAAGCAACTTACAGCAACAAGAAGAAATAGCACTCACTAACCTGAGGAAGGCAACAACATAATCATTCTCCCAGCAGACAAAGGTAATGCCACAGTGGTGATGAATACGTCTGACTACCAAGCCAAACTATCCAACCTACTCCAAGACCCTGCTTACAAACCTCTAAACACAGACCCCACCACCTACCTGGAAAAAAACCACCAAATCCAAAATAAAAGCCTCTCCCATCAGTGAAGAGATCCAGCAAAGAATCATCCCCGGAGAGAAATCTTCCAGATGCCCCAAACTCTATGACCTTCCCAAGATACACAAAGAAGGAACACCACTCAGACCCATAGTCAGCTCCATAGGCTCACCTCTACAGAATCTTGCCAAATTCCTTGCCAAACAACTCCAACCCTACGCAGAATTCATCACTTCACACGTACAAAACTCACTCCACTTCATAGAAACAATAAAGAAACAAAACCTACAACCCAGCGACCTACTCGTGAGTTTCGATGTCAGATCCCTCTTCACCCAAGTGCCTATAAAAAAAGCCTTGACAGATATCACGAACAAACACAACCCCCCTAAACACATCTTGGACCTGACCAACCACTGCCTAACAAACACATACTTCATCCATAATGGACAAAGATACAAACAGATAGAAGGAGCACCCATGGGATCACCCCTTTCATCCATCATTGCAAATGTATACATGGAACATTTTGAAACTAACACCTTAGATAAATCTGAACACAAACACAAACTCTGGCTTAGATATGTTGACTAGGGCTGGTTTCCAGATGTCTGGTAGGTGGGAGGTATCGTCACGTTTATTCATGTTGTGGGGGTGTCTCTCTATTTCGATGGCTTCCATAATTATTCTCTTGTTGAAGTGTTCTGTTTTGGAGATTAATTTGGTTCCTTCAAAATCAATTTCATGTCCTGTTGCTTTAAGGTGCTGGAAAAGGGAAGAAGTTTTTTCTTTTTTTCTGACTGCGTTCTTGTGTTCTGCGATGCCTATATTTATTCTTCTATTAGTTTGTCCAATGTATGTGGCAGGACAGATTTTGCATGGTATTTCATAGATTCCTTGGTTTTCTAGCTGGACCTTGTCTTTGGGGTTTCTTAAGATGTTGGCTATTTTTTGGTCAGAGCTGAAGGCTGCCTTGATATTGTGCTTGTGGAGAATTTTGCTGATTTTATCTGTGGTGCCTTTGATGTAAGGGAGGAGGGCGATGCCGTTGTCTTGTTCTGTGTCTCAGTTTTTGGGGGGAGTATCCCTTTGGATTAGGTTGGTAATTGTTTTTCTTTGAAATCCGTTGGAGATTAATACGTTTGTGAGAATGTGTAATTCAGTTTTCAGGTGGTCTTTGTCGGCTAGGCGTTTGATTCTGGAGATGAGGGTCTTGGCTACAGAGTTGATCTGTGCAGGGTGGTGATGGGATTGTGCGTTTAAGTAGTGGTTGGTGTGTGTTTTTTTCCGGTAGATGGTGTGTCCTAGGGAGCCATTGAGTTTTTTGTAGATTAGGACGTCCAGAAAGGGAAGTTGGTTGTTTGCTTCTATTTCCATAGTGAATTGTATTTATTTAAACATCAATGCCAACACTTTAAAAACAAACAAACTAGTGCAAATATTTCAGTAGAGGTATCATAAAAATTCAGTGTCCTATAATATTAGCAGCCCTTTCATTAGCGGCTTTGCATGGAGGACATTATAATGATCAAGGTATGATAAAAGTAAACTTTGGATTATGACAGTGGTGGATTTCAAATTTTTTAGAACCTCTTCTGTAGGTGTGGCCTGCTTTGTGGGAGTGACTTGGCAATCATGTGACTGGGTGGGCATGGCCAACTTGTAAAATGTGGTGAAACTCACTTAGCAACGCTCTTGCTTAGCAACCTAAATGTTGGCTTAGAAACTCTGGCATTTGAAGCATGCAAGTCTTAAAGCTGTCAAGTTACAAGACCCTTGCACCCCTATCCCTTTAGAAAAAAAACCCAGGGGTGTTCAAACTTGACAGCTTTAAGACTTGTGGACTTCAACTCCCAGAATTCCTCCTCCAGTCATGTTGGCTCTGGAACTCTGGCGTTCAAGTGTGCAAGTCTTAAAGCTATCAAGTTACAAGACCCTTGCACTCCTAACCCTTTAGAAAAAAACCCCCAGGGGTGTTCAAACTTAACAGCTTTAAGACTTGTGGACTTCAACTCCCAGAATTCCTCCTCCAGTCATGTTGGCTCAGGAACTCTGGCATTCAAGTTTGCAAGTCTTAAAGCTGTCAAGTTACAAGACCCTTGCACCCCTAACCCTTTAGAAAAAAATGGGGTGTTCAAACTTGACAGCTTTAAGACTTTAAGGTTTAGATAGGACTCTTAGAGGCAGGTGGGGCGCTTGGTGAGCCAGCCAATCAGTGAGTGGCACGCGGGGCAAGCGTGGTGTGGACGGGCGGGGGGAGGGAGCTGGAATCGGTTCTAAATGGCACAGTAGATTTGTGGAACCTCTTCTATAAAAGAGGTTAGAACTGGCATGAACCTACCCCTGGATTATGATAACCAAATTCCATTTCAGGAAGGGGAAGAGGTGGCTTACCAAACATAATAATACAAAGGTATACCTTGCTACAGCCACCACCATTGTCATCTAAGGTCTACAACTTAACCTTTGGCAAAATGTAAACAGGGTAGTCATAAATTTGTTCTCCCTGTGGTATTCTTCATCAAACAATAAATGCATCTCCAGGCTTATACAATAATAATCTTAGACCTCTGTGCAAGTTCTGTATACATGGATGAGCCAATAATAATGTTTTCTATACTGAAAAAAAAAAGATTTTTTTTTCATGGTAACCATTTTAGCTTATGCGCACATTGCCTAAAGGCAAATTGATAGAAAGCTGACTGAAAGTAAGATGATACGATTGATCATGGTGGCCTGGAAATAGAAATGAAAGCTGAGCTGTTATTTGGGTCAGCTGAACAGACGGAGTTGAAAATGGGTACAAGTTTTCATTAAGAGCTGGGAAGCATAAATTTCTGAAACAGAATTTATCAAAAACATATTCCAATTTAATCCATTTCATCATGAACAGCAGCAAAGGAGAAACAATTTAAATCCCATGATACACAAAATGCACAATTTTGGGGGTGGAGCATTTAAATGTACTATTAACTCAATTATTGTTATAATTTTATAATATAATAATAATTTTTAAAAATATTTTTTTTAAAATTATGTCATAGGTTTTTAAATTCTCTTCTCTTTTTTTGTAATTATGTCAATAAAAAGTAGTATGTTGACTAAAATGGTACACATTTTCTTTATGCCTTTTTGTTTTTGTAAGCCACTGTGAAATAACTGTTATTGAGAAATCAACATGGAAATACTAAATTAAATAAGAAAGAATCTAAGAATCCTTTATAAATGACATGATCAAGAACGTGCAAATAGAAAAGGCACCTAGATAAACAGAGATTAACTCCAAGATTAATACTAGACCAACAAACAAGCAGTAAGCATAGACCAGTCAAGCAACTACCAACTTAGACAAACAATCCCACAGTATAAACAAAAGCCTAATCAAGAATGACTAAGAACACTCCCACCAACATTGAATGGGCAAGCTACTTGCATGCATATAAACAAAGAGCAAACCCCCACTCCTTTCTAGCAGTGTTGATGTTACCTAGTTGGCAAATGAAACATCTGCAAGAAAACAACCCAGTTCAGAGAGCATCAAGGACACTACAAGAACATACCATTATAGATCCAGGCATTTGCTAACTTCTCTCCTGCCTTTGCTCTGTACAATTATCACACTGGGCTTGGAAGTAGAACAATATCAAACCATGTAGCAAATTACTTATCATTCCAACAAGAGCACATTATTCTTTTTTTAAATAATGCCCCCTTGTATATTTTCATAAAGAAGCCCAATAAAATACCCTGTAGCTCATTTCAGACAAATTTAGAAAGCTATTGAGCACAACGCTGCTTTTTTTTTTTAATAAGGTAAAACTAAAAAATGCAAAATGCATCGCTTAAATAGCAGTGCAATTGGTGACCATCTAGACAAGCAATTCAGGGCACAATAAAAGATATACGTTGTGTATAAAATGAAGCTTGTCAGTTGGTCAGCTCTCTTCCAAAGAACGCCATGATGAAAATAGCCAAGGAGAATGCTGACACGTCAAAGATTTCTTAATGTTTTCTACCACGGAACCAATGTCAAAAGAGTGAGCATCTACTGCAGTTCCTCACTGATGGGTTTCAACTGCAGTCATGCAGGCTAAATATAGAGCAGCTGAGGTATGTCCAATATTTAATTTGAAAACGTAGAAAAATATCTAAGACACTAGATCTGCACACTAGTGACAGGAAAAAAAATCCCTCACTGACCCATAAAAAGATGCTTGATTAAAAAGTAATGGTGGCTTGATCCTGATAGAAAAGGATCCACATACAGCCTGCAGATTTTCCAGCCCTTCATCAAGAGATCAGCGTTCATACTGTCTTAATTCCCTGACATACTGAATTTAAAATTTCAGCCTGTATGTTCAAACTTTTGTTTTCAGTTTTCCCCTGTATCTGTAGTGATGATAGTGATGATTGTCTTACAGTTATTATTGTTGTTGTTATTGTTGTTGTGAGCCACCCAAAATTGCTTAAGATGGGTGGCCACATAAATATTTTAAATGCATTAAAAAAATTGTCATGTCATAATCTCTGCAGCCTCCTGGCCCTGCAACTTTTAGAGCTTACTAGACAACCTATACCTCATTGGGTCATTATTTCAGAGATATTTCTTTATCTAAACAGAAAATTGTCAGAGATTGTCAAAAAGGAAGATCATGTAATTGCAGCAGGAGCACAGCAGCAGCCAGTAACACTGAAGCAGCCACAATATTCCCAGATTTCGTTCCCTCAGGAGTCATCGGTTCCAGATTTTGGACACTTTCTGTAAGTTAGCCCATTTGAAATACTCAGATTCAAACATTCTTGCCTTATAATGCACTGTTTTGTCCACTTAAAAGGTCATGCTAATGAGAGTTAGTAATATACAGAAGACTAGGGAAATCAACCTCCTTTCCCTTTAGAAATTACATACAGAGCACAATCCATAATTCAAATCAATTTTATTGAAAATAAAATAAAAGGAAAACATGACACTTCCTTTTAGTTTAAGGTAGTCATATTTTTAAAAAAGTACAGATAAAATTACGAATCTGTTAAAAGCAGCTCCAAAAACATCCCCAACAAAGTGGCATTCAAGAACATTTTAAGATTGGTTCTTAAATGTAGAGATCTGAGGGCAGTGCACACCATATTCATTTTCTCTGCCACCCAAAACTGCTTGCTTATTTACAGAATTTTTTTTTTGCATAGTTTTGTGTATATAGTATACATTGGAGAGGATAGCATTGATATTTGCCACAAACAGATGCGTCCATGTACTGTAACTAGAATATTTTCATTTTCTGGACATAGACAGTGGACTCAATACCCACAAGATACAGTCTGTTGACATTGGCTGTATTGTTCACAACCTGCTTCTGATTGTATGGAGAGGTCTTAATTGGGGATGGTCCAGCACCAGGATTACCCCTACTGGTATAATTTTGATTTAAGAGTGGAGATGCACTTATGGTTTGATGAAGAATTACCACAGGAAGGACTGAGATTTATTGACCAACCTGTTTACATTTTGCCAAAGGTTAAGTTGTAGACCTTAGATGAAATTGGTGGTGACTATGGCATCCCAACTGACCCTGAATGTATCAGTGGGATAATCTCAAGACCAGTACAAGTGATATAAGAAGTGCTGGTAATTTTCACCACAGGGGAAAAAAAGAGGCAGATGTTAGATCAGCACTAACTTGGATGTACTGATCTTCACTGGATAAATCTTTCACTTTAAATTTTTGAATATTTTACCTTCATTGAGCCTATAGGATCTCTACAAGCAGGAGTTATATACGTCAGACGTCCCGAAACACTGGTCCACAGACCACTACCGATCTGTGACCTGTTAGGAACCAGGCAGGCAAGCAAGCAAAACTTCATGCACAGAATATATATATAGGTTGTGAAACCACCACTAGCCCGGTCCATAGAAAAATCATCTTCCACAAACCAGTCCCTGATGCCAGAAAGCTGGGTACCACTGAAGTTCATGGACGTGCCAGAACATTCAAACATTAATAGACTCCCAGAATATGAGAACTGGGAAAAGCATTGCATGCAAATTCATCATACCTGTGAGCCAGGTGAGTCACTGGCACCAGGGAGATGCCAGTTAGTTCACTCTAGGCACTGATGTTCACCAGATGAGTTGGAAAAGTCACTTTCTCTCAGCCAATCCAGTTTACAATTTCTCAACTGAAAATATAGAGACCGAAGTAATCTCTATGTGCTTTGATCTCTGGAACAAAAGGTGGAATATAGTCTAACAAATAAAATGAAATATAATAAATGTCAAAATATTAATAAATGAAAAGCAATTTCTCTATTTTCTCTATCTTGTTCTAGGATTGGGCTGATCAACATCAAAGATGATTATTTCTCAAGAGAAGCTGGCACCCCATTTTTTAAACAGAAAAACTAAGAATTCTTTCCTCTTGGTCAACATATTAAAAATCTGATTGCTCTTTCCTTAGTAATATGTTTCCCCTAAAACTAATATTAATTATGAGCAAACTGAATGAGTTTCCCCATGGTACAATGGAATGCTTCCCTGAGGCAGATAAATCAAAGTTCTATATTTCTATATTTAAATATAAGCAATATAATTTTACTGATGTCACCATTAAATTCTCAAGCCCTTCAGGTTGCTCATAGTATCTGCATGAAGAAAGATAACTCCTGACTGTCATCAATAAGTGGGTGTTTTTATCTTCTTTATCTAGCCCTAACCCTCAAGAGACTGTCTAAGGCTGTTGCAGCTGCAATGAAAGTTGAGATTTTCTGGCTTTAATTGGGGAGGAGGGTGCCATTAGGGTCTTAATGACATCATTTGAAGGGCTGTTGGTCTGTAAAAGTGGGTCCTCTTAACATTGCCCACGAGGGCATAACTTTGAACAGATGTCTAGAGCATCACTGGGCAAAATAGACAGGGTGTCCACAAATATTGCAGGACTGGCTTATCACATTTCAAAATAAGTAAAAAAAAATACATATTGCCACTGTGTGCTGCCTTTAACATGATCCTTTAATGAGAAGCAAAGAGGACACTTACCCAGTGGGAAGCTCTTTCCATCATGTGCCTCCTGGTAATCTGCTGCCTAGTGACAGTTTGGGGAGAGTTAATGTGTGAATAAGACTGCTCTGGGGACTTCGGGGGTCAAGAGCTCATTCTGTTGCTGGATGATGGTTTGAATGAGACTATACCACAAATGAGTGGTGGAGCACTTCTGTAACAAAAGGGCATCAATGTCCGTTAATCTGGTTGGCTAAACTGGATTGGGGACTGGTTCCTGCTGCAGACACATTCCCTGTTTGCTCCTTATTTCATATATTTTATTGCTTAGGGTGAGGTGCTAAAGGGATAGATTAGGCCCAGTGTCTAGCTCTCTAGAGAAGGTGATACTGCTAAGTAAAGTGGAAGGAAAGTTAAAAGAGGACAATCAAGACAGGTAGATGTTGGATTCGGGCAACGAGAGAACAGACTCCAGACAAGTAGTGACTTAACAGCTCTTTATTAATAGTAGTAGTGATCCAGCTTGGTGTGTGGTCTGAGGGTTTCCCTTTTATAGGGATCGGGTATGCCTCTCGACCAATCATAATGATCCCTAGTTCCCGCCCTAGCGGCGGACCTGAGAGGAGACTTACAGCGATATATGATAATATCTAACACCCCTCCCTTCTTAGACGGAGTGTTCCTGTTAGTGATAAAGTCCTTTAAGTACGTCGGTTTCTGTCTTACGCGGGTGGATCGTCGGAGTTCGGGTTGAGTTGGAGTGGGTGTGATATCGGCTTGTTCGGATGGTTGGAAGGCTTTCCTCGCTCGGACGCTGTTCCACTCTGTCGTTGATCTCCGGTTCCTCTCTTGGCTCCGGGGTGCTGTAATCCTCTGTGTTTGGGCTCTCGGGTTGCTGACTTTCCGACGGGATATAGTCCTCGTTAGCGGATCGCAGATTCGAGTGTGCCAGGGGACCCCGGAGTTGGTCTATGTGCCTTTTCCAATTCCTACCGTCCTCTAGTTCCAGCAAGTAAGATCGTGGACCCGTGATACCAATTACCCTTGCCGGCATCCACAGTGTTCCCCCTGCATAGTTGTGGGTGTATACTGAATCCCCTATGCTAAAACTCCGAATTTTGCTTGTAGAGTCTGGGGGCGATGTGGCAGAGTAATTTGGGTGAAGTCGGTCCAGGTGAGACCGTAGACGGCGGCCCATGAGGAGTTCAGCGGGGCTCCTTCCCGTCGTGGCGCTGGGGGTAATATGTTGAATTAGAAGGTAATGATCAATGCGTGTTTGCCAATCACCTGGGCCCATCCTAGCGAGGGCCTCTTTTGCAGATCGCACCATTCTCTCCGCCTGTCCGTTCGAGGCCGGATGGAATGGCGCGACAAGGGCATGCCTAATTCCCTGACTTGCCAGATATGTTTCGAATTGCATGGCCGTGAATTGGGGCCCGTTATCGGAGACCAGGAGGTCGGGCAGGCCATGAGTGGCGAAAAGTCACCGTAGTACCTTAATGACTGCCTCTGCCGTGATTGAAGTCATTAGGACTACTTCCAACCATTTTGAGTATGCATCCACAACTATGAGAAACGTTTGTCCCTGGACTGGCCCTGCGAAATCAATGTGTATTCGCGACCAGGGTGCTTTCGGTTTGTCCCATTCTGTGGCGGGCGCTTCAGGGGGTGCTGATCTAGACTCTTGGCACGGATCGCAAGTGGCTACCCATTCCTCTATCTCTTTGTCCATGTTTGGCCACCAAACATAACTCCTAGCTAACGCTTTCATCCTTACGATCCCCGGATGCCCAACATGTAACGCTTCTAATACATTTCTCCGCAGTGCGTACAGAACAACAACCCGATCCCCCCATAATAAACAACCTTGTAAAACCGACGCTTTGACCAAAACAGTTTGAATTCGAGTCCCACATTTCCCTTTGGCCACCCCCTCCATACCCAAGTTTGTACTTGTCTGATTACATTGTCTTTAGCCGAGAATTTAGCAACGTCCAAAGAAGAAACAGGTCCTGAGTCCAAACAGTCAATTAATAAAACCGGTACCTCGGGAGTGGGGTCTGTTAATAGTTCAGGAAGTGGGCAACGGCTGAGTGTGTCTGCATGCCCTAGGGTGGAACCCGGTCGATGTATCAGTTTATAGGAGTACGCAGCCAGGAAAACAGTCCACCTGGTCATGCGCGGGGAGAGTGAGACTGGTGTGGGGCGGTTTCCCGCCAAAAGGCCCAGCAGTGGTTTGTGGTCTGTGATGAGCTCGAAATCGCGGCCGTAGAGATACTCGTGGAAACGTTTGACTCCTGCCACAGCGGCTAACGCTTCCCTGTCCATTTGGCTGTAGTTTCTTTCGGCCGATGAAAGAGTCCTTGAATTGAATGCTATGGGCGCTTCGTTCCCATTTGGCATCCTGTGGCTGAGAACTGCGCCGACGCCGAAAGGTGATGCATCGCAGGTCAATACCAGTGGTAGCGTCTGGCTGTATTGAACGAGTAGCGAATCGGTGGTGAGGAGGCGCTTGACTGCGGTGAAAGCTGCTGCCTCGGAACGTCCCCATGTCCATTTTGCGTTCTTGGCGAGGAGTCGGTGTAGCGGCTCAGCAACGGTCGCTTTCTGTCTCAGAAAAACGCTGTAGAAGTTAAGTAGTCCGAGGAATGCCTGCAACTCAGTCTGGTTACGTGGTGTGGGGGCGTCCTGGATCGCCTTAATTTTCTTCGATGTTGGATGTATGCCCAAACCATCGATTCTATATCCCAGGAATTCTACGCTAGGCACGTTAATTTGGCATTTTTCTTTTTTAAGGCAGAGACCCTTCTCTCTAATTCTGGCCAAAACAGTTCTAACTCTTTTTACTAGTTGCTCCTCGTTTGCAGCTGACACCAAGATGTCGTCAAAATACGGGACGACCCCTGGTATTCCCTGCAAAAGCCGTTCCATGACGCTCTGGAACAGACCGGGAACGATGCTTACACCGAATTGCAACCGGTTGCATTTGAATGCACCCCTATGCGTCACTATAGTCTGGGCCTCCGCTGTGGCGCTATCCACTGGCAGTTGCTGGTAAGCTTGTGCCATGTCTAATTTAGCAAATATTTTTCCTGGCCCCAACGAGTGCAATAGGTGTTGGACTACTGGCACAGGATATGCACTTTGTTGTAGGGCGACATTAATTGTGCATTTATAGTGCGCAGAGATGCGGACTGACCCATCTGGTTTAACTGGGGTCACGATGGGTGTTTCCCAGCGCGCGTGATCCACTGGTTCGAGGATCCCCTGTTCTACTAGTTTATCTATCTCCTTATCAATTTTGGGGCGGAGTGCGAAAGGCACTCTCCTTGGTTTGAGTCGGATTGGCGCCATGTTGGGGTCTAGATTGAATGATATAGGTTTACCCACATACTTACCAAGACCAGGGCTGAACACATCCTCGAACTCCTTAAAAATCTGTTCAGCGCTGCTGTTCTCCACGGCGTTGATTCCGGTGACTTCTAGGCCTAGGGCTTCAAACCAATCCAATCCCAGGAGGCTCTGTAATGGCGTGCTGGCGACGGTCACAGGCAGCTGGGCTACGATGTCCTTGAACTGCACCCGAAACGTGCCTTGACCCACGATGGGGACCCTGTTCCCCTGGTAGTCTCGTAGCAGGATGTCTGGTGTATGCAGTTGGCACTTTTTAAGGCTAGGGATTGCCTTTTTCATGGCAGACCATGAAATGATCGTCAGGGACGATCCAGTGTCAACTTCCAGCTCGCAAGGGGAGTCCTCCAGGAGGACAGTGATTTTCAGCTTTTTAGGCCGCTTGGTGCGGACCTGATGTCAGGGGAAAAAATGCCCTGGGGAAAATCTGAGATCAATGGATCGTGGCTGATTCCCTTCCGCATATCTTTTGAGATATTGAGAAAAATAAAAGTCTTTAAAAGTATTCTAATTAATAAACAAACTTTAATAATAAAATAAAAAGTAAATGAAACAGAAATAACTAATGGTTACATTTTGATAATGAAAGCTACGTCTGCCAAGTTGGCTGCCGAACAAAGAAGAAAAGAATTTAGTTCTGGAATGTGTAAACGCATGCGCAATAAATCACTTTCAGATAACATTTTGTTTTATGACCTGCGCAATAAAGCTTTCTTAGTTTAACTCTTGAATGTCAGTTTAGGCAGTTCAGGCCTAGCAAACTTTTTAACATCGTGACACCTGACCTATCGTTGTGAGATAGGTTCACAATGGTTCTCTCTGGGTCAACTCTCTCTCGGCATCGGTATCCTGGGAATACTCTCTCTCGGTTCTCTGGTAATATGCTCTTTCAGCTCTTTGTGTGTATTCTCTCTCGGCAAACTCCCTTGGATTTCTCTCTGGGCTCCCTTTGTTTTTTTGCCAAGCCCCTGGGTTGGGCTTCTGTTGGCGGTACGTTGGAGGCTGCCGTTGTGAGGCAGGGACTTCGCTCCGGCACACCCTTGCGATGTGCCCCAGTTTGTCGCAATGCGAGCAAACAACGTTTCTGAACCGACAGGTAGACCGGGGGTGGTTCCCTCCGCAACTTGCACATGGTGGCAAACGGAATTCGGGTTTACCCACCGGTCTCATGTGACTGCTCCGCATACGGTAACTGTCCTCGAACTCGGACTCCTCGATTTCTTGATCGGTGTCCTCATAGTGAACTCTGGCGTGTCTGGTGCCGGTCTGGATCGCGCTGTATCCGCGTTGTATGGTCTCGGATGATCTGTCTGCTGATTTGGACACCCTTGCTTCATCGAGTGCAATCTGTAGGCTTAAATTTGACTTGGCCAACAATCGTTTCTGTAGAGAGATGTCTCTCAAACCGCATATAAGTCTTGCCAGGATTTGCTCGTACAGATCCCTGAACTCGCAATGTGTGGCCGCTTTCCGTAGCGCTGCAACATATTGGTTGATTGATTCTCCCGCCTTCTGGTTCCTCGTGTTGAATTCCTGGCGGCGAACGTGGCGGGAAGGTTTTGGTGCGTAGTGCGTTTGTAAAGTCTGTTGTAGCGCCGCCCATGATACCGCTTGTATAGGTGTTGGCTCAGAGAGGTCTCTGGCCGTCTCGAAGACTTCTCGCCCACAGTAGCTCAGGAATATGTTCTTCTTACGAGAGTCAGATACTCCCGTGTATTCGTTTGCTTCGAGAAAGCACTCGAATCTGATCATGTAGGACTCCCAATGATCGTTCATCGGGTCGAACGGAGCTGGAGGAGTGTGCATCGCCATCTTGTCTGCGTTTGAATTTGCCGCGCTGAGATGGCTGCCGGAATTCCCGCCGAATTCCTAGGCTGGATCGAATCCTTGGATTCTGGAGGTAGCGTCTTCGTCCTATCTGTCTCTCGATCCCACCTTCGTCGCCAGTGTTGGATTCGGGCAACGAGAGAACAGACTCCGGACAAGTAGTGACTTAACAGCTCTTTATTAATAGTAGTAGTGATCCAGCTTGGTGTGTGGTCTGAGGGTTCCCCTTTTATAGGGATCGGGTACGCCTCTCGACCAATCATAATGATCCCTAGTTCCCGCCCTAGCGGCGGACCTGAGAGGAGACTTACAGCGATATATGCTAATATCTAACAGTAGACTTGATTACAGTGGCAATAGGTACACCATTAGAAAAACCAAAAGGACCATCTTGGAGACAGATGATTCTGAAGGAAAAAAAATCCCCTTATGTCATCACTATTAGTTAACATCAATTTGATGGCACATAATCAATACACAATTCAGCCCAGAATTTAAGTCTTAAATCATAGCAGTCATTAAGCTGATCACCACATGACCTGACTAGACTTTATGATAGCACCCTGGCTTTCCCAGGGATGATCATTAAGCAACCATGCAGGTTATTAAGTGGACAGAGAGAAACTGCCTGCTGAAAGGTGTCATTAAGAACCAAAGGAGAGTATTTGATCCTAAACTGATCACAGATAATCATCAGAGTGATTTGTGGTAAATAAGAAAGTGTGTACACTTTCCCTGAGTAAATTTAAAAAAAACCAGACTGTTGACAGTGAGCTTTGAATTAATTTCACTGTTATTTAACTTGTTAACTATTTTTTCATATATGTAATGTATGACAGATCAATTGGGTTGCAAATATATGTAGAAGCTTATAAATTTTTTTTTTTTTAAATTCACATTTTAAAAGTACTTTTGGTCTAGTTTTGTTTTGTCTGTTTTTTCTCTCTTGTATTTTAATCTTCTGAATAAAAAAAAAACCCTACCTGCTGAAGGGGAAAGGCAGAGCCCCCTCTCTACACAGAAGGGAACTGCAATGTTGAGAAAAGAGTCTCAAATCGTCAGACAATGCTTTTGCTCTCAAATAGGCTGCTAAAGAAGTCCCTTCATGAGGGAACGTTTTCATCCAGCCTTTTTGACAGCAAAAATGCTGCTGCCAAGGAGGCTTTCGTTCATTGCCATCATAATTTTTAAATCGTTAAGCGAGGACTACCTGTATGTTAAGTGTAAACTGATCTTTCTAAGAAACTGCAGAGGAAATCTATTGAGATTCTCAGTCATCCAGGTCATGGTTGTCCCAAAGGTGCTCCCCCCCCACTACCACCATCCACTTAGAGCTGAAGAAGCTTCTTGGATGAAAAGCGAAATGACTTCAAAGAAAAACCAGAAAGTCCAGTTGCCTCTAGAAAAAAAGCACCTTTGGGACTGCAGAGGAAGTGATTTCTATATTAAATGTGGAGGTTTTTAAATAACAAATCATGTACAGATTTTGCTTGGAAAATTTATATAGTCATATCATTTCACTGGATGGTCAGAAGATAATTTTGTAAGCATACTTCTCAATTATGCTGCTCTAAAGGCTTTAATGATGGATTGAATTAAAATAGTGAAATTTCCTGGTATTTATGTAGTTTACAACTTGTTCTGAAAATAGGAATGCTATCATATTTCAGTACTATCCCATTTCAGTAATGTATAAAATTTTGCAGACATTTTAATCCAATCCATATACCAAGGAACTTTAAGATAATCTATATGGCTCCATTGCAATAATCCTGTAAAATACATTAAGCTGAAAGTAGGTAATTGGCAAGAGCCAAGAGAATGTTGAAAAACAATAACAGACTGCATTTATGTATGGTGGTGAACCATGACATGATGTGTTTGACTTTGATTTGGTGTATTAAAACTGAACCTATCTGGTTTCAAAATATTCAACCCTCCATTGTTAGATCATGTAAGAGAACACAGGTGGGCAACCTACGTCTCACATGCAGATTCCCAAAATCCTGAAATTGTTATTTGTTGAAGTTTGGGGTTATGTTAAGGATTGACATGGAAATAATTTGGACAAAAACAAGAACCCCCACCCCCACTTTTCTGTCCTTAAAACCTGACAAAAATAGTCTCCAAAGGCCTGTCAGAGAATTTTATGATTGCTCCCATTCCTCATTCAATGTAATCTATATAAATAAAAATGTAATGTTTGTTTGTTCAAAATCTCAAATCCCCAAAAGTTCTTCACTGATTGCTTTGAAATTTTGACACAACGTTGCATTCAAATACGCGCATGTTTTTATATATGTATATTATATAGATGTCACACCTGTGACAGATAAAAACATGCTTTTTGTAAAAACATGCTTTTTTGAAAAAAACAGTGCCATCTGCTGGACGTAAAAGCAACACACGCTATACTAAATATTTCACGATTCATTTCAACGATGCAAACGAGGAGAGCGAGTCAACGGGCAACCTGGCATATTCAAAGAAACTACGACAGGCAGACTGTACATCGTGCATCCCAATCAAGATGAATGTTTCTTTCTTCATATGCTGTTGGTAAATGTGCCTGGTCCAACGTCTTTCCAGCAATTGAAAATTGTCAATTGAAGTGAAGATGTCCTCATTCCTTGCATTCCTATGATTCCAACGGATATGCCATTTCAATTTAAGAGATTGCAATTCCCAATTCGATTGGCGTTTGCAATCACCATCAATAAAGCTCAGGGCCAATCTTTAGAATTGTGCGGTTTAGATCTAGACACGGATTGTTTCTCACATGGACAATTATATGTTGCGTGTTCTAGAGTCGGCAAACCAGATAATCTCTATATCTGCACACACAATGGAACAACAAAAAATATTGCATATCCACAAGCATTGTGAAATTAAACATATTAGAAACTTGCGCTTTCTCTTTTCTTTCTTTTCCATTTAACCAGACTGGGCCACAGCAACGCGTGGCCATGTACAGCTAGTTCAATATAATACAGAAACAAGGAAAAGAACAAAATCAAACTGCAGGTAGTCCTCAACGTGCAACCACAATTGAGCCCAAAATTTGTTGTTAAGTGATAATTTTTTAAAGTGAGTTTTGCCCCATTTTACAACTTTTCTTGCCACATTTGTTAAGTGAATCACTGACTTTGTTAAATTAGTAACAATGTTGTTAAGATACTACAGTGGGGAATCTGGCTTCCCCATTGACTTTGCTTGACAGAAGATCACAAAAGGGGATCACATGACCCCAGGACTCTGCAACCATCATAAATATGAACCAGCTATCAACCATCCAAAGGTAAATCACATGACTATGAGGATGTTGCAATTGTCATAAGTAAAAAAAAAATATCATGTCACTTCTTTCAATGTTGCTGTAACTTTGAATGATCACTAAATGAACTGTTGTAAGTCAAGGACTACCTGTAGTATCTTAGCTTGTAAAAGAGCTAACTTCAACAAATTCAGAGAGAAGGATTCCATGGATGAAAAACTTAAAATGGAAAACAATTCAAGAAACTTGGAAAACTCTGAAAAATGTGGTTATAAAACCCAGTCCACCATAATGCTGATGTAAAAGAAAAATAAGAAATCCAAGAATAAAGCACCATGGCTACATAAAGAACATTCTGATAAACTGAAAGACAAAAAGGATAAGTATCAAAAATGGAAAGATGGAACTTTCACAAAATGGAACTTTCACTAGATAAAAGTTGTCCAATACTGTGGACCAAGGATGGCCTCTTGAGAAGGCGGGGGGGGGGCATCAAAGCTTCCTTCAGGGTAGTTAGTATCACCCCTTTCCGCAAAGAGGCATTAATCACAACCAACTCTCAGGAGGTCTTAACCAGCCAAGTGGGCCATTGATCTGGAACACAGGTGGCCAAGTTCACAGCCTCAAGGACCACTTTCTCAAGAGCAACTGGCTCAAACTCCTCTCAGATAACAAGGTTCAGGTGCGTACATTTGGCAATAGTGATCATGTTTCTAACAGCCACAGGAACTGATCTAACAAGTCTTTCAAGCAAAAAACAAGAACAGGCCTCCTGTTTCTATCTAGGTAACCTAGCACTTGAAATTGTCAATACAACACATTCATTCACTGCACATGTAAGTTGTCAAGCTACAAGAAAATGTATTAGAAACAAGTTAAAGTCTTCTAAAATAAGTAGTTGGAAGGGTATTTTCTCTCTTTCTCAGAACACTGAAAATAGGATTCAGTAATTCAAGTAAGGTTGTGGCTGAGGTTAACTGTTACTGCTATTCTGGCCTCTAAGAAATTTTGACGGTAAGTAAAGCTCAATATTACATATATAATTGGCTGTGCTTAGTTTCTGAACAACAAAGCATATCTTATTTCTCGGAAGTAAGCTTTGATTTTATTATACAGTTTGTCATTCTGCGTTCTTTAAGAATACAAGTGAGTTCAGGGTTAAAAATCTTTCAAATTGTTACAATAATGTATGGGGGTGAGGGGAGAAGGTTCATAGGTAACTTCCCATTTAATTGGATTCAGAGGTGGAAGAAGGGGGTACTTAATCTTTTTGCCAGCCTTTTATCTGCTCAATTTAACTGTCCATGAAGGAAAAGTTGTAAGTGTCTAATATTTTTCCACCAAATGAAAAATATACAAATGCAACTTATCAAGATGTTGATGTTACAGTGAAGTGACTTACATAGTGAGTTACTAAAGAAGTCCAGGTGGGGCAGAGAGGTCATAGTTCCTTTCCCACCATCACCATCTAATAAATATACCATATATCTGAGAGAATAAGGAAACCCCCGAATCTCTTGATGGAGCCAGAACTATTGCTGAGAAAATAGCATAACGAATCCCAGAAGCAGCAGTGTATCTAAAAGAGCAGCATGCTCTCCCAAAACCTTAATTGGCTGAAAACAAAACAAAAAGTAAAATTTTGAGCATTGAAAGTAGAGTTCCTTTCTTTCTTATTCTTCAGAGAATACCTAAATGGCAAAATGTCTCAAAAAGTATATAAAATGTCTTTTTCGTGAAGATTGTATTTCTTAATTGGTACCAAAAATTCTTGTTTCTTTTCAGCAAATTTATTTAGGGTGAAAGTGCTTCTGTAATTACTGTAGTAAAAAGGAGATGGGAGGTGATCTAGATGGAGAAACCACCATCCACCACACCACAACCCACCCACCTCCCCCAAATTTATGCAGTTTCAATGAATGCATCTTGCAGAAAATGTAGGTCTAGCAGTGATAGGGAAAAAGGCAACCAAAATGTTGATGTTGGATTTCTCTTTTAGCCTAGATGTCTCAATTCTGGATCCAGGAGACTTGAATTCTTCAACAGCCTTGATTCTGGGGATGTAGAGGAAAGGTAGAAATAATTATAAGAGAAAAATTGCACCTATGATTATGATCACTATTTCTGGAGTGATAGAATGTATGTGAAGTTGGCACCGGGGGCAAGCTTTGGATCTTGCTTATGTGATGGCCACACTGCTGCCTAGTAGGATCCATTCGTGAACTTTGGACATTTTTGCTGGTTTTGGAGTTCCCTCAGCTTCTAGTGCAAATAGTTAGCAACATCTCTTATGTATCAAGGAACAGGAATAGGATCAAAGGCATTAAAGAGCCCCCACTTTAATATACTCATCAATAAATGGGGATAAAGCATATACATATACATATTCTGTTTCTAGGATTCTTTTTCCTAGCAGTAAACCTGACAACAAGACTAGGAATCTAACTTTGTTTGAGAGTCACCATGATGGCTTGATACCTGCTATTCAACATCTGCACGAAAATGCTAGAAAAGATAATTCATCAGACTGGGTTCTGATACAATCAGTTTGCTGATGATACACTGTTTTATATATCCTCTGTGGGTTGAGGTGGAGATGGAAATCTTAACCTATTATCTGGAGACATGTTAGTGCTATGCTGATAACAAAGTATTACAACCATATGTTATGTCAGCCTTAGTAAATTGACCAGACAGAAAATCTGAATAGATAACCTAATTCTATTGTAAACATACATTAACAAAATCTTATAAATCCAAAAATACAATTCTCTCGCCATCTCCTTTATAGTTCAAGAAACTACCGTAGTGTCTCTTTTGAGCTCTTGCCCCATCCACTATATCTAGTTGTGGGCTATGTTCTCTCTATCTGATTGTTCCCTAGCTCTTTGCCCTATCTCACAGGATCTTTCCTACATACCATTACATGGTATCACCATAGCAAATCAAATAAATCCCTCCAAAACATCTTAAATAAGCCAAAGGACCCAATTGTTCAAAAAGAAACACTGTACAGTATAAAGACTATAACGTTAGGCTACCATGCAGGATAGACAGGCAGAAGACTAGCAGACTGCATCCATGGCAGTCATAAGACATGATAAAAAAAAAAACATTCTTAATCTCACAACACAAGGACAAATTAAACTATAGTTTCAGCTGGGAAAGTGTAAGTGTTTTAGACCAAACTAAATACAAAAATGCTAGGGAATTCCTGGAAGTTTGACATTCCAGAATAGTTTGTCAGCCATCAATAGTCACATAGAAATAAATCACATTTACACACCATTCAAGACTAAGCTAAAAAAACTAAGATGGAAACAAGACTTGAACACATCCTCTCCAGCAGCCAATATCTAGATAAGCAGGGATTAACACCAGAAAAACAATCAAGCAGGAACCAATACCATAATCAAGGAACCACCAGGAAGAAAAATCACATCCCTACCAATACTGCTAGGGCAATCTGCTGAATATAAACAGGGAGGAAACCCCAGACTCACTAACAGTGATGATTTAACCTAGTTGGTAATGAAATACCGGTATCTGCAAGCAAAAAACCAATCTCAGAGGGCACCAAGGATTCCACAATATATAATCCATCCTGTGCTTTCCAGTTTGCATGTGTACCCAAAGGTGTAACACAACGAGGGAGCAGAAACACCCACACACTTTATACAGAATATAAATGCCTCTTAAAGGCCACAGCTTGTGAAAGATTGGGGGGGAAAATCCTTCCTTTTCTATTGTCAGTCTCACATTCAAACCCAAATCTAACCATTTTAAAGAATAACATTATAGCCAGGATAGGCTGATAAAATTCAAGGTGATTTTTTTGGAGTTTATTGGGATAGATATATTTGGACAGGTGTACTATGCTGCATAAGTACACAGCTGATTTAAAGACTTTCAAGTGGCTGCTATGCTTTTGCCACATGGTCCAAACCAATGTTTTGTACACAAATGTGAAATGCCTTGTAGCTCCAGGATATATGTTAAAATACAAAATATAGTAATTTATATTTCTTAAGTTCCATAGAAATGGTCAATTACATAAAGAGTCTAGGGTTCTCTAACAACCCCTTCATTAATATAAAAACAGAAACTATTCTTAGCTCCTTCTCATATAGAGTTCAATATATGTTTGGTTTGAATTTGTAATGTAGACATGATTTTAATTTCAAAACTTCAAAATAAACAGGGAAATAACTACTAAGAAATTTCTTCTCTGTGTTTCAGGACTGTCAGCTTTCAAGGTTCTCATACGTAATGGACCTAGAAACAATACCATTTTGCCAAGAATACCTAGCACAAAGAGGTACAATAGTGAAACCATATTACTGGCTAACAATGAGCCAAAACTGTACTAAATGTCCTTATCACATACAAACAGGGGAAGAAGCACGAGTTCCCTACGCAGAATTTCAAAAGGCGTTTGGATTCCCATATGGGCCAATGGATTACCAAAATAAACACCTTCTCTTTTATGAGTTGAGACACGTATCAGGTAAATTAATTCAAAAGGGCCAAGTTACAAACTGTGAAGAATACAACATCCATCCAGAATCAATGCTATTTGAAATGGATGGTTATCTAGACTCAGTTGCACACAATTGGGGGAACATTGCATATATAATTCTTTACTCAAATTATTCTCCTTGTAATGAGGCAGAGCATGGCTGCGTAAGCAAAATTTATAGTTTTTTAATGAAGCATCAAGACATCACACTCTGCATGTATTTCTCACAGCTGTATCACACAGAGGAGGATTTCCCCGTGTCCACCTGGAATTGTGAAGCCTTGCAGAGCCTTGCTAGCATGTGGCCTCAGGTGACACTGAATCCCCTCTGTGGTGGACTTTGGCATTCCCTCCTCTCTAATTTTGTGAGTTCTATGCCACAAGCAAGATTCTACCACCCAATTCTGCCTATAAGAACCTTGGCTGATCAAAAAAACGCAACACAAATTCGTAGTATAACAGGAATGAAATTGCCTTTTGTTAACACCTTGTCTCGGCCAATTTACGGACCTTCAAGTGATGCACCAAGTTTGCAAAACTATTACTTACCAACTTCAAACTACCCAGCAGAAATGACAAGTAGCAGATTGCCTCCAATGGGAATGCCACCATTTCATTTCACACCTCCTATTCATACTTTGCCACCTTTATACAAAAAACCTAGAAACATTGTCAGGCATGTAAACATGCAAAATGAGTCATTAAGCAAATTAATACCAAACGAAAGATCTCTTCACAGGGGAGAAAACATTCCTGAACAATTTTCAAACATTTTTGCAGAGCTCGACGGCTATAGAAAGAAAAAGGATTACATTCACCTCATATAAACTTGGAATGCAGGACTGGGCAATTCATAGGAAGGAATAGATACAGCATTATGTTAAGCGTATGGAGAAGAACATGAACATCCCCCCCCCCATATGTAATTTGTATATTGGACAAAGGCATGGAGTATCAACTACCAGCAGCTTAATTGAAGATGACAAAGCAATCTTTTGGTTTTTCCATCGGATTCATTTCAGTAACAGCAGCAAAGCAATAGGCAACTATGAAGGTTGTTTCTCAAACTGATAAGAATGTTTAAGTGACTATTTACCTAAAATCAGATTATAGATTCCCCCCCCCCCAAATCTGAGAAATCAACCTTACCATACCGTAACAAAGCTATGAAAAAATGAATCAGAAGTTCCTATTGTACAAATATTTATTTTTATTCTAAAGAGAAGAGTTAATGTGGTGCAATCTTGTAACATTCTTACTTTCATTAAGTTTGCCTATGAGAATTCTGCTTGGAAAAAGCTTTTACTTTTGGTTCAGGGTGGATGCATTAAAATAAAATGGCCAGAATTAGGACAAAAACATAGATGAGGTGAGGGCAACTCTCAAAAAAGGGGGATAAGACAGGAAAAAAATAATATGGCTCAAGTGTTTTTTTTTAATATGTGTTGTAAATTTGTCATCTTTGTAGCACTGCTATAATTGATTATGAACTGAGTAAAAAAAATTCCATTGCTTTTTGTTTTCTGGCATGACTGCAATAAAGAAACAATTCAAAACTAAACATCTTTGTGGAAAAACATTGTGCATGGCATATTCCTACATAAACTCACATACCGTATATACTTGAGTATAAGCCGAATTTTTCAGCCCACTTTTTGGGCTGAAAAATCCACTTCGGCTTATACTCCAGTGAACAAAAAAAAAAAAATGTGGCTCTTTAAACATTTTAATGCGGCTCTTCTGTGTGCCGGGCGCCCGCTTCCCTCCCTCCTCTCGGGCTTCGGAGGGAAGCTTCTGCATAACCCCGGCGAGTGACAAGTCTCCCAGGCTGTAATTTGCCTAGCTGTACGCGCTCGCCTGTTTTCCACGGCGTGGAGCAGCAGCGAGATTCTGGGTGGCGAGCGATGATTCCGGGGGCCATCAGTGGGGGGGCAGGGTCCCCCCTCGCGTTCCTCATCTTCCCGGATGGCCCCTGGAATCATCGCTCACCGCGCAGAATCTCGCCGCTGCTCCACGCCGTGGAAAACAGGCGCGTGCGCACAGCTCGGCAAATTAAAGCCTGGGATACTTGTTGTCACTCGCCTTTGCAGAAGCTTCCCTCCGAAGCGTTCCGAGGGAGGGCTGTAAACTTCCCTCCGAAGTCTTGGGATGTTCTGAGGAGCCCCCCAAGGCAAAACGCCGCTGCCAGGTAGTTAAAAGTACGTCTCTGATTCGTCTCTGTCAGTCTCTCTCTGATTCCCTCTCTCTCTCCCTCTCTCTGTTCCTCTGTCTGTCTGTCTCACTCACACACACACACACTTTTAGCAATTTTATTGTTATCTACCTGTATTTTTATTTTTGAAATTTACCGTGAGCTGCTGCATTTCCCAGCCTCGGCTTATACTCGAGTCAATAACTTTTTCCAGTTTTTTGGGGTAAAATTAGGGGTCTCGGCTTATACTCGAGTTGGCTTATACTCAAGTATATACAGTAATTATTTTTCAAAATGCATTTTTGGATGATCAAGAATGCTACAGTAAAATGGCTTTCTAGCTTCTGTTAATCAGTGTTAACTTATAAAATGGCTTGTGAAAGTTCCTGTAAAACTGAAATCCATACAAATGCTCTAGGTCAGAAATAAACAAAATGAGGGGAAGGTCCTGCTTGAAACAAATTTTGGCAACAGAAGAGATGGCTGCTCTGCAAGCAGCAGAAAAGCCCATCAAGTTTCATGAGACTGATCCACAAACCATATGAATTAAAGCATAATGATAGCTTTTCTTTTCCCTTTTCATTTTTATAAGTTATTCTTTGCTCTGGTAGACTGTTCCATCATTGTGCTGTGAACTAATCTTGATCATAATGAAAGACAACTGACAAATGGATTAAATAAAATTTCAGTGAAGCTAGCAATCAGGCTTGTCTTAAATTAGTGTCTTTTCATAAATGCATTGAACTTTAGAAAATAGGCCAATTTAAGTTTAGTTAAGTTTAATCCAATACATAAAAACCTCTACTCCAACAAACAGTTGGAGGAAAATTATCTTTTTAAGATGTTACAATATTTTTAATTTGCTAAATCATTCAAATTATCTTAATTTAGGAAGGGATGAACCATAATTTAAATAGAGGGAATGTCTCTGCTCTTAAATCATACAAAATACTACACCCTCTATTTATTTATATGTTCACTTAAATTTAATTCGTTTGTTATCCCCTTAAATCACTATATATTTTTGCTTTTCTTTTTTAAATGGCAGATTACAACCAGAATGATTTGGTGAAAAAGACATACATGTGTACATTTTTAATAGCAATAACAAACCGTCGTGAAGGAACACTTCATCAGGATCCTCTGCCATTGAACTAAGATGGCCAACCATGAAAAATATGTGAAAAAACCTATTATTACAGCTCAAGAGATTCAACAGTATTTCTTTAGGATTTTCCCCACACTGAACATTGGTGAATGACCTCCTGCAGAGTTTGGATGACTTCAATGTTTTTGTTGAAGACTTGTGAAAAAACTGGCTTGTTCCCCAGCTTCCTAGGATACAGGTCACTAGATGCTTAGGAAAGATGTGGCCAAGTAGTTAATCTATGCCAAGGAAAACTTTTGTGGCAAGCAAAGATCTGCTGCTTCCCTCAGATACAACCCAGGTTTTACTGAGGGAAGAGTCCTCAGTTCCCAGAAAACAGGTAATCCTTGACATACAAACATAATTGGTACCAGAATTTCCATTGCTAAGCAGGGCAGTTAAGTAAATCATGCCCTATTTTATTATCTTTTTTGCCAAGGTTGTTAAGCTACTCACACTACACCTGTTAAAATGAATAATGCAGTTGTTAAGCAAATCTGATTTATCTCATTGATTTTGCTTCTCGGAAGGCGGCTAGGAAGGTGGCAAATAACAAACCTGGGATGCTACAACCATTGTTAATAAATGTTGGTTGCTAAGTGCCTGAATTCTGAATATGTGACATTGGGGATGCTGTGGCGATTAGAAGTGTAAGGACTAGTTACAAATCACTTTTTTCAGTGCCATTATAACTTCAAATTAATTAATTAATAATTAATAATTTTATTTGATTAGCCGCAACCCTCTCCCGAAGGACTCGGGGCGGCGTACAATCAAAACAGATAAAATACAGATAAAGACACACATACATACATAAAGAACAAAGACATATACATGTGCATGGAGGAGGTAGACTCATAAGTGAAAGACAATTAAAAAACACAATTTAAAATCCCATTAAATAAAATTACTGAATTAAAAACCCATCAGGAGCTATGATGGGTTATGTAGTTATGATTATAGTTATGTAGTTATGATTGAGCCAGGCCGGCTATTTGGAATAGGTGGGTCTTGAGCTTTACACGGAAGGAGCGGAGGTCAGTAGTGGTCCTAATATCCGGGGGGAGGTCATTCCACAGGGCTGGGCCCGCCACAGAGAAGGCTCTGCTCCTAGGCGCCGCCCCATGGCACTGTCTGGTGGACGGCACCTGGAGAAGTCCCTCTCTGTGCGAGCGGATGGGTCGTAGGGATGTATGGGGCAGAATACGATCCCGCAGGTAACTAGGTCCTGAGCCATGGAGCGCTTTAAAGATCGTAATCAAGACCTTGAAACGCACCCGATAGACCACAGGAAGCCAGTGCAGCTCGCGCAGGAGAGGTGTCACATGGGAGTACTTAGTACTCCCCATAATCACCCGCGCGGCCGCATTCTGGACCAACTGCAGTCTCCGAGTGCATTTCAAGGGAAGCCCCATGTAGAGAGCGTTACAGTAGTCCAGGCGAGACGTCACCAGCGCATGGGTGACTGTGCGTAGGGCGTCCTGGTCCAATAGGGGGCGCAATTGGCGCACCAGGCGAACCTGGTGGAACGCCCCCCTGGCCACGGCTGTCACATGGTCATCCATGGACAGCCTGGCATCCAGGAGGACGCCCAAATTGCGCGCCCGCTCCACGGGGGCGAGTTGAATGCCCCCAATGGCTAGAGATGGGATTAACTGGTTGAGGCGGGGGGCCGGAACCCACAGCCACTCCGTCTTGGAAGGGTTGAGCTTGAGTCGGTTGTCATCCATCCAGACCCGTACGGCTTCCACACACCGGGACATCACTTCGACGGCCTCGTTGGGGTGGTTCGGGGTGGAAATGTACAGCTGAGTATCATCAGCGTACAGATGATATCCCACCCCGAAACCACGGATGATCTCACCCAGCGGCTTCATGTATGTGTTGAACAGGAGTGGCGAGAGGACCGACCCCTGTGGCACCCCACAAGTAAGAGGGCTTAGGGTCTGCTCCCCTGCCAACACATGTTGCGTCCGGCCAGAGAGGTAGGAGCCAAACCACCGCAAAACGGTGCCCCGGACCCCCAACCCCTCCAGTCGGTGCAACAGGATACCATGGTCGATGGTATCAAAAGCCGCCGAGAGGTCTAATAGGACCAGGATAGAGGAACAACCCCTATCTCTGGCCCTCCAGAGATCATCCACCAACTGCTGCCAATGATGTAAATTGAGGACTGTAGGATTGTTTTTCACTTGTGCAACAGTACAGCTTTTAAAAATATGTAATATTTTAATTTTTGTAACCAGTATTGATAATTATGCATCTTTGAGACAGCAGTATACATTTGACAAGTAAGGGGGGGTAACTTCTCCCCCCCCCATTTATAACATGAAAGGATGCTGTTACAAAAGAAATAAGACATGCTGCAAACTTTCATCACTCAAGGAGGCTGTTAGTTTTCCTATTACAACTGTGGCAGCCTTGTTGTCCTTATAATAAAATTAGATTTTCACCATCTTTCACTGAACTATAACTATGACAGGTAGCATGTGTACCCTAGCAATAGGAAGAGCTATAGTTCTTTACGAATATTGGGGGGGGGGGGGGAGATATTCCAGGAATTATAATCTGAGGTTTGCATTGAAGAGCGATGATATCTAAAAAGTCTATCTTTATAGCAGGCCCTGTAGCTGGACCACTCACTTCAAATTTCGTCAGAAGTGGGAGGGGGAAGGTTTTTCCTCTTTTTGACATTTCTTCAAGTACCGACAAGAACATCCCCCAGCTACAATTCTACTCCATTTAACCACGGCGGGCCTGAATCGTTCCCCACCCTCGGACCCAGTTTCTATGGAAACCGACCAACTTCCTCCCACCCCTTCCATCGCGCCACGGTACGAAGACACGCGCGCCCACGACCTCGCCCAAGAGCTTTGCGCATGAGCCACGGGGACCCTATCAGGGCGGGGTTGAAATGGCTGCTCTCAAGGCGCGCCCAGTACTGTTCCCTCCGCCACAACCCAAAGCGGTACTACGCGTGCGCAACTGCTATCCTAACAAAGGAAAAAAATAGTAAACGAAGCAAAAAAAATGGAGTAACCAATAAGACGGCCCAAAAAAATAAAAACCAACCCTCCTTAAATCGCGTCCTCCGCTTGCCGTACAAGGCAAGAAGGGCCCAGGCGGGCGTTGCGCATGCGCGTTACCGGCCTCCGCGGTTCCACTACTTCCTTTTTCCGCTTTGGGTGGGAGGGTGCTGGTGCCGCTTCTTTGCCGGACGGAGGTGGACACGGCGATGGCGAAGCACACGGTCTCCTCCGCGCGCTTCCGCCGCGTCGATGTGGACGAGTACGACGAGAACAAGTTCGTGGATGAGGAGGACGGCGGGGATGGGCAGGTGGGGCCGGACGAGGGCGAAGTGGACTCGTGCCTAAGGCAATATCCTTCTGCTGCCTGGGCGGGCAGGCGGGGCACGTCGTTCTCGGCGGGGTCCCCGCGAAGGAGCAGGAGGGCGATCACGGACTGCGAGTGCAGACCCTCCCCAACATGGGCAATAGCGTCTTGGGTTACGGCGACCACATCTACCGACCCATGTGGAGGACCTCCGGAGAGCAGCAAAGAAGCGCAGAAATGGGTCTTTGCTGCACTCCAGGGATCGTCCGGATTTTTGCAGCCCGGTTGAGGTCCCAATAGTGTCACTATGATAGTTGGAGTGGTTTTTTTTAAAGAGTTCCTTATTTAATATATTTCGGTTTTGTTTCTGAAGTCCGAACTCTCAAAACGGACTTGAAAAGTTCTTTCAGTCCTTGCCTCGCCCCATCTGAATTGTAATGTGAACGGGGCCTATGAATTAACCGAGCAAGGATTGACGCTTGGAGTGCAAAATCTTTTGGATACTCTGCCTATTATTGCTCTGGAGATGCTGCCCCTGGGTTAGAGCAGTGCGTTATTTAACCCAACTTCAATCGCCTGCAAATGTTTTGGTTCATCATCATAGGTTTTTCAAAGAAGAAAAGAAAGCTATGATTAGAAAGTCAAAAAAGCTGTTAACTGTGTTTTATACTACTACACCATATAATTTTAACTACAGGTTTAGTGTAAATAAGGTTACAGTAATTCAAAATAGATGTGGGTTGTTTCTAATATTCTCCCAAGAAATACTGAAGTAATTTCTGATTCTTGACTTTTTAAAATGAAAAACCATGCTGTTATTTGGAAGTATCACCATTTTTAAATAATGTAGATGTTTGCATAAATATTCGTGTGGAATTTTGCTTTCCGTTTTCTAATAAGTTTCACTACTGCTTGAGAAAAAATTAATTGCTTAATATGACATGAATTTTCAAATCTGATCTCAAATTATTACCTTTGGGTTTTTTGGAGGTTGCTTTTGCACACATTTAATAGATTTAAGGTAATAAAATTGAGAGGAGTCTTGATTATAGTCTTCCCATTTCCTCTTCTCAGAAAAGGAAGTATATGGCTTCTGCAGGTTTTTTTTTTAAAACATAGAAACAGTTACATTTACAGTGCTACTTTATAAGAAAAGTTACAAGTATATGTAGGAATAGAACCCATTGACATGTTATTTGAAATGAATGGTTCTCATTTTGTGTCTCTTGTTCTGCTATTTTCTTTGCTCATTAAGGCTAGTTTTTAATCATACTAGTAACTTATTATGTTTGTACATATTATATGGTTTCACAAGTCTAGGTAACAAAAGGTATTGGAAAAATGTATTCTTGTATCATCATGTTTTATTGTTTAATAGCTGAGTTGCAGTTTAGTGGTATTTTGCTAGTTCAGATCTATGGATCTTGTTGCACTGTGGATTTTCAGTTGAAAACTGATAAGTTGTCAAATTTTGTTTTGACATCTCAGTAATATACTGTTGATTGTTTAATTGTTCAGAGACACTTGCCTAAAGGTATGATGGTAAATTAATGTTGCTTTTAGAATGGATATTGGGACATTTTTCAAAATATATCAACTTGAGATTTGAACCAGAAGCCACAAATTCACAAAAAAGCATTTGGCAAGATGCTTTTCTATTAATTTTTGTTTCTTCTGTAGCATGAAGTTTTTAAATAATAAATATAAGATAATGTATTATATTTATCTTCTGCCTTTCCAATAAAGAAAAATGCAATTAATGATTGCTGACAAGTAATATTGGCTTGACTTTAATGTGAAATGATAATATTTTTTAGAAAATTAATATAATTTGTGCAGGAATTGGAACAGGATTTACATTTTCTAGAAAACACTTGTAATCACTCACCTGACATGGTTCTTACAAAAATTCCAATTAATATGTCTGAAGCACTTCTAATACTTGAAATATGATATATTATTAGCAATAACGTTGTTTCTAAAGACTGGCAAGTTTGCCTTAACTGCTCTTCACAGGAAATATGATGGCAGCCTTACAGGCAGCTCTGAAGAATCCTCCAATTAATACAAAGAGTCAAGCTGTAAAGGTATGGCAACTGGATATTTTTCAAACTACAAAAATAGCCATTGGCAAACAAATTCTGCAGTTCAGAATATTTTTCATAAAGCATTTAAAGAAAACATGGTTGACTTGTGGTTTTACAGCCTGAATTTTAAGAAGAAACCGAATAACAAGCAGATTTAATGAAGTAATCCTTGATTTAAAAGCACAATAGTAACTAGAAAATGAGTTGTTGAACAGTATGATCATTAAGTGAAGCATCACATTACCACAGCCAATTATATGACCTTTTACATTAATGAGACATCATGCAACCCACACCTTGAGGTTGCAGTCTTCCTTTCCACCTTCCCCATTGACTTTGCTTGTTAGAAGCTGGCTGGGAAGGTTGGGAATGGCGATCGTGGGATGCTTGCAACTTTTGTAAATTCACAATGGTTGCTGAATATGCAGATCATAGTTTTATATAAAATATAAACCATACGGACTGCAGGGATGCTGTTGCAGTTGTAAGTGTGAGGACCAGTTGTAAGTCCCTTTTGGCACCGTTGTAACTCTAAATGGTTGCTAAAAGAATGATTGTAAGTGGACCACTTGTATTAAGTCTACTTGAATCTGACTTAATCTTACATGAACATTTAAAAAAATATTTTAGCATGAGCAGAGAACAAGTATAGTTTCTCATTTGTCTGTTCCTTAATTGTGTGTTGAGGTTCTGTATTTTTATCTTTAAATATCTTTATTAAATTCAAATATATTTAAATAGCTTTAAATTAGTCTGTATTCTTTAGATAATCTAAGCTTGTTTTGCTTTGAAAGATATAAAAATATCTTTCAGCTTTGTGAGTTGATACTGATATGTCTTGCTGATATAAATGGCACTGATATGAATTTTGAATTGAATTACACAAGAAAGGGTGATGATGCTGTCAATACTTTCAGTGGGGATGTGAACGTTTTTAGCATTATAATTAATTTATACTAATAGCACATTAAAAATAAAAGTGCCATAACTAAGTGCAGTGAATGTGTTGCATGATAAATATATGCTTCCAGTTTGGAAATATAAATGTTATTGCACTATTCATTGCCTTTTCTTCTCAGGAAGTAGGAAATAACTGCTTTCCAATTCTTGCTGCAGGGCCTATCTTAAAAAAGGAAGGGCCTCTCTGGCCTGTATGCAATCTATGAATATGATATTTCATTCTGCAATCCTATATGTACTTAGTTAAAGTCTGTATTATTGATTTCAATGGGACTTATAGGCCATACTCCTAAATCAGAGCAAATGACAGATTCAAGGACATATTCCGCCAGAATGGCACTAAAAATGAAATTAGTACATAAAATTAAATAATGATATCTAACACAAAAGTAATACCTAGTACAAAGTGTTGCTTGAAAGACAGAAAGAGAATATTAATCATATTTTTATATTAAATTATTGCAATGGTCTAATTTGGGTTGTGGTTTAATAGACCATGGAATTCCCCTATTTCTTTTTCTGCCATCCACATATCATAATCAGAAATCTAGCAATATATGTTCTTGAATGATTCCTAAATATTAATTATTTCTGCACTAATAAACCATATTTTTGCTTGTTGCTTATTGAATACATTTCACATTTTAGGATAAA
Source organism: Natrix helvetica (assembly GCF_964273705.1). NCBI lineage: Eukaryota > Metazoa > Chordata > Lepidosauria > Squamata > Natricidae > Natrix > Natrix helvetica. The sequence continues at coordinate 68,810,053 of NC_138549.1, read as the reverse complement.
CATTAATAGTATATCTTAATGGATTTCTGTGTTTGAGCTCAGTATATCTTAATTTAAAATAAATGTGTACTGGTTTGTAATCTACATCTCCAGACAGAGTCAGTTTTGGTTTTTGATATCTTCTATATAACTCTTTCTGTCTGTCTCCAGGATCGTGCAGAGAGCATTGTCCTGAAAGTACTCATCTCTTTCAAAGCCAATGATATTGAAAAAGCTGTGCAATCTTTGGATAAAAATGGAGTTGATCTATTAATGAAATATATCTACAAAGGTTTTGAGAATCCCTCTGACAACAGCAGCGCTGTCTTGCTGCAGTGGCATGAAAAGGTATGTTAACACACATGACAGATTTCTTTATTATTATTAATAAGCTCCCTAAACTGCTCTTTTTAGTTGGTAAGTGTAATATACATTTTCAGCTTCTTCGTATTCAGAAAGACTTCTGCTCAACATTGGATAAACGGACATTGCACACACACACACACTCTTTAGGGAAATCTGAAGCAACAGAACTAAGACATGACAACAATGAGATGAAAACCTCATTTCCAAACTCACATATTCAAATTCTATTTTTTCCAATGTTAAGCAAAAGATGATAGATGATAGATAGATGATAGATAGATAGATAGATGATAGATAGATAGATAGATAGATGATAGATAGATAGATGATAGATAGATAGATAGATGATAGATAGATAGATAGAAAGATAGATAGATAGATATATGCTGGTCTTGTGGTATTCAGGTCTTTTCCCGTGTAAGATTGAGATTGTCTTGGCAACGTTTCGGCGAGGTCCCACTCACTATCTTCAGGCTGGGTTTTGGGCTTAAAGCATGATCGGAGCTGCCATCCCCTACACACACACATGCACACACACATATGCGCGCGCGCACATACACACACAAGTCACATAGAAGAACTAGAAAGACAGGTGCCCAGAACTTCAAAAAGAAAATACATGTAAGATTTAGAGAGCTGTAAAAAATAAATAGGCTGGAAAATAATGTCCAATCAGGAACAGTCCTAGATTACCAATGAAAAGAAATGTAAAATAATGTACATTTATTACAGATAATTAATTTTCAGCTTTTAGAAAATGAAGGAGAGGGGGAATTCAAGGAGAATGGAAATGCTTCCCCCGGTTGTTAAATATTATCATGTTCATTTGTAAGACATTAAGACTGTTTTAAATAAAAGTGACAGGAACTGTTATCTAAAGAAAGTAAAATAAACTTTTCAATTAAGCCATAGAGTATATTCTGTGCTCTTTAAATTTTGCTGGCATATTTCCAACTAGCAATTTATGCAGTGAACAAAGGCAGTATACATTACAGCAAGAGATTTAGCTGCAAATATAAACAAAGGGAACATAATTCTGCCAGTGATTTGTATTGTAATGCAAGCTGTTTGTGTAGCCATATCCCCCACCTCCACCCCAATATGATAATAAATTTCTTGTGTGGAATTCTGGTATTTCTAATTTACTAAACCTCTTTGTTTTAAACGTCCATAATTAAGTTCATTCTGTCTGTATGGTTGTTTTTCTCTCTTGCAGGCTCTTGCTGCTGGAGGTGTAGGTTCCATTGTTCGCGTCTTAACTGCCAGGAAAACAGTTTAAGTCCAGCAAAAAATCCCTTCTGCCATGGTGTGGGAAATGCTGGTTACAAGACCAAAAAAGCCAATTGCCATCACTGCCCTGTGGGTAGCATCTCTCTGTCTCAGCTTGCCTTTTTGCTTTTTCATAATCTGTGGCTTAATAGACATATCAAACTTTTTGTGAAATGTTGGAAAAACGTAAAAAAAAATGAAAATTTGTTTTTAAGAAGATACCTACAGAGGATTTTAATAACAAATGCAAATTTTTGCATTGGAGCTACATTTTCAGAAAATCATGACAAGACACTGCCTTTCCCTCTTCAGATAGATCTCCTGAAGCAGGGATTGACATCAATATTTTAAATTCCTTTAGCTAGTCAGGCAGCATTCTATGTAATCTGTCGCAGGTGGGATCGCTTTTTAAAATGGGGGGGGGGGGCAGGATGCATTTTTTAAAAATCAAACGGTAAAACCTATGCCACCTGGCAAAGGTTTATGGAAAGGTTTATGCATTGTGGTGTAAATGTTTTTATAACAATTGAATGCAACTATTTGTAATGAATTCATTACAATCGCTTTCTGTTGCAATGAATTATTTAAGGAAAGGAACAAATCATTTGGGGGAATTCAGTTTAACAGTTGCTTCTTGATAATGTAATATGTGTTAAGAAGGATTAGGGCAAAAACTACACATTGCATTTGACTGGGGCTGCTGGCAAAGAACCTTTCTTTGGGATGACATTTTTCCTTAATTTCTAACTTCCAGTTACCTCTTGCACCACTCTCTGATACTGTTTTCCTGTGTACATAACTCATAAAATGTGCAATTAACATAAAAATTAGTCATGATACCAGAATGTGGGACCACAGATTCTATACATTATACTGGAGCAACGAGAGAAATGTCACACAGGGATGCTAAGTTGGCATTGTCCCCCTAGCAATTTAATGTATAGTATCTGAAAATGCAGGTATTCCTTGATCAGTATTCAGGTACTGTGGCCTAGAGGATCTTGAATTTTGCTCTTATGGTTGGTTCTGTTCCAAATTGTATTAAGTAAGATGATGTTGATCAAGTAGGAAAAAAAATCACCTATAACACAGTAAGGCATGAGTTTCCTAAAAGATGTAGAGCATTCCAGAATGAAAGCAGCTTGAATGTGACTTTGGAGCAAAGCTTGCTAGTGTATTCCATTTACATTTAATGGAATTAGGAAGATTTTGCTCATTTTTATATCTGCTTTTTTTGTAAAATGAAAAATAATAAAATGGTCACTGTTAAATATTAATTTTCAAAGTGTGGTTTTGTTGCCTGTTACTAATGTATACTTAAGAGAAAGAGAGAGGGGGTAATGAAGAGAGTAATACGAATCATGAAAAACTAATAAGTGATAGGAACATGCAGTAATCCAGATTCAGAGAGCAAAATAAGATTCAGTGTGGGTTGTCAATGTCTGGCACTTATAAGGGACACCTTAACATGCTTCCTTCCAGGGACAGAGTCAGAAAATGCCAATGTTTTAAAATGTTCTCCACATATGCTTGGTGTCTGCTCACGTACCCTGCAGATCAAATATTGTATTTGTATATCTGTATGCTGCGTGAATACAGATTGCTGCAAAGCTCTATTCAATGAACTTTCAAGGAAAGACAGTAAAGGTCTTTCAAAGTGTAAACCACAAAAGGAGAAGGTTTTCCTTGTGCAGATATGAATGAAAAATCTGCCATTGCAGACAAGTCTGAGCACGTTGGTCAAATGTGTGTTTGTCCAACTGTCTTCAATAAAGTTTACACTGTGGATATCTACTCAGCTCTCCTTCCAACTCGCACAATGTACAGGTCTTCTATGGAAGACAGCCTGGTTGCATTTGTTTCTGCCGTCATTAACTGTTGGTGTCTATACCTGTACCAAACCAGACAGTTATAGAAGTACAAATAACAGGCTCAATAATTCCTCTGTAAATAGATCCTGGGGCACTCTGAACTTCCTGCAGGAAGAACATTATTGTACCTTTTAAATTAAGGTTCTAATGTTGACCATCTATTTCAAGTCCTGGGAGATTATACAATGCAAAAACTCTGATACTGTTGCTGTCAAATATAGTAAGCGGCAGTAAAATAGAAGGTGGTCTTCTAAAGTCCACTCTCCTCTACAGTTTTAAGCATAGTCAGCTCCAGACTATTATGTATGTACCGTAGGGCCAGTTTTGTTTAACCTCCCATCTCTATGCAGACTCATCAATGTCTCAAATGAGGCCTGTAATTGTTATATTGTCTGCAATCTTCAGAACTTTATCAGAGAGTTCCCTTGAGGTGCCGTATCTGAAGAAAGTATTAGGCTGCTGCACCACTTAACTATTCTTTATTTTCTAATAATGCTTTTAAGGCATTTGAGGGTCCAGTTGTATTTTAGGAACTAAAAATAAGGATGGATGCTGATACTTTGCACTATGCTAGATTCCCATTAAAAATGTTTAAATCAAATTGTCCAACAGAAGTAGAACGCAGAGCCAGATATGCATTAGTCAAAGTATCTGGAAGAATATTGATTCCCATGAATACCATGCTGCAGTTATACAGCTTTGTGTAATGAGAAAAACCTATTCTATTGCTTTACAAAATAAGATTTAAACAAATTGAACATACTCCGTTTCTCAGAATTTTGAATTCTTTTGAATATTTTTTTAAAATGCCACGGGTAAGTTTTTCTTTTAACAGTTCTGTCCCTTCTGTGGTGACCCTAAACTATTGAATGACCTGCCACAGAATTCTTTCTTAAGTTGTGATGATTTTTATTGTCAGGAACTCTTGTAAGCTGAAGTCTGTTACGTCCTGACTTGTTAATAGATGCTTCTTTCTCCTATAGAATTCCTACAGAATTGAGACAAGTTTTTTACATCCCTGGGAAACAGCCCTTCTAATCTTCACAAAGCACTTTTCAGCAACTCTAAAAAAATGACAAGATTTAATAGTGGTCTGTATGAGAAAAGTACCACTATGTAATTCTGGTATTATTTTATCACTGCTTTGAAAGAGGAGAATATGCAGAATGTATAAATCATGGCAGATTACAAGTTGGATATAATATGGATGTATTATTCTGGCATCCAAATAGGTTGCGTCCATTGGCTTAAAATACTTGTTGAAGTAGAAGTTCTAATTTGAAAGACTGATTAGGCTTCATTGTGCTTAATATGCTTCGTTTGGCAGGTGGGAGACTGCACTTTGCCTTTCATTCCCAAAGGTGGATGAACCTATCACAATCTCTACATTTAATTTACATTTAAATTAAATGTAATTAGTACTGTTCGTACAATTATTTCCCAGGTGTTAACAACTTTTTTCTTCTTACATGTTAAAAATTACAATATCAGTGCAACTTTGGGAGGGGATTTGGCAGCAATGACAAATTGGCAAGTTGATCCCTAATTTTATGGTATGGAAGAAATTAATGTAAAATACAATCATTCTAAGTGATGTGCATACACTGGACCACAGGTTAGACTTGGAAATAGTCTATCTGAGATAAAAGTAAGTCAGTGAAATTACATCATTCAAAATTACTGTAAATAGTAACAATGTATGTAAAAATACTTTGGCCACCAAACGAGAAGAGAGGACTCACTGGAAAAGACCCCGATGTTGGAAACGACTGAAGACAAAAGGAGAAGGGGACGGCAGAGGATGAGATAGCAATAGCAATAGCACTTAAATTATATACTGCTTCACAGTGCTTTTACAGCCCTCTAAGCGGTTTACAGAGTCAGCATATTGTCCCCGACAATCTGGGTCCTCATTTTACTGACCTCAGATGGAAGTCTGAGTCAACCTTTAGCCTCGTGAGATTCGATCTGCCAAATTACAGGCAGGCAGCAGGAGTAGTTTGCAGTACTGTATTCTAACCACTGCGCCACCACGACTCTTATGGGGAATGGCCTACCCCATGAGGTTGGTGGGTTGAAATAGCTATTGGAAAATGTCACAAAGCTATATATCTTTGCCATCAACAGATGAACAGTCTTGCAAATATGAAATAGCTTTATAAAAAGATAAAGGCAAGGTTTACCTTTCCCCTTTTCTTAGTCAATATATTTATCTGGGAAAACCTACATTTTCTTTCTGTCAAGAAAGAGCAACTGTATATTCAGTTTCATAAGGTCTACAAATATCAAAGAGTTATTTCTACTCCATGCTACCTTTTTCAGAACAGAGACAAGATCTTGTCACTCTATACTACACCTGTTACCCATGGATATTTTTTTTCTTCATGAGAAAGCAGAAAGATGAACAACATCCAAATTGTATTAATACGATTTTACATATAACAGTCAATAACTTATGCAAGGATAAAGAAGCCTATATGGAAAGCACCTTGTTAGATAAAAAAGCACAACTTTACAAGTAAGCTTTCAGTTTTAATATTTCTTTTAACATATAATAAACTTTGAATTTTGGATTTTTTAAAAGAACGGATTTGTTGTCTAACTTCCCTACGGTTGTATGGATAAATTACCACTGATTTTACAATCTGATTTTAACTTTAATATTAAAGTTAAATATCCAGCAGTATTATTTACCATAATAGCTAATTGGAACCTCTGATGCCGAAGTAAAATAGTGTAGCATAGAATAGAATAGAATAGAATAGAATAGAATAGAATTCTTTATTGGCCAAGTGTGATTGGAACCACAAGGAATTTGCCTTTGGCGCATATGCTCTCAATGTACATAAAGAAAAATAAAATAGAATACATTCATCAAGAATCATAAGGCACAACACTTAGAGATAGTCATAGGTTACTAATAAGCAATCAAATTATACTAGGAAACAAAACATAAATTTTAAAGATACAAGCAACATGGTTATAGTCATAAGTGGGAAGAGATAGGTACTAGAAAGGAAGAGAAGAATAATAGTAATGCAGTCTTAGTAGGTAATATGACAGTGTTATGGAAATTAGTTATTTAGCAGAGTGATGGTATTCGGGGAAAAACTCATTTATGTGCTCCAGATTATGACTAGCAGATGTTGATACTATTTTTTATGTGAACTGACAACACATGTACAGTATGTATATGTGTATTTATTACAACATCTCAACGCCACTATATTTCAACCAGATTAATGTTAGCTCCTTGAGATAACGCAGACAGGAAACCAGAACCATGAATACCAACACTACTACTTTTCTTGTAAGTTTACAGTAACAGAATCTTGCAAGTCTGAAGAATTAGGAGGGTTCCTTTCTGAGATGCTTTCTCCACCTCCATTCTTATTTAGATTCAGATTCCTCTTTTCGGTCCATTGTCTAGACTGTGGTTCTTCCTCCTCTATCTCAAGTTTATTCTCACAGACCATTACAATAATCCATCAATCACTCCACCATAGATACCCCAAGAAATCACAAACTAGCCAAATCCACCCCTCACATTGAAACTGCTACAATAGGGTGGTTTTCACAGCTTTGTCAAAAGGCAAATAAGATAGGGTTGCCCTCCATAGCATAGGGCCAACAGTGAGAAAGGGCTTCCTTGAGTCTCCCTGGGCAGTGGAGGCCCTCAAGAACTCTTCATGGGATGAATCTGCTGCATAGGTGATTTTAGTTGGGAGAGATGATCACAGAGGTACATGAGTGCCAAACTATGCAGAGCTTTAAAGATTGAAATCTACACCTTGAATTGGGCGTAGAGGTATACTGGGATCCAACGAAGAAGCCTGAAAATAAATGCATGCTTCTTGTGTTTCTACATGTAGCTTTCAGACAGTACTGGTAGTCCTTGACTTACAATCATTTATTTAGGAACCATTAAAAGTTACAACGGCACTGAAAAAGTAACTTGTGACCATTTTTCACACGACTGTTGCAGCATCCACATGGTCATGTGATCCAAATTCAGACGCTTGTCCACTGGTTGTATTTATGATGATTGCAATGTCCTAGACCTAGGGTCATGTGATCATATTTTGCAACATTCTGACAAGCAAAATCAATGGGGAAGCCACTTTCATTTAACAACCATGTTACTGATTTAGCAACTGCAGTCGTTCACTTAATAACGGTGGCAAAAAAAGTCACAAAATGGGGCAAAACTCACTTAACAAATGTCTCGCTTAGCAGCATAAATTTTAGGCTACGTTGTGGCGATAAGTCTAGGACTACCTGGATTGCTGATGTTTGGTCTAAAGTTTCATATTAAAATGGCATAACAGCCCTTTTCTGGTATTGCAACTTTCAAATCAAGCCAAATATTTTTATTATGGACTTTGAGCAGCCTTTATGATAGGAAAAGATTTGGCACAGGAATTCATTATCAGGCTGGGAGGAAGGAAAACAATAAGACAATCAATCATACATCATATGCAATCAGTTGCATGAGCTTACAAACATATTTGTAAGCATGTGAGTATAGAACTAACATCCCTTAAAAAATAATAGACAATTTATCAGTATGAATATCAGTATGATCGGAGCTCCTCTCTGAGGGAGATGGGCGGTTAAGAAGTAAGGAACATAAATGATTATATATAAAATGTAAAGATGACTGAGATCAGAGCACTTCTTGGGGCATCATAAAAAGGACACCATATATGGTCAAGTGGTTCTTCTATCTCCCTGGATCCTCATGGGCAAAGTCCCTGTATATAAGGAATCCCATGAAAGCTTCCTGCCAGCAGTGCACTCCATCAAAGTGGACTCTGAAAAAGGCCCATCTATATTTGCTTAGATTGTATAGTGACCCTGCAGAAGAGAGTTTACAGCTCTCTAACCTTTGGCAATAGAGTTCAGGAACACTAGTGATAACTTTTGGCAATAAATGCCCCTCATTCTTTCTATGCTATTGATTTGGCTCTCCCAAGAATTAACCTGTCTTAAATATTCTGGAGAAAGGCCAAGACTGCAAAACTCTTTTCGTAGGTATGGTACCAGGGAGATTGGAAGCTGTCTGACAACAGCAGAGACCAGTCGTGTCAGAAATGATTCTGCATCCTGAGATTAGCATCCTGGTTCAGGCCTGAGCCTTAATGCTTGGCACACTCACTTCAAACCTCAAGATTGTATTAGAGGTGCAATTTAGGATGCTAAATAAAGTCCTAAGAAAATGATTTCCTAAGCCCTTAGCCTTTTGTATGGTCCAAGTATGGCATCCTTATAATAGTTGGACAACTGTTTTAGTCATAAACTACTTGATTGCCACTGGAATGTAATTAACCCCATGTTTAGGTTTAGGTTTATTGGACTTATATGCCGCCCTTCTCCCAAAGGACTCAGGGCGGCGTACAACATAAAAACACATATTGCAAAAGTTAAAAGAAAGATTAAATATAATATCTAAAAATACCCAATAGACATTTACAATGAGATTTAGAAATTAAATTAAAATTAACAATTAAAATTAATAATTTATTAATTTAATTTTAATTTAATTTAATTTAATTTTAATTTAATTTAATTTAATTTTAATTTAATTTAATTTTAACAATTAAAATTAATAATTTATTAATTTATTAATATGCCCACCAGGCTACCGAGCATTCCATCAGCCGCGGGCCCTGGGTAGGGGTGGTGGGGTAGCGGTAATTATACGGGAGGGTCTGGAACCGAGAGAGTTCACTGTGCCACAGATATCCGGGTGCGAGTCTCTTGGCGTGAGATGGGGCTCAGGGAGACAGTTGGGCCTGCTGATTGTATACTTGGCTCCTTGCTATGCATCAGCAGCCCTGCCCGAACTCCTCGAGCTGATCGCAGAGATAGCGGTTGAGACCCCCAAACTTTTGGTCATGGGGGATTTCAACCTGCCGTTGATGGGTGAAGCATCCGAGGTAGCTCGGGAGTTCATGGCTTCCATGACAGACATGGACCTGACTCAAATAATTCAAGGCCCCACACATGAGGGAGGTCGCACGCTGGACCTTGTTTTCGTCTCTGGCCAGTGGACGAGTGATCTGGGAATAGGGGACTTAGTTATAACACCCCTGTCATCGTCAGATCACTCATCTCTCCGGCTTGACTTCCCTGGCGCTACCCCCCACCGCGGGGAGGCGGAACCAGAACGTCCTAGATGGTTCCGCCCCAGGCGCCTGATGGAACCGGATAGGTTCCAGACGGAGCTTGGGCCACTTCCTGTAGCCCTGACCCGCTCCCGGATGGAGGACCTGGTGGCTGCATGGAATAGTGCGGCTGCCAGGGCCTTAGACCGGGTTGCGCCTTTGCGGCCTCTCCTGCGGCAACAAAACACCCTGGCCCCTTGGTTTACCGAGGAGCTAAGGGTGATGAAACGCCACAAGAGACACCTAGAGAGCAGATGGAGATCCACACGCTCCGAATTTGACCGAACACAGGTAAGAGCCTATTTATGGACCTACCTTGTGGCATTAAGAGTGGCCAAGCACCGACATTGTGCCACTCTTATTGCATCCGCAGACAACCGCCCTGCCACCCTGTTTCGGGTGACCCACTCCCTCTTGTCACAGAGGCCGCGGGAAGCCCCCTTACAGGGCAGGGCAGAGGAATTAGGGGAATATCTGCAGGACAAAATCGCTCAAATCCGGAGTGAATGGGTCCCCCTCAGTGGGCTAGGGGGGACGTCGGAGGCGAGTCTTGAGGGACCATTCTGGGAGGAGTTTGACTCTGTTGCCGCCGAGGATATGGACAGGTTACGTGGGCGACTGCGAGCCACTAGATGTTTATTGGACCCGTGTCCCTCCTGGCTTATACTGGCATCCTGGGAGGTCACACGAGGCTGGCTCCTGGGGCTAATGAATGCTTCATTGAGTGAGGGGTCCTTACCAGCTGCCTTGAAAGAGGCGGTTGTGAGGCCCTTACTCAAGAAGCCTTCCCTGGACCCAACTGAGCTAGCTAACTATCGTCCCGTCTCCAACCTTCCCTTTTTAGCGAAGGTTGTTGAGAGTGTGGTGGCGCAACAGTTCCCACGTCACCTGGAGGAAATCGATTATCTAGACCCGCGCCAGTCCGGCTTCTGGCCCGGTCACAGCACAGAGACGGCCTTGGTCGCGTTGGTGGATGATCTCTGGAGGGCCAGAGATAGGGGTTGTTCCTCTATCCTGGTCCTATTAGATCTCTCAGCGGCTTTTGATACCATCGACCATGGTATCCTATTGCGCTGGCTGGAGGGGTTGGGGGTGAGAGGCACCGTTTTGCGGTGGTTCTGCTCCTACCTCTCCGACCGGACGCAATGCGTGTTGGCAGGGGAGCAGAGGTCGACCCTGAGGCCGCTCACTTGGGTGCCGCAGGGGTCGGTCCTCTCGCCTCTCCTGTTCAACACATATATGAAGCCGCTGGGTGAGATCATTCGTGGTTTTGGGGTTGGATACCATCTGTACGCTGACGATACCCAGCTGTACATCTCCACCCCAAACCACCCCAACGAGGCCGTCGAAATGATGTCCCGGTGCTTGGAGGCCGTACGGGTCTGGATGGGAGGCAACAGACTCAAACTCAACCCCTCCAAGACGGAGTGGCTGTGGCTACCGGCACCCCGGTTCAACCAGTGGACTCCATCACTGGCCATTGGGGGCGAGCAACTGCCCCCCGTGGAGCGGGCGTGCAATTTGGGCGTCCTCCTAGATGCCCGGCTGTCGATGGATGACCATGTGGCAGCCGTGGCGAGGGGGGCGTTCCACCAGGTTCGCCTGGTGCGCCAATTGCGCCCCCTATTGGACCGGGATGCCCTTCGCACAGTCACTCATGCGCTGGTGACGTCCCGTCTGGACTACTGCAACGCTCTCTACATGGGGCTCCCCTTGAGATGCACCCGGAGACTACAGCTAGTCCAGAATGCGGCCGCGCGGGCAATTATGGGGAGTACTAGATACTCCCATATAACACCTCTCCTGCGCGAGCTGCACTGGCTCCCTGTGGTCTACCGGGTGCGTTTCAAGGTGTTGATTACCATCTTTAAAGCGCTCCATGGCACAGGACCTAGCTACCTGCGGGATCGCATCCTGCCCCATACATCCCTGCGACCAATTCGCTCTCACAGAGAGGGACTTCTCCGGGTGCCGTCCACTAAGCAATGCCAGCGGGCAGCGCCCAGGAGTAGGGCCTTCTCTGTGATGGGCCCAGCCCTCTGGAATGACCTCCCCCCCGATATTAGGACCACCACTGATCTCTGCTCCTTCCGCAAGAAACTCAAGACCCACCTGTTCCAACTAGCCGGCCTGGCTCAATTATAGTTCTATCTTCTAATCCTCCTGGCAATTATTTTAAATTTTAGGGTTTTTAATGTTATTTTAATTCTATTATGTTGATTTTATGCAATTGGTTTGTAAGTTTTTATATCTCCTCCCTGTAACATGTAATATGTCTACGTTTTGATTTTTGATTGTACACCGTCCCGAGTCCCTTAGGGGAGAGGGAGAGGTTTTACAAATCTAATAAAATAAATAAAATAAATAAAATAAATTTTATTCAGGCCAGGCTGGCTTGCTGGAAAAGCCAACTTTTTAGAGCGCACTGGAAGGACTGGAGGTCGGGAATTATGCGAAGCTCCATGGGCAGCTCATTCCAGAGGGAAGGCGATCCCACAGAGAAGGCTCTCCCCCTGGGGGTCGCCAGCCGACACTGCCTGGTCGACGGCACCCTGAGGAGGCCAACTCTGTGGGATGGTACTGGATGGTGGGAGGCTACTGGTGGCAGTAGGTGGTCTTGCAAGTACCCTGGGCCTAAGCCATGGAGTGCTTTAAAAATCATAATTAACACCTTGAATCGCACCCGGAAAACAACCAGTAACCAGTGCAGGCCGCCTAAAAGGGGTGTAACATGGGAGCACCTAGATACCCCCATGACAACCCGCGCAGCCGCATTCTGGACCAGCTGAAGCCTCCGAGTGCTCTTCAAGGGCAGCCCCATGTAGAGAGTGTTACCGTAGTCCAGGTGAGAAAGGACGAGGGCGTGAGTGACTGTGCACAGGGCATCCCGATCCAGGAAGGGGCGCAACTGGCGTACCAGGCAAACCTGGTAAAAGGCCTCCCTGGTCACAGCCATCAGGTGTTCTTCTAAACTAAGTTGCCTATAAAATTTAGTTATTGCTAGTGTACTCTTTTGGGAAGTAGAAGTGACATAATTTATGGGCTGTTAATTCCCCCAAACCTGAAATAATGATAGCCAAGATTTAAATCATTGGATTTGCTCTGTTTCACAGGAATCAATTTTCCACTTGTGCCTTTGTCATTTGTTGGAAAACTGATGATATGATATGATAAAACTTTGGATTTAGCATAGTTAATAATTAAGTGTTCCTCGTTACAGTAGGATGTAAGGGTCCTTAGTGCTTTTGCTTCATACCTACAGAAGACAAGGAGAGAAACATTGCACAGCTTAATCAGTGGGAGATTATAACATTTTATGGGTCATCGCATAGTCAGCCAGATGTTAAGACTGGATTTGGCTATTTTGTCCAGCTATCGAGTCCTTCCCAATGACCTGGGATAGGTAGATGTGGATGTTTAATAGTGTAATAGGTATCATTGCAGGATGTAAGCTGTTCTAAGTAAAGCTACATTTCGCAATTGACTGATGGTGAATTTGTCAATGCCAATGGTGTTCAAGTGGTGCTTGAGTTGTTTGGGTTGTTGTTGTTATTATTACTATTACTATTATTGATATGCTGGGCAGAAAGAGAGAACATAGTAGCAAAACAAATGTCTTGAAGCATTCTAGATTTGAAATTGGAAAGGATTAACTTTCAAATTTTATAGTGAAGTAACAAGAACATATACAGGAAGTCCTCAACTTAATGAATGTAATGGTGCCTGCCCAATATGGTGATAAGCCGTGACAGTCCTAAAGTGCATTATCATGTGACTGATTTTAAGACTCTTTTTGCATGGTTGTTAAGCGGATTCCCATGGTGATTAAGTGAATTCATGGTTGTTAAGAGAATGGCACAGTTAACAAGAGAACCCATTGCTTGCTACAGGGCACTTTTGCCAAAAATTGAAAGCAAACTCCAGTTTTCAGTAAAAACATCATAAAATACAGTCATTAACTGAAGGATGCAGCAAATGAATATAAATACAGATCAGCTGCTGAGCACCTGAAATGTGGTCACATGACTGTTGTGCAGGAGTCCAACCACTGGAATTGAGTTGTAATTACTATTAGGGTGGGCCTTGTAACTTTGAATGGTCACTAAACGACTGGCCATAATTTGAGGACTATCCGTATATTTGTACCATACACATGACAGCAGAGCTCTGTGAATCAATGGTCATATTCATATGATTTTCCTTTAGTGCCCCTCTTCCTTCAGTTGCTCCATTCATACTCAGTGTTGCATTTGCAACAACCACATGAGTGTGCAAACCTGCAGTTCCCTTTGAGTTGCTCAAAGCTGCTGTAGCAATCTTGGAGAAGAAAGCCTCTGACTCATTTGCTAGATAGACTCAGAACCGATTGTTTATAACGAGAGACTGACAGAACGCATGGGAAATTGCATCTTGCTGGGAAGGTGGTGGTGGTAATGATGCATTACGCTTTTTCGTAAAGAAAAAAAAAGCTTTGCATCACAGGAAAAAAAAGGGGTTTGTACATCGGAGTTGTCTGTACTTTAAGCCAAAGTTCCTTACTCTAGCCAAAAGCTTTACCCTGTGACCCTACATAACTCAGAATGAGGAAGGAAGGAAGAAATCATTGCTTCATTTTAGGTTTTCTCTGCACAGATAAAAGAGCATTTGTCTCTGTTCAGCGGAATATGAGTCATAATTCTTCATCTTCTCCATTGCAGAGAAAAAAACACTATACAGATCCAGTATTTTTCTAAATAAAGAACTTCTGGTTTGGGGGAGGGAGGGGGGGTCGTAAGGATGTATGTGTCTTGTGGGCAAGAGGTTACCATCCTTTTTTCTTGAAAAATAAAGTGAGAGAACGATGGTTAAGGATTTGCCCACCCTTGAACCATCCATAAAATAATATGTTTAGTTTATGGTGTCTTCCAAAAATTTCTGTTTTTAAAATAGGAATATTCATTCTCCCAGAAGGACTAGCCTTACTTTAGTCAGAGAGAAAAGGAAGATGGAAGTATCGTTGTTATCACCATCAGCTACTTCTAAAGGGAACTTTAATTATTGGTTCCTTCCTAAAGATCTAGGATGGCTAAAGATCTCATCATCTTATGTGCTATTCTAAGTAATGCAACATTTTGTAATTGATGAGTTGAGATTCTACCAATTCCTATAGCGGTCAAATGCTTTTTTAAACATTTTGGTATGGCACCAAATGCATCTTCCACTATTTGCACTACTGTTACTTTCTTTTTGCACATTCACTCTATCTTTATTTGAGGTTCTGTATGTTCTTTCTCACTTTCCAGTATCAGTTATCCACATTTATTTTTTCTACAGTCATGTCTGGCTTATGTATGGTTAATTGCACAATCACCCAGGTCTTTAGTTCTGGATTTTGATTTTTATCCGACTATTGAGCCCTTCCCAAGGACTATTATTATTGGTGGTGGCACAGTCAGCCAGATGTTTAGACTGGATTTGGCATTTTTATCTACTTATTGAGTCCTTCCCAATACCTGGGATATTGTTGTTCCATGGTGTTAAAGATATCATCACAGAATTATTATGGTTGGTGATAAAATTAGCCAGATGTTTAGACTGGATTTGGCATTCTTATCCACCTAGCAAGTTCTTCTCAAGGACCTGGGATGGGCAAATGTTTCGTCATGTTAAAGGTACAGGTACTCCTTGACTTACAACAGTTCACTTAGTGACCATTCGAAGTTTCAACGGCACTGAACAAAGTGACTTATGACCATTTCTCACACTTATGACCGTTGCAGCATCCTCATGGTCATATGATTTACATTCAGATGTTTGACAACTGAGTCATAGTTATGAAGGTTGCGGTAACCCAGGGTCACGTGATCCCCTTTTGCAACCTTCTGACAAGCAAGGTCAACGGGGTCGCCAGATTCACTTAACAACCAGGTTACTAACTTAACAACTGCAGTGATTCACTTAACAATTGTGGCAAGAAAAGTTGTAAAATGGGACAAAGCTCACTTAACACATTTGTCACCTAGCAATATAAATTTTGGACTCAATTATGGTCCTACGTTGAGGATTACCTGTATTGTCACAGGATGTAAGCAGTTCCAAGAATTTTACAATTCACTGATGTAATTTTGTCAACGGTGTTCTAGCAATTATGCTTCTCAAAGTTCTACATGAGTTTGTATAGGTAGATTTGATGGGTAGTACAACTGAATCTACATACAACCCTACTTTGCTGGGCTCAGTTGTGGTCGTAGGTCAAGGACTACCTGCATGGCTATTTTGTAGAATTTTAACATCTGAAGGACAAGATGTTTGGCATTTCTATTCCATGCAGGTAATGACAGATGTTGGCCTTTATCTCTTATTATCTGAATACTAGCATGGCCTTATTTTTTTCAAATAGAGTGGCAATAACATCCACCTCAAAATATCTCTGCTTTGCAACCATGCTATATAGGGAGACGACCCACTATTTCTTAAATGTGTTGGAGGTTTACGCAACTAAAATGTCAGAAACTTTGCTTCACAGAAGAGACAAAGTCCTAACTATATTAATACATACTAATTTCATTTAGTTTCATCTTTCTAAATTGAAAATGAACAGTTGGATCCTCCCTAAGTAGCTTCGGCATGGAAACCTCCTTTGATAATTCCATGACAGATTTCCCTCTTTTCAGTAGCCCACAGCTTTTGGGAGGGAAATGTGTCACTTAGCTGGCATCAGTCACACGGGTTTTGTGCTGCTTATAGAAGCAATCAATAAAGGAAGAAAAGAGAACGCAGAATTATTACTTTATGAGAAAAGATTGCTTGAAATTGAGCAGCTTTAGAGTTCTGCATTTAGTGCATGTTTCAGTCCTTACTGTCAAAACCACAAGTTGTAGATATGTTTGTATTGATATAGAACAGAGGCGATGAATTTAAGCTGTAAATAGAGAAGCCCATCCCCCCACCCAATTCAAATTTGCTGTGAACTCACTAGGATGGCAATATTGGCCTGCATGAAAGGGTTGTTTAAGGATTAATGAGGTAAGGTAATTTAAGAGACAGCATGATGCTGTAAAGTAGATTAGGTTCATATTCCTTCTCTGATCTAAAGCTCACTTGTCTGACTTACCCTATCTCACTTAGTTGATTTGAGGCAAAAAAAAAAGAAGGGACCAAACTTTGAAAGACATATTGTGCTTCTTAGATGAAAGCTGTGGTACAAACATAATTTTGGAGTAGGTGAGGGAATCAGAGTATACAGAGCTGCAGGAACTGTGATAAATATGGAAGCCACTGTTGGTAACCTAGCTTCAATTCAGCCTCAAGTTAGTTGAAAAGGTGACCAGGATCCAATTATCAGGGATGGAAATCATTTTTTTCCACTGCAGGGTGCTTGAGTTCCTTTATTATTCTGGTTATTTTCTGAAGGATATTTTTGTCTGAAGCCATGAAGTATTACCTACGAACTGAAAAGACTAGGTTTATCAGCCCAAATCTACCAAAGACTTTATTTGCAATCTAGTTAGACTCTTGTAAAGTGACTTTATTTCCATATGAAAGTACCTTTAAGTTAGAAAAATTCATTATTTCCCAGAGAAGTGAGAAGCTATAGATTTTAGTTTTATTTTGGCTGAAATATAGTGGACATTTGTGGATGCTTATTTTATTCATAACTAACTGCCAAATGGAAACTCTGTTCCACGTGCAAAATTAAATCTCAGTTCTTTCCTGCCACAGTGGGAATGCTATCAGCGTCCTTCTCTTCATTTGTACGTAGAGAATTAATATTTGTTTTCTCATTCACACTTGCACAGACACAGGCACACACCACAAACCAAATATTGTGGCCTCAGAACTCAGAATATTGCCTGTTGTAGAGAATAAGGAAGATGAGCTTGATAGAGATATGCATGATTCATTGCCTTGGCAAAAGGGGCTGAAATATTGTTAAAGTCCCAAAAGAGGTAATATTCAGAAGTGGATCAGACAGATGCCTCCTTAATTCATTGATCAACAAGTAGTCCTTGCCTTATGACCACAACTGGGACCAGAATTTCCATTGTTAAGCAAGGCACTTGTAAAGTTAGCCATACCCAGTTTCACCACCTTTTTTTGCCATGATTGTTTTTTTTTTTCAAACAAAAGTTTTATTGGGTTTTTTTCAAGTATTTTGGGGAAAAGGGTACATAAATGTGGGAGAAAATTTTTTGACAGCTACATCATACAGAAGGTGGTACTTCCCCGGAATCTTACATCTCTTTCATATTTTATATATATCATAATATCATTGTTACATTTATATTAGCAGTTATTTTACTCAATTATTTAACATCTTCAACCATATTTTATATCACTTCTACATTTCATTATATTAGCAATTGCAATATGTTTTTAATTCATTTCTGTGACCTAAGTTTCATTACTGTCTCCTCTCCCCTGTCTGTTGGCTGAGCCAAGGTTCCCCCCCCCTTTCGTGTCTTGTGCGCCGTCTCTTGTTTCACCTAGGAGGTCTTTGTGTTTTTCCATGAAGGCTTCTGCCTCCACCACTGTATTAATTCTCACTCTGGCCCCCTCCCAAAAGATCAACAGGCCTTCTGGAATTAACCACTGAAACCATATATTTTTTTCATATAGCTTTTTAGTTATAAAGAGGAATTTCTTCCTCTTATCTCTTATTCTTTTTGGTATCTGTTTCAGAATGGTTATTTCTTTGTCCTTATATCTTAGAGGTTCCCCCCTTTGAACTCCTAGAATCTCATCTCTTGTAGTTTTTCTGAAAAATTTAACATGAACCTCCCTTGGGACATTGTGTATTCTGGCATATGCTGAATTGATTCTATATATCAGGTCAATATCCCGCCCCAGCTGTTGCCTATCCCTTTTGGTATAGTCTGCTAACATTGTTATCATAATCTCTCTTAGGTCCTCACCCTCTGTTTCAGATATATTTTGAAACCTAAGAAAAAGAGACATCCTTTCAAATTCCATTTTTTCCAAATAGCTCTCAAACCCAACACTTTTTTTTGTAAAGCCTTCATCTCTTCTCCCATCCCTACAGCATTCTCCTCCAAAGCATTTATTTTTTAACTATTTTGTACAGTCTGTTGTTGATTTTGTCTGAGTTCTTCCTTTAAGTCCGCCAGCTGCTTTTTTATTTCGTCCTGTCCCTTTAAGAGTGTCTGAAACATTTGGTGAAATATATCTTGAGACGGTTGTTCCTTCTCAGGGGCTTTTGGTTGCAAAAAGGAAGTTAATTGCGTTTGTGGGAGAACCGGACTTGAAGCGGCAGACGATGGAGCCGACGCTGGCTTGGGTGGGGGCTTTTTTGGGGGCATTTCAAAATTCAGGAAAAGTTGTAATTCAAGGCAGGAAAAAAATGGCGTCTATAGGGATGCACCGCCGGGTGGGACCAGGAGACAGGCAAAGTCTAGTGTGGAATATCGATCTTCAAAACAGCCCCCTCTGATTATATTCAATTTTCCCCAATCCAAGGGATTGTATAAAGAGATTCCTCTAGGATTCACCCAGGTTTTATAATTCCAGCCCAAAAGATTTTTCAATGATGGCAGTTCATTTGTAACAACAATATGAGCGCGGGATGAAACGCCATTTTGGCTCAGCCTTCCCCAGGGAACGGAGAACAGTCATTTAGAAAGTTTATTCGTAACTTTTAAGGTCGACACACTTTCTTTTTTCCGCAATTGTTAGAAAAGATCATTAACCCATTGCTTGAAAGAAGTGAATATCAAAGGGTTTCCCCCCCCCCAATTCTCTCTTTGTAAGAGATATTTTAAAGCCACTTTTCCAAGAAGGGGGGGAGAACCCCCCCTCTCCAATCTTAGCACTTCGTGGAGATCAAAGAGTCTTAAGAATACTGCTAATCCATTTAGCTAATTGTTCAAAGGGAGTAAAAAAAGACCCGGGGGGGGGGGTCCCTCCTCACCGCATTTCTGCTGTTGCCTTCAAATAAAGCATTTTCTTCCGATCTCCTCCGGACGAAAGTGCGCTTGGCAAGCACACCCACCCAAAAGCCTCCCAGTGCCTAGGGCAAAGCCAGCAGCCCCCCTGCAACCGCCGCTGCTCCAGGGGGCTCCAGCAAGCCGCCCCCTCGGCAAGACGCTCCTACAGGGCATCTTGTGCCCCCCCTTGACCAGGGGGGGCCACCGGGACGGCGAGCGGCGGACAGTATGTCCGTCGTCCACACAAACAGGAAGTAGAATCCTTTTTTTGCCATGATTGTTAAATGAATTATGTGTTCATTAAATTAATCTGCCTTCCCTCATCAACTTTGCTTATCAGAAGCCAATGGGGAAAATTGCAAACAGCAATCATATGACCCTGGGATTCTGCAACCATCCTAAGTATATGCTGGTTGCCAAGAGATCAAATTTTGACGATGGACAATGGGGATGCTGCAAAAATTTTAAGTGTGAGGATAAATAATGTTATTCAGCGTTGCTGTAACTTTGAAAGGTCACTAAATGAATAGTTGTAAGTTGAAGTCTATCTGTATAAGAAGGACGAGGAAGTACAGAACTTGCAAGTTTTTATTATTATAGCCAACATCAATAAAATTAGTGTTAGCCTTCCAGTAGAGTTGGAAGGACTACTGGACTAGTCTATCTAGTGGGGCTGACACCTGTTCAGAAAGCATTGCCACATGTTCATTAAATAGAAGATTTACAGAACAATTTGCTCCAAAGTGACACCACATAATATCCCCTCCCCCAATAGTAGTCAAGTATTGAATAGGCGAGACCTTCGACAGTACATCCCTGCTCAATGCTTCTTCTTGCTGGAGCTGAATAGCAAATGGTTCTAGTTAGAAGAACTAGGAAGGGCACAGAAAAGATACTTTTTGGCATGATGGCAATAATAAATCCAGCACATCATGGGACTTCTTTCCACCCCAATACTCATTACTGTGTAAGAATTTCCTGAATGTAGGAATATTGCATGGGTTTTCTTTAATGTTATTGCCCCCATTTGCCTATTTGTGAAAATCTAAAGGGAAGGACTGTCTCATCTTTAATTGATCTGTAAGTCATTCTTACAGATGAGTAAGTCTCTACAGCTCTTGGAGTTTTTCCAGACAATGAATAGAACAAATGCTTTCAAAAATATGCAATATACCTTACCAGATTGCTGAAATGGCAGTATTTCACTAGCCTGTCCATGACAGAGCAATACTTTTTAAAGGCTGTGTATCAGATACACAGCTTTCTTTTAAATCCAGTCTGTTGTGGAGGAGTCTACATTTTCCCCAAAATAATTTTATCATTCTCCATTCTCCACCCTTGATTCATTTTTTCCTGTTTTTTAAAAAAGGAAATACACCCATCCACCCATTACAAAATAGATTTACGATGACATCAGTGCTAAGGATCAGAGGAAGACATTTCTGGTCCTTAATCTTCCAGAGGAAAACCAATAACAATTAAGGAATTCTATTTGCTAGGAGGTAACTATTGAGGATGGAGCAGGATGGCCTCGCAGTTAAAATGTTGGGCTTGTCAATCAGAAGGTCAGCAATTAGAGACCTGAGCACTGCATGACAGGGGAGTTTCCATTCTCCCCCCAGCTCCTGCCAACCTAGCAGCTTGAAAACATGCCAATGAAAATAGATAATTAGGTACCACTTTGGTGGGAAGGTAACAATGCTTCATGTTCCTTGGTACATAGTCATGCTGGCCACATGACATGACCATGGAAATGTCTTTGGAAAATGCTGCCTTCCTTGGCTAAAAAAATGCAGGGGTGTCAAACTTGATTCCTTTGAGGGACGCATCAGGATTTTGTTTGACCTCAGGGGGCCAGGGTGGGCATAGCCAGGATGGGCATGGCCAGCTTGATAACACTCATGTTGGGGGTACCTATGGCTCAGCGGAGTCCCGTTTTTGCTGGCAGAGGCACTGTGACCCAGTCCTTCACTGTTTCCAGGGCAACCCCGCCAGATCTAAGCACCCCACTGGTTGGATCCGGCCCACGGGCCTTGAGTCACACATGAGTGGACAGGGGAAACCTTTACCTTTTTATTTTAATTATTAAAATAGATTAACAAATTAGACAGGATCAAGATATAGTCAGTCAGTCAATGCAGCTTTCTAATCTTGACAGTTATTTTCCAGAAGGCAATTTTTAAATTGTCTTGTCCATCCATTTTCAAAATCAACAACCACGGATTTAATATTACCCAGAACATGAATAATTCTGCTAAGTCAGGTTTTTTTTTTAGAAAAGAAAGAAATAACTGTACCTGCATAAAGGGGCGTTACCTACAGATATAGTATCCTGTTTGAAACAATTAGACAAAGAATCTACTGTTTAGAAAACAGTTTCACTTGAATCATTTTTGGTGATTTTACTTCCCCCTAAGAGCTCGCCTGCTGCAGTTGCTATTTCAGTGAGGACTGAAGACACTTCCTGATATGTTTGCGACATGTAAAGCTTTCTGAAAAAATATCAAAACTGGAGGCATAGTGACTGTTCCGGTTGAATCTGAAAAAGACTGACTAAGTGAGGAGTGAAGGGGAGAAGCGTGATAAAGCCAAGGCTGTCCTGAATCACCTCGGGATTTCTGTCTTGCCATGTCGCTTGTAGAGACCATCCGGCTTTGGAGTGAAGGTGTATCTGCTGCCGATCGCAAGGACTGGGAGGCAGCCCTTGAAGCCTTCATGACTGTTCAGAATCCTTCTTCCA
The DNA here is from genome assembly GCF_964273705.1 of Natrix helvetica. Taxonomy (NCBI): domain Eukaryota; kingdom Metazoa; phylum Chordata; class Lepidosauria; order Squamata; family Natricidae; genus Natrix; species Natrix helvetica. Next base: position 68,787,738 of record NC_138549.1, on the reverse strand, counting down.
AAATCTGCTTTAACATTGGCTGCATCCACCTGATCATGAGGAATTTGGAAGAGGCACAAAAGGTGAGTTGCTGGATTGTAAAGTGGTCAGTGTCCGTGACTGAATGAAGCAATCTTGGCTACCCATCAGATAAAATTGCCAACTTCTGTTTTCAAAAATACCGTCCCTCTTCTAGTGGATGTCAGATGAAATCTGATTATCCAAGGGGGAGGGGAACAAAAAGAAAACTCAGAAAATTGGAAATATTGTCTTCCAGAAGTTGGAAAGTACTAACTTTGCCACTCCCAATACTGGTTGCACAACTGATCACTTAAAAAAAAAACCAGTCATGTAAAATAATAAGTTGGCAGCCCAGTATTAAGAACTACCAGGTATCTCTGAATCCTTTTTCCATTATTTGATAACTCCAGACAAACATTAAAAAAATGACCATGTTTTCCCCAAAATAAGAAAGGGTCTCATTTTCTTTTGACCCCCGAAATAAGCCCTCGGCCTTATTTTCGAGAAGGTCTTATTATTTTTGAAGTGCAGGAGGTGGTGAGAGTGGCCACCTCATGGCTGCGGCTGTGTTGCAATATTTTCAGGGAGGTCTTATTTTCAGGGAGGGCTTATTTTAGCCCATGCGCTCAAAAGCCCGATTGGGCTTATTATCTGTGGAGGTCTTATTTTGGGGAAAACAGGGTAGGTGAATCTTTGTTGGGCAACCAAGTGTAAGAGGAGTCAAAATAATAAATTTATACATTGTGTGGCGCAGGCCTGAACTAAATATATGACAAGACTTGTTGGTTGCCTCGTAAATATGTTGATAATAAATTTGCAGTCCAGAAAGCATAAGCTAAAAATGTATAATAGATGTTCTGGATGCACTTACATGACAGCAATTATGTCTATGTATTATGTTTGTCTCCTCCAGGCCTTTATCAGAAGCACAGACCATGACAAGCACTTAGCGGTGGCCTATTTTCAGCGAGGAGCTGTGGCTTACCAGATGGAAAAGTGAGCTAGAGCATTATGGTATCTTCTAAAAATGATGGGCTGTTAGCTGGTTTATTACAGTAATCAGTTCTGCAGTTTCCTGCTTGCCCAATCTTTGTGTGATTTGGGCATACAAATTCATTTTTAGTTTAAAAGTGAAAAGAGGTCTTGGAATAATGCGCCAGTAGAAAGAAAAAGTAGACAATGGAATTTCCTCTCCTGCCCCTAATTATAATAACAGCAGTGATAATCACATGGCACTTAGTTATTTTGCATTAGTGAAAAAAATTACACAGGAAATGTTTAAGACCTAACAATTGGAGGACCTAGCAATTCACAAAGGAAGGATGCAAGAGATAGAAACAAGGGTACAAAGAAGAAGAAATGCTTTCAATGTTTAATACGGTAATTTAGTTACAATAAATTCAAAGGATATTGCTTAGACCGGAGTTTCTCAATCTGGGCAGCTTGAGATGTGTGGACCTCACCTGCCTGCTGGTTGGGGAATTGTGGGAGATGAAATCTGGCTTAGGCACATCCAACTTATCTTTTTATTTGTGGGAACCAAAAACTTGTTGGGTTTTTAAAAAGTAATATTATTTTAAAATCCAGCTGGTTCTGGCCAAGGCCCATCTTCATCCAATATCTGGTTTTTCGCAGTTGCCCAGAAGGAGGATAACAATCCTTATTTCCATGAGGTTTCACTATATCCCCTTCCTGCAAATAGTTCCAGCAAGGCTGCCGCTTTCTGTGGGTGGCTTGAGCAAAATCAACAGAATATACTTTGTTTCCCAAGAGAAAATACCAAGTCAGCAATTTCTTCCCATGCTAGCCACACAGATAGTTGAATCTCTGGTCATCATTCATGATCAGCTTCTACTTTTTGTCAGTGAAAGCAGCAGCCAAGGTCAAGGACTACAGGACAGGTCCCTGAAATATGCTATTTCTCCTCTAGCAAAGGGAAAAAATTGGATAGGGCCTCCGTCTGTCCTTAAAGATGCTTGCTTTGTTGTTGTTAGTTGCAAAGTCGTTTCCGACCCATCGTGACCCCATGGACAATGTTCCTCCAGGCCTTCCTGTCCTCTACCAACCTCTGGAGCCCATTTAAGCTCACGCCGACTGCTTCAGTGACCTCATCCAGCCACCTCATTCTCTGTCTTTCCATTCTTCTTTTGCCCTCAGTCTTTCCCAGCATTAGGCTCTTCTCCAGTGAGTCCTTCCTTCTGATTAGGTGGCCAAAGTATTTGAGTTTCATCTTCAGGATCTGGCCTTCTGAAGAGCAGTCAGGTTTGATATCCTCTAGGACTGACCGGTTTGATCGCCTTGCAGTCCAAGAGACTTGCAGGAGGGTTCTCCAGCACCATAGTTCAAAGGCCTCAATTCTTTGGCACTCAGCCTTTCTTATGGTCCAACTTTTACAGCCATACATTGCAACTGAGAAAACCACAGCCTTGACTATATGCACTTTTGCTGGCAGGGTGATGTCTCTGCTTTTTAGTATGCTGTTTAGATTTGCATAGCTTTCCTCCCCAGGAGCAAGTTTCTTTTAATTTCCTGGCTGCAGTCCCCATCTGCAGTGATCTTGGAGCCCAGGAAAATAAAAACTGTCAATATCTCCATTTCTTCCCTATGTATTTGCCAGGAATTGAGAGGACCGGATGCCACGATCTTAGTTTTCTTAATGTTGAGTTTCAAGCCAACTTCTGCATTGTCCTTCTTCACTTGCATCAAGAGGTTCTTAAGTTCCTCTTCACTTTCTGCCATTAGAGTGGTATCATCTGCATATCTGAGGTTGTTGATATTTCTCCCGGCAATCTTAATTCCAACTTTTGATTCATCTAGCCCTGCCTTTCTCATGATGTGCTCTGCATATAAGTTAAATAGGCAGGGCGACAGTATACAGCCTTGTTGGATTCCTTTCCCAATTTTGAACCAATCAGTGGGTCCATGTCCTGTTCTCACTGTTGCTTCTTGACCCACATACAGGTTTCTCAAGAGACAAATAAGATGGTCTAGTACTCTTATCTCTTTAAGAACTCACCACAATTTGTTGTGATCAACACAATCAAAAGCTTTAGCATAGTCAATGAAGCAGAAGTAGATGTTTTTCTGGAACTCCCTAGCTTTCTCCATGATCCAGCTTATGTTGACAATTTGATTTCCAGTTCCTCTGCCTCTTCAAAGTCCTGCCTGTTCTTCTGTAGAGATGCTTGCTACAACCCCTAAAACAGATATGCTCAGATAGAATCTGTTCTCTAAATAGTTCTGAGGAAGAGAAGTCTATGCAAATATATGACCATATTTATAGGACTTGAATTTATATTGCTTTATAGTGGTGTAATTGTGTTAGTATGTGTGTATATACACACACTTACACCAGAATAAAACAATTTTAATCCATGCCCTGTAAATAGGATAATATGGAACCCAAATAATAAAACTTGTTTGATCAGATTCTGTAGCATTTAGTATCCAGCAGCATGCAGATTAAACGCCTGGTTTTTAAATAACATTGATGAACCACAAGCTGCCATCATGTAAAATTATCATGTTGAAAATGCATAGCATTTCTCTTTTTAATCCGGGAAGCTGGCTAATAAAAAGGAATCAATGTTGGTATGCTATTCAGGGAAATCAATGTTCTGTAGATTCTTGTGAATGAATGGAGGCTCATCTCGCAACTTGTAAGGAGTAAGGAAGATAATCTGGATGGAAATATTATGCAGAATCCATTGCCTTGGCGAAAGGGGCTGAATCATTTTGTAAATCCAGAATGAGATAATATTTGAAAATGATTGAGGGAGATGACTCCCTAATTCACTGAACTCTAAGTAAAAATGCAGCACAATCAGATATATAAAATTCTGTTATTATAGCCAGTCCCAATAAAAGTAATTTTAGTCTTCCTGTGAAATTTATTTCCCAGTCGGACTTTGGGGATTGATAGGCTTGCCAATCCAGTTCTCAGTGTTTCCCTAACCTGCTACCTCTTTAGATATGTTAGATTATTATACCTGCAATGTCCAGCCAACATCTCTACCTGGAGGGAATCAGCTTGAGGAAATCTGGCATTTTCACATTTCCCTGGTTCCAGAATCACATATTAACCATTCTTTTTCCCCCCTTTTTTGCTTTAAGTTATGAATTAGCTATTACTGACTTAAAAGAGGCTTTGGCTCAACTACGGGGGAACGACCTTATAGATTACAAGATTCTAGGCCTGCAGTTTAAGTTGCTTGCTTGTGAGGTAAGTCTTTATTGGCAATTGCAGCCTACTAGGAAGATTGACGTTTAAATTCAAGATAGTTGTTTCAGGAATGGAGTATTGGACAGGGATTCAGTTCAATGCATAATACTGTACTCCGTTATACCAGGGAGAAACCATGTTTTGGGGAACTATTAGAGATTTGGATTTTTGAGGACATACTGTATTCTCATTAAATAAGGGCAACAGGAGAGGACTTGCTTATACATAAAATGGTTGCCAAAAGTCTCCATTTGGTATATGCAGTGGTGGGTTCCTGCTGGATCGCACCGGATCGCGCGCGCTCCCTTTCAGCGCTCCACCTGGCTTGCGCGCTCCCTTTCAGCGCTCCACCTGGCTTGCGCGCTCCCTTTCAGCGCTCCACCTGGCTTGCGCGCTCCCTTTCAGTGCTCCACCTGGCTCTCGCGCTCCCTTCCGGCGCTGAAACCGGAAGTACAGTCTTGCCCCGCCCCTGGCGAAGCAACGACGCCTGCCTGCGCTCCACCAGCTCGGCTGGGAACGGAGATGTTTCCTCAGCGGAGCGCTCCATATGGCAAAAAAAGTAAGGAATGGGTGGAGACTTATCTCAGGACTACCATCTCAACTCCTCCAAAATTTTAGCTCAGCTTTTTTTTCTGAGTCGGAGCCAAACTTTCAAGGAACACTGGAAAACACCCATTATCTCCTTCTGTGTAAGCATGCTTTTGGTGTCAGAAGGAGGTAGAAGGAGGGCAGCAGTCTGGTGGAGATGCAATCACTTGTTCAGAATTTGCTTTCTAGTATGCCAAGTTCATTTTTTAAAAAAAATCTAAAAATCAGGCAGGCAGACAATATTTCCAAAGAGGTATAACTGGACACTCTGCAAACATTCCACATGTTTAACTGCACTCTTCAATCCTTACTGTGTTTATGGTTCCCTTTTGTATTTGAAGTTCATCATAGAAGTCCTCCAAGGTCCCTTCCAGCTCTAATTGATTTATTTCAATGAACTCAAAGTGACATACAGAACTGTCCCATTTTCTCTTACTGTTGCAATCTAATTGCTGCTATTTGATGCTTTATTTAAACTTATATTTGTGTATCAGTTATTGCATGATCCAGGGATGTGCGGTCAGGGGAGGCAGAGCCTCACTGCTCTCATCATGAAAAGAAAAAAAGGGGGAAATGGAAAAGGCACACGTGGTCCGATTCCCTGCCTTCCTGAGTCAACATGAAGGGGACCGCAGAGCACGCTCCGCCGGCTTGCACTTCGCGGTCCCCTTCATGTTGACTCAGGAAGGCGGGGAATGAGACGTGTTCAGGAGGAGTGCGCTCCGCGGTCCCGTGGCTCGCGCTCCGCGGTCCCCTTCATGTTGACTCAGGAAGGCGGGGAATGGGACCAGGTGTGCAGAAGGCTGAGGCTGCCTCAGCCTCCTGCACACGTGGTCCCATTCCCCGCCTTCCTGATGACGTCACCAGCCTCACCAGCCATAAACCTCACCGCACGTCACTGGCATGATCGGTGTAGATGCATATGATAAATAAATAAAATTTGCTCTTACAACAGTTCTGTGAAGTAGGTAAGCTAAAGGAGCAAGTTGAACCCACAATCAGCATTGAATCGGGGAGGGGGGTGTCTGTTTGCTGCAGATCTGCTTATTAGTTATTTTATTTATTAAACAAATTTATATAGCCACCCAACTCACACATTGATGACAGGCACCTTAAAAAATCTATCATCCTGATAGATTATATCAGGTGCCCTCCAGAAAGAAAAGCACCTAGAAAGAGAAAAACCAGGGAAGAGATCTGAAATAACCTCAAGAGAAGGGCTGCAAATTGGGGCAGAGAGGAACAGAAGACATCTGTTTTAACAAGGTTGGGGTGGACAATGCAGTTCAGTTTTCCTTCATTTGATATTGGACTAAAATTCCGAGAATTCAAGGCTGCATTGTAATCCAGTGCCCCTGGAAGGCATCAAGTTGGGAAAGGCTACATTATCTTATCCTGATACTCCAAATCCATGAGACGTCTAAATAATTAGAATTAGATCCAGGCATATTTCTGACATCCCTACTCTTTACTTGCAGCTATTATACAACATTGCTCTTGCCTACGCTAGGCTGAAAGACTGGAAAAAGGCTGAGGAGCATTTGACAAGAGCAATAAAACAGAGGATGGGCTCCAGGCACAACAAGATAGATAGAGCTATGGAATCCATCTTGGTAAGAAAATATTATGCATGCTGGGTGCTACCCTCATAGTTGCAAATTTGGTATCATCATGAATTCTTGCAGATTTATAGTACGTGACTTACCTGCACAGAGGATTAAAACTCTAACAAAAGATGAGAAATGTCTCTTCAAAACTTGGCACTGAGGAGCAGCAGCTTGAATAGATCATATAAAAAACAAAATGTTCTCTTTCTTTGACTCCAACTCTTTGCTCTGAAGAGTCCAATAAATAGTTCTATCAAGAGCTGAGCAGCCAAGGGTGCATTTTGTTGTTCTCTTTGCCATGCAATCTTTAGTGTACACTCGGAGACTTCAGTTTCACTGCTTCTGGTTGCTAGAATTCAATACTGTCAAGCTTATTTCAAGAGAAACCAGGATTCTCTCTAGGTTTAACATGAGGAATCTCAGCAGTGGCATAGTTTTTAGGACCTAATTTACTCCACAGTCTAATTAAGAGACTTTGTTACTAAGAATAAGGAAGTTCTTTCAACTTAAAAGAGAAAAATGTCTAGATGGCCAGATGTTTAATATAAACATTAAAAATATATAGATGTTTAATGTCCAGGTGGTGTGTGCAGGAGAGAGAGAGAGAGAGGGAGGGAGAGGGAGGAAGAGAGGGAGGAGGAGGTCGTAGAGCTGTCTGTTATGAAGTTCTCAATTAAGAATTTGGAGCAAGATGACAGAATTGTTTTTTTATTTTTTGTGTGGAAAATCAGATTCTATCAGGAGTAACCTATTATGGGGGTGTACTAGTGGTCTTCAGGGAGAGTTTAAAAAAATCAAGATGGTCACCTTGGCAACCATGACCTTTTGTACATGTATGTGACATTGATGCAATACAAAAGAAGGGGGTCTTTGATGCCGCTGCCTTGCTGGATTCTCTGGCCTTCTCTCCACTTCTGTGTCTGCTATCTCATTATGAAATTTAGGTGGTGCACTGCAGATTCTCCTTACCTGATTTATTATTAAAAGCATGGAATAAAGGATGTTGGAAGAAACTATGTTTTCACTCATTGGGTCAAGAAAACTGGCTGATTTTTGTTCTTTATTTTTGTTTTTTATATGTGCAGAAGCAAAGATTGTTTGAACCCATAGTGATCCCTCAAGGAAAGCTATTTCGACCAAATGAAAAGCAAGTGGCACAGCTGGAGAAGAAAGATTATTTAGGGAAAGCCATGGTATGAATTTAATCTGTCACAAATATAGAACTATTCAGATAATTTTGTTCCTGGTGTTTTTCTGGAAAGGCTATTCAGGTCATATTATAATAGTTCTACCAGATGATTGGAAATCACTGTCCTCAATTGCCATTGCATCACTAACATTTCTAAATCTAGTAAGCAGAAAGTGATACTTTGTGTAGCACAGAGTTTTTATCATTCTCATCTGCTGGTCAAAAACTGATATCAATATTTATAAACAAACAAACAAACAAGTAAGTAAATAAATAAATACATACATAAAGCAAACAGAGTGAAGAATTAAGTGGAAAGAGAATGTGCCTAGAATCAATGATAATTTCCTTTCATGGTTAGGGTAAAGATTAGCATTGCAAATAAAGTACACAATTTAAAGGGTACAAAAAAGCCAAGTAAAAGGAATGATAAAACACTTGCAGACAAGGGTTGCTATTACATTTATATTGTACCCTGATTGAATTATATGTTTCTATAGTTCCTTAAGTGAAAAAAAATGTAAATGCTATTTTCAAATGCCATTATTTTAGTTTGGCTCTGTAAATCATTGAGTATAAATAGTAAACATGCAGTCAAAGATGCTTATGTTTTAACTCTGTACCACATGAAAGATTAATTTGTTCATTGAAGAGTTCATTGAAACACACCATTTTATCATCGAGGCCTTAACATTTGCAGACAAGGCAATGTTCCACCATCCATCTAGCAACGAATAACCAAAAAGAAAATGAAAATGATAAATGAAAATATGAACCATCCTACTAGTATATTATGGAATCAATCCTTCATTGTCCCTCCATTCATATGGTGGAGCTTCCCTTATAATTGTACCCCTCATATTCTAAGCCAGTACCCAGAGCCCATAACCCTGGGAAACGTTTTAATAATGGTGAGAGCTCTAGAAGGATGTCTTAGCTGAAGGAAGTCTTAAGACATGGTATCACACCATGAATACTTTTAAAGTCATGAGCAAATTCTTTTTTCCCATGGCAGGGCCCATATTCTGCATCAAATTGTTGTTCCTTTTGAGACTACCTGTCCTTGATACTCTTTGGGGGGGGGGAGTCTTAAATACACTTAAACAGGTCTTTTTAATTAAAAAAACGCATTTCATTTCAATATAATTTTTAAATAGTTTTCAAATGTCCCATATCATGCAGGCATTTCTGTAAACCCAATAGAATGTCCTGTGTTTTGTAGGTATTCTTGTAAGATTGTTCAGGATTTCCCAACATTAGAGTTAGAATTAGGTAAGAAATGCAGGTTTATTCTTCATCAATGCTGAAACAGAGAATCTATAACTCAATTCAGCTTATTTTCAAGGATCGAAAGAAGAGGCATAGAACCAGAGGTGGTATTCAACAGGTTCTGATCAGTTCTGGAAAATCGGTAGCAGAAATTTTGAGTAGTTCAGAGAACTGGTAAATACCCCCTCTGACTGGCCCCTCCCCCATCTATTCTCTGCCTCCCGAGTCCCAGCTGATCAGGAGGAAAATGAGGATTTCCTCATGTAATAACTTTCCCCTGGAGTGGGCAGGGAATGGAGATTTTACAGTATCCTTCCTCTGCCACGCCCACCAAGCCACACCCACAGAACCAGTAAAAAAAATTGAATCCCGCCACTGCATAGAACAGGTGACTGTCTTCAAATGCAAATAACTATTTTTATCCCATGCTAGTGTTTTAATTTCAGGATGCTAAGTGGACAGGATGGGGAAATGACAGTTAGAATGCTTAAAAGTTCTGACTTTTGGGGGTGAATAAAATAGGTTAAAAACAAGCCTTGCTTCCCATTCTAGGTTGTGGCATCTGTGATTGACAATGATGACTTTTCAGGTTTTGCTCCTCTTCAGCCTCAGGTAAGACAGGATCATTATTTTGCTGAGTCCCATGTTCTCCTGCTTTGATCATGAATCATGATTTGGTTTTTCCCTTGGGCTCCATTTGCAGCCATAGTCTCAGAATATGATCTGCCTCAATTTACAATGCAATACAATACAATACAATAGTAGAGTTGGAAGGGACCTTGGAGGTCTTCTAGTCCAACCCCCTGCCTAGGCAGGAAACCCTATACCGTTTCAGACAAATAGCTATCCAACATCTTCTTAAAGACTTCCAGTGTTGGGGCATTCACAACTTCTGGAGGCAAGCTGTTCCACTGATTAATTGTTCTCACTGTCAGGAAATTTCTCCTCAGTTCTAAGTTGCTTCTCTCCTTGATTAGTTTCCACCCATTGCTTCTTGTTCTACCCTCAGGTGCTTTGGAGAATAGTTTGACTCCCTCTTCTTTGTGGCAACCTCTGAGATATTGGAATAATGCTATCATGTCTCCCCTAGTCCTTCTTTCTCTTAAGCTAAACATACCCAGTTCCTGCAACCGTTCTTCACATGTTTTAGTCTCCAGTCCCCTAATCATCTTTGTTGCTCTTCTCTGCACTCTTTCTAGAGTCTCCACATCTTTTTTACATCGTGGCGACCAGAACTGAATGCAGTATTCCAAGTGTGGCCTTACCAAGGCATTATAAAGTGGTATTAACACTTCACGTGATCTTGATTCTATCCCTCTGTTGATGCAGCCTAGAACTGTGTTGGCTTTTTTGGCAGCTGCTGCACACTGCTGGCTCATATTTAAATGGTTGTCCACTAGGACTCCAAGATCCCTTTCACAGTTACTACTACTGAGTAAGGTATCACCTATACTGTACCTGTGCATTCCGTTTTTGTTGCCTAAATGTAGAACCTTACTCTTTTCACCATTGAATTTCATTTTATTAGATAGTGCCCAATGTTCAAGTTTGTCAAGATCCTTCTGTATCTTAAGCCTATCTTCTGGAGTGTTGGCTATTCCTGCCAGCTTGGTATCATCTGCAAATTTGATGAGTTCCCCATTTATTCCCTCATCCAAATCATTGATGAAGAAGTTGAAGAGTACTGGGCCTAAAACAGAGCCTTGGGGTACTCCACTGCATACTTCCCTCCATGTAGATGCAGTTCCATTGAGAACTACACGTTGAGTGCGGTTGGTCAGCCAGTTACCAATCCATCTGGTGGTGATGCTGTCTAACCCACATTCTTCTACTTTATCTAGTAGTAGGTTATGGTCTACCTTATCAAAAGCCTTACTGAAGTCCAAGTAAACTATATCAACGGCATTCCTCTGGTCCACTAATTTTGTCACATTATCAAAGAATGCAATAAGATTAGTCTGGCATGATCTGTTTTTGACAAATCCATGTTGGCTTTTGGCTATTACTTTGTTTGCTTCTAGGTGTTCGCAAATTCGTTGCTTGATTATTTTTTCCAGAATCTTTCCTGGTATTGAGGTTAGGCTGATAGGTCTGTAGTTTCCTGGATCTAATTTTTTCCCTTTTTTGAAGATGGGAACCACATCAGCTCTTTTCCAGTCCTCTGGTAGTTCCCCGGTGTTCCAGGATCTCTGAAAGATATAATTCAGTGGTTCTGAGATCTCGTCTGCTAGTTCCTTCAGAACTCTGGGGTGTAATCCATCCGGTCCTGGTGATTTGAACTCGTCTAGGGTAGACAGGTGCTCACTTACCATTTTCTTCCCTATTTCAATTTGTGTTCCTAATTTTGTGGTGCTGCTTTTGATAGGTTGGACTGTTTTATCCCTTTGTGTAAAGACAGATGCAAAACATGAGTTAAATAGTTCTGCTTTCTCCCTGTTGCTTGTCACCTTCTTGCCACTTTCTCCTAGCAATGGACCAATTGTTTCCTTAACTTTTTTCTTGTTTTTAACATGTTGGAAGAAGCTTTTTTTGTTAATTTTTACTTTTGTGTTTGCTGTTTGCTGTTCTAGCCATCACACTTTCAAAGTCTTATCTGCTACTACGTCCAACGGCTGAAAATTTAAATTATTTCACAAGATGAATAAAATTGAAGTGATAAGTCACTTATCAAGATGCCTCCTGTTTTAAAGAAGTGAGGTTTAGAGTGGGTCCTCTAGAACCCTGTCTGACTATGACAGCATCATTTGCAATAATTAACGCTTTGAGCTCTTAATTTTAGCCATATATAATTCAATTTAATTAAATTGAGTAATTATTTTCATTTTTGGTAGAACACAAGACGTTCCAAAACTTGTAAGCATGCAGGGCACAGGGTATTCCATCCTGTGCAAGAGGCAACAGAAATATTTTGTTCTTATGATGATAAGATGGAAGTTTAAAATAAACTTTTTGGTAACAAGTACATACTTACCAACATATTTAATTGCCCAAGACATTGATTTTTATATGGAGGATTTTTTTTAAGGGAGCTGGGAGATTAGAAACCTTTTCCTATAGTTTTCTATTTCAGAAACTAAACATGGGTTAAGGCAGTGGTTCTCAACCTGTGGGTCGGGGGCCCCTTTTGGGGTCGAACGACCCTTTCACAGGGGTTGCCTAAGACCATCGGAAAACACATATTTTCGATGGTCTTAGGAACTGAGGCACCAATTTTATGGTTGGGAGTCACCACAACATGAGGAACAGTATTAAAGAGTCGCGGAATGGGGAAGGTTGAGAACCACTGGGTTAAGGGGACAGAGTGGCCTAGCAGCTAGCATGCTGGTTTGTCGACCGAAAAGTTGGCAGTTTGAAATTCAAGTACTGCATGAAAGGGGGAGCTCCTGTTCTTGCCCCAACTCCTGCCAATCTAGCAATTCAAAAGCATGGCAAATGTAGGTAGATAAACAGGTACCACTTTCAATGGGAAGGTAACAGTGTTCCATGCACCTTGGTGTATAGTCATGTCGGCCACATGACCAGGGAAGTATCTTCAGACAATGTTGGCTCCCTCGGCTAGGAAACAGAAATGAGCACTGCCCCCTAGAATCGGACATCACTGGTAAGGTGATGTATAAAGGTAAGGGGAATCTTACCTTTATAAATATGGGTTAACCTTTCCTTACACTTGAAAAACAAAGAGAGTTACCAATTTGCTTCCTAGATGGGATATGGGAAGGAAAAAGAAAACTACTTTCCCTTCAGCCCAAGTGAATTCAGGCTTTCTATTGGAAAAGATTAAATGTCTGCTATTGATGGATAGGAATAAGCTAATATCTATGATGTGCTTACAGACATCAGATCCACCTTCCAGACCTAAAACACCAGAAGTCCTCAGGTAAGATCAATAAAGTCCAGAGAATACAAACATTCATTAGTTGTTTCTCCAGCCAATCTCTCCCAAGACTACATAGTTACAATAAATTCAGAATTCATGTAGATACACAACATATATGCACATGCATCATTAGCTATATCTAATTAATGTAAAATAAAAGCTTGTTATAATAGGCAGGAGCATTATTTTCTAAACAAAACAGAAAAAAACATTCCAAACACATAAATGTGTAGATATTGTAAAATGCAGAATGATCTATTTGAGGTCTTTTCGTCATGAAGCTCCCACTTTTTGCATCTTAAGAATTAAACATTATGGAAAATATTATGCACTGAATGAAATGCTATTGATGACCAATTCCTTGTTTAGAAGTCTCATTTCCATTCTTCTGGTTGATTTTTTTTCTACCTAGGAAATTGGAATATACAGAGAAGGAATCAGAGGATGATCTAATAATGTATATTCTTGCTTACCTATGTAGGGCACTGCAAGGAGAACCTCACAGAGTCTTGTATGAATTAATTCCTGAAACTTCAGAAGAGCTTCAAGTCGTTCCCGGAAACATTGTTTTTGTTTTGAAAAAGGAGAGAGACAACTGGGCAACTGTTGTGTTTAATGGAAAGGTAATAAAAGCTGTAATTTACAAGTGGGCTACAGAAAGAGTGTGAAATAATTGAATTTGTCTGTCATGGATTTTTCAAAACTCATGAGACATTTGGCTTGGGCCAGATTATCTGACTGTGAAACTAATATTGTGGACAAACAATTTTCATAATATGGTGTGGTTTAGACAATGATACCAATGAAAAATATTTTCAAAGTGGCCCTTTGAGCTTTGATTAATAGCACAAAAGATAAAGGGGTCTCCTCTATAAAAAGTCTGAGAACCACTTCCAACCACTGCTGCCTTATTTACATTAACTATTGGTGTCATTTTGGACCTTCATTCTAAGTGCACTGAACTGATTATCAGTTGTAGGTTACCAGTCTGTATTATTTCCTGTAATTCATTATCACATTAGTATCTCAACTCAAAGAACTGAGAGTCATGTTGCGAAGGATGAGCCTATATCATCTCACCACAAAAATGAACTTTTTAGGTTGAGAGAAATGAATGAGGGATTTACCCAACATTGCAACACTTGAAGCTTGGTGATGAAGTATACAGTAAATAAAATGCTCAATAGCTTTTCTATCTTGGTGCCACACAAATTTATTTATTTTTATTTATGTATTTTATAAATGTTGATTCCATTAGTATGGATATACTGGCTTTCCTATTTGGCAATGATTAAGCACCAGAAATCTGCCTCCAACTATCTACCTGATGCATTAAAAACAGATATATTTTTTTTGCTGGCATGTTGTAATTGTTTGGATTTTTGCAGCCCAGATTTGGTAGTCACTAGAATTAGGGAAATTCCAATACATAGAAGGTACTAGCTTGGGAAGGCTGCTTTACGATTTTTCCATTAAAGCCAATGGTATTCATTAATTACTGGTAATCCTTAGTTCATTCCCAGGAAATTAGTAATTTCTATCAGACTCCAATTTGTGCCAGGGGTCACAGATTTGGAAAAGTAAATCTCTTGTCTGTCTATCTGTGAAGGAGGTGGTAGTGTTTCACTCCATTCTCAGGAAGCCATCCTTGGATTCCATGATATTGGAGAAAATTGGATAACTTTTGTCCAGTCTCCAACTTTATCTTTTTTGGTAAGACTGTTGAGACTAGGAAACCAGCTGTGGATGCAAAGCAGGTTACCTAGACCATTTTCAGTTGTAGTTCAGGCTGGGTTATAGTACGAAGACAGCATCACTTGTATTTATGATCTTTGAAGGGCTTGGGAAAGGGATGGCGTCCCTTTAAAATTTTAGAATTGAGAATGGAGGCACTGTCTCATAGTGCTTGTCTTCCTTCTTCTATGGCCAGTTGCAATCAGTGTTTGTTGGGGGAAAGGGGGAGATCTATATGGGGAACCTCAGGGCCTGGGTCTCTTAATATGATTTAATACCTACATGGAACCACTGAGTGAGGTCATTTGGCAGTATGGAGCATGGTATCATTAGTATTAGGATGATACTGAGCTATGCAACCCTGCTCTATGCTGGGCAGGTGATTTTTACTCAGTTCCTGGAAGTTGTGAGAGCCTGAATAGGGAGGACAAAATGTGAGCCACCCTAGCAAGGCAGAGTGGTTTGCCACCACCTCCTCCCTTGTCCCTAGTCTGGTAAGTGATCATCTTTGACTTTGATTGGATACTACTTCTCAAGACAAAATTTGAGGGTCCTTTTGGTTTTGTTGTTCCTGCTCAAGGAACAAGTGTCAGCTGTGGCAAAGGGATCCTTTGCACAAACTCATTATGTTTCCCAGCTTTGCCCATTCTTGAACTGGGAGGCTTTGGTCACAGTCACTCACACCTTAAATCATTTCCTGACTGGACTACTGCAATGTGCTCTACATGGGGCTGCCATTGAAGACCACTTGGAATCTATGAATGGTCCAGAATGCAGTGGTGTATTTAGTTCTGGCACCCTGCTGTTTCCCATGCCACACCGCAGTTGTATGAGCTGTACTGTCTCCTAATCCCCTTTTGGGTACAACTGATTAAAGATCTAAATAACAGGCAGCCAGGTTAGTTGCCGAACCACCTCTCCTTGAGGGCATGTCCATCACCAGGTCAGCCAAGGTGGGCATGCTCCAAGCCCCTTCCCATACATATTGTCATTCACTGGCTCTTCTGAATCATGCCTTCCCCATAGCTGCTCTGGCCTTTGGAACAGACTCCCACCTCATGCCAGTAGTTTAGCTTAGATATCTTTTAGCGTTCTGGAAGGCCATGAAGACCTGGATCTTCGCTGAAGCCATAGGCCAAAATGGAGATGAGTCAGTGGATATAAAGTAGATGGGATGCTACAGCACCACGGTAAGGAAGTGTGAACTTTTGTAAGGGAGATACAATTGTTTGGTTTGCTGTTTTATATGTTTTGTTGTAAAGTGTCCTAGAATTATTGAGTGTATCATATAGGCAGCCATATAAATTTGCCATATAAACCTAATAACATAAATAAGTAAATAAATAAACCAATATATTATTTCAATAGAAGCCCACTCTTTTGAGAAATTCAACTTCCAGTCACACAAATGCTGCACTGGTGCTTTCATAGCAGCACCCCCTATAGTCATTCAGCTGTAGGTCAGTTCATTTACTGTTTAGCAACTTGGCTTCAAAACTTTCATACGCACATCTAATATTACACGATAACCCCTTCCCTTGCTGTGCTGCTGAAGATTTCTGTTGACCTCCCGAGTTCAAGCTCTTTTTTTCATTCAGGATGTCCTGTGCCCTGGAATTACTGTTTACCTAAAAAGC
Organism: Natrix helvetica; assembly: GCF_964273705.1. Taxonomy (NCBI): domain Eukaryota; kingdom Metazoa; phylum Chordata; class Lepidosauria; order Squamata; family Natricidae; genus Natrix; species Natrix helvetica. The sequence continues at coordinate 68,771,615 of NC_138549.1, read as the reverse complement.
AATACATGCTCCTTAGGGCAATAACTTTGCTTCTCTAATTATGCTCTAAGTCCCTTTGCAAAGGAAACATGCCTCTAGAGACAAGATTATCAAGTTAAAGCAGTCAGGTTTTGTTTTGTTTTGTTTATACCTAAGTTGATATTAAAAACAATTAGAATTTGTTCTTTTTTCCCCATGGTGAACACCATAACCATCCGGGTAGTAAAATGCAGTATTCTTTCTGACATTGGTGATGAAACACAAGTGAAAGATAAATGGAACCCATGCGTGAATGTAAGGAAGCTGTTTTGTGATTTTGAACTTTCAGTTTTTCATGTAGAGCAGGGGTGTCAAACTCATGGCGTCACATTGGCGTTACGTGACGTATCGCAATTCTCCCCCCCTTTCGCTAAAATGGGGTGGAGGTGACCAGCGCATGAAGCACCCAGTCCACAGGCTGCGAGTTTGACACCCCTGATGTAGAGGAACTACATGGCTCAAAAAAAAAGAAAGAAGAAGTAACCAGCCAAATAAAAGTGTTGTCATACAGAGATTAGAAATAAAGAATGGTTATTTTTTTCATTCTCATAAAAATCTGGATGCATTCTAACACGTAAAAAATTCTTGCTTTGACTTCTGTGTAGAAAGGGATTGTGCCTTGTAACTACTTGCAGCCAATGGAACTGCACAGCCAGCCTACATTTCAGGTGAGACCCCGGTGATTTTGTTGGTAAGAACTAAACGTAAAAAAAATGGACTGGATTTGCCTACCAAAAAATGAAGCTGCATAGTATCTCCATGTTTCCCTTCCATATTATTTAGGATTTCTCAGTTCAACTACCTCTTTCTAGCTAGCCAGCAGTAAACAGTAAAACGATACCTGGAAATGGGAAACATTACCCTGTCAGTCAACAATTAGATTGGTCACAAGGTGAGTCACTTGGAAAGAAATTTGAATTTCCCTGCTTCCTTCAGTTGGGCTTCTTTAGGAGAACACACACTATATCAATAAAATAATCATTCCAGGTTTATTAGGAGTTAAGATTTATTCCAGTAAGTTTTTATTCAACTAGTTACCTATTGATTTATCACCAGTCCATCCCTGGTTAGCTCATGGTAGCCTGGAGATTTATAAAACTACTTTCATTTCTTAGATACAAAATTAAGGTTGGGGAATAAAGTATTGTTCAAGCCTCCTCCCCGCCGATAGGACCCTATGAACCTGTCATATGCTGACATACATTTTAAAGGGATGGTTTGAATACAAATTGTGTCTTATCCATAGAATTCGTTTCTGCAAAGCCTAATAGGGAGGAGTTAATGACAACTTCTGGAAAGATTAGCTAGTGGGAAAGTGGGAAAGGTCCACATCAGACCGAGACAATGCTCTTTTCAAGGAGTGCATCTATTTTTATGGAGCTGTATATGATAAATTCAAGCCTGGACTACTACTCCCGGGCTGAGATCACCTTACCTGTTTTGTGTTGTATGTTTTGCAACTTAGAACAGTTCAGTCATTGCATATACTACCCTCAGGACTCTGACAAGCTATTTCCATTCTCTCCAGGAAGAAAACAATGAAGATAGGGATATCCCTGCTCCACCAAGCATTGCTGCTCCAGAATTTCCCAACCTTCCTTCAAGTGAGTAAAAAACCACATACAGCAAATAATCCTAATGTTTCGGGCTATTACAAAAGCTACCGGCAAATTTATTCCAACCACCACCACCCAAGCTGAAGCAGGTACCTGTTCTGTCTAAATTGTCTGTCTTTACGAATTATGAGCAGGAAATATTAACAGAGGCATAAAATGTATTTCTGATTAATGATAACAAACTCTCTTCAGCATTATAATGCTCAGTTTCATGTTATATCATATTTATGAATACCAATTTACGAAGAGACCATAGGAGTCATTTAGCAAATCATGATTTAAATCAAGCAAATGCATAGTCTAAGGACTGTGCTATTTTTAAAGAAATATTGTTTATGTAACAATTGTTCTGTTTTCTGCAGGTCACAGAAGAGAATTGAAGGTACATGATTTCCTTTCATTGTGAGCTTTTGGACAGGCAAAACTGCAATACTAATTGCTATTAATTAAAGAGCTAATAGAGTTCCTACTTCCAGAGAGGACACATCATCTTATATTTAAAAATAATAATATAAACAGGGCCGTCACCTCAAATTATGCCTCTCACAAAAATATTAACTCCTTGCTCAATACGAACCTGTCATCCTCTGTATCGCTATTGCTTTCGGCTGCCATTGAAAAGGGGGGGGGACGGGGGACATGGCATTTGGGAAGGGAAGTTTTAAGTACAGGAGGGAGTTTTGTTCTCACCATCTTCTGCGCATGCTGGAGATAGTGGACGAGCCCGCCAAGGCCAACTGTCCTGCGTACCAACCTGATGATGTCTTTTGAAGATGGATCCCACATGGCACCTGAGGGATTTACACCTTGGACAGGGGATGGGGTTACCAGGGGGAGCGGGTTGGGTTACATATTGATATATATGATTACGCGCACTTTTGCCTCAGATCTTGCTTTGCTTAGCTGCTATCTTTTCATAACCAGTAAAAGTACTCTTAATTCTGAAACATGGAGTTAAGTGTTTTCTTTCTTGGTTACTGATGGAGGCTGTCGTGACATGAACCATTTTACAGCCCTGATGGTGCACTGGTTAGAATGCAGTATTGCAGGCTAAGTCTGCCCACAGTCTGGTGTTTGGTCCTTGGAACCTGAAATGTTTTGTACTATTATAACACATTTTTTAAATGTTTTAACAAACCATTCAAGAAATATTTATTGGACAGCATGCAAATAAAAAAATAAAGAACATACTGCTGCCTCTGCATACCTTATACCTTTCATTTTAATTCTGTTCAAAAAGCAGAACTAAAAAATATTGGTCACAGCATCACAGCTTTACCGGCTATTTTTCACCAATTTTAACCGCTGTAATGCCTGAAGCACACAGCAGAGCTTTAGCATGCCTTTTCATGCACTGAAATAACGAACTGATCGGGGACTTGTATTTTCTCTTAACAGTTTGATGCATCTCCAACACCCTATATCATCAAAGTGCATTACAAATTCACAATAGCCCTGCTTGTGAATCCCAACGTGTCTTACAGCAGCCTTTTAGAGAAGGTGTGTAAGAAACTGGAACTCTCTCCTGAACATACAACACTGAGGTAAGCAAGACCACTCAGCAGCACTTCGCTCCTAATGAGTGGGATGAAGCCTTTTTTGGTCCTCACCAAGTCTTTTGTTGCTTAGCTACCAGACAATAGATGGCAAGGATCAGGTCCTGAATGAAGATGGAATGACCACCTTATGGAACCATGCAAAGGACAACTGCTTGACATTGTGGTGCACCGTTAAAGAGGTAAAACAGACTAGATTAGGCAACATACCTTGTTGGGGAGCACCACATTGAATTGCATGATGATATTTTTTTTAAAAATTAGATCAATAATCTCTGAATATTTCATCTAAACCACATAAACCTTTTAATTGTAAAAGTGAAAAATGCTACTGATATTATTCTGAAATGGCATTTATAATTTTTCCACACTCCCCTCCCCCCATCCCAGCAATGTAAGATGTTTAGGAATAGGAGTAGATGTTTAGCATTTACCAATATGAAAAATACAACTGGAAGAATGCTGTATCAGCATTTAGATAGCTAAACAGGGCTTCTATTAATTACTTATTTTTCATTTTTTTCTGGCAAGTTTTGCATTTTGTTTTTTGAAAAGCTTAGTACACACCTGTGCATAAGTAACAGCAATTCGGGCAGCTATAACGAATGTGCTTTTGAGAAAAAAAAATCAAACTGCTAATTATGAAAGCATCGAAAGATACTTAAAGGTAATTTTTCTCACATTAGATCAGCAAAGATAATTTAAGAATGGAAAACGGTGAGGAGGCACAGCAGAAAATACTAACAGAGACTGAATCAAATCGAGTTATAGCACGTTATACTTATGAAGCCACTCAGGAAGAAGACCTGGAGTTTCAGAAAGGGGACACAATTGTTGTTCTGGCCAAAGGTAAATTTATCTAACTATAGAAACTTAAAAGTCATTTGAGACATTATCTTTCTCCTTCTGTAGTTCCTCTATCTTAAACCTTAACTCCAATTTTTCATCATAGCAATCATTAATTGCATGAACTAAATAGCTCCACCTACAGGAAGCTGAAGTGTACACATTTACTTCAACCCACTTTTTTTTTTAAGTTCAATGAATTTCATTCGGAATGTGTTAATTAAGTGTTGGTAGATCATACTAGTGTGATAAAAGTTTCCAAGTTTTAGCAGCATACACAGACATTCTTTTTGGAGCTCAGATGCAACTCTTCTTTCTTGGAAAATAAATACAGTGCTGTGGTATTGATCTCTTTTCTTATGACTTACCAGATTTACAGGTTCATTTTCCAACCAGTTCTCTTCCTCAGTGTTAATTGCCTTGAAATATTGGCTCTGGGCCTAATGCAGTTCCTGATTTCTGTTGCCTTTTTCAACTTCCTCGTCATCTCCCTTACATACTTCAGTGGCAATGTGAAGTTCATGCTCAGTTCTATTAAAAGGGATGGACAGGATAGATAGCTAGACAGTAGCATGGCAACTCAACTGAGAAGCTTCTTGGCTCAAAATCATACTGAGTATGGCTTAGACTTTGTATTGGAAGGCAAAAAGATGCCCTGGAACACACTGGGGCACACAAATAGCATAAATATACGACTACTAAAACCAAACACAACTTTTTCTCAGGATTGTTTTGCATCTACATTAGGCAAGTGTGCAACGCAACCCCAGGGAAAGATGCAGCTGCTAAAAAAAATGCAAATAGGTACAACGTGAGCAGCTTCATGTGCTCTGAATCAATTTTTTTTCCTCTTTCAATACAAAACACTGCACAGCTCCGGTATCAAATGTCTTGCAATCCTACAACTGCATGCTTCTATTGGAGAATTTACATCCCACCCCCCATTTCCCAATTCATCTGCATTTTGCAATCAAGCATTCACTCACTCTACCACCAAATGCATTCATATTTTTTACCAAATACAGTATTGTTTAGCAAATTAGGCTTCTAACTTCTGACCGTAATCTTATTCAAGCTCACACCCCCATCCTTTAATAGCCATATTCTCCCTCACAGAAAACTTCAAGCAGAGGGTTCCATAACTAAGCCATTTGTAACATTACCAAATCCCAAACACTTCTCACATAACTTTTTGCAGAATTCTCTGTGAGGCACCCATCTTTCAATTTCATTTCCCCATTCACCCTTAATCACTGATGCTTATGATTCAATCTTATTTTATCTTACAGTGAATGAAGAGTGGTTAGAAGGCATGTGCAATGGGAAAGTGGGCATTTTCCCCAAAGCATTCATTGAATACAGCCAAGATCTGGAAAATAACTCTGAAGGATAAGTTGAAAGCCCACAAAGAATTGAATAAATCATTGATTTTTTTCCCAAAGCAACTCATTCATTATATCAAAGGTTGCCTTTGCTAATTGAAGCCCTTATTTTTTTCTTGCTATTATTGTGGTTCAATGTATTCTGCTTAAATGCTTATCATTTATAACTTTCCCATATTATACGTTACCTAAAGTGCCAGCTATTTGCAACTGGATTCATGTTTAATAGCAGTATTTTAGTTTCCATCTCTGGCAACGTTATTTGCTTTCAGTAGAGTTATCATGTCCAAACACAGGAAAAATGTATCTTTCAGATCTCAAAATGTTTTGCTACCTTGTTAGGGCAAATAATGTTAAGTCCTGCATAGCAGAAGCAAATAATGGGCCGTGAAGAAAAAATGGGCAGAAGCTACAGCTGTTTCAATTCCTACTGTAGAAACTTTCAAAGGCACATGTGCAAATCTAAAATTGAACCTCTGAATCTTAGATGAGAGGCTGGCATGGCGGAAAAACATAATCTGAAGGTAATTCCATCTCTAGCAAGTGATAATAATTCGCTAATTAGCTCAATTGCTTCTGTATAGTGTTTTACTGCAATAAAAAAATAAGTTGTTGAAAAGCAGTACCATGTTCAAGTGTTTGATTTTTGCCAGTACTTCTTCAAAAGCTGTAGTTTTGTTATTTTCTCTATAAAACGCAACTAGTGTGTTTTTTCCAACTACTATTAACACAAAAACCAACTCTTTAATTAAAAAAACTTACCGGTAGGGCAATTCCAAAGTTTAGTCTGTCAAACCTTGGCTATGTAACTCTAGAAATCCATTTAGTACTTTGTGTGTGTCTCTCTCAAACATTGCCAACTCTTCTGTCACTCTCAGTAATTGAAATGATACAACACAGCTTGCAAATAGCTTTTTTCTTGGTGTAGAAGATGCAACCTTGTTAACTGTGCTTTGTCATATTCAACTTCACTTGCCGTATGCATCACTGTATAAATCCCTTCTACTTGTTAATAGAGATATCCTCTGCCACCAAACAAAATCAATGGAGTTTCATTAACAAGAAATAATTGGTTAAAGAAAATGTTACTACACGAGACTGGCTGTAGAGAACATGGTTTAATTAAAGGCAAAGCTGAATTCAGCAGCTGCAGGTCTCGCACAGACAGACGAAAACACAAAAGAAGCTTACGACACAAACCAGTTTTCTCTGCTGGGGGAGGGTTCCCCCCTTCCCTTGAGGTTCTAGCCACGGCAGGGCGTGTGTGTGTGTAAAGGGTGGATGGGGAAGGGAGCCCTGCCTTAAAGATTCAGAAAAAAAGAGAGAGAGAGAACATTCCAAACGCCAGATTTCTCATGCAGAAATGGGAACCTATGGGTCAGGATTCTGGCACAGTGGAGAGTGTGAGATCATGAGTCTGGTTAGGTTGTCTAGAGTGCAAGAATCAGTGGCTGTTCAAACACTGGAATGTTGCAGCTGCTGGGGTGCACAGCTCAAGTACGCAAACTTAGGGAAAGGGACAGAAGCCGGCTTGGGAGGGGGCAGGGGGGGCCAAAGAAGCACAACTAGGGCAAGAACTTCATCCATGAGGGCTTAGGGTTTTTTTTTTTTAAGTTTTCTAAAGAAAGTGTTTTTAAGCAATATAACCCAGAGCAGCAACACTGCTTGCACAGGGAGTTCAATTCCTATCCTAGAGAGAACATCACCTCATTCAGCTTCTTTTTCATATATAGTCTATATGGGGCTGTTCCCCGACTCCAGTGTCACTCGTGGACCCCGGATGTGCTTTGCTCTGCAGCTGTTTTTTTGTGGCTCACAGATCCTGAACTGATACACGTACACATACATACTCCTGCATTTGCAACGGTTTAAAACATTTAGACTGTTTCCATAGATACCCTGGGAAACAATTTTTCTTGTTTAAAAAAAGGGAAGGGGGGGGAGAAGAAAGAAGTGTCCTTGTTTCCTATGTAGAGTTGCAGCCTTCCATCTGCTCAATAAATATCAAGTTCAACCTTTTCCCCCTTTCGGCATCCTTATAGGAGCAAGTGGGACTGACAGCTTCTCCGCATGGGTCCCCTCATAGGGATCTTGTTGCTTGAACTTCCATTCTGAAACTGGAACTCTGCGCTGTGTGCGAACCTGCGGACATATACTTACTGGCAGGGGAGACTGCCTATATTGTCCTGTCTAATTCCTTTGCTCCCTGTTATCCTGCTAGAATTTGGTGGGATGCTGCATATGAAGAACAGAACTACAAGCAACCAAGCAGGGTTGGGGGCGTGGGAGACTAGAAAAGGGGGCTGGGAGGGGCTGGGGGGGGGGGGGAAAGAAAGCCACAGAAAGCTTCTACCTACCTACATAAAGGAGTCAGGCTGTGAATGCACAGGCCAGCTTTGCCATTTCATCAGACTGGTCACTACGCTATCATAAAATGTACAGGAATCTGAACCATTTAACTTAAAAACCCCATAGCAGCAGTGCGCTGCCCTGAACTGAGGGCTGGCAGTGGCCACTGCACTTTAGTACTGCTGGAATCCTTAACCCATTCACAATCGTCCAGACTCAACCTTTGAAGAAGAGGTGGAAATGACGCCGGAGGGACCAAATTCTCCTTCATGAAACGCCTTACCTAACCCAGGAGACCAGACACTCGCCCTTCCCGTCAATTTACCACTTACCCAACTCTGGCTGGGTGGACCAGTGACTCGAGGGGTGCTACACACTGACTACAAAGCACATTTGTGTATGGAAGAATTCAGTGTGATCTTACTACTGAGACAGCAATAATTCGAAATTTAGACGTTGAGGAATAAATTTCAACTACATTCTCAGTCAGCAAAGCTATAGGTAATAGATTCCTATTAGGCTCCCCAATACTGAGGAAGAGGATCGAGAAGTTCTCAGTGGCTTCTCCCATCTGCTCTTCTTTCCCATCTCTTTATTTTCCCACATGGCTGGGCACATGCACGATGGAGAAGGTGAGAGGCGGTGATATCAGGTTACCGTGAAGATAAACAGCAGTCCCTCTCTCCCTCCAGAAGGCCCTGGTGGGATGGGAGAGTTCCTGGTGTTGGTTTTCCATTGCACTGCATTCATTTTCGTGCATACTCAGTGGGTTGGTGGAGCACTTACGCCCTCCTGACATCAAGGAACAGAAGAGAGGCTGCCACGCGCACAGAACTGTGTGGGACAGTCCTGTAAACCCAACATGCCATGATGTATGGAGCTTTCGATTGCAAAGGTTGCCAGCTCTTTTGTTCTCAGTGTGGTGGATTCATGGCACCTTGCCCACGTTGCTGCTTTTGCTTCTGCTGCATCAACAGTTGCTCCAGAGCGGAAGGTCCAGGATGCATCATAGAACTGGACCAGATAGACTAAGCAAAGAAACAAACATCCCATAAGATGGAAGTTAGAATCTGATGCATAAAATGAGCATGCTAAAAACATCTCAAGGCACCGCTTAGTTCCTCACTAAATTCTCTAGCTTTTCCTATCTCTGACTTGCTGTTCTTCCTGGCACAGTATGGCTGAACCTACCTTTGAAGCACTGTAAAATACATCAGTAAGAATTTAAATGCTTTGCCACCAGAGTTTACCCATACACAAGTGATAAATGCAATAAACATGTTGGGTATTGAAGGTACTCTTATAAGGTGCTCCTTGACTTATCTGTTTCACAACTACTGGAATTTATGTCTGTGCTGGAAAAAGTGACTTATGGCTTGTTCACACTTATGACCATAGCGGCATCCCCACAGTCACATTAGCACAATTCAAACACTTGGCCATATGTTGTGGCCCAGCAGGATCCGGTTGAGCTGCTGATGGACTCGGATAGCGAGGAACCATGAGAGTCTGCTCTGGACGATGTGGAGGACCCTGTGCAGGGTTCAGACTCAGAGCAGGGACCAGAGAGGCTGGTTGGCCACCAGGAGGCGCCTGAGGCATGGAACAGTGGGGAGGATCAAAGGCAGTTTGTCCCTGATGCTAGATTGAGAAGAGCTGAGAAACGGAAGCAGCAACTCCGTAGGCAGACTCACAGAAGACGATTAAGCACAGGTGGTTGTGGATTGGCCCCTCCCACGAGAGATTATAGGTGAGGCGTTGGGAGAGGACATTTGCAGGAAACAACCGTTCAAATTAGTAGTTAAGAAAATCTATCTGTGTATTCTAGCCGTGTCTGTTCATTTGAATTATCTGGGTTGCTCTATTGAACGTGGGCCCTCAGCCAAAGGATATGTTATCTCAGCAATTAAACAGTGGCAAACAGCCAAGCCTGTGTTCTGGTTTATTCACAGGTGGGGTGGTGGTGGTGGTGGTCAGAACAGCCATGTATTTATGATAGTTGCAGCATGCTAGGTCCATGTGATCACCATTTGTGACCTTCTAAGTTGGCTTCTGACAAGCCAAGTCAATGGGGGAATCCTGATTTGCTGAACAATTATAGAAACAAAAGGTGGTGAAATCAAGCATGGCCATGTGGTGACTCATGCTGCTTAGCGATGGAAGTTGCGGTCATAACTGGGGCTGTAACGAAAGGACTACCTATAGATACATCTTAATTGTACATACGTCACAGACAAATGGTTCACAATATCATTGCCAAATAGCAAGAATCAGAAAAATATCACAAAGGACACATCATTATCCTTTCAGAATTTTGCCATATCTATTATCTAATGCATAACTTGACAATAAAGTACAGAATCAATGTGCAACCCACCTTTAGACTTTCCATAAGCACAGCTGACGAATCCTCTATGGATGGGCCATGGGCTGACCAGGGACCGCTGTGGGTGCTGGTTGGGTGCCAGCTACTCTCTGAAGAGGATGATGTTGCTGGGAGATAGTCCAGGCCAAAGCCTCCCATTGCTAAACGAGAGCAAGAGTAACAGGTAAATGTCCCTGAAAACCACTGAAATTAAATTGATGCTAAGACCTTCTATTCACCTGGCTTATCTGTCTTCCACCGATCTGTTATCCTTCGATCCCTGTTGTCTGGAGTCCCAATGGGCCCAAAGTTGGAGAATGGAACCGAATTATGGTTGTGAGTTGGAGGAGAGCTTGGCAAGCTGCTTGGGTTGGAGGAGTGAGGAGACTGGCTGGCTGGTGTTGAATGATCTATGGAATTTAGAAAAAAATCATTAATTTTTATTTATTCTATTAATAACTTTTATTCATTAATAAACAAAAACATACATGGTTTTGGACTTTATGAGCATTATAGTTACTAAGTTTTCTTTGTTCTAAGAATATCACGAAGACTGCAAATCAGTTTTCAGCTCTCGCTCTCTTTCTTTCTCATGTATATACAAAGAGCCCATATACCAGTGGTGGGTTGCTCCCGGTTCGGCTGAACCAGTAGTAGCGACAGTGGGAAAGCATGCAGAAGCTTTGCGCGCGCATGCGGGAGTGCACCCAAATCGGTAGTAAAAATATTTGCAACCCACCACTGCCATATACGTATATACAGACAGATGTAGAAATATAACGAGCAGGTGTGTGCAGACATTGAAAGGAAATGTACTTAGAAAAGGAAAGGAAGTAGTATAGTATTTGCTGAATAATTCAAAGGAAACTTGATGTTCTATGATGTTCCTACAATAGTGATGGAAGGGAGTTGCTTAGCAAGTGGTACACACATTATCCTCAGGTTGTATGCTATAGGTGATGAAGGGAATGTTGGAGCCTCACCTGAGCTGGCTGGAAGAGATGGAGACCATGGAGTACCTTCAAAAAGAGAATAAAGTGAAGTCTCCTGGTGAGTTACTGATGGTGTAACCTCGGCTTTTGAGCTGGCATTGAGGTTTTTCCCATAAACTTCATTGAACATGCTGTTTGGATATCTTTCCTATAAAATTGAAAGAGCACAGGGATAAGAAAGGGATCACACCAGACCAATTCAACACATTAGTACAGTACAGTAGTATTAGTGAGGTATGTCAATGTTGCCTTTATCCAATATTTCTGAAGTATAAAAGGTTTACTTCAGATCCCTGCAGAGTTCATAGTAAAAGGTGTCCAAAATAATTTAGCTTAAGAATGACAGTAATTAATATTAAAACCCAGGGGTCTTTTTGTGTATTGCGTTTATCTCTTTTAAATGATATGATATGAGGGATTAGATATAACCTAGCTATAAGAAGGATTACTGCTTTTACTGCTATGCACTATTCTTGGCTCTTAAATGAAAAATAAAAAGTAAGAAATAGAACCATGTAACAGTACTATTCTATATACTAGGTTGAAACTAAAAAAAATCAGATTGTCATACAATCAATAGGTAAACATTTATTCCTAACATATATTAAAACTGTGAGGGAAACAGTCAGTTCTTTTGGTATTAGTTAGTTAGTAAGTAAGTAAATAGAATGAAATGTGCTAGGATAGTATATATTTAGTTCTGTTTGACTGACAACACATATTGTATTGAATTGTTTAGATCTGGCAACTGAACACACCACTATGATGCCATGGCATTGTGCCTAGTTTTTACATAAGTTTGTATTGGTAGGGCACCTTCAAGCTGTTTTAGGAGTCTGGTCACCAGGTAGGATGTACAACTTGCCAGGATAAAATGTTCTGTGCTATAAAATGTTCTGTATTATGAACATGCCATGAAACTCCAGCCACAGAGAACTTGCATGCTACAAGGAAAGTTACAGCCTAAAATTACTTGCACTTTATGGTATTAATATACTGTACGGAGGAATATTCCAACATGAGAGCTTCCTTTCATCCAAAATGGTTCAGACTAATGGAGTTAACTGCTATCACTATAAACAATTTGCAATAATTTATGGCGCATGTCCTTGTTATCTGCCGGGCCAGCTGATTCAGGGAGAGTCCTCTGCTTGGTTGAGAAGACAGGATAAGAATTCCTACCCGAAACTTAATATAAAGGGTGTCCAAGGGGAAGTTGTTTGCAGTAGCCCTTCTGCTCTGGAATGGCCTACCCCATGAGGCTATGATGGCTCTTTTGATCACAATCAAGAGACTTTGGGGTAAAGATGTTACTTAATTATAGGCAATTGCTCATGGGACATACAGATTTAGTCTGAATGCATGCTGTAATATTTTTCTTTTTTTAAAAAAAGGTTTATTGTTAGGAGGTATAAGCTCCGTACATAAGTATGTACGTATGTATAAATAAATAAATAAATAGCTAAGTAACACAAGATAAAGTTGTAGGGTAAGTGGCATCAATAAGTACACATACTCACTTACTCTATAGGTCCATTCCCATAGCACTGGCTGAACTCTAGCAGCATGTAGCTTACCTGTGCCTGCTCTCAAGGTCTTTCAACCTGGGTAGCTTTAGTAAGCACCACAGGATTGTCCACAGCAGGAAGCCAGCCTGGAAGCCCACTTATTGAAGAGACTGGCTAACTTTGCCACATTTTCTATTAGACAACTGTATGGTAATTGTTGAAGCCAGCCAGCCAATCTGGATGCCTTCCAGCATATGGGTGTAGAATCAGCCTAGGTATCACTTGCCACCTGCCTGAGTAAAGATTGTGGGCAATGCATCCTGAAGAAGGGAACTGATCGTGCTGCCTGACTGCATCTCTCTGGTGCTGGCTATCCCAGCTCCTGGTCTTAGAAGCGAGAAGATCTCTATTGTTTTCAAAGCAGCTTGGACATGGTGCTTTGTTCAAAGCTCTGCTAAGCAATTTCTTCAAAGCAACACATGTGCCCAAAGCTGTCTAGAAGGAAAACCGAGAAAGTTATTAGTTACCTGATTAAGAGAGAAGCCTGTGAGCGATAGGAAAGATGGTGACTGTGACATCAGATCTGATGGTTTCTCCAACAGTGATTTCTTCAGGATAAGGGAAAGAGAGTAATAAAGCTTGTTATTGACTTACAAGTCAGCTAATATAAAAATAACAGAGTGGAAAGTATCCTGGGGGTTCATATAGCATGCATGAGTACAAGAATCATATTAAAGATCCTTGTATTGTATTACTTCTTTAACTATATGATAGAGGCGCTTAAAATAAATATGAATAATTTGATGAAATTGCAAATGATAGCAAACAGTGCAGTCAGTTGCATATGTAGCTCTCAAAAAATAACAATTCATTTGGGAAATTTCATATTAAAACAATAGGCTACACCTTATATGGTTGCGGAGCCATAAAATTGCAGTTCATCAAAATATTCATTAGGTATGAATGTATGATGTAAACAAAGTAATTGGTTTCTGCTGAAATATGAAGGCTTAATATCTGAATTAGTATTTCCATAACCACAAACCTAGTAGTATTTAGGGTTTTATTTAAAAGAAAAATATTGATGTTGCAAATAACTTGTTAATGCAATTAATAGAGTAACATTAGCCAAAATGAAGATATCGTGTTAAATACACTCTGATTAAAATAATTAAAACTGACTAATATGCAGAGCTATATTTGCTTTGCAAGCCTGTTCTTGAATGTAGAAAAAAAAGAGGATTATCATTTGAATGAAGACTACAGTTTCATTAGAAACTCCAATTTCATACAGCAGAAACAAGGTCCTATATAATTTATCTCCAGAGGAAAGCATGGAAGTATGAGATCAATCCTATAGAGTTGCTGGATTTCTCTGTGAAAAGAAAATCAGAATAAATTGCACAACATTGTATAACAATTATGCAAAACTGTTCAATTTGCATAATCTTGGGGGGGATTAAAATTTCTGATTGGTTGGTGCGACAATTTATGTTTAAAGCAATTTTTTTAAAAAAGGTGATCAGATAAGCTCAGGGTTAGTATCATATTTTGGCATTAATTGATGTCAAATGGACACATATCTGTAGATAAAAAGTGACATACTTTCAACTCTCTTATAATGGAGGCCCTGACCTGACATGTCATTAAGATTTGATTGGAAGGGATGCAATCAATGACAGCTGCATAATTCAAATCATTAAACTCAAATGATACTGGGGAGATGAGCAAGAGTAGCATTCAGTCTAAAGAATGACTAGCTAATGACTAATACATTTCATGTGTTTTTTCTAAAGATTTCATATTCTTCCTCCATCTCTTTCTTCAGAAAAAGATATTATTTTGGGTTGATGGAAATAATTACTTTAAATTGCTTTATAGAACTGGAAAGATAGTTGAAGGGTAACTGTCAGAAGTTACATAAAAATCAACTCAAAATTATATGGAGTCAAAAATATTCTGCTAAGGTAAAACAAAAACAAAAAACCTTGCGGGAATTTTATTATGTCTGATAACTGAAGACCAACGTCTTTCACAATTTCACTGGAATAAAAATCCCAGAAGGATTATGAATGCATAATCCTACTACGTTTTAATACAAATCAAGCATTTTCTTTGACTGAACTTAAAAATTAACACACATACACGCATGCACGCACGCAATCAACAAGCTCAATCCAGAACTGCAACTCCATAAACTCAATGACTTTCCTGAAATTTTAACCAATTTCCTTCTCTTTGCAGCCTCCTATATCAAAAAGAATCTGTTCTGGAATACTGGAAAATTTTATCACATACTACATTATTGGGATTTGCAAAGGAAAATAAGAAACGGCATCTCTTCCTTCCCATTCCTATTCTCCCCTTCAGCAAAGGGGTTCTCAGGGAACCAAGCTTCCCATGATAATGAAAGGAATTCCTTCATTTGTCAATGAATCCAAGACATATTTCTAAATATTTAGACCTTTAATAACCTTCCATTCAATAAATATGCCAAGTTACTGTGTTTACAAAGTAGGAACTGTTTGAGAAATAGTGACATTTCTAAAAACCTATCACTGAAAGTAAATTTATAAAAGATAATCAAGACCCTACAAAGCTGAAGTATAACACTTCTTATTAACTATGCTTTGTGTAAGAGACTGGTGCTCTTGAGTTCTTTGCAACTGCTCATCTAACCATGCATCACTGATGTTGACATAAACAGTTCCATGGAGTTGGGCCATCATTTTAAGAGAAGTAATTTTTAGCCAACTCCACATGGGAACTATAGTATATAAATAAAGGTATATTTCATATGTATATATGTGAAATGACCATATAGAAATTCAACCTCCAGGTCTAGGATCTAAAATGTACAGGTCTTCATTTTTCTTACCTTTCCATCAAGCATCCTAGGCAAATATACAATTAACAGGAAGAAAGCAATCCTAGTGATTTTATGACAATAGAATCTCTCTTTCTCAATGGTAGCATTTTAATTAGAAATTAGAATTTAATTAGAAAGGCTTTGAATTTTCACTAGGTTGAACATGTATTAAGATACAGGATTTCTCTACCTTTTTGTGGTAAAATACATAGCATCTCCTTAATTAAGGCTCTTCTGCACTCATGACAGGATACAGGTACATAAATGTCACATATACTTGAAATACATATGGCCTTTATGCTAATCTATGATAGCCTCAAACTAGATTTTAGAAAGATGAATCTATCAAGGGTTATTCCTTTTCCAATACTAGAGAACAATATTTCTATCAGCAAAAGCTGTGAACAATAAGAGGGAAAGCTGCTATTTTCATGTTCCACATCTGGTTGACTAATGAAATTTGCATGGCCTAAACCAGTCCTTATTGGTTATATTAACAAATATGAATATTTTTCATCTCAATCTTACTTGAAGGACCGTATTTCTCTGCCTGATAAATGTCAAAACAGATTGGATAGCCCTTAAAAAAGGAGATCAACGGACCACATGCTGACAGTAGTATATTTTCTACACTTCTTTAAAGTAGAATGTCTCATTTCATTAAAATTAATTAAATGGCTGAGGCGTGCTTGCTGGGTCTTAAGTTCATAGTTTTAGTCACTTAATACCTATTTTATTCACATTACAGAATGTAAAAGTATATTTTTGTACTAACACAGATGGAAAACCTAACCAGAAAGTTCCCCGCAAGTCAAGAAGAAACCAGAATTTGGATCATGTAAGATTGCAGCTTTCTTACACTGCTTGAATAAGAATTCTGGAGCAATAATGCGGTCAGGTAGAACACCACCTTTAGCAGGTTGTAGTAGGCAAGCACACTTTCATTACCCCCAATTGAATAGACTTGGGAAAGCCAAGGTGATCCATTTTTGTAAAAAACAGAATTGGGTGGGGTACAGTTCAAAATGGGCCCCCTTTCCTGTATTTACAAATATATTGTGCCTTGGGCCAGAAAGGAGCAACCCTGATAGAACATTACATCTGTTTAACAGATGCTTTCTCCTATAAGATCTTTATTTCCCCCATAAAGACAATTTCAGCAAGGAATATAGATTTCAAACCTCCAACTGACTTGCAGTGAAAACAAACAAACAAAAAAGAGGGCAAAATTAGAGCAAGAAGCAGCAGAATTAAGTCAAATACATACAAAGAGGCTTCGTCCAGGAAGAGAGGCGAGAGGCCCCAGCAGTGCTGGGTAAAGATCAGGAGGATTAGAGAAAATCAGCTCTTCCTCCTCCTCCAAGGCAGCCAAACTCTTTAACAGGTCCGGAGGAAGCAGAGGGGAGCTCTTGGGGTCCTAGTGACAGAAAGGAGCACAGTGAGATGCAGCATGGAAAGACAAGGAAGCAAGAATAGCAGCAGACAAGCAAAAAGTTTAAAGGCTCAAAGAGGCGCAAGGCAAGGAGAAAGGGGAGAGAATGCGAAGATATCTAAGCCAGCATGCAAAAGCTAGTCAAAGAGCTAAAGAAGAGAAGATGACAAGATTCAAGGGAGAAAAGCAGTGGTAATATAATCTTCTGTCACTGTATGGAGCTTTAGGAGGAATCTCTTCCCTTCCCTTCATGTTTGAATGTATAGATAAACCAAACATTGGGACTGACATTTGAGGAAAATGTAGTCCCTACTGCCTGACTTAGCAAATGTGTGCAAAGTATATATATGTGTGTTATTTATCCAGTATCTTAGTAGTTCTGTAAAGCGTAGACAGTAATTTTGCCCTTAATGCAAGATATATTTATACCACCTTATTGATCAAAACTGGAAGATATAGGCATATATACAATATGGCAGAATTCTCAAATAAGGCAATACTGTGATCCCCCCAAATAATAAATGAATTTTTGCAGTCCATGTCATGAATAATGCAAAATAAACAAATGATATATAAAACTGATGTATTTTGCAGATGACTAAATCTAAGATTTAACTATCTCTCAAAAATAAAAAGATACCCTTAGCTTTATTATTCCTTCCGTCTTCCTTATTTTGTTGCAGATCAAAGTGGGAGGAAGTTTTGAGTGTCCTTATGATTGCCACATGCAAAGTAGAAACACTCTCAAAGCTTGGGGCAAGTTTTTCCCTGTTTTTTCTAGGCAAATCCATCTTAGGCTTGCCCAGGAAAAGCTGGAACAAGATTTAGAATATTCCTACTTTGCATGCACTTCTAAAATATTTGTGGTTCCCTCTATGTTGCTTGCAAATTCCTAAGGGATAAAACTCATATTTTCAGAACCTTCTATAACATAGAAATTGGACTTTTAAAAAAACCACTGGAAATTGGTAGAAAGTTTTCAGAATGCTACTTGTGAGCAAAACAAAGCCCTTTTTTGATCTTGAATATCACAGCTTCCCTCTTGGTCTAGAAAACATGATCTGTCTTTTTCACCTATTGCCAACAACAAGGTAGTTCATGCCTGAAATATATAGTATCCTAGGACAAATACTTCAAAACTGTTACAGCTGGGATAAAATCAAGTCTTAAGGTTATTGAAATTAATCTAAGTAGACAGAAGTAAATCTGAAACATAAATTATAGATCTTTATGATATTCTTTTAATAATAATTCTAGCACACTCTCACAGGAATGTAGAAAAAATATAAAACTTTAACATATTTGCAACTACTAACAGGAAGCAATTTGCTCCTTGCTTTTATTTTTAAAAAGGTGATATTATATAGGAATAAGGAGCTTTAACAGTATTAAGTTTATCTCTTATCAGGGCTACCACCTGTAGGCATGTGTGGCTATCTCTGTCAGGAAAAACATAGTTATATACTTAGGAATGTTGTCTTAATATGACTTTGATGGACTGCTGCAGTTAATTACTTTTTTAGAAGTGATTATGTGCCTTGATTATTTTCCTGCACACACTGTTCTCAATAATATCCCTCTGAAATTAGGTTAGCTCCATCCCTTTTGATAAGTCCTCAAGACAAGGCTATGTTGCCAGGCCTGGGCTCCCAAAGCCTTGCTCAGATGGCTCCTTTCTAGAGGTGGCCATTTTTATCTTTCTCTCATGTTTGCATTTTTCACTTTCATGATAATAAAGTGTATGTATGTATGTATGTATGTATGTATGTATGTATGTATATATGAACGTATTTATTTATTTATTTATTTATTATCTGGTTGTTGTGAACTATCCAGAGTTGCTTTTGCCAATCTATAAATTTATTTATTTATTTATTTATTTATTAATTAATTAATTAATTAATTATTTGATTTATAGACCGCCCCCTGTCCCCGAAGGGACTCGGGGCGGTGTACAGACAACAAGATAAAAACAGTATATAGAATTAAATAATCTTAAATACCCCTAAAATCAAATTAAATATTAGGCTGTACAGTAGAATAAAAATTAAAAACAACCTAAAAAACCTACCCCTAAAAATTTAAAATGCAGGCTAGAAGAATTAAAACTGCGGTTAGGCCAGGCCAGCTGAATTGAACAGGTGGGTCTTAAGTTTCTTGCGGAAGGAGCGGAGATCGGTGGTTATTCTAATGTCGGATTTGATTCATTGACCGACTGATAGATAAATAAATAATTATACAGGCAGGGGGAATTAGCCGACCTTGTTTCCTTGGTTTTAAGCAAGTTTAACCTGCAATGAATCATTAATGTGGAGGTGTGGACAAGCAGGTACGAACTTTTATCCAAAGTTTTCAAAATACTCTTAACTGGTTATAATCTATTTTTTAGAGTTTTACATCTACTACACTATCAGAGTGCCAACTCATATTTAGTTTCATTTGGGGAGTTCTATTTAAAATTTCTCTGACAAAGTCGAGAAACAACTGACAGAAAGGAGGTTTGTGTTTGTGTCCCCTATATTGGTTTATACAATTGATTTATACAATCTTAACAATGATAAAGCTTGGGAATAAATAAATTAAGTTTTAACCGGAAAGTTTTGGGGAGAAAAATCCATGCCCAGCTTGGACTTTAGAATTTGCCACCAGATAATGATCCATTCCTCTCCTCTTGTGACATTTTACGTTTTAAAAATCTTATGTTGGACATCAACATTACACTACAAGCAAGCAGTATCTTATGATGTTGCTAATTATTTCTTTATATATTGTAATGTATACATATGTATTTATTACACCCTGGCAAAAGATGCTGGAGAGAGTGGGAAATGAAGCAAAGCCTCTCTAAGCTACTGTACTGACCAACTATCCCTTATTCTGGTAACTACAGTACGTTGCTTTCCAACTCTTAGATTTATTATTCTGTTCAATACAATGAAGAGAGCTTTTGTTCTGCCTGCCTTCTCCCAGAATTATTGGAACTGGCAGGAAGTATTCTCCATCAGCCACTAAGACAAGAGGCAAAGTACCATCCCTGCAGCTATTGGCTGGTCCTAATGAAGGGGAGGGAGGGGAAAGTCTATATGCTGCTGCTGTTTGGCAGAAAGGTTGGTCATCATTTCTTAAAATCTTTGCTATGGGAAAATTAGATCAATGGGTTATACAATGCAATACCATTTCCCCCCGAAAATAAGACAGGGTCTTATTTTCTTTTGATCCCCAAAATAAGCGCTTGGCCTTATTTTTGGGGAGGTCTTATTATTTTTGAGGTGCAGGAGGCGGCGAGCATGGTCACCTCATGGCTGCTGCTGTGTTGCAATATTTTGGGGAGGGCTTATTTTAGTGCATGCACTCAAAAGCCCGATTAGGCTTATTATCCGGGGAGGTCTTATTTTGGGGGAAACAGGATATGTTACACATTTTCTTCCACACATATATAGCTATCACACAATTCCCTTGTGGCATATTCAATATTACCCAGAGTACCAAAAAAGTAGCAAAAAATCATAAGCTGGAAAAAGTGAAAGAATTGTAAGAGGAGAAAATATAGCTAAAACTACTTTATACCACCCTATCTCTTTATATATTACAATCTTTGCAAACCATCTTGCTTCCTCCATATCTATATCATCACTTCACTGTTGTTTATCTATTTCAGGCAAGTTGTTAGATAGATGGACAGAAAGACAGATAGATGTTTAATGTGCCTGTACACTGCATACAACCCTGCAAAGTTGAATTTTCAGGATTTATCCTTTTATTTGTTTAGCTTTGTAGTGCATTTCTCCGGGAAAAATATAAGAAAGATTCTTTTCTGCATTTTGACTTGCAAAGCGTGTATCATGAAGTGAAGAAGTCTTGAGTTATGAAATGTCTGGCACAAGTGTAAAGTTGCAGATTGGATGCTGAATGTGATACGAGCTGTGTAGGATTAAAGTAAAGCATTCATGAGAACGGTTCAACACTGAACAGGGAGTAAGAAGAAAAATGTGTGGCATCCCCTTGCTTATTTAACATAGTTATGGATGTAAATGTATAAGAAATGCGCCATCAGAGGTATGTGGATTAAGGATGTGGCTACTTAAGTACTTTTGTATGCAGAGAATGCAATGCTTTAGAAGAGAACACTAATGACTTGCTGAGAATTGAGGAGTATAGATCTGAATGTTAATGTGCCAAATATTCAAATCTCACAGGAAAAACATGAGTGAAAAATGTCGTTTACTTAAATGGCAAAAAAAAACTAGAGCAAACAAACTGATTTATGGGTACTACTGAATACATGTGAGAGGTGAGAATGGATGAAGAAATGTCAAGGTATGTAAATGCAAGTAGACAGCTACTAAATATTTATTAATTTGATTTCTATAGCTACCCATCTCAGCAGGTTTCTGTCAAAAGCAATTAATATTTGTCGAAAAGCAGCAGAAATGGTTCAGAGTGCTTCTTTTGTCCACTTTTTTCTATGAAAGTAAGAGTTGGGTATGTCAGCAGGAACATCAGCACTGAATGTAGTAGGCACAGTGTGGGTGAGTGTTGTCTGAATGGATGCTAAATTAATGAGTGATGAGTATAAAAGTAAAAGACCAGTAGAAAGAAGCAAATTGAACTGGCTTGGTGACAATGAGAATGAATGAGGACGGAGTTGCAGAACAAATATATGAAAAGTGAATAGGTCAAAAGGAAGGGAAAAACCAAGAGTTTGTGGCTGGATAGAATGGATAAGATCCTCAAAAGCAAGTTAAGTTTAAAGAACAAAAGAGAGTGGTAAAAATAGTGTGTATTTGTGGTTACTTTACTTTCTCTTCTTTGCATAATGTTGCTAACTAAAAGGGAACTGTGTAACAGCTAGATACTTAGGTATGTATGACTTTTAGAGGAGTGTTGCCAAATGTATAAACACATGCATGTGTATTTAGGAAAACTCACAAACAGCACAAAAGTGTATTATTGCTGTTGCTGGTAGACCGTGTAGAAGTAAACCTATTGATATTTCCTGTTTGCTGACTTGATAATTAGTAAGCTCCTCTGGGCACCTAAACCAGAGTCCAGAACAAACTACTGGTGCCCCTATTTAGGATCCTTTCATCACAAACCCCTCAATATCTGCCTGGCCTTATTTCTTAATACAATCCTGACTGCTCTTGACATTCTTTGAGCAAAACCTTATTTTGGATATTCAGTGCAGGATTATAATCTCCAAGTTTGTGTGTCTAAAGGATTCCATTCAACTCCCTTTATCTTTGTGGAAACCACACAGCTTTTTACATCATTATATATCATTTGATTACGACTATAGAGTCCGATTGTTCCATTCCACTTTTATTTAGTTAACATATACGGGTAGTCCTCGATTTACAGCAGTTCATTTAGTGATTGTTCAAAGTGAATTATGATCGTTTTTCATACTTATGACCTTTGTAGCGCACCCATGCTCGTGTGATCAACTGGTTCATACTTATGACCATGGCTGTGTCCTAAGGTCATGTGACCCGCTTCTGCAACCTTTTGACAAGCAAAGTCAATGGGGCAGCTGGATTCAACTGCGTGACTCACTAATCAATTGCAGTGATTCACTTAATGGCTGTGGCAAGAAAGGTCATAAAATGGGGCAAAACTCACTTAACAAATGTGTCACTTAACAACAGAAATTTTGGGCTCAATTGTGGTCGTTAGTCGAGGTTACCTGTATTTTAAATTATCATGGAAGTATAGTATATTGTCAGCCGGGTGAGGCAGACCAGACAGGGAACATTGGACAGATAAACTAATTCTACTTTAAAAGGTAAAAGTTCCCCTCGCACACATGTGCTAGTCGTTCCCAACTCCAGGGGCTGGTGCTTATCTCCGTTTCAAAGCCAAAGAGCCAGCGCTGTCCAAAGACATCTCTGTGGTCATGTGGCTGGCATGACTAAACGCCAAAGACGCACAGAACACTGTTACCTTCCCACCAAAGGTGGTCCCTATTTTTCTACAAGCATTTTTTATGTGCTTTTGAACTGCTAGGTTGGCAGAAGCTGAGACAAGTAATGGGAGCTCACTCCATTACGTGGCATTAGGGATTTGAAGTGTCGACCTTTTGATCGACAAGCTCAGCGTCTTAGCCACTACATCCCTGGTAATTCTACTTTATTGTAAGTTAAGTAAACAGAATCTTGCATGTCTGAAAGTACATTTCACCCCCTATTGCTTTACAGCCAAGAAACTAGGGAGGGTCTCTTCTGAGCCACTGGAACCACCCACATTTCTACAGGAAGCTAAGTTGCCTTTCTTCTGATTGTTCCCTTGACTGTGTCTCTTCACCCTGTCTCCCAAAATTATTCCCACATACCATTACATATATATCCTATCCTAAATCATTTTAATATAAATATTTGTTTGTGTTCCGAACTGATTTTATTGTTCTGAAGTTATCCTGATGGGTTTGTTTTTTTGTTATGTGCTGTTTCTTCATGCAGGGGAATAATTATGAACAACAGAATACAAGAAACATTATGTTTGCTTGACTGGAACACGGTATGCCTGAAATATTCCAGAGAAGTATTCTAAGTGAGATTGTTTTGTTTTGAGCTTAAAACAAAACAACCAGGGTTTATTCTGGTTTCACGAACACTCTGCCAGTTAACTCTTCATAAGAACAGTAGGACTGTGGAACCATTGAGCCAGAATCACAGATTCATACAATGAATGCCAAGCAAACACTGTAGGAAGACATGACTGGCCTACACATCCAGTCTGGTAAGTCATCAGAAACTGTCCGTTTGTGGCATAAAGGAAACTACTGCCTATATTATATGGTCAACTCTTACTTTACCTCAAAACCCATCCTCGGCATTGGGTCCTGCTCTGGGCGGAAGACTCCTTGCTGACGTTTCCCTCTGCGGTCCAGGTTGGCTTGTTGTTGTGCCATCACAACACGGTTATCAGCCATACCATAGGAGTCCCAGTAAAATTCTGGCATCTTGACCTCTGAGGGATTCTGGTTATATGGCTCCATAGGGAAAGGCTTCATTTTCTTCTCCAGAGGCTGCTGTTGTTGCAGAAGGGGAGGCTGCAAGGAGTGTTCGAAGAGTTTCACGGGATCCTGGCCCTGAAGATAGTACGGCTGCTTCATAGGCATGATCTTCCCCAATGGGCCTTGAACCTGAGAAGGGTTCCAGAGCTGCTTGGAGGAGTCACCCTGGGGATACTAAGAATAAATATGCCAGCATTCAGCATTATCAGTAATACAGATCCTCTGGGTAAGAGATTGATTTTAGGATCCAGCAAATAACCATAGAATAAACTGAATGTGATATGGATGCCAAGTATGCTCTGACTCACAATTAAATAACAGGGTTGGATATCTCAAGCATTATAGGAAAAAAAACAACAACAACCCTTTTCTCTTTGCGCATACCCTGCACACTGTATTTACCTTATTATAAAAATATGTTCAATGCCAGCATGTTAGGCAGAACTGCACGTTTAATTCTACAAAGCGAACTTCCAGAGTTTACGGTTTTGAGATTAAAGTTTTCAGACCTCACAAGCAGGGAAAAGCTAAAGAAACTTTTAGCAGAGACAGACTACAAGACTAGCATTTTGACATTAAGATTCACCCGTTAATATTTTCTCATCTTTCAATCAAGACCCAATGCTGCAGCTCTGCAAGTACAACAGTGCCTATTAAGTTGTAATCCTTCAAATATGTTTAATCAATCTTTCAATAATACCAATTCATCATTTATAAGGCTGGGCAGGCTATATTTGAGAAGAAGCAGTAGGAAAGGTTTTAAAATATATAATCTGAACCATTCTGATTCCTCTCGCCTAGAAAAGAGACATTAATAAATGTCCATTTTGATATTCCTCTGTTCTTAACCTTCAACTACATTCCTAGTTTGTTTCCTAGCAGCATATTTTGTCTGTCTCTTTCCCATTACCTTGTGGATTCCTTTTCTCCTTTAGTGATTGTATTTGTCTTTATAACATTTAAAGGAAGACCAATATTGCAATCTAAGTTGGAGTCTTTGTATTATTTGTATTGTATTATGTGAGTACAAAACGTATAAAGGTTTGGAGCTCTAACACACTCTCGTCTCTCAAAGTTAGCAGAGTCTCACCTGCTGGAACCCAGAGTGATGTGGAGGACTCTTCCCTAATGACTGCACAGCTTTTGTTGGGGACTGTTGCTGCTGCTGCTGCTGCTGCTGCTGTGCGAGAGCCTGGACCTGTAGCTGGCTTGCAGACGGGGTTGTTGCCTGAGCTGGTATGGATGCAAGGGGCTGCTGAGAAGGGGAGAGAGTCTGTTGAGGTCCCTGGTTCATTGGGCCTGGTCCAGAGGGCCGCTGCTGGCTGTAAGGAATGTGGGATTGCTTCCCAGCTTGCACCTGATTTCCTGCAGGTGAATGAGCTGCAGGCTGAAGAAAGGTTCCTGGGACAGAAACACCACCTGGGAAAGTATATCCTGAGCTCATAGAGAAAGCCACAGGAGGAGGAATAACGTAGGCAGGAGGTGGGAAGCCTTGAAAGAAAGAAAACACACATTTTAATAACGGAAACATCGGATAATGCTGCCTGCCCCCTCTTCAAGATTAACCACTGAGACAGATTATGACCGGTCATTTCTTTACCTTGCAGATCCTACTAGCTAAAGAGAATCTTTGTAAAGCAAAGCTCTCCTATCTGTCAGCATTCAATTATAGGAATGGATTAATTCAGTCTATTTGTCTGTGCTGAAGAAATATTTCCAGGAAGAAGTTTGTGCCATAAGCCTGCAAGTGTACACCCTCACTTTGCTGGAAGAAAATTCTAGGAAAGCTCTAACATCCTAGGGGATGCTTCACTGTGACTTTCAGAGGACTTTAGGCTTCTTTAAAAAAATGTTATACCCAAGTAAATTAGTTCTAGCAATACAGGGATGCTTTGCATTTATTATGTTTTCTACTTCAAAATCTACCTTTATGTTTGAAAAGATCGGTACATTTTCTTCTTTGTCGCATACCCTGTGTATGGATGTGGGTGTGTACGCACACACACGCACACACATATATAAACTATGAAATATAAGCAAGAAGCCTTCTCATGCTGCATCTTGACAAAGAAGACAATGGGGAAAGACTGATGCCTGGTAAATGCCATCTAAAGTTTTTAATGTAAACACATTGAATGATTATGCCTACTTTCTAGAAATAATGCGAACATTCCATTTAACAATGCACTTACAGTACTTAATCACATACACACACATACGTCCATCCTCTGCCTTTTGCCCCTTTCTCCTTCGAATTAAGAGAGGGAAGTATGTGGAAGACACTAATTGTCTGTTCCATCAGTTTATACCAAGGTTAATTTAGAGAAACAGCGTTTTTACCTGGCCGGCTAGGAAGAGGAGGGAAAGCTCCTGGGTGATGGATGGGGATGAACTGGGAGTTGCTGGCCTGGTTTGGAGATTGAGTTACTGGTGTTTTTCTGACTTCAGACACCGGAGTCTTCCTCAACTCGGTCTGGGATTTTACCTAAAGGGATAAGCCAGTAAAAGCAATAATTCTAAATATTTGCCCTTATTCACTTGTCCATGCCTTTTTTAGAATGTAAAAATTAAAAAGTTAGTATAAGACATATCAATTCTTTCCAGGGATTTGTTCTACAGGAACAAAGAATGTGGCCTTGGCCTTGGCCAGCTCCACATTTGCAGTTCTCAGAACATTTTAGACTGATCATGTACTATTTTCCTCTGACCCACAAGGTTAAAAACAAATACTACTAGCTTTTTCAGAAAAGAGCTCAGACTGAAGATCATGTTTGGAATTTAGGAGAGCCATTATCTCCACAGTGGACTAGAGGAGGTAGCTCAAACCTGTCTTTGGCTTCACAATTTCTAGGTGGAACTCAAAGTCATAGCTTCAAAAGAAACCTAATAGAGAGACTGGTAAGAACTCCCAGCAGTTGGGCCAAGGATTCTGAAATGCACATTGGAATATTAAAATATAAACATTGATAAACAAATTACTTGAGATTTTTTAATACTTATCCGGGCTACCGGACTTATGATACTAGATATCTCTGTCTAGAAACCTTGTTTCCAAAACTCCCACAGCTTTTACAGGCACAAGAGTATAAGATGTAGGTTTTAATGAAATTAAGCCTGGTCCTTATTTCTTTGTATCAATGTCAGCTTTATTTTATTCAATTTCAGTTGCAACTTCAAAGTTCCAGCAATTCATATACCATAGATGTGCTAATACACTAACACACTTATTCCAGAAAAAATGAATATGTTAATAAACCTATATAATGAAAAAAGCTGAAATTTAGAGAAAAAGAAAGCACAATAAATAATACCCATTGTGAGATAATTTTATACTTTATTTAGAAGCAACAGCTTATAAGGGAAAGCTCTCAAAAGAACCGTAGTTCAACCCCAAAAAAGTATGAACCCCTAAATGTGAACAAATAGCAAAATAGTCTGTTTTGAAAATTTATCAGGTACAATCTGTCCCCACTGAATTGTATATTAATACAGAACATTTTTCAACTTAAGAATCTAATCAAGAAGATCTTTGTACTGAATTCATGTTATGCTAGAACAGCCTGTATCCCAAATCAGATTCACTTAGAGCAGTTCCCAATTACTAGAAATTGGCAAACATTTGCCATATTACATCAAATGCTAGCAAATAACTCTTGCACTTTAAAAAAACATTAGAATGCTTAATTTCAGAAAACATAATGGTATTATTAAGCTTATTTAAACCCTGTGATTAATTGATAGTGTCATGTAGTCATTAAGAGGTGGCACTAGCATTGGGGAGGTTTGAGGTTCAAGTCCAGTCTGAAGCTTCAAAGTGTGACCTAGGTGAGTCACTCTCTCTCAGTCTATCTATATCACAGGGCTGTTGCTAAGAGGGAGAATGTTATGTATGGCATCCTGAACACCTGAATGAGAAGGCAGCCACAAATCAATTGAATGGATGAGTGAGTGAGTGAGTGAGTGAGTGAGTGAGTCCCACTCTACTATGGTAAGTAAAGAGTAAACTGGACATACTCTGATTAGGAAGGTGAGTCATAAGATCCCAAAGAGAGGTACCCAAGAAGAACAGAACTAGCAGGTGGACAAAGGAGGGAAAGGAAAATAAGACCATACATATGCAATGAAATAGAGAAACATACGCCACTAGTAAGAAAAACGAAGGTATGGAAGAAGGAGTGAAGTGAAGACATGGAAGCTCCAGCTGCATTTGTCTGTCATAGCTGTCTCACTATGCTGCATCATTCTAAAAGCTTAAAGGTAGCTTCAGGCAACTTTATAACATTGCAACTAAATTAGGTGGCGGCATAAAAACATTCAGAGGTATGATAACATATAAAGAATTATACCTGTACTGCTACATTCTGCTTCCCTGTTTCTTGACTCTTGTCCATGCCACATTTCTTAATCTCATTCTTCCTTTTGTTGTTGATGTCCTTCTTTCCATCATTTTTATTGGCTGTTAGCCCTTTGTTATAATCTCTTCTTTCCCTTCCTATTTCCTTGGTCAGATAGTTTCGGCCTTGCTCTCTGTTTATTTCTCGCGGTTTAATGTTTTCTTTGAATGTCACCATTGGCTTATCTCCTGTATCAGAGTTGCTGCTCAGGTTTCGACTTGTAGATAGCACGGACTTAAGTCCTGGGCTCCCATCTACAAACTGTGGCTCTGATGCTTCCTGCAGAACATGACTCTGTCTGGATTCATGATGTTCCTCCAGTAACAGTTCTGGGATCTCTGTCAAAAACATGAGCTTTCCAACCTCATTTTCACATTGGATCAACCTTTAACAAAAAAAAAAAAACAATTAACTGTATGTTACCAATACATTTTCAAGGATAATCAAAATCATAAACCTTGAGTGGGGGTGGGGGGGGGGATACATTGTTTTTTTTTTAAAGTCCACAAAATTGAAAGTAAAGTAAAACTGATATAGAAGGGATCAAAGAGAAAGCAACCTTTACTTATGCCAGGGGTGTCCAAACTTGGGAACTTTAAGACTTGTGGACTTCAACTCCCAGAATTCCCCAGCCAGCATGGCTGGCTGGGGAATTCTGGGAGTTGAAGTCCACAAGTCTTAAAAGTTCCCAAGTTTGGACAGCCCTGCCTTATGCCAATTGAGAATGGGTAATCCTGATGAAGTTTTAAAGCAATCAGGGATTATCATCTGCTCTCCTCTGATGCTTTAATAGGCAAAGGCTTTTTAAGATAAAAAGATTCTGTAACTTCTTTGGTTGGGTAGTAGCATTTGACCTAAAAACTCACCATGCTTCTTTCAAACCAGCAGCTGAAGAGTCTGCTAAGAAAATTGCACCACACTATCATAACTCAGTTGATTGGAACATGCTGCACAATGCTAGAGCTTATATAGCGGGCCATTACAACTGACAGTAAAGCCATCTTTGCCATAATATCTCACTAAGAATGGACACCACAACCGTATTTTAAGTTACTTTGACTAAAACCTGGGATCAATGTTTGAGAATTTGATTACAGAGATAACGAGAATACTAAAGTGCAAATAATAACCTTGCATTTACCAAAGCAATTGTTTTTCATTCTCCCTCAGCAAGGACTTCATTCTCCCCCTCCCACCAACTCCAGTAGATTAAGCTAGGTAGGGAGTGATTACGTGCAGCTTTCGATACCCAAGATCTCCAATCTAATTTCAAAAGGCCAATGCAAGTGATCACCTCAGATCTCTAGAAAAATCTCTCTTTCTGCTGTCTTGGAAGAAAAAGAGCTTCAGAAAGTAAAAGAGAGAAAGGGGACAGAGAACGGGCAGCCCTACATATTCCTAGCTCTGGCCCCATGCATTGCATGCAACACAACTTTTACATGCTGAGGTAATTGAAACACTGCAGGAAAACATTTTTGATATAGAGAGTTCTGCAGCAAACCCCACTACATTCATTCATATGCTTTAAGTGCACAAGGTTCCGATTCAGTCTGCAGCAGCTCCTATTTAAAGCTGTGAAGCGGTCGGGGCTGGGAGCCTGAGTTATTACAAAACTGCAATCAAACTAGGTCAGTGATCAGATTTACCAAAAGACAACTAATTTCTTTCAATCTGTCTAGCCAGTCTACTATTAGGGTTAGGCAATGTTTCAAATTCAAAGTCAAAAAGATGCTTTGGCATAGAGGAGATGCAAACGTGGCGCCTATCTGCAACTTCTTAAAGCAGCTGCTCCTTTTTCTAGGGTTGCAGGTAAAGCATTTATTTACCCCCACCCCCAATACGCTGGACACTTTTATACCACTCAATCTGGTGTGTAGCCTTACAAATTACCATATTTTTCAGAGTGTAAGACACACCTTTTTCCCTCAAAAAAGAGGGTGAAAATCTGGGTGTGTCTTATAAACCAAATACAGCATTTTTGGCCTCCCGAAACCCCGCCCCGTTTGCAAAAAATGGCCATGCATAGCCTTTAGAAGGCTTCCAGAGTCCTCCTGGGGGCTGGGGAGGGCAAAAATGAACGAAAAACAGTCCATTCTTTGCTCGTTTTGGGGGCCCACAGCTCCCAGGAACACTCTACAAGCCTCCTAAAAGCTATTCATTGCCTTTTTTTGACAAAAAACAGGCCCGTTTTTGTGAAAAACGCACCATTTTGGGGAGGTCTGCAAAGTGCAATTTTTTTTTTAAATTGCCTCTTCAAAATCTTGGTGCGTCTTCGAAAAATACAGTATGTTGCTACAGCTAGTCTGTACTTAACATCCATTTGTTTTGCAATTATTCAAAGTTACAACAGTGCTGAAAAAATGGAGTTGCAACTAGTTCTCAACTTACAGTTGTGGTT
Source organism: Natrix helvetica (assembly GCF_964273705.1). Lineage (NCBI taxonomy): Eukaryota > Metazoa > Chordata > Lepidosauria > Squamata > Natricidae > Natrix > Natrix helvetica. Next base: position 68,740,875 of record NC_138549.1, on the reverse strand, counting down.
TTCTGCTTCTTTAAAAAAAGGAGTACATGTCCAAGCAAAAGGATGGCTGCTTCTTTTAAAGTTATACAGATATCCTCAGCAGAGCTCAATTCACTGGGTTACTACACTGACACACCAATTTATTCTGATGAATCCTGGAAGGATTAGATTATAATAAGAAAGGAAGCGGTCTGCACACATTTACCCAGCCAGCTTCATGTCTGAAGAAGGATTTTAAATCTGGGTTTCTCTCCAATGAACTACAAATGTCATTCTTAAAGCAGTTATGCATAGGCTTTTAAGTCCCATCATTTTCAAATCATGCTGGAAAAATATTCTGGTCTGGCCAGGATGACCTTTTATGTCCTGCGCCAAATTGTGCCATGTTCCCCTGTGGACCAAGATAATCCTAAAGGGTTGCGTTGCATATTGTCCTGCAGCAATCTTTACCCTTTGCACTAAGGATCATCCCGGTTTGGCAGTGGTGTGTTATGGCAAGTCGTAGCATGAAAGTTTGGCTTAGTCAGAAGGTTAGCGGCACATATCCACCTTCCCATAATACTTTCCTGTGTGGCCCAGTAGAAAGGTGGGAGGCAAAATGACAGTAAAGGTTAGTTGGGGCAGCAGGTGCTCCAGGCACGTGCCAGGAAGTAGGGGCAGGCAAGCAAGTGCTGCAGGTGTGAGTTAGGGTATGCAGGTGGGAAAATGTGTGCCTTGCTGCATGCCCTTGTCAGTGGGGATGAGCCTTCAAATTATGGATTGTCTCTCAGTGATCCTTCTTTGTTGATCTTTCATACTAAGGATTGTCCCAACCAGAAGGGGCATTCAGTCAGGCGCAGCATGAAGGACTATCCCTAGCTGGGAGTGGTGCATGGTGGACAGAAGTGGCAGTGGGTAGCAGGTGGCCAAAAGGGCAGAAATGAGAGGGAGATAGGAAGATGGGGGGAACTGAAATAGTTCCCTGCCTTGGAAGGACCGAGGCTCAGGAATGGGAAGGACAGTGCCAGGAACAGCTCGGATAGTGTTGAGTCCTTATGGAATGACCAAGCAGGATTTATAGCCAAAGGAACTGCCAAAACTACTGTGGGGCAGTTATGAAACATTGCTTTGATTAGGAATGAATTTGTTGGTCCTTATTATGGGAATTAAGGAACTTAAATTAAATGAGGACTACCTGTTATATTAAACTAAATTATAGCTTTAAGTTCCTAAAAAAGGTCTCTAAGCCCTGAAAAACACATACTTATTATGCACATTTTAAGCATCTACCATTCCCGTATTACCGCCTTGTGTTAAGTGTTAAATGAAATTATTAGTGTCCACAATTATACCTTCATTTCAAGTTTTAACACCTGTCATTAAGAGTACCATCATGGGTGAAAGGTATAGGATGACAGTAGCAGCTATACAGATACCTTGGCTGATTGTCAGCAATCCATTTTCCTGTGAAGACCAGGCGTTGTTGCCGTATACGGCGATGCTGCCCTTCTTTGTCTCCAGTAATCCCCTGATGGCCTTTAGAGAAATCCAAGTTCCTGATTGTGACAAAAATAAAAATCGGACATTCGGATTATGAATCAGAAACAAGAGGGGTACATGCAGGTCTAACATGTAGTGGTCTGATTAGTTATCTAAAGTTTCCCTTTAAGTGAGAAAGTAATTACACAGAATTTGCAGATGATAGGGATAGAAAGAGTCCCATTTTAAGATAGTTTTAATATTCTGTTTCAGATAAATACTTGCACAATGTTTATGTATTTTGTATCAAGCTTTATCATCCTTGCTGCAATTGTTCTTCAAGTAATTTTCTACCTTAACACTCAAATATAAAAGCAAATAGTAGCAGAATCAATTTCCCAGTAGAAAAGTACTGTGCATATGTTTATAGGCTCCAATCTGCCAAGGTCCCCCCTCCCCCCCGATTTACCTAAGGAAGTTAATTTATAGCAGTAACAGGTATCTTGTACAGTATTAACTTTTTAAACTTTAATTAGATTTGTTAACTGCTCCCTCTCCCCTAGGGGACTCGGGGCGGTGTACAGACAGAATAAAAACATTATAAAAACATTATATACAGCAAATTACAAAACCCCATAAAAACAAATTAAACATAAGTCTGTACAATAATGCCTAGATTAATTAATGATTAAAACCAAATTAAAATACCCCAATTTAAAATAACCAGTCAGTATTAGACCAAAAGATCTATCAGGTTAAAAAGCAGAAATCCTTTTCAGTGAAAATAAGAATAGATTATCCATTTTTTCACTAACACCAATTCCCCTAAAGGTTTCCAATGAGATTAAACTTTAAATATACAAAAATTAAACTGAAATTTAAAGAAACCAGAATTAGAATTTTAATCCCAATAATTCTGTAACAATGTACGACAGAAAATAATGAAGAGGTACAAAATTTTGTAGTGTGGCGATAATTACAAAGAGCTTAGAAAACGGTGGATATTAATATTGTTTGAATAACTGATGAGTATTATCTATCTATAATAATCACTCACCTGAACGAGGGTCTCAGAGCTAAGAATCCCTGCAGCTCAAATTCTTCTGGAAGAGGGGTGGCTAGTGAATGAAACAAAGGAATATGCACATCTGTATTCAAGTCTACTTCTCATTAGTAAGCAAGGATCTGATCCAATAAATATCAAGTGCTTTTTAAGTTACAGGTAGTCCTGAATTTATATTCATATGTGCAGTTACTATGTGAAGTTACAGTAGTACTGAATGGATTACAACTTGTCTCTGAAGTTACAGCCATTGCAGTCCTCTCTCATAATCAAAATCTGGGCACTTGGCAGTCTGCCCACACTTACGACTGCAGGAATGTTTCAACTCTCCCTTTATTTATTTTCCCCTTATACACGCCTTTTAGACACCCTGTACTCTGTGGTTCCTGTGGCCTTAGTTGACTGTCATCTTCTTGCTCCCGGTGCTGATCAAACATGCCTAACATGGCTCTTGAGGCAAATGATGGCTGTGTAAAACGTTTTTCCTCAGATTGCACATGGAAGATTCATCAAAAGATGATGGCCTCACGTGGTCAGCAGCTGCCTTGCAAAAGGCTAGGATGGGCACACCTCATAGCAATGGGAGCAAGATGGCAGTGAAGATCAACTGGGATGGTTGACCATGTTGAGGGCAACATAGGTCTGGGAGTATACAGAGCAGTGAATGTGGCTGGACTGAGGCATCTGGAACTTCATGGGGCGATTAAGGCTTTGCACCATGCAACTGGACTGTGGCTTCATGCCATGCTATTCAACTGCAATGCCATGCTTTTAGAGCTTCCATGGGCAGCTGGAGCTTCCCAGGACAGTTGTAGCTTTGTGCCACACTGAGACTGCACACTATGCTGATGGGGCTTCCTGGGGATTTTTGAAGGGCTTCTTATAGAGGAAAGCAGACCCAGAGTCATGTAGGGTTGCTTGCCACCTCGCCAGTCAGAGTGCAGCACTGGCAAAAGAGAAGAGATAGGGGTAGGGATAGGAAGGAAGGGGGAATTGAAGAATCCCTTACTGCTCTGGGCTGGGAGGGACCAAGCCTGGAATGGCATAGCTTAGGGTAGGCCCTTGGCTAACAACTGGTGGAATTTGTTTAATGATGACAACAGGGAATGCCCTTGCTAAGTGAAGCAGTCATATCACCTTGACCTTTACAACTGAATAACTTAGCACTAGATGTTCCTGTCCCAGCTGTGGTGGTAAAGTAGTCCTCAACTAATAACTAAAAACTGGAACTAGAAATCCAGTCATAAGTTGGTGTGATTGTAAGTCAAGGAACCCATAGGGTAGGGGCCATTTTTTAAAAATTTTTTGCAGTGATCATTAAATGAATCACCATAGTGGTTAAAGCAAATCACGAAATTGTTAAGCAAAACCATTCTTCCGAATGGGCAGGGTTTGCTAGAACATAAAACATTGCAAATTACAACCATGTGCCTGCTGTAGTCAGTCATAAAGATGAGCCAGTAGCTAAGAGCCCGAATGGCAGCCAGGTGACTACAGGTAACTGTGACATTACATGGTGCCTGTGCAGACTCTGTCCCAAGGCCATTTTAATTTTGAATGGTGCAAAATGGCCAGTCATAAATCGAGAACTACCTGTAGTTAAAATGTATTAAAATTTTAATCCAAAAGACAATGGATGTATGGTAATTCTGCCTAAAAGCAAATAAGGAAAAATTGTAATTAAGATTGCATAGAATATTCTCCAGCTTCAATAACCATTCTGAGAAATTCTATATTTTCACATCTATAAATATTCATATTATCATTATTTTCATCTGCTAATTTTTTTTGGGGGGAGGTGTCTTATTTCTATGCACTTACCAATAATTTGATTGACTGTTGAAACCCATATGATTTTTACAAGTGATGATAGTAGTGAAGGGCAAATATAAAACTATAAACAAACTAACATTAATGGCACCGAAGAGGAGCTTGGGCAAATAAAATGATGCAGGCTGAGGGCATAGAATAGTATCTACATAATTTAATGGGTCATTGGAAGATGCTTCTCAGAATCAATGATGTCAAGATGAGCTAAATAGTCCTTATTCAACTTAAACTTATACACAAGTTCATCAGTGTCTTCCTACTACATTGTTCTTGATTTCACTCTGCTCTTGCCTTCCTTGGACTATGTCATAAGGGAGTGTTCTTACCATTAGGGCAGGAGAGGTCTTCTTCATGAGGCTGAAAACTGTTTAGAAGAGAAATCAGCCAAGGCCAAACACTGCAAAGCAAGAAGAGTTTTACTTACATAACACACTGCACACTCACTATTGCCTGTTCCGTTGCATATCTTGTCCTTACTGCATCAAATGCCCATTTCTTATCAGATCTCTTCTGATATAATCTATAAAAAATATTTCTATCCGATCCTTTTCTGAAAATTCCAGTAACTGTCTTGCTGTACGTCAGAACAATTTTCAACTAGTATGTCTACAGTATCATTTAAACAACGCAGCCACACATTATCCCATTGGTTCAAACACACAGGCATTGCTTAATAAAACAATGTCTTATAATCGTATTTTATTTCAATCCTGAAGTAGCTATTTGGTTTTTCCTCTATACAACACAAATGGATGAAGAATTGGAGGATGCTTGTGCATCCCATTTGGGGAAATTTCTTAGTTGATCCTTTCTCTAGACTCTTTTAAGTCAGTTTCTAAGGAATACTGACAGAAGCTCTGACTTTTTCACTACTGGGCACTATCATTCAGACCTAGAAAGCTCAGATGCACAGTTCTTGACTTCATGTCTAACCCAAAGCTTTCTCACAAATATTTGGTCCATCTTTGTGGACACAGCATGCTGCAATATATTTATGATCCAGGGGAGGCTTTTACCTTTCACATCATTTTTTCCATTACCTTTAACTAACCTAACACATCTAGGCTAGTCTTACATGGCTTTAGCTCCCATTTTCTCTCTTGTTTTGATTCAACCAGCCTTGTGCACTTTTTCAAATGTGGATGCGGAGACTCCCCATTCCATGTTAAATGAAGAGAGTGGAACAAAAAGGTAAAATTTCTTGGTGGCTGCCCCATTCTGAAGAAGAATATGCCCCAAGGTATTCAGAATCTCCAACTCTTTAGTTTCTGGAAGGCTATGAACGCCATTTTATTCCAGCAAATATTTGATAGATAAGGATATAGATAGATAGATAGATAGATAGATAGATAGATAGATAGATAGATAGAAGATAGATAGATGATAGATAGATAGATAGATAGATAGATAGATAGATAGATAGATAGATAGATAGATAGATAGATAGATAAGCTGGGCCACCCTTTTCACAGATTTTGCTGTTGGCTAGGTATTTGTTTTAAGTAGATTCTTAGATTTAGACCCTAGATTTCTCAGATTTACAGACTATATTGCAAAACAATTTGAACAACTATTGAGTGAAAAATATTATAGTATAATATCATATAATATATCATAATATGATATCTGCTAACAAGAACTCACATTCAGTTTCTAATTTAAAAACCTTGCTTATTCAAGCTAGACGATCCAAATGTCAGGGAGTTCAAAAGCAGAGCAGTGCAACTGAGTGACTGGTGAAAAAGTCAGGGATTCACTTAGTAGACACAAGGAATACCTTATGCAAATCTCTGTGTCTCTTGTTTTATTCAGCTGTTCTAAAAACAAAACTTCATGTATTTGAAGGTAACACTGAAGTGGAAACACTGTCAAAAAACTAAAAAGGCCCTTGTGTGCAATCTGGAGTAGGGGAAATGCTACTTTTCTGAAATTGAAAAGGAATACCACTGCTTCTAGTCTGAAGCAGACTCCCACAGAGTTGACAGCAATTACTGCCAACTTGCATAAGTAGGTGGCAAAGAATCTTAAAATAGAAAGATTTTCTGACTCTTCTGGAAGGTAATTGAATTTTTATATCAAAAGATACCTGTTTGCAAATTACACCTAAATTAGCATTGGAAGCAGTTTCAGTATCAAGAGGTTTGAGTACAGGAATTACAGGAAAACGATGAAGGAGATTATGTATAGGAGATCAAGGATCTATTCTTGACCTTGAAATTAAAATAACCTTTTGATGGGTCAACAAGGGAATTCATTCTTGTTTTATCTGAGGATAATGCAGCCATCTACAGTGGTACTTAAACATTTATGAACTCATTTGAATTTTGATTATTTTTGCATAAATATAAGCTAAAACGAGATCAGCTCCAGTTTTTCAAACTAGATAGAGAACCCAAACGAACAAGATTCAAAAACATTAAAAATGATTCAATATATATGATATGATATACTATAATACCCCAGTACTTTAAATGTAGTGTCTGAAGTGGCATAAACAGCCAACCCATGCTTGAAAAGCAGTGCCATCCGTCCATTATCTTTCTATTTTAATTTGAAGTTATTTTTCTCCACAAATCCAGTCCTCTGTAACATTTAGCATTGACAGACTAAATACTTAGAAAGTATATTTATTCAAAGGAAAGGAGAGATTACTTTAGAAATAATTATAGCTTCCAGCTGTCCACATTATAATTGTTGAATCATGTATTAGGAAACATTCACTGAATAATCAAAGCATGGAATTTGTGCTCTATGTAGATCTCAACTTAACTCTACTGCAAAATGCCACTTAGAGGGATGCATCATCTTCAGCTCAAGTTTTAGAATTAAATGGTAATTATGACTGAGTACTATCATCTGATCTTTATTAATTTGCTTTATTTGTATCTATTTCAGTATCTGGCAATAGGTCATGAGGTACAGCCAGACTAGATAGCTTTGAGAGGCTAAGTAATTGAAATCCAGCTACAATGACATTATTACAATACAAACACATGTATACTTAGGACTGATATATGCTTTAAAGATAAGCCATGGAAATAACTGATTTCACAAGTGGAAATAGCTGATAGCATAACTATCCACAATTTTTTATATGATGGAATTCTGACTGTGGAGTTTGCTCCCTGGGGAAATGCAGTTAGCTCAAATGAGAGAAGAGTTTAGATTTCAAGTAAAAACATTTATTCATCATCATCACTATCAACCTCATCAAATGGAACCTGATTATCGACTTCTATCATTTGAAACTTTGAGTGTTATATGTGTCTTTTTGTTTTAACTTTATGATTGGATGTAGCAGTATTATATTTATGTTTGTCATGCCTCCCTTGGAATCGTTGTAAGCAAAGTGACACATTAGTATTAATGAAGGCAGGTCTCCCATACTGTCATATGATTTATATAAACTATCATTATAATCAAGTACAGGGAAGGCCATATTACCTACCTCATTGGTGCCCCTCTCATTGTAAATATTTGTCTTTGCATCTACTGGAGCTAATTTAATAGGTATAAACCATGTTCTTTCTCAAAGAACCATGTTCTTTGCCTGAGCTTGTAAATAGGGCATTCACAAGATTTATCCTGCTTCCTCATCATATATAGGTTTGCAGAACAATCTGGTGCCATCCCCTCTAGATACCTCTTAATAGATGTGGGATTGCTAAATGCCTGAATGGAAAATTGCTAAGAAATTCCATTTATAAAACTTGGAATCCTATTAACATGGAAAACTGGGATATAAATGAAAGAAAATAAACGTTTGCGCAAAAGTGACAACATATTTCATTCATTAAATCATAACACATTTGTGACTGATAATTATGTTAATTTAGTTTGAAGCTATTCATTTTCCAATCTGGGGTCAAACCAAGGAATTGCTAATAGGACTTTCAGAAAGTTAGCAATTTCTTCCTTTTCAAATTGTGAACAAAGTTAGAGAAGAAACAAGTGGCTACCGAAGATGGAGTGCAAATAGCATAACACATTTCATTTACTTGATTGACTACCACTAGAGAATTCATAGAAAAAACAAGATTAAATCTAGGGATTTTCAGTTCAAAGTCATTGTAGGAAAGAAAAGAAAAAGCAGAGATGTTTAAATTGATTGCTTTATTTAAAGAAAAGAATATATTCTAATTTTGTTCCTATTTGGAAACCGCTTCTGAATTTTGTGCTTGTGATGGGAAAAAATGAAATTTGATTTTGTTTTGCTGATTTGTTATTATAGAAATATTATAGAAATACTTTTATACAGTATATGCTACTGTGTAAAAGTAAAAAAGTTGAGTCTGTAATGTTCTTACCTTCTACTGTGCTAAAAAGAATTAGAAGTCAATGCTATTTTTTATTTTTATCCTTCAATCCCACACTTTCTCTTTATCCTTTTCGCCTCCTCTAATTTCCCATTATTTTCATTTTCCTTTGTATGTTATATTCTGATAAATTCAATGGTGAAGTCTGCTACCAGTTGGGTGAGTCTGCTACCAAGTGCGCGCATGTGTGCCTGAGGAGCACCCACGCAGCGCTAAATAAGGAACATTTTGAAGCCTTCAGAGTCCGCAAAGGTAAATAGAATAGCCGGGGTGGGGGGGAGGGATCCGCTGTGCCACACAATTCAAATTGGCTAGAAAGCAGGAAATCCAATGATTCTAGCTAATATAAATCATGTATCACAGCTGATCGTCGCCCAGTTGATCATCGGAAATACTGGTTCGCCCGGTAGCATTTTTTACTACCGGTTCGGGTGAACCGGTCCAAACCGGTAGCATTTTACACCTGGATAAACTAATAAAGATTTGAACCACAATCAAGTTCATTACATTTATATCAGGATAAATTTATATTATTCATTACAAATGTACTTCATCTAAATTACGGAAAAATGAAAAAAAAATAGAGACAGACAAGACTTACTATTGCCTTTCATCAACCACAGCCTCCTGAAAAACACTGGGTCTGAGTTTCAGCCAGTCCATTGAGACTTTGAGTGCAGGAAGGGGATAAGAACCCCAAGATTCTTCTTGGTAATCATTCTGAAGTGGGCACTTGCACAAAATTCCAAGAAAAGACACTGAGAAAAACAAAAGTGCAGTGTGTGTTTTTCAGTCAATTACTTTGAGCACTATACTCATATAAGAATGGTTAACAATTCAAACAAAAAATTCTTGCTGATCATCGGTGTTAAAAAACAGGAACAAAAAATAACAAAAAACTATAAACAATAAACTAACAATATTGGATAAAAGGGAAAAAAGAAAAAAGTGTATGTAACAGATATTCACAATATCTAATATTTTTATAAAATTATTAATATAAAATCCTTCCATCCTTATGAGGTGGATAAAATGAGGACCCAAATTGTTGGGGGCAATATGCTGACTCTGTAAACCACTTAGAGAGGGCTGTAAAGCACTGTAAAGTGGTATATACCGTATTTTTCAGAGTATAAGACGCACCGGAGTACAAGACGCACCAAGGTTTCGAAGACGCAAATTGAAAAAAAAGTTTTTGTACTCTGCAGACCTTCCAAAAATGGTCCGTTTTTTTGCAAAAAACGGCCCATTCCCCCTCCCCAAAAAAGGCATGAATAGCCTTTAGGCGGTTTGCAGAGTGCTCCTGTGGGGTTGCCCCCCCCAAAAAATGAGCAGAAAACGGGCCCGTTTTTGTCAAAAAAATTGCATGCATAGCCTGTAGGAGGCTTATAGAGTGCTCCTGGGGGTTGGGGGGGGGCAAAACGGAGCAAAAAACAGTCCGTTTTTCACTCATTTCTGTCCTCCTCAGTCCCAGGAGCTGTCTGAAAGCCTTCTACAGGCTCTGCACGGCCATTTTGGTGAAGGGGCGGGGTTTCAGGAGGCAAAAAATGCTGCATTCAGTGTATAAGACGCACCCAGATTTTCAGTCTCTTTTTGGAGGGAAAAAGGTGCATCTTATATTCCAAAAAATACAGTAAGTCTATTGCTATAAAACATGAGAAATAACTTGTTTTACAAAGTTTATTCTTTACTGAGTCTTAAAAAATGCTAAAGTTGTTTATATGATTGCAAAGGTTGAGCACAGAATCTTATCAACACAGCAAACTGTGATATTCGAGTAATAGACCACAACTGAGCCCAGAATTTTGGTAGTATGTCATTGGTGTTTTAAGTCAAGTCAGAAAGTAACCAGACTCAATTTTATAACGGTCGTTAAGCAAGTCACCATTGTTGTTAAGCAAACCACGTGGTCATAAGTCTGAATCCAGCTAATCCAAAAGGTGTTTTTTTAATGGCAAACAGCAAAAAAACCAAACGAACCACAATATGCCTCCAAGTGATCATGGGATGCTGCAACCAGTTGTAAATGCAAGGTAGTTGCCAAGCGCCCAAAACGTAATCATGATAGTGCAGTAGAGTAGTCATAACTTTGAAGACAGATTATGACTTTGAGTGCAATGTAACTTTGAATGGTCATTAAGCAACCAATTCTAAGTCAGGGCCTATCTATATTATCTCTGTTTTAGCATTTAAACCTGTGCAAAAAATGAAATAGTAATATGTGAATATGGTCACCGTGGCTCTACCACAACCTTACAATCTTTTTATGTGCTAAAAAAAATATAGGAGAAAATTATATAGTTTAGGCTCTTTTAATGTCAGGATTCTATGTGGTACAGACAGCCTACACCTTAAAACAGATTCCCAAATGCAGATATTCCCTTTCCAATATGCCAAAAGAAATATGTGGATATAATAGGAAAGCAGGGAGTAAATCAATGATTAAATGGAAATAAGGACTCATAAGGTTTAGCAAACTTAAATAATTTATTCACAATCTATAAGAACTCAGTTGAGTCACAATTTCTCCTCTAAAAACAGTAACTATGACATTTAGCTATAAGATCACGCCAGAGTAATGCAATTCAAGAACAGCATTAGCATCACAAGCAACTATTTCTTCTCACTGCACAATCAGTCTGTGCAATGGTGAACCCACTCCAGCCTTATAATGTCATTCCAGGATCCAAGACACTTGGTTAAAAAGCAAGATAGCGAATAGCTGTGCAAAAATACTCTCTCAACTGTATAACTTACTGAAGAGTGCCAGTAATTGTGTCCAGCATAGCTGTTCATCCTGACTGTAACTATGCTGTTCAGTCTCATTGCTAAAGTCCCGTAAATGGTGCAACTGAAACAGGTTGATGACAGTAATATGGACAAGCTGTTGAGAATTGAAGATTTTTTGGAACAGCAACCTCTGCAATAATAAAAAACACATAATCTAACCTTTCAAAAATATATTATGTCAAATTGCTCAATCTGACTGGCAGCTATTACAGAGCATCTAATATACTGCTGTAGACCATTTAATACTCAATTACCTCCAGCGTAGCAATGTATATAGAATCATATGAAACTGTGCATATACAAATAGATATTGTCTCAGATTTAGTTAAATCCCCCTTAATCAATCAATCAATCAATCAATCAATCAATCAAACCTTTATTGTCAATGCACAGCATGTGTACAATGAAATTGATTGAGCCTCCCTCCCTTGGTGCAGCCCACCCAAGAACACAGAATACATTTCAATAAATCAATAAGTAAAAAGAAATTCCTAAACTCAATAAGTACTAAACTAACACACATATCCTCATACATACATATATACATACACTATTATATTACACCGGTATATACAGATTCTTCAATTCTTTTAATTCTTTATTTTATCGCTGAAAGACAATTCACGTATGTAGGTGAAAGTGCTATGGCTGGAGAAACCATTGCATTAATGCCTTCTGTCTATCAATTGTTGCTGGATAGGAATACACAGAATCACTGATAGGAATACACAAAGAGTACTACACGTATCTAAGCAGTCTAGGTAGAGAATCAAATGACAGACTCAAAGAACTTTTCAACAAAAATTCTTTGCAAAAACAATTCTGTCTATCTGTCCCTCACACACACCCCATCAATCTATATACATTTAATCTCTTCCTCCATATTAAGATCACCGTGCTATTAGCCTGCTGCTTGAAGTGTAAAGAGCAGAAATCATAAAGCAGCAAAATGAATTGCAACTATGCCTTTTAAGACCCAGGATTTCAAGTAGGGGTTATAGATGGAAACATAATGATTTTAATGCAGATGTGTAAGGATGCAAGTACTACACCACATTATTATTGGGGCGTCTGGCAAGAAAAGGATCTTTTTGTAAGATGCATGATATAATGGTTGTCTTCTTTCTTAAGCCAATAAAGAACAGAAAAGCAGCATTCCTACTACAGGTAGTCCTCAATTTACGATCACAACTGAACCCAGAATTTATGTTGCTGAGAAATTTGTTAAGTGAGTTTTGCCCCCATACAACTTTTCTTGCCACATTTGTTAAGTGCACTTGTTATCACTGCAGTTAAATCTCTGCAGTTAAATTAGTGACACATTTGTTAAGTGAATCTAGCTTCCCCATTGATTTGTCAGGTCGCAAAAGAGGATCATATGACCCCAGGACTCTGTAACCATCATAAATATGAACCAGTGGGCAAGCATCCAAATGTAAATCACATGACCATGGGGTTGCTGCAACGGCTATAAGCGTGAAAAATGGTCATAAATCACTTTTTTAAGTGCCGCTGTAACTTCAAATGGTCACTAAATGAACTGTTGTAAGTCAAGAACTACCTGTACATGTTTAAAGGGATTAGAAGACGCTTCCAAGAATTTTTACATCTATAAATCAATTAAATCAATTTTATATAGACGTTAGTTCAGCAGGAAAAGCTGGGAGTATTCCATAAACTAACCTTGAATTGCTCTTCTAATTTCTCACGAAGAGGATTCAATTTCTCCAAATTCTTACTCAGATATACATGGCCATGGAATTTTATAAATGCCTTAATGAAATCAGATATTCCCCACTGAGTTTTCACCTCATCACGACTGCAATTATAAGACAAAAATTGTATTTCAATCTTGGAAGCACACATATTAAACTTCTATATTATACATGCACTTTGTAAACATTTACTGAATAAAATGAATATTTATTACTGGACTTTATTTAAGGAAATTATTACGGGTTGATCTGGAGAAATAATATTTAGTAAAAGAATCAGAAGCTAGACAGAATTGCTTTGGAAACCATATCCTCCACTAAAAAGCAATTAACCAAAACAAACCAAAGACCCATGTTAATAATAGAAGCTTAAGACTGCACTCATGTACAGTTTTGATATAGCCAGCTGTTAGGAAAATCAACTTATCCATCCAGCCACTGATTCAAGGATGCTCCATCTCATAAATAAAATTATAATCTAATTTATATGCAGTATTTACAATTAAGAATTCATTTACAACCAGATCAATACTGGACAAAAAGACATGGGAAAGAAAATTATTTGCTTGCAACTTTTTTGAGAACATACTGATGCTGCAGTTTGGACAAACAATCTATAATGTGACTTTATACACACTTTAAACCTTACACATGGTTAATACTTTGCACCCATGAACTTATGATTCCCAGATGTTACTGAACTAAAATGGTATTTGTACAGAGACATTCAATGATACATCAATACATTCACTTCTGAAATTCATCCAATCAGCCTTACCTTTCCAGTGCTTTAGAAAGTGCTTTTTGTAGGTTAGTAGAAGCAGCTGGGAAAGGGAATTTCACAGCAATGCTTCTGCAGTAGTAGAAAATTGTGGTCAGGTGATCTCCTTTGGAGGATGCTAAAATAGCCAGCTGATTATAAGGCTGACCTAAATAGGATAAATAAAAGGTTTGTTACTGAGTTTCTGTTTTGTTTTGTAAGCACAATCCAATGTCCTTGTTATATTCTAAACCAGGGATCTGAATCCCCAGTCCACGGACCACTATCGATATGTGGCCTGATGTGAAGGTGAAGAATTTTCTGAATTAAATGCTGAAAAATATGAATGACTTCAATTTACAGCATAATCATTCATTTACAGAATTCCTTTTATAAGTCAAAAAGTATGTACATTTAAAAAATACAAGATAGGTATGAAAAAGCTGTTCCAATCAGATATGCAATAGAAAAAAACATTTCAGGGTAATGCTTAGTAAGCATCCTGTAAGGCAGTGGTCCCCAACCTTTGCAGCTTGGCGGCCCGCCTGGGGGGAGGGAAACCGGCCACATGAGCAGCAGGCCGGCTTGCATGCGCATGTGTGCGCAGCTTGACTTCCGAAGTGGCGGACCAGCGCACACACACATATGGCTAAATTTGTGCAAGTTGAGTTGCGTGAGCATGTACACATGTATGCATATGCTGGCCTACCGCTCACACAACTTAAGGTCCACATGCAGCCCATTTTCAACCCAAAGATTGGAGATTCCTGCTATGAGGTTCTGTTAAAACAGGGCTACTTGATATAAAATCCTCAGGAGTGATTAAGTTGGTCTTAGAAAGACTGCCCTGTCTTCCTTTTTTCCTTGCAAGACTGTGAAATATAAGTACTTAAAACTGGTATCTTAAATACAAATAAGCCTTAACTGCTGTTACAGAAGTTATTCAACCATGTGTATTACACTTTCAACACTCACCATTGGAGGGGACAAGCTGAGCTGCATGCCTATAATAGGATTCAGCCTGGCTGGTCTGATTTCTGTAGCGAGCTGGGAAGAGATGATTTCATTTTAAACACAATACTAGTTTACATATACCCAATTTCTAAAATAACTTGTTTTGTGCATAATACCTAGCGGTTCATGTAAGATTTGTGACCTTCCAAATATATGGTTTTGAGTTTTGACTGTGACAAAATTGATAAGATAGGACAAATATCGATCACGGCCCGAACCTGGATTATTATTACTTTCCCCTGCTTAAGAGTAGCAAAAGGAATCTGGCTGGCTACAGTAAGGGACACACTGTTGTCTTTGGTCTGCACTTAAGTCTTGTTCATGTTCTCATTCTTCATCCTCATGACATAGCTACCCTTTGACATGTCCCTCTGTTAGATGCTGGAGGGGAAGTCTAAATATTTGGTTGTCTCAGAGAGACTGAAAAACTAATTAGTAACCAGAGTTACAAAACTGCACAGGGGATCAAGTGCATCACTTTAAAGATTTCTACAATCTACAATCCAAATGTTCTGTTTGTACTGCAATTTCACAAGACTACGATGTCACTTAAATGTAGCATCTTCAAGACACTATAGAATATTCAATCTTGTACTGTCTTCATAAATTGATTTGTCTACTTTTTAAACCCCTCCTTCGAACTCTACCATTTATATATATATTTTTGCCCTCTGAAGATAAGCTTAAAAAAGAACTTTTCCTACTTCTTATACTTACCGATGTCTCCAAGGTGGACAAGGCAGTGCTGGCATATATATGAGCAGGAGCTAGATTGTGGTTTCACTATGGCGCTGGTGTGCGTCTGTTTATTGCTGATAATTCCCAACTGAGAGGACTTCACACGGCAGGGCAAATCCACATTAAATACTGTGCACAGCTCCTGCAGTAGCTGAAATTAGAAATGATCAGTTATATCTAAATCTCAGATTCTCTACTGAAGCTTAGTTAAACATTTCTCTTTGTTATTCTCCATCATAATCACTTTGTCTTGAAGTTATTCAAGAAGATTTGATAGAACAATAAATCTTTTCACCATTCTTGCTTTATTTCTTCTTAAGATTGGAAGTCTTGAACTCATTGGTTAAAAAAAAATCACAATATTCAATGGTCATAAAAACATTATAACATAGACGAGAGTGATTAGTCCAAGCTGGCTTCAGGACAAAAGCAGGACTAGGATTCATGATTCCCTAGGTTTCTAACCTGGTGTCTATAACCACTATACCAAACTAGTTTTGGTAGATAAGTAGGTAGATAGTTCGAGTTCAGCATTCCTTTTTCCAAAGCAGCAAATTAATACCAAAGAAAAATCTCAAAACAGAATTGCTATCTCCTTTTTATAATTTTCTAATAATTAGTATTTCAGACACACATATTCTTATTTCAGACACATAATCTTATCTTGACATACAGCCACCATGTTGGGTTTTCGCTGTTGCTTCTATCATCTATCTATCTATCATCTATCTATCTATCTATCTATCATCTATCTATCTATCATCTATCTATCTATCTATCTATCTATCTATCTATCTATCTATCTATCTATCATCTATCTATCTATCTATCTATCATCTATCATCTATCTATCTATCTATCTATCTATCTATCTATCTATCTATCTATCTATCATCTATCTATCTATCTATCTATCTATCTATCTATCTATCTATCTATCATTTCTGGCCATTCTTATTTTAATATTTTTTTTAATTAAACCTTAAAGGCCTGGTTAGCATGGAACACTAAGAAGAAAAACCATTCATGGCTTACACATCACATTTTAAGCGTGGATGAATGACAGCCTGATTCTCATACAGAAAAAGCTATCATAAAAAGATAGCAAAGAACTCTGAGACCAAGAAAAGCACAACCCAAAATCTGGTAACTGAAAATATGGAGAGACATTCAAGCTTGGAACTATGAGACTGACATATGGCAGATTTCCTACATGCTGCTATATATAGAACTTCTTCATAAAACTATCTAACCTTTTTGATTCTGTTTGAAAATGAATAGAGAGAGATAAGAATTTTATAGATGAGCCTGAAATGCATAGCTGGGTTCTACACAACTCAAACAGATTGCATTGTGGTTTATTACATTATTTGAACCAGCCTAATGATTGCATTGTTTATTACTCTATTTAAGCCTCTTGTATGAAGCTGCAAAAACATAATATGTAAAATCAGATTCTTCAGACTAAAGAATGATTGAGTCCATTATGTGACCTTAAGAACATGTTTCTATAATGTTATAACTGTTATCTTATACTTTTTAAAAAAATCAAAACTAAGTATATTTCTAACTGATTTGCAATTCTTTGTTATTTCAGAATCCCTACAATTTTTGGTGGTTTTGGGGGAAGACAATTTCATCAATATTAACATAGGTGCAAGCAAACAGGAATAAAGAAAATATGAGAGATATATTATGAAAACTCTTCTCTTCTAAATACTACTCTACAGTTTAAATATTCCAAATCAACACTCGTTTTCCAACTAACACATTTTACTTAAAGTTTTTGCAAGCTACAGCTCACTTCATCAGCTGCAATGGCTAAGCTGTTATAGAATGTAAATTAGAATTAGACAAAGGGGAAAGGAGGGGAAGACAGAATAGTTATCTGCAATATCCATATACTTTCTGAAAGTCTTTATGGTTAAATGTCATGGAGACATCTCTTGCCTTTTCTAGTGGGAAAATAAATTTGCAATACGTATTGTGCCCTTTCTCCTAGAGTCCTCCAGGCCTGGAGTTGATGTCTGTTATTTGTTTAATGACCTCTGTCTTGTTTTGTGGATTTTGTTATTAGAATATTTTAATTCAGGCTGCCTGTTCATTTAACACCTTTAGCTGTTTTTTAATCTCATTTTTAGTTTTGTGCACAGCCCAGTCCACAGTAATTGAGCAGCCAATACATTTAAATAAATAAAATTTCATATCCTTGAGCAACAATGCAATTTCCACACCATGGTCATAATGCTATCCCTTGACTCACCTGCGTATAGAAGCCACTAGCTGCTTCTAGAAATAGAGAGAGGTTTGCTTGAACTTCACTCCGGTTTGGATTTCCTCTGTTTTTTGCTTGACCCTGTAGAGTTGTGATCTGATTCTTAAAGGCATGATTCCACCTAAAAAGCAGGAGAAGCTTTCATCGTTCTGTTACACAAAAAAGCTGATATACCGAATATACCTGCTTGAAGGAGAAGGAAATATAGTGGAGTGCTGTTTCAATGAAGCTTCTAGAGTACCACAAATATTATCTTCATGTTATGATCACATATCTACCTAACCCTTCTCTTCACTTGTTGACACTTTATCAAACATCAGTATTGAACAAAAAGATTCATGGCAATGAGGATTGTCAGAAAGCCTGCCTATAGTAAGAATTGGGAGTGTGTATTACCCTTTTTTCTCTTTACAGTATGGACCAACCACCACCACCACCACCACCACCACGTCCCCCAGATTGTTCAGTATAAAAAGGCCCAGTGGAAGGATGAGTTCTCTCTCAAAGAGCACATTGCAACAAGGGGGGGGGGGGGAGATGAAGCTGGCTGTCTACAACAAGCAGTGATAGAGCAGCTGCAGGGAGTTTCTTTCACCCTTCTCTGAAAAGTAGAACACTATTGCTTGTGATGCAGCAAATGCCTTGGAATTGAAAGGCTATGCATTCTGGACATGGGGACCAGAGAGGGATATCAAGAACTGCCAGCTAATATTTAGTACCCATAGGAAATGCCAATCAGCCAAGGTTGAATTGGATATAAATTCATCCAAGCTTTGGTTTGAATGAATGGTTTCCCAACTTTTTCTTCTTCTTCTCCTCTTTCCTTGAATGTTTCTTTTTAAAAGTTTAATGACAAAACTTAACTCTTTTTTAATTGGGAATCAATATAGGCCAATAGAGAATTCCGAACACAAATTATGAAACTGGCAAAAAAGATTACAAATTGTGATTACATGACTACAGGATGCTGAAACTGGTCATAAATGCAAGCCAGCTGTTAGGCGCCTGAATCGCAACCATAGGACTGTGGGGTTGGTGTGATAATAGAGATTATAAATCCCAGGCCATTGTAACTTTGTTAAGTGAATGGTTGTTAAGTCAAGGACTAGTAGCATCTTTTACAAATTAATGTAGGCCAAACTAAGTTATACTTACAGATCCTGTTCCACTTTTTTATCCAATGCATACTCCAAATCTGTTACTAACATTTTCTGGTATAAGTCCTGTAAAGCTTGTCGAGATGTCCAGGCTTCGGCTGGTCCCAGCTTCGAATCTGAAAAATACATAGATATGTGTGTGTGTGTGTGTGTGTGTGTGTGTGTATGTGTTTGCATATCTGTCTATATGTATGTGTCTGCCTCTATGTACACTTCCCCTAGACCAATGTCCTCAAACTTTTGAGTTATCTGGAAAACATTTCTCAGTGTGAAAAAATGTATGGATCCCATTAACAAATGTTTTATATAATACCTTGGCATAGATTTCTCTCCTTTAAACAAAACAAAGGCACGGATATTTTACAATTGCATTATAATCATAAGTGTAAACAGCCATGTGGACCAATGGTGGGTTCCGGATCCCATTCCAACCGGTACGGTTGGAACGGGCCCAGTGGCATCCACATGGACGCTTCAGCGCGCGCACGCACAACTTACCACCTCGAGCCTCCGCGATGCTCCATCTGCTCAGCGGAGCATCGCGCAGGCACTGTACGCGCCATCCCATACCGGAACTGTATCTGGTGCTCCGGTACGCCTGTACTGGGGCATACTGCCTACAACCCACCACTGATATAGCACTGTCTTAGCTCTGAACTAGCATGCACATAGTTAATTTCTCTTTTGTTTTTGCAGGATTCAAAACAAGAAATTTGGAACAGTGACACATGGAAGTTAGTGGAAAGAACAAGATTATCATCTGCTCTGGAAGAGTACTGAAGACTAGTTGTGATCCTATTGACCCCAAAGTATCTAAAATCTTGGGGTAGTAATGCTGGTCCTCCCCTTTCCTCATTCCTGCTGCCACCCTGTATTTGAGGTTGATACTTTGTATCTTCTTACTCCAAGCTAGTAGGAAGGATGGCTCCTCAATCACATCTATTGATTTTAGTAACTCACTCACTAGACCCCAAAATTAATTAAAGCCTGTTTGTGAATTGCAATAACAACTTTCAATGAAAACCCCTAAATTTGGCAGATTTAGATGATGAAAACATTACCTGTCATGTCAGCCTTCAGGACTTCTGCCTGCCTGTATATAAAATATATATAATACTTGTTAAGATAATCAATAAATATCAATATTTTAAATAAATTAAAATGCAAGAATATTCAGGTCTTATGGGTTTGTGCAATTTATCTAAAATGCAATCTGCAATACAATCTCAGCTCATGTTCTAAGCTTTAGCTTTCATTATAATATATTAAGAATAACATTTTTACCCAGTTCGCAATATATATAGATGTGCTGCCAAAATATAAAGCAAAAACAGATTGCTAAGTTATATATTTTTCACACAGCGGAAGAAAGGAATAAAAAAGTGGGATACTGGGGATTGCATCAAATTTAGGAATTGATATATGAATTTGTACCCAATGCATTAGATTAGCAGATATTTTTGTTTTCAATTTCTCTGAGGTATAGCTACTAACATATTTTACTGTTATTATACATAAATGCCATCCTTCTCAGCAACTTCAATTGGTACTTTAAGTTGTAGTTGTTACATAACACATTAACAAAACTATTCCATGCATGTGTTTAGGTCATTTTAGAGCCATTGTTGAAATGTATGGATTTGGCTATTGCACAGAACGGCTGCAACATCATAAAATATTCATTTCTAGAAGAAAATTGGAAAAATTAGAAGAAAAATAACTTGCTCTGAACTTAAGTGTCCAGATCTTGACATTGTTTGAAATTTTTCTTTTGAAGTATCTTTTGTTTCAGTTCCAATTCAAGAATGCTTTCTACCACCCCAACTTATTCCTTTACTTAACTGACTATTAAGAACAGAAGAGAGTAAATTTAGATGCAACTACTAAGACAACTGCTTCATATAACTTTGTTCAAAGAAAAAATTGCTATAGCACAGTCACACAGCTCTGATATGGAGTAAGGTATTCATAAATATGCACACTTGTAGCAGTTTTATGTATAGCTCACTTGTTTTTACAAGATCATTTTTCATATTCAAGGTATCATAAGAACCTATTTGGAATATGTCCAACACTGGGATTTTTAGGAATTTAAAATTTAAATGTATGTACTAAACAGTTGTTATGTAGAAGACAATTACCACAAGGGGAATTCAACAGCATTTTATAGGAAGGAGTATTATAGCTTATTTATAAATCTTAGTGTCAGGGTTCCAAGTAACACCCCCAACAAAGTAAGGCAAGCATTTCCTCAAAGTTCCATTTTATTAGAGATGTCATATTGGCACATCTGGGAAAACCCGAATCTGAAGTCTCCCACGTTTTCCCCACCCAAAGGAAAGTTAAAATCCCTTCCCCTGCACCCACATGTCCATCACATGGTCCAATCAGGTCAGCATCCTAAATGGAGTAGTTTTCCAGTCACGTCTCTCCAGGTACAGGCTGAATGTCCTTGACTCCCAGTGAAAGAATGTTGTTATGGCTATACTACCTCATCCTGTTGCCATCCAACCCAGGGACGTGCGGTGAGGTTTATGGCTGGTGAGGCTAGTGACGTCATCAGGAAGGCGGGGAATTCTTAACAAGACGCCGGCCACAACTCGGTTTCCAGGGTCCTTTCGCGAGCGAGCTGGCAGCGAAACGGTAGCCGACGGTCCAAAAAGTCCATCGCACTTTCTGCTTTCGCAAGCAACTTCCCGTAAACCTGCCATTGCTCAGTGCAAGGAAGGGAGCCGCTCGCGCATGCACATTTGCCCTGGAACCTGAGCTCTGGCATCAGAACCCAACAGAAGGTGGGGAATGGGACGTGTGCAGGAGGGAGGCTGAGGCTAGAGGAGCCTCCTGCACCTCCCTCTGTCCTGCCCACGTGGTCCCATTCCCCGCCTTCCTGAGTCAACATGAAGGGGACTGCGGCTCGCGCAGTCCCATACCCTGAGGCTCCTCAGCACCTTTTCCCTTTCCCCTTTTTTTCATGATGAGAGCCGTGAGGCTCTGCCTCCCCTTGACCTCACGTCCCTGATCCAACCCCCCTCCCTGTTTCCACAGCATGCCCATCCACCAAATGTGGTAGCCCTGAAGATCCAAAGAAAAAAAATGGCCTCCAGGGCTGACACTTTTAGCTAGCATGGCAATGGTGATGATGTGTATAAACACCAAATAATAGGCAATCTTTAAAATGGAACACAGATACACTAGTTAAAACTTAAATATGTAGCAAGATATTTAAGCACAATAATTACTGGATTAGTTTCTGACATTAAAATCTCATTTAGGGAACATCTGTTACCCTCATATATATAATCAACCATGTATTAAGTGGAGCTTTTTCACATTCAGCCACTTGCCAGATTAACAGCTCTTCCTACCTAAAGTCTTATCACACTTTTGCATAAAGTCCGAAACCTAAGAAAATGAGAGTGGTTTTTTTCCACATAACTGGACAGGATAATACCAATATATCACTTTATCAAGGGATTAAGTGTAAAAGTACTTGGATAATAGCTATTGCTTTATTGCTTATTGAATATTATTTTAATGTAATGCTTAATATGCATTTTACTGTAGTTTTGTAAACCATTTTGAGATTGGTTTGCAAAATAAGAAACAGTATATGAACATATTAAATAACTAAACATATTTCAAGTATTTAATAATAAACTTAGATCTTAGATGTCTGAAAAATACCTATCATCCATCCATCCATCCATCCATCATCTATCTATCATCTATCTATCTATCTATCTATCTATCATCTGCCGAGAGAGTTCACTGTGCCGCAGACATCCGGGTGTGAGTCCCTCGTCGTGAGATGGGGCCCAGGGAGGCAGTTGGGCTGCTGATAGTATACCTGGCTCCTCGCTATACTTCAGCGGCCCTGCCCGAACTCCTTGAGCTGATCTCATCGGTGGCGGTTGAGACCCCCAAACTTTTAGTGATGGGGGATTTTAATCTGCCGTCGATGGGAGAAGCGCCTGAGGGGGTTCGGGAGTTCATGGCTTCCATGACAGCCATGGACCTGACCCAGTTAATTCAGGGCCCTACTCATGAGGGAGGCCACACCCTGGACCTTGTTTTTGTCTCTGGCCAGTGGACGAGTGATCTGGGAATAGGGGATCTAGACACTATTCCCCTGTCATGGTCGGATCACTCACTTCTCCGGCTGGACTTCCCTGGTGCTACCCCCCGCCGCGAGGAGGCGGAACTGGAAGGTATTAGATGGTTCCGCCCCAAGCGCCTGATGGAACCGGATAGGTTCCAGACGGAACTTGGGCCACCTCCTGTGGACCTGACCCGCCCCCGAGTAGAGGACCTGGTAGTCGCATGGAATAGTGCGGCTACCGGGGCCCTAGACCGGGTGGCGCCTTTGCGGCCTCTCCTGCGGCGAAGAACCACCCTGGCACCTTGGTTTACCGAGGAGCTAAGGGTGATGAAACGCCACAAGAGACGCCTAGAGAGTCGTTGGAGATCCTCCCGTTCCGAATTTGACCGAGCACAGGCACGAGCCTATTTGAAGACGTACCTTGTGGCACTAAGAGCGGCCAAACGTCAACATTGCGCCGCTCTTATTGCGTCTGCAGATAACCGCCCTGCCGCCCTGTTTCGGGTGACCCGTTCCCTCTTGTTTGAGAGACCACGGGAAGCCCCTCTACAGGGCAGAGCAGAGGAGTTTGGGAATTATCTACAGGACAAAGTCGCTCAAATCCGGATGGGATGGACCCCTTTCAGTGGTTCAGTAGAGACGCCCGTTGCGAGTCTTGAGGGACCGCTTTGGGAGGAGTTTGACTCGGTTGCCATCGAGGATTTGGACAGGTTGCGTGGACGTCTGCGACCCACCACATGTTTATTGGACCCGTGTCCCTCCTGGCTTGTACTGGCATCCTGGGAGGTTACGCGCGACTGGCTCCTGGGCCTGGTGAACGCCTCGTTGGGTGAGGGGTCTCTACCGGCCGCCTTGAAAGAGGCGGTGGTGAGGCCCCTGCTCAAGAAGCCTTCCCTGGACCCAACGGACCTAGTCAATTATCGTCCAGTCTCCAACCTTCCTTTTTTAGCGAAGGTTGTAGAGAGTGTGGTAGCACAGCAGTTCCCACGTCACCTGGAGGAAAATGATTATCTAGACCCGCGCCAGTCCGGCTTCCGACCCGGGCACAGCACGGAGACGGCCTTGGTCGCATTGGTCGATGATCTCTGGAGGGCCAGAGATAGGGGTTGTTCCTCTATCCTGGTCCTATTAGATCTCTCGGCGGCGTTCGATACCATCGACCATGGTATCCTGTTGCACCGGCTAGAGGGGCTGGGAGTCAGAGGCACCGTTTTACGGTGGTTTGGCTCCTACCTCTCTGGTCGGACGCAACGTGTGTTGACAGGGGAGCAGAGTTCGACCCGGAGGCCACTCACATGTGGAGTGCCACAGGGATCGGTGCTCTCGCCCCTCCTGTTCAACACATATATGAAACCGCTGGGCGAGATCATCCGTGGTTTTGGAGTGGGATATCATCTGTATGCTGATGATACTCAGCTATACATTTCCACTCCGAACCACCCCAATGAGGCCGTCGAAATGATGTCCCGGTGCCTGGAGGCCGTACGGGTCTGGATGGATGGCAACCGACTAAAACTCAACCCTTCCAAGACGGAGTGGCTGTGGCTTCCGGCCTCCCGGTTCAACCAGGTGCTTCCATCTCTGGCCATCGGGGGCGTCCAACTAGCCCCCATGGAACAGGTGCGCAATTTGGGCGTCCTCCTGGATACCCGGCTGTCCATGGATAACCATGTAACAGCCGTGGCAAGGGGGGCGTTCCATCAGGTTCGCCTGATGCGCCAATTGCGCCCCTTATTGGACCGGGATGCCCTACGCACAGTCACCCATGCGCTAGTGACGTCTCGCCTGGATTACTGCAATGCTCTCTACATGGGGCTTCCCTTGAGATGCACTCGGAGACTACAGTTGGTCCAGAACGCGGCCGCGCGGGTGATTATGGGGAGGACCAGATACTCCCCTGTAACACCTCTCCTGCGCGAGCTGCACTGGCTGCCTGTGGTCTACCGAGTGCGTTTCAAGGTTTTGATTATGATCTTTAAAGCGCTCCATGGCACAGGGCCTAGTTATATGCAGGATCGCATCCTGCCCCACACATCCCTACGACCAATTCGCTCACACGGAGAGGGACTTCTCCGGGTGCCGTCCGCCAAACAGTGTCGGGGGGCGACACCCAGGAGCAGAGCCTTCTCTGTGATGGGCCCAGCCCTATGGAATGACCTCCCCCGTGACATCAGGATTACTTCCGATCTCCGCTCCTTCCGTGTACAGCTGAAGACCCACCTCTTTCAATTATCCGGCCTGGCTCAATCGCAATCGTAATTTTCCCATTCCTCCAAACTGTTTTTTAAATTGTTCTTAAATATTAATTTTATTGGGTTTTTACAATTGGGGTATTTTAAAGTAGATTTTTAACTGTCTATTGATGTAATTTGTTTCCTCCTCCGTGTATATGTATATGTGTTGTGTATGTATGTACGTTTGGTGTTATGTATTTTATGTTATATGCTCCATTGTACGCCGCCCCGAGTCCTACTTGGAAAGGGAGCGGCTAATAAATCCAAATTTATTATTATTATTATTATTATTATTATTATTATTATTATTATTATTATTATTATTATCTATCTATCTATCTATCTATCTATCTATCTATCATCTATCTATCATCTATCTATCTATCTATCTATCTATCTATCTATCTATCTATCTATCATCTATCTATCTATCTATCTATCTATCATCTATCTATCATCATCTATCTGACACACAAACACTAAAATTTTGTTTCCTATTTCAGTTTCTTTCAATTTAGTCATCTACCCACATCCCTCTTTAGAAATATTAATAATTTGTTTTTTTAAAAGCAATAATAAGATATAAAACCTGATTTTTCATGTTTCCTTCAACAGCTAAAAAATTAAAAACGTATTTCCAAAATGTTAAAAATAAAGTAATTTCAATTGTAGAAATCCTAAACACTGAAGTCCTAAATGCTTGTGTTCCAGAGTAATTTTATTCAAATATAATCATTTTTTCTAATTATTTATGAGAACATAAAATATTTTAGCTGGAAGAATTATTTTTTTAAAATGTCTCAATATATGCTGTATTTCCTTTGCCTATGCCTTGTGCAAATACAATACACACACTCACTGCTATGTTTGTTCATTTTCCTCTAAAAACAGACTTAACCCTGAAACTGAGGACCTGCTATCAAAGTTCCACACCAATTTCCTGTCAGCTGGTATTTTCAGTCTCAAAATATATCTTCCAAATCCTGATGTTTCATTTAGCTCTTTTATTTCCACATTAATATTATTTTGAAAGAACTACCAGTATTTCCCAAAAGAATAAGACACACAGGATTGAAAAGAGAATATGTCCTCATGATTCTATGATGCAATATTTCAGTTGTAGTAAAGGCACATTATTCCCTTTCCCAGAGGTCTGTCATTTGCACTCATAAACATTGGCATTCTGCTGGTATATAAAAAAGGGGTGATAAAGAAATATAATTTTATGTCATTTTATTCTATTTTATATATTTATGTGTCAAATTATTGTATTTTTTCCTATAAGTATTGTATTTTCCCCTACTCTCATTTTAAATTGTTTAGAATTTTATTGGTAATATGTGTTTGAACCTGCACATTGATATGGCCTATAGGGGTGTGTGTGTGTGTGTGTGTGTGTGTGTGTATTGTTTGTCTGTTTCCATTAATATCTATTTTAGTATATACAAAAAAACAAGCTGAAACAAGGAACTGACCAGAGTTAAAGCCTAACCTATTTAACTACATTTGCCATATGAAATCAACCACTTTTATTTAGCACTATAACAAGAGCAGTACACTTGTCACTCTCTCTCAGCCCAGCCCACCTCAGAGGACTGTTCTTATAGGAAAACAGGAAGAGGAAGGTATACTACCGGGGTGTCAAACTCAAGGCCCGGAGTTGGATCCGGCCAGTGGTGAGTTTCAGCCGGTTCGCACCGGATCAGGCGAACCGGTTGGTCAATGGACCCGGAAGTAGGTTCCTGCCCCCCAGCCCTGTTGCTCACTTGCCCCCGTCCATCCAGAAGCCGCTCCATTGCTCGCTCCCCCACCCGCCTGCACTATCCTAGCCCTGCCTACCACTCACTGATTGGCTACCTCACCAATCGCTCCGCCTGCCTCTAAGAACCCTATCTAAACCCACTTATCTTTTTTCCTATTTGGCTCTCTATTGCTGCCTGCCGACTCCGGGGAGATAAGTAAGCTACAACTGAGCATGGGGCAGGGTGCTGTGGCCCTGAACTATAAGTGAGTCCGGTGACCTTTTGCGGCCTTGCAAGGATCCCTGGCTCACTTATAGCGCAGGGCCGCCACAAAGTGCGGGGGTGGGAATGGCGGTGGGAGCTTGCGCTGTGCGGCTGGCCCAAGTTCCGGGACCTTGCAAGGCCTCTGCGTTTTTTGCATTGGGCCGTGCTGTAAGAGAGAGGGAGTAAAGACCTTTTCCGGATTGTTGGCGGTGGAGGTGTGGGCCCATGCTCACTAAAGCAAGTCCAGGGAAGTCGTTTGCGCCAGCTAGAAAAGGTCTTCACTCCCCCCCTCTTGCAGCATGCCCCGATGCAAAAAATGGCGAGATCGGAGCACTTGGGGCTGCTGCTGCGATGTCCAGGGAGGCTAAACCAAGCCGCGCGCCTCTCTCAGCCACTTTCACGGCTTCCCGGAGCACCAAGAACTTTCACGCTCTTCTCCACACTCTCCTCGGTTCCTCGCAAAGGCAATAGACGTCCAGAAGCGCTGGGGGCTGGAAACCCTAGTCCCAAAAGTCAATTCTGGACATCTATTGCTCCCCCCCTCTTGCAGCATGCCTTGATGCAAAAAATGGCGAGATCGGCGCACTTGGGGCTGCTGCTTTGATGTCCAGGAAGGCTAAACCAAGCCGCGCGCCTCTCCCAGCCACTTTCGCGGCTTCCCGGAGCGCCAAGAACCTTCGCACTCTTCTCCACGCTCTCCTCGGCTCCTCGCGACGGCAATAGACATCCAGAAGTGGCGTGGGCTAGAAACCCTAGCCCCAAAAGTTGATTCTGGACATCTATTGCAGTCGTGAGGAGCCAAGAAGAGCGTGGATTGTGCATACTATATATAAATTGTTACTTCTTAGCAGAAAGTCCAATATTTTTTTCTTTGGATTTTCCCATGTGGCTGACTTTTTCAGTACTCCAACATACTATTCTTTTTTATTGGGGATATATTTATGAATTTATTTTTTTAAGCAACAGGCCAGAACCTGTTTATATTAATAAGTAGGAAATCTGTTGGACATCAAACTTATTTTAAAAGTATCATTATGTAGAACTCTTTTTAGTAGTCTGGATTATGGAAGAATTGCAGGAAAATATTAGATAAGACAGAAACAAGCTAAAATAGGGGTGGTGGTGGTGAATCAATTTCTTGTTTATTGCCCATGTTTTGTTACAAACTACTCTAACTGCTGCCTGTTTTTTTAGCAATAATGATTACATTGAATATGATATCAATATATAAAGCATGTGATATGGTTTCAGGATCAGAGCTAGTCTATATTTGAATGGCCTGAAGGTGTGTTAACATTCAAGGAAACTAAAGCTGAAATCTAGGAAAGGCAGTTCTTGGTCCTCTAAGTACTTGGAAAATAGACCACCTGTGAACCATATGTAAAACCACCCTGATTGCCATATAGAAGAATGTATGAAATAGGCCTGTATAAATCATTTGGTGGGATTTCAAAGCAATGGAAAGTTGTGGGAGTACTTTGGAACATCTGCTTCATTGACCAGATCTGGAGGTGTTCTCAAGAGTCCTGTAAAATAACTTGCCTAGCTTTAGTACAAATGCTAGGACTGCATGTAGTTTTAATCCTTCTAGCCTGCATTTAAAATTTTTAGGGGTAGGTTTTTTAGTTGTTTTTAATTTTTATTATACTGCACAGCCTAATATTTAATTTGATTTTAGGGGTATTTAAGACTATCTAATTTTATATACTGTTTTTATCGTTGTCTGTACACCGCCCCGAGTCCCTTCGGGGAGAGGGGGCGGTCTATAAATCTAATAAATAAATAAATAAAATAAATAAATGGTACTTTGGATTCTGTTCCAAACAAAGTACTGAAGAGAATACAAGACTGTAAATATAGTACCCCACCCACAACTCTTTAAAGTAGATATTTCATGAATCCAGGAAAAAGGTGCCGCTGTTTTAAAAAGTACCAAGTAAATGCTGTGGGCTTTACATTCCTATATATTCAAAAACAGTGCATAGCCCTAACAAACATTATTTAATGAATTTAAGTTGTTGCCACTGCTTTGAAGTTAAATTCAGGTGTATGGATGCCTCTTTCTTTTCTGTGTAATTTATACCTCTATCTTGACTGGGAATGCTGACATCATCTTGGCCACTCCCATCCAGTCACATGGCTGGCAAGCCAGTCCCACCCAGTCACATGGCCAGCAAGTCACTCCCACCCAGTCATATGGCCGGCAAGCCACTCCCACAAAGCAGGCCACACCCGCAGAGTAGGTTCCAAACATTTTTGAAACCCACCACTGGATCCAGCCCACAGGGTGCTTAGATCTGGCCCGCGGGACCAGCCTGGAAACAGCAAAGGACCAGCCCAAGGTGCCTCTGGCAGCGAAAATGGAGTTCAGGAGGGCTGTATGCAGTCCTTCCGAGCTCTGTTTTCACTGGCAGTGTGTTGGAGGAGCTGTTTTTGCTGGCAGAGTGCTCAGGCCACCTCAGGCGCCCCCAACACATGATGTTGAGTTGGCCACGCCCACCCCATCCCCAAAAGATCAGACACAACCATGATGTGGCCCTCAATGAAATTGAGTTTGACACTAGATACGTTTGTTGCCTTGAGTTACTTGTAAAAATAATACAGGTGGTATACAAACAAATTAACAGCAACTGTGCAGATGAGAATACAAAGAACAAGGTTCAACAAATTCACCGTATCATTATTACTGATTCAGTGTTTTATAATATATTTTATTTGCTCGTAAAAATACAGGTATTTAATTCTGATAGTGCAGAACACAGTTTTAACACATTTTTCACAATTGCTGTACATTAATGGGCTTCTTTTTCTTGTAACAATTCACCATCATACTACTTTTCATCATTATACATATCCAATACCTGTGAGTAGGCAAGCAAACACTAACAAAGAGCAAAGTAGCAGGTGTACACAGACTTTCACACATCTTGGTCCAATGGAATACCCATGTTTGGCCATGATAACTCTAAAAGATCTATTACTTTTCTGCTGCAATAGGGAACTATTTACTTGCATTAATGCCCCCGTCATTCTGTGAGAGGGGTTTTTTTAGCCACAATTCCTCTGCAAAGTGGAGCATGAGATCCACTGGAATACCATGGTCCTGAAATTGGAAGAGGCTCTGCAAAATGTAAGTATTACACTCTTTTTTAAACTGCTCTGACACCTAATAAGAAGGATTAAATCAACAAACAGTAATGTCTACAAAACTAATGGAACATTTGTAGCATCTTCAAATGAAGAGCTTTGGAGATGGAGGGAACTTTTCCAACAACTCTACAACCATGAAGAGCCACAGATGTCACTAGCAGATCCACTACTGTACTTATCCAAATGCCCCCCAAAAATCAGGAGTGAAACACTGTGCCCACAACAGAAGCGTAAAGGTAACAAAAATGGTAGAACAGATGGATGGAGCCAGAGCTAGTGACCATTTCATTAAGTGACTACATTTATAGTTAATTTGGCATTCACAGAAAGTCTCCACGATATGGAAACAAAATATTATAATCTTTACTTTGAAAAAAGATGACAGCAATTCAAAAACAACTGGGCCGTACGTTTTAATGTCAGCACCAAGAAAGGAGAATATTTGTAACTCAAGAGTTGAAATGTGGGTCCTTTGTGCTCTCTGACTTGGTTGTTTTCTTGCAGACATTTCATTACCCAAACTAGCACTGATAATGTTACCTAATTTGGGTAACGAAACATATACAAGAAAACAAGCAAGCCAGAGAGCACCAAGGACCCCTCATTTATTGCTAGTCCTTGGAAAGGTCTTCATAAGAATCAAATAACTACATTTCCAGAAACAAAAGGAAAAAATAGAGGAAAGAGACCATTGTCTTAGCTGAACGGTCATTCTAGGTGCGCTGCGGGAGAGTCCAAGCACTGGGTTATCTTCTTTCTGTTTGGCCAGAGACTGAGAAGTTAAAAGCTTTCACAATGCCTCTTCCTTTGGATCAATCTTCGGGTTTTTTGACAAAGGCGTGGATCTAGAAGAAACGTCGTCTCCGATGAATTGGCCATTTCCTGACGCTGGACCAGAACGCCCTGGGGTGGAGTTGGACTCTCCTGCAGCACACATAAAACAACCGTTCAAACAAGACAATGGTCTTTCTCCTGTTCCCTGCTTGGAGAGTCCAAGCATGGGACTTACCCAAGCAATGTCTCAAGGGAGGGAAACAGGTTGGTCCAGGGTCCTTTCATTAATATGAACCCATTGTAGCACTCATCTCCCAAAGGAAGCCTCAGCTGAAGCAAACATGTATAGTCTGTAATTCCTGACAAAGGGCGTCGGAAAGGCCCAGGTCACCACCCTGCAAATCTCCTCGATTGATGCCTGGTGGTGGCAGCACTTCTGGTTGAATGAGCCATAAGGGCTTGGCCTGATGATCATATAGTATAGATCGTCTGGAGGCTAGTATAATTCAGATCACCCTGTTGGATAGATGATCTGCTCTCAGGATCTCCCTCTCAAGTGTCAGATGGTCAACTGAAGCCACTGAGGCTCTGGGTGCTCCAGAGCCCCCTGGATGAGGGAGATCCTGTCCTGCCCTTGTGCTGACATTCACGGGGTAGCAGCTTTTCCACGGCAGCGCTACCTCCCGACCTCGGTGAGGGCTTCCATGGTGCCATCACCAACGCCACCAATGCCACACCCACTCAGCCATGCTTACACACTGCCAACGCTGCCGCTCGGCCATGCTTACACACCATCAACGCCAATGCTGTCACTAACACCATTGCGGCTGCTGCCGAAGCCCTTCCCCTCATCTCTCTGATGTCGGCGGAGCCTGTTAGAACCTCCTGGACAGCAGCTGCACTTCAGAGCGTACTCTGAAGCAACTCTTCTACTCGGGTGTCGCTGCTACTTTGAAGTAACTCTTCTACTTGGATGCAGCCGATATGGAAGGAGGCAATGATGACACTGAGTAGGGGGGTGGCTGAGGGTCACAGTGATTGGTGCTGGTGATTAGGGGTATCATTTGGGTAATTGGGTGGATTTGTGAGTGGAACTGGGCGGGGTAATGGTATATATATACGGTGATAGGATTAACTTTGTTAGAACTGACTTGGATTTGCTTACCTTTGTATCATAGTCATTTAGTGCTGGTTGTCATGTAGTTTCTTAGATAGAGATAAAGTTTTTCACCAAACTCTCTGTTTATTTTCAACGTGAACACCGGAACGTGACAAGAGTATCCAAATGGGTCTTCATTTCGCCCTCCTGTACATGTGGAAGAGTCTTTCTCTTATCCTTACCCTCTATTAAAATAGGGTCTAGTGCCTCCTCAAAGAGATTATCATCCTTAAAGGGGGCGGAAGCTAGCTTCCACTTAGACTTCATGTCTGCCTGCCAGTGGCAGAGCCACAGGAGGTGATGAGAGGTCACGTTAGATGCCATGGCCCTGGAAGCGAACTTGGCTGCATTGAGGGTGGCATCTGCTGAATACTCAGCGACTGCTATCAACTTGTGGATGTCCTGCTGTAACCTGGTGTTGTGTCGATAGGCCCTGGCCCGCATTTGATGGAGCCAGAATAATGAAGCTCTAGTAAAGAAGGAAGCTGACGTAGCTGATCTAATTGCCCAGGCGGCCGCCTGGTGTGTCTTGTGAGAAGACAACTCCGCCTTATCCTCTGCCTTCAAGTCTTCTGCTGTGTCAGAAGGCAGGCTGGACAAGGAGGCTAAGGTAGCAATAAGAGCATCCACAGTTGGAACTTTAAGGAGCTCCTTGAGTTCCTGATCTACTCCATACATCTTTCTATTGATCCCACTAGGGGCAGCAATGGCACCTGACTGGTGCCACTGTCACTGGATAACATCTATAAATAACTTAGGGGAAGGAATGACCTCTTGTTCCATCACCGGTCTGTGAATAGGAGGGTATTGGGATCATGCGGAACTGGAGCCGAATCTGTGGGTCTATCTACTACCCCCACATTGGCTGTTGTTTTGGCCTTAAAGAATAGGGTCTTAAATAGGGAGGGACGAAACCAGCCCTGTAAAAGAAGGCCTTTCGGGGATGAGACCCTCATCCTCCGATAAATCCTGCTCCACTGGTTCCTCATCACCCATGATCGAGACCTCACTACAAATGGAAGGAGAAAGGGAATGAGCATCCTGCCTAAGAGGTAAACCAATTGGAGGTTGCAATTGCAGACTAGATAAGCTAGGAAGCCCTGTCAGAGGATGGAACGAGATATCCCTCTGGATCAGAGCTGATTCTATGCCCTGTGTAAATGTCTCAGTGATAATGGCACACCATTCCTGAGAAAGACTAGGGACTGGATCCTCCCCAGAGTGGAGGCCCGATGCTGCGGGAGTAAAGGTAGCTGAGGGAACAGAGAGCCTGGTATCTGCCACAGCAGATCCGAAGGATGTACGTGACAGACAAGAGAGAGGAACAAAATCCTCCTCATAAGGCACTGCCTGAAAGGGATGCATCTCACTGGTATTGGGTGACTATTCTAGTTGACTCTTCCAGAATCTGTGATGGCAGTTCTGTTTCCAAAGGGTGAGAAATCTCAGGCCTGCTCACTGGAATCCTGGAAGCCCTTTCTGCTTCTGCCTGTTTCTGGGTCTTGGAAAACTGTTTTTAAAGTGCCTTTTGTAGCCTTTTTGCAGCTTTGTCAGCAGCTGATGAGACCTTCCTTGATTCTGGGGCCTGGGACTTGTGTGAGGTGCCTCTAGAAGTCTTCTGTCTGGGGGAAGGTTCTGTCGGGCTGCTGCTTGCAGGCAGGGAGGGGTCCACCATTTTGAAGAAGGACCATTAGAGGTTTGAATCCTTACTCCCACACTAATGGCCACTCCAAATTGGGGCAAATCCCAAGCCTGAGAAGGAATTCCTCTAATGCAGCTATAGCCAATAAGCAAAATTCCATTCTACTTGCACCTTCATGCCATGAAGGGACTGCAGAGAAATATTTACAGTGCAAGCCAGCCACTGAAACAATAAAAAATGGGGCAAAACCGGCAACACAGTTTGCAAGCACTCTCATGATAAGCAGGAACCTTTTAACCTTGGTGCTGGGTTCTTTGAAGGACGATCCCGTCGATGACCAAGTTGAAACTGCAGCAGCAGACTGTAGACTCAGAAGAAGCCGACCTGCCTGAGATTGGTCAAATTAGGCTGGTGCTTTCGCCAAGCTCAAAAATGGTGCGAAAATCGGCTCCAGCAAAACTTGCACTTGAGAGCAAATCAGCACCAATTTTACAAAACGCTTGAAAATATGAAAGAACTGGTCACAAATAATGTAAAGCCTGGCAAAGAAAGATCCTAAAATTTTGGAAAAGTTTGTGGGAAAATAACTGGAGTCACAATAGGCATGCAACATGAATCAAGCAAGTTGAAAACATAATGAAAGTACTTGGTATGGAAGAAATTAGATTAACTAAGGAAATAGTACAAAAGCAATCAGAGAATGATAAAAATTTGAGTGCTCCTATATCAGATGAGCTCCATCTGAGCGGCTCCATCTTTCACATAGCTAGATTGAGAAATGTCACAACATTTTTGGAATCAGCAGAAACATTCAGCAATTTATGAATACTTTAATGAAGTTTGGGTGATTAAAGCTGATGGCTAATGGGGAAGAAGTGCAAATTAAACGTAGAATTTTCCAAGGTGACTCAATATCACCTAGTTATTTATGGCCCCTCTGACAACATTTTGAACAAGACAAACTGTGGAATATGAACTGACCAAAAAAAGAATATTTTTTTTGCATTTACTCCATTTGGACGATTTTAAATCATTTGAAAAAAAGCCAAACTAGATTCCTTACTTCAAAAATACAAAATAATTCAGTAAATATATTGAAATATGATTTGGCATTGACAATTGTATATTGTTGGCATAAAGATAGCTAAAAAGTTGAATCTGATGGATACAGCTTAACAATGAAGATTTAATAAAGGCAGTAGCACCAGAAAAAGGCTACAAATATGTGGGAAATTTGGATACTTCTGATTTATTACAGAATCATACTTCTACTAAACATATCAAATGAGTTTGTAAAATTTTGAAATCAAAGCTAAGTGATGGAAATATCATATACCTTGGCAGTCCCTATTATTTGATGTACAGCAGAAACAACTGACTGGATAAAACTTAATAACTTGGATCAGAAGACAAGAAAACTAATGACAATGTACCATGTTTTGTACCCCAAAAATGATACTGAGTGGCTGTATTTGCTAAGAGCTGAAGGTGTTGGAGGACTCCTACAGGTGAAACAAATTATGAAGGAAGAAAAGCATGGCCTGAATGATTACATTTTTAAAAAACCAATAAGGAAAATCCTGAAGGAACTCAAAGAAGGAAAGCGCTTGAAAAAAACAACCCCACAGATGAATGCTAAATAGACAATTGAAAATGGTTTGCTAATTGGAAGAACAAGCCAATGTATGGTCAATACTTGAAGGATATAGAAGAAAAAGCTGATTAAAAACTCCACATGAAGTTGATTAATATTAGGAGAGTTAAAGAAATTGAAGGATTTATTTTAGTGGCTCAAGAAGAAGCTTTACCAATTCAACATGTAACAAACAAAAGCAGATGTTGCCTCTGTAGTAAAAGGATGAGATAATTGACCAGTGCCTAAAGCAAAATTTTACAAACCGACTACAAGGAGTGTTAGGAGTGCCAGAATTATTCATTGGAAATTTTGCGAGAGGTTTGGTTTTTGAATGCAAAAAAATTGATCAGCAAGTTGAGAAGATTTT
Organism: Natrix helvetica; assembly: GCF_964273705.1. NCBI lineage: Eukaryota > Metazoa > Chordata > Lepidosauria > Squamata > Natricidae > Natrix > Natrix helvetica. The sequence goes on along the minus strand of NC_138549.1, from coordinate 68,704,713 downwards.
TAGAAAATCAAATGGACATGCATATATTACAGCTGTTCATAACATATTGTTCATAATATACCCAATTTAACAATTATTGGCAGGGGGGGGGGGAGTCTGCTTCACGGATGTTGCTATAGCATCCATGATGCTTGAGGAAAAACAATTGGAAACATTACAAAACACTGGGACTTGCACGTTGAATGCTTATAGAAAAAGAAATCTGTTGTTATACCAATGTGTTTGGGGCACTTGAATGATACCAAACAGGAGCTCCTCAATATCTGGAAATATTTAATTTATCAGACCTTAATACCTAGTTTTATCAAACAAATACCCCAACCTACATAGAACTGCCTATATTCTTAGATGCTACCTTAATAATTCTTAGGTGCTTGGTTAGGACTTGAATTGTTAAGTTTCCATCAGTCTTAGACTGAATTTAATTGTAGATTACATACATATACTACAACTCACATGGTTTGCCAGATTGGAAAAACTCAATTCAAGATGACTTATATTAAAAACTTAATAAACACAGATAACAAACAAACAAGCAAACACACACACACACAGAGACACACACACACAAGCTATAAGCAACTTTTTCATTGCAGCATGTAAGGCATTCAAAATAAATCAAAATATCATTTATGGGATACTGAAATTCTAAATGTTCTTTCAGTTTGTACAGGAAATTGTGAAGTCCACCACACCTCAATAATTCAAAAAGTCAAACTATTAGTGGCCCAGAATAAGCCTCTCTATCATGGTTCCCAACCCCCAGGCTGTGTCCACTACCAGGCCATGACTTATTCGCAACCAGGCCAGCTCGCGTGAACTGGTGCACACATACACATGCACAGCAGGCTGGCGCACATGCACGCACAGCTCCACTTGTAGTTGAGCTGTGTTTGCATGTGCATGAGCACCCGTCTGCCACACACGTGTCAAGCTGTGCACACCTGCATGTGCACCAACCCACCGCTCACACGGCCTAGTTCCCCTCTCTTCCCCTAGATGGGCCACCAAGCTGCAAAGGTTGGGGACTGTTGCCTATACAACATATAGTCATTCTCTGTAATGTAGAATGACTTCCCTATAGATAGAAATTTGGAAATCTCTTCATAATAAAGATTATGGGAAGAGCCATATTAACATGTGGCAACAAAACAATGACTTTAGCACTAATCATCTTTATCATAGCAGAAACTTTCATGAACTGTTAATGGAAAAACTATAAACAGGTGACAGCTCACTATTCTATATTACTTACAACTCTTTAAAAAAAAGTTAGCATTGCTGCAAGTGATTTCCTGTCCCAAATATGCTTTTTCTAACATTTGCATAGCTAATTTTATGCATAGAGTTTTTCATAGAGTTTAACAAGATTAACTCCTAATGTTCTAGAAAATATTTTAAGAATATAGAACATTACAAAGAAAGAGACGTGAAACATAGTCTCAGAATGATAGGAAGTTATTGCATGGTTCACATTCAATTGGTGAAATGCACATAACAAGTTTGTAAATAAGAGAAATTAAGACTGTATAGAATAGTGTGAGAATATTTGGGATAAAAATTGGCATACACCTGTGGCATACTGACAAATCAGAACTGCTGTTACCATTAGTAGGGGACATTACATGTGGCATGGATAAGATTAACGGCAAGTTGGAGTCTATAAGGAGCAAATGGTAAAAAACATTAATAAACAAAATAAAGAATATATCAAGTCTGTGAAAATGCTGGGTATGGCATATAAATGCAGATTTTTGCTCTTTAGCAAGTCATTGAAAATATACGAATGTGGGGGGGGGGAGTTTATTCAAGGTTGTAGTTTACAAAAAACGTAAGATATAACAAGTAGGCTTCAATTATTAAAAGGTTTCCATAAATATAGAGCTGAAGGTTCGTTACTAAATGTGATAAACAGTCTATGATGATAGAAAAGAACACATGAAAAAATTGAAATGTTGAGAGAATATTTATTACACTGTAATACTGTAAGATGATTAATATATTAATAGATAAACACATAAAAAATACTGTGGTGACAGCAAAAGTTATATTGATGAAAAATAAGGATATGTGTGTATTATTCTAGGCATATAATGCCACGTTATTGTCTGAGAACATGAATAGTTTGCTGAGAAATCTGGATAGATTCTAGGATGCATCAAGTAGTATGGATCTTAATGTTGCAAAAATCCAGATAGTTATGTTTGATGAGAAAGAAGACATGAACAACTGCAAGTTTTATATAAATGACAAAAAAATAGAGAATGTCAATGACTGCACATACTGGTTGAATCTGGTAACGGACGGTAGGCAACATGATACGCTGCAAAGAATTAATATTTACCACAATACATGAAAGGGCTGTCTATAAGAGTGTGCTTATATCCAATTTGTGATATAAAAATAAATAGCGGATATACCAGAAAAAAAATATCAAAGTGGAACAGAGTCAAAATGAATTACTTTAAAAATCTGTATGCTAAAATACTAATACACCCTCCCTCCCTAATGTGATAGTAAGTTTGTGAATAACTGTAAACACAATATATCTGCAAGGATTTGGTTTAAGAATATGTCAAACCTATGCTCTTTTTTACATCTCAATCACTAAAAAAAAAAAACTGCCACAATTTTGTGCTAAGCACAGCATAATTAATACTTTAAGGAAAACCCCACCACCACCAAATTTGCTGTTATACCTTAAAGTTATACCTAATTGCACTACCACAGTGATAGCGAACTTTTTTAGCTCGCATGCCAAAAGCGGAGGGAGCACAGCGGGGTCATGCATGGGCGTGCCACACCCATGCTATGCGCACGACCAGCGCTCCCCCCCATTTTGGGGGTGCTTTTTTCAACCTCCCCAGCCTCCAGAGGCTTTATAGGAGCCTGGGGAGGGTGAAAACAGCCTCCCCTGCCCCCCCTGGAAACTTCAGGAGCTTCCCTGAAACCTCCGAAGCACGAAAAACCGGTCCTACGGGCAAACTGGAAGTTCAAGAATGGACTTCCAGTTTGCTCTTAGGGCCAGTTTTAGCCTACGAAGCCTTCTGGGGCCTTCAGGGGGCTTCCCTGAAGGCTCCGGAGGGCTAAAATCGGCCCTACGAACAAACCAGAAGTACATTCCTAAACTTCCGGTTTGCCCCTAGGGCCGGTTTTTCAACCTCCACCTCCGGAAGGCAAAAAATGGCCTCAAAAGAAGGCCGCGTTCCAGTAAGGCAATGCATTAGAGCAGTGGTTCTCAACCTTCCTAATGCTGTGATCCTTTAATATAGTTCCTCATGTTGTGGTGACCCCCAACCAAAAAAATATTTTCATTGCTACTTTATAACTGTAATTTTGCTACTGTTATGAATCGTAATGTAAATATCTGATATGCAGGATGTATTTTTATTGTTATAAATTGAACATAATTAAAGCATAGTGATAAATCACAAAAACAATATGTAATTATATATTGTGTAATATTTCTTAATATATCTATATATTAAGAGAATATATCTTTCTCTTTCTCTCTCTTGCTGTCTCTCTGTCTCTGTGTGTCTGTCTGTCTGTCTGTCTCTGTGTGTGTGGCTCTTTGTCCCCCTCCCCCCCCTCTGTCTCTCTGTCATTCTCTCTGTATCTCTGTCTCTCCCCTCCCTCCCCCATCTCTATCACTGTGTATGTGTGTCTGTCTGTCTCTCACTCACTTAATCACTGTGTGTGTGTATGTGTGTGTCTCTCTGTCTTTCTGTCTCTCCCTCCTTCCCCTATCTCTGTCAATCTGTGTGTGTGTCTCTCTCTCACTCACACACACAGACATACATACGGTGGTCACCTTTAATCACAAGTTAAAAGTACCTAGCAGCGGCGTTTTTCCCTGGGGGAAAGTCTCCAAGGCTGTAATTTACGGCCTATGTTTTCAATGGTGTGGAGCCACGGCAAGGCTCTGCGCGGCTGGGGATGACTCCGGAGCCCATCTGGGAAGATGAGGAGCGTGAGGGGGAGTCCTCCCCCTGCGGATGGACTCTGGACCCCACACATCTTTCACAGCTGTCTCGTTTCCAATTGGGGGGATCCATGCAGAGGATTTCTCCCCCCCAATTGGAAACAAGGCCGCGCCGGCCCCCTGCCAGGCCTGCCTGATGAAATGGTGGTGGCAACACATTGCTGGGCAATGGGCAGGACAGAGGAGGGCACGGCATTGCCGTCCTTGCCTCTGGGGCTCTTCTTGCGGGACATGCTGGCTGGCGCTGCTTCAGGGTGCCCCGGCCGCCGGTTCCTCCACGCGCAGCCCAGCTCCCAGACCACCAACATCCCATCCAGTGCCCGTCCTCGGCAGCACGGATGGGCTCCAGACCCCACACATCTTTCACAGCCACCTCATTTCCAATTGGGGGGATCCATGCAGAGGATTTCTCCCCCCTCCCAATTGGAAACAAAGTGGCTGTGAAAGACAAGGCAGCGCTTTGTCAGAGAACACTTTCCTGCCATTACGAAGTCTCCAAGGCTGTAACTGTACGTGGTGTGCGCGCGCACCTATGTTTTCTATGGCATGGAGCCGAGGCGACGCTCTGTGTGGCTGGCGATGACTCCGGAACCCATACACGGCGGGTTTCGAGGAACGCAAGGTGAAGTTTAAAGTTTAGAGTTCCAATGGTCTTAGCGACCCCTGTGAAAAGGTTGTTCGACCCCCAAAGGGGTTGCGACCCACAGGTTGAGAACCGCTGCATTAGAGGTTCTATCATTGTAGAAAAGATTGAAGAATCTTGTAAGAAATATCTGAAACAATGACCTAACAGAACACAAGTTACCTAGTTAGTTATAAAACCAAAGCTTTGGGAAAGGGTTACATAAACAAATCCAAGATTTGTCAGTATGGTCGCAATAGAATTATTATTTCAAGAGCAATCAAATTACATAGTTATTCTGATAAAAGAAAAGTAAGCAAATGTAAAGGCAGAAAATATAGACTGTTAATGAAAATTTTTTTATATATAATTTCATTACACTCTACCATTAATGATTGTTCGGAACATGTACAAATATAGAACTATTTATTTCATTTTCTAATAGTGTAAGAGCACAATAAGCTGAATTAGTCTACCTACATGGGACGGGGTGGCTCAGTGGCTAAGATGCTAAGCTTGTCAATCAGAAACATTGGCAGTTCGGAGGTTCGAATCCCTAGTGCCGCATAACGGAGTGAGCTCCTGTTACTTGCCCCAGCTTCTGCCAACCTAGCAGTTTGAAAGCATGGAAAAATAGGGACCACCTTTGGTGGGAAGGTAACAGTGTTCCATGTGCATTTGGTGTTTAGTCATGCCAGCCACATGACCACAGAGACGTTATCGGGCAGTGTTGGCTCTTCGGTTTTGAAACAGAGATGAGCACCACCCCCTAAAGTTGGGAACAATTAGCACATATGTGCAAGGGGAACCTTTACCTTTCTTTCCTCACTTCTAATTTCAGTTCAAAAGGCACTAACTGATAAAACAAAAATGTCACAGCTTCTCTGGAACAAAAATGAAGAAAAGAAACTGCTACATTCGATGAAGAAATAGAAGCTAGGTCTACAACTACAGAGACACTGCTACCAGCAGAAGTTATTCATTTTACTGGAATAGGTGAAACCTAAGGCATGCCTAATTTAGTAAAGGTGGTGGTAGAAGTTGATCTAAAAACAAAGCATGATCCTAATGAAAGTTAGTTCAAAAGTGTAACTTTTCAAATTAGTTAGTATCTTAAATTCAGAAGTCAGTCTAGCTCAATGTGGAAAACTTGCATTAACATTGTAATCATACCCAATCTACTGCCAAACTATTGAATGCCCTAAAAGCATAAATATTTTTCACCAGTATCACCTTTCTTTATCTACATTTAATATATTTATTTAACTTTATCCTTCCAAGAGTGGTGTGGTGGCCTAGTGTTGAAGACCCTCTCCCTCTCCCTCCAAATGTTGAGAGTTCAATCCTAGGTAGCAGCATAGTAGGATGCAAAGAAAAAATATCTGATGTGGACTCCTGTGGCATCAGGAAGAGTATCTGATAACCAGTAAATAATGCCCAGATTCATCCAATCCCCGATTCTACGCTGAATTTAAGGGATTACAGGATCGTTTTATTTAATGTTATCCTTCCAAACTCTTTTCTCTTTTGAAAATAGAAAAAGGAGAACATAGGATACAGGATTGAACATCTTTGGTGTAGTGATGATACCTGAATTCAAAACTGCAGAATAAAGTATACAGTAAGAGTATTGTAGAACATTTCAGTTCCCATAAAACTAAATTTATGCTTTGACAGAAAGAAATGAAGGCACCAAAGAGCAAGCTAAAACAACTAAAGGTGACAGAGAATAATCACTGAGGTTTAAGACAGCCTCCCCAAAATAATCAGGTGTTGTGTTTCCCAAATTTATATCCAATTGCAAGTCTTTAGAGCTTCCAAGTATACATATATACATACATTTACAAATTGAGAAAGTCCATTATCCAAGAACACATGGCGGTTTTTCACTGGGAAAGCCTAAAACTGGCTAAATCTTTATTTTGACATATTGCTTTAAAAGGTAGGAATTATTATTCTTTTTTTGCATTTTCATATAGCTTAACACTTTACAGTTGTCAGTATGAGCTCCTGGGTCATACATCAAAAAATTTTAAAAATCATTTTACTAAGACTTAAATTTATGTTGATAAAACAAAAATAACTCCATGGGTATGCTATCTATATTATTCTATGAACTGCGTAAATAATAACAATGACATATATACAACTTTATAGCACTGAAATAATCTAGAAACATAATTTATAATAGTCTTATTTAAAATTATAGAATAATGCACAGAAATATCTGGGGTATAACATGCTAAAATTGAAATGTGTTATTTCCTTATTCATGATATATTATATGGCCAAAAACTATGTGCAGTAAAGGCATCATCCAACAACAAACATCTTTTCATTTTTAATCTTCTTTCTAACCCACTTTTTTTTTTACAAATAACTCAAAGTGACAAACATATCCAACACACTTTTTTATTTTCCCCAGAACAACAACCCTGTGAGGCAAGTTGGGCTAAGAACAATTTACTGGCCCAAGGTCATTCAGCTGGCTTCCATGGTTAAAGAGGGAATAGAACTCAGAGTCTCCCACTTTCTAGCCTGGTGCTTTAACCACTTGTCTTTTCTTTCCAGACAAATAATTTGATTTAGAATTAGTTGACACTGCAGGCTTAGAAGAAGAGACTTGCAATAACCAAGTTATCATAATTTGGAAATTAATTATAAAGCACCTTAAAGATAGAACTCCCAGAAATATTTTACAGGAGTTACTGATTAACTTTAAACGGGGGTAAATTCTTGTACTATTTAACAACGCAAATCATAACTGCATAGGTGAATTTATAGAACAGCTTTCAATTACTGCAACTACAATTCAGGCTGAGAGATAAGTGAATTAACATGGTATATCTAGGGCAGCGCTTGCATCTTTAAATGAACAAGAGCTCATCACTTCAGTTCCCTAATAGCCTGTTCCTCTCTGCCATGCAGTCTTCTCATTTGCTCAGCCAACCATTGTCTCACCCATCAGCCATGAAACGTCACTGCCCTTCTGCACATTTTCCACTATATCTCCCTCTCGGTACAGCACTAGAGCAACCCCTCCTCTGTAGAACAACCCTCTAATTTTGCCTTCTTTATCATCTCTTGCGTGTGCACACACATGTCGCTTTATTTGTATCACCTACACCCAGCCTTAAAATTGCTTGCGCTCCTTGCAATGCTACTCTATTTCAGAAGGTGTGTACGGAGCACGGAAAGGCTGATGAGATGGTGAGGAATCCATGTTCCATTTTATCCCCTTAGTCTATTCACTTACTTTTTTCAGGTGCAATGGTGTTGCTCGAAATAAACCAATCATCAACACACATCAGACAAATCCCAGACCGATATTATTGTAATGTCTTACGTTAAATAAAAGACCAATTGGGTGGGGGAGATAGATTTTCTCATACACATACATGCTCAGGATACACAGTTGCTGAATAAGCGTCAGGTAACTAATACTATGAATGCTAGAATTGAGGGGTGTTTTTTAAAAAAAAACATATGTTTCTCTTCCTCCTGTCACTCTCTCTCCTTCATCTTCTTCACCAGGAAACCTTCCTTTCCAAAAAGCAGCACACCATCCCACTCACACACACTGGAGTCTCTTCCAGATTTTGTACAGTTGAGTTTTGATCATTCCTGGTTTCCTGTTGGGTTAGCGGCTCCTCCAGTCCACACAGCTTTCCCAAATGGTATTTAATCTATCCGCACTCCCGCCTCCCCAACACACACACACACACACACACACACACACACACACTTTCTCTCCCCCCCTTTCTCTCTTTAACGTGCTCCCCATCCTCAATAGGATTCCCCCATCCTCCTCACCGGAGATACTGAGCGCAAAGCAGGCTCATCCTCCGCCGCCGCCTCTCGCTGCCCGCCAGTCCACGCCGGCCCCGCGTCGGGGTCTACAGCTCGGGCCCTTCTGCAGCCTGGAAGCCGCAGCCGCCGCTGCTGCTGCTGCCGCCTCCGGCCGCCGCCATCTTCCCGTGTCGGGCCCAGGCTCTTCCTGGAGAGGGAGGAGGCGGGAGGCGGGAGGAGGGGGAAGAGGTAGCAGCGAGGGGAGGAGGAACAGTTCCGCTCTCCGCCTCCTGACTGGGGGAAAGGAATTCTCGCGAGAGCCGGGCGACCTGCCCCGCCTCCACGTTGAAGGTGGCTGTCGCCTCCCCTGACTCGCGTGGAGCCAGGCAGGCAGGTGCTTGACTACCAGCCGGCGAGCCTCTCAGTCGATGCCTCCTTTTTCTACCTTCCCACCCTCACTTCCGGGCGCGGCCCAAGCTCAACGGGACCCACTTCCGTCTCTAGTGCACAGGGAAACCCTTCCCTTGTCAGCTCGTGGGCCCGCAAGGCGGCCTTCTAATGAGACTTTCCATTGGCGGTGCTGCTGTCATAGCAACGGGGAGTTGCGTGCGAGTGGAGGATGGGGGATGAATAGTGGTGTGTTGTGTGTTATCGCCATGGTAACCGTCGCAACTACTCTAGCGCGCGCTCTTTTCCTAACTCCCGCCTGGAAAGTCGCCGGCTCTCTTCCTTCCCTCACTTTCCTAACGCCCGCTTGGCAGTTTCTCTCAGTTTCTGTGCGAAGACATCTAAGGAGACATCTTTTGACACACCTCCCGCCCAGGATAAATGGAATTCATTTTAATAAGACGGCCCGAAGTATGCCGTGAGGCTCATCGCACCCGTCCGAAGATTCAAGGTGCCAATCGGAAGAGCCGAGATTTAGTTACGTTTGACAAGAGATGGCGTCCTTCGAGCCACGGGATTACTGTGGCGGCTTCTTTTGACTCGAGTCGCTTTCCAGCGCGGCACACGGACTTCTCCTGCACGTGTCATGTTGTTCTTTGAGAGTGCCAGAAATAACCGACGAATTAAAGTAGAATACTGCATTGTCTAAACTTGGATCCCTGCCAAAACCCCTGCCTATTTTTAAAGAGATTTTTTTAATGGAGTGGAGGAAGGCATGCTGCAGAAGAAATTGCCAACCTTTTGCATCAAGGGCAAGAATGCTTCTCAAGACCTTAAGCAGTGCCATGGGTTGGGTTTTTTGGGAAAGTAAAATGGAAGGTGACTTTGGCCTAGTCCTTTTGTGCACCCTTTATCTCCTCCTCCATCCCCCACACTACCAAAAAAGAAAAAAGGAGAGAAATATATTCAGTAATAAAAAATATATTGAGAATTGTAACAGTGGTGGGCATTTCCTTCTTTCCTCCCTCCCCTCCCCTCCCTGTCATATAGCTGCCCAATTTGCAAGAGCAACTTTGAAGGAAAACTAGATTGCTTAAAATGTAAAAATATTTTTAATATAACTTTTTATATAAAACAAGAAAGCCAGAAACAAGACAGTGACAACAATGAAGAGCAAGATTTTTATCCACAAAGGCATAGAATGTATTTTACCAATCATTGGTCTGTGGCAGATGGTATTGATACTTCTAACCATCCTTCAGATGGAAATATTTGTTTTGAAATATTTCTTATCTTTCCTCTGTAGACATCTCCTCCATTACTTCAGTTGTCATCAGTGGCTTCTATTTTGAAAAACATTTCAGAAGCGTATGTTTTTCAAATTGGTGGTTCTTTGACTTTATAACATGCAAATAATGCATTCTAGATACAAATGGTTGAATACAATGGTATTTATACAAAGAAAACTAGAAATTGTTAACACATTTAAATAAACCTTGAAAGATTTGATTTTAGCAGTAAATAGTTATCTTGCACAATTATCTAATAAATTGATACATACATTTATATAATTATGTTTTAGCCTGTTTTGTATAGCACTCATTTTTAATATTCATTATATTTGTCCATATGAAGCCTATGTCTTCAAGCAATCCTCTCATAGGTGGCAAGGGCAATCTGGTGTTCAATCCATTGAGTGAAAGGAATTTATCTTTCCAATGCTGCAATATTGGCATATTTGGCCATAATAAAGCTGAGAAACTATTTACATTGTTCAGTTGTTAAATTCCAAGAACTAGGTATGTGGTTCAAGAGAATATTGTCTGAAAAATTTAGCTTTTGTCACACAATTACATTTATGTAATTCAGCACTTTCCCCAAAAACCTATTAAGTATAAAACATTATAAAATTGTGTTTTAAAGAAGCATAATCTTTATTACATGTCCAACAAAATTCTGTTTTAGACAGTCCTTTTCTATACAAATATAACAGACTTTAATGACTTCTAAATATTTTGTTATGTAAATCATAATTTTTAGATCTACAGTATTAGCACTCTTGCTATAGAAGCTAAATCATTCTCCCATTGTCTACTGTAGGCAATATAGGAACCTCTGATTCTTTATTTCATTTATTTCTTAGCATATCAAATTGATTTCTTGATAACAAATATCTATAAAAACTAATAGCAAGTCTTTTTAATTTTAAAAGATTTAACAGTCCTAATCCCAATATCTCGGCTGTCTCAGAAGTTAAAATGCTGCAGTTCCAAACAATTTGAATTCAACCAACTTGTGTACTACTGCATAAATCTCTGTACGTTGTCCAATAACACATGCCAAGGGTTCCATTCAAATATTAAAAAGCAAAGGTGAAAATGGACATATTTGTCTTATTCCTCTGAATAGTGGAAAAGTAGAAGAAGGCATGCATTGACCTTTATTTTAGCTATAGGTGACTCAAAGTCCTTTTCAGCATCTAATGATAACATTATAAATTGATCTTTATTCAAATCTATTACATCTACAACTAAATTGTCCAATGCTTGCCTAGTTTGTATAAACCCTGCTTAGTCATTTTTAATAATCAGATTCACCTAACAACTGTATTATTAAATTAACAACAGCAGTGATTCATTAACAACTGTGGCAAGAAATATCATAAAATGGGGCAAAACCAGTACGCTGCAATGGGGGCGGGCGTGCAGGCACACAGTTCACACGCAGTGTGCGCATGCGTTCTTATCGCCTGTGACGTTCCAGCTGCTTGGAGCATCGCATAGGCGCCATACACTCCGTGTGCATGCGCAAAAGCCCCGATCGGCTCAAATGCAGGTAAGGAGGATGGGCGGGGGGATGGGACCTCCAGAGCACTGTACCAGAACGGTACCTGGTGCTCCCAGCAGGTACCGTTATGTCCGTACCGGGGTATACCGGTCGTATCCCACCATTGGGCAAAGCTAACTTAACAAATGAGTTGCTTAGCAACAGAAATGTTGGGCTCAATTGTGGTCATAAGTTGAGGACTACCTCTATCATCTAACTTCAGTAGGTTTGCTTTATTTAAAAAGGCCTTTATATCTTGACTTGATATATTCTCTAATGTGCTGTATAACTCTGAATAATTTTTTAAAAAATTATATCCTTTGAGGTTTTATACATTTCATTCATTTCATCTCTGATATTTGGAATCATTGTCCTATATTTCTTTTGCTTCAGACAATTAGCCAAGAACTTAACAAAGTCTTTCATTATTCTCATCATAAATTAGTTTCCAGGTTATTTTTAGTGTTTATAAACATTTTTAGATAGACTCCCTTAAAAGCCATATATACATGTTTGCCTTGCTGTTTTGTGTTGTTTCTATTTGGTTAACTTTTAATATGGATTTATGCTGTTAGCTTTGTGGAAATTATTGATAGAGTTGTATACTATCTGTAAAACATTGTTAAGCTGCTTGTCGCTGTGAGTGAGTAGACAACTATATACATTTTCTAAATAAATAAATAAAATTTCTAAATAAATTTTGCACCAATAATTTCTTTGATGTTCTTGGCAACTCTGAGAAGTCATCAGCATGCCTCAAGTTCTGAATTCAGTTCATGGTGGTCTCCATGCCATTTTCTCATTTATCTCATTCATTTCCCTACTTGTATAGAAGGAAGAGGACTGGTAACACAGTTTAATATTTCTATTAATAGTGGCTCAGGGCCTCCACTTCTTATAATTCCAGATATTTTTGTAAAAAAAATTAACAGCAATCTTGACCAACTCGTCTTTATTTCTAAACTATGACCAAACAAGGTATTCTATGAAGTTCTACGATTGGTATTTCCATATCTCTTTTCCCCCATAGAAATCAGCTGTACATCAAGGTAATAGTAGAATATGGATAAGGAGATATTACTTGTTGGCCCTGTATGCACAAGCTCTTTGTGCCAGTTTGAAAACAGCTTATTTGTTTCTGGCTCAACTATCATGCAAGATTGAAGCCACAGCAAAGCTATGCCACATTGAAGTTCAAAGCAATGGAGCTAACCATGGTCCTGTTCACAGTTGGTGAGACCATCTGTCTCTCCTCATTTCTTGACTCCTGTACAGAACTCTCTCCATTCTAACAAGTCCTTGAAAGAAAAGGGTAGCTGGATAATTTTGCAGCTGAACTGTTCAACTGATCAGATTTTTTTTAAAAATATGAACAAATGCACAAAACATGAAATAAGGACATGGATGGGACACTGACATTCCGATCCAAATCCCTCTATTATGAATAAATGTATCAGCACCCAAGGTACTGTTCCTTCTCCAGCCTACTAGGAGCTTCATAGGAAAAGCATAAGTAGACAAAGAAGAAATGGCAATTGTAAAATAATATTAAATCATACATTAATGTCACTCTAAATATCATATGGTCCCCTGTTCTCCTTCATTGTATCCTCCCAAATCATTCAGAGAACAAAAACGAGCTACAATTCAATACAAGTCAGAAAGTATTTTCTGCTGTATCACAGTTTTAATGCAGAGCATGAGGCAGCTTTTTGATGCACAAGTCATGGCAATTTCTCTGAGAATACTTTCACAGTACAATGTGATCTATGTGTCATCTCAAAATCCTTCATAGAGTAGAGTCATTGCCTATCTCTGATTTAAAACTAATTATGGCTGTGGTGCTCAATAGCCTTTATATATATCACAGAGTTCATTAAATTATTATGAAAAAGGAGAAAGAGTTTAGTTACATTTTTTAAAATCTTGGCACATCCATGATTAGAGACTCTCTTGTCCCAGCTCACATTTTGTCATACAGATAGTGAACATTTTGAAATATGTCATACTGGCAAACAGGAATATCTGCATCTGTGGTTTTCTGTTGTTAAGAGACAGGCTAGAGGCACTGAGACATTTGTTCAAGTCATGAAAAGCAGTTTTGATAAAATCTATACTAGTTTCTAGACTAATATTCTGCAATCTGGTGCTCTTTAGATGAGTTAGTTTACAACTCCTTTCATGATTTCTAGCACTTATGGAGACTCATCCATTTGAGAATGGCTCATGCAGACTGACTTGCAGCTCATCAGAATTTCCAGTTCAAGTTTCTGGAAGACTATGGGGATCTCATGAGCAGGGTTTTACCGCTGAACAATTACACATGCAGTTTTCTGCCCTTCTTTGTTACCATCTGGTCTGGTTTTTTGCAGCCTTGATTCAGTATGCCTGTTCCCTTTCCTGATCCCTTCACAATAGAAAGTTGAAGCAAAGGAAACAACAATTGTTGCTGAGAGAGCCTCTAAAAGCTCCGTATCCAGGGTTGCTGCTTGAACAATGACTAGCAGAAAAATGGCAGTAGAGCACAAGATAGTGTTTCACAGCTCCCTGCCAGCAAAACTGCCATGGAATCCTGCCTTTGGGCACCAATATCTGGGCTGCAAAAATCTGGATGACCACTAGCCATAGTTATATAGATAGAACATCCTCTTTGTTGCCATCTAGCATTTGTTCAGAGGTCTGCAGTCTTTGTCTGATGACCCTATCCCATTTGTTGAATGCATGGAGAAAATAATAAATGGCAAAGGGGTTTGGGAAGGGCCACTGCATCTCTGGAATCAATTGTTTTGGGACAACCTATTCTTTAAAGCAAAACAAGAAGTAATGGTTGGAAACTTATCAAGGAGACATCCAATCTAGAACTAAGAAGAAATTTCCTGACAGTGAGAATAACCAATCAATAAAATGACTTGCTTCCAGAAGTTGTGTGGAGCTCCAACACTGGAAGTTTTAAAGAAAAGATTGGACAGCCGTCAGTCCAGAATAGAATGGAGTTTCCTGCTTCAGCAAGGGGTTGGATTAGAAGACCACTTCCAACTCTGTTATTATGTGTTCTGTATTCTTTCTCTAAATTTATGCCAGTGAAGACCACTCTCTTACCCAGCTGCAAATGAGTAAGAATAACAATATTTCTTAATTGGGTATTGCAAGAACAAACATGCCTTGCCTGGAACTCCCTTCTATTTCACAGCTGGGCAAAAAAATAGTTAAGGATTTACTAGTAGTTTTGCTGCACATCACAAAGAAGTTCTGATTGTCAGGGATTTAACACAGGCAGTATAACAATTTCCCCCATTCTCTACAGCACATTACTGAAATGGAGGAAAGCTTGAGGGGAAAAATGAGCCTGGCTTCTTGTGTGACCCCAATAATTCTGGTATTTAAACCAAATTGAGGAGTTGAATGGCTTTTCTTTGTATTATTATTCTATAAGATACAATGTTTGCATATACGTAGATCTAAAAATAAAATCACTATAATTTCAAGGCAAGCTCCAAACCTCACAATAATAATATTAGGAAAGAAAGAGCTAAAACAAAGGAAAGCAGCTCCCCAAATTGACCGGATTTTGTTTTGCTCCTTATTGTTTTGTTCCTTAACGTTTTATTTTCCTTGAAACCGAGGACACAAAAATAGCCTGAGCACGATTTGTCAGCCTTGGCCTCCAAAAAAATGCAATGTACTCTGGCATAGGTTGAATGTGTTTTTTGCTTCTTCCTTGATTTGATTTTAAAAGCCCGTGTATTCTGAATGTCTTGTAACTTAAATGTCCATAAGTTCTATTTTCTTGTGAGGCTGTTCATGACCTTATTCAGTGTAAGCCTTGGAAAAGATCTTCTTTTACATCAGAGAGCAAAAAGAATTATAGGCTTTGAAGCAGCCTGTTCATAAAATCAGAGGATAAGATATAGTTCTCCAGGGAGAAGTCCCTGAATAAAACCAACTTTGAACTCCCTGCAATTAGAAACTTACTGTCCCTGACCCAATCACTGTGACACAGTTTGGAGATTTAGATTAGTGCACTGAAATGATCATTCCTTTTCTTGCATCCCTGTTCCCATTTCTTCAACATAAATTAGGTCTTCCATAGAGCAGCTTTAAAGGTCTCCCCATATACATTTTACATTAACATGTAAATCTGCTTTTTCTGTGGTTGAGCTCATACCAAGGGACAAAGTAGCATTGAGTCTGAAGTCCTTCAAATAACAATTTAGGAGGCAGCTTAAAGCTTATCTCTCCTCACTATCCAGGATTTTTTCAGGTTTTAAGTTGTTGGTGTTAGTCTTAATGTTGTTTTAGGACTGCAAATGATTTTCTAATTTTATCTTTCTTCTTGTAAGCCATCCAGAGCTATTGGCTGGGGTGGAATGGACATTTATACCGTTTATTAATAAGTACATTCCTTCTAGGTAGTTTTCTGACACAAAGCTAAATTCTGAGTTTTCTAATGATCAAAAGTGCATTTGAAAAGCAGAATTACAATGATTCTTTTTTTAAAAATGGTAATGCCTGATAATCTCCTAAAATTTTGTAAAGTTATTTTTTCCAGTAGAAGTAGAATGCTTAAAGTAAGAATCCCATCCTTCAATGATTTTAGTCCTCCCTTGGACAGAGAAGTCGGCTGGATGATTTTGGGTCAGTCATTTTCTTTCATACCTATACTATGTTGAAAAACATCTATGTACTAATCTAGGCCAATATGATATATTATGGTCCATAATCTTCAATGAAAATGCCTCAATTCTGCTGTTGATTCATTGAGGCTGATAATAAAACACACACAAACAAACACACACACACACACACACACACATCGTATTTACTATCTTACTGTAAATACAAATCAAATGCTGTAATTGCAATTCTAGGGCAACAGGCTGAGCAAAGCCCCAAAGGTCCTTTTTCAAGAGCCAACTTGACTTTCTGATTTAAAAAAAAAGATGTTTCTCTTTTCATCCCAGATATTTCTTCAGAGCTGAAGAAGCGAAACATCACGTGGATGACTGAGAATATCCATAGACATTTAGGCTGAGCAAAGAGACCCATGGCAGGTGGTTTGGGCACATATAATTTTGTTCTCAGCATCTTGCTATGGCTCCTCTACCTTTGCATATGTTGTCTGAGGCAGCCACATTCTACTCTATGATAGGGCCAACCCTGCCTTTGGCCCATTTACAAATGTGGGCTTTCTAATCTGATTGGCAGCAGCCCTTCAGGATCTCATGCAGGCTATTCACCTTCCAGATTTGCTATCTAAGATCCTCTAACACAGTGGTGGATTTCAAATTTTTTTAGAACCTCTTCGGTAGGTGTGGTCTGCTTTATGGGAGTGGCTTGCCGACCATGTGACTGGGTGGGAGTGGCTTGCCAGCCATGTGACCTGGTGGGCGTGGCCAACTTTGTGAAACTCACTTAACAACGCTCTTGCTTAGCAACCAAAATGTTGTCTCAGAAACTCTGGCATTTGAAGCACGCAAGTCTTAAAGCTGTCAAGTTACAAGACCTTTGCACCCCTATCCCTTTAGAAAAAAAAAACTCCAGGGGTGTTCAAACTTGACAGCTTTAAGACTTGTGGACTTCAACTCCTAGAATTCCTCCTATCACTCTTCATCTTGATGATGTGCGGATGGGCGGGGGGAGGGAGCTGGAACTGGTTCTAAATGGCACTGTAGATTTGTGGAACCTCTTCTATAGAAGAGGTTATAACTGGCAGGAACCCATCCCTGCTGCAACATCTTAAAGATAAATCTTTTGTATAACATATTTTCTTCCACCAAGGCATCTTTTTAATTTCATTATTTCCTAAGATATTATTTTCCACATATAGAAAATCAGTGGTTTGAATCAATATGATGTTCTTTGTTTCATACTATTAATAAAATATTAGGCTTTAAAATATCCTTCAGATTTACTGCCTTAAACCTTACGCAGTTTTCAAATTCCTATGATGCAACCCAGAGACATCTCATGACTTGGTAGAATGGGAGAGTAATTAACATTTACCATGGTGCAATCACAGAATCTTCCATATACTATAGAACAGTGATGGCAAGACATTTAGGCACCATGCCCAAAGTGCGCGTGTGCAAACTGCAAAGTACGGGTGCATGCATGCACCCACCCCACACATGCGTGTGCACCCCATGCATGTGCCTACACCCCACCCAAATGGAAAGGTATAGGTGCATGTACCCCGTGCATGCGCAGCAGCGACCCGAAGCAGAGCTGGGGTGATGGCACATATGCCCACAAAGAGGGCTCTGCGTGCCACCTCTGGCATGCGTGCCATAGGTTCACCATCACTGCACTAGGAGATCCCAGATGTATAGTAAACCAGAAAGTTGAAAAAACATGCAAGAATAAGCATGAATAAGCTTCATTCAAGGGAGTCTATTACAGATCAGTCTTATGAATTGTACTGAATGGAGAAGTTTGGATTTCTGGCGACCAGCAGCAAAAGGATAATGTTTGTGTTGTGAAAGAAATGTCCGTGTTTAATCAACAGAAGGATGAGAGACTGGGAAAAATGAGCATTGAAATCAACTGTTCAGAGATTGCATCCAGTCTCTCCAAGGTTTTGATCTTACACAATCATAGGGGGAACTTGTTTTGCAATCAAGACAATAATGGGAATGAAATTGCAATAGTGTAATTTGAGATCAATAAGCAAGCTCTTTGATATAAAAAGGAGGTCCTTTGGTTCCAATGTGATTTGAAGGTTGATCATTTCATAGGGTTCACCATTCGGAAACTACAACAACTTAAACTGCAAATACTAAAGCATGTATTAAAATATTAAATTAAAATATTGCCAGCACTGGTTTTCAATTTCTATTTGGCATAGATTCTGTTAAAGTCAAACTAAAGCACTTCCTCATTCAACACATAGTGTAACATTCCCTAAGATCAAAAAGAATTAATTTCAGTAATTGAGCCAATCATATCAATACTTACTTTCCAAACCATGCTTACTTTCCAAAGCAGCATACTTCTAAATGCTGAATACTGGAGCCAAAACAGATGAGAATGATGCTTTTGATGAGCTTCCAAGATGCTTCCAAATGATCACAAGTGGAAACATGAACAAGAGCAGCCTCTCTCAATCTTTATGTTCTCCAGTTCTGGTCATACATTCCCAGAATTCTCAGCAATGACTATCTTGAGGAATTTTGGGACAGGAGGCTGCATATTCTCTTAGAATTGGGAAGGTTTTCATACTCAGGCTCAAACAACTTTTAATTATGCTTTGAAATTCTTAATGTGAGAAATGCAATAGAATTGTTACTATCAATGGAGTCAAATCCCATGCCACAACATCAGAGAAATCACAGAATCCTTTTTGATTTTCTCCTTAATCATCATCATTATTATTTATGCTTTGTATTCCCTGAAGGAGCTGAAAAAAAGATCACCATCAGTCAATTGCAAAAGGCAGCTTTACTTGGAACAGCTTATATGCTGTGACATTATATTTAATACCATCAAGCAATTACTGCCTTGGGAAATACTCAACAGCTGCATAAAAATGCCAAGTCCAGTCTAAACATCTGGCTGACTGTGCAACAGACCAAAATAATAATGTTTTATTTTTCAGCTAAAAGACCTGAATGTCTCTGAATAAATATATCAATCTTGATGTGATATTTATTTTTACAACATTTAAACACATGATAAGCAAATATGTGTGTGTATGCGTGTCAGAAAGGAAGTTTCATTCAAATAATTTCAATATTCAAAATTTTAATAGAAATTATTTTATGTTATATTTTCAATAATAAAATATATTTTGCAACAGTTTGTAAATTATTAATTTCATATAATATAGAAACCATATATAATTAATAATTTATTAAGCTCTTGCACAAAAGCAATATAATTTAGTGTAGCACATACAATATGTATGTTCAATTTCAGGCAGTGGAGTTATTCTAATAAGCCGGCTGATAGCTCCAGTACCAAACTAAGAATAAGAGAAGATAAAAAATAGTCTTGATGAGTCCCGGGAGGTATTTTTAAAGATGAAGAAGTAATTTCATTTATAATAATCCTGGGAAAAGGATTAGAGAGCCACATAAAATCAGATTAGTTTTAAAATGTCATATCTGACCAAAGTTCTAAAAATTTATAACAAAAGCCCTTTCTGCATCCAATAAAACCCTGCTGGTTTCAATTTTGCTGAAAGTATATCTAAAATATTGATAACAATGGGAAACCCCTCTATCTCAAGTGACTGGAAAAATAGTGAATAGGTGGAAATGTACTTATTAAAAAATATCGTCAGGTAAAAATAAATTCTTGAAAAGAAGAGTGCAGGGTTGGACTTTGGGTGTTTAGAGAATGTGGCCAAGACAACAGATTTTGTGATGTTTCATAGCAATTGTGGCTGGCATCTTCAGAAGCAAGGTGGTATCACCATCCTGCACCAAAGCCAGTTTGACTGAAGACCAATCAAAAGGCAGGAACCTAACTATAAAAGCAGGAGCAAAGTCAGTACCTGTTCAGTTAACTGTCTGCGGTCTGCATAGCCTGAAACCCAACACTGATGAAGAAGATACCACTGGTGAAAGCATAGCTTAATATATAGAAACATGATTAATTTAAGAAATTGCTGGGTTTTGAACCAGCACAATTTGACATAAGTTATAATTGCATTCACAGCAGTCATCTTAAAAGGGGTCCAACCCCCCCCCCCAAGTACAGCATTAACAAAAGAAAGCAAACAACGGTATGATAATATCCGAAGACTCAGAAAATGAAACAGTATGCTTTATTATACATTGTTTTTGGCTAAACAACTCCACGCCATTGCACAGGAAATCAAAAAATGTTAATTAACATAATTAATCAAGCAAAATAAAATTAACTGCCAATATCTGAAGAATAATGAGAATTGGCAAATAGCAGAAGGTAGAAGGGGGGACAGGAAGTCAGAGGAATGAAGTTAAATGAAAAGAGTTTTTAAAAAATACACTGAAAAGAGTAATGTGAAGTGTCCAGTCATGTCTCTTGTCACTCTAATCATCACTGAGAACTAGATAAAATCTTCATGTTTTAGAAGCAAATCTCAACTGGTAGCAATAAATGTATACACTTGACCCAAAGCCATTTCAGTCTTTAAAGATTAGTACCAAGTCTGGATTGTGCTAGTTTAACCTAAATCATTCCTGATTACTCTAAAAGGGAGAGGTATTTTGTGGTTCAGGGTGTGGGTGTCATGTAAAGCATCTGTGCCTGAGAATTGGAAGGATCTCGTGTGAATGCTCTCCTGTACTAAATGAAAGATTGCAACAGGGGATACAAAAAGCATGGGTGGATTCCTTTGTTAAGTGTGCCTGGGAAGAATTCTGCATGACAGAATTCTGGATGAACACGTGTGAAGTGACGATGAACAAAAATGGGGACGTTGTAGAGCATTTATAGTCAGAGTGTATTCAGACCGGTTTTAGGGCTTTAGCAATTGATTGAGCAAGGTACGGTTATGAGAAAGTCGGTTCATAGTACATTTGTTGATTTGGAGGAAACCTGTGATGTTTTAACTATGGACTGTTTAGTGCAAACATGGTATCAATGATTGCTTGCAGAATGTAATAAGAATGATTTGGGATTAAGTAAAGCATGAAATGGAGTGCTTAGGAAATATGGGTAGCCCTCGAAGAGTATGATGTATTTGGGGGAAGTTTGGAGAAGGGATCCAATGTCCTGTTGCATTCTATAAGATGTCACAATATCTTCAACAATATGCATGTAAAGATTCTGTTGCAGATATTCACACTGTGCCTTTACAGACACAATTTGATGGAAAGAGTTCCTAGAAAATAACAAGCTTTATAACTAGTGACTATTACGATGTGAAAGACTGTCTCGGAGTAGGATCCTCTATTGACATTTTATTATGCTTTTAGTCTAGAATCCGAATCAATCTATATTCCCACCAATATCAATAGACTGCCTTCATGTTTCTCAAATCAAGTTACCTCTTCCCCATTACTTTCTCTCTTTCTATTGATTTCATGATGGTCTGGATAGCTAATATGAGCTGCAGTGCCTAGACTCTTGCTTGTAATTGTGAAAACATGGAGCCTGGTGCCAGGAGCATATTGATTACATTCAAGCTGAAAGACTGGTATGATCTTGTCCTAGCAGCTTTATGTGGTTAATTATAGGTTAAAAAAAAAAAACCCCAAGAGACATTTCTTTCAACATTCACAAATTTCTTAGTTGTTAGCTTTAGAAATTTATACCCTTTAGAAAAGGTTTAGCTTTTTGAAATGCACAAAATGTTATCATCTTGGACGCATGCTGTGTTATTTCATGCCTGTATGCATGTGTCAGATACACTTTGAAGTATCTCTATCCCCAAAAGGATTTTTCTTCTAGAGACATCAACAGATATTTATGATCCTGAAATAATTGCTTTGCCACAAAGTATTTTCTAAGCATTTCCCTGAAAGATTTAAATGCTTCATTTATGCAAACCATGCTTACAAACAGCTTTTTCTATTTCAGATAGGTGGTGTTTTCCTTTATCAGGTTTTTTTTTAAAGTTTTGCTAAATTTAGATCTATGGCTAAGAAAAAGAGCTTTGGAATTAATAGGGACCAATGAGAGGGATTAAAGAAATGTGACAAAAAGATAAAAAAGTTCAAAGCAAGCTTTTTGTATTTCAGAAGTTTCTAAACTACAGAAGAAGCAACAGCATAAAAATGAAAGAAGACAGCATTATTCTGAGAAGCCTCTTTGATAACCAAGGATGGAAAGAATAAAGCAGGGGTGAAATTCAGCAGGTTCTGACAAGTTCTGGAGAACCGGTAGTGGAAATTTTGAATAGTTTGGGGAACCAGCAAATACCACCTCTGGCTGGCCCCAGAGTGGGGTTGGAATGGGGATTTTGCACTATCCTTCCCCTTCCCCTGCGTGCCCCAAGCCACGCCCACAGAACCGGTAGTAAATTTTTTTGAATTTCATCACTGGAATAAAGAATGATATAGTCATCATTGAGATGGCTAGCATGAATGAAAACAAATTATTCACTCACTAGCCAGTTTGGTTTAGTGGTTGTGGTTCAGTCACCGGGCTAGAAAGCATATTTCTATACAGGGGAAAAAAAACCTGAGAAGTTGGTAGGACAAAGAAGAAGATGATATCAGGTAAAATGTAAGGAAGCTCATATACAGGGGATTTAACCATCTGATCTTTAAAATGTTTGGTGGCTTCTCTGTAAATGAACAAAAGCTCTAGCTTTACTAGACAGAGTCCATTTACCTGTGCCTTTGAAGATCAGGAATTATACAGGAGTAGATGTGCATAAACCTTACCGAACAGATTGGCTTAAGACCGCATAGTACTCCAGTATCCTATGTGGGCAATGTTAGATTGGGTAATGGATAGGCACACACAGGCTTAACGGTAACGACAGCTCTTTATTAAGTACAACAAGTGAGAACAATCCAGCGAAGGTCCTTTTATAGGGAGCGGTCAGACCCTTTGACCAATATGATTAAACCTCTGTTCCCGCCAGAACAGAGGACCTTGGTGGAAACAACTGTAGTTAATGCAAGTATCTAACAGGCAACCCTATCCATCACTTGTTTTCCTGATTTGAACCAACTCACTCTACATTCCTGCAGATTAGCTGCTGTCTGGTGAGGCACAATGGATCAAGCCCTGCTTTTCACATGGTAAAAGTGGCCCCAGTGGAAAGTGCTATTGGATTTAGTCAATACAATAAGAAATGTTTTGGTTGCATGAACCAAAATAGACAAATTAATGACCTGAGTAATATTTTTTTTTAAAGTTCAGCTGTGAGAAGGAAAACCAAAAAACATTGGGTTTGTTAGGGGTATCTCCATTGGGAGACAGAAAACAGCGCAGCAGAATGTACAGCTAGAGAGAAAGAATGTTGCTAGTAGAAAAACACACGAATAGAGTTTCAGACACTGCTAGTAAAAAACAAGTAGCTTTACTACTAATAATTGCTTCACAAGCAGTGATAGTAGATATATGTCCAAACACAATTCAAAGAACAAACAATTGCTTACAGTCGCAGTTCACGTTCCAGTCATCAAGCGAGCAAGTAGTTATAGAACATAGGACAAGCAGAGAGAGCTCTTCTGACTCCCTCTTATTATAAAGTTAATTACAGCTGATATGTACATTCACCCATTTAAAGCAACAACGACCATTTGTTATTGTATATAGATATATGTTGCCTACCCAACATTAGGAGTATACTCCCAACATTCTCCCCTTTGGGTAGCCAATATATATTCACAATTTCAGTCCATATCATTCACAATTTTCTTTATGTTTAATAGCACCCTGAGCCTTTGCGAAATGGTCGGCTATATTATCTTCTGACATACAGTATGTTAATTCTACTAGCTTATTTTTAATACTCTCCCGTACATTCAAATAACGCAGATCTGTATGTTTCATTCTAGTTTTAACGGCCAAATTAGTAGCTATTTGAATAGCTGCCTGGTTGTGCTCGTACACGGTAATAGAATCATTTACTTCTATTCCTAGATCTATCAGTAACTGTTTGTAACATATTATATTAGTACATAGTAGTGATAGACATGACAATTCTGCTTCCATAGTAGACAGAGTCAGATGTTTCTGCCTAATGGATCTCCATCCAATCAATGCCTTACCCAAAATACAGCTATTCCAGACATTGACTTTCTTGTGTCTATATCTGTTGCAAAATTTGGTCAGCTTTAGCTCCTCATTAGGTTCAAGGTACAACGCATAGTGCATCGTTTGCTTCAAATACCTTAAAATCCTTTTTACAGCCTGCCAATGCCTCCCAGTTGGGTCTGAATTATACCTAGCTAATTGGTTTGTGCTGCATGCAATATCAGGCCTTGACCAGTTGCTTAAATATGACAGACTTCCGATTAGTGATTGGTACAACCCCTTATCAAACATAGCACTCTGTTCATTGCTATTGTTGAAATCCTGACTCATAGGAGTATTTGAGGGTTTACATAGTTCCATCTTGAATTGTTTCAGTAAATTGTTTATTTTATCTGTCTGGGATATTTTAAACCCTCCCCTGGTTTTATCAATCCTTAATATCAATCCTTAATCCTAAATACTGACATATTTCAGCCAGATCTTTTATAGTGAAATGTTTCTTTAACTGTTCAATTATATGAATAGTCTCTTGTTCTGTCTTAGTTAACAATGCTATATTGTCGGTAAATAAAAGAAGTAATGAAACTTCTCCATCCCTTTCCATCCTAAACAGACATGGATCAGCTAAACCAGCTTTAAATCCAATGCTAGTTAAAGCGTTGACTACACACTGGTTCCACTCATAACCAGACTGTTTTAACCCATAAAGACTCTTCTTCAGAAGCCAACATTCAGATGTGTCATTGTCTTTGATTCCTGCTGGTTTTTTCATATAGATTTGTGTGTTGTAAAGGTGCATGTAGATAAGCTGTTTCTACATCTAAGTGTTTAATCAAATACTTATTTTTTGCAGCCCAAACTAAAGCGGTTCTAAGTGTAGTGGATTTTAGTGAACACTGTTAGATCGGGGCAACGAGAGAACAGACTACGGACACGGAGTGACTTATCAGCTCTTTATTAATAGTAGTAGTGATCCAGCTTGCTCTGTGGTCGGAGGGTTCCCCTTTTATAGGGATCGGGTACGCCCCTCGACCAATCAGAACGATACCTGTTTCCCGCTGTAGCAGCGGACCAGAGAGGAGACTTGCCTCGATATATGCTAATATCTAACACCCCTCCCCTCCTAGACGGAACGTTGCGGTAGGTAACATAGTCTTTTAGGTATGTTGGGGGTTGCCTTACTCGGGAGGAGCGTCGTAGTTCTGGTTGGTCAGAAATGGTTGCAGGATCGGATGCTTTTCCTGTTCCACGTTCTGAAGGTTTCGTGCCCTCGTAGCTGGGGCGTTCCGGAGTCTGCTCGGTTGCGTTGTCTGGGGGTTGCTTTGCTTCGTGCTTGCTTTCTTGTTCCGAGCTTGGTTCGCAGGTGTCGTAGTTTTCTATGATGGGGCTCTCGCGTGGCTGACTTTCTGTAGGCAGGAAAATCTCGTCTTCGTTTCGAAGGTCTGAGTGCGCTAGGCGACCCCGAAGTTGATCGATGTGCCTTTTCCAGTTCCGCCCATCTTCCAGCTCCAGCAGATACGATCGTGGACCCGTGATGCCAATGATCTTTGCCGGCATCCACAATGTTCCCCCTGCATAGTTGTGGGCGTATACGGAATCCCCTATGCTAAAAGACCGAATTTTGCTTGTGGAGTCTGGGGGAGCTGTGGCAGAGTAATTTGGGTGAAGACGGTCCAGGTGAGACCGTAAACGGCGGCCCATGAGTAGTTCAGCGGGGCTCCTACCCGTCGTTGCACTAGGGGTAATATGCTGAATTAAGAGGTAATGGTCAATGCGTGTTTGCCAATCACCTGGACCCATCCTAGCGAGGGCCTCTTTTGCGAATCGCACCATTCTCTCCGCCTGTCCATTTGATGCCGGATGGAATGGCGCGACCAGGGCGTGCCGAATTCCCTGACCTGCTAGATATGTCTCAAATTGCATGACCGTGAACTGGGGCCCGTTATTGGAGACCAGGAGGTCGGGCAGGCCATGGGTGGCGAAAAGTCGCCGTAGAACCTTAATGACTGCCTCTGCCGTGGTTGAAGTCATTAGGACTACTTCTAGCCATTTTGAGTATGCATCCACAACTATAAGGAAAGTCTGACCTTGGAATGGCCCTGCGAAGTCGATGTGTATTCGCGACCAGGGTGCTTTAGGTTTCTCCCATTCTGTGGCGGGCGCTTCCGGGGGTGCTGGTCTCGATTCCTGGCATGGGTCGCAAGTGGCCACCCACTCCTCTATTTCTTTGTCCATGTTTGGCCACCAAACGTAACACCTTCATCCTAACAATCCCCGGATGACCCACATGTAAAGCATCTAATACATTCCTACGTAAAGCATACGGAATAACAACTCGATCCCCCCACAATAAGCAACCTTGTAACACTGAGAGTTCGTCCCGTTTTGACCAAAACACTTTGAATTCCGGGCCCACGTTTCCCTTCGGCCACCCCCTCCAAACCCAAGTTTGAACTTGCTTTATTAAATTGTCTTTAGAGGAGAACCTTGCAACGTCGTATGAAGAAACCGGTCCTGAGTCCAAACAGTCAATGAGCAATACCGGTACTTCTGGAGTGGGATCTGGCAGAATGTCAGGTAATGGGCAACGGCTGAGTGCGTCTGCGTGTCCGAGAGTGGAGCCCGGTCGATGAATCAATTTGTATGAGTACGCAGCCAGGAAAACAGTCCACCTGGTCATGCGTGGAGAAAGGGAGACCGGAGTGGGGCGGTTTCCTGCCAAAAGTCCCAACAGCGGTTTGTGATCCGTAATCAGTTCAAAATCGCGGCCGTAGAGGTATTCGTGGAAACGTTTTACTCCAGCTACAGCAGCTAGCGCTTCCCTGTCCATTTGGCTGTAATTCCTTTCGGCCGATGAAAGAGTCCTGGAGTAGAAGGCGATGGGTGCTTCTTTTCCGTCGGGCATCCTGTGGCTGAGGACTGCTCCAACTCCGAAGGGTGATGCGTCGCAGGTCAATACCAGCGGTAGGGTCTGGCTGTATTGGACAAGCAGTGAGTCAGTGGTGAGCAGGCGCTTTACTCCGGCGAAAGCTGCAGCTTCGGATCGTCCCCATTTCCATGGTGCGTTCCTCTGGAGTAGACGGTGTAGTGGCTCAGCAACGGTCGCCTTCTGCCTCAGAAAAACGCTGTAGAAGTTAAGTAGTCCGAGGAAGGCCTGCAACTCGGTCTGATTTCGTGGTGTGGGGGCGTCCTGGATCGCCTTAATTTTCTTTGAAGTGGGGTGTATTCCCTGACCATCGATTCTATAACCCAGGAATTCTACACTAGGCACGTTAATTTGGCATTTTTCCTTTTTGAGGCGGAGACCCTTTTCTCTGATTCTGGCCAAAACAGTTCTGACTCTTTTATTTAATTGCTCCTCGTTTGCAGCGGACACCAAGATGTCGTCAAAATAGGGGACGACTCCCGGTATCCCTTGCAAAAGTCGTTCCATGACGCTCTGGAACAATCCTGGGGCAATACTCACACCGAATTGTAGCCGGTTGCATTTGAATGCTCCTCTATGCATCACTATAGTTTGGGCCTCCGCTGTGGCGCTATCAACTGGCAGTTGCTGGTAAGCTTGTGCCGTGTCTAATTTAGCAAATACCTTTCCTGGCCCCAACGAGTGCAATAAGTGTTGTACTACAGGCACAGGATATGCGCTCTGTTGTAGCGCGACATTAATTGTGCATTTATAGTCCGCGCAGATGCGGACTGACCCGTCTGGTTTGACTGGGGTCACGATGGGTGTTTCCCAGCGCGCGTGATCCACCGGCTCAAGGATTCCTTGCTCCACTAACTTATCTATTTCCTTATCTATTTTTGGGCGGAGTGCAAAAGGCACTCGTCTCGGTTTAAGTTGGATTGGCGCCACTTTGGGGTCTAAATTGAATGATATCGGTTTACCCACATACTTACCAAGACCAGGGCTGAACACATCCTCGAACTCCTTAAAAATCTGTTCAGCGCTGCTGTTTTCCACGGTGTTGATTCCGGTGACTTCTAACCCCAGGGCTTCAAACCAATCAAGCCCCAGAAGGTTCTGTAATGGCGCGCTAGCGATGGTCACGGGCAGCTGGGCTACGATGTCCTTGAAACGGATCTGGAATGTGCCTTGGCCCACGATGGGGACTTGGTTCCCCTGGTAGTCTCGTAGCAGGACGTCTGGAGCGCGTAGTTGGCTCTTTCTGAGGCTAGGGATAGCCTGTTTCATGGATGCCCATGAAATGATCGTCAGGGTTGATCCTGTGTCAACTTCTAGCTTTCAAGGTGAGCCCTCCAAGAGGACTGTGACTCTCAGCCTTTTGGGCCGCTTGGGGCAGACCTGATTTATCGTGGTGAGATACGTTCGCAACTCCTCTCTCTGGGTCAACTCTATCTCATCATCTATATCCTGAAAATACTCTCGTTGAGCGTCTTGATAGAACGCTCTCTCAGCTCTTTGCGTGTAGTCTCTCTAGGGATACGCTCGCTCAGCTCCTTGTGAGTAATCTCTCTGGGGATACGCTCGCTCAGCTCTTTGGGAACTTTCTCTCTGGGTAAACACTTGTGGATTTCTCTCTGGGCGCCCTTTTTGATTCCGCCAAGCCCCTGGGTTGGGCTTCTGTTGGCGGTACATGGGTGGCTGCCGTGAGGCAGGGACTCCGCTCCGGCACACTCGTGCGATGTGCCCAAGTTTGTTGCAGTGCGAACAAACAACGTTCCTGAACCTACAAGTAGACCTGGGGTGATTCCCTCCGCAGCTTGCGCAGGGCGGCAAACGGGATCCGGGTCTCCCCCCAGGCCTCAAGTGACTGCTCTGCATCAGGTGACTGTCCTCGAACTCGGGATCCTCGTAGTCGGGGCTTGTGTCCTCGTAGTGCACTCTGGTCTGCCTTGGTGCTGTCTGGTTTACGCTGAAACCTCGTTGTATGGTTACCGATGATTTCTCTGCTGACTCTGACGCTCTTGCTTCGTTTAGCGCTATCTGTAGGGTTAAATTCGGGTTTGCCAACAGCTTCTTTTGTAGTGAAATGTCTCTTAACCCACAGATGAGCTGCGCTAAGATGTGCTCGTCCAGATCCCTGAACTCGCAGTGAGTTGCTGCTTTACGCAGGGCTGCAACATATTGATTGATGGATTCTCCCGCCTTCTGGTTCCGCGTGTTGAATTCCTTGCGGCAAACATGGCGGGAAGGTTTTGGCGCGTAATGAGTTTGTAGAGCCTGTTGCAACGCCGTCCACGATACTGCCTGTATTGGAGTAGGCGGGGTGAGGTCTCTGGCCGTGTTGAAGACTTCTTTTCCGCAGTAGCCGAGGAAGATGTTTTTCTTCCGGGCGTCGGTGATCCCCGTGTATTCGTTCGCTTCGAGAAAACACTCGAAACGAATCATGAAGGCTTCCCATTTGTCGTTCGCTGGGTCGAATGGAGCGGGGGGAGTGTGCATCGCCATCTTCTCTCGTTTGAATTTGCCGCGCTGCGGTGACCTGAGATGGCTGCCGGAATTTCTGCCGAATTCCTAGGCTGGATCAAATCCGGAGATTCTGGAGGTAGCGTTCTTCGTCCTATCTGTCTCTCGATCCCATCCTCGTCGCCAATGTTAGATCGGGGCAATGAGAGAACAGACTACGGACACGGAGTGACTTATCAGCTCTTTATTAATAGTAGTAGTGATCCAGCTTGCTCTGTGGTCGGAGGGTTCCCCTTTTATAGGGATCGGGTACGCCCCTCGACCAATCAGAACGATACCTG
Organism: Natrix helvetica; assembly: GCF_964273705.1. Lineage (NCBI taxonomy): Eukaryota > Metazoa > Chordata > Lepidosauria > Squamata > Natricidae > Natrix > Natrix helvetica. The sequence goes on along the minus strand of NC_138549.1, from coordinate 68,674,753 downwards.
TTTCCCGCTGTAGCAGCGGACCAGAGAGGAGACTTGCCTCGATATATGCTAATATCTAACAAACACTTCATCATAATCTGTGGCTGTTTGGTCAAAACCCTGTGCCACTAGCCTAGCCTTATATGTTATGGCTCCGTCTCTCCAGTTTTTATTTTATATATCCACTTACTACTGATTGTTTTCTTACCTGGAGGTAAATCAGTGTTTCATATACTTTCATATTCTGCAAAGTCTTAAGCTCTTTAGTCATTGCAGTTCTCCATTCCTTTTGATCTTCTAGAGGAAATGTGGTCAATTCATGGTATGTTGCAGGAACTTTGTTAATCTGATAAGCCATAGTTGCCTGATACCTACCAGATGGCCTAGTTACTCATGTAAACACCTTGGTAACTCCGGACTTATTACCGGACTTTCTATTTTCACTTGTTCCTGCTCTACTACTCCCTCTTCAGTAGACAACTCATTTTTATTATTCAATCCTGGTTTCTCATCATCTTCATTAGTGCTTGGCTTGGTTTCTATAATCATTATTTGGATCTAACTTTTTCCACCCTATATGTTCCATACATTTGCATTTGCACTGCTAACAACCTTTGTTGATCCTTTTTGCCACAATCTGTAGGACCGGTGGTTAGAGTTATAGCCTATAAAAAATAGCTGTTGAGCTCTTTCTTGTCCTTTATGTCTTAATTGCAAGGGAATATGAACCCATGCTGGAGTTCCAAATATGTGTATGTAACTGAGGTCTGGTTTCTTGCCATACCATCTGGTAAACGGTATTTCACCAGTTGTGGTGTTAATTACGTTGTTTAAAATATGATTTCCACACTTCATCGCCTCACCCCACAATGATTCAGGCAAACCAGCATCAGCCAGCATCATTCTAACCATAGATTGCAATATCTGCCCTCTTCTTTCCAGAAATGCATTATGCTGTGGGCGATAAGGTGCAGAACATTTATGTTGTATACCAGCCTTTTGCAATATAGTTGTAAAATTTGAGTTTATGAATTCTGTACCATTATCAGTCACTACGGTGATAATCTTATGATTTGTTTTCCTCTCTACAAATTTAACCCAGTTAGTGAACCATTGAAATGTTTCTCTTTTGTTCTTTAACAAAAAACAAAAACCATATCTGGAATAGTGGTCTAAAATGCTTAGTACATAACAGGCACCCCCCCAAACTGGTTTCATTGGTCGTATTAAGTCTGCAAATACCACTTCTAATGGTTTCTTGGTCTTAAACCCGTTTAACCTATTAGCCAGAGTAGCTCTACTCTTCTGTTCATTACAAACATTACAATTTATATACTGGCTACATGGCTTTATCTTCACTCCATCAACTAACTTCACTGTTTCTTGCAACATTTTGAAACTGATATGTCCCATTCGCCTATGCATTAAGTGAATACACTCATTGTGGGGTTTAATATTCAAACACACAGAATTAACAACATAGGAATCAGACATTACATATAACCCATCTTGTAGCTTAGCAGTAACCTTAAAACCCCCTTTTTCAATAAAACAATTATCTCCTTTAAATGTTACAATGTAGCCATGATTAACCAAAACTCTAACTGAAAGCAAATTAAACCTAATTTTTGGTACATATAACATATGCAATGTTTTGGCAGTACATGGACATTTAGCAATACCTTCACCTGATACCTCTAGCCTCCACCCATTCGCTAAAGACATGTGTTGTTTACTTGTGACCAACTTTACAAAGTTTTTTCTATCTTTAGTAATACACATCGATGCCCCACTGTCGATAATCCACGAATTGTGGTTAAATGATGCATTATTAGCTATAGTCACATTAATCTCATGTTTTCTAGATTGTAGAGGTTTCTGTGGTTTTGACTTTTTGCAAAACCTGGCAATGTGATTCTTCTTACCACAATTATAACAACATTTTACAGTATATACATAACTAGGTAAATCACTGCTCTCTGGCATCCTCTCTCTTAACCATTTTCTATCTTCTCTTCTTCTAGACTCTTCCAGCAGTCTTGAGGCAGTGTAGCTCAATGTAATGTCCTGTTGAGATAGAACTTCAAAAGACGTTACAAAATTGTCGTAGCTTTCATCAAGTGATGAGAGAATAATATAAACTTGGTGCTGCTCCGAAAAAATTAACTCTTTCTCATGTAGCTCTTGAAACATCTGTTTCATGTAATTCAGATGTGCTAACATGTTACCACCCTTGGTGAGTCATGTTCTAAAGAGTTTTCTTGTAATATTAATATGGGCACCCACAGAATCTCGAACATATAGTTTCGTTAAATTGTCCCAACATTTAGCAGCAGAATTTTCACCTCGGATATGACTCAGTTGTTGGTCAGCCAGTGTGAGACCAATAATGCATAATGCCCGTTCATTCCTTCTCTGGAACTCTGCAAACTTCTTTGCATCATCATCATCATTGTTTGCATCCCAGGCAGTGATATCTGGTGGGGTCTGTACTATGTCCCATAGCCACTCACTACGCAATAGCAGACTACATTTTGCGCATCAGGATACGTAGTTTGTGCCATCCAGGCAGGTGACGAATGATAAATTCGGAGTTTGGCCTTGTGCCATCGTCCCAGGTATATCTGACTAACCAGATATTTGCAAAACTATAACGTGTGTAGCAACTCCACTCTCTTAATGCTGCAGCTGGAACTATGGATACACTGGGTAACTGGCCCCATAACCAGGGTATCTCCGTTGGGAGACAGAAAATAGCGCAGCAGAATATACAGAAAGAACGTTGCTAGTAGAAAAACACACGAATAGCGTTTCAGACACTGCTAGTAAAAAACAAGTAGCTTTACTACTAATAATTGCTTCACAAGCAGTGATAGTAGATATATGTCCAAACACAATTCAAAGAACAAACAATTGCTTACAGTCGCAGTTCACGTTCCAGTCATCAAGCGAGCAAGTAGTTATAGAACATAGGACAAGCAGAGAGATTGAGTGAGCTCTCCTGACTCCCTCTTATTATAAAGTTAATTACAGCTGATAAGTACATTCACCCATTTAAAGCAACAACAACCATTTGTTATTGTATAGATATATGTTGCCTACCCAACAGTAGGAGTATACTCCCAACAGGGTTAAAGGAAAATTATGAAATCTTGGCCTTACAAACCATCATCACAGTATTAATGTTAATTGACAGACCCCAAATAGAAATCCAAAGAAGTGGTGGCCAATGAAATCTGGGGTCACATCAAAAGCATCTCATAGATTATGCTGCAGTATATGTTACCGTGGAGGAAATAACCACTTTAGCTTCTTTCCTAAGAAGGAGACGTAAGTCTTTCTGTACTTTGAATTATTTTAGCTGCTAGGAAAAATGTCCGCCTTTAGAACTACAGTACTTTCCTTAATTTTCTTAATGTTTCTCTGCAGTTTTGGCACTTTCATCTTAATCCGAAAGCTGTCTCAGAATTTTAAGGCTTCTCTGGAATGCGACCTTTTCTTTTACAGTTAACAGAGTGATTCCATATGCTTATACTAAGACCCAGCAAGAGTTTGGGTTTAGTAATTCTTTTTTTGTGATTTAAATTAAATATATTTTGTCATTGATTTTGCTTCATTTTATTTTTTTTCTATTTTACTTTCTATTTTTTATGATTTCATTCATTTACATTGCATTAATCATTCCATGTAACTGATTAATTCATTGTGAAATATATGGATCATTTTGCATAATAATTTCACTTTTTCTATGATGTCACAAGATGGTCTATTATTCCAATGCATTTTAAACCTTTTTTCCCCCCTTTTTCGTGTCATCTTAATTTAGTGCTGGAACAGTGCAGGGTGTAGAAGATCAAAGAACATCTTTCTAGCATCCCTCATAAATGCTGTGCAAAATAAATGGGCGCCTTTTTAGTTTTTGCATAACAAGCTGTGCCTCCTATATGCCTTCTTTTATGAAGCTCATAATGACACACAGGTTACCCTTGTTCTATGAGGTGACCAGGATGGGATCAAGTATGAATCAAAAATACACGAGGCAGAATGAAAGAACCTGAGGTTGAGCAGCTGGCCAGAGGCAGCTCCATGTGATTCAATAACCATCCAGGAATCATATATATATATATATAAATACACAATCTATTTGAACCCCGTACTATTGCTTACTGATTCTGACTACCAATCATAGGTCAATTTTCCCTTTCAGTTTTTTTTTTTTAAATTATTAACAGTTCTAATCCCTTATAACTCTGGGCAATGTATAAAATGTAGTTTCTGTTTTTGTTTAGTGTTTAGCAAACCTATTAACTACATTTGTAATGTGTTCAGTTTGGCGATAATGGGGATTGATTTTAATGCTGTGACTCAGGGAGTGGTCAAGTATAAAGGGCATCCCAAAACAACTTGCTGAAGCTTTATTCAATTTGTGTATTTTTCCGAGGTGTTAATTCATATTTACTATGGGGAAGTGAATTGTTATGACAGATGAAACGTTTGTGTGATCTGAGGTTATGATCTTAATGGCAGCATGAAACTAATCAAGGCCATTTCCAACACAAATGATTCTATAGTGATTGATGAAAGAAAAAGAATGAACATTTGCACATACGTTTTTACAACTAGTGCAAAAAAAAAAGTCCAATAGCTATGTCTATGTCATAAGTACAGACAATACAACAAATAAATCAACATAGCTTGTGTTTAAGTAAATGTACACAGGAATAAAACACCAATCAGACAAGTCAATATATAAGGAAAGAGGAGGTGGAGAATATCCAGACTAACCTATGATATTAAGTTTAGGATACTATTATGTGCTTCTGAAAAGACAATTATAACATCTTGCTATGATCAATCCCGAAGAATTGATTTTGTCTAAAGCACAATTGACTGACAAAATAGAAAGTACACAATAGCCTTTGAACTCAAAAACCTTGCAAGATACAAGGCAATTAAGCATATAACAGTATAATCTTATCTGATGTTTTGGTGTCCCTATTCTTGCAAGTAATCACCATGAATTTTTACAGCTAATATATCGTATTATAGTTTTGCTTGTTCACTTGATTGCAATCTACTTTGGTTTTCATCTTGAAGGAAAAACAATATTTCAATCTCGATTAATATTAATAAACCACAGATACTACTTGAGGTAAGGAAGCTGTAACATACACTTTGGGTGTACTTCCAGCATCTCCTCAATGTTTTTTGTACTACACAATCCCTCTTCTCAGCCACTGCTGGATTGTACAGTTTCAGTTAAAACAAAAAAAAAAGTCAGGCATAATCTGCTTCTTAATCACCATTTCTGACATTTCTTAATCATCTTTTTGGTTTCCTGGTACAGCAGTTTCTTTCTTTGGCCAAAGAGCTTGATAATGGTAATGTCATTATCTATTATTATCATTATTAGCTTGATAATGTCCCTCACATCCTGGACATAAATAGTTTCATCTTCTTCCCTCAAGATGATGCTATAGGGCATTGCACGGCAAAAAAGACACAAGGAAAGTGTTTCCCCACCCCCACCCCACATGCCATCACTCTGCTAACAAATAATTCCCACAACAGTCAAACTACCTAGTAGGACTGTATTACTATTATTATTTTCATCTTTCCTATTACATTATTTCCTTATTTTCTTGTGACTGTAACTTTGTTGCTTGTATCTTACAATTTATATTAAGTGTTTTATTTAGTATCCTAGTATGATTTATGTTGATTGCTTATTTAGTATCCTATTACTATCACTAAGTCTTGTACCTATGATTTATGATGAATGCATTTTATGATGATTATGATCATGATTTATCACTTATTACTTGTAAGTACACTGAGAGCTTATGCACCAGAGAAAAATTCCTTATGTGTTCGATCACACTTGGCCATTAAAGAATTCTATTCTATTCTATTCTATTCTATTCTATTCTATTCTATTCTATTCCATTCCATTCCATTCCATTCCATTCTAGATACAAGGCTACATGCCTAGTGCACAGACTGGCATAACATATGCTGTTTCAAATGTGTTCAGAAAATGTAAGCATTATTATTATTATTTAAATAAGAGGCAATATATTTCAGCTTTTTGTAGAAGATCATGATTAACTGATCTGCTCAGTCTACTCCTCAAGGGCTCCTTCATACAACTGAGGCTCCTGTTCCTTTTCTTTTTATCATTCTAAAATGGACTTGAAGGAGGATGACATTGAAAAATGAGAAGCATTTTCTGTAAAAGCCACCACATTATGGACTTGCTTGGACCCTGATACAATCCAGAAGACTTCTTTGTAGACTGTTGTGCCTGAAACTAAAGTCCTGTTAGCCTGGCCTTTCTGCAGCTTGAGTTTGATGATTTTTCATGAGGAATTTAACCATAACCTTTTCTGCCTGTTTAAAGTTAATAGCTTTCCAAATATCAAGAACCGCTGAGATGCAATACAAAGGGATAAATGTACCCCGGGTTCTGTTTCTTCCTGCTTGTTGTGATTAGCATTTTATGACATTGATCTGTTCAGCCGTTGGCTGCATGAAAGCTTTCCAGCGAATTTCCAAAACTAAAACCAAAACTACCTCAGCCTCTCCAGAAAGCGAAAGGGATTTTGCTGATTTGGAATGAGAGCCATTAACAGGAAATATATCTTTAATTTACTGGTATCGGGAATGAAAAGCTCTCAGACTGAAAACAAAAATGAAGATGCAATAAAAAGAAAAAGCCAGCAGCATCTTGCATTAGCATTTAAAATTACTTTTATGATACAATAAATTCTTGTTTAAACAAAATAATGGGTATTAAAGAGAGATATGCATTCCAAATTATTATGTTCTCTTGTGGATTATGGATAATCAACCAGAAACCAGAAGTATTCTGTACATATGCATCAGAGGTGGGTTGCCAATTTTTTTACTACTGGTTTGGGTGTGCATGCGTGGAAGCATCCAGGTGGTGGGTGGGGGAACCTCCTGCTGCCACTACTACTGGTTTGCCTGATCTGGGCCAAACCGGGAGCAACCCACCTCTGATATACATGTGTATTATGTTTGTATGTATGCCGCTAGAAGTCAGGTGGTATATACATTAAATAAATAATAACTACTGTGACAATGATGGGGAAAAATGACAAGAATGACAGCTTTTCATTGGTTTCTACATTGTTCCTTTTGCTTCTGAAATTTTACTCTGAGAAAGCATACAAAAGCTTTCTGGACTTGGAGGAGGGAAATACCAATCCATTATTTGATCACTGCCATCTATGGAAATTAAATTTTTAATTACCTTAAATTAAGGCAATATATAAGAAAAACACTGGACACCAATATTCGGACTACATATATCTCCCTTAAATCTATCTAGGTGGTCACTAAAAGTCAACACTGACTTGATGGTATCTAATCAATCAATCAGTTCTGCTATACTGTTTTATTTGGAGGAGATATATTTGACAGAGATGAGTAAAGAATGCCAGGACTGTTTACTAAGAGTATAAACCTGCAGCATTGTCACACAATTTGTGAAGGTTATCATAGTGGCCCAGTGAAAGCAAGCAACTATATTGCACAGAAGTGATATAATAAGGTGTCAAAGGCTCATGATTAGTAACAACAACAATTTCATAGGTTGCAGTAGAAGACAGCAAACCACTCCCATATTTTACCAAAGAAATCAAATTAATAGATAAGATGAAGTGATTGAAGATATAGTCGCAGATGATCAGCCCCTTTGATCAGATGCTACTGAGGAAGGTCTAGGTCTAGGATATTTCATAGTATTAATAGTGTTCATAATGTAGCTAGAGAAATACCTTTGGAACGTACACATTGACATCTTAGCCATCAATGAATTGAAATAAACTAGAATTGGACATTTTAATCTAGAAGAATGCAATGCAGGATGTACACATATATATGCATGCACACACACAAAAAGAATCAGGGTTGTTTTCTTAATCAGAAAGCAACTGCAAAGACAATATTTGGGTATAATGCAATCAAGGACTGAATAATATCAGTTGGACTTTGCAGACAACCCTTAAATATGACAATTATTCAAGTTTATGCTCTAATTATTGATGAAGATGATAAAGAAAACTCTCTTAATAGTTGACATTAAATCTGAAATTGACAGAATATTTTTGAGTGTTAACATAGTCTTCAGATAACCAAAAAGATGCCAATGTACAAAGATGTTACTAGAAAGAATACATAGAAATCAAATTGACCATATTATTGGTACATGGAAATAAAAGCACTCAGTTATAACTGCAAAGGTGTAGCTGGGCTATAGAACAGATCATAAATAGCTCATACATCAGTTCTAAGTCAAACTAAATGAGAAGAATAAAGGCAACTAGTTTCCATGACATGATTGTGTGCATATGTATCAGGGATCCCTTTAAAGTCCTGATCTTCATTGATATGGAATCAGAAGAACATTGGAATGAGATCAAAGACATTGTCAAGGATGAATACAAAAAAGACTGCTACAAGAAAGAGAAGAAACCATAAGGAATGTCAGAACAGCTGGTGGAAACTGCCAAGAAAAGCAAAGGCAAAGCCAAGCAAGACAAAGATCTTAGGAAGAAACATAACAAAGTATTTCAGAGACCTACTATTTTTTTTTTGTAAAAAAAACAGTATTATAATGACATCTGTACAATATCAGAAATGGAGATTAGATGAAGTTAGAGTCATCACTCCAGTGGGTAGCTACAGAACTGCGGGGAGTAATTAAAGGAGGGTCAGCAAAGGTTGTAACTAAGCAATGTCCATAGATCTGGAGAATGAAGAATGAAGTGCAGATTGGAAAGAGATCAGTGTACTACAAATGCCAAAGATAAATGAACAGTAAAAGTACCTGGATCTAATAGTTTATCAACCTCTTATTATAAACATTTGAAGATGAATTATTACAAATGCTACAAAAATGATGAACTCTATTCTATAGACTGAAAAGATACAAGATGGTTGGATGGTTGCTAATATAGCATTAATATATACAGAAGATCAAGACTTTATTAAAAAGAATTACTACTTGATACAGAATAATGGTTAAAAGTTATTTATGATGAGTTTAGCCAAGAGAGTGACAATAGGATTTTATTCATGAAAGTCAGTGTGGGTTTTTACCTAAAAATAGCTGAGGGATAATATTAGAAATGTATTGGACATTTTGAAATACTACAGAACAACACAATAAAAAACAAACGGCATTGATTTTTTTTTTATGCAGAAAAGGCTTTTGACAATTTGAATTGGACTTTCTTGTTTAAAATTTTGGAGGACATGGATTTTGGTGAGAATTTTATTAAATGGATAAAATTGATTTACACTTCAAATTAGGCACAGATACTTGTGAATGGAGAGTTAACAAAAGCTTGTAAATATAGAAGGGGACAAGACAAAGATGTGCCTAATCAGTATTGCTATTTATTTTAGTTTTGGAAGTATTGAATAGAGGAATAAGACAAAATTAGAGAATTGATATTCTATGGAAGCAAAAGTTGGATATTGAAGGAGAAGAAAAAGATGGGAAAAGTATCAATGCTTTTGAACTTTCATGCTGAAGAAGACTTCTGAAAATACTGTGAATATCCAAGAAAACAAACAGATGGAACCTAGAACAAAACAGTTCAGAGTTCTTACTTGAGACATAAATGTCCAGCCTCAAAGTATCATATTTTAGACACATTTTGCAAAAACCTAGTTTTCTTGAGAAGTCTATAATGCTGAAAAAATCAGAAGTAAAAAGAAAAAGAGGGCAACCAACAACAAGGTGGATGGATTCAATTATAGCAAATATGAGTGCTCTCTTGGGAGAACTGAATGACCAGGCTGGGAACAAATAATCATGAAGAGGGTCTACTTATGTGGTCCTTATTAGTCAGCAGCAACTTGATGGCACATAATCAAAACACACCAATCACGCATGCACATATGTCAAACCCTCAATAGGAGACAATAGCCAGTTAACCTTACCTGGGCTACCTTACTTTGCAGAAACCAAGCAAAGGTAAACCTGGTTAAATCTGACAAAGGAAAGCTCCTGAGAAGCTAGCCTACTTATCCTCTAGCACAGACTACAAGGAGACAATAGTAGTTGCAGATTATTAAATTTAAAATTGAAATAACCAGTGAGGTAGTGAAGCTGAACTCATCTGATCAGTAGATAAGTACAATGAAAAAGGCATTGATGGTGACGTATCAATGTATCTGATATAGTTTAACAGCAGAATCATGTTTAGATATTTTCTTTTACTGGGATTTGTTTTCCTTTGTCATCTTACCTTGCTAGTGTGTGGTCTCTTGGACCTCTATTTGTTCTTTTAAAATGAGATACTGCAAGGTACAAAATGCAGCACTGTGCCTGTGATTTATCCTCATCCTCACCTCATTATGGATGCTGTATATAATACCATTGTGAATAAAACAGGATTTAAACTCTTCCTTCCTTCCTTCCTTCCTTCCTTCCTTCCTTCCTTCCTTCCTTCCTTCCTTCCTTCCTTCCTTCCTTCCTTCTTTTCTTCCTTCCCCTCTCTCTTCCCTCCCCCCCCTCGAGAGAGTGTAGCACTACATGGATTTGACAGGAAAGTTGCAGGATTGAGATTGTAAAACTGTAAGCATTAGCAGTGGCTCCCCCCACCCATTATACTTTCATTCAAATAAGAGGATAAAAATGGGAAACATAATCTGCTTTAGTAAGTGTGAAGACAAGACCAGCATGTATTGTAAATCATTATTCTGGATTATCTCCACCGGAATGTAGGAGCTTGTCTTCTTTGAGTTGTTTTTTAAGCTTCCAGTCTGGCTTGAACATAAGTACGTATTTGTCTTTTTTTCCCCGGTCAAAACAAATTAAGTACCACTAAAGATTCTAATATCCTAGGGGGCAAAAACGAGGATATTTCACCATCTGCCTGAAGAGCCGAGGCGCCTTGGAGGTGCCCCAGAGTTAAGTAAACTCCGCCTGGCGCTGAAGGCGTTAAAACTGGGCGGGGGGGGGGGATGACGCTGTTTGCGTCTGGGAGCTCTTCGCCTCCTCTGCCTCTGCAGACACATTGAGACACACACACAAAAAGAAGAGGAGAGGCCGGGCGAGCGGAATTCCGAGGGAGCGCCAAACCAAGCAGACGCCAACCATGACCGAAACCACCAAAACCCACGTTATCTTGCTGGCCTGCGGCAGCTTCAATCCCATCACCAAAGGCCACATTCAGATGTTTGGTGAGTCCCCGCCCTGGGCTCAGCCCGATCTGATCGGATCTCGCCCGGTGTTTTCTGACTGGTGCGCTTGAACGGGGTGGCTCGGGATCCCCCCCCCCGGGGGGGGGCGCCCGGGACGCTTCCTTGATAAGGGGGGGGGGGTTGTCCTGAAATGGTAGCGAGGCTGCGGAGACTTAAGAGGGAGCGAAGGCAGAGAACGTCCGAGAGGTTTTGCGCGGCGTTTGCTGTTGCTCTCCCGCGGTGAGGGGAGGGGCGGCGGCTCCTATTGATGGAAATAAAAGCGGGGGTGGGGGCTGTTTGGAGAGCGGGAGGAGGATGAGGAGACCGGAGGGTCTTTAACCCCACCAGAGCACTATCCCAGGATGGGCGCGAGGCAGGGCAGGGGCTGGGTGAGAAGGGCTCTCCAGAGAGGTTCAAGGCGGGTGGGGTAGCCAGAGAGAGGGTTGGATGAGGGGCGGGGATGGCAGATGGATTCTAGGCAGAAAAACAGAAGAGTAGCCTTGTCCAGTAGCCAAGGGTGGGAGGGTGGTTGTCAGAGAAGTGGGGAGGCCTTTATGGAGCGGTTGTTGAGGGAGTCCTTCTCCTTGGGAAAATGTCAGCCTTGCTACCTGCCCACCTGCTTCTGACGCAGAAATGGACAGTGGAGGGGGAGGAGGCAAGAACTGGACCACTTCAATCCTCTCCCTCCCCGCCGCCACTATGGCATAAGCGGGGGCAAAGCCCCTATTTACTGTAATGTGCATTTCACCCAGAAACTCTGATTTGCTCTCTGGGTGGACTTTGCTGGGAGTTTTAATCTTAACACGGCACTGGGAAAAGCCTGACTGTAGGATCCTTAGATATGAAAAGCAGGGTTTGTTAGCACTCCTAGTTTCCTTTCTTTCAGATGTCTGCTGGACCTCTACAATGTGTCTGTTATGCATGAAACGGCTGTAAACGCAATTGTGTACTTTATCATACGGAGTAATTTACTGTACTGGTTATGGGAGGGAGAGAGAATGGAGAATGGAGAATCAGAGGAGCATTTTGCTCAGAGCTGAGAGATGTGAAGGAAAGAGATGAGGAAATATTTTCTTGTACCGCTAGTAGATCTGGAGGTTAGCTATACTTTTAAGACACAATCTCAGAAAAAAAACAATGTATTGATTACTTTGGGTGGAGTTGCCAAATAGAACTGTTGTTAAAATTGCACTTTTAGGTACATACTTGGATTTTGGGTCTCCTATAAGCTTATTGGCCATACACGGTAGTGTATGTACAATTTAAAAGTAAAGAATGAAAAAGTACTAGTTCAAGGCATCACTCATTTTCTTCACTCGTTTTCTCCCTTAATATATATTTGTGTGTGTGGTGGCAGTGGAACCAATCCACCCTAGTGAACTGGAGTACAAAACCCCATGCAATTTGTGACTATCCTTCAAGGTCTATTCTGTATAAAATAATGGATTATAATGGCCGTTAATATGCTTTGGCAGAATAGTTAAGGTGGTTTGCTGTCCGCAGCTCCAAGTGCTGAAATGGCTTCATGGGAAGAATAGTAAACAGTAGCCCTCTCCTACCAATATCAGGGAATTTAGAGATTGACGTTTTGATGAGCTGGCCATTGGTATAATGATTGAAAACAAATATCCAAGTGCACTTAGTTCATAAGATATTTATCTATTGTACATCACTGAAAAGTGTGGCAGTGTCTCCTCTTAATAACATTTGCAAAGACAATTTAGTAAAGGAATTGTGCAACTCTGTGCAGCACAGATTGTTTTAACACTCAGGAAAAACTATTCATATCCTTTTCACTTTGGAGGTAAATATTATTTTCAGAAAACTACATTATAGACTCTAATTTAAGTGGAACTTCTAATAGGGCCAGAAGATGATATTCTCAACCAAATCATGGGGAAGAATACTTTGAAAACAATGCATATACTGTGTATGTTAAAAACTATTTTTGTATCAACATTGTAAGATTATCCTACTTCTTTATGCATGAGGGATGCTTTTTTGTAATATGTTTTGTAATATATTTTTAACTTTAGGAGGAGGAATAGGGATATTTTGATTTAATAAACCAATATATGCTAATTGTGCTCTGCAGTTAAAATAGATCTTCATGAGTCTAGAAATATATGTGTTGATTGGACAATAAAGCATAATCAGAACTAAAAATTCAGTCTCTTTCCCCTATATTCTTCCAGGAGCCCCTCATAAAGGATTTCACATCTGCATGCCCTCCCTCCCTCCCTCCCCCATCCCTCTCATGTGGTATTATTGTGATGTCAATATTTGCATACAAGAAAAGAAAGGAAGCCAATATTCCTTCTGAATAATCCTCTGATTTCTCATTTGTCAGCAAAGTGGGGGGGAAATCTGATCCATATTTACTGCACAATTATTTCTATGTAGTCCTGAGTCCCAAATTCTTGTAAATCCTTGCTTGCACATTTGCCAATATAATCTGCTATCCACAATTTAGCTTTTTCTTACTGGTATGAGCAGTTAGTTGCTCATGGCAGAGAATGGTTGTCACATAATTCAAGAATCTCTAAAATTGTCTTTGAGGACCAGATAATAATGGAACTGAGAACTACCAAAACAAAATGGTTAAGGAAACAGGCATCTATTTTAATATCTTCGAAATCATCCCAGGTGAAATCTTTCCTTCTTTCCTTCCTTCCTTCCTTCCTTCCTTCCTTCCTTCCTTCCTTCCTTCCTTCCTTCCTAAGAGAGTATAACTGAAAGCATTGAATGTTGTCTTTTTAATTATGTATAATTTGATTGGTGATATTATTATTTTGTTCAAAGTAATTAGCATCCTTTCAGATACCAGATATCATATATATCTTAAGACAGAAATCAATTATAATGTCTTGTAAACTGGGGTGGGCATTTATTTCATTGTAAAATTTAGATTTTTCAACTACCCTCAGTGGCGTAGTGGTTAGAGTGCAGTATTGCAGGTTACTTCTGCTGACTGTTGGCTTCAAATCGCACCAGGCTCAAGGTTGACTCATCCTTCCATCCTTCCGAGGTGGGTAAAATGAGGACCCAAATTGCACTGTAAACTGCTTAGAGAGGGCTGTAAAAGCAGTATGAAGCAGTATATAAGTCTAAGTGTTATTGCTATTGCTAGTGCTACCCAAATAGACATTTGTTCCAATCAAACTTTCTCCTTTCCTTCCTTATCTGTTTTGTTTCCAAATCATCAACATTTGGGTAGTATGCTGCGTAGAGCAGCTGTGTTTGTGTGTATACATATATATGTATATCTGCAAATCTTTCTCTGTTAAGAATGACACAGTTTTATACCTTATAAATATAAACTGAAGCATAATAGTGATGAAATGTGCTCTGTGATGGATAATAATTCTGATTTATTGTATTGTGTGGAATTCAACTAAATAAATCATGCCCAATGTAAGGAACAAAAGCAGTATACAACTGTTAAATGTTGTTGCTGTTGTTGCTACTGTTGTTGCTATTACTGTGTTTAGAATTATGGTAATATTAGATATGGCCACATTTTAACGAAGTGTGAAGGTAATGTGTGCAAGAGATTGGTGATAATGAAATTACAGCTTCCAGCAATGGGTATGAGAATGAGAGGAGAGCCAGTTTGAAGGAACAAGCCTAGAAACCAGGAGGCTGAGAGTTCTAGTCCTGTCTTATGCATCAAAGTTAAATGGGTGATTTTAGGCCAGTCACTGTCTCTCAAGCCCACAACATCAGACTTGGGTAACAGGTCAGTTGGTCAATTTCTCTCACAATCTCTGAAAAAAAAGTGGAACCTGAACTTTGGGGAAGATGCTAGGAAAGGTGGGGGGAGGAGAAGGGAAGACGCGATATAAAATTATAGATATGTAGATTTAGGAATGACCAGTTTCTGCTTAGCGCAGGAGTTCAAATTAAAGTACCTTATTTGTGACTTGATGACAATTATGATGAAGATCTTGGTTTTTTCATTTTAAAAGTATTTTAAAGAAAAAATGGAAGGGGAACACTTGGTTTTAAAAGGTTTTCTGTGAGGATATATTGATGAGGTTTTGTCATTAATATCACAAGGAAACTGGCACATGTCTTGAACTGAAGTAACTGTTAGAAGGATAAGAGAAGATGCAATGCCCTGTTTTAGATCTGTGGAAATTTAATGGTATTGCAGAAACTGATTGCTTCTGCTCAGAAGTTGCTCAGTAATACAACTGCTCGGTCCACCCATTCAGTGACCCAAGACCTTGTTTTTCCTTTTCTTTCTTGTTTTTATTATTATTTTGGATTAGGTAAAAAACTATGGAGAAATAAGAATCGATAATACATATTGCTCCCTTTATTATGCTATCTTTCCTAAGCCTTTGAGCGACAGGACAGTTGCGTTATAGCTATCCCTTTGGGAAATTGTATTTTAATAATTTTCAATGTATCAACAATCTTGCTTCATTCTGCACTTTTGCACAGTTGCATCCAAGAGAGGTGCCACTTTTGCTTTCTCCAATAATACTATGAAATAAGAGTGCCTATGAAAGCATTATCTGTGATCCTTTAAATATTTTTGTAGTATTTATTTATGTTCCATACAGTATATTGTGACAATATATGACTGCAGTAAAAGGCAAGTATACTCTACTTTTCCTTTTTAGCAAGAATATTATTTGAGGTATGGAGTTTGAGGCAGTTTTCATGGATATAAAAGTTTGATGTATGACATTATGTAAGTAAAGCAGAATATAAATTTAATAAATTATTATTATCAGTAGCAGTACATGGTAACTATGACAATAGTATTGACGATTGTATTGACATATGCATTTGTGAATCTGCCTGCAATTATTGGGATTGCTGTTTGAGTTAACATTTATAATTGATATTAGTACTATTCATTCTGTACTTTCATTCCATCAATTATAATGATTTCAGTAGTCGAAGAAAAATGTCTTAAGTTTTTTGTATTATGTACTAGAACAAAGCATGAAACATTTTCTTTGGAACAGTTTCACCCAGAGGCAAGAATAGCTTTTTTCCTCTTAAAGGCTAGTCAAGATCTAGTTATTTTGGAAGGTTAGAATGTATTGTCCTGAATGAGATGCAGTACCATAAATGTTATATTTTCGGGTGAGATAATTATAGTAGGACACATACATTTTGTCACTGTTCATTGTTTTATTTGTAATTATGTGTATTTATTGAGTTGTAAGCTATTTAGATTTGGTTAAGGCTACATAAAAGTCTAATAAATAATAGGAAGATTATGTATAATGAATGAGGTAATTAATCTCTCTAGCCTACTCTTGTAGGCTATAGAATAGTTCTGATCAGAGGGAATAAAGTCTGTAATAAAGGTCTGATCCAGTGCAATAATTTAAGAGGCAAAGATCCCGTACACAGAACTAGGATCTTTTGTTGCAAAGTCTATACACAAAATATGACTTTGAGGCCTTTGCCAAAAGTAGTCCTGAGTCATGATTTCATTGAAAAAAAAAGAGATTTTGCTTGAAATGTGATGTGATTCTAGTCTGGTGTGACTCATTTACATCTGCACATCCTTGCTAGATGTTGAAGTCATTGAGTAATGAGCAAGCAAATGTAAAACAGTTGAAATATACAATTCTTCCAATTATAGTTCTAGTATGATGAAATTTTTCCTGTGATAAGCAGGCATAGGTGAACTAGCCAAATTGGACTCATTATTCTGAAATGCCAATTAAATTATTTTGCTATACTGTGCCTTTTTTCTAATCTACACTGATAGAAATCATTAATTTTAAAATGATCTATTATTAGCCGAGTTCTCGTGTGTACATATTCCATGTTCTTTTCCAACCAGTTAGAATTCAAGGAAATTGTTTAAATAACTATAAACTGAGCTTTCCACAGGAAGGATGAGCTGATGTCACACCAAACTCCTTTAAATATCTGTCTCTATCTTGAGTTGAGTTCTGATTTGTTTCAATTACTGACCATCAACAGTAATAACCTTTCTAGGTATAAAAATTAAATGACCAAGAGCTTACCTCATGCAAAAAGAAAAAGAATAATCTTCCAGAATGTAACCAAAACCATCTTTAACATGCAAAGCAGGTGCATTACTTATTATTCACTGTACTTTTCCTTCTTATGAATTGTGGAGACTCTCTTTCTTTGCCTCTATTTAAAAATTCTAGTTAATTCCAAATGAGGAACAGCTTTTCTCAAAATTGAACTCCAATTATGTCCCAAGAGATAAGAAAAATGTTAAATGAATATTCCTAGAATTCTTTTTTTCCAGACAATCTCTTATGTTTATAGGCACAAAGTTGTGTCTGTACCATTATTTGAGGGGTGGGGAAGACTGCATGAAGGGACACACCGGAAATGCATTTGCACAACTCAAAAGGATTTGAAAACTATTTTTTACTCAGAAAAGCATAATAAAAAGCAATCAGGGAAAAGAACGGTCTGACCAGCAAGGTATGAAGAACAGATGGAAAGAATATAGAGAAGAGGTTTATGGCAGCAACAAAGAGACTCATCCTCCCCCCACTCTCCCTGCAGGAAGAAAGTGTGTGGGCAATGAGTCAATTGCCAAACAGTAAGATCCCAGGTGTTGCTATCCCTATAGAATTGCTGAGGCTTGTACACCCACAGTCCCCACAGCCTTGTGCCAGAAAATCTGGGGAATGAATAATGGACACAGGATCAGAAATAATCAATATTGTCAAGCTGGGGTGACTCCAAGGATTGCTCCAATTACCACACAATTGCTCTGATCCCTCATGCTAGCAAGATTCTCCATAATATCATACAACAACATCTGGTGCTGACCATTGAAAGACCAGGTGTTCAAATTGGCTTCAGAAGGGTTTATGACAGTTGTGACTATACTGCAAATCTATGCCAGGTCATGGAAAAATCTCAAAAACCTCAAAAAAACATCAATACCTGTTTTATTGACTTACAAGAAAGCCTGTGATTGTGCTGATCATGATCAGCTGATCAGGTGTGGAGAGACTTAGAAGGCCTGGGGTTACTAACACATCTGGTCAAGTTGCTGCAATCATCGTGAAGCCAGTGCTTGAACACCATATGGAGACACTGACTGGTTCAAGATTGAGAAAGGAGTGTATTAAGGCTACATTCTAGATTTCTTTTTCAATCTGTATGCTGAAGTGATTATGAGTAAGCTGGATCCTGAAGAATTTAAAAAAAAGGAGAAAAATGGGAGGGAGGAGCATCTACAACTTTCATCATGCTAATGATAGAGCGCTCTTCTCAGAAACTAAAGGAAGTCTGAAACATATGATCATAAGGATTAAAGAAGAAAGTGAGAAGCTTGCCATCTTCCTGCAAGGAAGGGAAATGTCAAAATAACAATTGTCAGTGAAGAGATTGAATGTGTACAAGAATTCACTTTCCTAGGATGCAGATTGATCCAAGCAGTAAATAAGGTCCAGAAATAAAAGTGTCAAATTGCCCTGGGCTGCACAGCAATGATAAGCATGAGTCAAGTATGGAAAAGCAAGGACATCAGCCTGGCAACAAAATGCAGATTAGTCTGCATTATTGGGTTTCCCATAGCTACCTGCAGTCCAGCTATCTTGGACCATGGAAAAAAAAAAACCAAGAGGAAAATCAACTTGTTCAATCTGTGGTGTTGGCATAAGCTCTTTGGGAAAAAAAAGAAGATAAACAAGCGAATACTGGAGTGCATAAAATCAGATGTATCATTGGAAGGCAAAATCCCAAAATTCTACCTTACTTTTTTCAGCCATGTAATGTGCTCAAACTCACTGGAAAAGGCAATTATGCTTAGAATGGTCAGCAGTAAAAGGAAATGAACAGACCAAAACCCATAGTGGATAAACACCATCAAAGCTGATACCAACCAGTGCATAAAACAACTGAAAGTATCAATTTTAAAAAAAATTGGAAAATGTTTGGAGAGCCAGTCCATAGAACCACTGTGAATTGGACATGATTGAACAGATCACTATCATATGCTATATATCTAATACAAACTTACAAATCTTTTACAAAGATGTGTCCCTTATGTAAAGAGATATCAGACAGATATAGATACTGTGTAACTAACAATATTATGTTAGTGTTGCCAATATAATCAACAGGTTTTTATTAATAATATATTAGATACCTTGTTCTGTCATGATAATTGTATTCAATGTGGGAGCTACCATATTAATGAAAGTGATAAATAGATTTACCATTCTTTAAACAACCTACAACTTGCATAAATTACTTCCTGAAGTATTTTCAAACTATAGGACAATTAATGAATTAATGTTCACTTTCCATTTTGTAATATTTACTAAATTTCAAAAAGTTTTTTTGAACTAGTCTTCCCATTTCCATGTACCACTGTGACAGTTCAAATTTATGTCTACTCAGCAATAACAATCATTAAACTAAATAGGATGTGTTCGTCAGGTAATTATGTATAGGATTAAAATCCTGGTAATCTGTGATCTAAAGCGAAAGAAACAGCTTTTTGCAAGGTTTTACTATTAACTCACCAAGCCACAAATCTTTTTTTAGAAATCACCAAGTCTGACTACTTACAGTACAATCCCGTATTGGGATTATTTTGCAAATTGATAGCATTGAGAAGACCATTACATTCCACAGTAATTCACATTAGAAGTTTTTCAGTCAGAAACGCAGCCCCAAAAGAAAAAAAAATCTCTCCATTCTCCAAGTGAACTGAATTAAGCAGATTAATGAATAAGTGTTAATTTGTTCTTTCCCTTTGCTTTCCTGCTTGAATTAAATAAATGGAAGAAAAGATGTGAATGCCACCAGCAAAACTGCAAGTGGAAGCTTTAAAATAGTTTAAATAATTATTACGGTTTTCCCGTGAGTGTTTTTCTGAATTAAAACTGAAGTATCATTGAGAATTGTACATTCAAATATTACATATGCCTTGCAAAATAAATGTAGGTTTTGTTCTTTTTACAATATATCTAAAAATAATACTCTTATCAGGTATTATGTTTACCACCTGTAAGATTAGACATTGCAAGAGCTGTTTGTGCCTCATTAAAACATTACATGTGGTTAAATATTTATTTAGCAGAGGCTTTTGTCATTTTGTGATATAGTTGTTTCTGGTGAAACTTCACGTTTCTCGGTAGCTTCCATAATGTACATTAAAAATAATGTAAGTGCATGGTTTTTTTTAAAAAAAAATAGGGAATTATACATTGATCAGTGACCAAGAAAAGCAAACACAAGTCTTTTGTGGGAGAATTCAGTCAACTTCAAGCAGTATGAATGGTGAAGGAAACTTTGGTCTGAATTCAACTATACATGCTAGAAATGCAAGTGTTGCAGAGAGAGTTTCTACACTGGAACATATCAGACAAGGTGAGAAGTTGTTCAACAGCATGGGTGAAGCTCCTCAAGAGGGTAGAAAAGGAAGTGAATCCTAAGAACACAAACCAGAAGATAAGTGGAAGGAAGCATATGTCCCAGCAAAGCAAGAATATTAGGAGGCATTTAGCATCATTGGAGTTCAGAAACAGAGTCCCATTTTTGAAGACAACCCTCAGCAACCTGACAAAGCCTTGTCAACCCTAGCTTTTGGGGAGACTGGGTGCTTTGAGGTGAAGGGAAATGAAACCCTAGTTGGCAATCATTAGACTATTAGTGGAAGGATGAAGCTGCAACTTGGGTAATACAAGAAGAGGATAAAATACTTAGGTAATTTAAATCAATCAAAGTCTCCAGGGTTGTAATGTTATGTTGGGATAACCTTGGAAGAGAGTGTGAAGAGACACAGCCAAGACAATGGTCAAATAAGAGGCAGCTTAGCCTGGAGAAAACGAAAGGGACAGATATAGAATAGAGAAGACTTGGCTTGACTGTATAATGAAAAAGATCTGCATGTTCTCTAGGAGATCAAAAGTTAAATATGAGATTCCAATGTGATGCAGCTACTAAGAATACAATTTTGGTATAAACTAATAGAAGCAAATTACAGATAATATAAAATAATTGTCCCAGCCTTCTCTGTTTTGGTTAGGTCAGAGGTGGTATTCAGCTAGTTTGCACCGGTTTGTGTGAACCGATAGCGGAAATTTGGCCTGCGTAGCGACCGCTGGCTGACCACACCCCTGAACCATTCGCTGCTTGCTTGCCCTGCCCTCCTTCCGCCTTGCTCACCTACCTTCTGTTCCGTTCGCCTTGGTGGAGGGGGACATGGTGAAGTTTGGCTGCCTTTCGCGGGAAGCCTCCAGCCGCTGGTTGTTTTCGGCTGCCTTCTGAGCAGCTCCACTGTGACGCCGTTCCTTCGGCACAGCAGGCCGTTCTCCTGGCTGGATCTGGGGGCCGGCCGCGAGTGGTACTGGCAGGCAATTGGGTGCCTTCTAGCATTTATTTGATTTGAGGGGTGTTTCTCTATGTATGCATGCATGTGGAGGGAATTCCACTAGTGGGAGTGTTTATATGTGGTAACCCATTTCACACATCTGTAAACTTTGGTGAAACTATCTGGGAAAAGATACAGTATGTGATTCTTCTAGTTGTGTGCATTGGCATTTACTGTGGAAGTTTGGCAGTACTAGGCTGTGTATACTTTGCCCCTCTTCACAATAATATAATAAAAAATGTATCCTGCTGCTGAAGGACAAATAATATACAAGAATACAATGGTAAAATGTCCCCTTTCAGTGCAGAATTATTCTTTAATCAATAATTGCATTCTAAAGAGACAAAAATGCTCTTGAATAAAATTTCCCACCTGCCAATAAAGAATTCTCTAGCAGATTCTCTTCAAAACATCATTTCTTTTTACAGGAGGCATGCAGATTTGAACATCAAGTTTCTGTAGTTTATTAGTCTGGGATTTTTAAAGGAGCACTATTTTCTATTATTTCTGGTAATAACAGTGAAGCATCTTTTACATTTTTTGCCTTAAATATAACTTTATCAGCTTGGATGTTTGGATTTTTTGGACAATGACTTTATTGGCTGTTGATGAAAGGAGTGAGAGGAATAGATTTCTTGAAAATGCTTGGCCTTGTTGAGAGTTCCATTTCATTACTAGATTATTGTAATAAAAGTAATAATACAATAAAGAAATAAAGGGTTCTGAGATCTGACAACCAAGATGGAACATTTACATCGCTTCATATCACCTGAAGCACAACATTATTCAGTAGTTCACCCAGTCAACAAATAAATAGCAATGATGTCCCCGCAGGTATGATGCTCTTCCATTATTTTATAGTGCTTCGTGCATTTTATCATGACACTCTTGATGTAAATTCATTCCTTTATTTTTCAACTCATTTTATTTAGATGAACATTCAACTGGGGGAAAAAACAACCCCGTGAAATATACACTATATTGCCAAAAGTATTCGCTCACCTGCCTTTACTCGCATGTGAATTTACTGTAAGTGACATCCCATTCCTAATCCATAGGGTTCAATATGACATTGGTCCACCTTTTGCAGCTATAACAGCTTCAATTTTTCTGGGAAGGCTGTCCACAAGGTTTAGGAGTGTGTTTATGGGAATTTTTGTCCATTCTTCCAAAAGCGCATTTGTGAGGTCACACACTGATGTTGGACGAGTTTACGTGGCCTACCACTTCATGGCTGAGTTGCTGTCATTCCCAAACACTTCCACGTTCTTATAATACAGCTGAAAGTTGACTGTGGAATATTTAGGAGCGAGGAAATTTCACGACTGGATTTGTTGTACAGGTGGCATCCTATCACAGTTCCACACTGGAATTTACTGAGCTCCTGAGTGCGACCCATTCTTTTACAAATGTTTGTACAAACAGTCTGCATGCCTAGGTACTTGGTTTTATACACCTGTGGCCATGGAAGTGATTGGAACACCTGATTCTGATTATTTGGATGGGTGAGCGAATACTTTTGGCAATATAGTGTTGTTCCTGGGGTTCTTGAAGGAAGGATGAGATACAAATATATAAAATACTTTGCAGATAATTAGAAAAAGAAAAGAGAAATAGTTTGAGGCATAAAAATAAAAATGATCTGTAGGAACACTTTAAAAAGGAAACAGTTGCTAATATTTTAAATCCCAGAGCTTGGCTAAAATGAGAACTAGAATCTCTTAGGTGACAAACATCACCAAACAACTCTACTGTATTTCAGTCACACAGATGTCTTTTTATGCTAAACAGACTGGATGCCCAGAGGGTGTGAAAATGAATGGTATGGCTGTGAGGTTTTTGCATTAGCATATTTTTGCATATATTTCTGTTGAAGGAAAATAAAATGCAATTTGAAAAAAGAAAACCATCTGGATTTGCATGAATGCTATTCTGGGTAATTATTTTGTCATTAATGTGTGAGAAGAAGTCTTCATATCCTGGCAGTAAGATGACAAATGGCATCACGAAAGGGAGATTCTTTCCCAAATAAAATTCTTCTCCCTATAAATCAATCTTAGACCTTGCCAAGTCCCCTTTTTAATTGTCACTTGGCTGCCAATGGTAAAAATGAAACAAAGGTGGATGTGCATTTAAATAAAAACCCCATTGGTGTGTTAAAAGCACTGCAAACTTTAATCAAATGAAATCAATCTATACTTAACTAATCTGCTGTAATATAAGAGGCCTAAAGTTCTATACAATTTCTGACCACTTGAAGAAATACTTCTCCCTTTTTTCATCCCAATAGTTGCCTTCATATTTGTTCTTGATTCAGACACAAACTCTTCATCCATATGTTCAAAGTCATTCTTATTCTTTTATTTCTCTGTCGCCATATGCTTCTAAACATATATGTTCCAGCTCTAAATCCATCTAGTGTTGTCTCCCATCTAAAAAGGAAACCACCTTCCTTGTAAATATTCTGCTCTTCTCCTATGGTGACCCATCTTTCCTTCCTTCTCTCTCTCTTTCTTTACAATTACAAAGATAAAAACTAATACATACTAAAAAAAAATAGAAGGTGTAGAAAAGAAAAAAATAGAAAAATAAAAGGAAAAAGGAACTACTGGTATATAGTAATGGGGAAAAAAAGAAATCTATAAAGTAGTTTCTTCTCAATTCATCATAAATATAAGCAATTTTAGCAAATGATCTCAAGTTCTTAAATAGGTAAAGATAAAGGTTTCCCCGGTCCAGTTGGGTCTAATTCTAGGAGGGTGGTGTTCAGTTTTATTTTTTAGCCGAGAGAGCCACCGTTGTCATTTCCATGATCATGTGGTCGGCATCAGTGGTGGGTTCCTACCGGTTTGGCTCGGTTCGGCAGAACCAGTAGTGGTTTGGCGGCCTGGGTCACTGGAACCAGCAGCGACCCAGGCCTGCCACCCCTCCAAACCGGTTCTCCGGGTGGCGCCATCTTGTTTTTCAGTTCTGCACATGCACACAACAATTTAAATTACACTGTGCATGTGTATGTGGCACACACATGAGCAAACTGGAAGTAGTACCTGCTGGAACCCACCCCTGGCCAGCATGACTACATGCTGAGGTGCATAGAACACTGTTTACCTTCCCACCAAAATGATACCTATTTGTCTACTTGCATTTGCATGCTTTTGAACTGCTAGGTAGGCAGGAGCTGGGGCAAGGCCAGGAACTCACCCAATTGTGTGGTGCTCAGGTCTTAAACCTAGGCTGTCAGTTTTCCAACAGACAACTTCAGTGTCTTCAACCACTGAGCCATTTTACTCCCCCACGTGTCTTTAAATACAAGTCTTAAACTTGTATTTAAAATGTATATGACTAACATTCAAGGAAACTCACCCAGTAAACATGTCAATCCAAAGGTTCCTAATAGCTAAAAAGCAGTTAACAAGTAATTTCCAAAAGTTAACAGAAAAGGAATAATGTGAATTCAGTGTCCTTAAAGGTGCTGATCATGGTTTGAGGAAGATGGGTATTCCTGTTTTTTCCAAAGCTCTAAATCTGCTGGAACAACTATCTGGAGGAAAAACTGTTAGGAGAGATTGTGGACAATCTCAAGTCTTCTCCTTGTCCAGAGAGGAATTACAAAGAACTGGTTTATTCGCCAGTTCTTCATTCTATTGCAACCATTGGCCCTGCTTTTAGTGGAGACACCTTCACTATTTCTTCTTTGGAAGTCTTTCTTCTCATCCTTTCTTTCAAATATGGCATTTATTGTTGTTCTTTAAGGCTGTCTTGTTCTTAGATAATTTGAACTATCCGAAGCTATATCTCTTGCCACTCATATTGCTATTTTACTTGTTTGCAACACTTGAATCAGAGGTGGGTTCCGACTGGTATGCCCCAGTACGCGCGTACCGGGAGCAGAAATTGGGCGTCCATTTGCGTACCGGTACGGTCCCTCCCCTGGCCTGCCCCCCCTGCTCGCTCCCCCTACCCCCTGCCCCCCCGGTCACTGCTCTCTCTCTCTCACCCCACCTGTCCACACCATGCTTGCCCCGCCCTCCCACTTCCTTTGCCAGAGCGGAGGACTCTGCTGTTGGAAGAATCCCGTGCGCGCTTCCTTCTCTTCAACAGCTGCCTCATTTCCAATGGGGTGTGGAGAAATCCATGCATTAGAGAGGGAGGAAAGGCAGTCCCTAGCAGAAGCTCGGCCTTCTGTTCCCTCTAACGCATGGATTTCTCTGCACCCCATTGGAAAGGAGGCGGCTGTCAAAGAGAAGAAAGCAGGCACAGGATTCTTCCAGCAGCCAAGGAAGGAACAGGAGCGGAGAATTCGGCTGTTGGAAGAAGCCCGCATACACTTCCTTCTCTTTGACAAGAAGCTTGGAAAAACCGGGACTTTGCAAACCGCTTCTCAAGGAGAAGGAAGCGGTGAGGGGGGGGGGCAGACTTCTTCAGATGAGCCCAGGCTGGATCAGGCTTCAATGCTGCTTTGGCCTGGGCTTGTCTGAAAAAGCCCTCCGCTGCCACTTCGTTCTCTTTGACTAGTGGCTTGGAAAAACCGGAACTTCACAAAAGCGGTGGCGGATAATTGGTTATACAAGCAAATCATCCACCACCTCCTCTTCTTTTGGAGTCAGCAGAGGATCGGCTGTGGCAGCCCGACCCCAGCCGCCTTTCCCCAAACTCGGACAGCACTACTCCTGCCTCCCCAGTGTCTGAGCTGCAGCAAGTGAAGTGCCACTTCAGTGGCGGTTATCTCCAGCTAGGTTGCAAAGCATGGGGAGCAGAGAGCAGCCACGCCCACAGACACAGAGCACCACCACCACTGCTATCTCGCTGTTGCTGGCGATAGTAATAGTAGATGTGGACGCATCTTCGCTGTATGTTCCACCGCACCCAGTCTCGTGGGAGGTGAAATGGGAGGTGCCCCACTGGCAGAACTTCCGGGTGGAAGGCAAGTGAAGGGCACAGTGGCAGGAGAGGCTGGCTGTCCCCAAAGCCAGCTTTTGAGGAAGGAGGCAGAGATGCCGCCTGGGGCTCGCCTCCCTGCCTCCTTCCTTCAAGAGCTGCAGGCAGCAGCTCTTGGCTTCTTTGCCAGCCTCCCAGCTGGCAAAACAGAAATTGTTGTGGTTCTGTGGGTGTGGCTAGGTGGGGGGGCATGTGACTGAGTGTACGTGTGCGTGAGTGATGTCAAGTTGGTCATACCTACTCAGTCATATTCCACCCACCCACCTAGCCATGCCCACAGAACTGATAGTAAAAAATTTGAAACCCACCCCTGACTTGAATAGTTTCTCTTATCTCAACCTCTTGGGTAAAAACCTCCTGGCCACCTTGCCTCCATTATCAGCACATCACTAGTCATCTTGTTTTTAATCAAGAGGCTCTACCTCCCATCTTTCTTTTTCCCTCTACATTCATTCATTCCACACAACTCTTCTTTTATATTCCATTTTTCTCTCTTCCATCATTTTATTGTAATTAAGGGTGCACTGTCTGTGCCACTTATTATCTGTGCTGGCAAGCTGACTGTCAGTTAACAAGATAGCAAGTTGGGTGCCTACCACAATGCAATGTTATGTAATTCAGACACAACTTTTACAAAAATAAAGTCCTTTTTATCTATATCCTTTTACAATTTACATTTTTACAATTGCCTATAAAAATGGCAATTGTAATATAATAACAGGTTTAGCACAGGTTGAAAGCAGGAATCCAATCAATAAGCAATAAATTTGAAAAAAAAATGGCAAGAGACAAGGTGAAGTGGAATTCAGACTTCAATGCATGATTATGCACAACCAAGTGGAGTTTGAAATTTTGTTCCTTGTGTTTTCTCTCAAGGAGTAAGATCAGTATAGTAAATAAGCCCAGCTGATCCTTCATCCATTATACAGCTATAGCAGTTTACTCGTCAGCATTGGCTCTTCTGAAAACTTGCTTCTTGAGAAGTCTCTACAATCTACATAATTCTATTCTCATTCTTCTGTCTATCACATGCCTCTGCTTAGAACTGGATGACTGGACTTCGTAATCTGACAGGCTGTCGCTGGATACAGGAAAAACATCCTAGGGTCTTGCTGGAATTGTCTCCACCAGATGGAGTCATTGGTTCTGCCACTATTGGAAATACTGATACAACACTATTGTAACTTGGTGAACCTGCCTCCTCTTCCTGCCCATCTTTCTCATCAGACAACATGTCTAACAGAGCCATAATCTGTGTCTCAAACAGCCCCTCCAAAACTACAGATGTAGCCCTTTCATTTGTAAACCCCCCCCCCCAAATTGTAATTTGTAATATGGAAAAAAGTATTAAACATATAGAAAGGTTTTAACCAAAAGTCTTAAGACTTTTTTTTATATACAGGTGGATGTTAGAACAAAAGAGCCAGTGAAATCAACATATAGTTAACTGATACTATGCTCTACTCAGAACATATTGATCAGTTGTCTGTCTGTCTGTTCTGTCTGTCTTTTTGTTGGTCTCTTTATTTCATGGAAGTTCTTTCTCATCAGAGAATAATATGAGTCGTAGGAGCCTTTGACCTATTTTTTCCTCCCTTTTCTTTCGTATTCTAAAATTCACCTTTTGCATAGCAGTACTTAATATTCTCTTAACTAAATAAATAATAAAGCCACCAGCCATATTACTCTAGCTTCTGCCATGAATTCATACAAAATTCATACAGAACGGATGCTTTCACTGATGAGAATTTGTCCATTTCTTCTTCAGCCCACTTCTCAGTGAATCACTAGAGAACTATGTGTGATGCCTCTTATTTTGATTTCCAAGACAATCAGAAAAGCTCTGGTTTGTATGGGTGTCCCATAGGCTGTAAGTCATATGCTGTCACTATTTCATTCCATGTTTTTGTCTAATGTAAAAAAAGCCATATGCTTTTTTAAAAAAATCAGCTGTCAGATAGCCAGAAAATTGATTTCTGGTAGGGGAAAAAATAGAATTGGGGGAGGGAAAGACTATTGTAATTTCTGTGTCTGATTCGTCATCCAAAACCAGTACTCCTCAATTTGGATTTGGAAACTGTTGTCAAGCGACCAATGACCAATCCCTTATTTTTACTAGGCTATGGATGAAGATTATTAAGATTCCGGGGGGGGGGGGGAACCCCACTGCATTAATTTCTTAAAGAAAATCCTGATTTTCATTATGCAAAAAAAAAATTGTTAGGCTTTCCTTCTTCTTTCTGGTTTGCAATGAATGGCACTAGTTGCAAACCAAATGAAATACAATTGAAGTGGTGTCCACCCACAGGCTAGTTCTGATCATCCCTCTATTGTGTCAATTCAAAGCCACCGCTGAATGGCATTGTCCTGATCTGGGAGTTGCTATATGTTATACATGGTTGCTGGTTTTTTTCAACGCTTTTTCAGTCAGCAGAGAAATTGTGCAAAGAATAGGCACAGTCTGACTTCAAGATTCTGTCTTTTCAAGGCTAGTTTGTTTGCCCTTGACATAGGCCTAAAGAAGAAAGATGCAGACCCTGTCATGATTTAGACCAAACCAGATCCTATAGGGCAGTGGTTCTCAACCTGTGGGTCGGGACCCCTTTGGGGGTCGAATGACTCTTTCACAGGGGTTCCCTAAGACCATTGGAAAATACATATTTTCGATGGTCTTAGGAACCGAGACACCAATTTTATAGTTGGGGGTCACCACAACATGAGGAACTGTATTAAAGGGTCGCGACATTGGAAAGGTTGAGAAGCACTGCTATAGGGATTACTGAAACTGACTGATGTAACAATCTTCAAGGTCAGGGAAGTGATTGAAATAGACAAATAAGCAGTGCAAGCCCAGTTCACCACTCCTCATTCATGCTCTATACACTGCCAAGTGGAAAAGGAGGACTGCTACCTTTAAGGCAAAGTTATCTTTATTTTAAGGTGGGTAACCATAATTATGCTTGGCAGTTAAGCTAAACGTCAACTTAAATAAGACAGCAGGTCTGCTTTCCTCTTCTTTACCTTGTTGAGGCCCTGGAGTGAAGCTGGTGTCAAAACAGAATTGGAAGATGGGGCAAATGACAAGTGCGACAGAGATTCAGAAAACAAAGTGGTAATTGAGATAAAAATGATGATAGAGAAACACAGCAATGGCAGCTGGCAATGACCAGAATGGGGTGGGCATGCCTACATCTCTCAGGACTCTCCAAATACTTCTGAATATGCCTACAGATGGTTACCACTTCCCTGAATGGTATTGGGATAAGGGGGGAAATACTATTTTTACATTTATACAACTAATTACAAGCAAACATGGAGCATAAAATAAGGTAGTGTCATAGGACCAAGTGTAAAACTGGTGTTGTCAACATGGTTAAGTATATCTGGAGACAGAACTATAAAGTAAGAATGAAAGATTCCTTCTTCTTTCATTTGTGAAAAGCTTTACAGCAGGTAAAAGATTTTTCTCTTGCATGAGGTTTGGTTGCAAAACCTTGCTAACAGGAAATATTACAAATGTAGCAAATCAGGAAAGGAAGCTAAATTCTCTTTCTTAAAAAAATTATTTTTTAACATGCTGTACAAATGCAGCCACGCTGTCACTTTTCTTCTTTTAAACCAGGAGCAGACAAATTTTTATATCAGTTGAAGATAGCATCCTTTCATGAAAAACTGGAAAGGAGGTACCAGTCAATGATGGATGGGATTTAAGCAATCTGTGAATGGATTCAGACCCAGAATGAAGAGGCTGTCCATTACTCTTCTTACTAGTTATTTTCCTGTATTTTTGTCTTTCTGTCTATAATTCTTGATGTCATATGAAATTAATCAGATATCAATATGCAGGTTTTGGGAACAGATTGTCTCACCATGTATTTAAACATGAATGTGAATTTCCTTTTTCTTCTTAATGGTTGAATTGCTGATACATTGTATAATTTGACACAACAGCTTTGAAAACAGTAGTAACTTTGATATTGTTTATTACATGAGTTCACCACTTAAGCCAAGTGCACAGCAAGCTATTGTCATAGACTGACTACCAAAATTCTTGCAAGCATCAGATATGAGTTATTGACAGCACATGGTATCTCTATGCCATTTTTAAAGGCTATTTATTATAAATTGTCAAAATCCTTTGCTAATCTGTATATATGATCTTATTCCTACATATGAAAACTTTTTACCAATACTACCACCCTGAACAATTTCAGGATCTGTCTTGGAATAAAGGACACTGAAAGATCCAGACACAAATTTCTGTATATAATGTCCAGTTTGGCCCTCTGGCTACATTAAGCCATAAACTGAAAAGCCACTTAAGAAAACATGAAATATTCTTGAACATGATATCTAATCACCATCTAAATTAACATCACCATGCTTTGTGAATCCCTCCCTCCCTCCCTCCCTCCCTCCCTATATATATATATATATATATATATATATATATATATATATATATATATATATATATATATATATATATATATATATATATATATATATATATATATATATATATATATATACAGTGTGTGTGTGTGTGTGTGTTTGTGTGTGTATGTATATTTGTATATATATGGTTGTGTGTGTCTCCATATCTATCTGTCTGTCTGTCTGTCTGTCTGTCTGTCTGTCTGACAAAATCTGCAAAGAATAGCATGAAAACTAATAAACTGCAAGTGCACAGTTACTCTTGTTCTTTAAAATTATTTATTCAATTTCTATAACCACCCACCTCAATCAAATGACTCTGATAATGGAATTAGCTTGAATCTGAGATTGGCTAATAAGTGAGGATATAAATAATAAAATAGTTCTGCCACCATATCTGATAGTCTTTTAGAACAATCTTTTCAATCCTGGTAACTTTAGGATGTGACTGAAGAATTCTTGGAATTGAAGTCCAATCAAGTTGCCATGGTTGAGAAACACTGCTTTAGAACTACCAGATAATTGGGGCATTTGGGGAAGTATTTGTGCAGAGGTAAATTAATGAGTAAGATTCAAAGATGACCTCACAGTCAAATAAAGCTTTAAAGCAGATTTAGACTGATTTTTGGAAATCATGTTTATACTAGTTATTTAATGACTTATATGAATACTAAATTCCTGAGAATCATCATGTGCTTGCTGAGAGTGAATGGGTTAAAAATATGATGCCTTGTGCCCCACCCCATTTTTCTATAACCTATGTCAGATTATTTCTATGATGTTTCAGGAAATCAAGTGATATACTTTGAAGATTATGTTTCTTCACATTTTTTAATTTTTTGCAATGCATTATGAAAGCATAGGTGAAATTATAGTCATTTACTGATTTATGGCTCAGAGTACTATGCCATTAGTGGCAAATAGATTAATTCAGCTAATCATTCCGTTAACAACAGTTTCATTTCTGGTATTAATATATCTTCCAAATAGAACAGTGATGGCGAACCTATGGCACACGTGCCACAGGTGGCACGGGGAGCCATTTGTCAGGGCATGTGAGGCACTGCCCTGTCAGCTGGCCAGCGCGCATGTGTGCGCTGGCCAGCTGAGTTCACCCTTTTTTAAAGCCATTTTCCACCCTCCCCAGGGTCCAGAGGCTTTATAGGAGCCTGGGAAGGGCAAAAAGAGCCTCCCCCCCCCGGAGGCCCTCCAGAGGCTTCATGAGCTTCCCTGAAGCCTCCAGAGCACAAAAAACCATCCCTATGGGCAAACCGGAAGTTCGGGAATGGACTTCTTGTTTGCTCGGAGGGTTGTTTTGACTGCCCCGGAGGCTTCAGGGAAGCCTCTTGAAGGTCCCTGAAGCCTTCGGAGCACTTAAAACAATCCTCCGAGCAAACCGGAAGTGACTTTCGGTTTGCTCGGAGGATCATTTTGACTGCTTCGGAGGCTTCAGGGAAGCCTCCTGAAGGTCCCTGAAGCCTCTGGAGGGCTTCCATGGGAGAGGGGCAGGCTGTTTTCGCCCTGCCCATGATCCTATAAAGTCTCTGGAGCCTGGGGAGGGCGAAAAAAGCATGCAAAAATGGGGGGTCACACCTGTAGTGTGCGCATGCGCACTGGGGGGGTCGCACATTGCATTATGGGTGCAGCACATCTGCACACGACCCTCCTGCACTCCCCCCACTTATGGCACACGAGCCAAAAAAGGTTCGCCATCGCTGAAATAGAAGATTGAAATCCTGCTCATTGGTATTGTGGAGAAAGGTAAAGATTATGTAGGATAAAGGTAAAGGTTTCCCCTATCCATTCATGTCCAACTCTAGGGAGCAATGCTCATCTCTGAGGTAGTCAGCATTATCTGAAGATATTTTCCATAGTCATGTGGCCAACATGGCTATATGCTGAGGCGTACAGAACATTGTGTCAGACCTGGAAGCCATATTTTATATTGGGCCTTCCGGCCTGCCACATTTTCTACTGTGGGAAAATGAGAGGGGGGATTATATGGAGGAATGGTGATATATAGTCAAAATAACATTCCTTTCTCAGAGAGTCAGGGACACCTTGCCCTGCAGTTGTGATGGTGTGACTAGGAGACATCTCCAGTTTTGGATAGTGTCTGATTGGATCATGTGATGGACATGTAGGTGCTGGGCAGGGACTTGAACTTTCATTTGGGTGGGGAAAAACCTGGAAACTCAATATGACATCTCTAATAAAATGGAACTTTGGGGAAACTCAAGCCTCGGAGTCTTCTTTCGTTGGGGGTGTTACATGGATCCCTGACACATTGTGCTGTTATCCTCCCACCAAAGTGGTATTCTCAATTCCATCCTTTTGAACTGCTAGGTTGTCAGTAGCTGGAGCATGTAATAAGAGCTCACCCCATCACAAAGTGCTCGGTTCTCGAACCTGGACTGTCATTTTTCAAGCTGACAAACTCAGGGCTTTTAACCACTGAGCCATCACTCCCTCTTATATAGGATAGTCAGATATAATTTAAGGATAGGTTCACTTGTAAATTAGGAGTGGGGATCTCTTATACAACACCTTAAGGAGAGATCAAGCAAAAGCCACCTATTGCCCCATTTTCTTTGTTGTATCCTCTTGTTGGTAAACAGGTTTCTTTTAGCCCTCTTGGTTTCTTGTTTGGAGTTGGACTGTAAGAAAAGTGTATTAAAATAATAGAAAGTTTCAAAGTGCATTAAAATGGAAGAGGTGGTACCCTTCTCCGTGTGTTCTTGGATGTATAAGAATTAAACTATTAGCATTTTACCTGTGACAGCTCTGAGCTTATTACCCTGCATATCAATTTAACCTTCATTAAAGAAGCCTTTGGGATCAGAAATTAAAGCCTGTGAAGAATTTTTCTTTTCTAAGACTGCCAGCTTCCCCTTTTGTGATCGTTGCTGCAGAATTATTGCTTTCCTGCCTATATAGTTTTTAAATTAGATACATTATAACAGTGGGCTAACCGTTTTTGGCTCTTGAAGGCTCCGGAGGGCGAAAAACGGCCCTACGAGCAAACCAGAAGTGCGTTCCCAAACTTCCGGTTTGCCCATAGGGCCGTTTTTTCGCACTCCGGAGGCTTCAAGGATGTGCACTGGAGCTGACAGGGCAATGCCTTGCATGCCCTAACAAATGGTTCCATGTGCCACCTGTGGCACGCGTGCCATAGGTTCGCCATCACGGCATTATAACCTAGTGTTTTTGTTACTTTGCCCAAATGAATGAAATATGTGAAAGCTGAAGAATGTGTGGAAAAATGACTATGGTTTAAACATTAGGCTGAATTCATACAATTTATTATCAAATTTATATTTATTTATTTAGTTTGTCAAATGTATATGAGATAACAGGTATAAGTACAACATGGACATGAACACAGGAAATGGGTACAAATAAATGGAAACAATAGGACATGGACGGTAGGCACACTGGTGCCCTTATGCATGCCCCCTTACATACCTCTTAGGAAAGGGGTGAAGTCCACACTAGACAGTTTAAGGTTAAAGTTATGGGGGTTTGAGGATGTAACAACAGAGTTGGATAGTGCATTCCAGGCATTGACCACTCTGTTGCTGAAGTCATATTTTGTGCAATCAGGTTTTGAGCGGTTTACCTTGAGTTTGTATCTATTGTTTGCCCGCGTATTATTGTGGTTGCAGCTGAAGTAGTCATTGACAGGTAGGATGCCCATCCCATTGCCTAAGTGATTCTGGGCAGCTTTCAAGTAAGAAACAATAAAATCTATGCAAATATCAATACAAAAATAGAATAAAAAGATTGGAGAGAGTGCCCTCAAGCCATCAGCCATCTCCAGGGTTGTGTCCCCCTCTTAGACCTTCAGGCTAGTTGACAAAGCCAGGTCTTGATGTTCTTCTGGAAAGTCAGCAGATTGGGGGCCAACCCCTCCTCAGATGGCAAGATGTTCCATAGGCCAGGAACAAGGATCCATTATATTCTTGCAGATTTATTCCTCCTGGGAAATTTGGAATAGTACAATGGATATCATTTTTGCCTTGCAAATACAAAATAATTCTAAGCAATTTTTTGTTTCCTTAAATTTCCTACTTTTCCATTTTTAAAAAATTTAAAATAATCCTCCACTGGTGCACTTCCTGTTTTTCAGTTACCTTAGGGTTCATGAAATTTGGAAAATTCCTTTATTTGCAAATATGATGTATTAAGAGTTATGAGAACAGTGATCTTAATGTTTAGTATTACTATTGGACAAAATCAAGTAAAATGTTTAATTCTAAGCTACTTTAAAATATTTGACTGATGTATAGATTACATGATAGACTTCATGATGCCTGCATATTAGCTAGCAAAGAAGGAAGAGTTCAAAATCAACGGTCTTTTTCCAAAAAACAATTGGAGTTTCTTGGTTTTTTCCCCATTTGCTTCAGTTCTTCAGAAGAGTTCAAACAAATATACAATTGCCAAAATGTGAGATTTTTCTCACAGTAGATCTATGGAAATCAAGGCTGAGGTAGCCGAACTGGGGATACTGTTTTGTAGAAGGCTTATTTGTAGGGTTATGATCTAATAAAATGCTGTGTTCTGTTGCAACCAGCAAGGGTTTTGATAACTAGCAATACTTCATCCTGTGAAATTTGTTCGAGTCTTATGTGTCTCCAAAGATCTCCAGTATGTTTCTTGAAATTGCTGATCAAGCTATTGTTTTCTCTCTTTAGGAGAGGTCACTAACCCCTCTGTAGAACAAATGTGGGAAATTAGAAGTCTGCTGATCTTATGCAATCTATGACTCTCACTTTGCAAGCTCCAGAATACATTCAGATTATGTTGCTGCAAATCAGCATCAAAACCAACCATTTTGAGCAGCATGTTTTTCTACTGGAAACAAAAGGAATAGGTATTTATTTATTTGCCTATTAAAGCACACACACAAACTACAGCCATAAACACAATGCGTCTGCCCACTCCAAACACATCATAATCTTATTAGCCATAACTGTAGTTCGCTAAGGCCGAACAAATGTGGGGGGAAATGCATCCCCTGAGCACAAACCTTTATCCATATTTCCTGTAGAACAAAGTTTTCTGAAGTTCATTTTTTAAAAACAATCACTTTTAACAAGGGTCATAAACGGGGGCGGGTTGCTGCCAGGTTTTCCGCGCATGCGCAGAACAATTTACAGTGAACTGCACACACGCAGTAACTAAAAATCAAAATGGTGGTGGCCCAGCAGCAGTGAGGGAACTGTTTCAGGGGGGTGGCAGGCCTGGGTCGGGCCTGGTTCTGCGACCCAGGCCAGAATTCCACTACCCGTTCAGCCAAACCAGACCGAACAGGGAGCAACCCACCTCTGGTCATGAAGTAGTTTCAACGTGTATGCTGGGTACATATTGATATAACTGAAGAGAGCAGAAGCAATACAGCACACCTCTATTCTTTGACCTTGATAAAAACCTACTGGAGTTTGAATAATCCTTAATTTGGGGGTCTTGGTAGATGAGAAGGAAAATCCCACTGATTGTTTTTGAACCCTAAAATTAATCTGTGATAAGAAGGGAGGGTGAATTTGCTGGGCAACATGTAGAGGGTAATATTTATTTCTTCAAAGCTCTAAAATGTTAAGAATAATCATGAGGTACTTTTTATTTATTTATTTTATTTATTTATTTATTGGATTTGTCAACCGCTCCCTCTCCCCTAGGGACATGAGTGGAAGTGCGGCCATTTTGTTCTATTGTGCTGGGAATATAAGCTTTTGTTTGTCTAGGAAGTTACACAAATAAATTCGCCACATCATGATCTGTGCAGAAGCTTATGACAGGCCAATATTATATATGGAATGATGTGAGGAAAAATAAAACATCGGTGCAGTTAATTTGGACATGAAAATTATTAGCTGTCGTGATTTGTAGGACATCTTCATTGAATCAAAGCCTTCTATAACAAGATGTATTAGACAATCGAGACTAGATTTTAGTGCTTCAGATTGTATTATAAAAGTTGGAATGAAAATGAAAAATATTTTTAGGAGGGCGCACTTATTTATTTGTTAGGTGTATATCTTTCCTTTCCTTCAGGAATTCAAGGTAGTTTACATGGGAGATCATTCTTCACTTTGGCCTCAGAACAACCTTGTGAGAGAATTTGAACTGAGAAATAGCAACTGAATACCAGCGTCTAGTTTATACCTTTTAACCACTTTTGAATTATTTATAAAAAATAATGTAGGGGAGATTTTTTAAAAAATCTAAATAAATAAAATAAATTTGAAGCAAGAGCTTACAAACTCATTTTTAAGAGAAAATGCTGTAATTAAAATTATACTTGAAAAATTATAGTGTTTTTCCTTTTATTAGAGATGGAAAATCTGTACGCTATAGAGGTCTAGGATAACTTGCCATGGCCAACTCATCATAGCCATATTGTCACGATCATCTTGTCACAGCAGCATTATTGACAAAATTGATAAAAATGGAAATAATGTTGAAAAAAACGGTGGAAACAATGTCTAAAACATGGCGAGTTGGCCTGCGGTGAGTTGGCTGTGGCAAGATGACCGCTGTGAGTTGACCACAGTAAGATAGCTGTGGTGAGATGGCCGTGGCAAGTTGGTTGTGATGAATTGTCCCATGCGTGAAGATGGTAAGCAACTCTCAGCAGCACATTCATGGCCCTTAGAGAAGTCACCACAGTAGCCACTTTCCTTTGGAGCTGGATTTATTCATTTATTAGACTTATATCCAGCTGATCATTCAGGGGCTCACAATGGTATACATAGTGTTTCTTCCTGTTTTCCTCCAAACAATTTTGTGAGATGGCTTAATGAATAACATGTATAAATCGTCATAAAACAGATCCTCCCTCACACTGTTTTTACCCCTGCCTGGGTTGGATAACAGGTAAAGTTATTAATTGTTCCTGATACAAGATTCTTAAAAAAAAAAAAAGCAAAATCAAATTGATAATGTTGTCTCCAGTGATATAGCAATTTGTGCAGACACACTCCCAGTAGTCTCTAGAAAAGATACAAGGTTATCTATCCCTACCTTAATGCTTTTATTTCTAAGTAAATTGTGTGGGAATATTCTGTTATTTTGCCTGTAGTGAAAGTGAAATAAAGTAATATACACTTGATGAATTAGAAAACTAGATCCAAGAAATACAGTATTTAGCAAAGCTGTATGCAAATGGAGGTTTGGTTTGATCTCCACTAAATTCTATGGGGCAACGAAAGTGGGACAGGTTGCAATTATGGCTAAAGAGAACACCTGCTTTTTTGCAATACCTGTTCTTGGCACTTATCAAAGTTGTCATCATTGACAAGCATCATCAAGCATCATCGTCATCATCTTTATCAATATTCCATTATTCTTACTGAAGGGCAAGATGATTTACAAAATATTCATTCCTCCAAAGTTACTCTCCCAGAAATCCTATGGAGTAGATTGGCGTTTCCAAGGCTCAAATTGAACTGGGGTTGGGGGCAGATTTCCATGAAGTGGGCAGAGGGAGGTGTGAAAGTAGGAGCAGGTTATATCATTAAAGAGGGACCAGAAATGTAATGCAGATTCTTAGTTCTAGGCTAGTTTTTGCCCAGAAGCATGATGATTGATGAGTCATGATTTTAGGCTTCTGGTAGTAAGCACCAGCTCCCATCCAAAATCTCTTTCAATTATGTCAGGGGTGTCCAAACTTGAGAACTTTAAGACTTGTGGACTTCAACTCCCAGAATTCCCCAGCCAGCCATGCTGGCTGGGGAATTCTGGGAGTTGAAGTCCACAAGTCTTAAAGTTCTCAAGTTTGGACAGCCCTGAATGATGTGGTGTTTGATAGGCATAATTGGCATGAGCATTACCTGGCTGAGCAATGACAAGGATCAGCAATTGAGACACCAAGGTGGAGAATGAAATAGTGGTGATTCTACGTGACATGTTGATATAATATGCACTGCTTCATTAGTGCCCACATTGAATGCCTTTATACGAGACAGGGCTGTAGGGACAAGTTGATGCATCTGTTGATGTGTTATCCACTCGGTTGCTCAGTAGTGTTTCCTGCTGGGTTCACAGATATCCTTGCAAGGCTGATGGTGGAACCCCTTATACTTTGGACTTCAATGTCAATTCTTAAGAATGGGGGCCAGGGGGAAGGACTCCATGCCATGGAAATATATTATCTTGGCTACAATTCATGTTGTTATTTATCAGAGTTTGTTGCAGAAAAATCAAATCCAGAAGGTACACACAGACAACCGATTCAGCTGGATTCATTAACTTCTTTATATACATAATAACAGATGAATTAATGTACAATACCAATAGTAGATTCTTTCAATGTGGTAGAAGTTACAAGCAAACACAGGCAGCAGTACAGCAGAGAAGAGTTTTCAGTTCAAAGTTCAGAGCAGATAGAATAGTTTCAGTTTCGATTCTCAGCATAGACTCGGATCTGTTTAGTCTGCCATTGGCTGACTTAGTTGCTATGCCTATTCATTGGCTGACCTTGTTACCATATCTCTCCCAGTCATGAATATTCTAACAGTATTCCCTTGTAAGAGCTTGTGTTTATCTCCAAATAAATGGTGTGCCTTATAGAGATAACACTGCCATCTGGGAGTTGGATCCATGCCCATCCTAGATCTTTTGGCTGGGTATCAAGGGCATGACTTGAATACCTCTTTGAGAGGAGGAAAAAGGTTGCTGACATTGAAACAATGAATGTTGATCCCACTTTTGAAAAGGCTAGCTCTCAAACTGGTGATATAGAGCAAACACTACATTGGCGTCCACACCATGTCTCAGAAAGTATGTCTTACACCCTCCCTACTGGTCTTTTCTAAGCCAATTTGGAGCCAGCACTTGAGATTTGATTGGTGTGGAGGTCTTGACTGGGCAGCCAAAATTATTTTTGTTACACATTTTGAGAAACTATGTTTATATATGTTTTATATATCGGCTGGAGTCAATCCAGCTGGGTTGCATTTTTAAAACAAAAGTTTATGAAAACCATTTGTTTTATATTTTAGGACAGATGCACTGATGTGACATTAATTAGACTTTGAAAAAGTCACAGAAGAGGCCAATTTTCCTAGGAATAAAGAAGTCTTTATTCTTAAGAACCAAGATCTAAAAGGTTTTTCTTTTTTCTTTCTTTTCTTTTACTGAGATGGTATGGTTGGATTCGCTAATAAAATGACAGCTCAGCAGGAGCAAAAATGACCTTTTGCCCTTACAGTTAAAATGATTTTTAGTCTCTAAAACAATGAGCTCACTACCAAGTAAGAAAGAATACAATTAGCTCTGTGATGCCTGTCAAGATCTTAACTTTCTAAGAGGATGTACAAATCAGTGACCCAGGGGCAGACTTTTCCAAATAAGGTATTTATTCATGTAACTTGAGGGAGGGAGTGTTCCGATGTGTGTATGCTTCTGTTGTACTGCCAGAGGTATGTGGAGTGCCATGGATCATCTGCAAGTACCTACTGTTAGATACTTGTTCTAACTATAGTGGTTTCCACCAAGGTGCCGGAACAGAGGTTTAATCCTATTGGTCGAAGGGTCTGACAGCTCCCTATAAAAGGGCTGCTGTCAGACTCAACTTTCACTGGATTGTTCTCACTTGTTGTACTTAATAAAGAGCTGTTGTTACCGTTGAGCTTGTGTGTGCCTATCCATTACCCAATCTAACATTGGTGATGAAGGTGGGATTGAAAGGCAACTAGGCGAACCAAAAGAGTGTAGCAATCCAGCAAGTACATCCAGCCCGGAGCTCAGCGCAGCTTTGAGCAGCCATTTTTGAGCGGTAAACTCAAAACGCCCTCTGAACACAAAATGGCCATGCACGCCCCACCGACTCTGTGTGACCCAGTCACCGAGCACTGAGCCTCATACATGCTACGATTTGACTGCTTCCTTGAGGCAAACAACCTCATGGGCCTTTCTGAAGGCTGCAAGAAGAACATGTTCCTCCGATACTGTGGCCGGGAAGTGTTCAAGACGGCGAAAGACCTCTCTGAGCCAACACTGCTACAATCAGTCTCCTGGTCCGTGCTCCAGCAGATGCTGAGGACCCACTATGCCCCCAAGCCATCCAAGAACATTCGCCGGCATGAGTTTAACATCAGGAACCAGAAAGAGGGCAAGTCGATTAATGAGTACGTTGCGGTGCTTCGTTGCGAATTCTGAGATCTGGACGAGCTGATTCTGGACCGCATAATTTGCGGCATACAGGACATTAACCTACAGAGGAGGTTACTTGCTAAATCTAACCTCACTCTGCAGATCGCCATGGACGAAGCCAGGGTGTCCGAATCAGCTGTCAAATCTACTGAGACTCTGCAGTGCCAAAGCGCTCCACAAGACGTGTGAAACAGTACACGCGTACATCGCAAGGCTGAGGAGCCCGAGAGCTCAGAGGGCGAGGAAGATGACAGCTGCCGCATGTGCAGTAGCCGTGCCCAGCCGGCGCGGAAATTCAAACCTCAACTCCCATCTTGCACTAGCTGTGGAGGAAACCATGTCAGATCGGCTTGCCGTTTCTGCGATGCAACCTGCCAGCGCTGTGAGTGAAAGAGGCACATCATCAAGGTGTGCCAGAGCAAATTCCCTGCCACTACATGGCAGCCTAGAAGCGCACCAAACCGCCAACAGAGGCCTAACCAAGGGAGCTGGCAGAAGCCACCACGGCGCTCAGAGGTCGACAATAGAGTCACCTACCATACGTCAATCGGCCAAGTCCGCACCAGGTGGCCAAAAAAGCTGAAGGTCACAGTCCTCATCGAGGACTCTCCATGTGAGATGGAGATCGACATCGGGTCATCACTGACCATCATGCCATGGTCTACCCTGAAGCAGGCTATCGCTAGCCTAAAGAAGCAGCATCTTCGCACCCCTGACATCCGCCTATGAGATTACCAGGGGAACCAGGTCCCCATCATGGGCCAAGGCACCTTCCAGGTGAAGTTCAAGCAGTTCAGCAGGAAACTCCCAGTGACCATGGTCAGCGTCAACCTGCAGAGCCTCCTAGGTCTAGATTGGTTCTAAGCCCTGGGTCTAGAAGTGACCGGTATCAATGCCTTGAAAGACGACAGCGCTGAAGCCATCTTTAAGGAGTTCGAGGACATCTTCGGCACCGGTCTGGGTAAGTATGTGGGGACTCCAATTTCCTTTAGTTTGGACCCCAACATAGCCCCAATCAGGCTAAAACCCAGGAGAGTACCTTTTGCTCTCTGCCCCAAAATTGACAGGGAAATTGACAAGCTCGCAGGCCAGGGAATCCTAGAGCCGGTTGATCACACACACTGGGAGACCCCTATACTGACACCTGTCAAATCTGATGGTTCTATCCGCATCTTCGCGGACTACAAGTGCACAATAAATTAAGTGCTATGACAAAGCGCCTACCCTGTACCCATTGTACAGCACCTCCTTCATTCATTAGGCCCCAGAATTTTTTTCACAAAATTTGACATGGCGCAGGCATACCAACAATTGCCTGTAGATGGTGTTACAGCGAAGGCCCAAACCATTGTGACACACAGGGGTGCATTCAAATGTCACAATTTGGCAATTCGGTGTTAGTATCACCCCTGGACTGTTCCAAAGCGGCATGGAACAGCTTTTGAAGGGGATTCCAGGAGTCGTCCCCTATTTCGATGACATATTGGTATCGGCTGCAAATGAGGCGTAACTTTTCAAACGTGTATGAACAGTTTTGGCTCGAATTAGAGACAAAGGCCTCAGTCTCAAAAAAGAGAAATGCCAAATTAATGTGCCAAGGGTTGAATTCTTAGGGTACCTAATCAATGACTCTGGCATTCACCCGACCACACAAAAAATAAAAGCAATTCAGGAGACCCCCACACCTCGCAATCAAACCGAGCTGCAGGCATTCCTCGGACTCCTTAATTTCTACAGTGTCTTTCTTAAACAGAAAGCCACCGTTGCTGAGCCTTTACACCATCTCCTGACTAAGAATGTGAAGTGGTCCTGGGGCAGAGTCAAGGCTGTCGCATTTGCCGTGGTAAAACGACTACTGTTGGCGCACTCCTTCCTGGTGCAATACAGCCAGACCCTGCCATTGGTGCTGACCTGCGATGCTTCCCCGTTCAGCGTTGGCACCGTCCTCAGCCACCGCATGCCCAACAGAACTGAAGCCCCTATTGCATTTTACTTCAGGACCTTGTCTGCTGCAGAGCGGAACTACAGCCAGCTGGACCGTGAGTCTTTGGCTGCAGTGGCCGGAGTCAAGAGGTTCCATGAGTATCTATATGGCCGGGACTTTGAACTGGTTATGAACCACAAGCCGTTGTTGGGCTTACTGGCTGGGGACCGACCTACCCCAGTGTAATTATCACCTCGCATGACCAGATGGACCATCTTCCTAGCTGCCTAGTTCTACCATCTCATCCACCGACCAGGTTCCACTTTGGGGCCTGCTGATGCTCTAAGCCCCTGCCTGCTGCCTGAACTTCTCGCTGACCCTACCCCTGAGACGCCAGTCCTCCTCATTGACTGCCTTGTGACTGGGCCTGTCTCGTCCAGTGACATTGCTCGTCACTCTGTAAAGGACTCCACCATCAAACAAATTTTGAACTGGGGGTGGAGGAGGTGGCCCAAGGGGCCTGTTGGGGCTGATTTCAAAATGTATTTTGCCAAATGCGATGAGTTATCAGTTGTAAATTGCTGTTTACTGTGGGGGGACCGGGTTGTTGTTCCACTCAAACTGCGCATTGCAGTATTAGAGGCTTGGCTAGGAGTTACATGTGGTGACCTAACATGGACAATCTAACACCTACTAAGAGTGAAAACCAAAATCTGCTGAATTGGGAGGCCTCCTGGTATGTTTTCATATGTCGACTTTGTATTGTAACAGTCCTTTTAAAGTTTTTTAAAAAAATTCTGAACTGTTAGGAGCAGCAACTATATCATTTCACAAGTCTGGCAGCAATAAATATTTGTTTTAAAAAGCTCTTTCGGGTCACAGATCAGAATGCACACATTAATAATAAAATATGAGAACAGATTCAGATAGAAAATTTGTAGCAGCAGTGGGATATTTCTAGCAGTGAGAAATGAAAGCAGGTCTGTCACCAAAGCCCCAAGAAGAGAATGCAAAATATTACATGAGCATAAGATTGGCTTGAAGTCATCATTTGTGAAATGTAGCAGAGACACAATTCCCTTTAACCTCAAGAGTAGCTTGGGCACTTTATAAATTCAAACGAATCACATAATACAAACATCCTGAAGTGACCATGTTAGAATTCTGTGGGTGAAGAATTGCATGTTTAATGCAAATGCCACCATGGGAAATTTTTGTATTCCCTTCCCCAGTTCCTTAAAATTTCCCTGTCTTAAAAAATTCTCATATCAGGGAGAAGATAGGATTTTTAACCTGTGAACATTTCCTAAGCACTACAGGAGAATGTGGGCATGAATTCAAATCATTCTAGATCAATTCTGGCTGGGGATGATGGGTGCTAGAATTTAGTTACATCAGAAGGAGAATAGTTATCCTACTTTCACCTTATAGATATAAGTAACCAATCACATGGTTTCCCCTTTCTTTTCATTCTCATTG
Source organism: Natrix helvetica (assembly GCF_964273705.1). NCBI lineage: Eukaryota > Metazoa > Chordata > Lepidosauria > Squamata > Natricidae > Natrix > Natrix helvetica. The sequence goes on along the minus strand of NC_138549.1, from coordinate 68,630,267 downwards.
TTCTCCTTCCTTTTTAAAAAGCTATAGGAAAAAAAAATACCTGCCAGGGGAAAAAAACCTGACCTCAATATTTTGGGGCAGGTGTCTCAAGACCCTTAAGATTTGCATTAAGAGAAAAAATATTTCCTTCATTTGTGAGAAAAAATTACCAACATTTGAGGAATGGGAACCCTCTTCTCTACAAGAACAATTGAGTATATGAATGGCTCATACAGGGTGCAGAATATAGCAAGGAAAAGGATTGAAGTAAATAGCTACATCAGTAAGCTGTTCACAGAGAGAGAGAGAGAGAGAGGAAAAACCAGTTCCACTTTTAAGTACATAATTGCCTAAGCTTGTCTCTAAAATGCTAACGTTCTAAATTCAGGGGAATATACGCTCCCCCATCATCAATCTAAAGCCCTAGGAATTCTTCACTGCACTGACCCCTATAAGGTTCCAGAATAATTCAAGGTGTATCACCTATAAAGCCTCCATGGCACAGGGCCAAATAATCTGTGGGAGCAGCAATTATCTCTGCTCTGTCTCTGAGATCCTGCAGTGGACATGCTTTAGATCTCGACTATAAAACTGTCATGTGATAGGACCTGGGCCGGAGAGGGGGGCATGCCTTCACTGTCATGGAGATTGCCTTGTGAATTGACATTCTCCTGAGCTTCAGATGGCCTCAACTTTTCTGCCTTTCTAAGACACACATATGTGCTAGTCGTTCCTGACTCTAGGGGGCAGTGCTCATCTCCGTTTCAAAGCCGAAGAGCCAGGGCTGTCCAAAGACATCTCTGTGGTCATGTGACTGGCATGACTAAATGGCAAAGGTGCATGCAACGCTGTTACTTTCCCACCAAAGGTGGCCCCTATTTTTCTACTTGCATTTTTTACGTGCTTCCGAACTGCTAGGTTGGCAGAAGCTGGGAAAAGTAATGGGAGCTCATTTAGTTACGTGAGGGATTCGAACCGCAAAACTGCCGACCTTCTGATCAACAAACTCAACATCTAATGGAACATACTAATACTTATAACTATTGGAATACAGTGTGGAGTAAGTGTGAGTTAGATAAACACAACAACCCTGCAATATTAGACTTCATACTTTTTTCCAATATCCAAACAAGTTCTAGAGTGAAGTTATACAGCCTCACCACCCCTTCAGCTAATTGGATGGAATCTTAACATATATTTTGCTCATATCCATCCTACTGCAGTGATCTCTAATTCACTAGCCTGCAATGGTGACTGCCATTACATCCCAGGCTTAATAGGATAATAAACGGCTGTTGCAGTATATTAGTCAGAGAGGCTGAGAGCAAAGAATAGGGTTGTCCAGTTCTACCCAACAGATTTGGATAAAGTCCAACTTTCTGTTTTCTAAGACTAAAAGCACAAATTATACAAGTAGCACCCTGGCAGACAGACCATGCAATGTTTCATTTATTTTTTTCTCAGCATACACTAGGAGACAAGTAAGTGATTTTTTCCTCTAAAAAGAAAATTAGAATAAAGGCTTATGTGCACAAGGTAATCATAATTCATACAGAAATACATATAAATCAATCCATTAACTTGGTGTGTCTCAACATTTTTGGAGCTTGGATTTTCTTCCAGGCTCACTTGATTTTCTCAGCAAAGGTCTTGAATTTCTAGGGGAGTTGGCAGACATGTGAACAGCAATCGGCAGAAGAGGGACTCCTGTTCAGGCTCCAAACAGCAACTCATGGAGAGAGTAAGAGGTGGGACGTGGGGACAAGAGAAAGAACTTATATGGGATCTAATATTTTGTATTTATATAAACAAATATGAGGTTGAAGAGCAGGAATATCAGAGTCATGATTCCAGAGGTGATCTGTTGCATTTGCTCTGACAGTGTGAATTAATTCCTATGGCAACTGCAGTCCTATTCACAGATGCTAGCTTTTGTGTTAAGTGTCCATCTGAAACAAGCATCAGGCTCCCTCGTATATAAAACTGCACTTTTAATGGCACTGTCAGCTTTTAGGATGTAGTGTTCTTATTTTCCACCATCAGTCTCCACAGAAATAGTGAAATTAGTTTGACTGGAAGTGACCTATAGCACAGCAGCTGGAGGCTCTTGCCTGGAAGAGTCATACTTCAAAAACAAATATCCTTTTTCTTCACTGCTACATTATAAGATGGAGGCTGTGCATCTGTCAGTTAAATACTGCTCTCCAGCATTAACACAGTGTCTATCTAGGAAAGTGACCATCTAATTTACACACACACACACAAAAAGTAATTTGTCATAATTATCATATAGAATCATATACAATTCATTTCCCAATTACCAGTAGTTCTTTTCTAGTTTAGTGTCCATAAAACTCATTAGAAATAACTCTGGTTTCAAATGTAATATTATTCTGCATTATCTTTTGCATTGTTCTATGAATTTGCATTCAAATTTCTTGACAAAAAGTTTCTTTTTCTTTTTCACACTTCCATGACTGGCTTGTTTGTGGTTTTTTAAAATATATTTTTGGCAGTTTAATCAGTATCATATACCATCGATACATCATTTTATAAAAGTTTCATCTTAATTTATGGCACACTGTAAATTTAATACTAGTTTTTTTACATTTTCTTACATACAGTATGCCCATATTTATATAACCAAAATTTGCAGGCCATTTCACTATGCAATCTTTAACCTATTCATCTTCTGTTACAAATCTTTATTTGATTTATACAAAATGAATACAAATTTAAATTTTATATATATTAACTGTTATATGTCCAATATTTATACATAACTCTACTCCAGATTCAGTTTTCTTCTCAATTCCAATTGTTCTTTTGTCCATACCAAACCTCACTTTCATCTGATTATTAAAAAAACTGTTGAAAATGGGGCCCTTTGGTCACATATGTTAACCATAATTCTTTATCTGCTGTTTCTCTTCTATAAAAAAAGCTTTTTCTGAAACTTTTCATTCTATAAGAAACAATGCCACCCAAACCTCAGATTGTGACCTTAAAATTCCAATATTTTCTTATTTCTTAATAATATCCATTCCTTCATCCATACTAAAAAACACGCATCAGAATACAATTTAAGTATCTCTAATCCTCCTCTTTCTTTTGCTTTCTGTAAAATCTTATATTTTACTCTCGGTTTCCCCCCTACTATATAAAATTTGATAAATCTTTTTGCCATTATTTAAAGGGTACATCATTTTTCAATATCTGGAATTTGTACAATGCCTTTACTAGCATTAGACACAGGAAATGTCATTATGTTACAATGCACAATATAATAATGTGCTAACTCTTTATCTCACTCTGTGTGTGTCTGTGTGTTTGTGTTATTGTGTAATTCATGCTGCAATCGATCACAAAAAAGAGGTTTAGGATGAAAATTTCCAGTTTTTTTTCTCAACAGCTTCCTTGTTAATTGTTTTGCTGACTTCTCCTCCACCCCAATTTTGGTCATCTTCTGTTCAATGTTTAGAGAATTATGCTGCTGATAGATAGAATCCCAATTCTCTTTACATAGTTTCTGTCAACATTTCAGTGTAACAAATAAAAAAAGGATCACTGGAACCTCCCTCCCCAAATAAAAAACACTGTATCAGTTTTTGGGGTCCGGGTCCCGTTCTAATCGGTATGGTTGAAATGGGCCTGGCGTCGTCCACATGGACGTGTGCAGTGCGTGCATGCATCATACCTGCCTGTGACACTCTGCAAGCCTCCGTGATGCTTCAGCTGCTTGGTGGAGCTTCGCGCAGGCGCCGTACACACCATGCATGTGCACGGAAGCGTCAAAGGCTTAAAGGATAATAAGAAACAAGGGCGGGAAGGTGGGCCCTCCAGAGCACCGTACCGGAATGGTATCGGGTGCTCCAAGCAGGCTCCGGTATGCCCGTACCGGGGCGTACCACCTGCAACCCACCACTGCACTGTATACTCCACCTCAATGTCAAAAGTATGTCTAATTTGTGCTTGGATCCAGGGTGTTTTCAATTATTCTGAGCAAAATTACACAAGAAGGTACATCATTCAAGTATGCTTTAGTATTTGCAATAGTTTGGATTTTATTTTTGGGGGGATGATTAATTTAAGTAGACCAAGAACACTGGAAAACAAAAGAAATTACATTTCATATAAGAAGGAAATAACATTCTGTTCCTGGTCTTCTGAGAAACTTTAAACAGCCTTGCTCTGGGCATATCCCCCCTCACCCACAATAATAGTCTGGTTATTTTTTAAAAAAACCCTTCAGAATTATCACAGTAAAATCCACAGAAACATTGGATCAGAAACAAAGAAATAATGATGTCAAATGGATGAAGAGAAATTTGGGGGAAGTGCATGCTATTTGCACTAAAAAAATGAAACATGGTTGGGAAGAACAAAGTGGGGAAAAATAATTCAGAGAATGGAAAAAGAGGAGATTTCAAGAATTCGGTTGGCTCCTGAAGAGAGATCCCAGTTGGTTTCTTAGGTATTGAAGGAGACATTTGTAATGGAATTACAAGTTTGACTTATTAAAAGTGTGATTATCAAGCTTTTGTGGTTAAAGTGGCTTAACAGCAGGAACTGAATTAGTGAAATATTAGAAAATGGGAAGAATGATTATTTTCCTCAGATTTTTTATGTGTTTTTAATTGGTTCACAGTCTATAATCCAAAATATCTACAGATGGTATTTTCAGGAGAAAAATGAATTGAAAAAAACCTCTGCCTTCAGTTAATTCTGCCTCATCCTTGCCTCCATACACACAATTTCTCCTTTAAAGGAAAGC